>NC_140593.1:955894188-957163354 GCF_964204655.1 Triturus cristatus | reverse complement strand
AAAATTGATTGAAAATGTCTTTTGGATTGTGCCTCATGTTGAATAACTACTTTTTAAAGCCTCAATGTGACCAAAATTGCCCTTTTTACAGACTTTTCCTGCTACTCAGAAGCTTCTATTTCGACCAATTTCAGGCATTAAAATGACTCTAAACACACTTATTTTAGTTCCAAGCGTGATAAATCACATGCAATAGTCATTTACAGTCAAAAAATGAAACATTAAAAAATTACCATTTCTGACCATCTGGAGAAAGATCGACAGGTCACGGGTCATCGTTTTTCATCAGAAAATTGATTTTTTGGATTGTAGAAAAATTGATTGAAAATGTCTTTTGGATTGTGCCTCATGTTGAATAACTACTTTTTAAAGCCTCAATGTGACCAAAATTGCCATTTTTACAGACTTTTTCTCCTACTCAGAAGCTTCTATTTCGACCAATTTCAGGCATTAAAATGACTCTAAACACACTTATTTTAGTTCCAAACGTGATAATTCACATGCAATAGTCATTTAAAGTCAAAAAATTAAACATTAAAAAATTACCATTTCTGACCATCTGGAGAAAGTTCGACAGGTCACGGGTCATCGTTTTTCATCAGAAAATAGATTTTGTAGACTGTAGAAAAATTGATTGAAAATGTCTTTTGGATTGTGCCTCATGTTGAATAACTACTTTTTAAAGCCTCAATGTGACCAAAATTGCCCTTTTTACAGACTTTTCCTGCTACTCAGAAGCTTCTATTTCGACCAATTTCAGGCATTAAAATGAGTCTAAACACAATTATTTTAGCTCCAAGAGTTCTAATTCACATGCAATGTTCATTTACAGTCAAAAAATTAAACATAAAAAAATTACCATTTCTGACCATCTGGAGAAAGTTCGACAGGTCACGGGTCATAATATTTCATCAGAAAATTGAGTTTTTTTGTACAGTAGAAAAATTGATTCAAAATGTCACTTGGATTGCGCCTCATGTTGAATAACTACTTTTTAAAGCCTCAATGTGACCAAAAGTGCCATTTTTATAGACTTTTACTCTTACTCAGAAGCTTCTATTTCGACCAATTTCAGGCATTAAAATGACTCTAAACACACTTGTTTTAGTTCCAAAAGTGATAATTCACATGCAATAGTCATTTACAGTCAAAAAATTAAACATTAAAAAAATTACCATTTCTGACCATCTGGAAAAAGTTCGACAGGTCACGGGTCATTGTTTTCCATCAGAAAATTGATTTTATGGACTGTAGAAAAATTGATTGAAAATGTCTTTCGGTTGGTGCCTCATGTTGAATAACTTCTTTTTGAAGCCTCAATATGACCAAAATTCCCATTTTTACAGACTTTTACTCCTACTAAGAAACTTCTATTTCAACCAATTTCAGGCATTAAAATGACTCTAAACACAGTTATTTTAGTTCCAAACGTGATAATTCACATGCAATTGTCATTTACAGTCAAAAAATTAAACATTAAAAAATTTCCATTACTGACCATCTGGAGAAAGTTCGAAAAGTCACGGGTCATCGTTTTTCATCAGAAAATTGATTTTTTGGACTGTAGAAAAATTGATTCAAAATGTCTTTTGGATTGTGCCTCATGTTGAATAACTACTTTTTAAAGCCTCAATGTGACCAAAATTGCCATTTTTACAGACTTTTTCTCCTACTCGGAAGCTTCTATTTCGACCAATTTCAGGCATTAAAATGACTCTAAACACACTTATTTTAGTTCCAAACGTGATAATTCACATGCAATTGTCATTTACAGTCAAAAAATGAAACATTAAAAAATTTCCATTACTGACCATCTGGAGAAAGTTCGAAAAGTCACGGGTCATCGTTTTTCATCAGAAAATTGATTTTTTGGACTGTAGAAAAATTGATTGAAAATGTCTTTTGGATTGTGCCTCATGTTGAATAACTACTTTTTAAAGCCTCAATGTGACCAAAATTGCCATTTTTACAGACTTTTTCTCCTACTCGGAAGCTTCTATTTCGACCAATTTCAGGCATTAAAATGACTCTAAACACACTTATTTTAGTTCCAAACGTGATAATTCACATGCAATAGTCATTTACAGTCAAAAAATTAAACATTAAAAAATTACCATTTCTGACCATCTGGAGAAAGTTCGACAGGTCACGGGTCATCGTTTTTCATCAGAAAATAGATTTTGTAGACTGTAGAAAAATTGATTGAAAATGTCTTTTGGATTGTGCCTCATGTTGAATAACTACTTTTTAAAGCCTCAATGTGACCAAAATTGCCCTTTTTACAGACTTTTCCTGCTACTCAGAAGCTTCTATTTCGACCAATTTCTGGCATTAAAATGAGTCTAAACACAATTATTTTAGCTCCAAGAGTTCTAATTCACATGCAATGTTCATTTACAGTCAAAAAATTAAACATAAAAAAATTACCATTTCTGACCATCTGGAGAAAGTTCGACAGGTCACGGGTCATAATATTTCATCAGAAAATTGAGTTTTTTTGTACAGTAGAAAAATTGATTCAAAATGTCACTTGGATTGCGCCTCATGTTGAATAACTACTTTTTAAAGCCTCAATGTGACCAAAAGTGCCATTTTTATAGACTTTTACTCTTACTCAGAAGCTTCTATTTCGACCAATTTCAGGCATTAAAATGACTCTAAACACACTTATTTTAGTTCCAAAAGTGATAATTCACATGCAATAGTCATTTACAGTCAAAAAATTAAACATTAAAAAAATTACCATTTCTGACCATCTGGAGAAAGTTCAACAGGTCACGGGTCATTGTTTTCCATCAGAAAATTGATTTTTTGGACTGTAGAAAAATTGATTGAAAATGTCTTTCGGTTGGTGCCTCATGTTGAATAGCTTCTTTTTGAAGCCTCAATATGACCAAAATTCCCATTTTTACAGACTTTTACTCCTACTAAGAAACTTCTATTTCAACCAATTTCAGGCATTAAAATGACTCTAAACACACCTATTTTAGTTCCAAACGTGATAATTCACATGCAATTGTCATTTACAGTCAAAAAATGAAACATTAAAAAATTTCCATTACTGACCATCTGGAGAAAGTTCGAAAAGTCACGGGTCATCGTTTTTCATCAGAAAATTGATTTTTTGGACTGTAGAAAAATTGATTGAAAATGTCTTTTGGATTGTGCCTCATGTTGAATAACTACTTTTTAAAGCCTCAATGTGACCAAAATTGCCATTTTTACAGACTTTTTCTCCTACTCGGAAGCTTCTATTTTGACCAATTTCAGGCATTAAAATGACTCTAAACACACTTATTTTAGTTCCAAATGTGATAATTCACATGCAATAGTCATTTACAGTCAAGAAATTAAACATTAAAAAATTACCATTTCTTACCATCTGGAGAAAGTTCGACAGGTCACGGGTCATCGTTTTTCATCACAAAATTGATTTTTTGGATTGTAGAAAAATTGATGGAAAATGTCTTTTGGATTGTGCCTCATGTTGAATAACTACTTTTTAAAGCCTCAATGTAACCAAAATTGCCATTTTTACAGACTTTTTCTGCTACTCAGAAGCTTCTATTTCGAACAATTTCAGGCATTAAAATGACTCTAAACACACTTATTTTAGTTCCAAACGTGATAATTCACATGCAATAGTCATTGACAGTCACAAAAAGAAGCATTAAAAAATTACCATTTCTGACCATCTGGAGAAAGTTCGACAGGTCACGGGTCATCGTTTTTCATCAGAAAATTGAATTTTTGGACTGTAGAAAAATTGATTCAAAATATCATTTGCTTGGTGCCTCATGTTGAATAACTTCTTTTTGAAGGCTCAATGTGACCAAAATTCCCATTTTTACAGACTTTTTCTCCTACTCAGAAGCTTCTATTTCAACCAATTTCAGGCATTAAAATGACTCTAAACACACTTATTTTAGTTCCAAACATGATAATTCACATGCAATTGTCATTTACAGACAAAAAACTTAACATTAAAAAATTACCATTCCTGACTATCTGGAGAAAGTTCGACAGGTCACGGCTCATCGTTTTTCATCAGAAAATTGATTTTTTGGATTGTAGAAAAATTGATTGAAAATGTCTTTTGGATTGTGCCTCATGTTGAATAACTACTTTTTAAAGCCTCAATGTGACCAAAATTGCCATTTTTACAGACTTTTTCTGCTACTCAGAAGCTTCTATTTCGAACAATTTCAGGCATGAAAATGACTCTAAACACACTTTTTTTAGTTCCAAGCGTGATAAATCACATGCAATAGTCATTTACAGTCAAAAAATGAAACATTAAAAAATTACCATTTCTGACCATCTGGAGAAAGTTCGACAGGCCACGGGTCATCGTTTTTCATCAGAAAATTGATTTTTTGGATTGTAGAAAAATTGATTGAAAATGTCTTTTGGATTGTGCCTCATGTTGAATAACTACTTTTTAAAGCCTCAATGTGACCAAATTGCCATTTTTACAGACTTTTTCTCCTACTCAGAAGCTTCTATTTCGACCAATTTCAGGCATTAAAATGACTCTAAACACACTTATTTTAGTTCCAAACGTGATAATTCACATGCAATAGTCATTTACAGTCAAAAAATTAAACATTAAAAAATTACCATTTCTGACCATCTGGAGAAAGTTCGACAGGTCACGGGTCATCGTTTTTCATCAGAAAATAGATTTTGTAGACTGTAGAAAAATTGATTGAAAATGTCTTTTGGATTGTGCCTCATGTTGAATAACGACTTTTTAAAGCCTCAATGTGACCAAAATTGCCCTTTTTACAGACTTTTCCTGCTACTCAGAAGCTTCTATTTCGACCAATTTCAGGCATTAAAATGAGTCTAAACACAATTATTTTAGCTCCAAGAGTTCTAATTCACATGCAATGTTCATTTACAGTCAAAAAATTAAACATTAAAAAAATTACCATTTCTGACCATCTGGAGAAAGTTCGACAGGTCACGGGTCATTGTTTTCCATCAGAAAATTGATTTTTTGGACTGCAGAAAAATTGATTGAAAATGTCTTTCGGTTGGTGCCTCATGTTGAATAACTTCTTTTTGAAGCCTCAATATGACCAAAATTCCCAGTTTTTACAGACTTTTACTCCTACTAAGAAACTTCTATTTCAACCAATTTCAGGCATTAAAATGACTCTAAACACACTTATTTTAGTTCCAAACGTGATAATTCACATCCAATTGTCATTTACAGTCAAAAAATGAAACATTGAAAAATTTCCATTACTGACCATCTGGAGAAAGTTCGAAAAGTCAAGGGTCATCGTTTTTCATCAGAAAATTGGTTTTTGGACTGTAGAAAAATTGATTGAAAATGTCTTTTGGATTGTGCCTCATGTTGAATAACTACTTTTTAAAGCCTCAATGTGACCAAAATTGCCCTTTTTACAGACTTTTCCTGCTACTCAGAAGCTTCTATTTCGACCAATTTCAGGCATTAAAATGAGTCTAAACACAATTATTTTAGCTCCAAGAGTTCTAATTCACATGCAATGTTCATTTACAGTCAAAAAATTAAACATAAAAAAATTACCATTTCTGACCATCTGTAGAAAGTTCGACAGGTCACAAGTCATAATATTTCATCAGAAAATTGAGTTTTTTTGTACAGTAGAAAAATTGATTCAAAATGTCACTTGGATTGCGCCTCATGTTGAATAACTACTTTTTAAAGCCTCAATGTGACCAAAAGTGCCATTTTTATAGACTTTTACTCTTACTCAGAAGCTTCTATTTCGACCAATTTCAGGCATTAAAATGAGTCTAAACACAATTATTTTAGCTCCAACAGTTCTAATTCACATGCAATGTTCATTTACAGTCAAAAAATTAAACATAAAAAAATTACCATTTCTGACCATCTGGAGAAAGTTCGACAGGTCACGGGTCATAATATTTCATCAGAAAATTGAGTTTTTTTGTACAGTAGAAAAATTTATTCAAAATGTCACTTGGATTGCGCCTCATGTTGAATAACTACTTTTTAAAGCCTCAATGTGACCAAAAGTGCCATTTTTATAGACTTTTACTCTTACTCAGAAGCTTCTATTTCGACCAATTTCAGGCATTACAATGACTCTAAACACACTTATTTTAGTTCCAAACGTGATAATTCACATGCAATAGTCATTTACAGTCAAAAAATTAAACATTAAAAAAATTACCATTTCTGACCATCTGGAGAAAGTTCAACAGGTCACGGGTCATCGTTTTTCATCAAAAAATTGATTTTTTGGACTGTAGAAAAATTGATTGAAAATGTCTTTTGGATTGTGCCTCATTTTGAATAACTACTTTTTAAAGCCTCAATGTGACCAAAATTGCCATTTTTACAGACTTTTTCTGCTACTCAGAAGCTTCTATTTCGAACAATTTCAGGCATTAAAATGACTCTAAACACACTTATTTTAGTTCCAAGCGTGATAAATCACATGCAATAGTCATTTACAGTCAAAAAATGAAACATTAAAAAATTACCATTTCTGACCATCTGGAGAAAGATCGACAGGTCACGGGTCATCGTTTTTCATCAGAAAATTGATTTTTTGGATTGTAGAAAAATTGATTGAAAATGTCTTTTGGATTGTGCCTCATGTTGAATAACTACTTTTTAAAGCCTCAATGTGACCAAAATTGCCATTTTTACAGACTTTTTCTCCTACTCAGAAGCTTCTATTTCGACCAATTTCAGGCATTAAAATGACTCTAAACACACTTATTTTAGTTCCAAACGTGATAATTCACATGCAATAGTCATTTAAAGTCAAAAAATTAAACATTAAAAAATTACCATTTCTGACCATCTGGAGAAAGTTCGACAGGTCACGGGTCATCGTTTTTCATCAGAAAATAGATTTTGTAGACTGTAGAAAAATTGATTGAAAATGTCTTTTGGATTGTGCCTCATGTTGAATAACTACTTTTTAAAGCCTCAATGTGACCAAAATTGCCCTTTTTACAGACTTTTCCTGCTACTCAGAAGCTTCTATTTCGACCAATTTCAGGCATTAAAATGAGTCTAAACACAATTATTTTAGCTCCAAGAGTTCTAATTCACATGCAATGTTCATTTACAGTCAAAAAATTAAACATAAAAAAATTACCATTTCTGACCATCTGGAGAAAGTTCGACAGGTCACGGGTCATAATATTTCATCAGAAAATTGAGTTTTTTTGTACAGTAGAAAAATTGATTCAAAATGTCACTTGGATTGCGCCTCATGTTGAATAACTACTTTTTAAAGCCTCAATGTGACCAAAAGTGCCATTTTTATAGACTTTTACTCTTACTCAGAAGCTTCTATTTCGACCAATTTCAGGCATTAAAATGACTCTAAACACACTTGTTTTAGTTCCAAAAGTGATAATTCACATGCAATAGTCATTTACAGTCAAAAAATTAAACATTAAAAAAATTACCATTTCTGACCATCTGGAAAAAGTTCGACAGGTCACGGGTCATTGTTTTCCATCAGAAAATTGATTTTATGGACTGTAGAAAAATTGATTGAAAATGTCTTTCGGTTGGTGCCTCATGTTGAATAACTTCTTTTTGAAGCCTCAATATGACCAAAATTCCCATTTTTACAGACTTTTACTCCTACTAAGAAACTTCTATTTCAACCAATTTCAGGCATTAAAATGACTCTAAACACAGTTATTTTAGTTCCAAACGTGATAATTCACATGCAATTGTCATTTACAGTCAAAAAATTAAACATTAAAAAATTTCCATTACTGACCATCTGGAGAAAGTTCGAAAAGTCACGGGTCATCGTTTTTCATCAGAAAATTGATTTTTTGGACTGTAGAAAAATTGATTCAAAATGTCTTTTGGATTGTGCCTCATGTTGAATAACTACTTTTTAAAGCCTCAATGTGACCAAAATTGCCATTTTTACAGACTTTTTCTCCTACTCGGAAGCTTCTATTTCGACCAATTTCAGGCATTAAAATGACTCTAAACACACTTATTTTAGTTCCAAACGTGATAATTCACATGCAATTGTCATTTACAGTCAAAAAATGAAACATTAAAAAATTTCCATTACTGACCATCTGGAGAAAGTTCGAAAAGTCACGGGTCATCGTTTTTCATCAGAAAATTGATTTTTTGGACTGTAGAAAAATTGATTGAAAATGTCTTTTGGATTGTGCCTCATGTTGAATAACTACTTTTTAAAGCCTCAATGTGACCAAAATTGCCATTTTTACAGACTTTTTCTCCTACTCGGAAGCTTCTATTTCGACCAATTTCAGGCATTAAAATGACTCTAAACACACTTATTTTAGTTCCAAACGTGATAATTCACATGCAATAGTCATTTACAGTCAAAAAATTAAACATTAAAAAATTACCATTTCTGACCATCTGGAGAAAGTTCGACAGGTCACGGGTCATCGTTTTTCATCAGAAAATAGATTTTGTAGACTGTAGAAAAATTGATTGAAAATGTCTTTTGGATTGTGCCTCATGTTGAATAACTACTTTTTAAAGCCTCAATGTGACCAAAATTGCCCTTTTTACAGACTTTTCCTGCTACTCAGAAGCTTCTATTTCGACCAATTTCTGGCATTAAAATGAGTCTAAACACAATTATTTTAGCTCCAAGAGTTCTAA
This sequence comes from Triturus cristatus, assembly GCF_964204655.1. Taxonomy (NCBI): domain Eukaryota; kingdom Metazoa; phylum Chordata; class Amphibia; order Caudata; family Salamandridae; genus Triturus; species Triturus cristatus. Next base: position 957,154,707 of record NC_140593.1, on the reverse strand, counting down.
TTCACATGCAATGTTCATTTACAGTCAAAAAATTAAACATAAAAAAATTACCATTTCTGACCATCTGGAGAAAGTTCGACAGGTCACGGGTCATAATATTTCATCAGAAAATTGAGTTTTTTTGTACAGTAGAAAAATTTATTCAAAATGTCACTTGGATTGCGCCTCATGTTGAATAACTACTTTTTAAAGCCTCAATGTGACCAAAAGTGCCATTTTTATAGACTTTTACTCTTACTCAGAAGCTTCTATTTCGACCAATTTCAGGCATTAAAATGACTCTAAACACACTTATTTTAGTTCCAAAAGTGATAATTCACATGCAATAGTCATTTACAGTCAAAAAATTAAACATTAAAAAAATTACCATTTCTGACCATCTGGAGAAAGTTCAACAGGTCACGGGTCATTGTTTTCCATCAGAAAATTGATTTTTTGGACTGTAGAAAAATTGATTGAAATTTCTTTCGGTTGGTGCCTCATGTTGAATAGCTTCTTTTTGAAGCCTCAATATGACCAAAATTCCCATTTTTACAGACTTTTACTCCTACTAAGAAACTTCTATTTCAACCAATTTCAGGCATTAAAATGACTCTAAACACACCTATTTTAGTTCCAAACGTGATAATTCACATGCAATTGTCATTTACAGTCAAAAAATGAAACATTAAAAAATTTCCATTACTGACCATCTGGAGAAAGTTCGAAAAGTCACGGGTCATCGTTTTTCATCAGAAAATTGATTTTTTGGACTGTAGAAAAATTGATTGAAAATGTCTTTTGGATTGTGCCTCATGTTGAATAACTACTTTTTAAAGCCTCAATGTGACCAAAATTGCCATTTTTACAGACTTTTTCTCCTACTCGGAAGCTTCTATTTTGACCAATTTCAGGCATTAAAATGACTCTAAACACACTTATTTTAGTTCCAAATGTGATAATTCACATGCAATAGTCATTTACAGTCAAAAAATTAAACATTAAAAAATTACCATTTCTTACCATCTGGAGAAAGTTCGACAGGTCACGGGTCATCGTTTTTCATCACAAAATTGATTTTTTGGATTGTAGAAAAATTGATTGAAAATGTCTTTTGGATTGTGCCTCATGTTGAATAACTACTTTTTAAAGCCTCAATGTAACCAAAATTGCCATTTTTACAGACTTTTTCTGCTACTCAGAAGCTTCTATTTCGAACAATTTCAGGCATTAAAATGACTCTAAACACACTTATTTTAGTTCCAAACGTGATAATTCACATGCAATAGTCATTGACAGTCACAAAAAGAAGCATTAAAAAATTACCATTTCTGACCATCTGGAGAAAGTTCGACAGGTCACGGGTCATCGTTTTTCATCAGAAAATTGAATTTTTGGACTGTAGAAAAATTGATTCAAAATATCATTTGCTTGGTGCCTCATGTTGAATAACTTCTTTTTGAAGGCTCAATGTGACCAAAATTCCCATTTTTACAGACTTTTTCTCCTACTCAGAAGCTTCTATTTCAACCAATTTCAGGCATTAAAATGACTCTAAACACACTTATTTTAGTTCCAAACATGATAATTCACATGCAATTGTCATTTACAGACAAAAAACTTAACATTAAAAAATTACCATTCCTGACTATCTGGAGAAAGTTCGACAGGTCACGGCTCATCGTTTTTCATCAGAAAATTGATTTTTTGGATTGTAGAAAAATTGATTGAAAATGTCTTTTGGATTGTGCCTCATGTTGAATAACTACTTTTTAAAGCCTCAATGTGACCAAAATTGCCATTTTTACAGACTTTTTCTGCTACTCAGAAGCTTCTATTTCGAACAATTTCAGGCATGAAAATGACTCTAAACACACTTTTTTTAGTTCCAAGCGTGATAAATCACATGCAATAGTCATTTACAGTCAAAAAATGAAACATTAAAAAATTACCATTTCTGACCATCTGGAGAAAGTTCGACAGGCCACGGGTCATCGTTTTTCATCAGAAAATTGATTTTTTGGATTGTAGAAAAATTGATTGAAAATGTCTTTTGGATTGTGCCTCATGTTGAATAACTACTTTTTAAAGCCTCAATGTGACCAAAATTGCCATTTTTACAGACTTTTTCTCCTACTCAGAAGCTTCTATTTCGACCAATTTCAGGCATTAAAATGACTCTAAACACACTTATTTTAGTTCCAAACGTGATAATTCACATGCAATAGTCATTTACAGTCAAAAAATTAAACATTAAAAAATTACCATTTCTGACCATCTGGAGAAAGTTCGACAGGTCACGGGTCATCGTTTTTCATCAGAAAATAGATTTTGTAGACTGTAGAAAAATTGATTGAAAATGTCTTTTGGATTGTGCCTCATGTTGAATAACGACTTTTTAAAGCCTCAATGTGACCAAAATTGCCCTTTTTACAGACTTTTCCTGCTACTCAGAAGCTTCTATTTCGACCAATTTCAGGCATTAAAATGAGTCTAAACACAATTATTTTAGCTCCAAGAGTTCTAATTCACATGCAATGTTCATTTACAGTCAAAAAATTAAACATTAAAAAAATTACCATTTCTGACCATCTGGAGAAAGTTCGACAGGTCACGGGTCATTGTTTTCCATCAGAAAATTGATTTTTTGGACTGCAGAAAAATTGATTGAAAATGTCTTTCGGTTGGTGCCTCATGTTGAATAACTTCTTTTTGAAGCCTCAATATGACCAAAATTCCCAGTTTTTACAGACTTTTACTCCTACTAAGAAACTTCTATTTCAACCAATTTCAGGCATTAAAATGACTCTAAACACACTTATTTTAGTTCCAAACGTGATAATTCACATCCAATTGTCATTTACAGTCAAAAAATGAAACATTGAAAAATTTCCATTACTGACCATCTGGAGAAAGTTCGAAAAGTCAAGGGTCATCGTTTTTCATCAGAAAATTGGTTTTTGGACTGTAGAAAAATTGATTGAAAATGTCTTTTGGATTGTGCCTCATGTTGAATAACTACTTTTTAAAGCCTCAATGTGACCAAAATTGCCCTTTTTACAGACTTTTCCTGCTACTCAGAAGCTTCTATTTCGACCAATTTCAGGCATTAAAATGAGTCTAAACACAATTATTTTAGCTCCAAGAGTTCTAATTCACATGCAATGTTCATTTACAGTCAAAAAATTAAACATAAAAAAATTACCATTTCTGACCATCTGTAGAAAGTTCGACAGGTCACAAGTCATAATATTTCATCAGAAAATTGAGTTTTTTTGTACAGTAGAAAAATTGATTCAAAATGTCACTTGGATTGCGCCTCATGTTGAATAACTACTTTTTAAAGCCTCAATGTGACCAAAAGTGCCATTTTTATAGACTTTTACTCTTACTCAGAAGCTTCTATTTCGACCAATTTCAGGCATTAAAATGAGTCTAAACACAATTATTTTAGCTCCAACAGTTCTAATTCACATGCAATGTTCATTTACAGTCAAAAAATTAAACATAAAAAAATTACCATTTCTGACCATCTGGAGAAAGTTCGACAGGTCACGGGTCATAATATTTCATCAGAAAATTGAGTTTTTTTGTACAGTAGAAAAATTTATTCAAAATGTCACTTGGATTGCGCCTCATGTTGAATAACTACTTTTTAAAACCTCAATGTGACCAAAAGTGCCATTTTTATAGACTTTTACTCTTACTCAGAAGCTTCTATTTCGACCAATTTCAGGCATTACAATGACTCTAAACACACTTATTTTAGTTCCAAACGTGATAATTCACATGCAATAGTCATTTACAGTCAAAAAATTAAACATTAAAAAAATTACCATTTCTGACCATCTGGAGAAAGTTCAACAGGTCACGGGTCATCGTTTTTCATCAAAAAATTGATTTTTTGGACTGTAGAAAAATTGATTGAAAATGTCTTTTGGATTGTGCCTCATTTTGAATAACTACTTTTTAAAGCCTCAATGTGACCAAAATTGCCATTTTTACAGACTTTTTCTGCTACTCAGAAGCTTCTATTTCGAACAATTTCAGGCATTAAAATGACTCTAAACACACTTATTTTAGTTCCAAACGTGATAATTCACATGCAATAGTCATTTACAGTCAAAAAATTAAACATTAAAAAAATTACCATTTCTGACCATCTGGAGAAAGTTCAACAGGTCACGGGTCATTGTTTTCCATCAGAAAATTGATTTTTTGGACTGTAGAAAAATTGATTGAAAATGTCTTTCGGTTGGTGCCTCATGTTGAATAGCTTCTTTTTGAAGCCTCAATATGACCAAAATTCCCATTTTTACAGACTTTTACTCCTACTAAGAAACTTCTATTTCAACCAATTTCAGGCATTAAAATGACTCTAAACACACCTATTTTAGTTCCAAACGTGATAATTCACATGCAATTGTCATTTACAGTCAAAAAATGAAACATTAAAAAATTTCCATTACTGACCATCTGGAGAAAGTTCGAAAAGTCACGGGTCATCGTTTTTCATCAGAAAATTGATTTTTTGGACTGTAGAAAAATTGATTGAAAATGTCTTTTGGATTGTGCCTCATGTTGAATAACTACTTTTTAAAGCCTCAATGTGACCAAAATTGCCATTTTTACAGACTTTTTCTCCTACTCGGAAGCTTCTATTTTGACCAATTTCAGGCATTAAAATGACTCTAAACACACTTATTTTAGTTCCAAATGTGATAATTCACATGCAATAGTCATTTACAGTCAAAAAATTAAACATTAAAAAATTACCATTTCTTACCATCTGGAGAAAGTTCGACAGGTCACGGGTCATCGTTTTTCATCACAAAATTGATTTTTTGGATTGTAGAAAAATTGATTGAAAATGTCTTTTGGATTGTGCCTCATGTTGAATAACTACTTTTTAAAGCCTCAATGTAACCAAAATTGCCATTTTTACAGACTTTTTCTGCTACTCAGAAGCTTCTATTTCAAACAATTTCAGGCATTAAAATGACTCTAAACACACTTATTTTAGTTCCAAACGTGATAATTCACATGCAATAGTCATTGACAGTCACAAAAAGAAGCATTAAAAAATTACCATTTCTGACCATCTGGAGAAAGTTCGACAGGTCACGGGTCATCGTTTTTCATCAGAAAATTGAATTTTTGGACTGTAGAAAAATTGATTCAAAATATCATTTGCTTGGTGCCTCATGTTGAATAACTTCTTTTTGAAGGCTCAATGTGACCAAAATTCCCATTTTTACAGACTTTTTCTCCTACTCAGAAGCTTCTATTTCAACCAATTTCAGGCATTAAAATGACTCTAAACACACTTATTTTAGTTCCAAACGTGATAATTCACATCCAATTGTCATTTACAGTCAAAAAATGAAACATTGAAAAATTTCCATTACTGACCATCTGGAGAAAGTTCGAAAAGTCAAGGGTCATCGTTTTTCATCAGAAAATTGGTTTTTGGACTGTAGAAAAATTGATTGAAAATGTCTTTTGGATTGTGCCTCATGTTGAATAACTACTTTTTAAAGCCTCAATGTGACCAAAATTGCCCTTTTTACAGACTTTTCCTGCTACTCAGAAGCTTCTATTTCGACCAATTTCAGGCATTAAAATGAGTCTAAACACAATTATTTTAGCTCCAAGAGTTCTAATTCACATGCAATGTTCATTTACAGTCAAAAAATTAAACATAAAAAAATTACCATTTCTGACCATCTGTAGAAAGTTCGACAGGTCACAAGTCATAATATTTCATCAGAAAATTGAGTTTTTTTGTACAGTAGAAAAATTGATTCAAAATGTCACTTGGATTGCGCCTCATGTTGAATAACTACTTTTTAAAGCCTCAATGTGACCAAAAGTGCCATTTTTATAGACTTTTACTCTTACTCAGAAGCTTCTATTTCGACCAATTTCAGGCATTAAAATGAGTCTAAACACAATTATTTTAGCTCCAACAGTTCTAATTCACATGCAATGTTCATTTACAGTCAAAAAATTAAACATAAAAAAATTACCATTTCTGACCATCTGGAGAAAGTTCGACAGGTCACGGGTCATAATATTTCATCAGAAAATTGAGTTTTTTTGTACAGTAGAAAAATTTATTCAAAATGTCACTTGGATTGCGCCTCATGTTGAATAACTACTTTTTAAAGCCTCAATGTGACCAAAAGTGCCATTTTTATAGACTTTTACTCTTACTCAGAAGCTTCTATTTCGACCAATTTCAGGCATTACAATGACTCTAAACACACTTATTTTAGTTCCAAACGTGATAATTCACATGCAATAGTCATTTACAGTCAAAAAATTAAACATTAAAAAAATTACCATTTCTGACCATCTGGAGAAAGTTCAACAGGTCACGGGTCATCGTTTTTCATCAGAAAATTGATTTTTTGGACTGTAGAAAAATTGATTGAAAATGTCTTTTGGATTGTGCCTCATGTTGAATAACTACTTTTAAAGCCTCAATGTGACCAAAATTGCCATTTTTACAGACTTTTTCTGCTACTCAGAAGCTTCTATTTCGAACAATTTCAGGCATTAAAATGACTCTAAACACACTTATTTTAGTTCCAAACGTGATAATTCACATGCAATAGTCATTTACAGTCAAAAAATTAAACATTAAAAAAATTACCATTTCTGACCATCTGGAGAAAGTTCGACAGGTCACGCGTCATTGTTTTCCATCAGAAAATTGATTTTTTGGACTGTAGAAAAATTGATTGAAAATGTCTTTTGGATTGTGCCTCATGTTGAATAACTACTTTTTAAAGCCTCAATGTGACCAAAATTGCCATTTTTACAGACTTTTTCTGCTACTAAGAAGCTTCTATTTCGTACAATTTCAGGCATTAAAATGACTCTAAACACACTTATTTTAGTTCCAAACGTGATAATTCACATGCAATATTCATTTACAGTCAAAAAATTAAACATTAAAAAAATTACCATTTCTGACCATCTGGAGAAAGTTCGACAGGTCACGGGTCATTGTTTTCCATCAGAAAATTGATTTTTTGGACTGCAGAAAAATTGATTGAAAATGTCTTTCGGTTGGTGCCTCATGTTGAATAACTTCTTTTTGAAGCCTCAATATGACCAAAATTCCCAGTTTTTACAGACTTTTACTCCTACTAAGAAACTTCTATTTCAACCAATTTCAGGCATTAAAATGACTCTAAACACACTTATTTTAGTTCCAAACGTGATAATTCACATGCAATTGTCATTTACAGTCAAAAAATGAAACATTAAAAAATTTCCATTACTGACCATCTGGAGAAAGTTCGAAAAGTCACGGGTCATCGTTTTTCATCAGAAAATTGATTTTTTGGACTGTAGAAAAATTGATTGAAAATGTCTTTTGGATTGTGCCTCATGTTGAATAACTACTTTTTAAAGCCTCAATGTGACCAAAATTGCCATTTTTACAGACTTTTTCTCCTACTCGGAAGCTTCTATTTCGACCAATTTCAGGCATTAAAATGACTCTAAACACACTTATTTTAGTTCCAAACGTGATAATTCACATGCAATAGTCATTTACAGTCAAAAAATTAAACATTAAAAAATTACCATTTCTGACCATCTGGAGAAAGTTCGACAGGTCACGGGTCATCGTTTTTCATCAGAAAATAGATTTTGTAGACTGTAGAAAAATTGATTGAAAATGTCTTTTGGATTGTGCCTCATGTTGAATAACTACTTTTTAAAGCCTCAATGTGACCAAAATTGCCCTTTTTACAGACTTTTCCTGCTACTCAGAAGCTTCTATTTCGACCAATTTCAGGCATTAAAATGAGTCTAAACACAATTATTTTAGCTCCAAGAGTTCTAATTCACATGCAATGTTCATTTACAGTCAAAAAATTAAACATAAAAAAATTACCATTTCTGACCATCTGGAGAAAGTTCGACAGGTCACGGGTCATAATATTTCATCAGAAAATTGAGTTTTTTTGTACAGTAGAAAAATTGATTCAAAATGTCACTTGGATTGCGCCTCATGTTGAATAACTACTTTTTAAAGCCTCAATGTGACCAAAAGTGCCATTTTTATAGACTTTTACTCTTACTCAGAAGCTTCTATTTCGACCAATTTCAGGCATTAAAATGACTCTAAACAAACTTATTTTAGTTCCAAAAGTGATAATTCACATGCAATAGTCATTTACAGTCAAAAAATTAAACATTAAAAAAATTACCATTTCTGACCATCTGGAGAAAGTTCAACAGGTCACGGGTCATCGTTTTTCATCAGAAAATTGATTTTTTGGACTGTAGAAAAATTGATTGAAAATGTCTTTTGGATTGTGCCTCATGTTGAATAACTACTTTTAAAGCCTCAATGTGACCAAAATTGCCATTTTTACAGACTTTTTCTGCTACTCAGAAGCTTCTATTTCGAACAATTTCAGGCATTAAAATGACTCTAAACACACTTATTTTAGTTCCAAAAGTGATAATTCACATGCAATAGTCATTTACAGTCAAAAAATTAAACATTAAAAAAATTACCATTTCTGACCATCTGGAGAAAGTTCAACAGGTCACGGGTCATCGTTTTTCATCAGAAAATTGATTTTTTGGACTGTAGAAAAATTGATTGAAAATGTCTTTTGGATTGTGCCTCATGTTGAATAACTACTTTTTAAAGCCTCAATGTGACCAAAATTGCCATTTTTACAGACTTTTTCTGCTACTCAGAAGCTTCTATTTCGAACAATTTCAGGCATTAAAATGACTCTAAACACACTTATTTTAGTTCCAAACGTGATAATTCACATGCAATAGTCATTTACAGTCAAAAAATTAAACATTAAAAAAATTACCATTTCTGACCATCTGGAGAAAGTTCGACAGGTCACGGGTCATTGTTTTCCATCAGAAAATTGATTTTTTGGACTGCAGAAAAATTGATTGAAAATGTCTTTCGGTTGGTGCCTCATGTTGAATAACTTCTTTTTGAAGCCTCAATATGACCAAAATTCCCAGTTTTTACAGACTTTTACTCCTACTAAGAAACTTCTATTTCAACCAATTTCAGGCATTAAAATGACTCTAAACACACTTATTTTAGTTCCAAACGTGATAATTCACATGCAATTGTCATTTACAGTCAAAAAATGAAACATTAAAAAATTTCCATTACTGACCATCTGGAGAAAGTTCGAAAAGTCACGGGTCATCGTTTTTCATCAGAAAATTGATTTTTTGGACTGTAGAAAAATTGATTGAAAATGTCTTTTGGATTGTGCCTCATGTTGAATAACTACTTTTTAAAGCCTCAATGTGACCAAAATTGCCATTTTTACAGACTTTTTCTCCTACTCGGAAGCTTCTATTTCGACCAATTTCAGGCATTAAAATGACTCTAAACACACTTATTTTAGTTCCAAACGTGATAATTCACATGCAATAGTCATTTACAGTCAAAAAATTAAACATTAAAAAATTACCATTTCTGACCATCTGGAGAAAGTTCGACAGGTCACGGGTCATCGTTTTTCATCAGAAAATAGATTTTGTAGACTGTAGAAAAATTGATTGAAAATGTCTTTTGGATTGTGCCTCATGTTGAATAACTACTTTTTAAAGCCTCAATGTGACCAAAATTGCCCTTTTTACAGACTTTTCCTGCTACTCAGAAACTTCTATTTCGACCAATTTCAGGCATTAAAATGAGTCTAAACACAATTATTTTAGCTCCAAGAGTTCTAATTCACATGCAATGTTCATTTACAGTCAAAAAATTAAACATAAAAAAATTACCATTTCTGACCATCTGTAGAAAGTTCGACAGGTCACAAGTCATAATATTTCATCAGAAAATTGAGTTTTTTTGAACAGTAGAAAAATTGATTCAAAATGTCACTTGGATTGCGCCTCATGTTGAATAACTACTTTTTAAAGCCTCAATGTGACCAAAAGTGCCATTTTTATAGACTTTTACTCTTACTCAGAAGCTTCTATTTCGACCAATTTCAGGCATTAAAATGAGTCTAAACACAATTATTTTAGCTCCAAGAGTTCTAATTCACATGCAATGTTCATTTACAGTCAAAAAATTAAACATAAAAAAATTACCATTTCTGACCATCTGGAGAAAGTTCGACAGGTCACGGGTCATAATATTTCATCAGAAAATTGAGTTTTTTTGTACAGTAGAAAAATTGATTCAAAATGTCACTTGGATTGCGCCTCATGTTGAATAACTACTTTTTAAAGCCTCAATGTGACCAAAAGTGCCATTTTTATAGACTTTTACTCTTACTCAGAAGCTTCTATTTCGACCAATTTCAGGCATTACAATGACTCTAAACACACTTATTTTAGTTCCAAACGTGATAATTAACATGCAATAGTCATTTACAGTCAAAAAATTAAACATTAAAAAAATTACCATTTCTGACCATCTGGAGAAAGTTCAACAGGTCACGGGTCATCGTTTTTCATCAAAAAATTGATTTTTTGGACTGTAGAAAAATTGATTGAAAATGTCTTTTGGATTGTGCCTCATGTTGAATAACTACTTTTTAAAGCCTCAATGTGACCAAAATTGCCATTTTTACAGACTTTTTCTGCTACTCAGAAGCTTCTATTTCAAACAATTTCAGGCATTAAAATGACTCTAAACACACTTATTTTAGTTCCAAACGTGATAATTCACATGCAATAGTCATTTACAGTCAAAAAATTAAACATTAAAAAAATTACCATTTCTGACCATCTGGAGAAAGTTCGACAGGTCACGGGTCATTGTTTTCCATCAGAAAATTGATTTTTTGGACTGTAGAAAAATTGATTGAAAATGTCTTTCGGTTGGTGCCTCATTTTGAATAGCTTCTTTTTGAAGCCTCAATATGACCAAAATTCCCATTTTTACAGACTTTTACTCATACTAAGAAACTTCTATTTCAACCAATTTCAGGCATTAAAATGACTCTAAACACACTTATTTTAGTTCCAAACGTGATAATTCACATGCAATAGTCATTTACAGTCAAAAAATTAAACATTAAAAAAATTACCATTTCTGACCATCTGGAGAAAGTTCGACAGGTCACGGGTCATTGTTTTCCATCAGAAAATTGATTTTTTGGACTGTAGAAAAATTGATTGAAAATGTCTTTCGGTTGGTGCCTCATGTTGAATAACTTCTTTTTGAAGCCTCAATATGACCAAAATTCCCATTTTTACAGACTTTTACTCCTACTAAGAAACTTCTATTTCAACCAATTTCAGGCATTAAAATGACTCTAAACACACTTATTTTAGTTCCAAACGTGATAATTCACATGCAATTGTCATTTACAGTCAAAAAATGAAACATTAAAAAATTTCCATTACTGACCATCTGAAGAAAGTTCGAAAAGTCACGGGTCATCGTTTTTCATCAGAAAATTGGTTTTTTGGACTGTAGAAAAATTGATTGAAAATGTCTTTTGGATTGTGCCTCATGTTGAATAACTACTTTTTAAAGCCTCAATGTGACCAAAATTGCCATTTTTACAGACTTTTTCTCCTACTCGGAAACTTCTATTTCAACCAATTTCAGGCATTAAAATGACTCTAAACACAGTTATTTTAGTTCCAAACTTGATAATTCACATGCAATAGTCATTGACAGTCACAAAAAGAAGCATTAAAAAATTACCATTTCTGACCATCTGGAGAAAGTTCGACAGGTCACGGGTCATCGTTTTTCATCAGAAAATTGAATTTTTGGACTGTAGAAAAATTGATTCAAAATATCATTTGGTTGGTGCCTCATGTTGAATACCTTCTTTTTGAAACCTCAATGTGACCAAAATTCCCATTTTTACAGACTTTTTCTCCTACTCAGAAGCTTCTATTTCAACCAATTTCAGGCATTAAAATGACTCTAAACACACTTATTTTAGTTCCAAACGTGATAATTCACATGCAATTGTCATTTACAGTCAAAAAACAAAACATTAAAAAATTACCATTTCTGACCATCTGGAGAAAGATCGACAGGTCACGGGTCATCGTTTTTCATCAGAAAATAGATTTTTTGGATTGTAGAAAAATTGATTAAAAATGTCTTTTGGATTGTGCCTCATGTTGAATAACTACTTTTTAAAGCCTCAATGTGACCAAAATTGCCATTTTTACAGACTTTTTCTCCTACTCAGAAGCTTCTATTTCGACCAATTTCAGGCATTAAAATGACTCTAAACACACTTATTTTAGTTCCAAACGTGATAATTCACATGCAATAGTCATTTACAGTCAAAAAATTAAACATTAAAAAATTACCATTTCTGACCATCTGGAGAAAGTTCGACAGGTCACGGGTCATCGTTTTTCATCAGAAAATAGATTTTGTAGACTGTAGAAAAATTGATTGAAAATGTCTTTTGGATTGTGCCTCATGTTGAATAACTACTTTTTAAAGCCTCAATGTGACCAAAATTGCCCTTTTTACAGACTTTTCCTGCTACTCAGAAGCTTCTATTTCGACCAATTTCAGGCATTAAAATGAGTCTAAACACAATTATTTTAGCTCCAAGAGTTCTAATTCACATGCAATGTTCATTTACAGTCAAAAAATTAAACATAAAAAAATTACAATTTCTGACCATCTGGAGAAAGTTCGACAGGTCACGGGTCATAATATTTCATCAGAAAATTGAGTTTTTTTGTACAGTAGAAAAATTGATTCAAAATGTCACTTGGATTGCGCCTCATGTTGAATAACTACTTTTTAAAGCCTCAATGTGACCAAAAGTGCCATTTTTATAGACTTTTACTCTTACTCAGAAGCTTCTATTTCGACCAATTTCAGGCATTAAAATGACTCTAAACACACTTATTTTAGTTCCAAAAGTGATAATTCACATGCAATAGTCATTTACAGTCAAAAAATTTAACATTAAAAAAATTACCATTTCTGACCATCTGGAGAAAGTTCAACAGGTCACGGGTCATCGTTTTTCATCAGAAAATTGATTTTTTGGACTGTAGAAAAATTGATTGAAAATGTCTTTTGGATTGTGCCTCATGTTGAATACCTACTTTTTAAAGCCTCAATGTGACCAAAATTGCCATTTTTACAGACTTTTTCTGCTACTCAGAAGCTTCTATTTCGAACAATTTCAGGCATTAAAATGACTCTAAACACACTTATTTTAGTTCCAAACGTGATAATTCACATGCAATAGTCATTTACAGTCAAAAAATTAAACATTAAAAAAATTACCATTTCTGACCATCTGGAAAAAGTTCGACAGGTCACGGGTCATTGTTTTCCATCAGAAAATTGATTTTATGGACTGTAGAAAAATTGATTGAAAATGTCTTTCGGTTGGTGCCTCATGTTGAATAACTTCTTTTTGAAGCCTCAATATGACCAAAATTCCCATTTTTACAGACTTTTACTCCTACTAAGAAACTTCTATTTCAACCAATTTCAGGCATTAAAATGACTCTAAACACAGTTATTTTAGTTCCAAACGTGATAATTCACATGCAATTGTCATTTACAGTCAAAAAATGAAACATTAAAAAATTTCCATTACTGACCATCTGGAGAAAGTTCGAAAAGTCACGGGTCATCGTTTTTCATCAGAAAATTGATTTTTTGGACTGTAGAAAAATTGATTCAAAATGTCTTTTGGATTGTGCCTCATGTTGAATAACTACTTTTTAAAGCCTCAATGTGACCAAAATTGCCATTTTTACAGACTTTTTCTCCTACTCGGAAGCTTCTATTTCGACCAATTTCAGGCATTAAAATGACTCTAAACACACTTATTTTAGTTCCAAACGTGATAATTCACATGCAATTGTCATTTACAGTCAAAAAATGAAACATTAAAAAATTTCCATTACTGACCATCTGGAGAAAGTTCGAAAAGTCACGGGTCATCGTTTTTCATCAGAAAATTGATTTTTTGGACTGTAGAAAAATTGATTGAAAATGTCTTTTGGATTGTGCCTCATGTTGAATAACTACTTTTTAAAGCCTCAATGTGACCAAAATTGCCATTTTTACAGACTTTTTCTCCTACTCGGAAGCTTCTATTTCGACCAATTTCAGGCATTAAAATGACTCTAAACACACTTATTTTAGTTCCAAACGTGATAATTCACATGCAATAGTCATTTACAGTCAAAAAATTAAACATTAAAAAATTACCATTTCTGACCATCTGGAGAAAGTTCGACAGGTCACGGGTCATCGTTTTTCATCAGAAAATAGTTTTTGTAGACTGTAGAAAAATTGATTGAAAATGTCTTTTGGATTGTGCCTCATGTTGAATAACTACTTTTTAAAGCCTCAATGTGACCAAAATTGCCCTTTTTACAGACTTTTCCTGCTACTCAGAAACTTCTATTTCGACCAATTTCAGGCATTAAAATGAGTCTAAACACAATTATTTTAGCTCCAAGAGTTCTAATTCACATGCAATGTTCATTTACAGTCAAAAAATTAAACATAAAAAAATTACCATTTCTGACCATCTGTAGAAAGTTCGACAGGTCACAAGTCATAATATTTCATCAGAAAATTGAGTTTTTTTGTACAGTAGAAAAATTGATTCAAAATGTCACTTGGATTGCGCCTCATGTTGAATAACTACTTTTTAAAGCCTCAATGTGACCAAAAGTGCCATTTTTATAGACTTTTACTCTTACTCAGAAGCTTCTATTTCGACCAATTTCAGGCATTAAAATGAGTCTAAACACAATTATTTTAGCTCCAAGAGTTCTAATTCACATGCAATGTTCATTTACAGTCAAAAAATTAAACATAAAAAAATTACCATTTCTGACCATCTGGAGAAAGTTCGACAGGTCACGGGTCATAATATTTCATCAGAAAATTGAGTTTTTTTGTACAGTAGAAAAATTGATTCAAAATGTCACTTGGATTGCGCCTCATGTTGAATAACTACTTTTTAAAGCCTCAATGTGACCAAAAGTGCCATTTTTATAGACTTTTACTCTTACTCAGAAGCTTCTATTTCGACCAATTTCAGGCATTAAAATGACTCTAAACACACTTATTTTAGTTCCAAAAGTGATAATTCACATGCAATAGTCATTTACAGTCAAAAAATTAAACATTAAAAAAATTACCATTTCTGACCATCTGGAGAAAGTTCAACAGGTCACGGGTCATCGTTTTTCATCAGAAAATTGATTTTTTGGACTGTAGAAAAATTGATTGAAAATGTCTTTTGGATTGTGCCTCATGTTGAATAACTACTTTTTAAAGCCTCAATGTGACCAAAATTGCCATTTTTACAGACTTTTTCTGCTACTCAGAAGCTTCTATTTCGAACAATTTCAGGCATTAAAATGACTCTAAACACACTTATTTTAGTTCCAAACGTGATAATTCACATGCAATAGTCATTTACAGTCAAAAAATTAAACATTAAAAAAATTACCATTTCTGACCATCAGGAGAAAGTTCGACAGGTCACGGGTCATTGTTTTCCATCAGAAAATTGATTTTTTGGACTGCAGAAAAATTGATTGAAAATGTCTTTCGGTTGGTGCCTCATGTTGAATAACTTCTTTTTGAAGCCTCAATATGACCAAAATTCCCAGTTTTTACAGACTTTTACTCCTACTAAGAAACTTCTATTTCAACCAATTTCAGGCATTAAAATGACTCTAAACACACTTATTTTAGTTCCAAACGTGATAATTCACATGCAATTGTCATTTACAGTCAAAAAATGAAACATTAAAAAATTTCCATTACTGACCATCTGGAGAAAGTTCGAAAAGTCACGGGTCATCGTTTTTCATCAGAAAATTGATTTTTTGGACTGTAGAAAAATTGATTGAAAATGTCTTTTGGATTGTGCCTCATGTTGAATAACTACTTTTTAAAGCCTCAATGTGACCAAAATTGCCATTTTTACAGACTTTTTCTCCTACTCGGAAGCTTCTATTTCGACCAATTTCAGGCATTAAAATGACTCTAAACACACTTATTTTAGTTCCAAACGTGATAATTCACATGCAATAGTCATTTACAGTCAAAAAATTAAACATAAAAAAATTACCATTTCTGACCATCTGTAGAAAGTTCGACAGGTCACAAGTCATAATATTTCATCAGAAAATTGAGTTTTTTTGTACAGTAGAAAAATTGATTCAAAATGTCACTTGGATTGCGCCTCATGTTGAATAACTACTTTTTAAAGCCTCAATGTGACCAAAAGTGCCATTTTTATAGACTTTTACTCTTACTCAGAAGCTTCTATTTCGACCAATTTCAGGCATTAAAATGAGTCTAAACACAATTATTTTAGCTCCAAGAGTTCTAATTCACATGCAATGTTCATTTACAGTCAAAAAATTAAACATAAAAAAATTACCATTTCTGACCATCTGGAGAAAGTTCGACAGGTCACGGGTCATAATATTTCATCAGAAAATTGAGTTTTTTTGTACAGTAGAAAAATTGATTCAAAATGTCACTTGGATTGCGCCTCATGTTGAATAACTACTTTTTAAAGCCTCAATGTGACCAAAAGTGCCATTTTTATAGACTTTTACTCTTACTCAGAAGCTTCTATTTCGACCAATTTCAGGCATTACAATGACTCTAAACACACTTATTTTAGTTC
This sequence comes from Triturus cristatus, assembly GCF_964204655.1. Lineage (NCBI taxonomy): Eukaryota > Metazoa > Chordata > Amphibia > Caudata > Salamandridae > Triturus > Triturus cristatus. Next base: position 957,138,088 of record NC_140593.1, on the reverse strand, counting down.
CAAACGTGATAATTCACATGCAATAGTCATTTACAGTCAAAAAATTAAACATTAAAAAAATTACCATTTCTGACCATCTGGAGAAAGTTCAACAGGTCACGGGTCATCGTTTTTCATCAAAAAATTGATTTTTTGGACTGTAGAAAAATTGATTGAAAATGTCTTTTGGATTGTGCCTCATGTTGAATAACTACTTTTTAAAGCCTCAATGTGACCAAAATTGCCATTTTTACAGACTTTTTCTGCTACTCAGAAGCTTCTATTTCAAACAATTTCAGGCATTAAAATGACTCTAAACACACTTATTTTAGTTCCAAACGTGATAATTCACATGCAATAGTCATTTACAGTCAAAAAATTAAACATTAAAAAAATTACCATTTCTGACCATCTGGAGAAAGTTCGACAGGTCACGGGTCATTGTTTTCCATCAGAAAATTGATTTTTTGGACTGTAGAAAAATTGATTGAAAATGTCTTTCGGTTGGTGCCTCATTTTGAATAGCTTCTTTTTGAAGCCTCAATATGACCAAAATTCCCATTTTTACAGACTTTTACTCATACTAAGAAACTTCTATTTCAACCAATTTCAGGCATTAAAATGACTCTAAACACACTTATTTTAGTTCCAAACGTGATAATTCACATGCAATAGTCATTTACAGTCAAAAAATTAAACATTAAAAAAATTACCATTTCTGACCATCTGGAGAAAGTTCGACAGGTCACGGGTCATTGTTTTCCATCAGAAAATTGATTTTTTGGACTGTAGAAAAATTGATTGAAAATGTCTTTCGGTTGGTGCCTCATGTTGAATAACTTCTTTTTGAAGCCTCAATATGACCAAAATTCCCATTTTTACAGACTTTTACTCCTACTAAGAAACTTCTATTTCAACCAATTTCAGGCATTAAAATGACTCTAAACACACTTATTTTAGTTCCAAACGTGATAATTCACATGCAATTGTCATTTACAGTCAAAAAATGAAACATTAAAAAATTTCCATTACTGACCATCTGAAGAAAGTTCGAAAAGTCACGGGTCATCGTTTTTCATCAGAAAATTGGTTTTTTGGACTGTAGAAAAATTGATTGAAAATGTCTTTTGGATTGTGCCTCATGTTGAATAACTACTTTTTAAAGCCTCAATGTGACCAAAATTGCCATTTTTACAGACTTTTTCTCCTACTCGGAAACTTCTATTTCAACCAATTTCAGGCATTAAAATGACTCTAAACACAGTTATTTTAGTTCCAAACTTGATAATTCACATGCAATAGTCATTGACAGTCACAAAAAGAAGCATTAAAAAATTACCATTTCTGACCATCTGGAGAAAGTTCGACAGGTCACGGGTCATCGTTTTTCATCAGAAAATTGAATTTTTGGACTGTAGAAAAATTGATTCAAAATATCATTTGGTTGGTGCCTCATGTTGAATACCTTCTTTTTGAAACCTCAATGTGACCAAAATTCCCATTTTTACAGACTTTTTCTCCTACTCAGAAGCTTCTATTTCAACCAATTTCAGGCATTAAAATGACTCTAAACACACTTATTTTAGTTCCAAACGTGATAATTCACATGCAATTGTCATTTACAGTCAAAAAACAAAACATTAAAAAATTACCATTTCTGACCATCTGGAGAAAGATCGACAGGTCACGGGTCATCGTTTTTCATCAGAAAATAGATTTTTTGGATTGTAGAAAAATTGATTAAAAATGTCTTTTGGATTGTGCCTCATGTTGAATAACTACTTTTTAAAGCCTCAATGTGACCAAAATTGCCATTTTTACAGACTTTTTCTCCTACTCGGAAGCTTCTATTTCGACCAATTTCAGGCATTAAAATGACTCTAAACACACTTATTTTAGTTCCAAACGTGATAATTCACATGCAATAGTCATTTACAGTCAAAAAATTAAACAGTAAAAAATTACCATTTCTGACCATCTGGAGAAAGTTCGACAGGTCACGGGTCATCGTTTTTCATCAGAAAATAGATTTTGTAGACTGTAGAAAAATTGATTGAAAATGTCTTTTGGATTGTGCCTCATGTTGAATAACTACTTTTTAAAGCCTCAATGTGACCAAAATTGCCCTTTTTACAGACTTTTCCTGCTACTCAGAAACTTCTATTTCGACCAATTTCAGGCATTAAAATGAGTCTAAACACAATTATTTTAGCTCCAAGAGTTCTAATTCACATGCAATGTTCATTTACAGTCAAAAAATTAAACATAAAAAAATTACCATTTCTGACCATCTGTAGAAAGTTCGACAGGTCACAAGTCATAATATTTCATCAGAAAATTGAGTTTTTTTGTACAGTAGAAAAATTGATTCAAAATGTCACTTGGATTGCGCCTCATGTTGAATAACTACTTTTTAAAGCCTCAATGTGACCAAAAGTGCCATTTTTATAGACTTTTACTCTTACTCAGAAGCTTCTATTTCGACCAATTTCAGGCATTAAAATGAGTCTAAACACAATTATTTTAGCTCCAAGAGTTCTAATTCACATGCAATGTTCATTTACAGTCAAAAAATTAAACATAAAAAAATTACCATTTCTGACCATCTGGAGAAAGTTCGACAGGTCACGGGTCATAATATTTCATCAGAAAATTGAGTTTTTTTGTACAGTAGAAAAATTGATTCAAAATGTCACTTGGATTGCGCCTCATGTTGAATAACTACTTTTTAAAGCCTCAATGTGACCAAAAGTGCCATTTTTATAGACTTTTACTCTTACTCAGAAGCTTCTATTTCGACCAATTTCAGGCATTACAATGACTCTAAACACACTTATTTTAGTTCCAAACGTGATAATTCACATGCAATAGTCATTTACAGTCAAAAAATTAAACATTAAAAAAATTACCATTTCTGACCATCTGGAGAAAGTTCAACAGGTCACGGGTCATCGTTTTTCATCAAAAAATTGATTTTTTGGACTGTAGAAAAATTGATTGAAAATGTCTTTTGGATTGTGCCTCATGTTGAATAACTACTTTTTAAAGCCTCAATGTGACCAAAATTGCCATTTTTACAGACTTTTTCTGCTACTCAGAAGCTTCTATTTCAAACAATTTCAGGCATTAAAATGACTCTAAACACACTTATTTTAGTTCCAAACGTGATAATTCACATGCAATAGTCATTTACAGTCAAAAAATTAAACATTAAAAAAATTACCATTTCTGACCATCTGGAGAAAGTTCGACAGGTCACGGGTCATTGTTTTCCATCAGAAAATTGATTTTTTGGACTGTAGAAAAATTGATTGAAAATGTCTTTCGGTTGGTGCCTCATTTTGAATAGCTTCTTTTTGAAGCCTCAATATGACCAAAATTCCCATTTTTACAGACTTTTACTCATACTAAGAAACTTCTATTTCAACCAATTTCAGGCATTAAAATGACTCTAAACACACTTATTTTAGTTCCAAACGTGATAATTCACATGCAATAGTCATTTACAGTCAAAAAATTAAACATTAAAAAAATTACCATTTCTGACCATCTGGAGAAAGTTCGACAGGTCACGGGTCATTGTTTTCCATCAGAAAATTGATTTTTTGGACTGTAGAAAAATTGATTGAAAATGTCTTTCGGTTGGTGCCTCATGTTGAATAACTTCTTTTTGAAGCCTCAATATGACCAAAATTCCCATTTTTACAGACTTTTACTCCTACTAAGAAACTTCTATTTCAACCAATTTCAGGCATTAAAATGACTCTAAACACACTTATTTTAGTTCCAAACGTGATAATTCACATGCAATTGTCATTTACAGTCAAAAAATGAAACATTAAAAAATTTCCATTACTGACCATCTGAAGAAAGTTCGAAAAGTCACGGGTCATCGTTTTTCATCAGAAAATTGGTTTTTTGGACTGTAGAAAAATTGATTGAAAATGTCTTTTGGATTGTGCCTCATGTTGAATAACTACTTTTTAAAGCCTCAATGTGACCAAAATTGCCATTTTTACAGACTTTTTCTCCTACTCGGAAACTTCTATTTCAACCAATTTCAGGCATTAAAATGACTCTAAACACAGTTATTTTAGTTCCAAACTTGATAATTCACATGCAATAGTCATTGACAGTCACAAAAAGAAGCATTAAAAAATTACCATTTCTGACCATCTGGAGAAAGTTCGACAGGTCACGGGTCATCGTTTTTCATCAGAAAATTGAATTTTTGGACTGTAGAAAAATTGATTCAAAATATCATTTGGTTGGTGCCTCATGTTGAATACCTTCTTTTTGAAACCTCAATGTGACCAAAATTCCCATTTTTACAGACTTTTTCTCCTACTCAGAAGCTTCTATTTCAACCAATTTCAGGCATTAAAATGACTCTAAACACACTTATTTTAGTTCCAAACGTGATAATTCACATGCAATTGTCATTTACAGTCAAAAAACAAAACATTAAAAAATTACCATTTCTGACCATCTGGAGAAAGATCGACAGGTCACGGGTCATCGTTTTTCATCAGAAAATAGATTTTTTGGATTGTAGAAAAATTGATTAAAAATGTCTTTTGGATTGTGCCTCATGTTGAATAACTACTTTTTAAAGCCTCAATGTGACCAAAATTGCCATTTTTACAGACTTTTTCTCCTACTCGGAAGCTTCTATTTCGACCAATTTCAGGCATTAAAATGACTCTAAACACACTTATTTTAGTTCCAAACGTGATAATTCACATGCAATAGTCATTTACAGTCAAAAAATTAAACAGTAAAAAATTACCATTTCTGACCATCTGGAGAAAGTTCGACAGGTCACGGGTCATCGTTTTTCATCAGAAAATAGATTTTGTAGACTGTAGAAAAATTGATTGAAAATGTCTTTTGGATTGTGCCTCATGTTGAATAACTACTTTTTAAAGCCTCAATGTGACCAAAATTGCCCTTTTTACAGACTTTTCCTGCTACTCAGAAACTTCTATTTCGACCAATTTCAGGCATTAAAATGAGTCTAAACACAATTATTTTAGCTCCAAGAGTTCTAATTCACATGCAATGTTCATTTACAGTCAAAAAATTAAACATAAAAAAATTACCATTTCTGACCATCTGTAGAAAGTTCGACAGGTCACAAGTCATAATATTTCATCAGAAAATTGAGTTTTTTTGTACAGTAGAAAAATTGATTCAAAATGTCACTTGGATTGCGCCTCATGTTGAATAACTACTTTTTAAAGCCTCAATGTGACCAAAAGTGCCATTTTTATAGACTTTTACTCTTACTCAGAAGCTTCTATTTCGACCAATTTCAGGCATTAAAATGAGTCTAAACACAATTATTTTAGCTCCAAGAGTTCTAATTCACATGCAATGTTCATTTACAGTCAAAAAATTAAACATAAAAAAATTACCATTTCTGACCATCTGGAGAAAGTTCGACAGGTCACGGGTCATAATATTTCATCAGAAAATTGAGTTTTTTTGTACAGTAGAAAAATTGATTCAAAATGTCACTTGGATTGCGCCTCATGTTGAATAACTACTTTTTAAAGCCTCAATGTGACCAAAAGTGCCATTTTTATAGACTTTTACTCTTACTCAGAAGCTTCTATTTCGACCAATTTCAGGCATTACAATGACTCTAAACACACTTATTTTAGTTCCAAACGTGATAATTCACATGCAATAGTCATTTACAGTCAAAAAATTAAACATTAAAAAAATTACCATTTCTGACCATCTGGAGAAAGTTCAACAGGTCACGGGTCATCGTTTTTCATCAAAAAATTGATTTTTTGGACTGTAGAAAAATTGATTGAAAATGTCTTTTGGATTGTGCCTCATGTTGAATAACTACTTTTTAAAGCCTCAATGTGACCAAAATTGCCATTTTTACAGACTTTTTCTGCTACTCAGAAGCTTCTATTTCAAACAATTTCAGGCATTAAAATGACTCTAAACACACTTATTTTAGTTCCAAACGTGATAATTCACATGCAATAGTCATTTACAGTCAAAAAATTAAACATTAAAAAAATTACCATTTCTGACCATCTGGAGAAAGTTCGACAGGTCACGGGTCATTGTTTTCCATCAGAAAATTGATTTTTTGGACTGTAGAAAAATTGATTGAAAATGTCTTTCGGTTGGTGCCTCATTTTGAATAGCTTCTTTTTGAAGCCTCAATATGACCAAAATTCCCATTTTTACAGACTTTTACTCATACTAAGAAACTTCTATTTCAACCAATTTCAGGCATTAAAATGACTCTAAACACACTTATTTTAGTTCCAAACGTGATAATTCACATGCAATAGTCATTTACAGTCAAAAAATTAAACATTAAAAAAATTACCATTTCTGACCATCTGGAGAAAGTTCGACAGGTCACGGGTCATTGTTTTCCATCAGAAAATTGATTTTTTGGACTGTAGAAAAATTGATTGAAAATGTCTTTCGGTTGGTGCCTCATGTTGAATAACTTCTTTTTGAAGCCTCAATATGACCAAAATTCCCATTTTTACAGACTTTTACTCCTACTAAGAAACTTCTATTTCAACCAATTTCAGGCATTAAAATGACTCTAAACACACTTATTTTAGTTCCAAACGTGATAATTCACATGCAATTGTCATTTACAGTCAAAAAATGAAACATTAAAAAATTTCCATTACTGACCATCTGAAGAAAGTTCGAAAAGTCACGGGTCATCGTTTTTCATCAGAAAATTGGTTTTTTGGACTGTAGAAAAATTGATTGAAAATGTCTTTTGGATTGTGCCTCATGTTGAATAACTACTTTTTAAAGCCTCAATGTGACCAAAATTGCCATTTTTACAGACTTTTTCTCCTACTCGGAAACTTCTATTTCAACCAATTTCAGGCATTAAAATGACTCTAAACACAGTTATTTTAGTTCCAAACTTGATAATTCACATGCAATAGTCATTGACAGTCACAAAAAGAAGCATTAAAAAATTACCATTTCTGACCATCTGGAGAAAGTTCGACAGGTCACGGGTCATCGTTTTTCATCAGAAAATTGAATTTTTGGACTGTAGAAAAATTGATTCAAAATATCATTTGGTTGGTGCCTCATGTTGAATACCTTCTTTTTGAAACCTCAATGTGACCAAAATTCCCATTTTTACAGACTTTTTCTCCTACTCAGAAGCTTCTATTTCAACCAATTTCAGGCATTAAAATGACTCTAAACACACTTATTTTAGTTCCAAACGTGATAATTCACATGCAATTGTCATTTACAGTCAAAAAACAAAACATTAAAAAATTACCATTTCTGACCATCTGGAGAAAGATCGACAGGTCACGGGTCATCGTTTTTCATCAGAAAATAGATTTTTTGGATTGTAGAAAAATTGATTAAAAATGTCTTTTGGATTGTGCCTCATGTTGAATAACTACTTTTTAAAGCCTCAATGTGACCAAAATTGCCATTTTTACAGACTTTTTCTCCTACTCAGAAGCTTCTATTTCGACCAATTTCAGGCATTAAAATGACTCTAAACACACTTATTTTAGTTCCAAACGTGATAATTCACATGCAATAGTCATTTACAGTCAAAAAATTAAACATTAAAAAATTACCATTTCTGACCATCTGGAGAAAGTTCGACAGGTCACGGGTCATCGTTTTTCATCAGAAAATAGATTTTGTAGACTGTAGAAAAATTGATTGAAAATGTCTTTTGGATTGTGCCTCATGTTGAATAACTACTTTTTAAAGCCTCAATGTGACCAAAATTGCCCTTTTTACAGACTTTTCCTGCTACTCAGAAGCTTCTATTTCGACCAATTTCAGGCATTAAAATGAGTCTAAACACAATTATTTTAGCTCCAAGAGTTCTAATTCACATGCAATGTTCATTTACAGTCAAAAAATTAAACATAAAAAAATTACAATTTCTGACCATCTGGAGAAAGTTCGACAGGTCACGGGTCATAATATTTCATCAGAAAATTGAGTTTTTTTGTACAGTAGAAAAATTGATTCAAAATGTCACTTGGATTGCGCCTCATGTTGAATAACTACTTTTTAAAGCCTCAATGTGACCAAAAGTGCCATTTTTATAGACTTTTACTCTTACTCAGAAGCTTCTATTTCGACCAATTTCAGGCATTAAAATGACTCTAAACACACTTATTTTAGTTCCAAAAGTGATAATTCACATGCAATAGTCATTTACAGTCAAAAAATTTAACATTAAAAAAATTACCATTTCTGACCATCTGGAGAAAGTTCAACAGGTCACGGGTCATCGTTTTTCATCAGAAAATTGATTTTTTGGACTGTAGAAAAATTGATTGAAAATGTCTTTTGGATTGTGCCTCATGTTGAATACCTACTTTTTAAAGCCTCAATGTGACCAAAATTGCCATTTTTACAGACTTTTTCTGCTACTCAGAAGCTTCTATTTCGAACAATTTCAGGCATTAAAATGACTCTAAACACACTTATTTTAGTTCCAAACGTGATAATTCACATGCAATAGTCATTTACAGTCAAAAAATTAAACATTAAAAAAATTACCATTTCTGACCATCTGGAAAAAGTTCGACAGGTCACGGGTCATTGTTTTCCATCAGAAAATTGATTTTATGGACTGTAGAAAAATTGATTGAAAATGTCTTTCGGTTGGTGCCTCATGTTGAATAACTTCTTTTTGAAGCCTCAATATGACCAAAATTCCCATTTTTACAGACTTTTACTCCTACTAAGAAACTTCTATTTCAACCAATTTCAGGCATTAAAATGACTCTAAACACAGTTATTTTAGTTCCAAACGTGATAATTCACATGCAATTGTCATTTACAGACAAAAAATGAAACATTAAAAAATTTCCATTACTGACCATCTGGAGAAAGTTCGAAAAGTCACGGGTCATCGTTTTTCATCAGAAAATTGATTTTTTGGACTGTAGAAAAATTGATTCAAAATGTCTTTTGGATTGTGCCTCATGTTGAATAACTACTTTTTAAAGCCTCAATGTGACCAAAATTGCCATTTTTACAGACTTTTTCTCCTACTCGGAAGCTTCTATTTCGACCAATTTCAGGCATTAAAATGACTCTAAACACACTTATTTTAGTTCCAAACGTGATAATTCACATGCAATTGTCATTTACAGTCAAAAAATGAAACATTAAAAAATTTCCATTACTGACCATCTGGAGAAAGTTCGAAAAGTCACGGGTCATCGTTTTTCATCAGAAAATTGATTTTTTGGACTGTAGAAAAATTGATTGAAAATGTCTTTTGGATTGTGCCTCATGTTGAATAACTACTTTTTAAAGCCTCAATGTGACCAAAATTGCCATTTTTACAGACTTTTTCTCCTACTCGGAAGCTTCTATTTCGACCAATTTCAGGCATTAAAATGACTCTAAACACACTTATTTTAGTTCCAAACGTGATAATTCACATGCAATAGTCATTTACAGTCAAAAAATTAAACATTAAAAAATTACCATTTCTGACCATCTGGAGAAAGTTCGACAGGTCACGGGTCATCGTTTTTCATCAGAAAATAGATTTTGTAGACTGTAGAAAAATTGATTGAAAATGTCTTTTGGATTGTGCCTCATGTTGAATAACTACTTTTTAAAGCCTCAATGTGACCAAAATTGCCCTTTTTACAGACTTTTCCTGCTACTCAGAAGCTTCTATTTCGACCAATTTCAGGCATTAAAATGAGTCTAAACACAATTATTTTAGCTCCAAGAGTTCTAATTCACATGCAATGTTCATTTACAGTCAAAAAATTAAACATAAAAAAATTACCATTTCTGACCATCTGGAGAAAGTTCGACAGGTCACGGGTCATAATATTTCATCAGAAAATTGAGTTTTTTTGTACAGTAGAAAAATTGATTCAAAATGTCACTTGGATTGCGCCTCATGTTGAATAACTACTTTTTAAAGCCTCAATGTGACCAAAAGTGCCATTTTTATAGACTTTTACTCTTACTCAGAAGCTTCTATTTCGACCAATTTCAGGCATTAAAATGACTCTAAACAAACTTATTTTAGTTCCAAAAGTGATAATTCACATGCAATAGTCATTTACAGTCAAAAAATTAAACATTAAAAAAATTACCATTTCTGACCATCTGGAGAAAGTTCAACAGGTCACGGGTCATCGTTTTTCATCAGAAAATTGATTTTTTGGACTGTAGAAAAATTGATTGAAAATGTCTTTTGGATTGTGCCTCATGTTGAATAACTACTTTTAAAGCCTCAATGTGACCAAAATTGCCATTTTTACAGACTTTTTCTGCTACTCAGAAGCTTCTATTTCGAACAATTTCAGGCATTAAAATGACTCTAAACACACTTATTTTAGTTCCAAAAGTGATAATTCACATGCAATAGTCATTTACAGTCAAAAAATTAAACATTAAAAAAATTACCATTTCTGACCATCTGGAGAAAGTTCAACAGGTCACGGGTCATCGTTTTTCATCAGAAAATTGATTTTTTGGACTGTAGAAAAATTGATTGAAAATGTCTTTTGGATTGTGCCTCATGTTGAATAACTACTTTTTAAAGCCTCAATGTGACCAAAATTGCCATTTTTACAGACTTTTTCTGCTACTCAGAAGCTTCTATTTCGAACAATTTCAGGCATTAAAATGACTCTAAACACACTTATTTTAGTTCCAAACGTGATAATTCACATGCAATAGTCATTTACAGTCAAAAAATTATACATTAAAAAAATTACCATTTCTGACCATCTGGAGAAAGTTCGACAGGTCACGGGTCATTGTTTTCCATCAGAAAATTGATTTTTTGGACTGCAGAAAAATTGATTGAAAATGTCTTTCGGTTGGTGCCTCATGTTGAATAACTTCTTTTTGAAGCCTCAATATGACCAAAATTCCCAGTTTTTACAGACTTTTACTCCTACTAAGAAACTTCTATTTCAACCAATTTCAGGCATTAAAATGACTCTAAACACACTTATTTTAGTTCCAAACGTGATAATTCACATGCAATTGTCATTTACAGTCAAAAAATGAAACATTAAAAAATTTCCATTACTGACCATCTGGAGAAAGTTCGAAAAGTCACGGGTCATCGTTTTTCATCAGAAAATTGATTTTTTGGACTGTAGAAAAATTGATTGAAAATGTCTTTTGGATTGTGCCTCATGTTGAATAACTACTTTTTAAAGCCTCAATGTGACCAAAATTGCCATTTTTACAGACTTTTTCTCCTACTCGGAAGCTTCTATTTCGACCAATTTCAGGCATTAAAATGACTCTAAACACACTTATTTTAGTTCCAAACGTGATAATTCACATGCAATAGTCATTTACAGTCAAAAAATTAAACATAAAAAAATTACCATTTCTGACCATCTGTAGAAAGTTCGACAGGTCACAAGTCATAATATTTCATCAGAAAATTGAGTTTTTTTGTACAGTAGAAAAATTGATTCAAAATGTCACTTGGATTGCGCCTCATGTTGAATAACTACTTTTTAAAGCCTCAATGTGACCAAAAGTGCCATTTTTATAGACTTTTACTCTTACTCAGAAGCTTCTATTTCGACCAATTTCAGGCATTAAAATGAGTCTAAACACAATTATTTTAGCTCCAAGAGTTCTAATTCACATGCAATGTTCATTTACAGTCAAAAAATTAAACATAAAAAAATTACCATTTCTGACCATCTGGAGAAAGTTCGACAGGTCACGGGTCATAATATTTCATCAGAAAATTGAGTTTTTTTGTACAGTAGAAAAATTGATTCAAAATGTCACTTGGATTGCGCCTCATGTTGAATAACTACTTTTTAAAGCCTCAATGTGACCAAAAGTGCCATTTTTATAGACTTTTACTCTTACTCAGAAGCTTCTATTTCGACCAATTTCAGGCATTACAATGACTCTAAACACACTTATTTTAGTTCCAAACGTGATAATTCACATGCAATAGTCATTTACAGTCAAAAAATTAAACATTAAAAAAATTACCATTTCTGACCATCTGGAGAAAGTTCAACAGGTCACGGGTCATCGTTTTTCATCAAAAAATTGATTTTTTGGACTGTAGAAAAATTGATTGAAAATGTCTTTTGGATTGTGCCTCATGTTGAATAACTACTTTTTAAAGCCTCAATGTGACCAAAATTGCCATTTTTACAGACTTTTTCTGCTACTCAGAAGCTTCTATTTCAAACAATTTCAGGCATTAAAATGACTCTAAACACACTTATTTTAGTTCCAAACGTGATAATTCACATGCAATAGTCATTTACAGTCAAAAAATTAAACATTAAAAAAATTACCATTTCTGACCATCTGGAGAAAGTTCGACAGGTCACGGGTCATTGTTTTCCATCAGAAAATTGATTTTTTGGACTGTAGAAAAATTGATTGAAAATGTCTTTCGGTTGGTGCCTCATTTTGAATAGCTTCTTTTTGAAGCCTCAATATGACCAAAATTCCCATTTTTACAGACTTTTACTCATACTAAGAAACTTCTATTTCAACCAATTTCAGGCATTAAAATGACTCTAAACACACTTATTTTAGTTCCAAACGTGATAATTCACATGCAATAGTCATTTACAGTCAAAAAATTAAACATTAAAAAAATTACCATTTCTGACCATCTGGAGAAAGTTCGACAGGTCACGGGTCATTGTTTTCCATCAGAAAATTGATTTTTTGGACTGTAGAAAAATTGATTGAAAATGTCTTTCGGTTGGTGCCTCATGTTGAATAACTTCTTTTTGAAGCCTCAATATGACCAAAATTCCCATTTTTACAGACTTTTACTCCTACTAAGAAACTTCTATTTCAACCAATTTCAGGCATTAAAATGACTCTAAACACACTTATTTTAGTTCCAAACGTGATAATTCACATGCAATTGTCATTTACAGTCAAAAAATGAAACATTAAAAAATTTCCATTACTGACCATCTGAAGAAAGTTCGAAAAGTCACGGGTCATCGTTTTTCATCAGAAAATTGGTTTTTTGGACTGTAGAAAAATTGATTGAAAATGTCTTTTGGATTGTGCCTCATGTTGAATAACTACTTTTTAAAGCCTCAATGTGACCAAAATTGCCATTTTTACAGACTTTTTCTCCTACTCGGAAACTTCTATTTCAACCAATTTCAGGCATTAAAATGACTCTAAACACAGTTATTTTAGTTCCAAACTTGATAATTCACATGCAATAGTCATTGACAGTCACAAAAAGAAGCATTAAAAAATTACCATTTCTGACCATCTGGAGAAAGTTCGACAGGTCACGGGTCATCGTTTTTCATCAGAAAATTGAATTTTTGGACTGTAGAAAAATTGATTCAAAATATCATTTGGTTGGTGCCTCATGTTGAATACCTTCTTTTTGAAACCTCAATGTGACCAAAATTCCCATTTTTACAGACTTTTTCTCCTACTCAGAAGCTTCTATTTCAACCAATTTCAGGCATTAAAATGACTCTAAACACACTTATTTTAGTTCCAAACGTGATAATTCACATGCAATTGTCATTTACAGTCAAAAAACAAAACATTAAAAAATTACCATTTCTGACCATCTGGAGAAAGATCGACAGGTCACGGGTCATCGTTTTTCATCAGAAAATAGATTTTTTGGATTGTAGAAAAATTGATTAAAAATGTCTTTTGGATTGTGCCTCATGTTGAATAACTACTTTTTAAAGCCTCAATGTGACCAAAATTGCCATTTTTACAGACTTTTTCTCCTACTCAGAAGCTTCTATTTCGACCAATTTCAGGCATTAAAATGACTCTAAACACACTTATTTTAGTTCCAAACGTGATAATTCACATGCAATAGTCATTTACAGTCAAAAAATTAAACATTAAAAAATTACCATTTCTGACCATCTGGAGAAAGTTCGACAGGTCACGGGTCATCGTTTTTCATCAGAAAATAGATTTTGTAGACTGTAGAAAAATTGATTGAAAATGTCTTTTGGATTGTGCCTCATGTTGAATAACTACTTTTTAAAGCCTCAATGTGACCAAAATTGCCCTTTTTACAGACTTTTCCTGCTACTCAGAAGCTTCTATTTCGACCAATTTCAGGCATTAAAATGAGTCTAAACACAATTATTTTAGCTCCAAGAGTTCTAATTCACATGCAATGTTCATTTACAGTCAAAAAATTAAACATAAAAAAATTACAATTTCTGACCATCTGGAGAAAGTTCGACAGGTCACGGGTCATAATATTTCATCAGAAAATTGAGTTTTTTTGTACAGTAGAAAAATTGATTCAAAATGTCACTTGGATTGCGCCTCATGTTGAATAACTACTTTTTAAAGCCTCAATGTGACCAAAAGTGCCATTTTTATAGACTTTTACTCTTACTCAGAAGCTTCTATTTCGACCAATTTCAGGCATTAAAATGACTCTAAACACACTTATTTTAGTTCCAAACGTGACAATTCACATGCAATAGTCATTTACAGTCAAAAAATTAAACATTAAAAAAATTACCATTTCTGACCATCTGGAAAAAGTTCGACAGGTCACGGGTCATTGTTTTCCATCAGAAAATTGATTTTATGGACTGTAGAAAAATTGATTGAAAATGTCTTTCGGTTGGTGCCTCATGTTGAATAACTTCTTTTTGAAGCCTCAATATGACCAAAATTCCCATTTTTACAGACTTTTACTCCTACTAAGAAACTTCTATTTCAACCAATTTCAGGCATTAAAATGACTCTAAACACAGTTATTTTAGTTCCAAACGTGATAATTCACATGCAATTGTCATTTACAGTCAAAAAATGAAACATTAAAAAATTTCCATTACTGACCATCTGGAGAAAGTTCGAAAAGTCACGGGTCATCGTTTTTCATCAGAAAATTGATTTTTTGGACTGTAGAAAAATTGATTCAAAATGTCTTTTGGATTGTGCCTCATGTTGAATAACTACTTTTTAAAGCCTCAATGTGACCAAAATTGCCATTTTTACAGACTTTTTCTCCTACTCGGAAGCTTCTATTTCGACCAATTTCAGGCATTAAAATGACTCTAAACACACTTATTTTAGTTCCAAACGTGATAATTCACATGCAATTGTCATTTACAGTCAAAAAATGAAACATTAAAAAATTTCCATTACTGACCATCTGGAGAAAGTTCGAAAAGTCACGGGTCATCGTTTTTCATCAGAAAATTGATTTTTTGGACTGTAGAAAAATTGATTGAAAATGTCTTTTGGATTGTGCCTCATGTTGAATAACTACTTTTTAAAGCCTCAATGTGACCAAAATTGCCATTTTTACAGACTTTTTCTCCTACTCGGAAGCTTCTATTTCGACCAATTTCAGGCATTAAAATGACTCTAAACACACTTATTTTAGTTCCAAACGTGATAATTCACATGCAATAGTCATTTACAGTCAAAAAATTAAACATTAAAAAATTACCATTTCTGACCATCTGGAGAAAGTTCGACAGGTCACGGGTCATCGTTTTTCATCAGAAAATAGATTTTGTAGACTGTAGAAAAATTGATTGAAAATGTCTTTTGGATTGTGCCTCATGTTGAATAACTACTTTTTAAAGCCTCAATGTGACCAAAATTGCCCTTTTTACAGACTTTTCCTGCTACTCAGAAGCTTCTATTTCGACCAATTTCAGGCATTAAAATGAGTCTAAACACAATTATTTTAGCTCCAAGAGTTCTAATTCACATGCAATGTTCATTTACAGTCAAAAAATTAAACATAAAAAAATTACCATTTCTGACCATCTGGAGAAAGTTCGACAGGTCACGGGTCATAATATTTCATCAGAAAATTGAGTTTTTTTGTACAGTAGAAAAATTGATTCAAAATGTCACTTGGATTGCGCCTCATGTTGAATAACTACTTTTTAAAGCCTCAATGTGACCAAAAGTGCCATTTTTATAGACTTTTACTCTTACTCAGAAGCTTCTATTTCGACCAATTTCAGGCATTAAAATGACTCTAAACACACTTGTTTTAGTTCCAAAAGTGATAATTCACATGCAATAGTCATTTACAGTCAAAAAATTAAACATTAAAAAAATTACCAGTTCTGACCATCTGGAGAAAGTTCAACAGGTCACGGGTCATTGTTTTCCATCAGAAAATTGATTTTTTGGACTGTAGAAAAATTGATTGAAAATGTCTTTCGGTTGGTGCCTCATGTTGAATAGCTTCTTTTTGAAGCCTCAATATGACCAAAATTCCCATTTTTACAGACTTTTACTCCTACTAAGAAACTTCTATTTCAACCAATTTCAGGCATTAAAATGACTCTAAACACACCTATTTTAGTTCCAAACGTGATAATTCACATGCAATTGTCATTTACAGTCAAAAAATGAAACATTAAAAAATTTCCATTACTGACCATCTGGAGAAAGTTCGAAAAGTCACGGGTCATCGTTTTTCATCAGAAAATTGATTTTTTGGACTGTAGAAAAATTGATTGAAAATGTCTTTTGGATTGTGCCTCATGTTGAATAACTACTTTTTAAAGCCTCAATGTGACCAAAATTGCCATTTTTACAGACTTTTTCTCCTACTCGGAAGCTTCTATTTTGACCAATTTCAGGCATTAAAATGACTCTAAACACACTTATTTTAGTTCCAAACGTGATAATTCACATGCAATAGTCATTTACAGTCAAAAAATTAAACATTAAAAAATTACCATTTCTTACCATCTGGAGAAAGTTCGACAGGTCACGGGTCATCGTTTTTCATCACAAAATTGATTTTTTGGATTGTAGAAAAATTGATTGAAAATGTCTTTTGGATTGTGCCTCATGTTGAATAACTACTTTTTAAAGCCTCAATGTAACCAAAATTGCCATTTTTACAGACTTTTTCTGCTACTCAGAAGCTTCTATTTCGAACAATTTCAGGCATTAAAATGACTCTAAACACACTTATTTTAGTTCCAAACGTGATAATTCACATGCAATAGTCATTGACAGTCACAAAAAGAAGCATTAAAAAATTACCATTTCTGACCATCTGGAGAAAGTTCGACAGGTCACGGGTCATCGTTTTTCATCAGAAAATTGAATTTTTGGACTGTAGAAAAATTGATTCAAAATATCATTTGCTTGGTGCCTCATGTTGAATAACTTCTTTTTGAAGGCTCAATGTGACCAAAATTCCCATTTTTACAGACTTTTTCTCCTACTCAGAAGCTTCTATTTCAACCAATTTCAGGCATTAAAATGACTCTAAACACACTTATTTTAGTTCCAAACATGATAATTCACATGCAATTGTCATTTATAGACAAAAAACTTAACATTAAAAAATTACCATTCCTGACTATCTGGAGAAAGTTCGACAGGTCACGGCTCATCGTTTTTCATCAGAAAATTGATTTTTTGGATTGTAGAAAAATTGATTGAAAATGTCTTTTGGATTGTGCCTCATGTTGAATAACTACTTTTTAAAGCCTCAATGTGACCAAAATTGCCATTTTTACAGACTTTTTCTGCTACTCAGAAGCTTCTATTTCGAACAATTTCAGGCATTAAAATGACTCTAAACACACTTTTTTTAGTTCCAAGCGTGATAAATCACATGCAATAGTCATTTACAGTCAAAAAATGAAACATTAAAAAATTACCATTTCTGACCATCTGGAGAAAGTTCGACAGGCCATGGGTCATCGTTTTTCATCAGAAAATTGATTTTTTGGATTGTAGAAAAATTGATTGAAAATGTCTTTTGGATTGTGCCTCATGTTGAATAACTACTTTTTAAAGCCTCAATGTGACCAAAATTGCCATTTTTACAGACTTTTTCTCCTACTCAGAAGCTTCTATTTCGACCAATTTCAGGCATTAAAATGACTCTAAACACACTTATTTTAGTTCCAAACGTGATAATTCACATGCAATAGTCATTTACAGTCAAAAAATTAAACATTAAAAAATTACCATTTCTGACCATCTGGAGAAAGTTCGACAGGTCACGGGTCATCGTTTTTCATCAGAAAATAGATTTTGTAGACTGTAGAAAAATTGATTGAAAATGTCTTTTGGATTGTGCCTCATGTTGAATAACGACTTTTTAAAGCCTCAATGTGACCAAAATTGCCCTTTTTACAGACTTTTCCTGCTACTCAGAAGCTTCTATTTCGACCAATTTCAGGCATTAAAATGAGTCTAAACACAATTATTTTAGCTCCAAGAGTTCTAATTCACATGCAATGTTCATTTACAGTCAAAAAATTAAACATAAAAAAATTACCATTTCTGACCATCTGGAGAAAGTTCGACAGGTCACGGGTCATATTATTTCATCAGAAAATTGAGTTTTTTTGTACAGTAGAAAAATTGATTCAAAATGTCACTTGGATTGCGCCTCATGTTGAATAACTACTTTTTAAAGCCTCAATGTGACCAAAAGTGCCATTTTTATAGACTTTTACTCTTACTCAGAAGCTTCTATTTCGACCAATTTCAGGCATTACAATGACTCTAAACACACTTATTTTAGTTCCAAACGTGATAATTCACATGCAATAGTCATTTACAGTCAAAAAATTCAACATTAAAAAAATTACCATTTCTGACCATCTGGAGAAAGTTCGACAGGCCACGGGTCATCGTTTTTCATCAGAAAATTGATTTTTTGGATTGTAGAAAAATTGATTGAAAATGTCTTTTGGATTGTGCCTCATGTTGAATAACTACTTTTTAAAGCCTCAATGTGACCAAAATTGCCATTTTTACAGACTTTTTCTGCTACTCAGAAGCTTCTATTTCAAACAATTTCAGGCATTAAAATGACTCTAAACACACTTATTTTAGTTCCAAACGTGATAATTCACATGCAATAGTCATTTACAGTCAAAAAATTAAACATTAAAAAATTACCATTTCTGACCATCTGGAGAAAGTTCGACAGGTCACGGGTCATCGTTTTTCATCAGAAAATAGATTTTGTAGACTGTAGAAAAATTGATTGAAAATGTCTTTTGGATTGTGCCTCATGTTGAATAACGACTTTTTAAAGCCTCAATGTGACCAAAATTGCCCTTTTTACAGACTTTTCCTGCTACTCAGAAGCTTCTATTTCGACCAATTTCAGGCATTAAAATGAGTCTAAACACAATTATTTTAGCTCCAAGAGTTCTAATTCACATGCAATGTTCATTTACAGTCAAAAAATTAAACATAAAAAAATTACCATTTCTGACCATCTGGAGAAAGTTCGACAGGTCACGGGTCATAATATTTCATCAGAAAATTGAGTTTTTTTGTACAGTAGAAAAATTGATTCAAAATGTCACTTGGATTGCGCCTCATGTTGAATAACTACTTTTTAAAGCCTCAATGTGACCAAAAGTGCCATTTTTATAGACTTTTACTCTTACTCAGAAGCTTCTATTTCGACCAATTTCAGGCATTACAATGACTCTAAACACACTTATTTTAGTTCCAAACGTGATAATTCACATGCAATAGTCATTTACAGTCAAAAAATTCAACATTAAAAAAATTACCATTTCTGACCATCTGGAGAAAGTTCAACAGGTCACGGGTCATCGTTTTTCATCAAAAAATTGATTTTTTGGACTGTAGAAAAATTGATTGAAAATGTCTTTTGGATTGTGCCTCATGTTGAATAACTACTTTTTAAAGCCTCAACGTGACCAAAATTGCCATTTTTACAGACTTTTTCTGCTACTCAGAAGCTTCTATTTCAAACAATTTCAGGCATTAAAATGACTCTAAACACACTTATTTTAGTTCCAAACGTGATAATTCACATGCAATAGTCATTTACAGTCAAAAAATTAAACATTAAAAAAATTACCATTTCTGACCATCTGGAGAAAGTTCGACAGGTCACGGGTCATTGTTTTCCATCAGAAAATTGATTTTTTGGACTGTAGAAAAATTGATTGAAAATGTCTTTCGGTTGGTGCCTCATTTTGAATAGCTTCTTTTTGAAGCCTCAATATGACCAAAATTCCCATTTTTACAGACTTTTACTTATACTAAGAAACTTCTATTTCAACCAATTTCAGGCATTAAAATGACTCTAAACACACTTATTTTAGTTCCAAACGTGATAATTCACATGCAATAGTCATTTACAGTCAAAAAATTAAACATTAAAAAAATTACCATTACTGACCATCTGGAGAAAGTTCGAAAAGTCACGGGTCATCGTTTTTCATCAGAAAATTGATTTTTTGGACTGTAGAAAAATTGATTGAAAATGTCTTTTGGATTGTGCCTCATGTTGAATAACTACTTTTTAAAGCCTCAATGTGACCAAAATTGCCATTTTTACAGACTTTTTCTCCTACTCGGAAGCTTCTATTTTGACCAATTTCAGGCATTAAAATGACTCTAAACACACTTATTTTAGTTCCAAACGTGATAATTCACATGCAATAGTCATTTACAGTCAAAAAATTAAACATTAAAAAATTACCATTTCTTACCATCTGGAGAAAGTTCGGCAGGTCACGGGTCATCGTTTTTCATCACAAAATTGATTTTTTGGATTGTAGAAAAATTGATTGAAAATGTCTTTTGGATTGTGCCTCATGTTGAATAACTACTTATTAAAGCCTCAATGTAACCAAAATTGCCATTTTTACAGACTTTTTCTGCTACTCAGAAGCTTCTATTTCGAACAATTTCAGGCATTAAAATGACTCTAAACACACTTATTTTAGTTCCAAACGTGATAATTCACATGCAATAGTCATTGACAGTCACAAAAAGAAGCATTAAAAAATTACCATTTCTGACCATCTGGAGAAAGTTCGACAGGTCACGGGTCATCGTTTTTCATCAGAAAATTGAATTTTTGGACTGTAGAAAAATTGATTCAAAATATCATTTGCTTGGTGCCTCATGTTGAATAACTTCTTTTTGAAGGCTCAATGTGACCAAAATTCCCATTTTTACAGACTTTTTCTCCTACTCAGAAGCTTCTATTTCAACCAATTTCAGGCATTAAAATGACTCTAAACACACTTATTTTAGTTCCAAACATGATAATTCACATGCAATTGTCATTTACAGACAAAAAACTTAACATTAAAAAATTACCATTCCTGACTATCTGGAGAAAGTTCGACAGGTCACGGCTCATCGTTTTTCATCAGAAAATTGATTTTTTGGATTGTAGAAAAATTGATTGAAAATGTCTTTTGGATTGTGCCTCATGTTGAATAACTACTTTTTAAAGCCTCAATGTGACCAAAATTGCCATTTTTACAGACTTTTTCTGCTACTCAGAAGCTTCTATTTCGAACAATTTCAGGCATTAAAATGACTCTAAACACACTTTTTTTAGTTCCAAGCGTGATAAATCACATGCAATAGTCATTTACAGTCAAAAAATGAAACATTAAAAAATTACCATTTCTGACCATCTGGAGAAAGTTCGACAGGCCACGGGTCATCGTTTTTCATCAGAAAATTGATTTTTTGGATTGTAGAAAAATTGATTGAAAATGTCTTTTGGATTGTGCCTCATGTTGAATAACTACTTTTTAAAGCCTCAATGTGACCAAAATTGCCATTTTTACAGACTTTTTCTCCTACTCAGAAGCTTCTATTTCGACCAATTTCAGGCATTAAAATGACTCTAAACACACTTATTTTAGTTCCAAACGTGATAATTCACATGCAATAGTCATTTACAGTCAAAAAATTAAACATTAAAAAATTACCATTTCTGACCATCTGGAGAAAGTTCGACAGGTCACGGGTCATCGTTTTTCATCAGAAAATAGATTTTGTAGACTGTAGAAAAATTGATTGAAAATGTCTTTTGGATTGTGCCTCATGTTGAATAACGACTTTTTAAAGCCTCAATGTGACCAAAATTGCCCTTTTTACAGACTTTTCCTGCTACTCAGAAGCTTCTATTTCGACCAATTTCAGGCATTAAAATGAGTCTAAACACAATTATTTTAGCTCCAAGAGTTCTAATTCACATGCAATGTTCATTTACAGTCAAAAAATTAAACATAAAAAAATTACCATTTCTGACCATCTGGAGAAAGTTCGACAGGTCACGGGTCATATTATTTCATCAGAAAATTGAGTTTTTTTGTACAGTAGAAAAATTGATTCAAAATGTCACTTGGATTGCGCCTCATGTTGAATAACTACTTTTTAAAGCCTCAATGTGACCAAAAGTGCCATTTTTATAGACTTTTACTCTTACTCAGAAGCTTCTATTTCGACCAATTTCAGGCATTACAATGACTCTAAACACACTTATTTTAGTTCCAAACGTGATAATTCACATGCAATAGTCATTTACAGTCAAAAAATTCAACATTAAAAAAATTACCATTTCTGACCATCTGGAGAAAGTTCAACAGGTCACGGGTCATTGTTTTTCATCAAAAAATTGATTTTTTGGACTGTAGAAAAATTGATTGAAAATGTCTTTTGGATTGTGCCTCATGTTGAATAACTACTTTTTAAAGCCTCAACGTGACCAAAATTGCCATTTTTACAGACTTTTTCTGCTACTCAGAAGCTTCTATTTCAAACAATTTCAGGCATTAAAATGACTCTAAACACACTTATTTTAGTTCCAAACGTGATAATTCACATGCAATAGTCATTTACAGTCAAAAAATGAAACATTAAAAAATTACCATTTCTGACCATCTGGAGAAAGTTCGACAGGCCACGGGTCATCGTTTTTCATCAGAAAATTGATTTTTTGGATTGTAGAAAAATTGATTGAAAATGTCTTTTGGATTGTGCCTCATGTTGAATAACTACTTTTTAAAGCCTCAATGTGACCAAAATTGCCATTTTTACAGACTTTTTCTCCTACTCAGAAGCTTCTATTTCGACCAATTTCAGGCATTAAAATGACTCTAAACACACTTATTTTAGTTCCAAACGTGATAATTCACATGCAATAGTCATTTACAGTCAAAAAATTAAACATTAAAAAATTACCATTTCTGACCATCTGGAGAAAGTTCGACAGGTCACGGGTCATCGTTTTTCATCAGAAAATAGATTTTGTAGACTGTAGAAAAATTGATTGAAAATGTCTTTTGGATTGTGCCTCATGTTGAATAACGACTTTTTAAAGCCTCAATGTGACCAAAATTGCCCTTTTTACAGACTTTTCCTGCTACTCAAAAGCTTCTATTTCGACCAATTTCAGGCATTAAAATGAGTCTAAACACAATTATTTTAGCTCCAAGAGTTCTAATTCACATGCAATGTTCATTTACAGTCAAAAAATTAAACATAAAAAAATTACCATTTCTGACCATCTGGAGAAAGTTCGACAGGTCACGGGTCATAATATTTCATCAGAAAATTGAGTTTTTTTGTACAGTAGAAAAATTGATTCAAAATGTCACTTGGATTGCGCCTCATGTTGAATAACTACTTTTTAAAGCCTCAATGTGACCAAAAGTGCCATTTTTATAGACTTTTACTCTTACTCAGAAGCTTCTATTTCGACCAATTTCAGGCATTACAATGACTCTAAACACACTTATTTTAGTTCCAAACGTGATAATTCACATGCAATAGTCATTTACAGTCAAAAAATTCAACATTAAAAAAATTACCATTTCTGACCATCTGGAGAAAGTTCAACAGGTCACGGGTCATCGTTTTTCATCAAAAAATTGATTTTTTGGACTGTAGAAAAATTGATTGAAAATGTCTTTTGGATTGTGCCTCATGTTGAATAACTACTTTTTAAAGCCTCAACGTGACCAAAATTGCCATTTTTACAGACTTTTTCTGCTACTCAGAAGCTTCTATTTCAAACAATTTCAGGCATTAAAATGACTCTAAACACACTTATTTTAGTTCCAAACGTGATAATTCACATGCAATAGTCATTTACAGTCAAAAAATTAAACATTAAAAAAATTGCCATTTCTGACCATCTGGAGAAAGTTCGACAGGTCACGGGTCATTGTTTTCCATCAGAAAATTGATTTTTTGGACTGTAGAAAAATTGATTGAAAATGTCTTTCGGTTGGTGCCTCATTTTGAATAGCTTCTTTTTGAAGCCTCAATATGACCAAAATTCCCATTTTTACAGACTTTTACTCATACTAAGAAACTTCTATTTCAACCAATTTCAGGCATTAAAATGACTCTAAACACACTTATTTTAGTTCCAAACGTGATAATTCACATGCAATAGTCATTTACAGTCAAAAAATTAAACATTAAAAAAATTACCATTTCTGACCATCTGGAGAAAGTTCGACAGGTCACGGGTCATTGTTTTCCATCAGAAAATTGATTTTTTGGACTGTAGAAAAATTGATTGAAAATGTCTTTCGGTTGGTGCCTCATGTTGAATAACTTCTTTTTGAAGCCTCAATATGACCAAAATTCCCATTTTTACAGACTTTTACTCCTACTAAGAAACTTCTATTTCAACCAATTTCAGGCATTAAAATGACTCTAAACACACTTATTTTAGTTCCAAACGTGATAATTCACATGCAATTGTCATTTACAGTCAAAAAATGAAACATTAAAAAATTTCCATTACTGACCATCTGAAGAAAGTTCGAAAAGTCACGGGTCATCGTTTTTCATCAGAAAATTGGTTTTTTGGACTGTAGAAAAATTGATTGAAAATGTCTTTTGGATTGTGCCTCATGTTGAATAACTACTTTTTAAAGCCTCAATGTGACCAAAATTGCCATTTTTACAGACTTTTTCTCCTACTCGGAAACTTCTATTTCAACCAATTTCAGGCATTAAAATGACTCTAAACACAGTTATTTTAGTTCCAAACTTGATAATTCACATGCAATAGTCATTGACAGTCACAAAAAGAAGCATTAAAAAATTACCATTTCTGACCATCTGGAGAAAGTTCGACAGGTCACGGGGTCATCGTTTTTCATCAGAAAATTGAATTTTTGGACTGTAGAAAAATTGATTCAAAATATCATTTGGTTGGTGCCTCATGTTGAATACCTTCTTTTTGAAACCTCAATGTGACCAAAATTCCCATTTTTACAGACTTTTTCTCCTACTCAGAAGCTTCTATTTCAACCAATTTCAGGCATTAAAATGACTCTAAACACACTTATTTTAGTTCCAAACGTGATAATTCACATGCAATTGTCATTTACAGTCAAAAAACAAAACATTAAAAAATTACCATTTCTGACCATCTGGAGAAAGTTCGACAGGTCACGGGTCATCGTTTTTCATCAGAAAATTGATTTTTTGGATTGTAGAAAAATTGATTGAAAATGTCTTTTGGATTGTGCCTCATGTTGAATAACTACTTTTTAAAGCCTCAATGTGACCAAAATTTCCATTTTTACAGACTTTTTCTGCTACTCAGAAGCTTCTATTTCGAACAATTTCAGGCATTAAAATGACTCTAAACACACTTATTTTAGTTCCAAGCGTGATAAATCACATGCAATAGTCATTTACAGTCAAAAAATGAAACATTAAAAAATTACCATTTCTGACCATCTGGAGAAAGATCGACAGGTCACGGGTCATCGTTTTTCATCAGAAAATTGATTTTTTGGACTGTAGAAAAATTGATTGAAAATGTCTTTTGGATTGTGCCTCATGTTGAATAACTACTTTTTAAAGCCTCAATGTGACCAAAATTGCCATTTTTACAGACTTTTTCTCCTACTCAGAAGCTTCTATTTCGACCAATTTCAGGCATTAAAATGACTCTAAACACACTTATTTTAGTTCCAAACGTGATAATTCACATGCAATAGTCATTTACAGTCAAAAAATTAAACATTAAAAAATTACCATTTCTGACCATCTGGAGAAAGTTCGACAGGTCACGGGTCATCGTTTTTCATCAGAAAATAGATTTTGTAGACTGTAGAAAAATTGATTGAAAATGTCTTTTGGATTGTGCCTCATGTTGAATAACTACTTTTTAAAGCCTCAATGTGACCAAAAATTCCCTTTTTACAGACTTTTCCTGCTACTCAGAAGCTTCTATTTCGACCAATTTCAGGCATTAAAATGAGTCTAAACACAATTATTTTAGCTCCAAGAGTTCTAATTCACATGCAATGTTCATTTACAGTCAAAAAATTAAACATAAAAAAATTACAATTTCTGACCATCTGGAGAAAGTTCGACAGGTCACGGGTCATAATATTTCATCAGAAAATTGAGTTTTTTTGTACAGTAGAAAAATTGATTCAAAATGTCACTTGGATTGCGCCTCATGTTGAATAACTACTTTTTAAAGCCTCAATGTGACCAAAAGTGCCATTTTTATAGACTTTTACTCTTACTCAGAAGCTTCTATTTCGACCAATTTCAGGCATTAAAATGACTCTAAACACACTTATTTTAGTTCCAAAAGTGATAATTCACATGCAATAGTCATTTACAGTCAAAAAATTAAACATTAAAAAAATTACCATTTCTGACCATCTGGAGAAAGTTCAACAGGTCACGGGTCATCGTTTTTCATCAGAAAATTGATTTTTTGGACTGTAGAAAAATTGATTGAAAATGTCTTTTGGATTGTGCCTCATGTTGAATAACTACTTTTTAAAGCCTCAATGTGACCAAAATTGCCATTTTTACAGACTTTTTCTGCTACTCAGAAGCTTCTATTTCGAACAATTTCAGGCATTAAAATGACTCTAAACACACTTATTTTAGTTCCAAACGTGATAATTCACATGCAATAGTCATTTACAGTCAAAAAATTAAACATTAAAAAAATTACCATTTCTGACCATCTGGAAAAAGTTCGACAGGTCACGGGTCATTGTTTTCCATAAGAAAATTGATTTTATGGACTGTAGAAAAATTGATTGAAAATGTCTTTCGGTTGGTGCCTCATGTTGAATAACTTCTTTTTGAAGCCTCAATATGACCAAAATTCCCATTTTTACAGACTTTTACTCCTACTAAGAAACTTCTATTTCAACCAATTTCAGGCATTAAAATGACTCTAAACACAGTTATTTTAGTTCCAAACGTGATAATTCACATGCAATTGTCATTTACAGTCAAAAAATGAAACATTAAAAAATTTCCATTACTGACCATCTGGAGAAAGTTCGAAAAGTCACGGGTCATCGTTTTTCATCAGAAAATTGATTTTTTGGACTGTAGAAAAATTGATTGAAAATGTCTTTTGGATTGTGCCTCATGTTGAATAACTACTTTTTAAAGCCTCAATGTGACCAAAATTGCCATTTTTACACACTTTTTCTCCTACTCGGAAGCTTCTATTTCGACCAATTTCAGGCATTAAAATGACTCTAAACACACTTATTTTAGTTCCAAACGTGATAATTCACATGCAATAGTCATTTACAGTCAAAAAATTAAACATTAAAAAATTACCATTTCTGACCATCTGGAGAAAGTTCGACAGGTCACGGGTCATCGTTTTTCATCAGAAAATAGATTTTGTAGACTGTAGAAAAATTGATTGAAAATGTCTTTTGGATTGTGCCTCATGTTGAATAACTACTTTTTAAAGCCTCAATGTGACCAAAATTGCCCTTTTTACAGACTTTTCCTGCTACTCAGAAGCTTCTATTTCGACCAATTTCAGGCATTAAAATGAGTCTAAACACAATTATTTTAGCTCCAAGAGTTCTAATTCACATGCAATGTTCATTTACAGTCAAAAAATTAAACATAAAAAAATTACCATTTCTGACCATCTGGAGAAAGTTCGACAGGTCACGGTTCATAATATTTCATCAGAAAATTGAGTTTTTTTGTACAGTAGAAAAATTGATTCAAAATGTCACTTGGATTGCGCCTCATGTTGAATAACTACTTTTTAAAGCCTCAATGTGACCAAAAGTGCCATTTTTATAGACTTTTACTCTTACTCAGAAGCTTCTATTTCGACCAATTTCAGGCATTAAAATGACTCTAAACAAACTTATTTTAGTTCCAAAAGTGATAATTCACATGCAATAGTCATTTACAGTCAAAAAATTAAACATTAAAAAAATTACCATTTCTGACCATCTGGAGAAAGTTCAACAGGTCACGGGTCATCGTTTTTCATCAGAAAATTGATTTTTTGGACTGTAGAAAAATTGATTGAAAATGTCTTTTGGATTGTGCCTCATGTTGAATAACTACTTTTAAAGCCTCAATGTGACCAAAATTGCCATTTTTACAGACTTTTTCTGCTACTCAGAAGCTTCTATTTCGAACAATTTCAGGCATTAAAATGACTCTAAACACACTTATTTTAGTTCCAAAAGTGATAATTCACATGCAATAGTCATTTACAGTCAAAAAATTAAACATTAAAAAAATTACCATTTCTGACCATCTGGAGAAAGTTCAACAGGTCACGGGTCATCGTTTTTCATCAGAAAATTGATTTTTTGGACTGTAGAAAAATTGATTGAAAATGTCTTTTGGATTGTGCCTCATGTTGAATAACTACTTTTTAAAGCCTCAATGTGACCAAAAGTGCCATTTTTATAGACTTTTACTCTTACTCAGAAGCTTCTATTTCGACCAATTTCAGGCATTAAAATGACTCTAAACACACTTATTTTAGTTCCAAAAGTGATAATTCACATGCAATAGTCATTTACAGTCAAAAAATTAAACATTAAAAACATTACCATTTCTGACCATCTGGAGAAAGTTCAACAGGTCACGGGTCATTGTTTTCCATCAGAAAATTGATTTTTTGGACTGTAGAAAAATTGATTGAAAATGTCTTTCGGTTGGTGCCTCATGTTGAATAGCTTCTTTTTGAAGCCTCAATATGACCAAAATTCCCATTTTTACAGACTTTTACTCCTACTAAGAAACTTCTATTTCAACCAATTTCAGGCATTAAAATGACTCTAAACACACCTATTTTAGTTCCAAACGTGATAATTCACATGCAATTGTCATTTACAGTCAAAAAATGAAACATTAAAAAATTTCCATTACTGACCATCTGGAGAAAGTTCGAAAAGTCACGGGTCATCGTTTTTCATCAGAAAATTGATTTTTTGGACTGTAGAAAAATTGATTGAAAATGTCTTTTGGATTGTGCCTCATGTTGAATAACTACTTTTTAAAGCCTCAATGTGACCAAAATTGCCATTTTTACAGACTTTTTCTCCTACTCGGAAGCTTCTATTTTGACCAATTTCAGGCATTAAAATGACTCTAAACACACTTATTTTAGTTCCAAACGTGATAATTCACATGCAATAGTCATTTACAGTCAAAAAATTAAACATTAAAAAATTACCATTTCTTACCATCTGGAGAAAGTTCGACAGGTCACGGGTCATCGTTTTTCATCACAAAATTGATTTTTTGGATTGTAGAAAAATTGATTGAAAATGTCTTTTGGATTGTGCCTCATGTTGAATAACTACTTTTTAAAGCCTCAATGTAACCAAAATTGCCATTTTTACAGACTTTTTCTGCTACTCAGAAGCTTCTATTTCGAACAATTTCAGGCATTAAAATGACTCTAAACACACTTATTTTAGTTCCAAACGTGATAATTCACATGCAATAGTCATTGACAGTCACAAAAAGAAGCATTAAAAAATTACCATTTCTGACCATCTGGAGAAAGTTCGACAGGTCACGGGTCATCGTTTTTCATCAGAAAATTGAATTTTTGGACTGTAGAAAAATTGATTCAAAATATCATTTGCTTGGTGCCTCATGTTGAATAACTTCTTTTTGAAGGCTCAATGTGACCAAAATTCCCATTTTTACAGACTTTTTCTCCTACTCAGAAGCTTCTATTTCAACCAATTTCAGGCATTAAAATGACTCTAAACACACTTATTTTAGTTCCAAACATGATAATTCACATGCAATTGTCATTTACAGACAAAAAACTTAACATTAAAAAATTACCATTCCTGACTATCTGGAGAAAGTTCGACAGGTCACGGCTCATCGTTTTTCATCAGAAAATTGATTTTTTGGATTGTAGAAAAATTGATTGAAAATGTCTTTTGGATTGTGCCTCATGTTGAATAACTACTTTTTAAAGCCTCAATGTGACCAAAATTGCCATTTTTACAGACTTTTTCTGCTACTCAGAAGCTTCTATTTCGAACAATTTCAGGCATGAAAATGACTCTAAACACACTTTTTTTAGTTCCAAGCGTGATAAATCACATGCAATAGTCATTTACAGTCAAAAAATGAAACATTAAAAAATTACCATTTCTGACCATCTGGAGAAAGTTCGACAGGCCACGGGTCATCGTTTTTCATCAGAAAATTGATTTTTTGGATTGTAGAAAAATTGATTGAAAATGTCTTTTGGATTGTGCCTCATGTTGAATAACTACTTTTTAAAGCCTCAATGTGACCAAAATTGCCATTTTTACAGACTTTTTCTCCTACTCAGAAGCTTCTATTTCGACCAATTTCAGGCATTAAAATGACTCTAAACACACTTATTTTAGTTCCAAACGTGATAATTCACATGCAATAGTCATTTACAGTCAAAAAATTAAACATTAAAAAATTACCATTTCTGACCATCTGGAGAAAGTTCGACAGGTCACGGGTCATCGTTTTTCATCAGAAAATAGATTTTGTAGACTGTAGAAAAATTGATTGAAAATGTCTTTTGGATTGTGCCTCATGTTGAATAACGACTTTTTAAAGCCTCAATGTGACCAAAATTGCCCTTTTTACAGACTTTTCCTGCTACTCAGAAGCTTCTATTTCGACCAATTTCAGGCATTAAAATGAGTCTAAACACAATTATTTTAGCTCCAAGAGTTCTAATTCACATGCAATGTTCATTTACAGTCAAAAAATTAAACATTAAAAAAATTACCATTTCTGACCATCTGGAGAAAGTTCGACAGGTCACGGGTCATTGTTTTCCATCAGAAAATTGATTTTTTGGACTGCAGAAAAATTGATTGAAAATGTCTTTCGGTTGGTGCCTCATGTTGAATAACTTCTTTTTGAAGCCTCAATATGACCAAAATTCCCAGTTTTTACAGACTTTTACTCCTACTAAGAAACTTCTATTTCAACCAATTTCAGGCATTAAAATGACTCTAAACACACTTATTTTAGTTCCAAACGTGATAATTCACATCCAATTGTCATTTACAGTCAAAAAATGAAACATTGAAAAATTTCCATTACTGACCATCTGGAGAAAGTTCGAAAAGTCAAGGGTCATCGTTTTTCATCAGAAAATTGGTTTTTGGACTGTAGAAAAATTGATTGAAAATGTCTTTTGGATTGTGCCTCATGTTGAATAACTACTTTTTAAAGCCTCAATGTGACCAAAATTGCCCTTTTTACAGACTTTTCCTGCTACTCAGAAGCTTCTATTTCGACCAATTTCAGGCATTAAAATGAGTCTAAACACAATTATTTTAGCTCCAAGAGTTCTAATTCACATGCAATGTTCATTTACAGTCAAAAAATTAAACATAAAAAAATTACCATTTCTGACCATCTGTAGAAAGTTCGACAGGTCACAAGTCATAATATTTCATCAGAAAATTGAGTTTTTTTGTACAGTAGAAAAATTGATTCAAAATGTCACTTGGATTGCGCCTCATGTTGAATAACTACTTTTTAAAGCCTCAATGTGACCAAAAGTGCCATTTTTATAGACTTTTACTCTTACTCAGAAGCTTCTATTTCGACCAATTTCAGGCATTAAAATGAGTCTAAACACAATTATTTTAGCTCCAACAGTTCTAATTCACATGCAATGTTCATTTACAGTCAAAAAATTAAACATAAAAAAATTACCATTTCTGACCATCTGGAGAAAGTTCGACAGGTCACGGGTCATAATATTTCATCAGAAAATTGAGTTTTTTTGTACAGTAGAAAAATTTATTCAAAATGTCACTTGGATTGCGCCTCATGTTGAATAACTACTTTTTAAAACCTCAATGTGACCAAAAGTGCCATTTTTATAGACTTTTACTCTTACTCAGAAGCTTCTATTTCGACCAATTTCAGGCATTACAATGACTCTAAACACACTTATTTTAGTTCCAAACGTGATAATTCACATGCAATAGTCATTTACAGTCAAAAAATTAAACATTAAAAAAATTACCATTTCTGACCATCTGGAGAAAGTTCAACAGGTCACGGGTCATCGTTTTTCATCAAAAAATTGATTTTTTGGACTGTAGAAAAATTGATTGAAAATGTCTTTTGGATTGTGCCTCATTTTGAATAACTACTTTTTAAAGCCTCAATGTGACCAAAATTGCCATTTTTACAGACTTTTTCTGCTACTCAGAAGCTTCTATTTCGAACAATTTCAGGCATTAAAATGACTCTAAACACACTTATTTTAGTTCCAAACGTGATAATTCACATGCAATAGTCATTTACAGTCAAAAAATTAAACATTAAAAAAATTACCATTTCTGACCATCTGGAGAAAGTTCAACAGGTCACGGGTCATTGTTTTCCATCAGAAAATTGATTTTTTGGACTGTAGAAAAATTGATTGAAAATGTCTTTCGGTTGGTGCCTCATGTTGAATAGCTTCTTTTTGAAGCCTCAATATGACCAAAATTCCCATTTTTACAGACTTTTACTCCTACTAAGAAACTTCTATTTCAACCAATTTCAGGCATTAAAATGACTCTAAACACACCTATTTTAGTTCCAAACGTGATAATTCACATGCAATTGTCATTTACAGTCAAAAAATGAAACATTAAAAAATTTCCATTACTGACCATCTGGAGAAAGTTCGAAAAGTCACGGGTCATCGTTTTTCATCAGAAAATTGATTTTTTGGACTGTAGAAAAATTGATTGAAAATGTCTTTTGGATTGTGCCTCATGTTGAATAACTACTTTTTAAAGCCTCAATGTGACCAAAATTGCCATTTTTACAGACTTTTTCTCCTACTCGGAAGCTTCTATTTTGACCAATTTCAGGCATTAAAATGACTCTAAACACACTTATTTTAGTTCCAAATGTGATAATTCACATGCAATAGTCATTTACAGTCAAAAAATTAAACATTAAAAAATTACCATTTCTTACCATCTGGAGAAAGTTCGACAGGTCACGGGTCATCGTTTTTCATCACAAAATTGATTTTTTGGATTGTAGAAAAATTGATTGAAAATGTCTTTTGGATTGTGCCTCATGTTGAATAACTACTTTTTAAAGCCTCAATGTAACCAAAATTGCCATTTTTACAGACTTTTTCTGCTACTCAGAAGCTTCTATTTCAAACAATTTCAGGCATTAAAATGACTCTAAACACACTTATTTTAGTTCCAAACGTGATAATTCACATGCAATAGTCATTGACAGTCACAAAAAGAAGCATTAAAAAATTACCATTTCTGACCATCTGGAGAAAGTTCGACAGGTCACGGGTCATCGTTTTTCATCAGAAAATTGAATTTTTGGACTGTAGAAAAATTGATTCAAAATATCATTTGCTTGGTGCCTCATGTTGAATAACTTCTTTTTGAAGGCTCAATGTGACCAAAATTCCCATTTTTACAGACTTTTTCTCCTACTCAGAAGCTTCTATTTCAACCAATTTCAGGCATTAAAATGACTCTAAACACACTTATTTTAGTTCCAAACGTGATAATTCACATCCAATTGTCATTTACAGTCAAAAAATGAAACATTGAAAAATTTCCATTACTGACCATCTGGAGAAAGTTCGAAAAGTCAAGGGTCATCGTTTTTCATCAGAAAATTGGTTTTTGGACTGTAGAAAAATTGATTGAAAATGTCTTTTGGATTGTGCCTCATGTTGAATAACTACTTTTTAAAGCCTCAATGTGACCAAAATTGCCCTTTTTACAGACTTTTCCTGCTACTCAGAAGCTTCTATTTCGACCAATTTCAGGCATTAAAATGAGTCTAAACACAATTATTTTAGCTCCAAGAGTTCTAATTCACATGCAATGTTCATTTACAGTCAAAAAATTAAACATAAAAAAATTACCATTTCTGACCATCTGTAGAAAGTTCGACAGGTCACAAGTCATAATATTTCATCAGAAAATTGAGTTTTTTTGTACAGTAGAAAAATTGATTCAAAATGTCACTTGGATTGCGCCTCATGTTGAATAACTACTTTTTAAAGCCTCAATGTGACCAAAAGTGCCATTTTTATAGACTTTTACTCTTACTCAGAAGCTTCTATTTCGACCAATTTCAGGCATTAAAATGAGTCTAAACACAATTATTTTAGCTCCAACAGTTCTAATTCACATGCAATGTTCATTTACAGTCAAAAAATTAAACATAAAAAAATTACCATTTCTGACCATCTGGAGAAAGTTCGACAGGTCACGGGTCATAATATTTCATCAGAAAATTGAGTTTTTTTGTACAGTAGAAAAATTTATTCAAAATGTCACTTGGATTGCGCCTCATGTTGAATAACTACTTTTTAAAGCCTCAATGTGACCAAAAGTGCCATTTTTATAGACTTTTACTCTTACTCAGAAGCTTCTATTTCGACCAATTTCAGGCATTACAATGACTCTAAACACACTTATTTTAGTTCCAAACGTGATAATTCACATGCAATAGTCATTTACAGTCAAAAAATTAAACATTAAAAAAATTACCATTTCTGACCATCTGGAGAAAGTTCAACAGGTCACGGGTCATCGTTTTTCATCAGAAAATTGATTTTTTGGACTGTAGAAAAATTGATTGAAAATGTCTTTTGGATTGTGCCTCATGTTGAATAACTACTTTTAAAGCCTCAATGTGACCAAAATTGCCATTTTTACAGACTTTTTCTGCTACTCAGAAGCTTCTATTTCGAACAATTTCAGGCATTAAAATGACTCTAAACACACTTATTTTAGTTCCAAACGTGATAATTCACATGCAATAGTCATTTACAGTCAAAAAATTAAACATTAAAAAAATTACCATTTCTGACCATCTGGAGAAAGTTCGACAGGTCACGCGTCATTGTTTTCCATCAGAAAATTGATTTTTTGGACTGTAGAAAAATTGATTGAAAATGTCTTTTGGATTGTGCCTCATGTTGAATAACTACTTTTTAAAGCCTCAATGTGACCAAAATTGCCATTTTTACAGACTTTTTCTGCTACTAAGAAGCTTCTATTTCGAACAATTTCAGGCATTAAAATGACTCTAAACACACTTATTTTAGTTCCAAACGTGATAATTCACATGCAATATTCATTTACAGTCAAAAAATTAAACATTAAAAAAATTACCATTTCTGACCATCTGGAGAAAGTTCGACAGGTCACGGGTCATTGTTTTCCATCAGAAAATTGATTTTTTGGACTGCAGAAAAATTGATTGAAAATGTCTTTCGGTTGGTGCCTCATGTTGAATAACTTCTTTTTGAAGCCTCAATATGACCAAAATTCCCAGTTTTTACAGACTTTTACTCCTACTAAGAAACTTCTATTTCAACCAATTTCAGGCATTAAAATGACTCTAAACACACTTATTTTAGTTCCAAACGTGATAATTCACATGCAATTGTCATTTACAGTCAAAAAATGAAACATTAAAAAATTTCCATTACTGACCATCTGGAGAAAGTTCGAAAAGTCACGGGTCATCGTTTTTCATCAGAAAATTGATTTTTTGGACTGTAGAAAAATTGATTGAAAATGTCTTTTGGATTGTGCCTCATGTTGAATAACTACTTTTTAAAGCCTCAATGTGACCAAAATTGCCATTTTTACAGACTTTTTCTCCTACTCGGAAGCTTCTATTTCGACCAATTTCAGGCATTAAAATGACTCTAAACACACTTATTTTAGTTCCAAACGTGATAATTCACATGCAATAGTCATTTACAGTCAAAAAATTAAACATTAAAAAATTACCATTTCTGACCATCTGGAGAAAGTTCGACAGGTCACGGGTCATCGTTTTTCATCAGAAAATAGATTTTGTAGACTGTAGAAAAATTGATTGAAAATGTCTTTTGGATTGTGCCTCATGTTGAATAACTACTTTTTAAAGCCTCAATGTGACCAAAATTGCCCTTTTTACAGACTTTTCCTGCTACTCAGAAGCTTCTATTTCGACCAATTTCAGGCATTAAAATGAGTCTAAACACAATTATTTTAGCTCCAAGAGTTCTAATTCACATGCAATGTTCATTTACAGTCAAAAAATTAAACATAAAAAAATTACCATTTCTGACCATCTGGAGAAAGTTCGACAGGTCACGGGTCATAATATTTCATCAGAAAATTGAGTTTTTTTGTACAGTAGAAAAATTGATTCAAAATGTCACTTGGATTGCGCCTCATGTTGAATAACTACTTTTTAAAGCCTCAATGTGACCAAAAGTGCCATTTTTATAGACTTTTACTCTTACTCAGAAGCTTCTATTTCGACCAATTTCAGGCATTAAAATGACTCTAAACAAACTTATTTTAGTTCCAAAAGTGATAATTCACATGCAATAGTCATTTACAGTCAAAAAATTAAACATTAAAAAAATTACCATTTCTGACCATCTGGAGAAAGTTCAACAGGTCACGGGTCATCGTTTTTCATCAGAAAATTGATTTTTTGGACTGTAGAAAAATTGATTGAAAATGTCTTTTGGATTGTGCCTCATGTTGAATAACTACTTTTAAAGCCTCAATGTGACCAAAATTGCCATTTTTACAGACTTTTTCTGCTACTCAGAAGCTTCTATTTCGAACAATTTCAGGCATTAAAATGACTCTAAACACACTTATTTTAGTTCCAAAAGTGATAATTCACATGCAATAGTCATTTACAGTCAAAAAATTAAACATTAAAAAAATTACCATTTCTGACCATCTGGAGAAAGTTCAACAGGTCACGGGTCATCGTTTTTCATCAGAAAATTGATTTTTTGGACTGTAGAAAAATTGATTGAAAATGTCTTTTGGATTGTGCCTCATGTTGAATAACTACTTTTTAAAGCCTCAATGTGACCAAAATTGCCATTTTTACAGACTTTTTCTGCTACTCAGAAGCTTCTATTTCGAACAATTTCAGGCATTAAAATGACTCTAAACACACTTATTTTAGTTCCAAACGTGATAATTCACATGCAATAGTCATTTACAGTCAAAAAATTAAACATTAAAAAAATTACCATTTCTGACCATCTGGAGAAAGTTCGACAGGTCACGGGTCATTGTTTTCCATCAGAAAATTGATTTTTTGGACTGCAGAAAAATTGATTGAAAATGTCTTTCGGTTGGTGCCTCATGTTGAATAACTTCTTTTTGAAGCCTCAATATGACCAAAATTCCCAGTTTTTACAGACTTTTACTCCTACTAAGAAACTTCTATTTCAACCAATTTCAGGCATTAAAATGACTCTAAACACACTTATTTTAGTTCCAAACGTGATAATTCACATGCAATTGTCATTTACAGTCAAAAAATGAAACATTAAAAAATTTCCATTACTGACCATCTGGAGAAAGTTCGAAAAGTCAAGGGTCATCGTTTTTCATCAGAAAATTGATTTTTTGGACTGTAGAAAAATTGATTGAAAATGTCTTTTGGATTGTGCCTCATGTTGAATAACTACTTTTTAAAGCCTCAATGTGACCAAAATTGCCATTTTTACAGACTTTTTCTCCTACTCGGAAGCTTCTATTTCGACCAATTTCAGGCATTAAAATGACTCTAAACACACTTATTTTAGTTCCAAACGTGATAATTCACATGCAATAGTCATTTACAGTCAAAAAATTAAACATTAAAAAATTACCATTTCTGACCATCTGGAGAAAGTTCGACAGGTCACGGGTCATCGTTTTTCATCAGAAAATAGATTTTGTAGACTGTAGAAAAATTGATTGAAAATGTCTTTTGGATTGTGCCTCATGTTGAATAACTACTTTTTAAAGCCTCAATGTGACCAAAATTGCCCTTTTTACAGACTTTTCCTGCTACTCAGAAACTTCTATTTCGACCAATTTCAGGCATTAAAATGAGTCTAAACACAATTATTTTAGCTCCAAGAGTTCTAATTCACATGCAATGTTCATTTACAGT
The DNA here is from genome assembly GCF_964204655.1 of Triturus cristatus. Lineage (NCBI taxonomy): Eukaryota > Metazoa > Chordata > Amphibia > Caudata > Salamandridae > Triturus > Triturus cristatus. The sequence continues at coordinate 957,100,096 of NC_140593.1, read as the reverse complement.
CAAAAAATTAAACATAAAAAAATTACCATTTCTGACCATCTGTAGAAAGTTCGACAGGTCACAAGTCATAATATTTCATCAGAAAATTGAGTTTTTTTGTACAGTAGAAAAATTGATTCAAAATGTCACTTGGATTGCGCCTCATGTTGAATAACTACTTTTTAAAGCCTCAATGTGACCAAAAGTGCCATTTTTATAGACTTTTACTCTTACTCAGAAGCTTCTATTTCGACCAATTTCAGGCATTAAAATGAGTCTAAACACAATTATTTTAGCTCCAAGAGTTCTAATTCACATGCAATGTTCATTTACAGTCAAAAAATTAAACATAAAAAAATTACCATTTCTGACCATCTGGAGAAAGTTCGACAGGTCACGGGTCATAATATTTCATCAGAAAATTGAGTTTTTTTGTACAGTAGAAAAATTGATTCAAAATGTCACTTGGATTGCGCCTCATGTTGAATAACTACTTTTTAAAGCCTCAATGTGACCAAAAGTGCCATTTTTATAGACTTTTACTCTTACTCAGAAGCTTCTATTTCGACCAATTTCAGGCATTACAATGACTCTAAACACACTTATTTTAGTTCCAAACGTGATAATTAACATGCAATAGTCATTTACAGTCAAAAAATTAAACATTAAAAAAATTACCATTTCTGACCATCTGGAGAAAGTTCAACAGGTCACGGGTCATCGTTTTTCATCAAAAAATTGATTTTTTGGACTGTAGAAAAATTGATTGAAAATGTCTTTTGGATTGTGCCTCATGTTGAATAACTACTTTTTAAAGCCTCAATGTGACCAAAATTGCCATTTTTACAGACTTTTTCTGCTACTCAGAAGCTTCTATTTCAAACAATTTCAGGCATTAAAATGACTCTAAACACACTTATTTTAGTTCCAAACGTGATAATTCACATGCAATAGTCATTTACAGTCAAAAAATTAAACATTAAAAAAATTACCATTTCTGACCATCTGGAGAAAGTTCGACAGGTCACGGGTCATTGTTTTCCATCAGAAAATTGATTTTTTGGACTGTAGAAAAATTGATTGAAAATGTCTTTCGGTTGGTGCCTCATTTTGAATAGCTTCTTTTTGAAGCCTCAATATGACCAAAATTCCCATTTTTACAGACTTTTACTCATACTAAGAAACTTCTATTTCAACCAATTTCAGGCATTAAAATGACTCTAAACACACTTATTTTAGTTCCAAACGTGATAATTCACATGCAATAGTCATTTACAGTCAAAAAATTAAACATTAAAAAAATTACCATTTCTGACCATCTGGAGAAAGTTCGACAGGTCACGGGTCATTGTTTTCCATCAGAAAATTGATTTTTTGGACTGTAGAAAAATTGATTGAAAATGTCTTTCGGTTGGTGCCTCATGTTGAATAACTTCTTTTTGAAGCCTCAATATGACCAAAATTCCCATTTTTACAGACTTTTACTCCTACTAAGAAACTTCTATTTCAACCAATTTCAGGCATTAAAATGACTCTAAACACACTTATTTTAGTTCCAAACGTGATAATTCACATGCAATTGTCATTTACAGTCAAAAAATGAAACATTAAAAAATTTCCATTACTGACCATCTGAAGAAAGTTCGAAAAGTCACGGGTCATCGTTTTTCATCAGAAAATTGGTTTTTTGGACTGTAGAAAAATTGATTGAAAATGTCTTTTGGATTGTGCCTCATGTTGAATAACTACTTTTTAAAGCCTCAATGTGACCAAAATTGCCATTTTTACAGACTTTTTCTCCTACTCGGAAACTTCTATTTCAACCAATTTCAGGCATTAAAATGACTCTAAACACAGTTATTTTAGTTCCAAACTTGATAATTCACATGCAATAGTCATTGACAGTCACAAAAAGAAGCATTAAAAAATTACCATTTCTGACCATCTGGAGAAAGTTCGACAGGTCACGGGTCATCGTTTTTCATCAGAAAATTGAATTTTTGGACTGTAGAAAAATTGATTCAAAATATCATTTGGTTGGTGCCTCATGTTGAATACCTTCTTTTTGAAACCTCAATGTGACCAAAATTCCCATTTTTACAGACTTTTTCTCCTACTCAGAAGCTTCTATTTCAACCAATTTCAGGCATTAAAATGACTCTAAACACACTTATTTTAGTTCCAAACGTGATAATTCACATGCAATTGTCATTTACAGTCAAAAAACAAAACATTAAAAAATTACCATTTCTGACCATCTGGAGAAAGATCGACAGGTCACGGGTCATCGTTTTTCATCAGAAAATAGATTTTTTGGATTGTAGAAAAATTGATTAAAAATGTCTTTTGGATTGTGCCTCATGTTGAATAACTACTTTTTAAAGCCTCAATGTGACCAAAATTGCCATTTTTACAGACTTTTTCTCCTACTCAGAAGCTTCTATTTCGACCAATTTCAGGCATTAAAATGACTCTAAACACACTTATTTTAGTTCCAAACGTGATAATTCACATGCAATAGTCATTTACAGTCAAAAAATTAAACATTAAAAAATTACCATTTCTGACCATCTGGAGAAAGTTCGACAGGTCACGGGTCATCGTTTTTCATCAGAAAATAGATTTTGTAGACTGTAGAAAAATTGATTGAAAATGTCTTTTGGATTGTGCCTCATGTTGAATAACTACTTTTTAAAGCCTCAATGTGACCAAAATTGCCCTTTTTACAGACTTTTCCTGCTACTCAGAAGCTTCTATTTCGACCAATTTCAGGCATTAAAATGAGTCTAAACACAATTATTTTAGCTCCAAGAGTTCTAATTCACATGCAATGTTCATTTACAGTCAAAAAATTAAACATAAAAAAATTACAATTTCTGACCATCTGGAGAAAGTTCGACAGGTCACGGGTCATAATATTTCATCAGAAAATTGAGTTTTTTTGTACAGTAGAAAAATTGATTCAAAATGTCACTTGGATTGCGCCTCATGTTGAATAACTACTTTTTAAAGCCTCAATGTGACCAAAAGTGCCATTTTTATAGACTTTTACTCTTACTCAGAAGCTTCTATTTCGACCAATTTCAGGCATTAAAATGACTCTAAACACACTTATTTTAGTTCCAAAAGTGATAATTCACATGCAATAGTCATTTACAGTCAAAAAATTTAACATTAAAAAAATTACCATTTCTGACCATCTGGAGAAAGTTCAACAGGTCACGGGTCATCGTTTTTCATCAGAAAATTGATTTTTTGGACTGTAGAAAAATTGATTGAAAATGTCTTTTGGATTGTGCCTCATGTTGAATACCTACTTTTTAAAGCCTCAATGTGACCAAAATTGCCATTTTTACAGACTTTTTCTGCTACTCAGAAGCTTCTATTTCGAACAATTTCAGGCATTAAAATGACTCTAAACACACTTATTTTAGTTCCAAACGTGATAATTCACATGCAATAGTCATTTACAGTCAAAAAATTAAACATTAAAAAAATTACCATTTCTGACCATCTGGAAAAAGTTCGACAGGTCACGGGTCATTGTTTTCCATCAGAAAATTGATTTTATGGACTGTAGAAAAATTGATTGAAAATGTCTTTCGGTTGGTGCCTCATGTTGAATAACTTCTTTTTGAAGCCTCAATATGACCAAAATTCCCATTTTTACAGACTTTTACTCCTACTAAGAAACTTCTATTTCAACCAATTTCAGGCATTAAAATGACTCTAAACACAGTTATTTTAGTTCCAAACGTGATAATTCACATGCAATTGTCATTTACAGTCAAAAAATGAAACATTAAAAAATTTCCATTACTGACCATCTGGAGAAAGTTCGAAAAGTCACGGGTCATCGTTTTTCATCAGAAAATTGATTTTTTGGACTGTAGAAAAATTGATTCAAAATGTCTTTTGGATTGTGCCTCATGTTGAATAACTACTTTTTAAAGCCTCAATGTGACCAAAATTGCCATTTTTACAGACTTTTTCTCCTACTCGGAAGCTTCTATTTCGACCAATTTCAGGCATTAAAATGACTCTAAACACACTTATTTTAGTTCCAAACGTGATAATTCACATGCAATTGTCATTTACAGTCAAAAAATGAAACATTAAAAAATTTCCATTACTGACCATCTGGAGAAAGTTCGAAAAGTCACGGGTCATCGTTTTTCATCAGAAAATTGATTTTTTGGACTGTAGAAAAATTGATTGAAAATGTCTTTTGGATTGTGCCTCATGTTGAATAACTACTTTTTAAAGCCTCAATGTGACCAAAATTGCCATTTTTACAGACTTTTTCTCCTACTCGGAAGCTTCTATTTCGACCAATTTCAGGCATTAAAATGACTCTAAACACACTTATTTTAGTTCCAAACGTGATAATTCACATGCAATAGTCATTTACAGTCAAAAAATTAAACATTAAAAAATTACCATTTCTGACCATCTGGAGAAAGTTCGACAGGTCACGGGTCATCGTTTTTCATCAGAAAATAGATTTTGTAGACTGTAGAAAAATTGATTGAAAATGTCTTTTGGATTGTGCCTCATGTTGAATAACTACTTTTTAAAGCCTCAATGTGACCAAAATTGCCCTTTTTACAGACTTTTCCTGCTACTCAGAAGCTTCTATTTCGACCAATTTCAGGCATTAAAATGAGTCTAAACACAATTATTTTAGCTCCAAGAGTTCTAATTCACATGCAATGTTCATTTACAGTCAAAAAATTAAACATAAAAAAATTACCATTTCTGACCATCTGGAGAAAGTTCGACAGGTCACGGGTCATAATATTTCATCAGAAAATTGAGTTTTTTTGTACAGTAGAAAAATTGATTCAAAATGTCACTTGGATTGCGCCTCATGTTGAATAACTACTTTTTAAAGCCTCAATGTGACCAAAAGTGCCATTTTTATAGACTTTTACTCTTACTCAGAAGCTTCTATTTCGACCAATTTCAGGCATTAAAATGACTCTAAACAAACTTATTTTAGTTCCAAAAGTGATAATTCACATGCAATAGTCATTTACAGTCAAAAAATTAAACATTAAAAAAATTACCATTTCTGACCATCTGGAGAAAGTTCAACAGGTCACGGGTCATCGTTTTTCATCAGAAAATTGATTTTTTGGACTGTAGAAAAATTGATTGAAAATGTCTTTTGGATTGTGCCTCATGTTGAATAACTACTTTTAAAGCCTCAATGTGACCAAAATTGCCATTTTTACAGACTTTTTCTGCTACTCAGAAGCTTCTATTTCGAACAATTTCAGGCATTAAAATGACTCTAAACACACTTATTTTAGTTCCAAAAGTGATAATTCACATGCAATAGTCATTTACAGTCAAAAAATTAAACATTAAAAAAATTACCATTTCTGACCATCTGGAGAAAGTTCAACAGGTCACGGGTCATCGTTTTTCATCAGAAAATTGATTTTTTGGACTGTAGAAAAATTGATTGAAAATGTCTTTTGGATTGTGCCTCATGTTGAATAACTACTTTTTAAAGCCTCAATGTGACCAAAATTGCCATTTTTACAGACTTTTTCTGCTACTCAGAAGCTTCTATTTCGAACAATTTCAGGCATTAAAATGACTCTAAACACACTTATTTTAGTTCCAAACGTGATAATTCACATGCAATAGTCATTTACAGTCAAAAAATTAAACATTAAAAAAATTACCATTTCTGACCATCTGGAGAAAGTTCGACAGGTCACGGGTCATTGTTTTCCATCAGAAAATTGATTTTTTGGACTGCAGAAAAATTGATTGAAAATGTCTTTCGGTTGGTGCCTCATGTTGAATAACTTCTTTTTGAAGCCTCAATATGACCAAAATTCCCAGTTTTTACAGACTTTTACTCCTACTAAGAAACTTCTATTTCAACCAATTTCAGGCATTAAAATGACTCTAAACACACTTATTTTAGTTCCAAACGTGATAATTCACATGCAATTGTCATTTACAGTCAAAAAATGAAACATTAAAAAATTTCCATTACTGACCATCTGGAGAAAGTTCGAAAAGTCACGGGTCATCGTTTTTCATCAGAAAATTGATTTTTTGGACTGTAGAAAAATTGATTGAAAATGTCTTTTGGATTGTGCCTCATGTTGAATAACTACTTTTTAAAGCCTCAATGTGACCAAAATTGCCATTTTTACAGACTTTTTCTCCTACTCGGAAGCTTCTATTTCGACCAATTTCAGGCATTAAAATGACTCTAAACACACTTATTTTAGTTCCAAACGTGATAATTCACATGCAATAGTCATTTACAGTCAAAAAATTAAACATAAAAAAATTACCATTTCTGACCATCTGTAGAAAGTTCGACAGGTCACAAGTCATAATATTTCATCAGAAAATTGAGTTTTTTTGTACAGTAGAAAAATTGATTCAAAATGTCACTTGGATTGCGCCTCATGTTGAATAACTACTTTTTAAAGCCTCAATGTGACCAAAAGTGCCATTTTTATAGACTTTTACTCTTACTCAGAAGCTTCTATTTCGACCAATTTCAGGCATTAAAATGAGTCTAAACACAATTATTTTAGCTCCAAGAGTTCTAATTCACATGCAATGTTCATTTACAGTCAAAAAATTAAACATAAAAAAATTACCATTTCTGACCATCTGGAGAAAGTTCGACAGGTCACGGGTCATAATATTTCATCAGAAAATTGAGTTTTTTTGTACAGTAGAAAAATTGATTCAAAATGTCACTTGGATTGCGCCTCATGTTGAATAACTACTTTTTAAAGCCTCAATGTGACCAAAAGTGCCATTTTTATAGACTTTTACTCTTACTCAGAAGCTTCTATTTCGACCAATTTCAGGCATTACAATGACTCTAAACACACTTATTTTAGTTCCAAACGTGATAATTCACATGCAATAGTCATTTACAGTCAAAAAATTAAACATTAAAAAAATTACCATTTCTGACCATCTGGAGAAAGTTCAACAGGTCACGGGTCATCGTTTTTCATCAAAAAATTGATTTTTTGGACTGTAGAAAAATTGATTGAAAATGTCTTTTGGATTGTGCCTCATGTTGAATAACTACTTTTTAAAGCCTCAATGTGACCAAAATTGCCATTTTTACAGACTTTTTCTGCTACTCAGAAGCTTCTATTTCAAACAATTTCAGGCATTAAAATGACTCTAAACACACTTATTTTAGTTCCAAACGTGATAATTCACATGCAATAGTCATTTACAGTCAAAAAATTAAACATTAAAAAAATTACCATTTCTGACCATCTGGAGAAAGTTCGACAGGTCACGGGTCATTGTTTTCCATCAGAAAATTGATTTTTTGGACTGTAGAAAAATTGATTGAAAATGTCTTTCGGTTGGTGCCTCATTTTGAATAGCTTCTTTTTGAAGCCTCAATATGACCAAAATTCCCATTTTTACAGACTTTTACTCATACTAAGAAACTTCTATTTCAACCAATTTCAGGCATTAAAATGACTCTAAACACACTTATTTTAGTTCCAAACGTGATAATTCACATGCAATAGTCATTTACAGTCAAAAAATTAAACATTAAAAAAATTACCATTTCTGACCATCTGGAGAAAGTTCGACAGGTCACGGGTCATTGTTTTCCATCAGAAAATTGATTTTTTGGACTGTAGAAAAATTGATTGAAAATGTCTTTCGGTTGGTGCCTCATGTTGAATAACTTCTTTTTGAAGCCTCAATATGACCAAAATTCCCATTTTTACAGACTTTTACTCCTACTAAGAAACTTCTATTTCAACCAATTTCAGGCATTAAAATGACTCTAAACACACTTATTTTAGTTCCAAACGTGATAATTCACATGCAATTGTCATTTACAGTCAAAAAATGAAACATTAAAAAATTTCCATTACTGACCATCTGAAGAAAGTTCGAAAAGTCACGGGTCATCGTTTTTCATCAGAAAATTGGTTTTTTGGACTGTAGAAAAATTGATTGAAAATGTCTTTTGGATTGTGCCTCATGTTGAATAACTACTTTTTAAAGCCTCAATGTGACCAAAATTGCCATTTTTACAGACTTTTTCTCCTACTCGGAAACTTCTATTTCAACCAATTTCAGGCATTAAAATGACTCTAAACACAGTTATTTTAGTTCCAAACTTGATAATTCACATGCAATAGTCATTGACAGTCACAAAAAGAAGCATTAAAAAATTACCATTTCTGACCATCTGGAGAAAGTTCGACAGGTCACGGGTCATCGTTTTTCATCAGAAAATTGAATTTTTGGACTGTAGAAAAATTGATTCAAAATATCATTTGGTTGGTGCCTCATGTTGAATACCTTCTTTTTGAAACCTCAATGTGACCAAAATTCCCATTTTTACAGACTTTTTCTCCTACTCAGAAGCTTCTATTTCAACCAATTTCAGGCATTAAAATGACTCTAAACACACTTATTTTAGTTCCAAACGTGATAATTCACATGCAATTGTCATTTACAGTCAAAAAACAAAACATTAAAAAATTACCATTTCTGACCATCTGGAGAAAGATCGACAGGTCACGGGTCATCGTTTTTCATCAGAAAATAGATTTTTTGGATTGTAGAAAAATTGATTAAAAATGTCTTTTGGATTGTGCCTCATGTTGAATAACTACTTTTTAAAGCCTCAATGTGACCAAAATTGCCATTTTTACAGACTTTTTCTCCTACTCAGAAGCTTCTATTTCGACCAATTTCAGGCATTAAAATGACTCTAAACACACTTATTTTAGTTCCAAACGTGATAATTCACATGCAATAGTCATTTACAGTCAAAAAATTAAACATTAAAAAATTACCATTTCTGACCATCTGGAGAAAGTTCGACAGGTCACGGGTCATCGTTTTTCATCAGAAAATAGATTTTGTAGACTGTAGAAAAATTGATTGAAAATGTCTTTTGGATTGTGCCTCATGTTGAATAACTACTTTTTAAAGCCTCAATGTGACCAAAATTGCCCTTTTTACAGACTTTTCCTGCTACTCAGAAGCTTCTATTTCGACCAATTTCAGGCATTAAAATGAGTCTAAACACAATTATTTTAGCTCCAAGAGTTCTAATTCACATGCAATGTTCATTTACAGTCAAAAAATTAAACATAAAAAAATTACAATTTCTGACCATCTGGAGAAAGTTCGACAGGTCACGGGTCATAATATTTCATCAGAAAATTGAGTTTTTTTGTACAGTAGAAAAATTGATTCAAAATGTCACTTGGATTGCGCCTCATGTTGAATAACTACTTTTTAAAGCCTCAATGTGACCAAAAGTGCCATTTTTATAGACTTTTACTCTTACTCAGAAGCTTCTATTTCGACCAATTTCAGGCATTAAAATGACTCTAAACACACTTATTTTAGTTCCAAACGTGACAATTCACATGCAATAGTCATTTACAGTCAAAAAATTAAACATTAAAAAAATTACCATTTCTGACCATCTGGAAAAAGTTCGACAGGTCACGGGTCATTGTTTTCCATCAGAAAATTGATTTTATGGACTGTAGAAAAATTGATTGAAAATGTCTTTCGGTTGGTGCCTCATGTTGAATAACTTCTTTTTGAAGCCTCAATATGACCAAAATTCCCATTTTTACAGACTTTTACTCCTACTAAGAAACTTCTATTTCAACCAATTTCAGGCATTAAAATGACTCTAAACACAGTTATTTTAGTTCCAAACGTGATAATTCACATGCAATTGTCATTTACAGTCAAAAAATGAAACATTAAAAAATTTCCATTACTGACCATCTGGAGAAAGTTCGAAAAGTCACGGGTCATCGTTTTTCATCAGAAAATTGATTTTTTGGACTGTAGAAAAATTGATTCAAAATGTCTTTTGGATTGTGCCTCATGTTGAATAACTACTTTTTAAAGCCTCAATGTGACCAAAATTGCCATTTTTACAGACTTTTTCTCCTACTCGGAAGCTTCTATTTCGACCAATTTCAGGCATTAAAATGACTCTAAACACACTTATTTTAGTTCCAAACGTGATAATTCACATGCAATTGTCATTTACAGTCAAAAAATGAAACATTAAAAAATTTCCATTACTGACCATCTGGAGAAAGTTCGAAAAGTCACGGGTCATCGTTTTTCATCAGAAAATTGATTTTTTGGACTGTAGAAAAATTGATTGAAAATGTCTTTTGGATTGTGCCTCATGTTGAATAACTACTTTTTAAAGCCTCAATGTGACCAAAATTGCCATTTTTACAGACTTTTTCTCCTACTCGGAAGCTTCTATTTCGACCAATTTCAGGCATTAAAATGACTCTAAACACACTTATTTTAGTTCCAAACGTGATAATTCACATGCAATAGTCATTTACAGTCAAAAAATTAAACATTAAAAAATTACCATTTCTGACCATCTGGAGAAAGTTCGACAGGTCACGGGTCATCGTTTTTCATCAGAAAATAGATTTTGTAGACTGTAGAAAAATTGATTGAAAATGTCTTTTGGATTGTGCCTCATGTTGAATAACTACTTTTTAAAGCCTCAATGTGACCAAAATTGCCCTTTTTACAGACTTTTCCTGCTACTCAGAAGCTTCTATTTCGACCAATTTCAGGCATTAAAATGAGTCTAAACACAATTATTTTAGCTCCAAGAGTTCTAATTCACATGCAATGTTCATTTACAGTCAAAAAATTAAACATAAAAAAATTACCATTTCTGACCATCTGGAGAAAGTTCGACAGGTCACGGGTCATAATATTTCATCAGAAAATTGAGTTTTTTTGTACAGTAGAAAAATTGATTCAAAATGTCACTTGGATTGCGCCTCATGTTGAATAACTACTTTTTAAAGCCTCAATGTGACCAAAAGTGCCATTTTTATAGACTTTTACTCTTACTCAGAAGCTTCTATTTCGACCAATTTCAGGCATTAAAATGACTCTAAACACACTTGTTTTAGTTCCAAAAGTGATAATTCACATGCAATAGTCATTTACAGTCAAAAAATTAAACATTAAAAAAATTACCAGTTCTGACCATCTGGAGAAAGTTCAACAGGTCACGGGTCATTGTTTTCCATCAGAAAATTGATTTTTTGGACTGTAGAAAAATTGATTGAAAATGTCTTTCGGTTGGTGCCTCATGTTGAATAGCTTCTTTTTGAAGCCTCAATATGACCAAAATTCCCATTTTTACAGACTTTTACTCCCACTAAGAAACTTCTATTTCAACCAATTTCAGGCATTAAAATGACTCTAAACACACCTATTTTAGTTCCAAACGTGATAATTCACATGCAATTGTCATTTACAGTCAAAAAATGAAACATTAAAAAATTTCCATTACTGACCATCTGGAGAAAGTTCGAAAAGTCACGGGTCATCGTTTTTCATCAGAAAATTGATTTTTTGGACTGTAGAAAAATTGATTGAAAATGTCTTTTGGATTGTGCCTCATGTTGAATAACTACTTTTTAAAGCCTCAATGTGACCAAAATTGCCATTTTTACAGACTTTTTCTCCTACTCGGAAGCTTCTATTTTGACCAATTTCAGGCATTAAAATGACTCTAAACACACTTATTTTAGTTCCAAACGTGATAATTCACATGCAATAGTCATTTACAGTCAAAAAATTAAACATTAAAAAATTACCATTTCTTACCATCTGGAGAAAGTTCGACAGGTCACGGGTCATCGTTTTTCATCACAAAATTGATTTTTTGGATTGTAGAAAAATTGATTGAAAATGTCTTTTGGATTGTGCCTCATGTTGAATAACTACTTTTTAAAGCCTCAATGTAACCAAAATTGCCATTTTTACAGACTTTTTCTGCTACTCAGAAGCTTCTATTTCGAACAATTTCAGGCATTAAAATGACTCTAAACACACTTATTTTAGTTCCAAACGTGATAATTCACATGCAATAGTCATTGACAGTCACAAAAAGAAGCATTAAAAAATTACCATTTCTGACCATCTGGAGAAAGTTCGACAGGTCACGGGTCATCGTTTTTCATCAGAAAATTGAATTTTTGGACTGTAGAAAAATTGATTCAAAATATCATTTGCTTGGTGCCTCATGTTGAATAACTTCTTTTTGAAGGCTCAATGTGACCAAAATTCCCATTTTTACAGACTTTTTCTCCTACTCAGAAGCTTCTATTTCAACCAATTTCAGGCATTAAAATGACTCTAAACACACTTATTTTAGTTCCAAACATGATAATTCACATGCAATTGTCATTTACAGACAAAAAACTTAACATTAAAAAATTACCATTCCTGACTATCTGGAGAAAGTTCGACAGGTCACGGCTCATCGTTTTTCATCAGAAAATTGATTTTTTGGATTGTAGAAAAATTGATTGAAAATGTCTTTTGGATTGTGCCTCATGTTGAATAACTACTTTTTAAAGCCTCAATGTGACCAAAATTGCCATTTTTACAGACTTTTTCTGCTACTCAGAAGCTTCTATTTCGAACAATTTCAGGCATTAAAATGACTCTAAACACACTTTTTTTAGTTCCAAGCGTGATAAATCACATGCAATAGTCATTTACAGTCAAAAAATGAAACATTAAAAAATTACCATTTCTGACCATCTGGAGAAAGTTCGACAGGCCACGGGTCATCGTTTTTCATCAGAAAATTGATTTTTTGGATTGTAGAAAAATTGATTGAAAATGTCTTTTGGATTGTGCCTCATGTTGAATAACTACTTTTTAAAGCCTCAATGTGACCAAAATTGCCATTTTTACAGACTTTTTCTCCTACTCAGAAGCTTCTATTTCGACCAATTTCAGGCATTAAAATGACTCTAAACACACTTATTTTAGTTCCAAACGTGATAATTCACATGCAATAGTCATTTACAGTCAAAAAATTAAACATTAAAAAATTACCATTTCTGACCATCTGGAGAAAGTTCGACAGGTCACGGGTCATCGTTTTTCATCAGAAAATAGATTTTGTAGACTGTAGAAAAATTGATTGAAAATGTCTTTTGGATTGTGCCTCATGTTGAATAACGACTTTTTAAAGCCTCAATGTGACCAAAATTGCCCTTTTTACAGACTTTTCCTGCTACTCAGAAGCTTCTATTTCGACCAATTTCAGGCATTAAAATGAGTCTAAACACAATTATTTTAGCTCCAAGAGTTCTAATTCACATGCAATGTTCATTTACAGTCAAAAAATTAAACATAAAAAAATTACCATTTCTGACCATCTGGAGAAAGTTCGACAGGTCACGGGTCATATTATTTCATCAGAAAATTGAGTTTTTTTGTACAGTAGAAAAATTGATTCAAAATGTCACTTGGATTGCGCCTCATGTTGAATAACTACTTTTTAAAGCCTCAATGTGACCAAAAGTGCCATTTTTATAGACTTTTACTCTTACTCAGAAGCTTCTATTTCGACCAATTTCAGGCATTACAATGACTCTAAACACACTTATTTTAGTTCCAAACGTGATAATTCACATGCAATAGTCATTTACAGTCAAAAAATTCAACATTAAAAAAATTACCATTTCTGACCATCTGGAGAAAGTTCGACAGGCCACGGGTCATCGTTTTTCATCAGAAAATTGATTTTTTGGATTGTAGAAAAATTGATTGAAAATGTCTTTTGGATTGTGCCTCATGTTGAATAACTACTTTTTAAAGCCTCAATGTGACCAAAATTGCCATTTTTACAGACTTTTTCTGCTACTCAGAAGCTTCTATTTCAAACAATTTCAGGCATTAAAATGACTCTAAACACACTTATTTTAGTTCCAAACGTGATAATTCACATGCAATAGTCATTTACAGTCAAAAAATTAAACATTAAAAAATTACCATTTCTGACCATCTGGAGAAAGTTCGACAGGTCACGGGTCATCGTTTTTCATCAGAAAATAGATTTTGTAGACTGTAGAAAAATTGATTGAAAATGTCTTTTGGATTGTGCCTCATGTTGAATAACGACTTTTTAAAGCCTCAATGTGACCAAAATTGCCCTTTTTACAGACTTTTCCTGCTACTCAGAAGCTTCTATTTCGACCAATTTCAGGCATTAAAATGAGTCTAAACACAATTATTTTAGCTCCAAGAGTTCTAATTCACATGCAATGTTCATTTACAGTCAAAAAATTAAACATAAAAAAATTACCATTTCTGACCATCTGGAGAAAGTTCGACAGGTCACGGGTCATAATATTTCATCAGAAAATTGAGTTTTTTTGTACAGTAGAAAAATTGATTCAAAATGTCACTTGGATTGCGCCTCATGTTGAATAACTACTTTTTAAAGCCTCAATGTGACCAAAAGTGCCATTTTTATAGACTTTTACTCTTACTCAGAAGCTTCTATTTCGACCAATTTCAGGCATTACAATGACTCTAAACACACTTATTTTAGTTCCAAACGTGATAATTCACATGCAATAGTCATTTACAGTCAAAAAATTCAACATTAAAAAAATTACCATTTCTGACCATCTGGAGAAAGTTCAACAGGTCACGGGTCATCGTTTTTCATCAAAAAATTGATTTTTTGGACTGTAGAAAAATTGATTGAAAATGTCTTTTGGATTGTGCCTCATGTTGAATAACTACTTTTTAAAGCCTCAACGTGACCAAAATTGCCATTTTTACAGACTTTTTCTGCTACTCAGAAGCTTCTATTTCAAACAATTTCAGGCATTCAAATGACTCTAAACACACTTATTTTAGTTCCAAACGTGATAATTCACATGCAATAGTCATTTACAGTCAAAAAATTAAACATTAAAAAAATTACCATTTCTGACCATCTGGAGAAAGTTCGACAGGTCACGGGTCATTGTTTTCCATCAGAAAATTGATTTTTTGGACTGTAGAAAAATTGATTGAAAATGTCTTTCGGTTGGTGCCTCATTTTGAATAGCTTCTTTTTGAAGCCTCAATATGACCAAAATTCCCATTTTTACAGACTTTTACTTATACTAAGAAACTTCTATTTCAACCAATTTCAGGCATTAAAATGACTCTAAACACACTTATTTTAGTTCCAAACGTGATAATTCACATGCAATAGTCATTTACAGTCAAAAAATTAAACATTAAAAAAATTACCATTACTGACCATCTGGAGAAAGTTCGAAAAGTCACGGGTCATCGTTTTTCATCAGAAAATTGATTTTTTGGACTGTAGAAAAATTGATTGAAAATGTCTTTTGGATTGTGCCTCATGTTGAATAACTACTTTTTAAAGCCTCAATGTGACCAAAATTGCCATTTTTACAGACTTTTTCTCCTACTCGGAAGCTTCTATTTTGACCAATTTCAGGCATTAAAATGACTCTAAACACACTTATTTTAGTTCCAAACGTGATAATTCACATGCAATAGTCATTTACAGTCAAAAAATTAAACATTAAAAAATTACCATTTCTTACCATCTGGAGAAAGTTCGGCAGGTCACGGGTCATCGTTTTTCATCACAAAATTGATTTTTTGGATTGTAGAAAAATTGATTGAAAATGTCTTTTGGATTGTGCCTCATGTTGAATAACTACTTATTAAAGCCTCAATGTAACCAAAATTGCCATTTTTACAGACTTTTTCTGCTACTCAGAAGCTTCTATTTCGAACAATTTCAGGCATTAAAATGACTCTAAACACACTTATTTTAGTTCCAAACGTGATAATTCACATGCAATAGTCATTGACAGTCACAAAAAGAAGCATTAAAAAATTACCATTTCTGACCATCTGGAGAAAGTTCGACAGGTCACGGGTCATCGTTTTTCATCAGAAAATTGAATTTTTGGACTGTAGAAAAATTGATTCAAAATATCATTTGCTTGGTGCCTCATGTTGAATAACTTCTTTTTGAAGGCTCAATGTGACCAAAATTCCCATTTTTACAGACTTTTTCTCCTACTCAGAAGCTTCTATTTCAACCAATTTCAGGCATTAAAATGACTCTAAACACACTTATTTTAGTTCCAAACATGATAATTCACATGCAATTGTCATTTACAGACAAAAAACTTAACATTAAAAAATTACCATTCCTGACTATCTGGAGAAAGTTCGACAGGTCACGGCTCATCGTTTTTCATCAGAAAATTGATTTTTTGGATTGTAGAAAAATTGATTGAAAATGTCTTTTGGATTGTGCCTCATGTTGAATAACTACTTTTTAAAGCCTCAATGTGACCAAAATTGCCATTTTTACAGACTTTTTCTGCTACTCAGAAGCTTCTATTTCGAACAATTTCAGGCATTAAAATGACTCTAAACACACTTTTTTTAGTTCCAAGCGTGATAAATCACATGCAATAGTCATTTACAGTCAAAAAATGAAACATTAAAAAATTACCATTTCTGACCATCTGGAGAAAGTTCGACAGGCCACGGGTCATCGTTTTTCATCAGAAAATTGATTTTTTGGATTGTAGAAAAATTGATTGAAAATGTCTTTTGGATTGTGCCTCATGTTGAATAACTACTTTTTAAAGCCTCAATGTGACCAAAATTGCCATTTTTACAGACTTTTTCTCCTACTCAGAAGCTTCTATTTCGACCAATTTCAGGCATTAAAATGACTCTAAACACACTTATTTTAGTTCCAAACGTGATAATTCACATGCAATAGTCATTTACAGTCAAAAAATTAAACATTAAAAAATTACCATTTCTGACCATCTGGAGAAAGTTCGACAGGTCACGGGTCATCGTTTTTCATCAGAAAATAGATTTTGTAGACTGTAGAAAAATTGATTGAAAATGTCTTTTGGATTGTGCCTCATGTTGAATAACGACTTTTTAAAGCCTCAATGTGACCAAAATTGCCCTTTTTACAGACTTTTCCTGCTACTCAGAAGCTTCTATTTCGACCAATTTCAGGCATTAAAATGAGTCTAAACACAATTATTTTAGCTCCAAGAGTTCTAATTCACATGCAATGTTCATTTACAGTCAAAAAATTAAACATAAAAAAATTACCATTTCTGACCATCTGGAGAAAGTTCGACAGGTCACGGGTCATATTATTTCATCAGAAAATTGAGTTTTTTTGTACAGTAGAAAAATTGATTCAAAATGTCACTTGGATTGCGCCTCATGTTGAATAACTACTTTTTAAAGCCTCAATGTGACCAAAAGTGCCATTTTTATAGACTTTTACTCTTACTCAGAAGCTTCTATTTCGACCAATTTCAGGCATTACAATGACTCTAAACACACTTATTTTAGTTCCAAACGTGATAATTCACATGCAATAGTCATTTACAGTCAAAAAATTCAACATTAAAAAAATTACCATTTCTGACCATCTGGAGAAAGTTCAACAGGTCACGGGTCATTGTTTTTCATCAAAAAATTGATTTTTTGGACTGTAGAAAAATTGATTGAAAATGTCTTTTGGATTGTGCCTCATGTTGAATAACTACTTTTTAAAGCCTCAACGTGACCAAAATTGCCATTTTTACAGACTTTTTCTGCTACTCAGAAGCTTCTATTTCAAACAATTTCAGGCATTAAAATGACTCTAAACACACTTATTTTAGTTCCAAACGTGATAATTCACATGCAATAGTCATTTACAGTCAAAAAATGAAACATTAAAAAATTACCATTTCTGACCATCTGGAGAAAGTTCGACAGGCCACGGGTCATCGTTTTTCATCAGAAAATTGATTTTTTGGATTGTAGAAAAATTGATTGAAAATGTCTTTTGGATTGTGCCTCATGTTGAATAACTACTTTTTAAAGCCTCAATGTGACCAAAATTGCCATTTTTACAGACTTTTTCTCCTACTCAGAAGCTTCTATTTCGACCAATTTCAGGCATTAAAATGACTCTAAACACACTTATTTTAGTTCCAAACGTGATAATTCACATGCAATAGTCATTTACAGTCAAAAAATTAAACATTAAAAAATTACCATTTCTGACCATCTGGAGAAAGTTCGACAGGTCACGGGTCATCGTTTTTCATCAGAAAATAGATTTTGTAGACTGTAGAAAAATTGATTGAAAATGTCTTTTGGATTGTGCCTCATGTTGAATAACGACTTTTTAAAGCCTCAATGTGACCAAAATTGCCCTTTTTACAGACTTTTCCTGCTACTCAAAAGCTTCTATTTCGACCAATTTCAGGCATTAAAATGAGTCTAAACACAATTATTTTAGCTCCAAGAGTTCTAATTCACATGCAATGTTCATTTACAGTCAAAAAATTAAACATAAAAAAATTACCATTTCTCACCATCTGGAGAAAGTTCGACAGGTCACGGGTCATAATATTTCATCAGAAAATTGAGTTTTTTTGTACAGTAGAAAAATTGATTCAAAATGTCACTTGGATTGCGCCTCATGTTGAATAACTACTTTTTAAAGCCTCAATGTGACCAAAAGTGCCATTTTTATAGACTTTTACTCTTACTCAGAAGCTTCTATTTCGACCAATTTCAGGCATTACAATGACTCTAAACACACTTATTTTAGTTCCAAACGTGATAATTCACATGCAATAGTCATTTACAGTCAAAAAATTCAACATTAAAAAAATTACCATTTCTGACCATCTGGAGAAAGTTCAACAGGTCACGGGTCATCGTTTTTCATCAAAAAATTGATTTTTTGGACTGTAGAAAAATTGATTGAAAATGTCTTTTGGATTGTGCCTCATGTTGAATAACTACTTTTTAAAGCCTCAACGTGACCAAAATTGCCATTTTTACAGACTTTTTCTGCTACTCAGAAGCTTCTATTTCAAACAATTTCAGGCATTAAAATGACTCTAAACACACTTATTTTAGTTCCAAACGTGATAATTCACATGCAATAGTCATTTACAGTCAAAAAATTAAACATTAAAAAAATTGCCATTTCTGACCATCTGGAGAAAGTTCGACAGGTCACGGGTCATTGTTTTCCATCAGAAAATTGATTTTTTGGACTGTAGAAAAATTGATTGAAAATGTCTTTCGGTTGGTGCCTCATTTTGAATAGCTTCTTTTTGAAGCCTCAATATGACCAAAATTCCCATTTTTACAGACTTTTACTCATACTAAGAAACTTCTATTTCAACCAATTTCAGGCATTAAAATGACTCTAAACACACTTATTTTAGTTCCAAACGTGATAATTCACATGCAATAGTCATTTACAGTCAAAAAATTAAACATTAAAAAAATTACCATTTCTGACCATCTGGAGAAAGTTCGACAGGTCACGGGTCATTGTTTTCCATCAGAAAATTGATTTTTTGGACTGTAGAAAAATTGATTGAAAATGTCTTTCGGTTGGTGCCTCATGTTGAATAACTTCTTTTTGAAGCCTCAATATGACCAAAATTCCCATTTTTACAGACTTTTACTCCTACTAAGAAACTTCTATTTCAACCAATTTCAGGCATTAAAATGACTCTAAACACACTTATTTTAGTTCCAAACGTGATAATTCACATGCAATTGTCATTTACAGTCAAAAAATGAAACATTAAAAAATTTCCATTACTGACCATCTGAAGAAAGTTCGAAAAGTCACGGGTCATCGTTTTTCATCAGAAAATTGGTTTTTTGGACTGTAGAAAAATTGATTGAAAATGTCTTTTGGATTGTGCCTCATGTTGAATAACTACTTTTTAAAGCCTCAATGTGACCAAAATTGCCATTTTTACAGACTTTTTCTCCTACTCGGAAACTTCTATTTCAACCAATTTCAGGCATTAAAATGACTCTAAACACAGTTATTTTAGTTCCAAACTTGATAATTCACATGCAATAGTCATTGACAGTCACAAAAAGAAGCATTAAAAAATTACCATTTCTGACCATCTGGAGAAAGTTCGACAGGTCACGGGGTCATCGTTTTTCATCAGAAAATTGAATTTTTGGACTGTAGAAAAATTGATTCAAAATATCATTTGGTTGGTGCCTCATGTTGAATACCTTCTTTTTGAAACCTCAATGTGACCAAAATTCCCATTTTTACAGACTTTTTCTCCTACTCAGAAGCTTCTATTTCAACCAATTTCAGGCATTAAAATGACTCTAAACACACTTATTTTAGTTCCAAACGTGATAATTCACATGCAATTGTCATTTACAGTCAAAAAACAAAACATTAAAAAATTACCATTTCTGACCATCTGGAGAAAGTTCGACAGGTCACGGGTCATCGTTTTTCATCAGAAAATTGATTTTTTGGATTGTAGAAAAATTGATTGAAAATGTCTTTTGGATTGTGCCTCATGTTGAATAACTACTTTTTAAAGCCTCAATGTGACCAAAATTTCCATTTTTACAGACTTTTTCTGCTACTCAGAAGCTTCTATTTCGAACAATTTCAGGCATTAAAATGACTCTAAACACACTTATTTTAGTTCCAAGCGTGATAAATCACATGCAATAGTCATTTACAGTCAAAAAATGAAACATTAAAAAATTACCATTTCTGACCATCTGGAGAAAGATCGACAGGTCACGGGTCATCGTTTTTCATCAGAAAATTGATTTTTTGGACTGTAGAAAAATTGATTGAAAATGTCTTTTGGATTGTGCCTCATGTTGAATAACTACTTTTTAAAGCCTCAATGTGACCAAAATTGCCATTTTTACAGACTTTTTCTCCTACTCAGAAGCTTCTATTTCGACCAATTTCAGGCATTAAAATGACTCTAAACACACTTATTTTAGTTCCAAACGTGATAATTCACATGCAATAGTCATTTACAGTCAAAAAATTAAACATTAAAAAATTACCATTTCTGACCATCTGGAGAAAGTTCGACAGGTCACGGGTCATCGTTTTTCATCAGAAAATAGATTTTGTAGACTGTAGAAAAATTGATTGAAAATGTCTTTTGGATTGTGCCTCATGTTGAATAACTACTTTTTAAAGCCTCAATGTGACCAAAAATTCCCTTTTTACAGACTTTTCCTGCTACTCAGAAGCTTCTATTTCGACCAATTTCAGGCATTAAAATGAGTCTAAACACAATTATTTTAGCTCCAAGAGTTCTAATTCACATGCAATGTTCATTTACAGTCAAAAAATTAAACATAAAAAAATTACAATTTCTGACCATCTGGAGAAAGTTCGACAGGTCACGGGTCATAATATTTCATCAGAAAATTGAGTTTTTTTGTACAGTAGAAAAATTGATTCAAAATGTCACTTGGATTGCGCCTCATGTTGAATAACTACTTTTTAAAGCCTCAATGTGACCAAAAGTGCCATTTTTATAGACTTTTACTCTTACTCAGAAGCTTCTATTTCGACCAATTTCAGGCATTAAAATGACTCTAAACACACTTATTTTAGTTCCAAAAGTGATAATTCACATGCAATAGTCATTTACAGTCAAAAAATTAAACATTAAAAAAATTACCATTTCTGACCATCTGGAGAAAGTTCAACAGGTCACGGGTCATCGTTTTTCATCAGAAAATTGATTTTTTGGACTGTAGAAAAATTGATTGAAAATGTCTTTTGGATTGTGCCTCATGTTGAATAACTACTTTTTAAAGCCTCAATGTGACCAAAATTGCCATTTTTACAGACTTTTTCTGCTACTCAGAAGCTTCTATTTCGAACAATTTCAGGCATTAAAATGACTCTAAACACACTTATTTTAGTTCCAAACGTGATAATTCACATGCAATAGTCATTTACAGTCAAAAAATTAAACATTAAAAAAATTACCATTTCTGACCATCTGGAAAAAGTTCGACAGGTCACGGGTCATTGTTTTCCATAAGAAAATTGATTTTATGGACTGTAGAAAAATTGATTGAAAATGTCTTTCGGTTGGTGCCTCATGTTGAATAACTTCTTTTTGAAGCCTCAATATGACCAAAATTCCCATTTTTACAGACTTTTACTCCTACTAAGAAACTTCTATTTCAACCAATTTCAGGCATTAAAATGACTCTAAACACAGTTATTTTAGTTCCAAACGTGATAATTCACATGCAATTGTCATTTACAGTCAAAAAATGAAACATTAAAAAATTTCCATTACTGACCATCTGGAGAAAGTTCGAAAAGTCACGGGTCATCGTTTTTCATCAGAAAATTGATTTTTTGGACTGTAGAAAAATTGATTGAAAATGTCTTTTGGATTGTGCCTCATGTTGAATAACTACTTTTTAAAGCCTCAATGTGACCAAAATTGCCATTTTTACAGACTTTTTCTCCTACTCGGAAGCTTCTATTTCGACCAATTTCAGGCATTAAAATGACTCTAAACACACTTATTTTAGTTCCAAACGTGATAATTCACATGCAATAGTCATTTACAGTCAAAAAATTAAACATTAAAAAATTACCATTTCTGACCATCTGGAGAAAGTTCGACAGGTCACGGGTCATCGTTTTTCATCAGAAAATAGATTTTGTAGACTGTAGAAAAATTGATTGAAAATGTCTTTTGGATTGTGCCTCATGTTGAATAACTACTTTTTAAAGCCTCAATGTGACCAAAATTGCCCTTTTTACAGACTTTTCCTGCTACTCAGAAGCTTCTATTTCGACCAATTTCAGGCATTAAAATGAGTCTAAACACAATTATTTTAGCTCCAAGAGTTCTAATTCACATGCAATGTTCATTTACAGTCAAAAAATTAAACATAAAAAAATTACCATTTCTGACCATCTGGAGAAAGTTCGACAGGTCACGGGTCATAATATTTCATCAGAAAATTGAGTTTTTTTGTACAGTAGAAAAATTGATTCAAAATGTCACTTGGATTGCGCCTCATGTTGAATAACTACTTTTTAAAGCCTCAATGTGACCAAAAGTGCCATTTTTATAGACTTTTACTCTTACTCAGAAGCTTCTATTTCGACCAATTTCAGGCATTAAAATGACTCTAAACACACTTATTTTAGTTCCAAAAGTGATAATTCACATGCAATAGTCATTTACAGTCAAAAAATTAAACATTAAAAAAATTACCATTTCTGACCATCTGGAGAAAGTTCAACAGGTCACGGGTCATTGTTTTCCATCAGAAAATTGATTTTTTGGACTGTAGAAAAATTGATTGAAAATGTCTTTCGGTTGGTGCCTCATGTTGAATAGCTTCTTTTTGAAGCCTCAATATGACCAAAATTCCCATTTTTACAGACTTTTACTCCTACTAAGAAACTTCTATTTCAACCAATTTCAGGCATTAAAATGACTCTAAACACACCTATTTTAGTTCCAAACGTGATAATTCACATGCAATTGTCATTTACAGTCAAAAAATGAAACATTAAAAAATTTCCATTACTGACCATCTGGAGAAAGTTCGAAAAGTCACGGGTCATCGTTTTTCATCAGAAAATTGATTTTTTGGACTGTAGAAAAATTGATTGAAAATGTCTTTTGGATTGTGCCTCATGTTGAATAACTACTTTTTAAAGCCTCAATGTGACCAAAATTGCCATTTTTACAGACTTTTTCTCCTACTCGGAAGCTTCTATTTTGACCAATTTCAGGCATTAAAATGACTCTAAACACACTTATTTTAGTTCCAAACGTGATAATTCACATGCAATAGTCATTTACAGTCAAAAAATTAAACATTAAAAAATTACCATTTCTTACCATCTGGAGAAAGTTCGACAGGTCACGGGTCATCGTTTTTCATCACAAAATTGATTTTTTGGATTGTAGAAAAATTGATTGAAAATGTCTTTTGGATTGTGCCTCATGTTGAATAACTACTTTTTAAAGCCTCAATGTAACCAAAATTGCCATTTTTACAGACTTTTTCTGCTACTCAGAAGCTTCTTTTTCGAACAATTTCAGGCATTAAAATGACTCTAAACACACTTATTTTAGTTCCAAACGTGATAATTCACATGCAATAGTCATTGACAGTCACAAAAAGAAGCATTAAAAAATTACCATTTCTGACCATCTGGAGAAAGTTCGACAGGTCACGGGTCATTGTTTTCCATCAGAAAATTGATTTTTTGGACTGTAGAAAAATTGATTGAAAATGTCTTTTGGATTGTGCCTCATGTTGAATAACTACTTTTTAAAGCCTCAATGTGACCAAAATTGCCATTTTTACAGACTTTTTCTCCTACTCGGAAGCTTCTATTTTGACCAATTTCAGGCATTAAAATGACTCTAAACACACTTATTTTAGTTCCAAACGTGATAATTCACATGCAATAGTCATTTACAGTCAAAAAATTAAACATTAAAAAATTACCATTTCTTACCATCTGGAGAAAGTTCGACAGGTCACGGGTCATCGTTTTTCATCACAAAATTGATTTTTTGGATTGTAGAAAAATTGATTGAAAATGTCTTTTGGATTGTGCCTCATGTTGAATAACTACTTTTTAAAGCCTCAATGTAACCAAAATTGCCATTTTTACAGACTTTTTCTGCTACTCAGAAGCTTCTTTTTCGAACAATTTCAGGCATTAAAATGACTCTAAACACACTTATTTTAGTTCCAAACGTGATAATTCACATGCAATAGTCATTGACAGTCACAAAAAGAAGCATTAAAAAATTACCATTTCTGACCATCTGGAGAAAGTTCGACAGGTCACGGGTCATCGTTTTTCATCAGAAAATTGAATTTTTGGACTGTAGAAAAATTGATTCAAAATATCATTTGCTTGGTGCCTCATGTTGAATAACTTCTTTTTGAAGGCTCAATGTGACCAAAATTCCCATTTTTACAGACTTTTTCTCCTACTCAGAAGCTTCTATTTCAACCAATTTCAGGCATTAAAATGACTCTAAACACACTTATTTTAGTTCCAAACATGATAATTCACATGCAATTGTCATTTACAGACAAAAAACTTAACATTAAAAAATTACCATTCCTGACTATCTGGAGAAAGTTCGACAGGTCACGGCTCATCGTTTTTCATCAGAAAATTGATTTTTTGGATTGTAGAAAAATTGATTGAAAATGTCTTTTGGATTGTGCCTCATGTTGAATAACTACTTTTTAAAGCCTCAATGTGACCAAAATTGCCATTTTTACAGACTTTTTCTGCTACTCAGAAGCTTCTATTTCGAACAATTTCAGGCATGAAAATGACTCTAAACACACTTTTTTTAGTTCCAAGCGTGATAAATCACATGCAATAGTCATTTACAGTCAAAAAATGAAACATTAAAAAATTACCATTTCTGACCATCTGGAGAAAGTTCGACAGGCCACGGGTCATCGTTTTTCATCAGAAAATTGATTTTTTGGATTGTAGAAAAATTGATTGAAAATGTCTTTTGGATTGTGCCTCATGTTGAATAACTACTTTTTAAAGCCTCAATGTGACCAAAATTGCCATTTTTACAGACTTTTTCTCCTACTCAGAAGCTTCTATTTCGACCAATTTCAGGCATTAAAATGACTCTAAACACACTTATTTTAGTTCCAAACGTGATAATTCACATGCTATAGTCATTTACAGTCAAAAAATTAAACATTAAAAAAATTACCATTTCTGACCATCTGGAGAAAGTTCGACAGGTCACGGGTCATCGTTTTTCATCAGAAAATAGATTTTGTAGACTGTAGAAAAATTGATTGAAAATGTCTTTTGGATTGTGCCTCATGTTGAATAACGACTTTTTAAAGCCTCAATGTGACCAAAATTGCCCTTTTTACAGACTTTTCCTGCTACTCAGAAGCTTCTATTTCGACCAATTTCAGGCATTAAAATGAGTCTAAACACAATTATTTTAGCTCCAAGAGTTCTAATTCACATGCAATGTTCATTTACAGTCAAAAAATTAAACATAAAAAAATTACCATTTCTGACCATCTGGAGAAAGTTCGACAGGTCACGGGTCATAATATTTCATCAGAAAATTGAGTTTTTTTGTACAGTAGAAAAATTGATTCAAAATGTCACTTGGATTGCGCCTCATGTTGAATAACTACTTTTTAAAGCCTCAATGTGACCAAAAGTGCCATTTTTATAGACTTTTACTCCTACTCAGAAGCTTCTATTTCGACCAATTTCAGGCATTAAAATGACTCTAAACAAACTTATTTTAGTTCCAAAAGTGATAATTCACATGCAATAGTCATTTACAGTCAAAAAATTAAACATTAAAAAAATTACCATTTCTGACCATCTGGAGAAAGTTCAACAGGTCACGGGTCATCGTTTTTCATCAGAAAATTGATTTTTTGGACTGTAGAAAAATTGATTGAAAATGTCTTTTGGATTGTGCCTCATGTTGAATAACTACTTTTAAAGCCTCAATGTGACCAAAATTGCCATTTTTACAGACTTTTTCTGCTACTCAGAAGCTTCTATTTCGAACAATTTCAGGCATTAAAATGACTCTAAACACACGTATTTTAGTTCCAAAAGTGATAATTCACATGCAATAGTCATTTACAGTCAAAAAATTAAACATTAAAAAAATTACCATTTCTGACCATCTGGAGAAAGTTCAACAGGTCACGGGTCATCGTTTTTCATCAGAAAATTGATTTTTTGGACTGTAGAAAAATTGATTGAAAATGTCTTTTGGATTGTGCCTCATGTTGAATAACTACTTTTTAAAGCCTCAATGTGACCAAAATTGCCATTTTTACAGACTTTTTCTGCTACTCAGAAGCTTCTATTTCGAACAATTTCAGGCATTAAAATGACTCTAAACACACTTATTTTAGTTCCAAACGTGATAATTCACATGCAATAGTCATTTACAGTCAAAAAATTAAACATTAAAAAAATTACCATTTCTGACCATCTGGAGAAAGTTCGACAGGTCACGGGTCATTGTTTTCCATCAGAAAATTGATTTTTTGGACTGCAGAAAAATTGATTGAAAATGTCTTTCGGTTGGTGCCTCATGTTGAATAACTTCTTTTTGAAGCCTCAATATGACCAAAATTCCCAGTTTTTACAGACTTTTACTCCTACTAAGAAACTTCTATTTCAACCAATTTCAGGCATTAAAATGACTCTAAACACACTTATTTTAGTTCCAAACGTGATAATTCACATCCAATTGTCATTTACAGTCAAAAAATGAAACATTAAAAAATTTCCATTACTGACCATCTGGAGAAAGTTCGAAAAGTCACGGGTCATCGTTTTTCATCAGAAAATTGGTTTTTGGACTGTAGAAAAATTGATTGAAAATGTCTTTTGGATTGTGCCTCATGTTGAATAACTACTTTTTAAAGCCTCAATGTGACCAAAATTGCCATTTTTACAGACTTTTTCTCCTACTCGGAAGCTTCTATTTCGACCAATTTCAGGCATTAAAATGACTCTAAACACACTTATTTTAGTTCCAAACGTGATAATTCACATGCAATAGTCATTTACAGTCAAAAAATTAAACATTAAAAAATTACCATTTCTGACCATCTGGAGAAAGTTCGACAGGTCACGGGTCATCGTTTTTCATCAGAAAATAGATTTTGTAGACTGTAGAAAAATTGATTGAAAATGTCTTTTGGATTGTGCCTCATGTTGAATAACTACTTTTTAAAGCCTCAATGTGACCAAAATTGCCCTTTTTACAGACTTTTCCTGCTACTCAGAAGCTTCTATTTCGACCAATTTCAGGCATTAAAATGAGTCTAAACACAATTATTTTAGCTCCAAGAGTTCTAATTCACATGCAATGTTCATTTACAGTCAAAAAATTAAACATAAAAAAATTACCATTTCTGACCATCTGTAGAAAGTTCGACAGGTCACAAGTCATAATATTTCATCAGAAAATTGAGTTTTTTTGTACAGTAGAAAAATTGATTCAAAATGTCACTTGGATTGCGCCTCATGTTGAATAACTACTTTTTAAAGCCTCAATGTGACCAAAAGTGCCATTTTTATAGACTTTTACTCTTACTCAGAAGCTTCTATTTCGACCAATTTCAGGCATTAAAATGAGTCTAAACACAATTATTTTAGCTCCAAGAGTTCTAATTCACATGCAATGTTCATTTACAGTCAAAAAATTAAACATAAAAAAATTACCATTTCTGACCATCTGGAGAAAGTTCGACAGGTCACGGGTCATAATATTTCATCAGAAAATTGAGTTTTTTTGTACAGTAGAAAAATTGATTCAAAATGTCACTTGGATTGCGCCTCATGTTGAATAACTACTTTTTAAAGCCTCAATGTGACCAAAAGTGCCATTTTTATTGACTTTTACTCTTACTCAGAAGCTTCTATTTCGACCAATTTCAGGCATTACAATGACTCTAAACACACTTATTTTAGTTCCAAACGTGATAATTCACATGCAATAGTCATTTACAGTCAAAAAATTAAACATTAAAAAAATTACCATTTCTGACCATCTGGAGAAAGTTCAACAGGTCACGGGTCATCGTTTTTCATCAAAAAATTGATTTTTTGGACTGTAGAAAAATTGATTGAAAATGTCTTTTGGATTGTGCCTCATTTTGAATAACTACTTTTTAAAGCCTCAATGTGACCAAAATTGCCATTTTTACAGACTTTTTCTGCTACTCAGAAGCTTCTATTTCGAACAATTTCAGGCATTAAAATGACTCTAAACACACTTATTTTAGTTCCAAACGTGATAATTCACATGCAATAGTCATTTACAGTCAAAAAATTAAACATTAAAAAAATTACCATTTCTGACCATCTGGAGAAAGTTCGACAGGTCACGCGTCATTGTTTTCCATCAGAAAATTGATTTTTTGGACTGTAGAAAAATTGATTGAAAATGTCTTTCGGTTGGTGCCTCATTTTGAATAGCTTCTTTTTGAAGCCTCAATATGACCAAAATTCCCATTTTTACAGACTTTTACTCCTACTAAGAAACTTCTATTTCAACCAATTTCAGGCATTAAAATGACTCTAAACACACTTATTTTAGTTCCAAACGTGATAATTCACATGCAATAGTCATTTACAGTCAAAAAATTAAACATTAAAAAAATTACCATTTCTGACCATCTGGAGAAAGTTCGACAGGTCACGGGTCATTGTTTTCCATCAGAAAATTGATTTTTTGGACTGTAGAAAAATTGATTGAAAATGTCTTTCGGTTGGTGCCTCATGTTGAATAACTTCTTTTTGAAGCCTCAATATGACCAAAATTCCCATTTTTACAGACTTTTACTCCTACTAAGAAACTTCTATTTCAACCAATTTCAGGCATTAAAATGACTCTAAACACACTTATTTTAGTTCCAAACGTGATAATTCACATGCAATTGTCATTTACAGTCAAAAAATGAAACATTAAAAAATTTCCATTACTGACCATCTGAAGAAAGTTCGAAAAGTCACGGGTCATTGTTTTTCATCAGAAAATTGGTTTTTTGGACTGTAGAAAAATTGATTGAAAATGTCTTTTGGATTGTGCCTCATGTTGAATAACTACTTTTTAAAGCCTCAATGTGACCAAAATTGCCATTTTTACAGACTTTTTCTCCTACTCGGAAACTTCTATTTCAACCAATTTCAGGCATTAAAATGACTCTAAACACAGTTATTTTAGTTCCAAACTTGATAATTCACATGCAATAGTCATTGACAGTCACAAAAAGAAGCATTAAAAAATTACCATTTCTGACCATCTGGAGAAAGTTCGACAGGTCACGGGTCATCGTTTTTCATCAGAAAATTGAATTGTTGGACTGTAGAAAAATTGATTCAAAATATCATTTGGTTGGTGCCTCATGTTGAATACCTTCTTTTTGAAACCTCAATGTGACCAAAATTCCCATTTTTATAGACTTTTTCTCCTACTCAGAAGCTTCTATTTCAACCAATTTCAGGCATTAAAATGACTCTAAACACACTTATTTTAGTTCCAAACGTGATAATTCACATGCAATAGTCATTTACAGTCAAAAAATTAAACATTAAAAAATTACCATTTCTGACCATCTGGAGAAAGTTCGACAGGTCACGGGTCATCGTTTTTCATCAGAAAATAGATTTTGTAGACTGTAGAAAAATTGATTGAAAATGTCTTTTGGATTGTGCCTCATGTTGAATAACGACTTTTTAAAGCCTCAATGTGACCAAAATTGCCCTTTTTACAGACTTTTCCTGCTACTCAGAAGCTTCTATTTCGACCAATTTCAGGCATTAAAATGAGTCTAAACACAATTATTTTAGCTCCAAGAGTTCTAATTCACATGCAATGTTCATTTACAGTCAAAAAATTAAACATAAAAAAATTACCATTTCTGACCATCTGGAGAAAGTTCGACAGGTCACGGGTCATATTATTTCATCAGAAAATTGAGTTTTTTTGTACAGTAGAAAAATTGATTCAAAATGTCACTTGGATTGCGCCTCATGTTGAATAACTACTTTTTAAAGCCTCAATGTGACCAAAAGTGCCATTTTTATAGACTTTTACTCTTACTCAGAAGCTTCTATTTCGACCAATTTCAGGCATTACAATGACTCTAAACACACTTATTTTAGTTCCAAACGTGATAATTCACATGCAATAGTCATTTACAGTCAAAAAATTCAACATTAAAAAAATTACCATTTCTGACCATCTGGAGAAAGTTCAACAGGTCACGGGTCATTGTTTTTCATCAAAAAATTGATTTTTTGGACTGTAGAAAAATTGATTGAAAATGTCTTTTGGATTGTGCCTCATGTTGAATAACTACTTTTTAAAGCCTCAACGTGACCAAAATTGCCATTTTTACAGACTTTTTCTGCTACTCAGAAGCTTCTATTTCAAACAATTTCAGGCATTAAAATGACTCTAAACACACTTATTTTAGTTCCAAACGTGATAATTCACATGCAATAGTCATTTACAGTCAAAAAATGAAACATTAAAAAATTACCATTTCTGACCATCTGGAGAAAGTTCGACAGGCCACGGGTCATCGTTTTTCATCAGAAAATTGATTTTTTGGATTGTAGAAAAATTGATTGAAAATGTCTTTTGGATTGTGCCTCATGTTGAATAACTACTTTTTAAAGCCTCAATGTGACCAAAATTGCCATTTTTACAGACTTTTTCTCCTACTCAGAAGCTTCTATTTCGACCAATTTCAGGCATTAAAATGACTCTAAACACACTTATTTTAGTTCCAAACGTGATAATTCACATGCAATAGTCATTTACAGTCAAAAAATTAAACATTAAAAAATTACCATTTCTGACCATCTGGAGAAAGTTCGACAGGTCACGGGTCATCGTTTTTCATCAGAAAATAGATTTTGTAGACTGTAGAAAAATTGATTGAAAATGTCTTTTGGATTGTGCCTCATGTTGAATAACGACTTTTTAAAGCCTCAATGTGACCAAAATTGCCCTTTTTACAGACTTTTCCTGCTACTCAGAAGCTTCTATTTCGACCAATTTCAGGCATTAAAATGAGTCTAAACACAATTATTTTAGCTCCAAGAGTTCTAATTCACATGCAATGTTCATTTACAGTCAAAAAATTAAACATAAAAAAATTACCATTTCTGACCATCTGGAGAAAGTTCGACAGGTCACGGGTCATAATATTTCATCAGAAAATTGAGTTTTTTTGTACAGTAGAAAAATTGATTCAAAATGTCACTTGGATTGCGCCTCATGTTGAATAACTACTTTTTAAAGCCTCAATGTGACCAAAAGTGCCATTTTTATAGACTTTTACTCTTACTCAGAAGCTTCTATTTCGACCAATTTCAGGCATTAAAATGACTCTAAACACACTTATTTTAGTTCCAAAAGTGATAATTCACATGCAATAGTCATTTACAGTCAAAAAATTAAACATTAAAAAAATTACCATTTCTGACCATCTGGAGAAAGTTCAACAGGTCACGGGTCATCGTTTTTCATCAGAAAATTGATTTTTTGGACTGTAGAAAAATTGATTGAAAATGTCTTTTGGATTGTGCCTCATGTTGAATAACTACTTTTTAAAGCCTCAATGTGACCAAAATTGCCATTTTTACAGACTTTTTCTGCTACTCAGAAGCTTCTATTTCGAACAATTTCAGGCATTAAAATGACTCTAAACACACTTATTTTAGTTCCAAACGTGATAATTCACATGCAATAGTCATTTACAGTCAAAAAATTAAACATTAAAAAAATTACCATTTCTGACCATCTGGAAAAAGTTCGACAGGTCACGGGTCATTGTTTTCCATAAGAAAATTGATTTTATGGACTGTAGAAAAATTGATTGAAAATGTCTTTCGGTTGGTGCCTCATGTTGAATAACTTCTTTTTGAAGCCTCAATATGACCAAAATTCCCATTTTTACAGACTTTTACTCCTACTAAGAAACTTCTATTTCAACCAATTTCAGGCATTAAAATGACTCTAAACACAGTTATTTTAGTTCCAAACGTGATAATTCACATGCAATTGTCATTTACAGTCAAAAAATGAAACATTAAAAAATTTCCATTACTGACCATCTGGAGAAAGTTCGAAAAGTCACGGGTCATCGTTTTTCATCAGAAAATTGATTTTTTGGACTGTAGAAAAATTGATTGAAAATGTCTTTTGGATTGTGCCTCATGTTGAATAACTACTTTTTAAAGCCTCAATGTGACCAAAATTGCCATTTTTACAGACTTTTTCTCCTACTCGGAAGCTTCTATTTCGACCAATTTCAGGCATTACAATGACTCTAAACACACTTATTTTAGTTCCAAACGTGATAATTCACATGCAATAGTCATTTACAGTCAAAAAATTAAACATTAAAAAAATTACCATTTCTGACCATCTGGAGAAAGTTCGACAGGTCACGGGTCATCGTTTTTCATCAGAAAATAGATTTTTTGGACTGTAGAAAAATTGATTGAAAATGTCTTTTGGATTGTGCCTCATGTTGAATAACTACTTTTTAAAGCCTCAACGTGACCAAAATTGCCATTTTTACAGACTTTTTCTGCTACTCAGAAGCTTCTATTTCAAACAATTTCAGGCATTAAAATGACTCTAAACCCCCTCTTTTTAGTTCCAAACGTGATAATTCACATGCAATAGTCATTTACAGTCAAAAAATTAAACATTAAAAAAATTGCTATTTCTGACCATCTGGAGAAAGTTCGACAGGTCACGGGTCATTGTTTTCCATCAGAAAATTGATTTTTTGGACTGTAGAAAAATTGATTGAAAATGTCTTTCGGTTGGTGCCTCATTTTGAATAGCTTCTTTTTGAAGCCTCAATATGACCAAAATTCCCATTTTTACAGACTTTTACTCATACTAAGAAACTTCTATTTCAACCAATTTCAGGCATTAAAATGACTCTAAACACACTTATTTTAGTTCCAAACGTGATAATTCACATGCAATAGTCATTTACAGTCAAAAAATTAAACATTAAAAAAATTACCATTTCTGACCATCTGGAGAAAGTTCGACAGGTCACGGGTCATTGTTTTCCATCAGAAAATTGATTTTTTGGACTGTAGAAAAATTGATTGAAAATGTCTTTCGGTTGGTGCCTCATGTTGAATAACTTCTTTTTGAAGCCTCAATATGACCAAAATTCCCATTTTTACAGACTTTTACTCCTACTAAGAAACTTCTATTTCAACCAATTTCAGGCATTAAAATGACTCTAAACACACTTATTTTAGTTCCAAACGTGATAATTCACATGCAATTGTCATTTACAGTCAAAAAATGAAACATTAAAAAATTTCCATTACTGACCATCTGAAGAAAGTTCGAAAAGTCACGGGTCATCGTTTTTCATCAGAAAATTGGTTTTTTGGACTGTAGAAAAATTGATTGAAAATGTCTTTTGGATTGTGCCTCATGTTGAATAACTACTTTTTAAAGCCTCAATGTGACCAAAATTGCCATTTTTACAGACTTTTTCTCCTACTCGGAAACTTCTATTTCAACCAATTTCAGGCATTAAAATGACTCTAAACACAGTTATTTTAGTTCCAAACTTGATAATTCACATGCAATAGTCATTGACAGTCACAAAAAGAAGCATTAAAAAATTACCATTTCTGACCATCTGGAGAAAGTTCGACAGGTCACGGGTCATCGTTTTTCATCAGAAAATTGAATTTTTGGACTGTAGAAAAATTGATTCAAAATATCATTTGGTTGGTGCCTCATGTTGAATACCTTCTTTTTGAAACCTCAATGTGACCAAAATTCCCATTTTTACAGACTTTTTCTCCTACTCAGAAGCTTCTATTTCAACCAATTTCAGGCATTAAAATGACTCTAAACACACTTATTTTAGTTCCAAACGTGATAATTCACATGCAATTGTCATTTACAGTCAAAAAACAAAACATTAAAAAATTACCATTTCTGACCATCTGGAGAAAGTTCGACAGGTCACGGGTCATCGTTTTTCATCAGAAAATTGATTTTTTGGATTGTAGAAAAATTGATTGAAAATGTCTTTTGGATTGTGCCTCATGTTGAATAACTACTTTTTAAAGCCTCAATGTGACCAAAATTTCCATTTTTACAGACTTTTTCTGCTACTCAGAAGCTTCTATTTCGAACAATTTCAGGCATTAAAATGACTCTAAACACACTTATTTTAGTTCCAAGCGTGATAAATCACATGCAATAGTCATTTACAGTCAAAAAATGAAACATTAAAAAATTACCATTTCTGACCATCTGGAGAAAGATCGACAGGTCACGGGTCATCGTTTTTCATCAGAAAATTGATTTTTTGGACTGTAGAAAAATTGATTGAAAATGTCTTTTGGATTGTGCCTCATGTTGAATAACTACTTTTTAAAGCCTCAATGTGACCAAAATTGCCATTTTTACAGACTTTTTCTCCTACTCAGAAGCTTCTATTTCGACCAATTTCAGGCATTAAAATGACTCTAAACACACTTATTTTAGTTCCAAACGTGATAATTCACATGCAATAGTCATTTACAGTCAAAAAATTAAACATTAAAAAATTACCATTTCTGACCATCTGGAGAAAGTTCGACAGGTCACGGGTCATCGTTTTTCATCAGAAAATAGATTTTGTAGACTGTAGAAAAATTGATTGAAAATGTCTTTTGGATTGTGCCTCATGTTGAATAACTACTTTTTAAAGCCTCAATGTGACCAAAAATTCCCTTTTTACAGACTTTTCCTGCTACTCAGAAGCTTCTATTTCGACCAATTTCAGGCATTAAAATGAGTCTAAACACAATTATTTTAGCTCCAAGAGTTCTAATTCACATGCAATGTTCATTTACAGTCAAAAAATTAAACATAAAAAAATTACAATTTCTGACCATCTGGAGAAAGTTCGACAGGTCACGGGTCATAATATTTCATCAGAAAATTGAGTTTTTTTGTACAGTAGAAAAATTGATTCAAAATGTCACTTGGATTGCGCCTCATGTTGAATAACTACTTTTTAAAGCCTCAATGTGACCAAAAGTGCCATTTTTATAGACTTTTACTCTTACTCAGAAGCTTCTATTTCGACCAATTTCAGGCATTAAAATGACTCTAAACACACTTATTTTAGTTCCAAAAGTGATAATTCACATGCAATAGTCATTTACAGTCAAAAAATTAAACATTAAAAAAATTACCATTTCTGACCATCTGGAGAAAGTTCAACAGGTCACGGGTCATCGTTTTTCATCAGAAAATTGATTTTTTGGACTGTAGAAAAATTGATTGAAAATGTCTTTTGGATTGTGCCTCATGTTGAATAACTACTTTTTAAAGCCTCAATGTGACCAAAATTGCCATTTTTACAGACTTTTTCTGCTACTCAGAAGCTTCTATTTCGAACAATTTCAGGCATTAAAATGACTCTAAACACACTTATTTTAGTTCCAAACGTGATAATTCACATGCAATAGTCATTTACAGTCAAAAAATTAAACATTAAAAAAATTACCATTTCTGACCATCTGGAAAAAGTTCGACAGGTCACGGGTCATTGTTTTTCATAAGAAAATTGATTTTATGGACTGTAGAAAAATTGATTGAAAATGTCTTTCGGTTGGTGCCTCATGTTGAATAACTTCTTTTTGAAGCCTCAATATGACCAAAATTCCCATTTTTACAGACTTTTACTCCTACTAAGAAACTTCTATTTCAACCAATTTCAGGCATTAAAATGACTCTAAACACAGTTATTTTAGTTCCAAACGTGATAATTCACATGCAATTGTCATTTACAGTCAAAAAATGAAACATTAAAAAATTTCCATTACTGACCATCTGGAGAAAGTTCGAAAAGTCACGGGTCATCGTTTTTCATCAGAAAATTGATTTTTTGGACTGTAGAAAAATTGATTGAAAATGTCTTTTGGATTGTGCCTCATGTTGAATAACTACTTTTTAAAGCCTCAATGTGACCAAAATTGCCATTTTTACAGACTTTTTCTCCTACTCGGAAGCTTCTATTTCGACCAATTTCAGGCATTAAAATGACTCTAAACACACTTATTTTAGTTCCAAACGTGATAATTCACATGCAATAGTCATTTACAGTCAAAAAATTAAACATTAAAAAATTACCATTTCTGACCATCTGGAGAAAGTTCGACAGGTCACGGGTCATCGTTTTTCATCAGAAAATAGATTTTGTAGACTGTAGAAAAATTGATTGAAAATGTCTTTTGGATTGTGCCTCATGTTGAATAACTACTTTTTAAAGCCTCAATGTGACCAAAATTGCCCTTTTTACAGACTTTTCCTGCTACTCAGAAGCTTCTATTTCGACCAATTTCAGGCATTAAAATGAGTCTAAACACAATTATTTTAGCTCCAAGAGTTCTAATTCACATGCAATGTTCATTTACAGTCAAAAACAATTATTTTAGCTCCAAGAGTTCTAATTCACATGCAATGTTCATTTACAGTCAAAAAATTAAACATAAAAAAATTACCATTTCTGACCATCTGGAGAAAGTTCGACAGGTCACGGGTCATAATATTTCATCAGAAAATTGAGTTTTTTTGTACAGTAGAAAAATTGATTCAAAATGTCACTTGGATTGCGCCTCATGTTGAATAACTACTTTTTAAAGCCTCAATGTGACCAAAAGTGCCATTTTTATAGACTTTTACTCTTACTCAGAAGCTTCTATTTCGACCAATTTCAGGCATTAAAATGACTCTAAACACACTTATTTTAGTTCCAAAAGTGATAATTCACATGCAATAGTCATTTACAGTCAAAAAATTAAACATTAAAAAAATTACCATTTCTGACCATCTGGAGAAAGTTCAACAGGTCACGGGTCATTGTTTTCCATCAGAAAATTGATTTTTTGGACTGTAGAAAAATTGATTGAAAATGTCTTTCGGTTGGTGCCTCATGTTGAATAGCTTCTTTTTGAAGCCTCAATATGACCAAAATTCCCATTTTTACAGACTTTTACTCCTACTAAGAAACTTCTATTTCAACCAATTTCAGGCATTAAAATGACTCTAAACACACCTATTTTAGTTCCAAACGTGATAATTCACATGCAATTGTCATTTACAGTCAAAAAATGAAACATTAAAAAATTTCCATTACTGACCATCTGGAGAAAGTTCGAAAAGTCACGGGTCATCGTTTTTCATCAGAAAATTGATTTTTTGGACTGTAGAAAAATTGATTGAAAATGTCTTTTGGATTGTGCCTCATGTTGAATAACTACTTTTTAAAGCCTCAATGTGACCAAAATTGCCATTTTTAAAGACTTTTTCTCCTACTCGGAAGCTTCTATTTTGACCAATTTCAGGCATTAAAATGACTCTAAACACACTTATTTTAGTTCCAAACGTGATAATTCACATGCAATAGTCATTTACAGTCAAAAAATTAAACATTAAAAATTACCATTTCTTACCATCTGGAGAAAGTTCGACAGGTCACGGGTCATCGTTTTTCATCACAAAATTGATTTTTTGGATTGTAGAAAAATTGATTGAAAATGTCTTTTGGATTGTGCCTCATGTTGAATAACTACTTTTTAAAGCCTCAATGTAACCAAAATTGCCATTTTTACAGACTTTTTCTGCTACTCAGAAGCTTCTTTTTCGAACAATTTCAGGCATTAAAATGACTCTAAACACACTTATTTTAGTTCCAAACGTGATAATTCACATGCAATAGTCATTGACAGTCACAAAAAGAAGCATTAAAAAATTACCATTTCTGACCGTCTGGAGAAAGTTCGACAGGTCACGGGTCATCGTTTTTCATCAGAAAATTGAATTTTTGGACTGTAGAAAAATTGATTCAAAATATCATTTGCTTGGTGCCTCATGTTGAATAACTTCTTTTTGAAGGCTCAATGTGACCAAAATTCCCATTTTTACAGACTTTTTCTCCTACTCAGAAGCTTCTATTTCAACCAATTTCAGGCATTAAAATGACTCTAAACACACTTATTTTAGTTCCAAACATGATAATTCACATGCAATTGTCATTTACAGACAAAAAACTTAACATTAAAAAATTACCATTCCTGACTATCTGGAGAAAGTTCGACAGGTCACGGCTCATCGTTTTTCATCAGAAAATTGATTTTTTGGATTGTAGAAAAATTGATTGAAAATGTCTTTTGGATTGTGCCTCATGTTGAATAACTACTTTTTAAAGCCTCAATGTGACCAAAATTGCCATTTTTACAGACTTTTTCTGCTACTCAGAAGCTTCTATTTCGAACAATTTCAGGCATGAAAATGACTCTAAACACACTTTTTTTAGTTCCAAGCGTGATAAATCACATGCAATAGTCATTTACAGTCAAAAAATGAAACATTAAAAAATTACCATTTCTGACCATCTGGAGAAAGTTCGACAGGCCACGGGTCATCGTTTTTCATCAGAAAATTGATTTTTTGGATTGTAGAAAAATTGATTGAAAATGTCTTTTGGATTGTGCCTCATGTTGAATAACTACTTTTTAAAGCCTCAATGTGACCAAAATTGCCATTTTTACAGACTTTTTCTCCTACTCAGAAGCTTCTATTTCGACCAATTTCAGGCATTAAAATGACTCTAAACACACTTATTTTAGTTCCAAACGTGATAATTCACATGCTATAGTCATTTACAGTCAAAAAATTAAACATTAAAAAAATTACCATTTCTGACCATCTGGAGAAAGTTCGACAGGTCACGGGTCATCGTTTTTCATCAGAAAATAGATTTTGTAGACTGTAGAAAAATTGATTGAAAATGTCTTTTGGATTGTGCCTCATGTTGAATAACGACTTTTTAAAGCCTCAATGTGACCAAAATTGCCCTTTTTACAGACTTTTCCTGCTACTCAGAAGCTTCTATTTCGACCAATTTCAGGCATTAAAATGAGTCTAAACACAATTATTTTAGCTCCAAGAGTTCTAATTCACATGCAATGTTCATTTACAGTCAAAAAATTAAACATAAAAAAATTACCATTTCTGACCATCTGGAGAAAGTTCGACAGGTCACGGGTCATAATATTTCATCAGAAAATTGAGTTTTTTTGTACAGTAGAAAAATTGATTCAAAATGTCACTTGGATTGCGCCTCATGTTGAATAACTACTTTTTAAAGCCTCAATGTGACCAAAAGTGCCATTTTTATAGACTTTTACTCCTACTCAGAAGCTTCTATTTCGACCAATTTCAGGCATTAAAATGACTCTAAACAAACTTATTTTAGTTCCAAAAGTGATAATTCACATGCAATAGTCATTTACAGTCAAAAAATTAAACATTAAAAAAATTACCATTTCTGACCATCTGGAGAAAGTTCAACAGGTCACGGGTCATCGTTTTTCATCAGAAAATGGATTTTTTGGACTGTAGAAAAATTGATTGAAAATGTCTTTTGGATTGTGCCTCATGTTGAATAACTACTTTTAAAGCCTCAATGTGACCAAAATTGCCATTTTTACAGACTTTTTCTGCTACTCAGAAGCTTCTATTTCGAACAATTTCAGGCATTAAAATGACTCTAAACACACGTATTTTAGTTCCAAAAGTGATAATTCACATGCAATAGTCATTTACAGTAAAAAAATTAAACATTAAAAAAATTACCATTTCTGACCATCTGGAGAAAGTTCAACAGGTCACGGGTCATCGTTTTTCATCAGAAAATTGATTTTTTGGACTGTAGAAAAATTGATTGAAAATGTCTTTCGGTTGGTGCCTCATGTTGAATAGCTTCTTTTTGAAGCCTCAATATGACCAAAATTCCCATTTTTACAGACTTTTACTCCTACTAAGAAACTTCTATTTCAACCAATTTCAGGCATTAAAATGACTCTAAACACACCTATTTTAGTTCCAAACGTGATAATTCACATGCAATTGTCATTTACAGTCAAAAAATGAAACATTAAAAAATTTCCATTACTGACCATCTGGAGAAAGTTCGAAAAGTCACGGGTCATCGTTTTTCATCAGAAAATTGATTTTTTGGACTGTAGAAAAATTGATTGAAAATGTCTTTTGGATTGTGCCTCATGTTGAATAACTACTTTTTAAAGCCTCAATGTGACCAAAATTGCCATTTTTAAAGACTTTTTCTCCTACTCGGAAGCTTCTATTTTGACCAATTTCAGGCATTAAAATGACTCTAAACACACTTATTTTAGTTCCAAACGTGATAATTCACATGCAATAGTCATTTACAGTCAAAAAATTAAACATTAAAAATTACCATTTCTTACCATCTGGAGAAAGTTCGACAGGTCACGGGTCATCGTTTTTCATCACAAAATTGATTTTTTGGATTGTAGAAAAATTGATTGAAAATGTCTTTTGGATTGTGCCTCATGTTGAATAACTACTTTTTAAAGCCTCAATGTAACCAAAATTGCCATTTTTACAGACTTTTTCTGCTACTCAGAAGCTTCTTTTTCGAACAATTTCAGGCATTAAAATGACTCTAAACACACTTATTTTAGTTCCAAACGTGATAATTCACATGCAATAGTCATTGACAGTCACAAAAAGAAGCATTAAAAAATTACCATTTCTGACCGTCTGGAGAAAGTTCGACAGGTCACGGGTCATCGTTTTTCATCAGAAAATTGAATTTTTGGACTGTAGAAAAATTGATTCAAAATATCATTTGCTTGGTGCCTCATGTTGAATAACTTCTTTTTGAAGGCTCAATGTGACCAAAATTCCCATTTTTACAGACTTTTTCTCCTACTCAGAAGCTTCTATTTCAACCAATTTCAGGCATTAAAATGACTCTAAACACACTTATTTTAGTTCCAAACATGATAATTCACATGCAATTGTCATTTACAGACAAAAAACTTAACATTAAAAAATTACCATTCCTGACTATCTGGAGAAAGTTCGACAGGTCACGGCTCATCGTTTTTCATCAGAAAATTGATTTTTTGGATTGTAGAAAAATTGATTGAAAATGTCTTTTGGATTGTGCCTCATGTTGAATAACTACTTTTTAAAGCCTCAATGTGACCAAAATTGCCATTTTTACAGACTTTTTCTGCTACTCAGAAGCTTCTATTTCGAACAATTTCAGGCATGAAAATGACTCTAAACACACTTTTTTTAGTTCCAAGCGTGATAAATCACATGCAATAGTCATTTACAGTCAAAAAATGAAACATTAAAAAATTACCATTTCTGACCATCTGGAGAAAGTTCGACAGGCCACGGGTCATCGTTTTTCATCAGAAAATTGATTTTTTGGATTGTAGAAAAATTGATTGAAAATGTCTTTTGGATTGTGCCTCATGTTGAATAACTACTTTTTAAAGCCTCAATGTGACCAAAATTGCCATTTTTACAGACTTTTTCTCCTACTCAGAAGCTTCTATTTCGACCAATTTCAGGCATTAAAATGACTCTAAACACACTTATTTTAGTTCCAAACGTGATAATTCACATGCTATAGTCATTTACAGTCAAAAAATTAAACATTAAAAAAATTACCATTTCTGACCATCTGGAGAAAGTTCGACAGGTCACGGGTCATCGTTTTTCATCAGAAAATAGATTTTGTAGACTGTAGAAAAATTGATTGAAAATGTCTTTTGGATTGTGCCTCATGTTGAATAACGACTTTTTAAAGCCTCAATGTGACCAAAATTGCCCTTTTTACAGACTTTTCCTGCTACTCAGAAGCTTCTATTTCGACCAATTTCAGGCATTAAAATGAGTCTAAACACAATTATTTTAGCTCCAAGAGTTCTAATTCACATGCAATGTTCATTTACAGTCAAAAAATTAAACATAAAAAAATTACCATTTCTGACCATCTGGAGAAAGTTCGACAGGTCACGGGTCATAATATTTCATCAGAAAATTGAGTTTTTTTGTACAGTAGAAAAATTGATTCAAAATGTCACTTGGATTGCGCCTCATGTTGAATAACTACTTTTTAAAGCCTCAATGTGACCAAAAGTGCCATTTTTATAGACTTTTACTCCTACTCAGAAGCTTCTATTTCGACCAATTTCAGGCATTAAAATGACTCTAAACAAACTTATTTTAGTTCCAAAAGTGATAATTCACATGCAATAGTCATTTACAGTCAAAAAATTAAACATTAAAAAAATTACCATTTCTGACCATCTGGAGAAAGTTCAACAGGTCACGGGTCATCGTTTTTCATCAGAAAATGGATTTTTTGGACTGTAGAAAAATTGATTGAAAATGTCTTTTGGATTGTGCCTCATGTTGAATAACTACTTTTAAAGCCTCAATGTGACCAAAATTGCCATTTTTACAGACTTTTTCTGCTACTCAGAAGCTTCTATTTCGAACAATTTCAGGCATTAAAATGACTCTAAACACACGTATTTTAGTTCCAAAAGTGATAATTCACATGCAATAGTCATTTA
Organism: Triturus cristatus; assembly: GCF_964204655.1. Taxonomy (NCBI): domain Eukaryota; kingdom Metazoa; phylum Chordata; class Amphibia; order Caudata; family Salamandridae; genus Triturus; species Triturus cristatus. The sequence goes on along the minus strand of NC_140593.1, from coordinate 957,057,387 downwards.
CAGTAAAAAAATTAAACATTAAAAAAATTACCATTTCTGACCATCTGGAGAAAGTTCAACAGGTCACGGGTCATCGTTTTTCATCAGAAAATTGATTTTTTGGACTGTAGAAAAATTGATTGAAAATGTCTTTTGGATTGTGCCTCATGTTGAATAACTACTTTTTAAAGCCTCAATGTGACCAAAATTGCCATTTTTACAGACTTTTTCTGCTACTCAGAAGCTTCTATTTCGAACAATTTCAGGCATTAAAATGACTCTAAACACACTTATTTTAGTTCCAAACGTGATAATTCACATGCAATAGTCATTTACAGTCAAAAAATTAAACATTAAAAAAATTACCATTTCTGACCATCTGGAGAAAGTTCGACAGGTCACGGGTCATTGTTTTCCATCAGAAAATTGATTTTTTGGACTGCAGAAAAATTGATTGAAAATGTCTTTCGGTTGGTGCCTCATGTTGAATAACTTCTTTTTGAAGCCTCAATATGACCAAAATTCCCAGTTTTTACAGACTTTTACTCCTACTAAGAAACTTCTATTTCAACCAATTTCAGGCATTAAAATGACTCTAAACACACTTATTTTAGTTCCAAACGTGATAATTCACATCCAATTGTCATTTACAGTCAAAAAATGAAACATTAAAAAATTTCCATTACTGACCATCTGGAGAAAGTTCGAAAAGTCACGGGTCATCGTTTTTCATCAGAAAATTGGTTTTTGGACTGTAGAAAAATTGATTGAAAATGTCTTTTGGATTGTGCCTCATGTTGAATAACTACTTTTTAAAGCCTCAATGTGACCAAAATTGCCATTTTTACAGACTTTTTCTCCTACTCGGAAGCTTCTATTTCGACCAATTTCAGGCATTAAAATGACTCTAAACACACTTATTTTAGTTCCAAACGTGATAATTCACATGCAATAGTCATTTACAGTCAAAAAATTAAACATTAAAAAATTACCATTTCTGACCATCTGGAGAAAGTTCGACAGGTCACGGGTCATCGTTTTTCATCAGAAAATAGATTTTGTAGACTGTAGAAAAATTGATTGAAAATGTCTTTTGGATTGTGCCTCATGTTGAATAACTACTTTTTAAAGCCTCAATGTGACCAAAATTGCCCTTTTTACAGACTTTTCCTGCTACTCAGAAGCTTCTATTTCGACCAATTTCAGGCATTAAAATGAGTCTAAACACAATTATTTTAGCTCCAAGAGTTCTAATTCACATGCAATGTTCATTTACAGTCAAAAAATTAAACATAAAAAAATTACCATTTCTGACCATCTGTAGAAAGTTCGACAGGTCACAAGTCATAATATTTCATCAGAAAATTGAGTTTTTTTGTACAGTAGAAAAATTGATTCAAAATGTCACTTGGATTGCGCCTCATGTTGAATAACTACTTTTTAAAGCCTCAATGTGACCAAAAGTGCCATTTTTATAGACTTTTACTCTTACTCAGAAGCTTCTATTTCGACCAATTTCAGGCATTAAAATGAGTCTAAACACAATTATTTTAGCTCCAAGAGTTCTAATTCACATGCAATGTTCATTTACAGTCAAAAAATTAAACATAAAAAAATTACCATTTCTGACCATCTGGAGAAAGTTCGACAGGTCACGGGTCATAATATTTCATCAGAAAATTGAGTTTTTTTGTACAGTAGAAAAATTGATTCAAAATGTCACTTGGATTGCGCCTCATGTTGAATAACTACTTTTTAAAGCCTCAATGTGACCAAAAGTGCCATTTTTATAGACTTTTACTCTTACTCAGAAGCTTCTATTTCGACCAATTTCAGGCATTACAATGACTCTAAACACACTTATTTTAGTTCCAAACGTGATAATTCACATGCAATAGTCATTTACAGTCAAAAAATTAAACATTAAAAAAATTACCATTTCTGACCATCTGGAGAAAGTTCAACAGGTCACGGGTCATCGTTTTTCATCAAAAAATTGATTTTTTGGACTGTAGAAAAATTGATTGAAAATGTCTTTTGGATTGTGCCTCATTTTGAATAACTACTTTTTAAAGCCTCAATGTGACCAAAATTGCCATTTTTACAGACTTTTTCTGCTACTCAGAAGCTTCTATTTCGAACAATTTCAGGCATTAAAATGACTCTAAACACACTTATTTTAGTTCCAAACGTGATAATTCACATGCAATAGTCATTTACAGTCAAAAAATTAAACATTAAAAAAATTACCATTTCTGACCATCTGGAGAAAGTTCGACAGGTCACGCGTCATTGTTTTCCATCAGAAAATTGATTTTTTGGACTGTAGAAAAATTGATTGAAAATGTCTTTCGGTTGGTGCCTCATTTTGAATAGCTTCTTTTTGAAGCCTCAATATGACCAAAATTCCCATTTTTACAGACTTTTACTCCTACTAAGAAACTTCTATTTCAACCAATTTCAGGCATTAAAATGACTCTAAACACACTTATTTTAGTTCCAAACGTGATAATTCACATGCAATAGTCATTTACAGTCAAAAAATTAAACATTAAAAAAATTACCATTTCTGACCATCTGGAGAAAGTTCGACAGGTCACGGGTCATTGTTTTCCATCAGAAAATTGAATTTTTGGACTGTAGAAAAATTGATTGAAAATGTCTTTCGGTTGGTGCCTCATGTTGAATAACTTCTTTTTGAAGCCTCAATATGACCAAAATTCCCATTTTTACAGACTTTTACTCCTACTAAGAAACTTCTATTTCAACCAATTTCAGGCATTAAAATGACTCTAAACACACTTATTTTAGTTCCAAACGTGATAATTCACATGCAATTGTCATTTACAGTCAAAAAATGAAACATTAAAAAATTTCCATTACTGACCATCTGAAGAAAGTTCGAAAAGTCACGGGTCATTGTTTTTCATCAGAAAATTGGTTTTTTGGACTGTAGAAAAATTGATTGAAAATGTCTTTTGGATTGTGCCTCATGTTGAATAACTACTTTTTAAAGCCTCAATGTGACCAAAATTGCCATTTTTACAGACTTTTTCTCCTACTCGGAAACTTCTATTTCAACCAATTTCAGGCATTAAAATGACTCTAAACACAGTTATTTTAGTTCCAAACTTGATAATTCACATGCAATAGTCATTGACAGTCACAAAAAGAAGCATTAAAAAATTACCATTTCTGACCATCTGGAGAAAGTTCGACAGGTCACGGGTCATCGTTTTTCATCAGAAAATTGAATTGTTGGACTGTAGAAAAATTGATTCAAAATATCATTTGGTTGGTGCCTCATGTTGAATACCTTCTTTTTGAAACCTCAATGTGACCAAAATTCCCATTTTTATAGACTTTTTCTCCTACTCAGAAGCTTCTATTTCAACCAATTTCAGGCATTAAAATGACTCTAAACACACTTATTTTAGTTCCAAACGTGATAATTCACATGCAATTGTCATTTACAGTCAAAAAATTAAACATTAAAAAATTACCATTTCTGACCATCTGGAGAAAGTTCGACAGGTCACGGGTCATCGTTTTTCATCAGAAAATAGATTTTGTAGACTGTAGAAAAATTGATTAAAAATGTCTTTTGGATTGTGCCTCATGTTGAATAACTACTTTTTAAAGCCTCAATGTGACCAAAATTGCCCTTTTTACAGACTTTTCCTGCTACTCAGAAGCTTCTATTTCGACCAATTTCAGGCATTAAAATGAGTCTAAACACAATTATTTTAGCTCCAAGAGTTCTAATTCACATGCAATGTTCATTTACAGTCAAAAAATTAAACATAAAAAAATTACCATTTCTGACCATCTGGAGAAAGTTCGACAGGTCACGGGTCATAATATTTCATCAGAAAATTGAGTTTTTTTGTACAGTAGAAAAATTGATTCAAAATGTCACTTGGATTGCGCCTCATGTTGAATAACTACTTTTTAAAGCCTCAATGTGACCAAAAGTGCCATTTTTATAGACTTTTACTCTTACTCAGAAGCTTCTATTTCGACCAATTTCAGGCATTAAAATGACTCTAAACAAACTTATTTTAGTTCCAAAAGTGATAATTCACATGCAATAGTCATTTACAGTCAAAAAATTAAACATTAAAAAAATTACCATTTCTGACCATCTGGAGAAAGTTCAACAGGTCACGGGTCATCGTTTTTCATCAGAAAATAGATTTTTTGGACTGTAGAAAAATTGATTGAAAATGTCTTTTGGATTGTGCCTCATGTTGAATAACTACTTTTAAAGCCTCAATGTGACCAAAATTGCCATTTTTACAGACTTTTTCTGCTACTCAGAAGCTTCTATTTCGAACAATTTCAGGCATTAAAATGACTCTAAACACACTTATTTTAGTTCCAAAAGTGATAATTCACATGCAATAGTCATTTACAGTCAAAAAATTAAACATTAAAAAAATTACCATTTCTGACCATCTGGAGAAAGTTCAACAGGTCACGGGTCATCGTTTTTCATCAGAAAATTGATTTTTTGGACTGTAGAAAAATTGATTGAAAATGTCTTTTGGATTGTTCCTCATGTTGAATAACTACTTTTTAAAGCCTCAATGTGACCAAAATTGCCATTTTTACAGACTTTTTCTGCTACTCAGAAGCTTCTATTTCGAACAATTTCAGGCATTAAAATGACTCTAAACACACTTATTTTAGTTCCAAACGTGATAATTCACATGCAATATTCATTTACAGTCAAAAAATTAAACATTAAAAAAATTACCATTTCTGACCATCTGGAGAAAGTTCGACAGGTCACGGGTCATTGTTTTCCATCAGAAAATTGATTTTTTGGACTGCAGAAAAATTGATTGAAAATGTCTTTCGGTTGGTGCCTCATGTTGAATAACTTCTTTTTGAAGCCTCAATATGACCAAAATTCCCAGTTTTTACAGTCTTTTACTTCTTCTAAGAAACTTCTATTTCAACCAATTTCAGGCATTAAAATGACTCTAAACACACTTATTTTAGTTCCAAACGTGATAATTCACATGCAATTGTCATTTACAGTCAAAAAATGAAACATTAAAAAATTTCCATTACTGACCATCTGGAGAAAGTTCGAAAAGTCACGGGTCATCGTTTTTCATCAGAAAATTGATTTTTTGGACTGTAGAAAAATTGATTGAAAATGTCTTTTGGATTGTGCCTCATGTTGAATAACTACTTTTTAAAGCCTCAATGTGACCAAAATTGCCATTTTTACAGACTTTTTCTCCTACTCGGAAGCTTCTATTTCGACCAATTTCAGGCATTAAAATGACTCTAAACACACTTATTTTAGTTCCAAACGTGATAATTCACATGCAATAGTCATTTACAGTCAAAAAATTAAACATTAAAAAATTACCATTTCTGACCATCTGGAGAAAGTTCGACAGGTCACGGGTCATCGTTTTTCATCAGAAAATAGATTTTGTAGACTGTAGAAAAATTGATTGAAAATGTCTTTTGGATTGTGCCTCATGTTGAATAACTACTTTTTAAAGCCTCAATGTGACCAAAATTGCCCTTTTTACAGACTTTTCCTGCTACTCAGAAGCTTCTATTTCGACCAATTTCAGGCATTAAAATGAGTCTAAACACAATTATTTTAGCTCCAAGAGTTCTAATTCACATGCAATGTTCATTTACAGTCAAAAAATTAAACATAAAAAAATTACCATTTCTGACCATCTGTAGAAAGTTCGACAGGTCACAAGTCATAATATTTCATCAGAAAATTGAGTTTTTTTGTACAGTAGAAAAATTGATTCAAAATGTCACTTGGATTGCGCCTCATGTTGAATAACTACTTTTTAAAGCCTCAATGTGACCAAAAGTGCCATTTTTATAGACTTTTACTCTTACTCAGAAGCTTCTATTTCGACCAATTTCAGGCATTAAAATGAGTCTAAACACAATGATTTTAGCTCCAAGAGTTCTAATTCACATGCAATGTTCATTTACAGTCAAAAAATTAAACATAAAAAAATTACCATTTCTGACCATCTGGAGAAAGTTCGACAGGTCACGGGTCATAATATTTTATCAGAAAATTGAGTTTTTTTGTACAGTAGAAAAATTGATTCAAAATGTCACTTGGATTGCGCCTCATGTTGAATAACTACTTTTTAAAGCCTCAATGTGACCAAAAGTGCCATTTTTATAGACTTTTACTCTTACTCAGAAGCTTCTATTTCGACCAATTTCAGGCATTACAATGACTCTAAACACACTTATTTTAGTTCCAAACGTGATAATTCACATGCAATAGTCATTTACAGTCAAAAAATTAAACATTAAAAAAATTACCATTTCTGACCATCTGGAGAAAGTTCAACAGGTCACGGGTCATCGTTTTTCATCAAAAAATTGATTTTTTGGACTGTAGAAAAATTGATTGAAAATGTCTTTTGGATTGTGCCTCATGTTGAATAACTACTTTTTAAAGCCTCAATGTGACCAAAATTGCCATTTTTACAGACTTTTTCTGCTACTCAGAAGCTTCTATTTCGAACAATTTCAGGCATTAAAATGACTCTAAACACACTTATTTTAGTTCCAAACGTGATAATTCACATGCAATAGTCATTTACAGTAAAAAAATTAAACATTAAAAAAATTACCATTTCTGACCATCTGGAGAAAGTTTGACAGGTCACGGGTCATTGTTTTCCATCAGAAAATTGATTTTTTGGACTGTAGAAAAATTGATTGAAAATGTCTTTCGGTTGGTGCCTCATTTTGAATAGCTTCTTTTTGAAGCCTCAATATGACCAAAATTCCCATTTTTACAGACTTTTACTCATACTAAGAAACTTCTATTTCAACCAATTTCAGGCATTAAAATGACTCTAAACACACTTATTTTAGTTCCAAACGTGATAATTCACTTGCAATAGTCATTTACAGTCAAAAAATTAAACATTAAAAAAATTACCATTTCTGACCATCTGGAGAAAGTTCGACAGGTCACGGGTCATTGTTTTCCATCAGAAAATTGATTTTTTGGACTGTAGAAAAATTGATTGAAAATGTCTTTCGGTTGGTGCCTCATGTTGAATAACTTCTTTTTGAAGCCTCAATATGACCAAAATTCCCATTTTTACAGACTTTTACTCCTACTAAGAAACTTCTATTTCAACCAATTTCAGGCATTAAAATGACTCTAAACACACTGATTTTAGTTCCAAACGTGATAATTCACATGCAATTGTCATTTACAGTCAAAAAATGAAACATTAAAAAATTTCCATTACTGACCATCTGAAGAAAGTTCGAAAAGTCACGGGTCATCGTTTTTCATCAGAAAATTGGTTTTTTGGACTGTAGAAAAATTGATTGAAAATGTCTTTTGGATTGTGCCTCATGTTGAATAACTACTTTTTAAAGCCTCAATGTGACCAAAATTGCCATTTTTACAGACTTTTTCTCCTACTCGGAAACTTCTATTTCAACCAATTTCAGGCATTAAAATGACTCTAAACACAGTTATTTTAGTTCCAAACTTGATAATTCACATGCAATAGTCATTGACAGTCACAAAAAGAAGCATTAAAAAATTACCATTTCTGACCATCTGGAGAAAGTTCGACAGGTCACGGGTCATCGTTTTTCATCAGAAAATTGAATTTTTGGACTGTAGAAAAATTGATTCAAAATATCATTTGGTTGGTGCCTCATGTTGAATACCTTCTTTTTGAAACCTCAATGTGACCAAAATTCCCATTTTTACAGACTTTTTCTCCTACTCAGAAGCTTCTATTTCAACCAATTTCAGGCATTAAAATGACTCTAAACACACTTATTTTAGTTCCAAGCGTGATAAATCACATGCAATAGTCATTTACAGTCAAAAAATGAAACATTAAAAAATTACCATTTCTGACCATCTGGAGAAAGATCGACAGGTCACGGGTCATCGTTTTTCATCAGAAAATTGATTTTTTGGATTGTAGAAAAATTGATTGAAAATGTCTTTTGGATTGTGCCTCATGTTGAATAACTACTTTTTAAAGCCTCAATGTGACCAAAATTGCCATTTTTACAGACTTTTTCTCCTACTCAGAAGCTTCTATTTCGACCAATTTCAGGCATTAAAATGACTCTAAACACACTTATTTTAGTTCCAAACGTGATAATTCACATGCAATAGTCATTTACAGTCAAAAAATTAAACATTAAAAAATTACCATTTCTGACCATCTGGAGAAAGTTCGACAGGTCACGGGTCATCGTTTTTCATCAGAAAATAGATTTTGTAGACTGTAGAAAAATTGATTGAAAATGTCTTTTGGATTGTGCCTCATGTTGAATAACTACTTTTTAAAGCCTCAATGTGACCAAAATTGCCCTTTTTACAGACTTTTCCTGCTACTCAGAAGCTTCTATTTCGACCAATTTCAGGCATTAAAATGAGTCTAAACACAATTATTTTAGCTCCAAGAGTTCTAATTCACATGCAATGTTCATTTACAGTCAAAAAATTAAACATAAAAAAATTACAATTTCTGACCATCTGGAGAAAGTTCGACAGTTCACGGGTCATAATATTTCATCAGAAAATTGAGTTTTTTTGTACAGTAGAAAAATTGATTCAAAATGTCACTTGGATTGCGCCTCATGTTGAATAACTACTTTTTAAAGCCTCAATGTGACCAAAAGTGCCATTTTTATAGACTTTTACTCTTACTCAGAAGCTTCTATTTCGACCAATTTCAGGCATTAAAATGACTCTAAACACACTTATTTTAGTTCCAAAAGTGATAATTCACATGCAATAGTCATTTACAGTCAAAAAATTAAACTTTAAAAAAATTACCATTTCTGACCATCTGGAGAAAGTTCAACAGGTCACGGGTCATCGTTTTTCATCAGAAAATTGATTTTTTGGACTGTAGAAAAATTGATTGAACATGTCTTTTGGATTGTGCCTCATGTTGAATAACTACTTTTTAAAGCCTCAATGTGACCAAAATTTCCATTTTTACAGACTTTTTCTGCTACTCAGAAGCTTCTATTTCGAACAATTTCAGGCATTAAAATGACTCTAAACACACTTATTTTAGTTCCAAACGTGATAATTCACATGCAATAGTCATTTACAGTCAAAAAATTAAACATTAAAAAAATTACCATTTCTGACCATCTGGAAAAAGTTCGACAGGTCACGGGTCATTGTTTTCCATCAGAAAATTGATTTTATGGACTGTAGAAAAATTGATTGAAAATGTCTTTCGGTTGGTGCCTCATGTTGAATAACTTCTTTTTGAAGCCTCAATATGACCAAAATTCCCATTTTTACAGACTTTTACTCCTACTAAGAAACTTCTATTTCAACCAATTTCAGGCATTAAAATGACTCTAAACACAGTTATTTTAGTTCCAAACGTGATAATTCACATGCAATTGTCATTTACAGTCAAAAAATGAAACATTAAAAAATTTCCATTACTGACCATCTGGAGAAAGTTCGAAAAGTCACGGGTCATCGTTTTTCATCAGAAAATTGATTTTTTGGACTGTAGAAAAATTGATTCAAAATGTCTTTTGGATTGTGCCTCATGTTGAATAACTACTTTTTAAAGCCTCAATGTGACCAAAATTGCCATTTTTACAGACTTTTTCTCCTGCTCGGAAGCTTCCATTTCGACCAATTTCAGGCATTAAAATGACTCTAAACACACTTATTTTAGTTCCAAACGTGATAATTCACATGCAATTGTCATTTACAGTCAAAAAATGAAACATTAAAAAATTTCCATTACTGACCATCTGGAGAAAGTTCGAAAAGTCACGGGTCATCGTTTTTCATCAGAAAATTGATTTTTTGGACTGTAGAAAAATTGATTGAAAATGTCTTTTGGATTGTGCCTCATGTTGAATAACTACTTTTTAAAGCCTCAATGTGACCAAAATTGCCATTTTTACAGACTTTTTCTCCTACTCGGAAGCTTCTATTTCGACCAATTTCAGGCATTAAAATGACTCTAAACACACTTATTTAGTTCCAAACGTGATAATTCACATGCAATAGTCATTGACAGTCACAAAAAGAAGCATTAAAAAATTACCATTTCTGGGGGGAGGAGCCAAGATGGCGACCGGGACGGCAGCGTAGTCTCCCGGCTCTGTGAGCCTCCGCATCCCGCACAGATATCCTGCATGAGATCCTTAGCCTGCGCTATATGCCCGTGTTGGTGAATGATAGCGGCAACCGATCGTGTGACTCCGAAGTTTCTGGCGGCGGTATCGCCGGAGAAATGTCCAGTTGAAGTTTGCGGCCTGTGCAACCCTGGAACCGGGACCTCAGGTGGACCACATGGCCGGGCGGCAGTTCAACAACAGCGGCCTTTGATGACGGGGTGGAGCCGGCCTAGCCGGAGCGGTGCGAATATCGGCCTACATTTCGCCGTGGTCGTTCCTACCGCTAAGCGTAGCGGAACGAGTGCATGCCCGAGGTGACTAATCCAAGATTCCCCAGTGATTGTCTCAGCCTTCGCCGGTGAGCCGCCCGGCCGCCGCCCGTAACTCGCCCGGATTTTTGCGGACTGCTCCCGGATTTTCGCGGGCGCAGGTCCGTGGAGGGGATGACTGTTGCCCGTGACCACACACCGGATATATTTTTTGCCTGCCCCCGAAACCCTGATTCCAGTGACATGGAACCTGAGGCGCTTGTCCCTGAGTCCTGGTCCCAATCTGGGTTGGCCCTACCCGGCGGCCATCTTGACAGGACGAAGTCTACTATCCTGTACACTGGGTCGCAGCACGATTGGAAGTGTGCGACTATGAGGAGCGTTGCGGTGCGAGCGCCGAGAGCTGTGCTGGGGTATGGTGATCTTCTCGAGGCTCTCGGTGCCCTCCATTCCACCTTGGTTCACGGCGCCTGGGTATTGGGGAGTAAGCTTGATGGGGTGACATCAGCGTTGGAACAGTTGCTGCCTGCCTGTCCCCAGGTACACGGGGAATTCCTATACCGCACACAAGAGGACAGTGTCGTGGCCGCCCCTGTGGATAGTGACCAGCTGGAAACTCCGGACAGTATCTTAACGTGTGATCGGCTGGCTGTGGGTCTGGTCTGTTCCGGAGGTATTGGACCTGAGTGGGGGGTGGTGGCCTTGTCCCGTGCGCGGCCTCCGGCAACCCAGACAACATTCAAGCAACGGTCGCCTGCTCTGGCTGATTTCGCTTTCTTGGACCTTGTGTGCGGTGCAGATCCTGGAGCAGCACTGGGAAAGATGACTCTCCATACTGCTGACTGTGTCGGTGATCAGAGACTTCCACCCTACCTGTGTGTGTCGCTTCCAGTTCTCTTTTGGACGCTCCTCTTCTTTGTAGCATTGGCCATGGCACTGGGTCGATGGGTATGCATGGGTAGATTCGCAAAGAGTGGCCAAGGATGAGGCTGATCCTTCAGAGGTAGTCATCTAATAGGCGGGCGGGCTCAGGGGTTGCGTGCTCTCACGGCATAACTGTTAGTGTATTAGGCGCATAATAATAGGCGGGCGGGCTCAGGGGTTGCGTGCTCTCACGGCATAACTGTTAGTGTATTAGGCGCATAATGCTCCCCATTCCTCTTTGACTTGGTCGATTCTGTGTTGCTTAACGTTTGCTTTAGGGGAAAACAAATTGTGCGGGAGGGAGAAGCCGGGGGCATGATTTGAAGGCCCTCCTCCAGTTTATTAATATTCTCTCTACCCCCCCGTCTGGTGGGGTTCTTTTCCTACTCCTCTTTCTCTGTTTCTTCTATATTTCGGGTCTGGTTCCGGGGCGACAGGCACGCTGCTGGGGGGGGGGGCCGTACTCATCTGCAGAGGTGCAGGGTGGGGGGTTGGGGGAGGGGATCCTTTAGTCTTTAACCTCCTTTTCTTCCATGGCCTCCTTTTTCTTCTCTTATTCTTCTTTGTCTTTCTTTTCTGGGATCAGCATGGTAGAACTCCTTCGTCGTTAATCGCTGCGTTTTTATGTGTGCCACAATTTCCGTGGTGTTTTCTGGGTTTTAGGGCAGGGGACTGCAGGTGTAAATGGCCGTGATATTCCTCCACATCCTGAACTTCTTGTTTCAGCGCCATTGACTAGATAAATTGCTGTTTATTGTGGACGTTTATTATTCTGCCTGCCATTTCTTGCCGCCGGGAAACTGTTTGGCACCTGATCCTTCCATTTTCCCTTATTATAAAATGAAAACCTTTTGTATCATGGTCTCCTACTTGGGCTGTTTAGTAGCCGAGAGTATACCAGCATGGAGATTCTGCTCCCCGAGGTGCTGCCTGTGATAAATATTGATTTTTGTTACTCTTATTGCTTAGCGGCCGGCCCCGGGGGTTGTAGGCCCATACTTGTTATTGATTGAAATGTCAATAAAGGTTTTGAAAAAAAAAAAAAAAAAAAAAATTAGCATTTCTTACCATCTGGAGAAAGTTCGACAGGTCACGGGTCATCGTTTTTCATCAGAAAATTGAATTTTTGGACTGTAGAAAAATTGATTCAAAATATCATTTGGTTGGTGCCTCATGTTGAATACCTTCTTTTTGAAACCTCAACGTGACCAAAATTCCCAGTTTTTACAGACTTTTTCTCCTACTCAGAAGCTTCTATTTCAACCAATTTCAGGCATTAAAATGACTCTAAACACACTTATTTTAGTTCCAAACGTGATAATTCACATGCAATTGTCATTTACAGTCAAAAAACAAAACATTAAAAAATTACCATTTCTGACCATCTGGAGAAAGTTCGACAGGTCACGGGTCATCGTTTTTCATCAGAAAATTGATTTTTTGGATTGTAGAAAAATTGATTGAAAATGTCTTTTGGATTGTGCCTCATGTTGAATAACTACTTTTTAAAGCCTCAATGTGACCAAAATTTCCATTTTTACAGACTTTTTCTGCTACTCAGAAGCTTCTATTTCGAACAATTTCAGGCATTAAAATGACTCTAAACACACTTATTTTAGTTCCAAGCGTGATAAATCACATGCAATAGTCATTTACAGTCAAAAAATGAAACATTAAAAAATTACCATTTCTGACCATCTGGAGAAAGATCGACAGGTCACGGGTCATCGTTTTTCATCAGAAAATTGATTTTTTGGATTGTAGAAAAATTGATTGAAAATGTCTTTTGGATTGTGCCTCATGTTGAATAACTACTTTTTAAAGCCTCAATGTGACCAAAATTGCCATTTTTACAGACTTTTTCTCCTACTCAGAAGCTTCTATTTCGACCAATTTCAGCCATTAAAATGACTCTAAACACACTTATTTTAGTTCCAAACGTGATAATTCACATGCAATAGTCATTTACAGTCAAAAAATTAAACATTAAAAAATTACCATTTCTGACCATCTGGAGAAAGTTCGACAGGTCACGGGTCATCGTTTTTCATCAGAAAATAGATTTTGTAGACTGTAGAAAAATTGATTGAAAATGTCTTTTGGATTGTGCCTCATGTTGAATAACTACTTTTTAAAGCCTCAATGTGACCAAAATTGCCCCTTTTACAGACTTTTCCTGCTACTCAGAAGCTTCTATTTCGACCAATTTCAGGCATTAAAATGAGTCTAAACACAATTATTTTAGCTCCAAGAGTTCTAATTCACATGCAATGTTCATTTACAGTCAAAAAATTAAACATAAAAAAATTACAATTTCTGACCATCTGGAGAAAGTTCGACAGGTCACGGGTCATAATATTTCATCAGAAAATTGAGTTTTTTTGTACAGTAGAAAAATTGATTCAAAATGTCACTTGGATTGCGCCTCATGTTGAATAACTACTTTTTAAAGCCTCAATGTGACCAAAAGTGCCATTTTTATAGACTTTTACTCTTACTCAGAAGCTTCTATTTCGACCAATTTCAGGCATTAAAATGACTCTAAACACACTTATTTTAGTTCCAAAAGTGATAATTCACATGCAATAGTCATTTACAGTCAAAAAATTAAACATTAAAAAAATTACCATTTCTGACCATCTGGAGAAAGTTCAACAGGTCACGGGTCATCGTTTTTCATCAAAAAATTGATTTTTTGGACTGTAGAAAAATTGATTGAAAATGTCTTTTGGATTGTGCCTCATTTTGAATAACTACTTTTTAAAGCCTCAATGTGACCAAAATTGCCATTTTTACAGACTTTTTCTGCTACTCAGAAGCTTCTATTTCGAACAATTTCAGGCATTAAAATGACTCTAAACACACTTATTTTAGTTCCAAACGTGATAATTCACATGCAATAGTCATTTACAGTCAAAAAATTAAACATTAAAAAAATTACCATTTCTGACCATCTGGAGAAAGTTCGACAGGTCACGCGTCATTGTTTTCCATCAGAAAATTGATTTTTTGGACTGTAGAAAAATTGATTGAAAATGTCTTTCGGTTGGTGCCTCATTTTGAATAGCTTCTTTTTGAAGCCTCAATATGACCAAAATTCCCATTTTTACAGACTTTTACTCCTACTAAGAAACTTCTATTTCAACCAATTTCAGGCATTAAAATGACTCTAAACACACTTATTTTAGTTCCAAACGTGATAATTCACATGCAATAGTCATTTACAGTCAAAAAATTAAACATTAAAAAAATTACCATTTCTGACCATCTGGAGAAAGTTCGACAGGTCACGGGTCATTGTTTTCCATCAGAAAATTGATTTTTTGGACTGTAGAAAAATTGATTGAAAATGTCTTTCGGTTGGTGCCTCATGTTGAATAACTCCTTTTTGAAGCCTCAATATGACCAAAATTCCCATTTTTACAGACTTTTACTCCTACTAAGAAACTTCTATTTCAACCAATTTCAGGCATTAAAATGACTCTAAACACACTTATTTTAGTTCCAAACATGATAATTCACATGCAATTGTCATTTACAGTCAAAAAATGAAACATTAAAAAATTTCCATTACTGACCATCTGAAGAAAGTTCGAAAAGTCACGGGTCATTGTTTTTCATCAGAAAATTGGTTTTTTGGACTGTAGAAAAATTGATTGAAAATGTCTTTTGGATTGTGCCTCATGTTGAATAACTACTTTTTAAAGCCTCAATGTGACCAAAATTGCCATTTTTACAGACTTTTTCTCCTACTCGGAAACTTCTATTTCAACCAATTTCAGGCATTAAAATGACTCTAAACACAGTTATTTTAGTTCCAAACTTGATAATTCACATGCAATAGTCATTGACAGTCACAAAAAGAAGCATTAAAAAATTACCATTTCTGACCATCTGGAGAAAGTTCGACAGGTCACGGGTCATCGTTTTTCATCAGAAAATTGAATTGTTGGACTGTAGAAAAATTGATTCAAAATATCATTTGGTTGGTGCCTCATGTTGAATACCTTCTTTTTGAAACCTCAATGTGACCAAAATTCCCATTTTTACAGACTTTTTCTCCTACTCAGAAGCTTCTATTTCAACCAATTTCAGGCATTAAAATGACTCTAAACACACTTATTTTAGTTCCAAACGTGATAATTCACATGCAATTGTCATTTACAGTCAAAAAACAAAACATTAAAAAATTACCATTTCTGACCATCTGGAGAAAGTTCGACAGGTCACGGGTCATCGTTTTTCATCAGAAAATTGATTTTTTGGATTGTAGAAAAATTGATTGAAAATGTCTTTTGGATTGTGCCTCATGTTGAATAACTACTTTTTAAAGCCTCAATGTGACCAAAATTTCCATTTTTACAGACTTTTTCTGCTACTCAGAAGCTTCTATTTCGAACAATTTCAGGCATTAAAATGACTCTAAACACACTTATTTTAGTTCCAAGCGTGATAAATCACATGCAATAGTCATTTACAGTCAAAAAATGAAACATTAAAAAATTACCATTTCTGACCATCTGGAGAAAGATCGACAGGTCACGGGTCATCGTTTTTCATCAGAAAATTGATTTTTTGGATTGTAGAAAAATTGATTGAAAATGTCTTTTGGATTGTGCCTCATGTTGAATAACTACTTTTTAAAGCCTCAATGTGACCAAAATTGCCATTTTTACAGACTTTTTCTCCTACTCAGAAGCTTCTATTTCGACCAATTTCAGCCATTAAAATGACTCTAAACACACTTATTTTAGTTCCAAACGTGATAATTCACATGCAATAGTCATTTACAGTCAAAAAATTAAACATTAAAAAATTACCATTTCTGACCATCTGGAGAAAGTTCGACAGGTCACGGGTCATCGTTTTTCATCAGAAAATAGATTTTGTAGACTGTAGAAAAATTGATTGAAAATGTCTTTTGGATTGTGCCTCATGTTGAATAACTACTTTTTAAAGCCTCAATGTGACCAAAATTGCCCCTTTTACAGACTTTTCCTGCTACTCAGAAGCTTCTATTTCGACCAATTTCAGGCATTAAAATGAGTCTAAACACAATTATTTTAGCTCCAAGAGTTCTAATTCACATGCAATGTTCATTTACAGTCAAAAAATTAAACATAAAAAAATTACAATTTCTGACCATCTGGAGAAAGTTCGACAGGTCACGGGTCATAATATTTCATCAGAAAATTGAGTTTTTTTGTACAGTAGAAAAATTGATTCAAAATGTCACTTGGATTGCGCCTCATGTTGAATAACTACTTTTTAAAGCCTCAATGTGACCAAAAGTGCCATTTTTATAGACTTTTACTCTTACTCAGAAGCTTCTATTTCGACCAATTTCAGGCATTAAAATGACTCTAAACACACTTATTTTAGTTCCAAAAGTGATAATTCACATGCAATAGTCATTTACAGTCAAAAAATTAAACATTAAAAAAATTACCATTTCTGACCATCTGGAGAAAGTTCAACAGGTCACGGGTCATCGTTTTTCATCAAAAAATTGATTTTTTGGACTGTAGAAAAATTGATTGAAAATGTCTTTTGGATTGTGCCTCATTTTGAATAACTACTTTTTAAAGCCTCAATGTGACCAAA
This sequence comes from Triturus cristatus, assembly GCF_964204655.1. Classification (NCBI taxonomy): domain Eukaryota; kingdom Metazoa; phylum Chordata; class Amphibia; order Caudata; family Salamandridae; genus Triturus; species Triturus cristatus. The sequence goes on along the minus strand of NC_140593.1, from coordinate 957,040,447 downwards.
ATTGCCATTTTTACAGACTTTTTCTGCTACTCAGAAGCTTCTATTTCGAACAATTTCAGGCATTAAAATGACTCTAAACACACTTATTTTAGTTCCAAACGTGATAATTCACATGCAATAGTCATTTACAGTCAAAAAATTAAACATTAAAAAAATTACCATTTCTGACCATCTGGAGAAAGTTCGACAGGTCACGCGTCATTGTTTTCCATCAGAAAATTGATTTTTTAGACTGTAGAAAAATTGATTGAAAATGTCTTTCGGTTGGTGCCTCATTTTGAATAGCTTCTTTTTGAAGCCTCAATATGACCAAAATTCCCATTTTTACAGACTTTTACTCCTACTAAGAAACTTCTATTTCAACCAATTTCAGGCATTAAAATGACTCTAAACACACTTATTTTAGTTCCAAACGTGATAATTCACATGCAATAGTCATTTACAGTCAAAAAATTAAACATTAAAAAAATTACCATTTCTGACCATCTGGAGAAAGTTCGACAGGTCACGGGTCATTGTTTTCCATCAGAAAATTGATTTTTTGGACTGTAGAAAAATTGATTGAAAATGTCTTTCGGTTGGTGCCTCATGTTGAATAACTTCTTTTTGAAGCCTCAATATGACCAAAATTCCCATTTTTACAGACTTTTACTCCTACTAAGAAACTTCTATTTCAACCAATTTCAGGCATTAAAATGACTCTAAACACACTTATTTTAGTTCCAAACATGATAATTCACATGCAATTGTCATTTACAGTCAAAAAATGAAACATTAAAAAATTTCCATTACTGACCATCTGAAGAAAGTTCGAAAAGTCACGGGTCATTGTTTTTCATCAGAAAATTGGTTTTTTGGACTGTAGAAAAATTGATTGAAAATGTCTTTTGGATTGTGCCTCATGTTGAATAACTACTTTTTAAAGCCTCAATGTGACCAAAATTGCCATTTTTACAGACTTTTTCTCCTACTCGGAAACTTCTATTTCAACCAATTTCAGGCATTAAAATGACTCTAAACACAGTTATTTTAGTTCCAAACTTGATAATTCACATGCAATAGTCATTGACAGTCACAAAAAGAAGCATTAAAAAATTACCATTTCTGACCATCTGGAGAAAGTTCGACAGGTCACGGGTCATCGTTTTTCATCAGAAAATTGAATTGTTGGACTGTAGAAAAATTGATTCAAAATATCATTTGGTTGGTGCCTCATGTTGAATACCTTCTTTTTGAAACCTCAATGTGACCAAAATTCCCATTTTTACAGACTTTTTCTCCTACTCAGAAGCTTCTATTTCAACCAATTTCAGGCATTAAAATGACTCTAAACACACTTATTTTAGTTCCAAACGTGATAATTCACATGCAATTGTCATTTACAGTCAAAAAACGAAACATTAAAAAATTACCATTTCTGACCATCTGGAGAAAGTTCGACAGGTCACGGGTCATCGTTTTTCATCAGAAAATTGATTTTTTGGATTGTAGAAAAATTGATTGAAAATGTCTTTTGGATTGTGCCTCATGTTGAATAACTACTTTTTAAAGCCTCAATGTGACCAAAATTTCCATTTTTACAGACTTTTTCTGCTACTCAGAAGCTTCTATTTCGAACAATTTCAGGCATTAAAATGACTCTAAACACACTTATTTTAGTTCCAAGCGTGATAAATCACATGCAATAGTCATTTACAGTCAAAAAACGAAACATTAAAAAATTACCATTTCTGACCATCTGGAGAAAGATCGACAGGTCACGGTTCATCGTTTTTCATCAGAAAATTGATTTTTTGGATTGTAGAAAAATTGATTGAAAATGTCTTTTGGATTGTGCCTCATGTTGAATAACTACTTTTTAAAGCCTCAATGTGACCAAAATTGCCATTTTTACAGACTTTTTCTCCTACTCAGAAGCTTCTATTTCGACCAATTTCAGGCATTAAAATGACTCTAAACACACTTATTTTAGTTCCAAACGTGATAATTCACATGCAATAGTCATTTACAGTCAAAAAATTAAACATTAAAAAATTACCATTTCTGACCATCTGGAGAAAGTTCAACAGGTCACGGGTCATCGTTTTTCATCAGAAAATAGATTTTGTAGACTGTAGAAAAATTGATTGAAAATGTCTTTTGGATTGTGCCTCATGTTGAATAACTACTTTTTAAAGCCTCAATGTGACCAAAATTGCCCTTTTTACAGACTTTTCCTGCTACTCAGAAGCTTCTATTTCGACCAATTTCAGGCATTAAAATGAGTCTAAACACAATTATTTTAGCTCCAAGAGTTCTAATTCACATGCAATGTTCATTTACAGTCAAAAAATTAAACATAAAAAAATTACCATTTCTGACCATCTGGAGAAAGTTCGACAGGTCACGGGTCATAATATTTCATCAGAAAATTGAGTTTTTTTGTACAGTAGAAAAATTGATTCAAAATGTCACTTGGATTGCGCCTCATGTTGAATAACTACTTTTTAAAGCCTCAATGTGACCAAAAGTGCCATTTTTATAGACTTTTACTCTTACTCAGAAGCTTCTATTTCGACCAATTTCAGGCATTAAAATGACTCTAAACAAACTTATTTTAGTTCCAAAAGTGATAATTCACATGCAATAGTCATTTACAGTCAAAAAATTAAACATTAAAAAAATTACCATTTCTGACCATCTGGAGAAAGTTCAACAGGTCACGGGTCATCGTTTTTCATCAGAAAATAGATTTTTTGGACTGTAGAAAAATTGATTGAAAATGTCTTTTGGATTGTGCCTCATGTTGAATAACTACTTTTAAAGCCTCAATGTGACCAAAATTGCCATTTTTACAGACTTTTTCTGCTACTCAGAAGCTTCTATTTCGAACAATTTCAGGCATTAAAATGACTCTAAACACACTTATTTTAGTTCCAAAAGTGATAATTCACATGCAATAGTCATTTACAGTCAAAAAATTAAACATTAAAAAAATTACCATTTCTGACCATCTGGAGAAAGTTCAACAGGTCACGGGTCATCGTTTTTCATCAGAAAATTGATTTTTTGGACTGTAGAAAAATTGATTGAAAATGTCTTTTGGATTGTGCCTCATGTTGAATAACTACTTTTTAAAGCCTCAATGTGACCAAAATTGCCATTTTTACAGACTTTTTCTGCTACTCAGAAGCTTCTATTTCGAACAATTTCAGGCATTAAAATGACTCTAAACACACTTATTTTAGTTCCAAACGTGATAATTCACATGCAATATTCATTTACAGTCAAAAAATTAAACATTAAAAAAATTACCATTTCTGACCATCTGGAGAAAGTTCGACAGGTCACGGGTCATTGTTTTCCATCAGAAAATTGATTTTTTGGACTGCAGAAAAATTGATTGAAAATGTCTTTCGGTTGGTGCCTCATGTTGAATAACTTCTTTTTGAAGCCTCAATATGACCAAAATTCCCAGTTTTTACAGTCTTTTACTCCTACTAAGAAACTTCTATTTCAACCAATTTCAGGCATTAAAATGACTCTAAACACACTTATTTTAGTTCCAAACGTGATAATTCACATGCAATTGTCATTTACAGTCAAAAAATGAAACATTAAAAAATTTCCATTACTGACCATCTGGAGAAAGTTCGAAAAGTCACGGGTCATCGTTTTTCATCAGAAAATTGATTTTTTGGACTGTAGAAAAATTGATTGAAAATGTCTTTTGGATTGTGCCTCATGTTGAATAACTACTTTTTAAAGCCTCAATGTGACCAAAATTGCCATTTTTACAGACTTTTTCTCCTACTCGGAAGCTTCTATTTCGACCAATTTCAGGCATTAAAATGACTCTAAACACACTTATTTTAGTTCCAAACGTGATAATTCACATGCAATAGTCATTTACAGTCAAAAAATTAAACATTAAAAAATTACCATTTCTGACCATCTGGAGAAAGTTCGACAGGTCACGGGTCATCGTTTTTCATCAGAAAATAGATTTTGTAGACTGTAGAAAAATTGATTGAAAATGTCTTTTGGATTGTGCCTCATGTTGAATAACTACTTTTTAAAGCCTCAATGTGACCTAAATTGCCCTTTTTACAGACTTTTCCTGCTACTCAGAAGCTTCTATTTCGACCAATTTCAGGCATTAAAATGAGTCTAAACACAATTATTTTAGCTCCAAGAGTTCTAATTCACATGCAATGTTCATTTACAGTCAAAAAATTAAACATAAAAAAATTACCATTTCTGACCATCTGTAGAAAGTTCGACAGGTCACAAGTCATAATATTTCATCAGAAAATTGAGTTTTTTTGTACAGTAGAAAAATTGATTCAAAATGTCACTTGGATTGCGCCTCATGTTGAATAACTACTTTTTAAAGCCTCAATGTGACCAAAAGTGCCATTTTTATAGACTTTTACTCTTACTCAGAAGCTTCTATTTCGACCAATTTCAGGCATTAAAATGAGTCTAAACACAATTATTTTAGCTCCAAGAGTTCTAATTCACATGCAATGTTCATTTACAGTCAAAAAATTAAACATAAAAAAATTACCATTTCTGACCATCTGGAGAAAGTTCGACAGGTCACGGGTCATAATATTTCATCAGAAAATTGAGTTTTTTTGTACAGTAGAAAAATTGATTCAAAATGTCACTTGGATTGCGCCTCATGTTGAATAACTACTTTTTAAAGCCTCAATGTGACCAAAAGTGCCATTTTTATAGACTTTTACTCTTACTCAGAAGCTTCTATTTCGACCAATTTCAGGCATTACAATGACTCTAAACACACTTATTTTAGTTCCAAACGTGATAATTCACATGCAATAGTCATTTACAGTCAAAAAATTAAACATTAAAAAAATTACCATTTCTGACCATCTGGAGAAAGTTCAACAGGTCACGGGTCATCGTTTTTCATCAAAAAATTGATTTTTTGGACTGTAGAAAAATTGATTGAAAATGTCTTTTGGATTGTGCCTCATGTTGAATAACTACTTTTTAAAGCATCAATGTGACCAAAATTGCCATTTTTACAGACTTTTTCTGCTACTCAGAAGCTTCTATTTCGAACAATTTCAGGCATTAAAATGACTCTAAACACACTTATTTTAGTTCCAAACGTGATAATTCACATGCAATAGTCATTTACAGTAAAAAAATTAAACATTAAAAAAATTACCATTTCTGACCATCTGGAGAAAGTTTGACAGGTCACGGGTCATTGTTTTCCATCAGAAAATTGATTTTTTGGACTGTAGAAAAATTGATTGAAAATGTCTTTCGGTTGGTGCCTCATTTTGAATAGCTTCTTTTTGAAGCCTCAATATGACCAAAATTCCCATTTTTACAGACTTTTACTCATACTAAGAAACTTCTATTTCAACCAATTTCAGGCATTAAAATGACTCTAAACACACTTATTTTAGTTCCAAACGTGATAATTCACATGCAATAGTCATTTACAGTCAAAAAATTAAACATTAAAAAAATTACCATTTCTGACCATCTGGAGAAAGTTCGACAGGTCACGGGTCATTGTTTTCCATCAGAAAATTGATTTTTTGGACTGTAGAAAAATTGATTGAAAATGTCTTTCGGTTGGTGCCTCATGTTGAATAACTTCTTTTTGAAGCCTCAATATGACCAAAATTCCCAGTTTTTACAGTCTTTTACTCCTACTAAGAAACTTCTATTTCAACCAATTTCAGGCATTAAAATGACTCTAAACACACTTATTTTAGTTCCAAACGTGATAATTCACATGCAATTGTCATTTACAGTCAAAAAATGAAACATTAAAAAATTTCCATTACTGACCATCTGGAGAAAGTTCGAAAAGTCACGGGTCATCGTTTTTCATCAGAAAATTGATTTTTTGGACTGTAGAAAAATTGATTGAAAATGTCTTTTGGATTGTGCCTCATGTTGAATAACTACTTTTTAAAGCCTCAATGTGACCAAAATTGCCATTTTTACAGACTTTTTCTCCTACTCGGAAGCTTCTATTTCGACCAATTTCAGGCATTAAAATGACTCTAAACACACTTATTTTAGTTCCAAACGTGATAATTCACATGCAATAGTCATTTACAGTCAAAAAATTAAACATTAAAAAATTACCATTTCTGACCATCTGGAGAAAGTTCGACAGGTCACGGGTCATCGTTTTTCATCAGAAAATAGATTTTGTAGACTGTAGAAAAATTGATTGAAAATGTCTTTTGGATTGTGCCTCATGTTGAATAACTACTTTTTAAAGCCTCAATGTGACCTAAATTGCCCTTTTTACAGACTTTTCCTGCTACTCAGAAGCTTCTATTTCGACCAATTTCAGGCATTAAAATGAGTCTAAACACAATTATTTTAGCTCCAAGAGTTCTAATTCACATGCAATGTTCATTTACAGTCAAAAAATTAAACATAAAAAAATTACCATTTCTGACCATCTGTAGAAAGTTCGACAGGTCACAAGTCATAATATTTCATCAGAAAATTGAGTTTTTTTGTACAGTAGAAAAATTGATTCAAAATGTCACTTGGATTGCGCCTCATGTTGAATAACTACTTTTTAAAGCCTCAATGTGACCAAAAGTGCCATTTTTATAGACTTTTACTCTTACTCAGAAGCTTCTATTTCGACCAATTTCAGGCATTAAAATGAGTCTAAACACAATTATTTTAGCTCCAAGAGTTCTAATTCACATGCAATGTTCATTTACAGTCAAAAAATTAAACATAAAAAAATTACCATTTCTGACCATCTGGAGAAAGTTCGACAGGTCACGGGTCATAATATTTCATCAGAAAATTGAGTTTTTTTGTACAGTAGAAAAATTGATTCAAAATGTCACTTGGATTGCGCCTCATGTTGAATAACTACTTTTTAAAGCCTCAATGTGACCAAAAGTGCCATTTTTATAGACTTTTACTCTTACTCAGAAGCTTCTATTTCGACCAATTTCAGGCATTACAATGACTCTAAACACACTTATTTTAGTTCCAAACGTGATAATTCACATGCAATAGTCATTTACAGTCAAAAAATTAAACATTAAAAAAATTACCATTTCTGACCATCTGGAGAAAGTTCAACAGGTCACGGGTCATCGTTTTTCATCAAAAAATTGATTTTTTGGACTGTAGAAAAATTGATTGAAAATGTCTTTTGGATTGTGCCTCATGTTGAATAACTACTTTTTAAAGCATCAATGTGACCAAAATTGCCATTTTTACAGACTTTTTCTGCTACTCAGAAGCTTCTATTTCGAACAATTTCAGGCATTAAAATGACTCTAAACACACTTATTTTAGTTCCAAACGTGATAATTCACATGCAATAGTCATTTACAGTAAAAAAATTAAACATTAAAAAAATTACCATTTCTGACCATCTGGAGAAAGTTTGACAGGTCACGGGTCATTGTTTTCCATCAGAAAATTGATTTTTTGGACTGTAGAAAAATTGATTGAAAATGTCTTTCGGTTGGTGCCTCATTTTGAATAGCTTCTTTTTGAAGCCTCAATATGACCAAAATTCCCATTTTTACAGACTTTTACTCATACTAAGAAACTTCTATTTCAACCAATTTCAGGCATTAAAATGACTCTAAACACACTTATTTTAGTTCCAAACGTGATAATTCACATGCAATAGTCATTTACAGTCAAAAAATTAAACATTAAAAAAATTACCATTTCTGACCATCTGGAGAAAGTTCGACAGGTCACGGGTCATTGTTTTCCATCAGAAAATTGATTTTTTGGACTGTAGAAAAATTGATTGAAAATGTCTTTCGGTTGGTGCCTCATGTTGAATAACTTCTTTTTGAAGCCTCAATATGACCAAAATTCCCATTTTTACAGACTTTTACTCCTACTAAGAAACTTCTATTTCAACCAATTTCAGGCATTAAAATGACTCTAAACACACTTATTTTAGTTCCAAACGTGATAATTCACATGCAATTGTCATTTACAGTCAAAAAATGAAACATTAAAAAATTTCCATTACTGACCATCTGAAGAAAGTTCGAAAAGTCACGGGTCATCGTTTTTCATCAGAAAATTGGTTTTTTGGACTGTAGAAAAATTGATTGAAAATGTCTTTTGGATTGTGCCTCATGTTGAATAACTACTTTTTAAAGCCTCAATGTGACCAAAATTGCCATTTTTACAGACTTTTTCTCCTACTCGGAAACTTCTATTTCAACCAATTTCAGGCATTAAAATGACTCTAAACACAGTTATTTTAGTTCCAAACTTGATAATTCACATGCAATAGTCATTGACAGTCACAAAAAGAAGCATTAAAAAATTACCATTTCTGACCATCTGGAGAAAGTTCGACAGGTCACGGGTCATCGTTTTTCATCAGAAAATTGAATTTTTGGACTGTAGAAAAATTGATTCAAAATATCATTTGGTTGGTGCCTCATGTTGAATACCTTCTTTTTGAAACCTCAATGTGACCAAAATTCCCATTTTTACAGACTTTTTCTCCTACTCAGAAGCTTCTATTTCAACCAATTTCAGGCATTAAAATGACTCTAAACACACTTATTTTAGTTCCAAACGTGATAATTCACATGCAATTGTCATTTACAGTCAAAAAACAAAACATTAAAAAATTACCATTTCTGACCATCTGGAGAAAGTTCGACAGGTCACGGGTCATCGTTTTTCATCAGAAAATTGATTTTTTGGATTGTAGAAAAATTGATTGAAAATGTCTTTTGGATTGTGCCTCATGTTGAATAACTACTTTTTAAAGCCTCAATGTGACCAAAATTTCCATTTTTACAGACTTTTTCTGCTACTCAGAAGCTTCTATTTCGAACAATTTCAGGCATTAAAATGACTCTAAACACACTTATTTTAGTTCCAAGCGTGATAAATCACATGCAATAGTCATTTACAGTCAAAAAATGAAACATTAAAAAATTACCATTTCTGACCATCTGGAGAAAGTTCGACAGGTCACGGGTCATCGTTTTTCATCAGAAAATAGATTTTGTAGACTGTAGAAAAATTGATTGAAAATGTCTTTTGGATTGTGCCTCATGTTGAATAACTACTTTTTAAAGCCTCAATGTGACCAAAATTGCCCTTTTTACAGACTTTTCCTGCTACTCAGAAGCTTCTATTTCGACCAATTTCAGGCATTAAAATGAGTCTAAACACAATTATTTTAGCTCCAAGAGTTCTAATTCACATGCAATGTTCATTTACAGTCAAAAAATTAAACATACAAAAATTACAATTTCTGACCATCTGGAGAAAGTTCGACAGGTCACGGGTCATAATATTTCATCAGAAAATTGAGTTTTTTTGTACAGTAGAAAAATTGATTCAAAATGTCACTTGGATTGCGCCTCATGTTGAATAACTACTTTTTAAAGCCTCAATGTGACCAAAAGTGCCATTTTTATAGACTTTTACTCTTACTCAGAAGCTTCTATTTCGACCAATTTCAGGCATTAAAATGACTCTAAACACACTTATTTTAGTTCCAAAAGTGATAATTCACATGCAATAGTCATTTACAGTCAAAAAATTAAACATTAAAAAAATTACCATTTCTGACCATCTGGAGAAAGTTCAACAGGTCACGGGTCATCGTTTTTCATCAAAAAATTGATTTTTTGGACTGTAGAAAAATTGATTGAAAATGTCTTTTGGATTGTGCCTCATTTTGAATAACTACTTTTTAAAGCCTCAATGTGACCAAAATTGCCATTTTTACAGACTTTTTCTGCTACTCAGAAGCTTCTATTTCGAACAATTTCAGGCATTAAAATGACTCTAAACACACTTATTTTAGTTCCAAACGTGATAATTCACATGCAATAGTCATTTACAGTCAAAAAATTAAACATTAAAAAAATTACCATTTCTGACCATCTGGAGAAAGTTCGACAGGTCACGCGTCATTGTTTTCCATCAGAAAATTGATTTTTTGGACTGTAGAAAAATTGATTGAAAATGTCTTTCGGTTGGTGCCTCATTTTGAATAGCTTCTTTTTGAAGCCTCAATATGACCAAAATTCCCATTTTTACAGACTTTTACTCCTACTAAGAAACTTCTATTTCAACCAATTTCAGGCATTAAAATGACTCTAAACACACTTATTTTAGTTCCAAACGTGATAATTCACATGCAATAGTCATTTACAGTCAAAAAATTAAACATTAAAAAAATTACCATTTCTGACCATCTGGAGAAAGTTCGACAGGTCACGGGTCATTGTTTTCCATCAGAAAATTGATTTTTTGGACTGTAGAAAAATTGATTGAAAATGTCTTTCGGTTGGTGCCTCATGTTGAATAACTTCTTTTTGAAGCCTCAATATGACCAAAATTCCCATTTTTACAGACTTTTACTCCTACTAAGAAACTTCTATTTCAACCAATTTCAGGCATTAAAATGACTCTAAACACACTTATTTTAGTTCCAAACATGATAATTCACATGCAATTGTCATTTACAGTCAAAAAATGAAACATTAAAAAATTTCCATTACTGACCATCTGAAGAAAGTTCGAAAAGTCACGGGTCATTGTTTTTCATCAGAAAATTGGTTTTTTGGACTGTAGAAAAATTGATTGAAAATGTCTTTTGGATTGTGCCTCATGTTGAATAACTACTTTTTAAAGCCTCAATGTGACCAAAATTGCCATTTTTACAGACTTTTTCTCCTACTCGGAAACTTCTATTTCAACCAATTTCAGGCATTAAAATGACTCTAAACACAGTTATTTTAGTTCCAAACTTGATAATTCACATGCAATAGTCATTGACAGTCACAAAAAGAAGCATTAAAAAATTACCATTTCTGACCATCTGGAGAAAGTTCGACAGGTCACGGGTCATCGTTTTTCATCAGAAAATTGAATTGTTGGACTGTAGAAAAATTGATTCAAAATATCATTTGGTTGGTGCCTCATGTTGAATACCTTCTTTTTGAAACCTCAATGTGACCAAAATTCCCATTTTTACAGACTTTTTCTCCTACTCAGAAGCTTCTATTTCAACCAATTTCAGGCATTAAAATGACTCTAAACACACTTATTTTAGTTCCAAACGTGATAATTCACATGCAATTGTCATTTACAGTCAAAAAACGAAACATTAAAAAATTACCATTTCTGACCATCTGGAGAAAGTTCGACAGGTCACGGGTCATCGTTTTTCATCAGAAAATTGATTTTTTGGATTGTAGAAAAATTGATTGAAAATGTCTTTTGGATTGTGCCTCATGTTGAATAACTACTTTTTAAAGCCTCAATGTGACCAAAATTTCCATTTTTACAGACTTTTTCTGCTACTCAGAAGCTTCTATTTCGAACAATTTCAGGCATTAAAATGACTCTAAACACACTTATTTTAGTTCCAAGCGTGATAAATCACATGCAATAGCCATTTACAGTCAAAAAACGAAACATTAAAAAATTACCATTTCTGACCATCTGGAGAAAGATCGACAGGTCACGGTTCATCGTTTTTCATCAGAAAATTGATTTTTTGGATTGTAGAAAAATTGATTGAAAATGTCTTTTGGATTGTGCCTCATGTTGAATAACTACTTTTTAAAGCCTCAATGTGACCAAAATTGCCATTTTTACAGACTTTTTCTCCTACTCAGAAGCTTCTATTTCGACCAATTTCAGGCATTAAAATGACTCTAAACACACTTATTTTAGTTCCAAACGTGATAATTCACATGCAATAGTCATTTACAGTCAAAAAATTAAACTTTAAAAAATTACCATTTCTGACCATCTGGAGAAAGTTCAACAGGTCACGGGTCATCGTTTTTCATCAGAAAATAGATTTTGTAGACTGTAGAAAAATTGATTGAAAATGTCTTTTGGATTGTGCCTCATGTTGAATAACTACTTTTTAAAGCCTCAATGTGACCAAAATTGCCCTTTTTACAGACTTTTCCTGCTACTCAGAAGCTTCTATTTCGACCAATTTCAGGCATTAAAATGAGTCTAAACACAATTATTTTAGCTCCAAGAGTTCTAATTCACATGCAATGTTCATTTACAGTCAAAAAATTAAACATAAAAAAATTACCATTTCTGACCATCTGGAGAAAGTTCGACAGGTCACGGGTCATAATATTTCATCAGAAAATTGAGTTTTTTTGTACAGTAGAAAAATTGATTCAAAATGTCACTTGGATTGCGCCTCATGTTGAATAACTACTTTTTAAAGCCTCAATGTGACCAAAAGTGCCATTTTTATAGACTTTTACTCTTACTCAGAAGCTTCTATTTCGACCAATTTCAGGCATTAAAATGACTCTAAACAAACTTATTTTAGTTCCAAAAGTGATAATTCACATGCAATAGTCATTTACAGTCAAAAAATTAAACATTAAAAAAATTACCATTTCTGACCATCTGGAGAAAGTTCAACAGGTCACGGGTCATCGTTTTTCATCAGAAAATAGATTTTTTGGACTGTAGAAAAATTGATTGAAAATGTCTTTTGGATTGTGCCTCATGTTGAATAACTACTTTTAAAGCCTCAATGTGACCAAAATTGCCATTTTTACAGACTTTTTCTGCTACTCAGAAGCTTCTATTTCGAACAATTTCAGGCATTAAAATGACTCTAAACACACTTATTTTAGTTCCAAAAGTGATAATTCACATGCAATAGTCATTTACAGTCAAAAAATTAAACATTAAAAAAATTACCATTTCTGACCATCTGGAGAAAGTTCAACAGGTCACGGGTCATCGTTTTTCATCAGAAAATTGATTTTTTGGACTGTAGAAAAATTGATTGAAAATGTCTTTTGGATTGTGCCTCATGTTGAATAACTACTTTTTAAAGCCTCAATGTGACCAAAATTGCCATTTTTACAGACTTTTTCTGCTACTCAGAAGCTTCTATTTCGAACAATTTCAGGCATTAAAATGACTCTAAACACACTTATTTTAGTTCCAAACGTGATAATTCACATGCAATATTCATTTACAGTCAAAAAATTAAACATTAAAAAAATTACCATTTCTGACCATCTGGAGAAAGTTCGACAGGTCACGGGTCATTGTTTTCCATCAGAAAATTGATTTTTTGGACTGCAGAAAAATTGATTGAAAATGTCTTTCGGTTGGTGCCTCATGTTGAATAACTTCTTTTTGAAGCCTCAATATGACCAAAATTCCCAGTTTTTACAGTCTTTTACTCCTACTAAGAAACTTCTATTTCAACCAATTTCAGGCATTAAAATGACTCTAAACACACTTATTTTAGTTCCAAACGTGATAATTCACATGCAATTGTCATTTACAGTCAAAAAATGAAACATTAAAAAATTTCCATTACTGACCATCTGGAGAAAGTTCGAAAAGTCACGGGTCATCGTTTTTCATCAGAAAATTGATTTTTTGGACTGTAGAAAAATTGATTGAAAATGTCTTTTGGATTGTGCCTCATGTTGAATAACTACTTTTTAAAGCCTCAATGTGACCAAAATTGCCATTTTTACAGACTTTTTCTCCTACTCGGAAGCTTCTATTTCGACCAATTTCAGGCATTAAAATGACTCTAAACACACTTATTTTAGTTCCAAACGTGATAATTCACATGCAATAGTCATTTACAGTCAAAAAATTAAACATTAAAAAATTACCATTTCTGACCATCTGGAGAAAGTTCGACAGGTCACGGGTCATCGTTTTTCATCAGAAAATAGATTTTGTAGACTGTAGAAAAATTGATTGAAAATGTCTTTTGGATTGTGCCTCATGTTGAATAACTACTTTTTAAAGCCTCAATGTGACCAAAATTGCCCTTTTTACAGACTTTTCCTGCTACTCAGAAGCTTCTATTTCGACCAATTTCAGGCATTAAAATGAGTCTAAACACAATTATTTTAGCTCCAAGAGTTCTAATTCACATGCAATGTTCATTTACAGTCAAAAAATTAAACATAAAAAAATTACCATTTCTGACCATCTGTAGAAAGTTCGACAGGTCACAAGTCATAATATTTCATCAGAAAATTGAGTTTTTTTGTACAGTAGAAAAATTGATTCAAAATGTCACTTGGATTGCGCCTCATGTTGAATAACTACTTTTTAAAGCCTCAATGTGACCAAAAGTGCCATTTTTATAGACTTTTACTCTTACTCAGAAGCTTCTATTTCGACCAATTTCAGGCATTAAAATGAGTCTAAACACAATTATTTTAGCTCCAAGAGTTCTAATTCACATGCAATGTTCATTTACAGTCAAAAAATTAAACATAAAAAAATTACCATTTCTGACCATCTGGAGAAAGTTCGACAGGTCACGGGTCATAATATTTCATCAGAAAATTGAGTTTTTTTGTACAGTAGAAAAATTGATTCAAAATGTCACTTGGATTGCGCCTCATGTTGAATAACTACTTTTTAAAGCCTCAATGTGACCAAAAGTGCCATTTTTATAGACTTTTACTCTTACTCAGAAGCTTCTATTTCGACCAATTTCAGGCATTACAATGACTCTAAACACACTTATTTTAGTTCCAAACGTGATAATTCACATGCAATATTCATTTACAGTCAAAAAATTAAACATTAAAAAAATTACCATTTCTGACCATCTGGAGAAAGTTCGACAGGTCACGGGTCATTGTTTTCCATCAGAAAATTGATTTTTTGGACTGCAGAAAAATTGATTGAAAATGTCTTTCGGTTGGTGCCTCATGTTGAATAACTTCTTTTTGAAGCCTCAATATGACCAAAATTCCCAGTTTTTACAGTCTTTTACTCCTACTAAGAAACTTCTATTTCAACCAATTTCAGGCATTAAAATGACTCTAAACACACTTATTTTAGTTCCAAACGTGATAATTCACATGCAATTGTCATTTACAGTCAAAAAATGAAACATTAAAAAATTTCCATTACTGACCATCTGGAGAAAGTTCGAAAAGTCACGGGTCATCGTTTTTCATCAGAAAATTGATTTTTTGGACTGTAGAAAAATTGATTGAAAATGTCTTTTGGATTGTGCCTCATGTTGAATAACTACTTTTTAAAGCCTCAATGTGACCAAAATTGCCATTTTTACAGACTTTTTCTCCTACTCGGAAGCTTCTATTTCGACCAATTTCAGGCATTAAAATGACTCTAAACACACTTATTTTAGTTCCAAACGTGATAATTCACATGCAATAGTCATTTACAGTCAAAAAATTAAACATTAAAAAATTACCATTTCTGACCATCTGGAGAAAGTTCGACAGGTCACGGGTCATCGTTTTTCATCAGAAAATAGATTTTGTAGACTGTAGAAAAATTGATTGAAAATGTCTTTTGGATTGTGCCTCATGTTGAATAACTACTTTTTAAAGCCTCAATGTGACCAAAATTGCCCTTTTTACAGACTTTTCCTGCTACTCAGAAGCTTCTATTTCGACCAATTTCAGGCATTAAAATGAGTCTAAACACAATTATTTTAGCTCCAAGAGTTCTAATTCACATGCAATGTTCATTTACAGTCAAAAAATTAAACATAAAAAAATTACCATTTCTGACCATCTGTAGAAAGTTCGACAGGTCACAAGTCATAATATTTCATCAGAAAATTGAGTTTTTTTGTACAGTAGAAAAATTGATTCAAAATGTCACTTGGATTGCGCCTCATGTTGAATAACTACTTTTTAAAGCCTCAATGTGACCAAAAGTGCCATTTTTATAGACTTTTACTCTTACTCAGAAGCTTCTATTTCGACCAATTTCAGGCATTAAAATGAGTCTAAACACAATTATTTTAGCTCCAAGAGTTCTAATTCACATGCAATGTTCATTTACAGTCAAAAAATTAAACATAAAAAAATTACCATTTCTGACCATCTGGAGAAAGTTCGACAGGTCACGGGTCATAATATTTCATCAGAAAATTGAGTTTTTTTGTACAGTAGAAAAATTGATTCAAAATGTCACTTGGATTGCGCCTCATGTTGAATAACTACTTTTTAAAGCCTCAATGTGACCAAAAGTGCCATTTTTATAGACTTTTACTCTTACTCAGAAGCTTCTATTTCGACCAATTTCAGGCATTACAATGACTCTAAACACACTTATTTTAGTTCCAAACGTGATAATTCACATGCAATAGTCATTTACAGTCAAAAAATTAAACATTAAAAAAATTACCATTTCTGACCATCTGGAGAAAGTTCAACAGGTCACGGGTCATCGTTTTTCATCAAAAAATTGATTTTTTGGACTGTAGAAAAATTGATTGAAAATGTCTTTTGGATTGTGCCTCATGTTGAATAACTACTTTTTAAAGCATCAATGTGACCAAAATTGCCATTTTTACAGACTTTTTCTGCTACTCAGAAGCTTCTATTTCGAACAATTTCAGGCATTAAAATGACTCTAAACACACTTATTTTAGTTCCAAACGTGATAATTCACATGCAATAGTCATTTACAGTAAAAAAATTAAACATTAAAAAAATTACCATTTCTGACCATCTGGAGAAAGTTTGACAGGTCACGGGTCATTGTTTTCCATCAGAAAATTGATTTTTTGGACTGTAGAAAAATTGATTGAAAATGTCTTTCGGTTGGTGCCTCATTTTGAATAGCTTCTTTTTGAAGCCTCAATATGACCAAAATTCCCATTTTTACAGACTTTTACTCATACTAAGAAACTTCTATTTCAACCAATTTCAGGCATTAAAATGACTCTAAACACACTTATTTTAGTTCCAAACGTGATAATTCACATGCAATAGTCATTTACAGTCAAAAAATTAAACATTAAAAAAATTACCATTTCTGACCATCTGGAGAAAGTTCGACAGGTCACGGGTCATTGTTTTCCATCAGAAAATTGATTTTTTGGACTGTAGAAAAATTGATTGAAAATGTCTTTCGGTTGGTGCCTCATGTTGAATAACTTCTTTTTGAAGCCTCAATATGACCAAAATTCCCATTTTTACAGACTTTTACTCCTACTAAGAAACTTCTATTTCAACCAATTTCAGGCATTAAAATGACTCTAAACACACTTATTTTAGTTCCAAACGTGATAATTCACATGCAATTGTCATTTACAGTCAAAAAATGAAACATTAAAAAATTTCCATTACTGACCATCTGAATAAAGTTCGAAAAGTCACGGGTCATCGTTTTTCATCAGAAAATTGGTTTTTTGGACTGTAGAAAAATTGATTGAAAATGTCTTTTGGATTGTGCCTCATGTTGAATAACTACTTTTTAAAGCCTCAATGTGACCAAAATTGCCATTTTTACAGACTTTTTCTCCTACTCGGAAACTTCTATTTCAACCAATTTCAGGCATTAAAATGACTCTAAACACAGTTATTTTAGTTCCAAACTTGATAATTCACATGCAATAGTCATTGACAGTCACAAAAAGAAGCATTAAAAAATTACCATTTCTGACCATCTGGAGAAAGTTCGACAGGTCACGGGTCATCGTTTTTCATCAGAAAATTGAATTTTTGGACTGTAGAAAAATTGATTCAAAATATCATTTGGTTGGTGCCTCATGTTGAATACCTTCTTTTTGAAACCTCAATGTGACCAAAATTCCCATTTTTACAGACTTTTTCTCCTACTCAGAAGCTTCTATTTCAACCAATTTCAGGCATTAAAATGACTCTAAACACACTTATTTTAGTTCCAAACGTGATAATTCACATGCAATTGTCATTTACAGTCAAAAAACAAAACATTAAAAAATTACCATTTCTGACCATCTGGAGAAAGTTCGACAGGTCACGGGTCATCGTTTTTCATCAGAAAATTGATTTTTTGGATTGTAGAAAAATTGATTGAAAATGTCTTTTGGATTGTGCCTCATATTGAATAACTACTTTTTAAAGCCTCAATGTGACCAAAATTTCCATTTTTACAGACTTTTTCTGCTACTCAGAAGCTTCTATTTCGAACAATTTCAGGCATTAAAATGACTCTAAACACACTTATTTTAGTTCCAAGCGTGATAAATCACATGCAATAGTCATTTACAGTCAAAAAATGAAACATTAAAAAATTACCATTTCTGACCATCTGGAGAAAGATCGACAGGTCACGGGTCATCGTTTTTCATCAGAAAATTGATTTTTTGGATTGTAGAAAAATTGATTGAAAATGTCTTTTGGATTGTGCCTCATGTTGAATAACTACTTTTTAAAGCCTCAATGTGACCAAAATTGCCATTTTTACAGGCTTTTTCTCCTACTCAGAAGCTTCTATTTCGACCAATTTCAGGCATTAAAATGACTCTAAACACACTTATTTTAGTTCCAAACGTGATAATTCACATGCAATAGTCATTTACAGTCAAAAAATTAAACATTAAAAAATTACCATTTCTGACCATCTGGAGAAAGTTCGACAGGTCACGGGTCATCGTTTTTCATCAGAAAATAGATTTTGTAGACTGTAGAAAAATTGATTGAAAATGTCTTTTGGATTGTGCCTCATGTTGAATAACTACTTTTTAAAGCCTCAATGTGACCAAAATTGCCCTTTTTACAGACTTTTCCTGCTACTCAGAAGCTTCTATTTCGACCAATTTCAGGCATTAAAATGAGTCTAAACACAATTATTTTAGCTCCAAGAGTTCTAATTCACATGCAATGTTAATTTACAGTAAAAAAATTAAACATAAAAAAATTACAATTTCTGACCATCTGGAGAAAGTTCGACAGGTCACGGGTCATAATATTTCATCAGAAAATTGAGTTTTTTTGTACAGTAGAAAAATTGATTCAAAATGTCACTTGGATTGCGCCTCATGTTGAATAACTACTTTTTAAAGCCTCAATGTGACCAAAAGTGCCATTTTTATAGACTTTTACTCTTACTCAGAAGCTTCTATTTCGACCAATTTCAGGCATTAAAATGACTCTAAACACACTTATTTTAGTTCCAAAAGTGATAATTCACATGCAATAGTCATTTACAGTCAAAAAATTAAACATTAAAAAAATTACCATTTCTGACCATCTGGAGAAAGTTCAACAGGTCACGGGTCATCGTTTTTCATCAGAAAATTGATTTTTTGGACTGTAGAAAAATTGATTGAAAATGTCTTTTGGATTGTGCCTCATGTTGAATAACTACTTTTTAAAGCCTCAATGTGACCAAAATTTCCATTTTTACAGACTTTTTCTGCTACTCAGAAGCTTCTATTTCGAACAATTTCAGGCATTAAAATGACTCTAAACACACTTATTTTAGTTCCAAACGTGATAATTCACATGCAATAGTCATTTACAGTCAAAAAATTAAACATTAAAAAAATTACCATTTCTGACCATCTGGAAAAAGTTCGACAGGTCACGGGTCATTGTTTTCCATCAGAAAATTGATTTTATGGACTGTAGAAAAATTGATTGAAAATGTCTTTCGGTTGGTGCCTCATGTTGAATAACTTCTTTTTGAAGCCTCAATATGACCAAAATTCGCATTTTTACAGACTTTTACTCCTACTAAGAAACTTCTATTTCAACCAATTTCAGGCATTAAAATGACTCTAAACACAGTTATTTTAGTTCCAAACGTGATAATTCACATGCAATTGTCATTTACAGTCAAAAAATGAAACATTAAAAAATTTCCATTACTGACCATCTGGAGAAAGTTCGAAAAGTCACGGGTCATCGTTTTTCATCAGAAAATTGATTTTTTGGACTGTAGAAAAATTGATTCAAAATGTCTTTTGGATTGTGCCTCATGTTGAATAACTACTTTTTAAAGCCTCAATGTGACCAAAATTGCCATTTTTACAGACTTTTTCTCCTACTCGGAAGCTTCTATTTCGACCAATTTCAGGCATTAAAATGACTCTAAACACACTTATTTTAGTTCCAAACGTGATAATTCACATGCAATTGTCATTTACAGTCAAAAAATGAAACATTAAAAAATTTCCATTACTGACCATCTGGAGAAAGTTCGAAAAGTCACGGGTCATCGTTTTTCATCAGAAAATTGATTTTTTGGACTGTAGAAAAATTGATTGAAAATGTCTTTTGGATTGTGCCTCATGTTGAATAACTACTTTTTAAAGCCTCAATGTGACCAAAATTGCCATTTTTACAGACTTTTTCTCCTACTCGGAAGCTTCTATTTCGACCAATTTCAGGCATTAAAATGACTCTAAACACACTTATTTAGTTCCAAACGTGATAATTCACATGCAATAGTCATTGACAGTCACAAAAAGAAGCATTAAAAAATTACCATTTCTGGGGGGAGGAGCCAAGATGGCGACCGGGACGGCAGCGTAGTCTCCCGGCTCT
Organism: Triturus cristatus; assembly: GCF_964204655.1. Lineage (NCBI taxonomy): Eukaryota > Metazoa > Chordata > Amphibia > Caudata > Salamandridae > Triturus > Triturus cristatus. The sequence continues at coordinate 957,020,150 of NC_140593.1, read as the reverse complement.
GTGAGCCTCCGCATCCCGCACAGATATCCTGCATGAGATCCTTAGCCTGCGCTATATGCCCGTGTTGGTGAATGATAGCGGCAACCGATCGTGTGACTCCGAAGTTTCTGGCGGCGGTATCGCCGGAGAAATGTCCAGTTGAAGTTTGCGGCCTGTGCAACCCTGGAACCGGGACCTCGGGTGGACCACATGGCCGGGCGGCAGTTCAACAACAGCGGCCTTTGATGACGGGGTGGAGCCGGCCTAGCCGGAGCGGTGCGAATATCGGCCTACATTTCGCCGTGGTCGTTCCTACCGCTAAGCGTAGCGGAACGAGTGCATGCCCGAGGTGACTAATCCAAGATTCCCCAGTGATTGTCTCAGCCTTCGCCGGTGAGCCGCCCGGCCGCCGCCCGTAACTCGCCCGGATTTTTGCGGACTGCTCCCGGATTTTCGCGGGCGCAGGTCCGTGGAGGGGATGACTGTTGCCCGTGACCACACGCCGGATATATTTTTTGCCTGCCCCCGAAACCCTGATTCCAGTGACATGGAACCTGAGGCGCTTGTCCCTGAGTCCTGGTCCCAATCTGGGTTGGCCCTACCCGGCGGCCATCTTGACAGGACGAAGTCTACTATCCTGTACACTGGGTCGCAGCACGATTGGAAGTGTGCGACTATGAGGAGCGTTGCGGTGCGAGCGCCGAGAGCTGTGCTGGGGTATGGTGATCTTCTCGAGGCTCTCGGTGCCCTCCATTCCACCTTGGTTCACGGCGCCTGGGTATTGGGGAGTAAGCTTGATGGGGTGACATCAGCTTTGGAACAGTTGCTGCCTGCCTGTCCCCAGGTACACGGGGAATTCCTATACCGCACACAAGAGGACAGTGTCGTGGCCGCCCCTGTGGATAGTGACCAGCTGGAAACTCCGGACAGTATCTTAACGTGTGATCGGCTGGCTGTGGGTCTGGTCTGTTCCGGAGGTATTGGACCTGAGTGGGGGGTGGTGGCCTTGTCCCGTGCGCGGCCTCCGGCAACCCAGACAACATTCAAGCAACGGTCGCCTGCTCTGGCTGATTTCGCTTTCTTGGACCTTGTGTGCGGTGCAGATCCTGGAGCAGCACTGGGAAAGATGACTCTCCATACTGCTGACTGTGTCGGTGATCAGAGACTTCCACCCTACCTGTGTGTGTCGCTTCCAGTTCTCTTTTGGACGCTCCTCTTCTTTGTAGCATTGGCCATGGCACTGGGTCGATGGGTATGCATGGGTAGATTCGCAAAGAGTGGCCAAGGATGAGGCTGATCCTTCAGAGGTAGTCATCTAATAGGCGGGCGGGCTCAGGGGTTGCGTGCTCTCACGGCATAACTGTTAGTGTATTAGGCGCATAATAATAGGCGGGCGGGCTCAGGGGTTGCGTGCTCTCACGGCATAACTGTTAGTGTATTAGGCGCATAATGCTCCCCATTCCTCTTTGACTTGGTCGATTCTGTGTTGCTTAACGTTTGCTTTAGGGGAAAACAAATTGTGCGGGAGGGAGAAGCCGGGGGCATGATTTGAAGGCCCTCCTCCAGTTTATTAATATTCTCTCTACCCCCCCCGTCTGGTGGGGTTCTTTTCCTACTCCTCTTTCTCTGTTTCTTCTATATTTCGGGTCTGGTTCCGGGGCGACAGGCACGCTGCTGGGGGGGGGGGCCGTACTCATCTGCAGAGGTGCAGGGTGGGGGGTTGGGGGAGGGGATCCTTTAGTCTTTAACCTCCTTTTCTTCCATGGCCTCCTTTTTCTTCTCTTATTCTTCTTTGTCTTTCTTTTCTGGGATCAGCATGGTAGAACTCCTTCGTCGTTAATCGCTGCGTTTTTATGTGTGCCACAATTTCCGTGGTGTTTTCTGGGTTTTAGGGCAGGGGACTGCAGGTGTAAATGGCCGTGATATTCCTCCACATCCTGAACTTCTTGTTTCAGCGCCATTGACTAGATAAATTGCTGTTTATTGTGGACGTTTATTATTCTGCCTGCCATTTCTTGCCGCCGGGAAACTGTTTGGCACCTGATCCTTCCATTTTCCCTTATTATAAAATGAAAACCTTTTGTATCATGGTCTCCTACTTGGGCTGTTTAGTAGCCGAGAGTATACCAGCATGGAGATTCTGCTCCCCGAGGTGCTGCCTGTGATAAATATTGATTTTTGTTACTCTGATTGCTTAGCGGCCGGCCCCGGGGGTTGTAGGCCCATACTTGTTATTGGTTGAAATGTCAATAAAGGTTTTAAAAAAAAAAAAAAAAAAAAAATTACCATTTCTTACCATCTGGAGAAAGTTCGACAGGTCACGGGTCATCGTTTTTCATCAGAAAATTGAATTTTTGGACTGTAGAAAAATTGATTCAAAATATCATTTGGTTGGTGCCTCATGTTGAATACCTTCTTTTTGAAACCTCAACGTGACCAAAATTCCCAGTTTTTACAGACTTTTTCTCCTACTCAGAAGCTTCTATTTCAACCAATTTCAGGCATTAAAATGACTCTAAACACACTTATTTTAGTTCCAAACGTGATAATTCACATGCAATTGTCATTTACAGTCAAAAAACAAAACATTAAAAAATTACCATTTCTGACCATCTGGAGAAAGTTCGACAGGTCACGGGTCATCGTTTTTCATCAGAAAATTGATTTTTTGGATTGTAGAAAAATTGATTGAAAATGTCTTTTGGATTGTGCCTCATGTTGAATAACTACTTTTTAAAGCCTCAATGTGACCAAAATTTCCATTTTTACAGACTTTTTCTGCTACTCAGAAGCTTCTATTTCGAACAATTTCAGGCATTAAAATGACTCTAAACACACTTATTTTAGTTCCAAGCGTGATAAATCACATGCAATAGTCATTTACAGTCAAAAAATGAAACATTAAAAAATTACCATTTCTGACCATCTGGAGAAAGATCGACAGGTCACGGGTCATCGTTTTTCATCAGAAAATTGATTTTTTGGATTGTAGAAAAATTGATTGAAAATGTCTTTTGGATTGTGCCTCATGTTGAATAACTACTTTTTAAAGCCTCAATGTGACCAAAATTGCCATTTTTACAGACTTTTTCTCCTACTCAGAAGCTTCTATTTCGACCAATTTCAGCCATTAAAATGACTCTAAACACACTTATTTTAGTTCCAAACGTGATAATTCACATGCAATAGTCATTTACAGTCAAAAAATTAAACATTAAAAAATTACCATTTCTGACCATCTGGAGAAAGTTCGACAGGTCACGGGTCATCGTTTTTCATCAGAAAATAGATTTTGTAGACTGTAGAAAAATTGATTGAAAATGTCTTTTGGATTGTGCCTCATGTTGAATAACTACTTTTTAAAGCCTCAATGTGACCAAAATTGCCCTTTTTACAGACTTTTCCTGCTACTCAGAAGCTTCTATTTCGACCAATTTCAGGCATTAAAATGAGTCTAAACACAATTATTTTAGCTCCAAGAGTTCTAATTCACATGCAATGTTCATTTACAGTCAAAAAATTAAACATAAAAAAATTACAATTTCTGACCATCAGGAGAAAGTTCGACAGGTCACGGGTCATAATATTTCATCAGAAAATTGAGTTTTTTTGTACAGTAGAAAAATTGATTCAAAATGTCACTTGGATTGCGCCTCATGTTGAATAACTACTTTTTAAAGCCTCAATGTGACCTAAAGTGCCATTTTTATAGACTTTTACTCTTACTCAGAAGCTTCTATTTCGACCAATTTCAGGCATTAAAATGACTCTAAACACACTTATTTTAGTTCCAAAAGTGATAATTCACATGCAATAGTCATTTACAGTCAAAAAATTAAACATTAAAAAAATTACCATTTCTGACCATCTGGAGAAAGTTCAACAGGTCACGGGTCATCGTTTTTCATCAGAAAATAGATTTTTTGGACTGTAGAAAAATTGATTGAAAATGTCTTTTGGATTGTGCCTCATGTTGAATAACTACTTTTAAAGCCTCAATGTGACCAAAATTGCCATTTTTACAGACTTTTTCTGCTACTCAGAAGCTTCTATTTCGAACAATTTCAGGCATTAAAATGACTCTAAACACACTTATTTTAGTTCCAAACGTGATAATTCACATGCAATATTCATTTACAGTCAAAAAATTAAACATTAAAAAAATTACCATTTCTGACCATCTGGAGAAAGTTCGACAGGTCACGGGTCATTGTTTTCCATCAGAAAATTGATTTTTTGGACTGCAGAAAAATTGATTGAAAATGTCTTTCGGTTGGTGCCTCATGTTGAATAACTTCTTTTTGAAGCCTCAATATGACCAAAATTCCCAGTTTTTACAGTCTTTTACTCCTACTAAGAAACTTCTATTTCAACCAATTTCAGGCATTAAAATGACTCTAAACACACTTATTTTAGTTCCAAACGTGATAATTCACATGCAATTGTCATTTACAGTCAAAAAATGAAACATTAAAAAATTTCCATTACTGACCATCTGGAGAAAGTTCGAAAAGTCACGGGTCATCGTTTTTCATCAGAAAATTGATTTTTTGGACTGTAGAAAAATTGATTGAAAATGTCTTTTGGATTGTGCCTCATGTTGAATAACTACTTTTTAAAGCCTCAATGTGACCAAAATTGCCATTTTTACAGACTTTTTCTCCTACTCGGAAGCTTCTATTTCGACCAATTTCAGGCATTAAAATGACTCTAAACACACTTATTTTAGTTCCAAACGTGATAATTCACATGCAATAGTCATTTACAGTCAAAAAATTAAACATTAAAAAATTACCATTTCTGACCATCTGGAGAAAGTTCGACAGGTCACGGGTCATCGTTTTTCATCAGAAAATAGATTTTGTAGACTGTAGAAAAATTGATTGAAAATGTCTTTTGGATTGTGCCTCATGTTGAATAACTACTTTTTAAAGCCTCAATGTGACCAAAATTGCCCTTTTTACAGACTTTTCCTGCTACTCAGAAGCTTCTATTTCGACCAATTTCAGGCATTAAAATGAGTCTAAACACAATTATTTTAGCTCCAAGAGTTCTAATTCACATGCAATGTTCATTTACAGTCAAAAAATTAAACATAAAAAAATTACCATTTCTGACCATCTGTAGAAAGTTCGACAGGTCACAAGTCATAATATTTCATCAGAAAATTGAGTTTTTTTGTACAGTAGAAAAATTGATTCAAAATGTCACTTGGATTGCGCCTCATGTTGAATAACTACTTTTTAAAGCCTCAATGTGACCAAAAGTGCCATTTTTATAGACTTTTACTCTTACTCAGAAGCTTCTATTTCGACCAATTTCAGGCATTAAAATGAGTCTAAACACAATTATTTTAGCTCCAAGAGTTCTAATTCACATGCAATGTTCATTTACAGTCAAAAAATTAAACATAAAAAAATTACCATTTCTGACCATCTGGAGAAAGTTCGACAGGTCACGGGTCATAATATTTCATCAGAAAATTGAGTTTTTTTGTACAGTAGAAAAATTGATTCAAAATGTCACTTGGATTGCGCCTCATGTTGAATAACTACTTTTTAAAGCCTCAATGTGACCAAAAGTGCCATTTTTATAGACTTTTACTCTTACTCAGAAGTTTCTATTTCGACCAATTTCAGGCATTACAATGACTCTAAACACACTTATTTTAGTTCCAAACGTGATAATTCACATGCAATAGTCATTTACAGTCAAAAAATTAAACATTAAAAAAATTACCATTTCTGACCATCTGGAGAAAGTTCAACAGGTCACGGGTCATCGTTTTTCATCAAAAAATTGATTTTTTGGACTGTAGAAAAATTGATTGAAAATGTCTTTTGGATTGTGCCTCATGTTGAATAACTACTTATTAAAGCCTCAATGTGACCAAAATTGCCATTTTTACAGACTTTTTCTGCTACTCAGAAGCTTCTATTTCGAACAATTTCAGGCATTAAAATGACTCTAAACACACTTATTTTAGTTCCAAACGTGATAATTCACATGCAATAGTCATTTACAGTAAAAAAATTAAACATTAAAAAAATTACCATTTCTGACCATCTGGAGAAAGTTTGACAGGTCACGGGTCATTGTTTTCCATCAGAAAATTGATTTTTTGGACTGTAGAAAAATTGATTGAAAATGTCTTTCGGTTGGTGCCTCATTTTGAATAGCTTCTTTTTGAAGCCTCAATATGACCAAAATTCCCATTTTTACAGACTTTTACTCATACTAAGAAACTTCTATTTCAACCAATTTCAGGCATTAAAATGACTCTAAACACACTTATTTTAGTTCCAAACGTGATAATTCACATGCAATAGTCATTTACAGTCAAAAAATTAAACATTAAAAAAATTACCATTTCTGACCATCTGGAGAAAGTTCGACAGGTCACGGGTCATTGTTTTCCATCAGAAAATTGATTTTTTGGACTGTAGAAAAATTGATTGAAAATGTCTTTCGGTTGGTGCCTCATGTTGAATAACTTCTTTTTGAAGCCTCAATATGACCAAAATTCCCATTTTTACAGACTTTTACTCCTACTAAGAAACTTCTATTTCAACCAATTTCAGGCATTAAAATGACTCTAAACACACTTATTTTAGTTCCAAACGTGATAATTCACATGCAATTGTCATTTACAGTCAAAAAATGAAACATTAAAAAATTTCCATTACTGACCATCTGAAGAAAGTTCGAAAAGTCACGGGTCATCGTTTTTCATCAGAAAATTGGTTTTTTGGACTGTAGAAAAATTGATTGAAAATGTCTTTTGGATTGTGCCTCATGTTGAATACCTTCTTTTTGAAACCTCAATGTGACCAAAATTCCCATTTTTACAGACTTTTTCTCCTACTCAGAAGCTTCTATTTCAACCAATTTCAGGCATTAAAATGACTCTAAACACACTTATTTTAGTTCCAAACGTGATAATTCACATGCAATTGTCATTTACAGTCAAAAAACAAAACATTAAAAAATTACCATTTCTGACCATCTGGAGAAAGTTCGACAGGTCACGGGTCATCGTTTTTCATCAGAAAATTGATTTTTTGGATTGTAGAAAAATTGATTGAAAATGTCTTTTGGATTGTGCCTCATGTTGAATAACTACTTTTTAAAGCCTCAATGTGACCAAAATTTCCATTTTTACAGACTTTTTCTGCTACTCAGAAGCTTCTATTTCGAACAATTTCAGGCATTAAAATGACTCTAAACACACTTATTTTAGTTCCAAGCGTGATAAATCACATGCAATAGTCATTTACAGTCAAAAAATGAAACATTAAAAAATTACCATTTCTGACCATCTGGAGAAAGATCGACAGGTCACGGGTCATCGTTTTTCATCAGAAAATTGATTTTTTGGATTGTAGAAAAATTGATTGAAAATGTCTTTTGGATTGTGCCTCATGTTGAATAACTACTTTTTAAAGCCTCAATGTGACCAAAATTGCCATTTTTACAGACTTTTTCTCCTACTCAGAAGCTTCTATTTCGACCAATTTCAGGCATTAAAATGACTCTAAACACACTTATTTTAGTTCCAAACGTGATAATTCACATGCAATAGTCATTTACAGTCAAAAAATTAAACATTAAAAAATTACAATTTCTGACCATCTGGAGAAAGTTCGACAGGTCACGGGTCATCGTTTTTCATCAGAAAATTGAATTTTTGGACTGTAGAAAAATTGATTCAAAATATCATTTGGTTGGTGCCTCATGTTGAATACCTTCTTTTTGAAACCTCAATGTGACCAAAATTCCCATTTTTACAGACTTTTTCTCCTACTCAGAAGCTTCTATTTCAACCAATTTCAGGCATTAAAATGACTCTAAACACACTTATTTTAGTTCCAAACGTGATAATTCACATGCAATTGTCATTTACAGTCAAAAAACAAAACATTAAAAAATTACCATTTCTGACCATCTGGAGAAAGTTCGACAGGTCACGGGTCATCGTTTTTCATCAGAAAATTGATTTTTTGGATTGTAGAAAAATTGATTGAAAATGTCTTTTGGATTGTGCCTCATGTTGAATAACTACTTTTTAAAGCCTCAATGTGACCAAAATTTCCATTTTTACAGACTTTTTCTGCTACTCAGAAGCTTCTATTTCGAACAATTTCAGGCATTAAAATGACTCTAAACACACTTATTTTAGTTCCAAGCGTGATAAATCACATGCAATAGTCATTTACAGTCAAAAAATGAAACATTAAAAAATTACCATTTCTGACCATCTGGAGAAAGATCGACAGGTCACGGGTCATCGTTTTTCATCAGAAAATTGATTTTTTGGATTGTAGAAAAATTGATTGAAAATGTCTTTTGGATTGTGCCTCATGTTGAATAACTACTTTTTAAAGCCTCAATGTGACCAAAATTGCCATTTTTACAGACTTTTTCTCCTACTCAGAAGCTTCTATTTCGACCAATTTCAGGCATTAAAATGACTCTAAACACACTTATTTTAGTTCCAAACGTGATAATTCACATGCAATAGTCATTTACAGTCAAAAAATTAAACATTAAAAAATTACCATTTCTGACCATCTGGAGAAAGCTCGACAGGTCACGGGTCATCGTTTTTCATCAGAAAATAGATTTTGTAGACTGTAGAAAAATTGATTGAAAATGTCTTTTGGATTGTGCCTCATGTTGAATAACTACTTTTTAAAGCCTCAATGTGACCAAAATTGCCCTTTTTACAGACTTTTCCTGCTACTCAGAAGCTTCTATTTCGACCAATTTCAGGCATTAAAATGAGTCTAAACACAATTATTTTAGCTCCAAGAGTTCTAATTCACATGCAATGTTCATTTACAGTCAAAAAATTAAACATAAAAAAATTACAATTTCTGACCATCTGGAGAAAGTTCGACAGGTCACGGGTCATAATATTTCATCAGAAAATTGAGTTTTTTTGTACAGTAGAAAAATTGATTCAAAATGTCACTTGGATTGCGCCTCATGTTGAATAACTACTTTTTAAAGCCAAAATGTGACCAAAAGTGCCATTTTTATAGACTTTTACTCTTACTCAGAAGCTTCTATTTCGACCAATTTCAGGCATTAAAATGACTCTAAACACACTTATTTTAGTTCCAAACGTGATAATTCACATGCAATAGTCATTTACAGTCAAAAAATTAAACATTAAAAAAATTACCATTTCTGACCATCTGGAAAAAGTTCGACAGGTCACGGGTCATTGTTTTCCATCAGAAAATTGATTTTATGGACTGTAGAAAAATTGATTGAAAATGTCTTTCGGTTGGTGCCTCATGTTGAATAACTTCTTTTTGAAGCCTCAATATGACCAAAATTCCCATTTTTACAGACTTTTACTCCTACTAAGAAACTTCTATTTCAACCAATTTCAGGCATTAAAATGACTCTAAACACAGTTATTTTAGTTCCAAACGTGATAATTCACATGCAATTGTCATTTACAGTCAAAAAATGAAACATTAAAAAATTTCCATTACTGACCATCTGGAGAAAGTTCGAAAAGTCACGGGTCATCGTTTTTCATCAGAAAATTGATTTTTTGGACTGTAGAAAAATTGATTCAAAATGTCTTTTGGATTGTGCCTCATGTTGAATAACTACTTTTTAAAGCCTCAATGTGACCAAAATTGCCATTTTTACAGACTTTTTCTCCTACTCGGAAGCTTCTATTTCGACCAATTTCAGGCATTAAAATGACTCTAAACACACTTATTTTAGTTCCAAACGTGATAATTCACATGCAATTGTCATTTACAGTCAAAAAATGAAACATTAAAAAATTTCCATTACTGACCATCTGGAGAAAGTTCGAAAAGTCACGGGTCATCGTTTTTCATCAGAAAATTGATTTTTTGGACTGTAGAAAAATTGATTGAAAATGTCTTTTGGATTGTGCCTCATGTTGAATAACTACTTTTTAAAGCCTCAATGTGACCAAAATTGCCATTTTTACAGACTTTTTCTCCTACTCGGAAGCTTCTATTTCGACCAATTTCAGGCATTAAAATGACTCTAAACACACTTATTTAGTTCCAAACGTGATAATTCACATGCAATAGTCATTGACAGTCACAAAAAGAAGCATTAAAAAATTACCATTTCTGGGGGGAGGAGCCAAGATGGCGACCGGGACGGCAGCGTAGTCTCCCGGCTCTGTGAGCCTCCGCATCCCGCACAGATATCCTGCATGAGATCCTTAGCCTGCGCTATATGCCCGTGTTGGTGAATGATAGCGACAACCGATCGTGTGACTCCGAAGTTTCTGGCGGCGGTATCGCCGGAGAAATGTCCAGTTGAAGTTTGCGGCCTGTGCAACCCTGGAACCGGGACCTCGGGTGGACCACATGGCCGGGCGGCAGTTCAACAACAGCGGCCTTTGATGACGGGGTGGAGCCGGCCTAGCCGGAGCGGTGCGAATATCGGCCTACATTTCGCCGTGGTCGTTCCTACCGCTAAGCGTAGCGGAACGAGTGCATGCCCGAGGTGACTAATCCAAGATTCCCCAGTGATTGTCTCAGCCTTCGCCGGTGAGCCGCCCGGCCGCCGCCCGTAACTCGCCCGGATTTTTGCGGACTGCTCCCGGATTTTCGCGGGCGCAGGTCCTTGGAGGGGATGACTGTTGCCCGTGACCACACGCCGGATATATTTTTTGCCTGCCCCCGAAACCCTGATTCCAGTGACATGGAACCTGAGGTGCTTATCCCTGAGTCCTGGTCCCAATCTGGGTTGGCCCTACCCGGCGGCCATCTTGACAGGACGAAGTCTACTATCCTGTACACTGGGTCGCAGCACGATTGGAAGTGTGCGACTATGAGGAGCGTTGCGGTGCGAGCGCCGAGAGCTGTGCTGGGGTATGGTGATCTTCTCGAGGCTCTCGGTGCCCTCCATTCCACCTTGGTTCACGGCGCCTGGGTATTGGGGAGTAAGCTTGATGGGGTGACATCAGCGTTGGAACAGTTGCTGCCTGCCTGTCCCCAGGTACACGGGGAATTCCTATACCGCACACAAGAGGACAGTGTCGTGGCCGCCCCTGTGGATAGTGACCAGCTGGAAACTCCGGACAGTATCTTAACGTGTGATCGGCTGGCTGTGGGTCTGGTCTGTTCCGGAGGTATTGGACCTGAGTGGGGGGTGGTGGCCTTGTCCCGTGCGCGGCCTCCGGCAACCCAGACAACATTCAAGCAACGGTCGCCTGCTCTGGCTGATTTCGCTTTCTTGGACCTTGTGTGCGGTGCAGATCCTGGAGCAGCACTGGGAAAGATGACTCTCCATACTGCTGACTGTGTCGGTGATCAGAGACTTCCACCCTACCTGTGTGTGTCGCTTCCAGTTCTCTTTTGGACGCTCCTCTTCTTTGTAGCATTGGCCATGGCACTGGGTCGATGGGTATGCATGGGTAGATTCGCAAAGAGTGGCCAAGGATGAGGCTGATCTTTCAGAGGTAGTCATCTAATAGGCGGGCGGGCTCAGGGGTTGCGTGCTCTCACGGCATAACTGTTAGTGTATTAGGCGCATAATAATAGGCGGGCGGGCTCAGGGGTTGCGTGCTCTCACGGCATAACTGTTAGTGTATTAGGCGCATAATGCTCCCCATTCCTCTTTGACTTGGTCGATTCTGTGTTGCTTAACGTTTGCTTTAGGGGAAAACAAATTGTGCGGGAGGGAGAAGCCGGGGGCATGATTTGAAGGCCCTCCTCCAGTTTATTAATATTCTCTCTACCCCCCCGTCTGGTGGGGTTCTTTTCCTACTCCTCTTTCTCTGTTTCTTCTATATTTCGGGTCTGGTTCCGGGGCGACAGGCACGCTGCTGGGGGGGGGGCCGTACTCATCTGCAGAGGTGCAGGGTGGGGGGTTGGGGGAGGGGATCCTTTAGTCTTTAACCTCCTTTTCTTCCATGGCCTCCTTTTTCTTCTCTTATTCTTCTTTGTCTTTCTTTTCTGGGATCAGCATGGTAGAACTCCTTCGTCGTTAATCGCTGCGTTTTTATGTGTGCCACAATTTCCGTGGTGTTTTCTGGGTTTTAGGGCAGGGGACTGCAGGTGTAAATGGCCGTGATATTCCTCCACATCCTGAACTTCTTGTTTCAGCGCCATTGACTAGATAAATTGCTGTTTATTGTGGACGTTTATTATTCTGCCTGCCATTTCTTGCCGCCGGGAAACTGTTTGGCACCTGATCCTTCCATTTTCCCTTATTATAAAATGAAAACCTTTTGTATCATGGTCTCCTACTTGGGCTGTTTAGTAGCCGAGAGTATACCAGCATGGAGATTCTGCTCCCCGAGGTGCTGCCTGTGATAAATATTGATTTTTGTTACTCTGATTGCTTAGCGGCCGGCCCCGGGGGTTGTAGGCCCATACTTGTTATTGGTTGAAATGTCAATAAAGGTTTTTAAAAAAAAAAAAAAAAAAAAAATTACCATTTCTTACCATCTGGAGAAAGTTCGACAGGTCACGGGTCATCGTTTTTCATCAGAAAATTGAATTTTTGGACTGTAGAAAAATTGATTCAAAATATCATTTGGTTGGTGCCTCATGTTGAATACCTTCTTTTTGAAACCTCAACGTGACCAAAATTCCCAGTTTTTACAGACTTTTTCTCCTACTCAGAAGCTTCTATTTCAACCAATTTCAGGCATTAAAATGACTCTAAACACACTTATTTTAGTTCCAAACGTGATAATTCACATGCAATTGTCATTTACAGTCAAAAAACAAAACATTAAAAAATTACCATTTCTGACCATCTGGAGAAAGTTCGACAGGTCACGGGTCATCGTTTTTCATCAGAAAATTGATTTTTTGGATTGCAGAAAAATTGATTGAAAATGTCTTTTGGATTGTGCCTCATGTTGAATAACTACTTTTTAAAGCCTCAATGTGACCAAAATTTCCATTTTTACAGACTTTTTCTGCTACTCAGAAGCTTCTATTTCGAACAATTTCAGGCATTAAAATGACTCTAAACACACTTATTTTAGTTCCAAGCGTGATAAATCACATGCAATAGTCATTTACAGTCAAAAAATGAAACATTAAAAAATTACCATTTCTGACCATCTGGAGAAAGATCGACAGGTCACGGGTCATCGTTTTTCATCAGAAAATTGATTTTTTGGATTGTAGAAAAATTGATTGAAAATGTCTTTTGGATTGTGCCTCATGTTGAATAACTACTTTTTAAAGCCTCAATGTGACCAAAATTGCCATTTTTACAGACTTTTTCTCCTACTCAGAAGCTTCTATTTCGACCAATTTCAGCCATTAAAATGACTCTAAACACACTTATTTTAGTTCCAAACGTGATAATTCACATGCAATAGTCATTTACAGTCAAAAAATTAAACATTAAAAAATTACCATTTCTGACCATCTGGAGAAAGTTCGACAGGTCACGGGTCATCGTTTTTCATCAGAAAATAGATTTTGTAGACTGTAGAAAAATTGATTGAAAATGTCTTTTGGATTGTGCCTCATGTTGAATAACTACTTTTTAAAGCCTCAATGTGACCAAAATTGCCCTTTTTACAGACTTTTCCTGCTACTCAGAAGCTTCTATTTCGACCAATTTCAGGCATTAAAATGAGTCTAAACACAATTATTTTAGCTCCAAGAGTTCTAATTCACATGCAATGTTCATTTACAGTCAAAAAATTACAATTTCTGACCATCTGGAGAAAGTTCGACAGGTCACGGGTCATAATATTTCATCAGAAAATTGAGTTTTTTTGTACAGTAGAAAAATTGATTCAAAATGTCACTTGGATTGCGCCTCATGTTGAATAACTACTTTTTAAAGCCTCAATGTGACCAAAAGTGCCATTTTTATAGACTTTTACTCTTACTCAGAAGCTTCTATTTCGACCAATTTCAGGCATTAAAATGACTCTAAACACACTTATTTTAGTTCCAAAAGTGATAATTCACATGCAATAGTCATTTACAGTCAAAAAATTAAACATTAAAAAAATTACCATTTCTGACCATCTGGAGAAAGTTCAACAGGTCACGGGTCATCGTTTTTCATCAGAAAATTGATTTTTTGGACTGTAGAAAAATTGATTGAAAATGTCTTTTGGATTGTGCCTCATGTTGAATAACTACTTTTTAAAGCCTCAATGTGACCAAAATTGCCATTTTTACAGACTTTTTCTGCTACTCAGAAGCTTCTATTTCGAACAATTTCAGGCATTAAAATGACTCTAAACACACTTATTTTAGTTCCAAACGTGATAATTCACATGCAATAGTCATTTACAGTCAAAAAATTAAACATTAAAAAAATTACCATTTCTGACCATCTGGAAAAAGTTCGACAGGTCACGGGTCATTGTTTTCCATCAGAAAATTGATTTTATGGACTGTAGAAAAATTGATTGAAAATGTCTTTCGGTTGGTGCCTCATGTTGAATAACTTCTTTTTGAAGCCTCAATATGACCAAAATTCCCATTTTTACAGACTTTTACTCCTACTAAGAAACTTCTATTTCAACCAATTTCAGGCATTAAAATGACTCTAAACACAGTTATTTTAGTTCCAAACGTGATAATTCACATGCAATTGTCATTTACAGTCAAAAAATGAAACATTAAAAAATTTCCATTACTGACCATCTGGAGAAAGTTCGAAAAGTCACGGGTCATCGTTTTTCATCAGAAAATTGATTTTTTGGACTGTAGAAAAATTGATTCAAAATGTCTTTTGGATTGTGCCTCATGTTGAATAACTACTTTTTAAAGCCTCAATGTGACCAAAATTGCCATTTTTACAGACTTTTTCTCCTACTCGGAAGCTTCTATTTCGACCAATTTCAGGCATTAAAATGACTCTAAACACACTTATTTTAGTTCCAAACGTGATAATTCACATGCAATTGTCATTTACAGTCAAAAAATGAAACATTAAAAAATTTCCATTACTGACCATCTGGAGAAAGTTCGAAAAGTCACGGGTCATCGTTTTTCATCAGAAAATTGATTTTTTGGACTGTAGAAAAATTGATTGAAAATGTCTTTTGGATTGTGCCTCATGTTGAATAACTACTTTTTAAAGCCTCAATGTGACCAAAATTGCCATTTTTACAGACTTTTTCTCCTACTCGGAAGCTTCTATTTCGACCAATTTCAGGCATTAAAATGACTCTAAACACACTTATTTAGTTCCAAACGTGATAATTCACATGCAATAGTCATTGACAGTCACAAAAAGAAGCATTAAAAAATTACCATTTCTGGGGGGAGGAGCCAAGATGGCGACCGGGACGGCAGCGTAGTCTCCCGGCTCTGTGAGCCTCCGCATCCCGCACAGATATCCTGCATGAGATCCTTAGCCTGCGCTATATGCCCGTGTTGGTGAATGATAGCGGCAACCGATCGTGTGACTCCGATGTTTCTGGCGGCGGTATCGCCGGAGAAATGTCCAGTTGAAGTTTGCGGCCTGTGCAACCCTGGAACCGGGACCTCGGGTGGACCACATGGCCGGGCGGCAGTTCAACAACAGCGGCCTTTGATGACGGGGTGGAGCCGGCCTAGCCGGAGCGGTGCGAATATCGGCCTACATTTCGCCGTGGTCGTTCCTACCGCTAAGCGTAGCGGAACGAGTGCATGCCCGAGGTGACTAATCCAAGATTCCCCAGTGATTGTCTCAGCCTTCGCCGGTGAGCCGCCCGGCCGCCGCCCGTAACTCGCCCGGATTTTTGCGGACTGCTCCCGGATTTTCGCGGACGCAGGTCCGTGGAGGGGATGACTGTTGCCCGTGACCACACGCCGGATATATTTTTTTCCCTGCCCCCGAAACCCTGATTCCAGTGACATGGAACCTGAGGCGCTTGTCCCTGAGTCCTGGTCCCAATCTGGGTTGGCCCTACCCGGCGGCCATCTTGACAGGACGAAGTCTACTATCCTGTACACTGGGTCGCAGCACGATTGGAAGTGTGCGACTATGAGGAGCGTTGCGGTGCGAGCGCCGAGAGCTGTGCTGGGGTATGGTGATCTTCTCGAGGCTCTCGGTGCCCTCCATTCCACCTTGGTTCACGGCGCCTGGGTATTGGGGAGTAAGCTTGATGGGGTGACATCAGCGTTGGAACAGTTGCTGCCTGCCTGTCCCCAGGTACACGGGGAATTCCTATACCGCACACAAGAGGACAGTGTCGTGGCTGCCCCTGTGGATCGTGACCAGCTGGAAACTCCGGACAGTATCTTAACGTGTGATCGGCTGGCTGTGGGTCTGGTCTGTTCCGGAGGTATTGGACCTGAGTGGGGGGTGGTGGCCTTGTCCCGTGCGCGGCCTCCGGCAACCCAGACAACATTCAAGCAACGGTCGCCTGCTCTGGCTGATTTCGCTTTCTTGGACCTTGTGTGCGGTGCAGATCCTGGAGCAGCACTGGGAAAGATGACTCTCCATACTGCTGACTGTGTCGGTGATCAGAGACTTCCACCCTACCTGTGTGTGTCGCTTCCAGTTCTCTTTTGGACGCTCCTCTTCTTTGTAGCATTGGCCATGGCACTGGGTCGATGGGTATGCATGGGTAGATTCGCAAAGAGTGGCCAAGGATGAGGCTGATCCTTCAGAGGTAGTCATCTAATAGGCGGGCGGGCTCAGGGGTTGCGTGCTCTCACGGCATAACTGTTAGTGTATTAGGCGCATAATAATAGGCGGGTGGGCTCAGGGGTTGCGTGCTCTCACGGCATAACTGTTAGTGTATTAGGCGCATAATGCTCCCCATTCCTCTTTGACTTGGTCGATTCTGTGTTGCTTAACGTTTGCTTTAGGGGAAAACAAATTGTGCGGGAGGGAGAAGCCGGGGGCATGATTTGAAGGCCCTCCTCCAGTTTATTAATATTCTCTCTACCCCCCCGTCTGGTGGGGTTCTTTTCCTACTCCTCTTTCTCTGTTTCTTCTATATTTCGGGTCTGGTTCCGGGGCGACAGGCATGCTGCTGGGGGGGGGGCCGTACTCATCTGCAGAGGTGCAGGGTGGGGGGTTGGGGGAGGGGATCCTTTAGTCTTTAACCTCCTTTTCTTCCATGGCCTCCTTTTTCTTCTCTTATTCTTCTTTGTCTTTCTTTTCTGGGATCAGCATGGTAGAACTCCTTCGTCGTTAATCGCTGCGTTTTTATGTGTGCCACAATTTCCATGGTGTTTTCTGGGTTTTAGGGCAGGGGACTGCAGGTGTAAATGGCCGTGATATTCCTCCACATCCTGAACTTCTTGTTTCAGCGCCATTGACCAGATAAATTGCTGTTTATTGTGGACGTTTATTATTCTGCCTGCCATTTCTTGCCGCCGGGAAACTGTTTGGCACCTGATCCTTCCATTTTCCCTTATTATAAAATGAAAACCTTTTGTATCATGGTCTCCTACTTGGGCTGTTTAGTAGCCGAGAGTATACCAGCATGGAGATTCTGCTCCCCGAGGTGCTGCCTGTGATAAATATTGATTTTTGTTACTCTGATTGCTTAGCGGCCGGCCCCGGGGGTTGTAGGCCCATACTTGTTATTGGTTGAAATGTCAATAAAGGTTTTTAAAAAAAAAAAAAAAAAAAGAAATTACCATTTCTTACCATCTGGAGAAAGTTCGACAGGTCACGGGTCATCGTTTTTCATCAGAAAATTGAATTTTTCGACTGTAGAAAAATTGATTCAAAATATCATTTGGTTGGTGCCTCATGTTGAATACCTTCTTTTTGAAACCTCAACGTGACCAAAATTCCCAGTTTTTACAGACTTTTTCTCCTACTCAGAAGCTTCTATTTCAACCAATTTCAGGCATTAAAATGACTCTAAACACACTTATTTTAGTTCCAAACGTGATAATTCACATGCAATTGTCATTTACAGTCAAAAAACGAAACATTAAAAAATTACCATTTCCGACCATCTGGAGAAAGTTCGACAGGTCACGGGTCATCGTTTTTCATCAGAAAATTGATTTTTTGGATTGTAGAAAAATTGATTGAAAATGTCTTTTGGATTGTGCCTCATGTTGAATAACTACTTTTTAAAGCCTCAATGTGACCAAAATTGCCATTTTTACAGACTTTTTCTGCTACTCAGAAGCTTCTATTTCGAACAATTTCAGGCATTAAAATGACTCTAAACACACTTATTTTAGTTCCAAGCGTGATAAATCACATGCAATAGTCATTTACAGTCAAAAAATGAAACATTAAAAAATTACCATTTCTGACCATCTGGAGAAAGTTCGACAGGTCACGGGTCATCGTTTTTCATCAGAAAATTGAGTTTTTTTGTACAGTAGAAAAATTGATTCAAAATGTCACTTAGATTGCGCCTCATGTTGAATAACTACTTTTTAAAGCCTCAATGTGACCAAAAGTGCCATTTTTATAGACTTTTACTCTTACTCAGAAGCTTCTATTTCGACCAATTTCAGGCATTAAAATGACTCTAAACACACTTATTTTAGTTCCAAAAGTGATAATTCACATGCAATAGTCATTTACAGTCAAAAAATTAAACATTAAAAAAATTACCATTTCTGACCATCTGGAGAAAGTTCAACAGGTCACGGGTCATCGTTTTTCATCAGAAAATTGATTTTTTGGACTGTAGAAAAATTGATTGAAAATGTCTTTTGGATTGTGCCTCATGTTGAATAACTACTTTTTAAAGCCTCAATGTGACCAAAATTGCCATTTTTACAGACTTTTTCTGCTACTCAGAAGCTTTTATTTCGAACAATTTCAGGCATTAAAATGACTCTAAACACACTTATTTTAGTTCCAAACGTGATCATTCACATGCAATAGTCATTTACAGTCAAAAAATTAAACATTAAAAAAATTACCATTTCTGACCATCTGGAGAAAGTTCGACAGGTCACGGGTCATTGTTTTCCATCAGAAAATTGATTTTTTGGACTGTAGAAAAATTGATTGAAAATGTCTTTCGGTTGGTGCCTCATGTTGAATAACTTCTTTTTGAAGCCTCAATATGACCAAAATTCCCATTTTTACAGACTTTTACTCCTACTAAGAAACTTCTATTTCAACCAATTTCAGGCATTAAAATGACTCTAAACACACTTATTTTAGTTCCAAACGTGATAATTCACATGCAATTGTCATTTACAGTCAAAAAATGAAACATTAAAAAATTTCCATTACTGACCATCTGGAGAAAGTTCGAAAAGTCACGGGTCATCGTTTTTCATCAGAAAATTGATTTTTTGGACTGTAGAAAAATTGATTGAAAATGTCTTTTGGATTGTGCCTCATGTTGAATAACTACTTTTTAAAGCCTCAATGTGACCAAAATTGCCATTTTTACAGACTTTTTCTCCTACTCGGAAGCTTCTATTTCGACCAATTTCAGGCATTAAAATGACTCTAAACACACTTATTTTAATTCCAAACGTGATAATTCGCATGCAATAGTCATTGACAGTCACAAAAAGAAGCATTAAAAAATTACCATTTCTGACCATCTGGAGAAAGTTCGACAGGTCACGGGTCATCGTTTTTCATCAGAAAATTGAATTTTTGGACTGTAGAAAAATTGATTCAAAATATCATTTGGTTGGTGCCTCATGTTGAATACCTTCTTTTTGAAACCTCAATGTGACCAAAATTCCCATTTTTACAGACTTTTTCTCCTACTCAGAAGCTTCTATTTCAACCAATTTCAGGCATTAAAATGACTCTAAACACACTTATTTTAGTTCCAAGCGTGATAAATCACATGCAATAGTCATTTACAGTCAAAAAATGACACATTAAAAAATTTCCATTACTGACCATCTGGAGAAAGTTCGACAGGTCACGGGTCATCGTTTTTCATCAGAAAATTGATTTTTTGGATTGTAGAAAAATTGATTGAAAATGTCTTTCGGATTGTGCCTCATGTTGAATAACTACTTTTTAAAGCCTCAATGTGACCAAAATTGCCCTTTTTACAGACTTTTCCTGCTACTCAGAAGCTTCTATTTCGACCAATTTCAGGCATTAAAATGAGTCTAAACACAATTATTTTAGCTCCAAGAGCTCTAATTCACATGCAATGTTCATTTATAGTCAAAAAATTAAACATAAAAAAATTACCATTTCTGACCATCTGGAGAAAGTTCGACAGGTCACGGGTCATCGTTTTTCATCAGAAAATAGATTTTTTGGATTGTAGAAAAATTGATTGAAAATGTCTTTTGGATTGTGCCTCATGTTGAATAACTACTTTTTAAAGCCTCAATGTGACCAAAATTGCCATTTTTACAGACTTTTTCTGCTACTCAGAAGCTTCTATTTCGAACAATTTCAGGCATTAAAATGACTCTAAACACACTTATTTTAGTTCCAAGCGTGATAAATCACATGCAATAGTCATTTACAGTCAAAAAATGAAACATTAAAAAATTACCATTTCTGACCATCTGGAGAAAGTTCGACAGGTCACGGGTCATCGTTTTTCATCAGAAAATTGAGGTTTTTTGTACAGTAGAAAAATTGATTCAAAATGTCACTTAGATTGCGCCTCATGTTGAATAACTACTTTTTAAAGCCTCAATGTGACCAAAAGTGCCATTTTTATAGACTTTTACTCTTACTCAGAAGCTTCTATTTCGACCAATTTCAGGCATTAAAATGACTCTAAACACACTTATTTTAGTTCCAAAAGTGATAATTCACATGCAATAGTCATTTACAGTCAAAAAATTAAACATTAAAAAAATTACCATTTCTGACCATCTGGAGAAAGTTCAACAGGTCACGGGTCATCGTTTTTCATCAGAAAATTGATTTTTTGGACTGTAGAAAAATTGATTGAAAATGTCTTTTGGATTGTGCCTCATGTTGAATAACTACTTTTTAAAGCCTCAATGTGACCAAAATTGCCATTTTTACAGACTTTTTCTGCTACTCAGAAGCTTCTATTTCGAACAATTTCAGGCATTAAAATGACTCTAAACACACTTATTTTAGTTCCAAACGTGATCATTCACATGCAATAGTCATTTACAGTCAAAAAATTAAACATTAAAAAAATTACCATTTCTGACCATCTGGAGAAAGTTCGACAGGTCACGGGTCATTGTTTTCCATCAGAAAATTGATTTTTTGGACTGTAGAAAAATTGATTGAAAATGTCTTTCGGTTGGTGCCTCATGTTGAATAACTTCTTTTTGAAGCCTCAATATGACCAAAATTCCCATTTTTACAGACTTTTACTCCTACTAAGAAACTTCTATTTCAACCAATTTCAGGCATTAAAATGACTCTAAACACACTTATTTTAGTTCCAAACGTGATAATTCACATGCAATTGTCATTTACAGTCAAAAAATGAAACATTAAAAAATTTCCATTACTGACCATCTGGAGAAAGTTCGAAAAGTCACGGGTCATCGTTTTTCATCAGAAAATTGATTTTTTGGACTGTAGAAAAATTGATTCAAAATGTCTTTTGGATTGTGCCTCATGTTGAATAACTACTTTTTAAAGCCTCAATGTGACCAAAATTGCCATTTTTACAGACTTTTTCTCCTACTCGGAAGCTTCTATTTCGACCAATTTCAGGCATTAAAATGACTCTAAACACACTTATTTTAGTTCCAAACGTGATAATTCACATGCAATTGTCATTTACAGTCAAAAAATGAAACATTAAAAAATTTCCATTACTGACCATCTGGAGAAAGTTCGAAAAGTCACGGGTCATCGTTTTTCATCAGAAAATTGATTTTTTGGACTGTAGAAAAATTGATTGAAAATGTCTTTTGGATTGTGCCTCATGTTGAATAACTACTTTTTAAAGCCTCAATGTGACCAAAATTGCCATTTTTACAGACTTTTTCTCCTACTCGGAAGCTTCTATTTCGACCAATTTCAGGCATTAAAATGACTCTAAACACACTTATTTAGTTCCAAACGTGATAATTCACATGCAATAGTCATTGACAGTCACAAAAAGAAGCATTAAAAAATTACCATTTCTGGGGGGAGGAGCCAAGATGGCGACCGGGACGGCAGCGTAGTCTCCCGGCTCTGTGAGCCTCCGCATCCCGCACAGATATCCTGCATGAGATCCTTAGCCTGCGCTATATGCCCGTGTTGGTGAATGATAGCGGCAACCGATCGTGTGACTCCGAAGTTTCTGGCGGCGGTATCGCCGGAGAAATGTCCAGTTGAAGTTTGCGGCCTGTGCAACCCTGGAACCGGGACCTCGGGTGGACCACATGGCCGGGCGGCAGTTCAACAACAGCGGCCTTTGATGACGGGGTGGAGCCGGCCTAGCCGGAGCGGTGCGAATATCGGCCTACATTTCGCCGTGGTCGTTCCTACCGCTAAGCGTAGCGGAACGAGTGCATGCCCGAGGTGACTAATCCAAGATTCCCCAGTGATTGTCTCAGCCTTCGCCGGTGAGCCGCCCGGCCGCCGCCCGTAACTCGCCCGGATTTTTGCGGACTGCTCCCGGATTTTCGCGGATGCAGGTCCGTGGAGGGGATGACTGTTGCCCGTGACCACACGCCGGATATATTTTTTGCCTGCCCCCGAAACCCTGATTCCAGTGACATGGAACCTGAGGCGCTTGTCCCTGAGTCCTGGTCCCAATCTGGGTTGGCCCTACCCGGCGGCCATCTTGACAGGACGAAGTCTACTATCCTGTACACTGGGTCGCAGCACGATTGGAAGTGTGCGACTATGAGGAGCGTTGCGGTGCGAGCGCCGAGAGCTGTGCTGGGGTATGGTGATCTTCTCGAGGCTCTCGGTGCCCTCCATTCCACCTTGGTTCACGGCGCCTGGGTATTGGGGAGTAAGCTTGATGGGGTGACATCAGCGTTGGAACAGTTGCTGCCTGCCTGTCCCCAGGTACACGGGGAATTCCTATACCGCACACAAGAGGACAGTGTCGTGGCCGCCCCTGTGGATAGTGACCAGCTGGAAACTCCGGACAGTATCTTAACGTGTGATCGGCTGGCTGTGGGTCTGGTCTGTTCCGGAGGTATTGGACCTGAGTGGGGGGTGGTGGCCTTGTCCCGTGCGCGGCCTCCGGCAACCCAGACAACATTCAAGCAACGGTCGCCTGCTCTGGCTGATTTCGCTTTCTTGGACCTTGTGTGCGGTGCAGATCCTGGAGCAGCACTGGGAAAGATGACTCTCCATACTGCTGACTGTGTCGGTGATCAGAGACTTCCACCCTACCTGTGTGTGTCGCTTCCAGTTCTCTTTTGGACGCTCCTCTTCTTTGTAGCATTGGCCATGGCACTGGGTCGATGGGTATGCATGGGTAGATTCGCAAAGAGTGGCCAAGGATGAGGCTGATCCTTCAGAGGTAGTCATCTAATAGGCGGGCGGGCTCAGGGGTTGCGTGCTCTCACGGCATAACTGTTAGTGTATTAGGCGCATAATAATAGGCGGGCGGGCTCAGGGGTTGCGTGCTCTCACGGCATAACTGTTAGTGTATTAGGCGCATAATGCTCCCCATTCCTCTTTGACTTGGTCGATTCTGTGTTGCTTAACGTTTGCTTTAGGGGAAAACAAATTGTGCGGGAGGGAGAAGCCGGGGGCATGATTTGAAGGCCCTCCTCCAGTTTATTAATATTCTCTCTACCCCCCCGTCTGGTGGGGTTCTTTTCCTACTCCTCTTTCTCTGTTTCTTCTATATTTCGGGTCTGGTTCCGGGGCGACAGGCACGCTGCTGGGGGGGGGCCGTACTCATCTGCAGAGGTGCAGGGTGGGGGGTTGGGGGAGGGGATCCTTTAGTCTTTAACCTCCTTTTCTTCCATGGCCTCCTTTTTCTTCTCTTATTCTTCTTTGTCTTTCTTTTCTGGGATCAGCATGGTAGAACTCCTTCGTCGTTAATCGCTGCGTTTTTATGTGTGCCACAATTTCCGTGGTGTTTTCTGGGTTTTAGGGCAGGGGACTGCAGGTGTAAATGGCCGTGATATTCCTCCACATCCTGAACTTCTTGTTTCAGCGCCATTGACCAGATAAATTGCTGTTTATTGTGGACGTTTATTATTCTGCCTGCCATTTCTTGCCGCCGGGAAACTGTTTGGCACCTGATCCTTCCATTTTCCCTTATTATAAAATGAAAACCTTTTGTATCATGGTCTCCTACTTGGGCTGTTTAGTAGCCGAGAGTATACCAGCATGGAGATTCTGCTCCCCGAGGTGCTGCCTGTGATAAATATTGATTTTTGTTACTCTGATTGCTTAGCGGCCGGCCCCGGGGGTTGTAGGCCCATACTTGTTATTGGTTGAAATGTCAATAAAGGTTTTTAAAAAAAAAAAAATAAAAAAAAATTACCATTTCTTACCATCTGGAGAAAGTTCGACAGGTCACGGGTCATCGTTTTTCATCAGAAAATTGAATTTTTGGACTGTAGAAAAATTGATTCAAAATATCATTTGGTTGGTGCCTCATGTTGAATACCTTCTTTTTGAAACCTCAACGTGACCAAAATTCCCAGTTTTTACAGACTTTTTCTCCTACTCAGAAGCTTCTATTTCAACCAATTTCAGGCATTAAAATGACTCTAAACACACTTATTTTAGTTCCAAACGTGATAATTCACATGCAATTGTCATTTACAGTCAAAAAACGAAACATTAAAAAATTACCATTTCCGACCATCTGGAGAAAGTTCGACAGGTCACGGGTCATCGTTTTTCATCAGAAAATTGATTTTTTGGATTGTAGAAAAATTGATTGAAAATGTCTTTTGGATTGTGCCTCATGTTGAATAACTACTTTTTAAAGCCTCAATGTGACCAAAATTGCCATTTTTACAGACTTTTTCTGCTACTCAGAAGCTTCTATTTCGAACAATTTCAGGCATTAAAATGACTCTAAACACACTTATTTTAGTTCCAAGCGTGATAAATCACATGCAATAGTCATTTACAGTCAAAAAATGAAACATTAAAAAATTACCATTTCTGACCATCTGGAGAAAGTTCGACAGGTCACGGGTCATCGTTTTTCATCAGAAAATTGAGTTTTTTTGTACAGTAGAAAAATTGATTCAAAATGTCACTTAGATTGCGCCTCATGTTGAATAACTACTTTTTAAAGCCTCAATGTGACCAAAAGTGCCATTTTTATAGACTTTTACTCTTACTCAGAAGCTTCTATTTCGACCAATTTCAGGCATTAAAATGACTCTAAACACACTTATTTTAGTTCCAAAAGTGATAATTCACATGCAATAGTCATTTACAGTCAAAAAATTAAACATTAAAAAAATTACCATTTCTGACCATCTGGAGAAAGTTCAACAGGTCACGGGTCATCGTTTTTCATCAGAAAATTGATTTTTTGGACTGTAGAAAAATTGATTGAAAATGTCTTTTGGATTGTGCCTCATGTTGAATAACTACTTTTTAAAGCCTCAATGTGACCAAAATTGCCATTTTTACAGACTTTTTCTGCTACTCAGAAGCTTCTATTTCGAACAATTTCAGGCATTAAAATGACTCTAAACACACTTATTTTAGTTCCAAACGTGATCATTCACATGCAATAGTCATTTACAGTCAAAAAATTAAACATTAAAAAAATTACCATTTCTGACCATCTGGAGAAAGTTCGACAGGTCACGGGTCATTGTTTTCCATCAGAAAATTGATTTTTTGGACTGTAGAAAAATTGATTGAAAATGTCTTTCGGTTGGTGCCTCATGTTGAATAACTTCTTTTTGAAGCCTCAATATGACCAAAATTCCCATTTTTACAGACTTTTACTCCTACTAAGAAACTTCTATTTCAACCAATTTCAGGCATTAAAATGACTCTAAACACACTTATTTTAGTTCCAAACGTGATAATTCACATGCAATTGTCATTTACAGTCAAAAAATGAAACATTAAAAAATTTCCATTACTGACCATCTGGAGAAAGTTCGAAAAGTCACGGGTCATCGTTTTTCATCAGAAAATTGATTTTTTGGACTGTAGAAAAATTGATTGAAAATGTCTTTTGGATTGTGCCTCATGTTGAATAACAGATAATCAAAGGAGGAGGGATCACTAGTTACTGGCACCAGGGTTCAGGTGGTTGTCTCTGGTATAGGTAAAAAACCCTCAATCACGTCAAGAGTATGTTGGGGCGGTATATCTTGATTCTCCGCCGTTAAATACGTGATAGCATCATCATTGGGTTGATTCCATGCATCCTCCGCCCGGAGGGAACCACTGAGTTTTCCAGCAGTGATCAGGGAAAAAAATGATAAAATAAGAAAGTGAGGAGTGCTCAAGTGAGTGAAAAAAAGGAGTTGTTCCTCATGCTACCTATAAAAAACTTTATTCTGATAGGTGCTGGGGAGACGTTAAAAAGAGATAAAGTTGCAGGTAGGATGAGTTATGGACCCTCTGCAACTTTAAACGTGGTGATTGGTCGACATGTTTCAGCTCATTCAAAGCCCTAAGGTCAGGGAGCTTTCTTCAGGACCACAGGTGAATAATGTGAAGTCCATCAATTAGAAGTTCCAAGGTAGATTCAGATGGACTTCAACAGGACTAATACCTATATACAGAGAAAAAACCTTAATGAGGGTAGATAAGGTGCCAAAATGGAGTTTTTTTTAAAAAAGGGAAGAATATAAAAGCAAATATAAATGGCAAGTCTTTATATACTTATTGGTATACATTTTGATCTGCAAGTGAGGTTGCGAACCATCGCTCTTACTTAAGAGAATAAACAGCAATGCCCCTAGGAGACAACGACTGGTGAAAGATAATTCAAACATACAACAATTCTTCAGACATACATGTAGAATCAATATATATATAGCGATAGTGGTGAAGACTGCTCGTAATGTACGTGTGTTCAATTCGCAATTAAACTGTTTAGCCATACCTATTGGGAGTTCCTTCGGTCTAACATTTGAAGTTGTAAACATGCGAGAGAATTTAGATAGGGCGCGCTATTTGAAGAAATGTATCAATTGTGCCTCTAATATAGAGATAGCGTGCAATATTCACTGAAAAATACCTGAATGTTTCAAAGTACGAACTCCGTACGAAGATACAAGGCTGCGTTAATACTAGACAGTGAAAGAAAAGAAAAACAAACATTACAAGGGGGAAACCCCAGGTTAACGTTACGTGTCTTCCAAAGGCTGCAGAGGTGGAGGTCTCCGTACCGCATGGTCCGCTACGACTTGTGCTGACTCTAGTTTCCTGTATGCGTGCGTAGGCATAGGGGTGTGTCTTAAATAGTTGGTAACATAGAGACAGTGAAAGGACTATAGAGGGCCGGTTTGTAGGCTAGAAAACTTTATTAGGTTGTTGTCTACGGTTGCCGTGACCAGAGTACTAATCAGCGTATCAGCTCGATTTCGTCTGTTGCATGGTTTAGGGTGAAGTTTCTTGACAGATAAGGGGGCAAGGTTGTTCCAATGCCAAAGTGGTGGTTACTAAGAGCTGGTGTGCCCTACATAGTTAATAATCTAGAAAAGGGGACTGGAGCGGGCCATCGCCTGGAAAGATTTTTATTTAGCCATAAATAGAGTGTAAGCACTAAGTAGCGCATACGATTCATTTCGTCTGTTGCTGGCTTATGTGCGAGGTGTCTTGACAGATAACGAAGGTACAGTTGTTGGCATGCCAAAATGGTGATTGGTAAAAGCTGAAGTGTCAATGAGGAGCTAGATGGTGTCACATTAAGGAGACAAATATGGCTGGTGGAGATTTCTGTCTACACGCTCAACCATGGGACATCATCATTCAGTCCTATGGTGTTGGTCTTGAGGCGATGGACCCATCGCTGTTCTTTCTGGAAGAGTAATTTTTCTGCATTTGATGTTTTTAATACCAGTGTTTCAAGGACTATCCAGCTGAGCTCTTTGACTGTGTGTGGATGTTCAATGTAGTGTGAGCTCAATTTGGTAGTTCCTCTACCACATTTGATGTTACTGCGATGTTCGCATATTCTTTGCTTAATCTTCCGGCAGGTCATTCCAATGTATCGGAGATGACATGGGCAGGTAATCATGTAGATTACATGTGTCGTGTTGCAGTTAGAATGTTGTCTCATCGTCCAGGTCAGTTTGGGTGATAGGATCACACTCTTAGTGATTGCAGTCAGGGAACACACAGAGCAATTGCCACATGGGAAGTGGCCTGTTACTGGGGGTAGGGACCACAGAGTGCTCTGACTTGGATTCAGTTTTACGTCAGGTGGACGTGTGTGTACCAGGATGTCTTTGTAGTTTCGAGTTCGTCTATTGGCAAACATGGGTTTTGGCCAAGTGAGATTCCCAGACGTAATGATGCGCCAATTTTTGTTGATAATTTTCTTTACAGAGTTTGTAACAGGACTGTAGGTGGTGACACATGTCAGTTTTTCTGTAGATTTGATTTGTCGTGTTGGTTCCAAGAGGCTTTCTCTAGGCTGGTTCCGGGCTCGTTTCTGACATGTGTCACCACCTACAGTCCTGTTACAAACTCTGTAAAGAAAATTATCAACAAAAATTGGCGCATCATTACGTCTGGGAATCTCACTTGGCCAAAACCCATGTTTGCCAATAGACGAACTCGAAACTACAAAGACATCCTGGTACACACACGTCCACCTGACGTAAAACTGAATCCAAGTCAGAGCACTCTGTGGTCCCTACCCCCAGTAACAGGCCACTTCCCATGTGGCAATTGCTCTGTGTGTTCCCTGACTGCAATCACTAAGAGTGTGATCCTATCACCCAAACTGACCTGGACGATGAGACAACATTCTAACTGCAACACGACACATGTAATCTACATGATTACCTGCCCATGTCATCTCCGATACATTGGAATGACCTGCCGGAAGATTAAGCAAAGAATATGCGAACATCGCAGTAACATCAAATGTGGTAGAGGAACTACCAAATTGAGCTCACACTACATTGAACATCCACACACAGTCAAAGAGCTCAGCTGGATAGTCCTTGAAACACTGGTATTAAAAACATCAAATGCAGAAAAATTACTCTTCCAGAAAGAACAGCGATGGGTCCATCGCCTCAAGACCAACACCATAGGACTGAATGATGATGTCCCATGGTTGAGCGTGTAGACAGAAATCTCCACCAGCCATATTTGTCTCCTTAATGTGACACCATCTAGCTCCTCATTGACACTTCAGCTTTTACCAATCACCATTTTGGCATGCCAACAACTGTACCTTCGTTATCTGTCAAGACACCTCGCACATAAGCCAGCAACAGACGAAATGAATCGTATGCGCTACTTAGTGCTTACACTCTATTTATGGCTAAATAAAAATCTTTCCAGGCGATGGCCCGCTCCAGTCCCCTTTTCTAGATTATTAACTATGTAGGGCACACCAGCTCTTAGTAACCACCACTTTGGCATTGGAACAACCTTGCCCCCTTATCTGTCAAGAAACTTCACCCTAAACCATGCAACAGACGAAATCGAGCTGATACGCTGATTAGTACTCTGGTCACGGCAACCGTAGACAACAACCTAATAAAGTTTTCTAGCCTACAAACCGGCCCTCTATAGTCCTTTCACTGTCTCTATGTTACCAACTATTTAAGACACACCCCTATGCCTACGCACGCATACAGGAAACTAGAGTCAGCACAAGTCGTAGCGGACCATGCGGTACGGAGACCTCCACCTCTGCAGCCTTTGGAAGACACGTAACGTTAACCTGGGGTTTCCCCCTTGTAATGTTTGTTTTTCTTTTCTTTCACTGTCTAGTATTAACGCAGCCTTGTATCTTCGTACGGAGTTCGTACTTTGAAACATTCAGGTATTTTTCAGTGAATATTGCACGCTATCTCTATATTAGAGGCACAATTGATACATTTCTTCAAATAGCGCGCCCTATCTAAATTCTCTCGCATGTTTACAACTTCAAATGTTAGACCGAAGGAACTCCCAATAGGTATGGCTAAACAGTTTAATTGCGAATTGAACACACGTACATTACGAGCAGTCTTCACCACTATCGCTATATATATATTGATTCTACATGTATGTCTGAAGAATTGTTGTATGTTTGAATTATCTTTCACCAGTCGTTGTCTCCTAGGGGCATTGCTGTTTATTCTCTTAAGTAAGAGCGATGGTTCGCAACCTCACTTGCAGATCAAAATGTATACCAATAAGTATATAAAGACTTGCCATTTATATTTGCTTTTATATTCTTCCCTTTTTTAAAAAAAACTCCATTTTGGCACCTTATCTACCCTCATTAAGGTTTTTTCTCTGTATATAGGTATTAGTCCTGTTGAAGTCCATCTGAATCTACCTTGGAACTTCTAATTGATGGACTTCACATTATTCACCTGTGGTCCTGAAGAAAGCTCCCTGACCTTAGGGCTTTGAATGAGCTGAAACATGTCGACCAATCACCACGTTTAAAGTTGCAGAGGGTCCATAACTCATCCTACCTGCAACTTTATCTCTTTTTAACGTCTCCCCAGCACCTATCAGAATAAAGTTTTTTATAGGTAGCATGAGGAACAACTCCTTTTTTTCACTCACTTGAGCACTCCTCACTTTCTTATTTTATCATTTTTTTCCCTGATCACTGCTGGAAAACTCAGTGGTTCCCTCCGGGCGGAGGATGCATGGAATCAACCCAATGATGATGCTATCACGTATTTAACGGCGGAGAATCAAGATATACCGCCCCAACATACTCTTGACGTGATTGAGGGTTTTTTACCTATACCAGAGACAACCACCTGAACCCTGGTGCCAGTAACTAGTGATCCCTCCTCCTTTGATTATCTATGACTAGCCGGAAGACGGTCGGATCACAGCTTCTCTTTCCCTACTCTGATTATATCATCTCATGTTGAATAACTACTTTTTAAAGCCTCAATGTGACCAAAATTGCCATTTTTACAGACTTTTTCTCCTACTCGGAAGCTTCTATTTCGACCAATTTCAGGCATTAAAATGACTCTAAACACACTTATTTTAATTCCAAACGTGATAATTCACATGCAATAGTCATTGACAGTCACAAAAAGAAGCATTAAAAAATTACCATTTCTGACCATCTGGAGAAAGTTCGACAGGTCACGGGTCATCGTTTTTCATCAGAAAATTGAATTTTTGGACTGTAGAAAAATTGATTCAAAATATCATTTGGTTGGTGCCTCATGTTGAATACGTTCTTTTTGAAACCTCAATGTGACCAAAATTCCCATTTTTACAGACTTTTTCTCCTACTCAGAAGCTTCTATTTCAACCAATTTCAGGCATTAAAATGACTCTAAACACACTTATTTTAGTTCCAAGCGTGATAAATCACATGCAATAGTCATTTACAGTCAAAAAATGACACATTAAAAAATTTCCATTACTGACCATCTGGAGAAAGTTCGACAGGTCACGGGTCATCGTTTTTCATCAGAAAATTGATTTTTTGGATTGTAGAAAAATTGATTGAAAATGTCTTTCGGATTGTGCCTCATGTTGAATAACTACTTTTTAAAGCCTCAATGTGACCAAAATTGCCCTTTTTACAGACTTTTCCTGCTACTCAGAAGCTTTTATTTCGACCAATTTCAGGCATTAAAATGAGTCTAAACACAATTATTTTAGCTCCAAGAGCTCTAATTCACATGCAATGTTCATTTATAGTCAAAATATTAAACATAAAAAAATTACAATTTCTGACCATCTGGAGAAAGTTCGACAGGTCACGGGTCATCGTTTTTCATCAGAAAATAGATTTTTTGGATTGTAGAAAAATTGATTGAAAATGTCTTTTGGATTGTGCCTCATGTTGAATAACTACTTTTTAAAGCCTCAATGTGACCAAAATTGCCATTTTTACAGACTTTTTCTGCTACTCAGAAGCTTCTATTTCGAACAATTTCAGGCATTAAAATGACTCTAAACACACTTATTTTAGTTCCAAGCGTGATAAATCACATGCAATAGTCATTTACAGTCAAAAAATGAAACATTAAAAAATTACCATTTCTGACCATCTGGAGAAAGTTCGACAGGTCACGGGTCATCGTTTTTCATCAGAAAATTGAGGTTTTTTGTACAGTAGAAAAATTGATTCAAAATGTCACTTAGATTGCGCCTCATGTTGAATAACTACTTTTTAAAGCCTCAATGTGACCAAAAGTGCCATTTTTATAGACTTTTACTCTTACTCAGAAGCTTCTATTTCGACCAATTTCAGGCATTAAAATGACTCTAAACACACTTATTTTAGTTCCAAAAGTGATAATTCACATGCAATAGTCATTTACAGTCAAAAAATTAAACATTAAAAAAATTACCATTTCTGACCATCTGGAGAAAGTTCAACAGGTCACGGGTCATCGTTTTTCATCAGAAAATTGATTTTTTGGACTGTAGAAAAATTGATTGAAAATGTCTTTTGGATTGTGCCTCATGTTGAATAACTACTTTTTAAAGCCTCAATGTGACCAAAATTGCCATTTTTACAGACTTTTTCTGCTACTCAGAAGCTTCTATTTCGAACAATTTCAGGCATTAAAATGACTCTAAACACACTTATTTTAGTTCCAAACGTGATCATTCACATGCAATAGTCATTTACAGTCAAAAAATTAAACATTAAAAAAATTACCATTTCTGACCATCTGGAGAAAGTTCGACAGGTCACGGGTCATTGTTTTCCATCAGAAAATTGATTTTTTGGACTGTAGAAAAATTGATTGAAAATGTCTTTCGGTTGGTGCCTCATGTTGAATAACTTCTTTTTGAAGCCTCAATATGACCAAAATTCCCATTTTTACAGACTTTTACTCCTACTAAGAAACTTCTATTTCAACCAATTTCAGGCATTAAAATGACTCTAAACACACTTATTTTAGTTCCAAACGTGATAATTCACATGCAATTGTCATTTACAGTCAAAAAATGAAACATTAAAAAATTTCCATTACTGACCATCTGGAGAAAGTTCGAAAAGTCACGGGTCATCGTTTTTCATCAGAAAATTGATTTTTTGGACTGTAGAAAAATTGATTGAAAATGTCTTTTGGATTGTGCCTCATGTTGAATAACTACTTTTTAAAGCCTCAATGTGACCAAAATTGCCATTTTTACAGACTTTTTCTCCTACTCGGAAGCTTCTATTTCGACCAATTTCAGGCATTAAAATGACTCTAAACACACTTATTTTAATTCCAAACGTGATAATTCACATGCAATAGTCATTGACAGTCACAAAAAGAAGCATTAAAAAATTACCATTTCTGACCATCTGGAGAAAGTTCGACAGGTCACGGGTCATCGTTTTTCAACAGAAAATTGAATTTTTGGACTGTAGAAAAATTGATTCAAAATATCATTTGGTTGGTGCCTCATGTTGTGAATACCTTCTTTTTGAAACCTCAATGTGACCAAAATTCCCATTTTTACAGACTTTTTCTCCTACTCAGAAGCTTCTATTTCAACCAATTTCAGGCATTAAAATGACTCTAAACACACTTATTTTAGTTCCAAGCGTGATAAATCACATGCAATAGTCATTTACAGTCAAAAAATGACACATTAAAAAATTTCCATTACTGACCATCTGGAGAAAGTTCGACAGGTCACGGGTCATCGTTTTTCATCAGAAAATTGATTTTTTGGATTGTAGAAAAATTGATTGAAAATGTCTTTCGGATTGTGCCTCATGTTGAATAACTACTTTTTAAAGCCTCAATGTGACCAAAATTGCCCTTTTTACAGACTTTTCCTGCTACTCAGAAGCTTCTATTTCGACCAATTTCAGGCATTAAAATGAGTCTAAACACAATTATTTTAGCTCCAAGAGCTCTAATTCACATGCAATGTTCATTTATAGTCAAAAAATTAAACATAAAAAAATTACCATTTCTGACCATCTGGAGAAAGTTCGACAGGTCACGGGTCATCGTTTTTCATCAGAAAATAGATTTTTTGGACTGTAGAAAAATTGATTGAAAATGTCTTTTGGATTGTGCCTCATGTTGAATAACTACTTTTTAAAGCCTCAATGTGACCAAAATTGCCATTTTTACAGACTTTTTCTCCTACTCAGAAGCTTCTATTTCAACCAATTTCAGGCATTAAAATGACTCTAAACACACTTATTTTAGTTCCAAACATGATAATTCACATGCAATAGTCATTGACAGTCACAAAAAGAAGCATTAAAAAATTACCATTTCTGACCATCTGGAGAAAGTTCGACAGGTCACGGGTCATCGTTTTTCACCAGAAAATTGAATTTTTGGACTGTAGAAAAATTGATTCAAAATATCATTTGGTTGGTGCCTCATGTTGAATACCTACTTTTTGAAACCTCAATGTGACCAAAATTCCCATTTTTACAGACTTTTTCTCCTACTCAGAAGCTTCTATTTCAACCAATTTCAGGCATTAAAATGACTCTAAACACACTTATTTTAGTTCCAAACGTGATAATTCACATGCAATTGCCATTTACAATCAAAAAACTTAACATTAAAAAATTACCATTTCTGACCATCTGGAGAAAGTTCGACAGGTCACGGGTCATCGTTTTTCATCAGAAAATTGATTTTTTGGATTGTAGAAAAATTGATTGAAAATGTCTTTTGGATTGTGCCTCATGTTGAATAACTACTTTTTAAAGCCTCAATGTGACCAAAATTGCCATTTTTACAGACTTTTTCTGCTACTCAGAAGCTTCTATTTCGAACAATTTCAGGCATTAAAATGACTCTAAACACACTTATTTTAGTTCCAAGCGTGATAAATCACATGCAATAGTCATTTACAGTCAAAAAATGAAACATTAAAAAATTACCATTTCTGACCATCTGGAGAAAGTTCGACAGGTCACGGGTCATCGTTTTTCATCAGAAAATTGATTTTTTGGATTGTAGAAAAATTGATTGAAAATGTCTTTTGGATTGTGCCTCATGTTGAATATCTGCTTTTTAAAGCCTCAATGTGACCAAAATTGCCATTTTTACAGACTTTTTCTCCTACTCAGAAGCTTCTATTTCGACCAATTTCAGGCATTAAAATGACTCTAAACACACTTATTTTAGTTCCAAACGTGATAATTCACGTGCAATAGTCATTTACAGTCAAAAAATTAAACATTAAAAAATTACCATTTCTGACCATCTGGAGAAAGTTCGACAGGTCACGGGTCATAATATTTCATCAGAAAATTGAGTTTTTTTGTACAGTAGAAAAATTGATTCAAAATGTCACTTGGATTGCGCCTCATGTTAAATAACTACTTTTTAAAGCCTCAATGTGACCAAAAGTGACATTTTTATAGACTTTTACTCTTACTCAGAAGCTTCTATTTCGACCAATTTCAGGCATTAAAATGACTCTAAACACACTTATATTAGTTCCAAAAGTGATAATTCACATGCAATAGTCATTTACAGACAAAAAATTAAACATTAAAAAAATTACCATTTCTGACCATCTGGAGAAAGTTCGACAGGTCACGGGTCATCGTTTTTCATCAGAAAATTGATTTTTTGGACTGTAGAAAAATTGATTGAAAATGTCTTTTGGATTGTGCCTCATGTTGAATAACTACTTTTTAAAGCCTCAATGTGACCAAAATTGCCATTTTTACAGACTTTTTCTCCTACTCAGAAGATTCTATTTCGACCAATTTCAGGCATTAAAATGACTCTAAACACACTTATTTTAGTTCCAAACGTGATACTTCACATGCAATAGTCATTTACAGTCAAAAAATGAAACATTAAAAAATTACCATTTCTGACTATCTGGAGAAAGTTCGACAGGTCCCGGGTCATCGTTTTTCATCAGAAAATAGATTTTTTGGACTGTAGAAAAATTGATTGAAAATGTCTTTTGGATTGTGCCTCATGTTGAATAACTACTTTTTAAAGCCTCAATGTGACCAAAATTGCCATTTTTACAGACTTTTTCTGCTACTCAGAAGCTTCTATTTCGAACAATTTCAGGCATTAAAATGACTCTAAACACACTTATTTTAGTTCCAAACGTGATAATTCACATGCAATAGTCATTTACAGTCAAAAAATTAAACATTAAAAAATTACCATTTCTGACCATCTGGAGAAAGTTCGACAGGTCACGGGTCATCGTTTTTCATCAGAAAATAGATTTTGTAGACTGTAGAAAAATTGATTGAAAATGTCTTTTGGATTGTGCCTCATGTTGAATAACTACTTTTTAAAGCCTCAATGTGACCAAAATTGCCATTTTTACAGACTTTTTCTCCTACTCGGAAGCTTCTATTTCGACCAATTTCAGGCATTAAAATGACTCTAAACACACTTATTTAGTTCCAAACGTTATAATTCACATGCAATAGTCATTGACAGTCACAAAAAGAAGCATTAAAAAATTACCATTTCTGACCATCTGGAGAAAGTTCGACAGGTCACGGGTCATCGTTTTTCATCAGAAAATTGAATTTTTGGACTGTAGAAAAATTGATTCAAAATATCATTTGTTTGGTGCCTCATGTTGAATACCTTCTTTTTGAAACCTCAATGTGACCAAAATTCCCATTTTTACAGACTTTTTCTCCTACTCAGAAGCTTCTATTTCAACCAATTTCAGGCATTAAAATGACTCTAAACACACTTATTTTAGTTCCAAACGTGATAATTCACATGCAATTGTCATTTACAGTCAAAAAACGAAACATCAAAAAATTACCATTTCTGACCATCTGGAGAAAGTTCGACAGGTCACGGGTCATCGTTTTTCATCAGAAAATTGATTTTTTGGATTGTAGAAAAATTGATTGAAAATGTCTTTTGGATTGTGCCTCATGTTGAATAACTACTTTTTAAAGCCTCAATGTGACCAAAATTGCCATTTTTACAGACTTTTTCTCCTACTCAGAAGCTTCTATTTCGACCAATTTCAGGCATTAAAATGACTCTAAACACACTTATTTTAGTTCCAAACGTGATAATTCACATGCAATAGTCATTTACAGTCAAAAAATTAAACATTAAAAAACTTACCATTTCTGACCATCTGGAGAAAGTTCGACAGGTCACGGGTCATCGTTTTTCATCAGAAAATAGATTTTTTGGACTGTAGAAAAATTGATTGAAAATGTCTTTTGGATTGCGCCTCATGTTGAATAACTACTTTTTAAAGCCTCAATGTGACCAAAATTGCCATTTTTACAGACTTTTTCTGCTACTCAGAAGCTTCTATTTCGAACAATTTCAGGCATTAAAATGACTCTAAACACACTTATTTTAGTTCCAAACGTGATAATTCACATGCAATAGTCATTTACAGTCAAAAAATTAAACATTAAAAAATTACCATTTCTGACCATCTGGAGAAAGTTCGACAGGTCACGGGTCATCGTTTTTCATCAGAAAATAGATTTTTTGGACTGTAGAAAAATTGATTGAAAATGTCTTTTGGATTGTGCCTCATGTTGAATAACTACTTTTTAAAGCCTCAATGTGACCAAAATTGCCATTTTTACAGACTTTTTCTGCTACTCAGAAGCTTCTATTTCGAACAATTTCAGGCATTAAAATGACTCTAAACACACT
The DNA here is from genome assembly GCF_964204655.1 of Triturus cristatus. Classification (NCBI taxonomy): domain Eukaryota; kingdom Metazoa; phylum Chordata; class Amphibia; order Caudata; family Salamandridae; genus Triturus; species Triturus cristatus. Next base: position 956,982,669 of record NC_140593.1, on the reverse strand, counting down.
TATTTTAGTTCCAAACGTGATAATTCACATGCAATAGTCATTTACAGTCAAAAAATGAAACATTAAAAAATTACCATTTCTGACCATCTGGAGAAAGTTCGACAGGTCACGGGTCATCGTTTTTCATCAGAAAATTGAGGTTTTTTGTACAGTAGAAAAATTGATTCAAAATGTCACTTAGATTGCGCCTCATGTTGAATAACTACTTTTTAAAGCCTCAATGTGACCAAAAGTGCCATTTTTATAGACTTTTACTCTTACTCAGAAGCTTCTATTTCGACCAATTTCAGGCATTAAAATGACTCTAAACACACTTATTTTAGTTCCAAAAGTGATAATTCACATGCAATAGTCATTTACAGTCAAAAAATTAAACATTAAAAAAATTACCATTTCTGACCATCTGGAGAAAGTTCAACAGGTCACGGGTCATCGTTTTTCATCAGAAAATTGATTTTTTGGACTGTAGAAAAATTGATTGAAAATGTCTTTTGGATTGTGCCTCATGTTGAATAACTACTTTTTAAAGCCTCAATGTGACCAAAATTGCCATTTTTACAGACTTTTACTCCTACTAAGAAACTTCTATTTCAACCAATTTCAGGCATTAAAATGACTCTAAACACACTTATTTTAGTTCCAAACGTGATCATTCACATGCAATAGTCATTTACAGTCAAAAAATTAAACATTAAAAAAATTACCATTTCTGACCATCTGGAGAAAGTTCGACAGGTCACGGGTCATTGTTTTCCATCAGAAAATTGATTTTTTGGACTGTAGAAAAATTGATTGAAAATGTCTTTCGGTTGGTGCCTCATGTTGAATAACTTCTTTTTGAAGCCTCAATATGACCAAAATTCCCATTTTTACAGACTTTTACTCCTACTAAGAAACTTCTATTTCAACCAATTTCAGGCATTAAAATGACTCTAAACACACTTATTTTAGTTCCAAACGTGATAATTCACATGCAATTGTCATTTACAGTCAAAAAATGAAACATTAAAAAATTTCCATTACTGACCATCTGGAGAAAGTTCGAAAAGTCACGGGTCATCGTTTTTCATCAGAAAATTGATTTTTTGGACTGTAGAAAAATTGATTGAAAATGTCTTTTGGATTGTGCCTCATGTTGAATAACTACTTTTTAAAGCCTCAATGTGACCAAAATTGCCATTTTTACAGACTTTTTCTCCTACTCGGAAGCTTCTATTTCGACCAATTTCAGGCATTAAAATGACTCTAAACACACTTATTTTAATTCCAAACGTGATAATTCACATGCAATAGTCATTGACAGTCACAAAAAGAAGCATTAAAAAATTACCATTTCTGACCATCTGGAGAAAGTTCGACAGGTCACGGGTCATCGTTTTTCAACAGAAAATTGAATTTTTGGACTGTAGAAAAATTGATTCAAAATATCATTTGGTTGGTGCCTCATGTTGAATACCTTCTTTTTGAAACCTCAATGTGACCAAGATTCCCATTTTTACAGACTTTTTCTCCTACTCAGAAGCTTCTATTTCAACCAATTTCAGGCAATAAAATGACTCTAAACACACTTATTTTAGTTCCAAGCGTGATAAATCACATGCAATAGTCATTTACAGTCAAAAAATGACACATTAAAAAATTTCCATTACTGACCATCTGGAGAAAGTTCGACAGGTCACGGGTCATCGTTTTTCATCAGAAAATTGATTTTTTGGATTGTAGAAAAATTGATTGAAAATGTCTTTCGGATTGTGCCTCATGTTGAATAACTACTTTTTAAAGCCTCAATGTGACCAAAATGGCCCTTTTTACAGACTTTTCCTGCTACTCAGAAGCTTCTATTTCGACCAATTTCAGGCATTAAAATGAGTCTAAACACAATTATTTTAGCTCCAAGAGCTCTAATTCACATGCAATGTTCATTTATAGTCAAAAAATTAAACATAAAAAAATTACCATTTCTGACCATCTGGAGAAAGTTCGACAGGTCACGGGTCATCGTTTTTCATCAGAAAATAGATTTTTTGGACTGTAGAAAAATTGATTGAAAATGTCTTTTGGATTGTGCCTCATGTTGAATAACTACTTTTTAAAGCCTCAATGTGACCAAAATTGCCATTTTTACAGACTTTTTCTCCTACTCAGAAGCTTCTATTTCAACCAATTTCAGGCATTAAAATGACTCTAAACACACTTATTTTAGTTCCAAACATGATAATTCACATGCAATAGTCATTGACAGTCACAAAAAGAAGCATTAAAAAATTACCATTTCTGACCATCTGGAGAAAGTTCGACAGGTCACGGGTCATCGTTTTTCACCAGAAAATTGAATTTTTGGACTGTAGAAAAATTGATTCAAAATATCATTTGGTTGGTGCCTCATGTTGAATACCTTCTTTTTGAAACCTCAATGTGACCAAAATTCCCATTTTTACAGACTTTTTCTCCTACTCAGAAGCTTCTATTTCAACCAATTTCAGGCATTAAAATGACTCTAAACACACTTATTTTAGTTCCAAACGTGATAATTCACATGCAATTGCCATTTACAATCAAAAAACTTAACATTAAAAAATTACCATTTCTGACCATCTGGAGAAAGTTCGACAGGTCACGGGTCATCGTTTTTCATCAGAAAATTGATTTTTTGGATTGTAGAAAAATTGATTGAAAATGTCTTTTGGATTGTGCCTCATGTTGAATAACTACTTTTTAAAGCCTCAATGTGACCAAAATTGCCATTTTTACAGACTTTTTCTGCTACTCAGAAGCTTCTATTTCGAACAATTTCAGGCATTAAAATGACTCTAAACACACTTATTTTAGTTCCAAGCGTGATAAATCACATGCAATAGTCATTTACAGTCAAAAAATGAAACATTAAAAAATTACCATTTCTGACCATCTGGAGAAAGTTCGACAGGTCACGGGTCATCGTTTTTCATCAGAAAATTGATTTTTTGGATTGTAGAAAAATTGATTGAAAATGTCTTTTGGATTGTGCCTCATGTTGAATAACTACTTTTTAAAGCCTCAATGTGACCAAAATTGCCATTTTTACAGACTTTTTCTCCTACTCAGAAGCTTCTATTTCGACCAATTTCAGGCATTAAAATGACTCTAAACACACTTATTTTAGTTCCAAACGTGATAATTCACGTGCAATAGTCATTTACAGTCAAAAAATTAAACATTAAAAAATTACCATTTCTGACCATCTGGAGAAAGTTCGACAGGTCACGGGTCATAATATTTCATCAGAAAATTGAGTTTTTTTGTACAGTAGAAAAATTGATTCAAAATGTCACTTGGATTGCGCCTCATGTTGAATAACTACTTTTTAAAGCCTCAATGTGACCAAAAGTGACATTTTTATAGACTTTTACTCTTACTCAGAAGCTTCTATTTCGACCAATTTCAGGCATTAAAATGACTCTAAACACACTTATATTAGTTCCAAAAGTGATAATTCACATGCAATAGTCATTTACAGACAAAAAATTAAACATTAAAAAAATTACCATTTCTGACCATCTGGAGAAAGTTCGACAGGTCACGGGTCATCGTTTTTCATCAGAAAATTGATTTTTTGGACTGTAGAAAAATTGATTGAAAATGTCTTTTGGATTGTGCCTCATGTTGAATAACTACTTTTTAAAGCCTCAATGTGACCAAAATTGCCATTTTTACAGACTTTTTCTCCTACTCAGAAGATTCTATTTCGACCAATTTCAGGCATTAAAATGACTCTAAACACACTTATTTTAGTTCCAAACGTGATACTTCACATGCAATAGTCATTTACAGTCAAAAAATGAAACATTAAAAAATTACCATTTCTGACTATCTGGAGAAAGTTCGACAGGTCCCGGGTCATCGTTTTTCATCAGAAAATAGATTTTTTGGACTGTAGAAAAATTGATTGAAAATGTCTTTTGGATTGTGCCTCATGTTGAATAACTACTTTTTAAAGCCTCAATGTGACCAAAATTGCCATTTTTACAGACTTTTTCTGCTACTCAGAAGCTTCTATTTCGAACAATTTCAGGCATTAAAATGACTCTAAACACACTTATTTTAGTTCCAAACGTGATAATTCACATGCAATAGTCATTTACAGTCAAAAAATTAAACATTAAAAAATTACCATTTCTGACCATCTGGAGAAAGTTCGACAGGTCACGGGTCATCGTTTTTCATCAGAAAATAGATTTTGTAGACTGTAGAAAAATTGATTGAAAATGTCTTTTGGATTGTGCCTCATGTTGAATAACTACTTTTTAAAGCCTCAATGTGACCAAAATTGCCATTTTTACAGACTTTTTCTCCTACTCGGAAGCTTCTATTTCGACCAATTTCAGGCATTAAAATGACTCTAAACACACTTATTTAGTTCCAAACGTTATAATTCACATGCAATAGTCATTGACAGTCACAAAAAGAAGCATTAAAAAATTACCATTTCTGACCATCTGGAGAAAGTTCGACAGGTCACGGGTCATCGTTTTTCATCAGAAAATTGAATTTTTGGACTGTAGAAAAATTGATTCAAAATATCATTTGTTTGGTGCCTCATGTTGAATACCTTCTTTTTGAAACCTCAATGTGACCAAAATTCCCATTTTTACAGACTTTTTCTCCTACTCAGAAGCTTCTATTTCAACCAATTTCAGGCATTAAAATGACTCTAAACACACTTATTTTAGTTCCAAACGTGATAATTCACATGCAATTGTCATTTACAGTCAAAAAACGAAACATTAAAAAATTACCATTTCTGACCATCTGGAGAAAGTTCGACAGGTCACGGGTCATCGTTTTTCATCAGAAAATTGATTTTTTGGATTGTAGAAAAATTGATTGAAAATGTCTTTTGGATTATGCCTCATGTTGAATAACTACTTTTTAAAGCCTCAATGTGACCAAAATTGCCATTTTTACAGACTTTTTCTCCTACTCAGAAGCTTCTATTTCGACCAATTGCAGGCATTAAAATGACTCTAAACACACTTATTTTAGTTCCAAACGTGATAATTCACATGCAATAGTCATTTACAGTCAAAAAATTAAACATTAAAAAACTTACCATTTCTGACCATCTGGAGAAAGTTCGACAGGTCACGGGTCATCGTTTTTCATCAGAAAATAGATTTTTTGGACTGTAGAAAAATTGATTGAAAATGTCTTTTGGATTGTGCCTCATGTTGAATAACTACTTTTTAAAGCCTCAATGTGACCAAAATTGCCATTTTTACAGACTTTTTCTGCTACTCAGAAGCTTCTATTTCGAACAATTTCAGGCATTAAAATGACTCTAAACACACTTATTTTAGTTCCAAACGTGATAATTCACATGCAATAGTCATTTACAGTCAAAAAATTAAACATTAAAAAATTACCATTTCTGACCATCTGGAGAAAGTTCGACAGGTCACGGGTCATCGTTTTTCATCAGAAAATAGATTTTTTGGACTGTAGAAAAATTGATTGAAAATGTCTTTTGGATTGTGCCTCATGTTGAATAACTACTTTTTAAAGCCTCAATGTGACCAAAATTGCCATTTTTACAGACTTTTTCTGCTACTCAGAAGCTTCTATTTCGAACAATTTCAGGCATTAAAATGACTCTAAACACACTTATTTTAGTTCCAAACGTGATAATTCACATGCAATAGTCATTTACAGTCAAAAAATTAAACATTAAAAAATTACCATTTCTGACCATCTGGAGAAAGTTCGACAGGTCACGGGTCATCGTTTTTCATCAGAAAATAGATTTTGTAGACTGTAGAAAAATTGATTGAAAATGTCTTTTGGATTGTGCCTCATGTTGAATAACTACTTTTTAAAGCCTCAATGTGACCAAAATTGCCATTTTTACAGACTTTTTCTGCTACTCAGAAGCTTCTATTTCGAACAATTTCAGGCATTAAAATGACTCTAAACACACTTATTTTAGTTCCAAACGTGATAATTCACATGCAATAGTCATTTACAGTCAAAAAATTAAACATTAAAAAAATTACCATTTCTGACCATCTGGAGAAAGTTCGACAGGTCACGGGTCATTGTTTTCCATCAGAAAATTGATTTTTTGGACTGTAGAAAAATTGATTGAAAATGTCTTTCGGTTGGTGCCTCATGTTGAATAACTTCTTTTTGAAGCCTCAATATGACCAAAATTCCCATTTTTACAGACTTTTACTCCTACTAAGAAACTTCTATTTCAACCAATTTCAGGCATTAAAATGACTCTAAACACACTTATTTTAGTTCCAAACGTGATAATTCACATGCAATTGTCATTTACAGTCAAAAAATGAAACATTAAAAAATTTCCATTACTGACCATCTGAAGAAAGTTCGAAAAGTCACGGGTCATCGTTTTTCATCAGAAAATTGATTTTTTTGGACTGTAGAAAAATTGATTGAAAATGTCTTTTGGATTGTGCCTCATGTTGAATAACTACTTTTTAAAGCCTCAATGTGACCAAAATTGCCATTTTTACAGACTTTTTCTCCTACTCAGAAGCTTCTATTTCGACCAATTTCAGGCATTAAAATGACTCTAAACACACTTATTTTAGTTCCAAACGTGATAATTCACATGCAATAGTCATTTACAGTCAAAAAATTAAACATTAAAAAAATTACCATTTCTGACCATCTGGAGAAAGTTCGACAGGTCACGGGTCATCGTTTTTCATCAGAAAATAGATTTTGTAGACTGTAGAAAAATTGATTGAAAATGTCTTTTGGATTGTGCCTCATGTTGAATAACTACTTTTTAAAGCCTCAATGTGACCAAAATTGCCCTTTTTACAGACTTTTCCTGCTACTCAGAAGCTTCTATTTCGACCAATTTCAGGCATTAAAATGAGTCTAAACACAATTATTTTAGCTCCAAGAGTTCTAATTCACATGCAATGTTCATTTACAGTCAAAAAATTAAACATAAAAAAATTACCATTTCTGACCATCTGGAGAAAGTTCGACAGGTAACGGGTCATAATATTTCATCAGAAAATTGAGTTTTTTTGTACAGTAGAAAAATTGATTCAAAATGTCACTTAGATTGTGCCTCATGTTGAATAACTACTTTTTAAAGCCTCAATGTGACCAAAAGTGCCATTTTTATAGACTTTTACTCTTACTCAGAAGCTTCTATTTCGACCAATTTCAGGCATTAAAATGACTCTAAACACACTTATTTTAGTTCCAAAAGTGATAATTCACATGCAATAGTCATTTACAGTCAAAAAATTAAACATTAAAAAAATTACCATTTCTGACCATCTGGAGAAAGTTCAACAGGTCACGGGTCATCGTTTTTCATCAGAAAATTGATTTTTTGGACTGTAGAAAAATTGATTGAAAATGTCTTTTGGATTGTGCCTCATGTTGAATAAATACTTTTTAAAGCCTCAATGTGACCAAAATTGCCATTTTTACAGACTTTTTCTGCTACTCAGAAACTTCTATTTCAACCAATTTCAGGCATTAAAATGACTCTAAACACACTTATTTTAGTTCCAAACGTGATCATTCACATGCAATAGTCATTTACAGTCAAAAAATGAAACATTAAAAAATTTCCATTACTGACCATCTGGAGAAAGTTCGAAAAGTCACGGGTCATCGTTTTTCATCAGAAAATTGATTTTTTGGACTGTAGAAAAATTGATTGAAAATGTCTTTTGGATTGTGCCTCATGTTGAATAACTACGTTTTAAAGCCTCAATGTGACCAAAATTGCTATTTTTACAGACTTTTTCTCCTACTCGGAAGCTTCTATTTCGACCAATTTCAGGCATTAAAATGACTCTAAACACACTTATTTTAGTTCCAAACGTGATAATTCACATGCAATAGTCATTGACAGTCACAAAAAGAAGCATTAAAAAATTACCATTTCTGACCATCTGGAGAAAGTTCGGCAGGTCACGGGTCATCGTTTTTCATCAGAAAATTGAATTTTTGGACTGTAGAAAAATTGATTCAAAATATCATTTGGTTGGTGCCTCATGTTGAATACCTTCTTTTTGAAACCTCAATGTGACCAAAATTCCCATTTTTACAGACTTTTTCTCCTACTCAGAAGCTTCTATTTCAACCAATTTCAGGCATTAAAATGACTCTAAACACACTTATTTTAGTTCCAAACGTGATAATTCACATGCAATTGTCATTTACAGTCAAAAAACGAAACATTAAAAAATTACCATTTCTGACCATCTGGAGAAAGTTCGACAGGTCACGGGTCATCGTTTTTCATCAGAAAATTGATTTTTTGGATTGTAGAAAAATTGATTGAAAATGTCTTTTGGATTGTGCCTCATGTTGAATAACTACTTTTTAAAGCCTCAATGTGACCAAAATTGCCATTTTTACAGACTTTTTCTGCTACTCAGAAGCTTCTATTTCGAACAATTTCAGGCATTAAAATGACTCTAAACACACTTATTTTAGTTCCAAACGTGATAATTCACATGCAATAGTCATTTACAGTCAAAAAATTAAACATTAAAAAAATTACCATTTCTGACCATCTGGAGAAAGTTCGACAGGTCACGGGTCATCGTTTTTCATCAGAAAATAGATTTTGTAGACTGTAGAAAAATTGATTGAAAATGTCTTTTGGATTGTGCCTCATGTTGAATAACTACTTTTTAAAGCCTCAATGTGACCAAAATTGCCCTTTTTACAGACTTTTCCTGCTACTCAGAAGCTTCTATTTCGACCAATTTCAGGCATTAAAATGAGTCTAAACACAATTATTTTAGCTCCAAGAGTTCTAATTCACATGCAATGTTCATTTACAGTCAAAAAATTAAACATAAAAAAATTACCATTTCTGACCATCTGGAGAAAGTTCGACAGGTAACGGGTCATAATATTTCATCAGAAAATTGAGTTTTTTTGTACAGTAGAAAAATTGATTCAAAATGTCACTTAGATTGTGCCTCATGTTGAATAACTACTTTTTAAAGCCTCAATGTGACCAAAAGTGCCATTTTTATAGACTTTTACTCTTACTCAGAAGCTTCTATTTCGACCAATTTCAGGCATTAAAATGACTCTAAACACACTTATTTTAGTTCCAAAAGTGATAATTCACATGCAATAGTCATTTACAGTCAAAAAATTAAACATTAAAAAAATTACCATTTCTGACCATCTGGAGAAAGTTCAACAGGTCACGGGTCATCGTTTTTCATCAGAAAATTGATTTTTTGGACTGTAGAAAAATTGATTGAAAATGTCTTTTGGATTGTGCCTCATGTTGAATAAATACTTTTTAAAGCCTCAATGTGACCAAAATTGCCATTTTTACAGACTTTTTCTGCTACTCAGAAGCTTCTATTTCGAACAATTTCAGGCATTAAAATGACTCTAAACACACTTATTTTAGTTCCAAACGTGATCATTCACATGCAATAGTCATTTACAGTCAAAAAATTAAACATTAAAAAAATTACCATTTCTGACCATCTGGAGAAAGTTCGACAGGTCACAGGTCATTGTTTTCCATCAGAAAATTGATTTTTTGGACTGTAGAAAAATTGATTGAATATGTCTTTCGGTTGGTGCCTCATGTTGAATAACTTCTTTTTGAAGCCTCAATATGACCAAAATTCCCATTTTACAGACTTTTACTCCTACTAAGAAACTTCTATTTCAACCAATTTCAGGCATTAAAATGACTCTAAACACACTTATTTTAGTTCCAAACGTGATAATTCACATGCAATTGTCATTTACAGTCAAAAAATGAAACATTAAAAAATTTCCATTACTGACCATCTGGAGAAAGTTCGAAAAGTCACGGGTCATCGTTTTTCATCAGAAAATTGATTTTTTGGACTGTAGAAAAATTGATTGAAAATGTCTTTTGGATTGTGCCTCATGTTGAATAACTACGTTTTAAAGCCTCAATGTGACCAAAATTGCTATTTTTACAGACTTTTTCTCCTACTCGGAAGCTTCTATTTCGACCAATTTCAGGCATTAAAATGACTCTAAACACACTTATTTTAGTTCCAAACGTGATAATTCACATGCAATAGTCATTGACAGTCACAAAAAGAAGCATTAAAAAATTACCATTTCTGACCATCTGGAGAAAGTTCGGCAGGTCACGGGTCATCGTTTTTCATCAGAAAATTGAATTTTTGGACTGTAGAAAAATTGATTCAAAATATCATTTGGTTGGTGCCTCATGTTGAATACCTTCTTTTTGAAACCTCAATGTGACCAAAATTCCCATTTTTACAGACTTTTTCTCCTACTCAGAAGCTTCTATTTCAACCAATTTCAGGCATTAAAATGACTCTAAACACACTTATTTTAGTTCCAAACGTGATAATTCACATGCAATTGTCATTTACAGTCAAAAAACGAAACATTAAAAAATTACCATTTCTGACCATCTGGAGAAAGTTCGACAGGTCACGGGTCATCGTTTTTCATCAGAAAATTGATTTTTTGGATTGTAGAAAAATTGATTGAAAATGTCTTTTGGATTGTGCCTCATGTTGAATAACTACTTTTTAAAGCCTCAATGTGACCAAAATTGCCATTTTTACAGACTTTTTCTGCTACTCAGAAGCTTCTATTTCGAACAATTTCAGGCATTAAAATGACTCTAAACACACTTATTTTAGTTCCAAGCGTGATAAATCACATGCAATAGTCATTTACAGTCAAAAAATGAAACATTAAAAAATTTCCATTACTGACCATCTGGAGAAAGTTCGACAGGTCACAGGTCATTGTTTTCCATCAGAAAATTGATTTTTTGGACTGTAGAAAAATTGATTGAATATGTCTTTCGGTTGGTGCCTCATGTTGAATAACTTCTTTTTGAAGCCTCAATATGACCAAAATTCCCATTTTTACAGACTTTCACTCCTACTAAGAAACTTCTATTTCAACCAATTTCAGGCATTAAAATGACTCTAAACACACTTATTTTAGTTCCAAACGTGATAATTCACATGCAATTGTCATTTACAGTCAAAAAATGAAACATTAAAAAATTTCCATTACTGACCATCTGGAGAAAGTTCGAAAAGTCACGGGTCATCGTTTTTCATCAGAAAATTGATTTTTTGGACTGTAGAAAAATTGATTGAAAATGTCTTTTGGATTGTGCCTCATGTTGAATAACTACGTTTTAAAGCCTCAATGTGACCAAAATTGCTATTTTTACAGACTTTTTCTCCTACTCGGAAGCTTCTATTTCGACCAATTTCAGGCATTAAAATGACTCTAAACACACTTATTTTAGTTCCAAACGTGATAATTCACATGCAATAGTCATTGACAGTCACAAAAAGAAGCATTAAAAAATTACCATTTCTGACCATCTGGAGAAAGTTCGGCAGGTCACGGGTCATCGTTTTTCATCAGAAAATTGAATTTTTGGACTGTAGAAAAATTGATTCAAAATATCATTTGGTTGGTGCCTCATGTTGAATACCTTCTTTTTGAAACCTCAATGTGACCAAAATTCCCATTTTTACAGACTTTTTCTCCTACTCAGAAGCTTCTATTTCAACCAATTTCAGGCATTAAAATGACTCTAAACACACTTATTTTAGTTCCAAACGTGATAATTCACATGCAATTGTCATTTACAGTCAAAAAACGAAACATTAAAAAATTACCATTTCTGACCATCTGGAGAAAGTTCGACAGGTCACGGGTCATCGTTTTTCATCAGAAAATTGATTTTTTGGATTGTAGAAAAATTGATTGAAAATGTCTTTTGGATTGTGCCTCATGTTGAATAACTACTTTTTAAAGCCTCAATGTGACCAAAATTGCCATTTTTACAGACTTTTTCTGCTACTCAGAAGCTTCTATTTCGAACAATTTCAGGCATTAAAATGACTCTAAACACACTTATTTTAGTTCCAAACGTGATAATTCACATGCAATAGTCATTTACAGTCAAAAAATTAAACATTAAAAAAATTACCATTTCTGACCATCTGGAGAAAGTTCGACAGGTCACGGGTCATCGTTTTTCATCAGAAAATAGATTTTGTAGACTGTAGAAAAATTGATTGAAAATGTCTTTTGGATTGTGCCTCATGTTGAATAACTACTTTTTAAAGCCTCAATGTGACCAAAATTGCCCTTTTTACAGACTTTTCCTGCTACTCAGAAGCTTCTATTTCGACCAATTTCAGTCATTAAAATGAGTCTAAACACAATTATTTTAGCTCCAAGAGTTCTAATTCACATGCAATGTTCATTTACAGTCAAAAAATTAAACATAAAAAAATTACCATTTCTGACCATCTGGAGAAAGTTCGACAGGTAACGGGTCATAATATTTCATCAGAAAATTGAGTTTTTTTGTACAGTAGAAAAATTGATTCAAAATGTCACTTAGATTGTGCCTCATGTTGAATAACTACTTTTTAAAGCCTCAATGTGACCAAAAGTGCCATTTTTATAGACTTTTACTCTTACTCAGAAGCTTCTATTTCGACCAATTTCAGGCATTAAAATGACTCTAAACACACTTATTTTAGTTCCAAAAGTGATAATTCACATGCAATAGTCATTTACAGTCAAAAAATTAAACATTAAAAAAATTACCATTTCTGACCATCTGGAGAAAGTTCAACAGGTCACGGGTCATCGTTTTTCATCAGAAAATTGATTTTTTGGACTGTAGAAAAATTGATTGAAAATGTCTTTTGGATTGTGCCTCATGTTGAATAAATACTTTTTAAAGCCTCAATGTGACCAAAATTGCCATTTTTACAGACTTTTTCTGCTACTCAGAAGCTTCTATTTCGAACAATTTCAGGCATTAAAATGACTCTAAACACACTTATTTTAGTTCCAAACGTGATCATTCACATGCAATAGTCATTTACAGTCAAAAAATTAAACATTAAAAAAATTACCATTTCTGACCATCTGGAGAAAGTTCGACAGGTCACAGGTCATTGTTTTCCATCAGAAAATTGATTTTTTGGACTGTAGAAAAATTGATTGAATATGTCTTTCGGTTGGTGCCTCATGTTGAATAACTTCTTTTTGAAGCCTCAATATGACCAAAATTCCCATTTTACAGACTTTTACTCCTACTAAGAAACTTCTATTTCAACCAATTTCAGGCATTAAAATGACTCTAAACACACTTATTTTAGTTCCAAACGTGATAATTCACATGCAATTGTCATTTACAGTCAAAAAATGAAACATTAAAAAATTTCCATTACTGACCATCTGGAGAAAGTTCGAAAAGTCACGGGTCATCGTTTTTCATCAGAAAATTGATTTTTTGGACTGTAGAAAAATTGATTGAAAATGTCTTTTGGATTGTGCCTCATGTTGAATAACTACGTTTTAAAGCCTCAATGTGACCAAAATTGCTATTTTTACAGACTTTTTCTCCTACTCGGAAGCTTCTATTTCGACCAATTTCAGGCATTAAAATGACTCTAAACACACTTATTTTAGTTCCAAACGTGATAATTCACATGCAATAGTCATTGACAGTCACAAAAAGAAGCATTAAAAAATTACCATTTCTGACCATCTGGAGAAAGTTCGGCAGGTCACGGGTCATCGTTTTTCATCAGAAAATTGAATTTTTGGACTGTAGAAAAATTGATTCAAAATATCATTTGGTTGGTGCCTCATGTTGAATACCTTCTTTTTGAAACCTCAATGTGACCAAAATTCCCATTTTTACAGACTTTTTCTCCTACTCAGAAGCTTCTATTTCAACCAATTTCAGGCATTAAAATGACTCTAAACACACTTATTTTAGTTCCAAACGTGATAATTCACATGCAATTGTCATTTACAGTCAAAAAACGAAACATTAAAAAATTACCATTTCTGACCATCTGGAGAAAGTTCGACAGGTCACGGGTCATCGTTTTTCATCAGAAAATTGATTTTTTGGATTGTAGAAAAATTGATTGAAAATGTCTTTTGGATTGTGCCTCATGTTGAATAACTACTTTTTAAAGCCTCAATGTGACCAAAATTGCCATTTTTACAGACTTTTTCTGCTACTCAGAAGCTTCTATTTCGAACAATTTCAGGCATTAAAATGACTCTAAACACACTTATTTTAGTTCCAAGCGTGATAAATCACATGCAATAGTCATTTACAGTCAAAAAATGAAACATTAAAAAATTTCCATTACTGACCATCTGGAGAAAGTTCGACAGGTCACAGGTCATTGTTTTCCATCAGAAAATTGATTTTTTGGACTGTAGAAAAATTGATTGAATATGTCTTTCGGTTGGTGCCTCATGTTGAATAACTTCTTTTTGAAGCCTCAATATGACCAAAATTCCCATTTTTACAGACTTTTACTCCTACTAAGAAACTTCTATTTCAACCAATTTCAGGCATTAAAATGACTCTAAACACACTTATTTTAGTTCCAAACGTGATAATTCACATGCAATTGTCATTTACAGTCAAAAAATGAAACATTAAAAAATTTCCATTACTGACCATCTGGAGAAAGTTCGAAAAGTCACGGGTCATCGTTTTTCATCAGAAAATTGATTTTTTGGACTGTAGAAAAATTGATTGAAAATGTCTTTTGGATTGTGCCTCATGTTGAATAACTACGTTTTAAAGCCTCAATGTGACCAAAATTGCTATTTTTACAGACTTTTTCTCCTACTCGGAAGCTTCTATTTCGACCAATTTCAGGCATTAAAATGACTCTAAACACACTTATTTTAGTTCCAAACGTGATAATTCACATGCAATAGTCATTGACAGTCACAAAAAGAAGCATTAAAAAATTACCATTTCTGACCATCTGGAGAAAGTTCGGCAGGTCACGGGTCATCGTTTTTCATCAGAAAATTGAATTTTTGGACTGTAGAAAAATTGATTCAAAATATCATTTGGTTGGTGCCTCATGTTGAATACCTTCTTTTTGAAACCTCAATGTGACCAAAATTCCCATTTTTACAGACTTTTTCTCCTACTCAGAAGCTTCTATTTCAACCAATTTCAGGCATTAAAATGACTCTAAACACACTTATTTTAGTTCCAAACGTGATAATTCACATGCAATTGTCATTTACAGTCAAAAAACGAAACATTAAAAAATTACCATTTCTGACCATCTGGAGAAAGTTCGACAGGTCACGGGTCATCGTTTTTCATCAGAAAATTGATTTTTTGGATTGTAGAAAAATTGATTGAAAATGTCTTTTGGATTGTGCCTCATGTTGAATAACTACTTTTTAAAGCCTCAATGTGACCAAAATTGCCATTTTTACAGACTTTTTCTGCTACTCAGAAGCTTCTATTTCGAACAATTTCAGGCATTAAAATGACTCTAAACACACTTATTTTAGTTCCAAGCGTGATAAATCACATGCAATAGTCATTTACAGTCAAAAAATGAAACATTAAAAAATTTCCATTACTGACCATCTGGAGAAAGTTCGACAGGTCACAGGTCATTGTTTTCCATCAGAAAATTGATTTTTTGGACTGTAGAAAAATTGATTGAATATGTCTTTCGGTTGGTGCCTCATGTTGAATAACTTCTTTTTGAAGCCTCAATATGACCAAAATTCCCATTTTTACAGACTTTTACTCCTACTAAGAAACTTCTATTTCAACCAATTTCAGGCATTAAAATGACTCTAAACACACTTATTTTAGTTCCAAACGTGATAATTCACATGCAATTGTCATTTACAGTCAAAAAATGAAACATTAAAAAATTTCCATTACTGACCATCTGGAGAAAGTTCGAAAAGTCACGGGTCATCGTTTTTCATCAGAAAATTGATTTTTTGGACTGTAGAAAAATTGATTGAAAATGTCTTTTGGATTGTGCCTCATGTTGAATAACTACGTTTTAAAGCCTCAATGTGACCAAAATTGCTATTTTTACAGACTTTTTCTCCTACTCGGAAGCTTCTATTTCGACCAATTTCAGGCATTAAAATGACTCTAAACACACTTATTTTAGTTCCAAACGTGATAATTCACATGCAATAGTCATTGACAGTCACAAAAAGAAGCATTAAAAAATTACCATTTCTGACCATCTGGAGAAAGTTCGGCAGGTCACGGGTCATCGTTTTTCATCAGAAAATTGAATTTTTGGACTGTAGAAAAATTGATTCAAAATATCATTTGGTTGGTGCCTCATGTTGAATACCTTCTTTTTGAAACCTCAATGTGACCAAAATTCCCATTTTTACAGACTTTTTCTCCTACTCAGAAGCTTCTATTTCAACCAATTTCAGGCATTAAAATGACTCTAAACACACTTATTTTAGTTCCAAACGTGATAATTCACATGCAATTGTCATTTACAGTCAAAAAACGAAACATTAAAAAATTACCATTTCTGACCATCTGGAGAAAGTTCGACAGGTCACGGGTCATCGTTTTTCATCAGAAAATTGATTTTTTGGATTGTAGAAAAATTGATTGAAAATGTCTTTTGGATTGTGCCTCATGTTGAATAACTACTTTTTAAAGCCTCAATGTGACCAAAATTGCCATTTTTACAGACTTTTTCTGCTACTCAGAAGCTTCTATTTCGAACAATTTCAGGCATTAAAATGACTCTAAACACACTTATTTTAGTTCCAAGCGTGATAAATCACATGCAATAGTCATTTACAGTCAAAAAATGAAACATTAAAAAATTTCCATTACTGACCATCTGGAGAAAGTTCGACAGGTCACAGGTCATTGTTTTCCATCAGAAAATTGATTTTTTGGACTGTAGAAAAATTGATTGAATATGTCTTTCGGTTGGTGCCTCATGTTGAATAACTTCTTTTTGAAGCCTCAATATGACCAAAATTCCCATTTTTACAGACTTTTACTCCTACTAAGAAACTTCTATTTCAACCAATTTCAGGCATTAAAATGACTCTAAACACACTTATTTTAGTTCTAAACGTGATAATTCACATGCAATTGTCATTTACAGTCAAAAAACGAAACATTAAAAAATTACCATTTCTGACCATCTGGAGAAAGTTCGACAGGTCACGGGTCATCGTTTTTCATCAGAAAATTGATTTTTTGGATTGTAGAAAAATTGATTGAAAATGTCTTTTGGATTGTGCCTCATGTTGAATAACTACTTTTTAAAGCCTCAATGTGACCAAAATTGCCATTTTTACAGACTTTTTCTCCTACTCAGAAGCTTCTATTTCGACCAATTTCAGGCATTAAAATGACTCTAAACACAATTATTTTAGCTCCAAGAGTTCTAATTCACATGCAATGTTCATTTACAGTCAAAAAATTAAACATTAAAAAATTACCATTTCTGACCATCTGGAGAAAGTTCGACAGGTCACGGGTCATCGTTTTTCATCAGAAAATAGATTTTGTAGACTGTAGAAAAATTGATTGAAAATGTCTTTTGGATTGTGCCTCATGTTGAATAACTACTTTTTAAAGCCTCAATGTGACCAAAATTGCCCTTTTTACAGACTTTTCCTGCTACTCAGAAGCTTCTATTTCGACCAATTTCAGGCATTAAAATGAGTCTAAACACAATTATTTTAGCTCCAAGAGTTCTAATTCACATGCAATGTTCATTTACAGTCAAAAAATTAAACATAAAAAAATTACCATTTCTGACCATCTGGAGAAAGTTCGACAGGTAACGGGTCATAATATTTCATCAGAAAATTGAGTTTTTTTGTACAGTAGAAAAATTGATTCAAAATGTCACTTAGATTGTGCCTCATGTTGAATAACTACTTTTTAAAGCCTCAATGTGACCAAAAGTGCCATTTTTATAGACTTTTACTCTTACTCAGAAGCTTCTATTTCGACCAATTTCAGGCATTAAAATGACTCTAAACACACTTATTTTAGTTCCAAAAGTGATAATTCACATGCAATAGTCATTTACAGTCAAAAAATTAAACATTAAAAAAATTACCATTTCTGACCATCTGGAGAAAGTTCAACAGGTCACGGGTCATCGTTTTTCATCAGAAAATTGATTTTTTGGACTGTAGAAAAATTGATTGAAAATGTCTTTTGGATTGTGCCTCATGTTGAATAAATACTTTTTAAAGCCTCAATGTGACCAAAATTGCCATTTTTACAGACTTTTTCTGCTACTCAGAAGCTTCTATTTCGAACAATTTCAGGCATTAAAATGACTCTAAACACACTTATTTTAGTTCCAAACGTGATCATTCACATGCAATAGTCATTTACAGTCAAAAAATTAAACATTAAAAAAATTACCATTTCTGACCATCTGGAGAAAGTTCGACAGGTCACAGGTCATTGTTTTCCATCAGAAAATTGATTTTTTGGACTGTAGAAAAATTGATTGAATATGTCTTTCGGTTGGTGCCTCATGTTGAATAACTTCTTTTTGAAGCCTCAATATGACCAAAATTCCCATTTTTACAGACTTTTACTCCTACTAAGAAACTTCTATTTCAACCAATTTCAGGCATTAAAATGACTCTAAACACACTTATTTTAGTTCCAAACGTGATAATTCACATGCAATTGTCATTTACAGTCAAAAAATGAAACATTAAAAAATTTCCATTACTGACCATCTGGAGAAAGTTCGAAAAGTCACGGGTCATCGTTTTTCATCAGAAAAATGATTTTTTGGACTGTAGAAAAATTGATTGAAAATGTCTTTTGGATTGTGCCTCATGTTGAATAACTACGTTTTAAAGCCTCAATGTGACCAAAATTGCTATTTTTACAGACTTTTTCTCCTACTCGGAAGCTTCTATTTCGACCAATTTCAGGCATTAAAATGACTCTAAACACACTTATTTTAGTTCCAAACGTGATAATTCACATGCAATAGTCATTGACAGTCACAAAAAGAAGCATTAAAAAATTACCATTTCTGACCATCTGGAGAAAGTTCGGCAGGTCACGGGTCATCATTTTTCATCAGAAAATTGAATTTTTGGACTGTAGAAAAATTGATTCAAAATATCATTTGGTTGGTGCCTCATTTTGAATACCTTCTTTTTGAAACCTCAATGTGACCAAAATTCCCATTTTTACAGACTTTTTCTCCTACTCAGAAGCTTCTATTTCAACCAATTTCAGGCATTAAAATGACTCTAAACACACTTATTTTAGTTCCAAACGTGATAATTCACATGCAATTGTCATTTACAGTCAAAAAACGAAACATTAAAAAATTACCATTTCTGACCATCTGGAGAAAGTTCGACAGGTCACGGGTCATCGTTTTTCATTAGAAAATTGATTTTTTGGATTGTAGAAAAATTGATTGAAAATGTCTTTTGGATTGTGCCTCATGTTGAATAACTACTTTTTAAAGCCTCAATGTGACTAAAATTGCCATTTTTACAGACTTTTTCTGCTACTCAGAAGCTTCTATTTCGAACAATTTCAGGCATTAAAATGACTCTAAACACACTTATTTTAGTTCCAAGCGTGATAAATCACATGCAATAGTCATTTACAGTCAAAAAATGAAACATTAAAAAATTTCCATTACTGACCATCTGGAGAAAGTTCGACAGGTCACAGGTCATTGTTTTCCATCAGAAAATTGATTTTTTGGACTGTAGAAAAATTGATTGAATATGTCTTTCGGTTGGTGCCTCATGTTGAATAACTTCTTTTTGAAGCCTCAATATGACCAAAATTCCCATTTTTACAGACTTTTACTCCTACTAAGAAACTTCTATTTCAACCAATTTCAGGCATTAAAATGACTCTAAACACACTTATTTTAGTTCCAAACGTGATAATTCACATGCAATTGTCATTTACAGTCAAAAAATGAAACATTAAAAAATTTCCATTACTGACCATCTGGAGAAAGTTCGAAAAGTCACGGGTCATCGTTTTTCATCAGAAAATTGATTTTTTGGACTGTAGAAAAATTGATTGAAAATGTCTTTTGGATTGTGCCTCATGTTGAATAACTACGTTTTAAAGCCTCAATGTGACCAAAATTGCTATTTTTACAGACTTTTTCTCCTACTCGGAAGCTTCTATTTCGACCAATTTCAGGCATTAAAATGACTCTAAACACACTTATTTTAGTTCCAAACGTGATAATTCACATGCAATAGTCATTGACAGTCACAAAAAGAAGCATTAAAAAATTACCATTTCTGACCATCTGGAGAAAGTTCGGCAGGTCACGGGTCATCGTTTTTCATCAGAAAATTGAATTTTTGGACTGTAGAAAAATTGATTCAAAATATCATTTGGTTGGTGCCTCATGTTGAATACCTTCTTTTTGAAACCTCAATGTGACCAAAATTCCCATTTTTACAGACTTTTTCTCCTACTCAGAAGCTTCTATTTCAACCAATTTCAGGCATTAAAATGACTCTAAACACACTTATTTTAGTTCCAAACGTGATAATTCACATGCAATTGTCATTTACAGTCAAAAAACGAAACATTAAAAAATTACCATTTCTGACCATCTGGAGAAAGTTCGACAGGTCACGGGTCATCGTTTTTCATCAGAAAATTGATTTTTTGGATTGTAGAAAAATTGATTGAAAATGTCTTTTGGATTGTGCCTCATGTTGAATAACTACTTTTTAAAGCCTCAATGTGACCAAAATTGCCATTTTTACAGACTTTTTCTGCTACTCAGAAGCTTCTATTTCGAATAATTTCAGGCATTAAAATGACTCTAAACACACTTATTTTAGTTCCAAGCGTGATAAATCACATGCAATAGTCATTTACAGTCAAAAAATGAAACATTAAAAAATTTCCATTAATGACCATCTGGAGAAAGTTCGACAGGTCACGGGTCATCGTTTTTCATCAGAAAATAGATTTTTTGGATTGTAGAAAAATTGATTGAAAATGTCTTTCGGATTGTGCCTCATGTTGAATAACTACTTTTTAAAGACTCAACGTGACCAAAATTGCCATTTTTACAGACTTTTTCTGCTACTCAGAAGCTTCTATTTCTAACAATTTCAGGCATTAAAATGACTCTAAACACACTTATTTTAGTTCCAAACGTGATAATTCACATGCAATAGTAATTTACAGTCAAAAAATGAAACATTAAAGAATTACCATTTCTGACCATCTGGAGAAAGTTTGACAGGTCGCGGGTCATCGTTTTTCATCAGAAAATAGATTTTGTAGACTGTAGAAAAATTGATTGAAAATGTCTTTTGGATTGTGCCTCATGTTGAATAACTACTTTTTAAAGCCTCAATGTGACCAAAATTGCCCTTTTTACAGACTTTTCCTGCTACTCAGAAGCTTCTATTTCGACCAATTTCAGGCATTAAAATGAGTCTAAACACAATTATTTTAGCTCCAAGAGCTCTAATTCACATGCAATGTTCATTTATAGTCAAAAAATTAAACATAAAAAAATTACCATTTCTGACCATCTGGAGAAAGTTCGACAGGTCACGGATCATCGTTTTTCATCAGAAAATTGATTTTTTGGATTGTAGAAAAATTGATTGAAAATGTCTTTTGGATTGTGCCTCATGTTGAATAACTACTTTTTAAAGCCTCAATGTGACCAAAATTGCCATTTTTACAGACTTTTTCTGCTACTCAGAAGCTTCTATTTCGAACAATTTCAGGCATTAAAATGACTCTAAACACACTTATTTTAGTTCCAAACGTTATAATTCACATGCAATAGTCATTTACAGTCAAAAAATGAAACATTAAAAAATTACCATTTCTGACCATCTGGAGAAAGTTCGACAGGTCACGGGTCATCGTTTTTCATCAGAAAATAGATTTTTTGGACTGTAGAAAAATTGATTGAAAATGTCTTTTGGATTGTGCCTCATGTTGAATAACTACTTTTTAAAGCCTCAATGTGACCAAAATTGCCATTTTTACAGACTTTTTCTCCTACTCAGAAGCTTCTATTTCAACCAATTTCAGGCATTAAAATGACTCTAAACACACTTATTTTAGTTCCAAACATGATAATTCACATGCAATAGTCATTGACAGTCACAAAAAGAAGCATTAAAAAATTACCATTTCTGACCATCTGGAGAAAGTTCGACAGGTCACGGGTCATCGTTTTTCATCAGAAAATTGATTTTTTGGATTGTAGAAAAATTGATTGAAAATGTCTTTCGGTTGGTGCCTCATGTTGAATAACTTCTTTTTGAAACCTCAATGTGACCAAAATTCCCATTTTTAGAGACTTTTTCTCCTACTCAGAAGCTTCTATTTCAACCAATTTCAGGCATTAAAATGACTCTAAACACACTTATTTTAGTTCCAAACGTGATAATTCACATGCAATTGTCATTTACAGTCAAAAAACTTAACATTAAAAAATTACCATTTCTGACCATCTGGAGAAAGTTCGACAGGTCACGGGTCATCGTTTTTCATCAGAAAATTGATTTTTTGGACTGTAGAAAAATTGATTGAAAATGTCTTTTGGATTGTGCCTCATGTTGAATAACTACTTTTTAAAGCCTCAATGTGACCAAAATTGCCATTTTTACAGACTTTTTCTGCTACTCAGAAGCTTCTATTTCGAACAATTTCAGGCATTAAAATGACTCTAAACACACTTATTTTAGTTCCAAACGTGATCATTCACATGCAATAGTCATTTACAGTCAAAAAATTAAACATTAAAAAAATTACCATTTCTGACCATCTGGAGAAAGTTCGACAGGTCACGGGTCATTGTTTTCCATCAGAAAATTGATTTTTTGGACTGTAGAAAAATTGATTGAAAATGTCTTTCGGTTGGTGCCTCATGTTGAATAACTTCTTTTTGAAGCCTCAATATGACCAAAATTCCCATTTTTACAGACTTTTACTCCTACTAAGAAACTTCTATTTCAACCAATTTCAGGCATTAAAATGACTCTAAACACACTTATTTTAGTTCCAAACGTGATAATTCACATGCAATAGTCATTTACAGTCAGAAAATGAAACATTAAAGAATTACCATTTCTGACCATCTGGAGAAAGTTTGACAGGTCGCGGGTCATCGTTTTTCATCAGAAAATAGATTTTGTAGACTGTAGAAAAATTGATTGAAAATGTCTTTTGGATTGTGCCTCATGTTGAATAACTACTTTTTAAAGCCTCAATGTGACCAAAATTGCCCTTTTTACAGACTTTTCCTGCTACTCAGAAGCTTCTATTTCGACCAATTTCAGGCATTAAAATGAGTCTAAACACAATTATTTTAGCTCCAAGAGCTCTAATTCACATGCAATGTTCATTTATAGTCAAAAAATTAAACATAAAAAAATTACCATTTCTGACCATCTGGAGAAAGTTCGACAGGTCACGGATCATCGTTTTTCATCAGAAAATTGATTTTTTGGATTGTAGAAAAATTGATTGAAAATGTCTTTTGGATTGTGCCTCATGTTGAATAACTACTTTTTAAAGCCTCAATGTGACCAAAATTGCCATTTTTACAGACTTTTTCTGCTACTCAGAAGCTTCTATTTCGAACAATTTCAGGCATTAAAATGACTCTAAACACACTTATTTTAGTTCCAAACGTTATAATTCACATGCAATAGTCATTTACAGTCAAAAAATGAAACATTAAAAAATTACCATTTCTGACCATCTGGAGAAAGTTCGACAGGTCACGGGTCATCGTTTTTCATCAGAAAATAGATTTTTTGGACTGTAGAAAAATTGATTGAAAATGTCTTTTGGATTGTGCCTCATGTTGAATAACTACTTTTTAAAGCCTCAATGTGACCAAAATTGCCATTTTTACAGACTTTTTCTCCTACTCAGAAGCTTCTATTTCAACCAATTTCAGGCATTAAAATGACTCTAAACACACTTATTTTAGTTCCAAACATGATAATTCACATGCAATAGTCATTGACAGTCACAAAAAGAAGCATTAAAAAATTACCATTTCTGACCATCTGGAGAAAGTTCGACAGGTCACGGGTCATCGTTTTTCATCAGAAAATTGAATTTTTGGACTGTAGAAAAATTGATTCAAAATATCATTTGGTTGGTGCCTCATGTTGAATACCTTCTTTTTGAAACCTCAATGTGACCAAAATTCCCATTTTTAGAGACTTTTTCTCCTACTCAGAAGCTTCTATTTCAACCAATTTCAGGCATTAAAATGACTCTAAACACACTTATTTTAGTTCCAAACGTGATAATTCACATGCAATTGTCATTTACAGTCAAAAAACTTAACATTAAAAAATTACCATTTCTGACCATCTGGAGAAAGTTCGACAGGTCACGGGTCATCGTTTTTCATCAGAAAATTGATTTTTTGGACTGTAGAAAAATTGATTGAAAATGTCTTTTGGATTGTGCCTCATGTTGAATAACTACTTTTTAAAGCCTCAATGTGACCAAAATTGCCATTTTTACAGACTTTTTCTGCTACTCAGAAGCTTCTATTTCGAACAATTTCAGGCATTAAAATGACTCTAAACACACTTATTTTAGTTCCAAACGTGATCATTCACATGCAATAGTCATTTACAGTCAAAAAATTAAACATTAAAAAAATTACCATTTCTGACCATCTGGAGAAAGTTCGACAGGTCACGGGTCATTGTTTTCCATCAGAAAATTGATTTTTTGGACTGTAGAAAAATTGATTGAAAATGTCTTTCGGTTGGTGCCTCATGTTGAATAACTTCTTCTTGAAGCCTCAATATGACCAAAATTCCCATTTTTACAGACTTTTACTCCTACTAAGAAACTTCTATTTCAACCAATTTCAGGCATTAAAATGACTCTAAACACACTTATTTTAGTTCCAAACGTGATAATTCACATGCAATTGTCATTTACAGTCAAAAAATGAAACATTAAAAAATTTCCATTACTGACCATCTGGAGAAAGTTCGAAAAGTCACGGGTCATCGTTTTTCATCAGAAAAATGATTTTTTGGACTGTAGAAAAATTGATTGAAAATGTCTTTTGGATTGTGCCTCATGTTGAATAACTACGTTTTAAAGCCTCAATGTGACCAAAATTGCTATTTTTACAGACTTTTTCTCCTACTCGGAAGCTTCTATTTCGACCAATTTCAGGCATTAAAATGACTCTAAACACACTTATTTTAGTTCCAAACGTGATAATTCACATGCAATAGTCATTGACAGTCACAAAAAGAAGCATTAAAAAATTACCATTTCTGACCATCTGGAGAAAGTTCGGCAGGTCACGGGTCATCATTTTTCATCAGAAAATTGAATTTTTGGACTGTAGAAAAATTGATTCAAAATATCATTTGGTTGGTGCCTCATTTTGAATACCTTCTTTTTGAAACCTCAATGTGACCAAAATTCCCATTTTTACAGACTTTTTCTCCTACTCAGAAGCTTCTATTTCAACCAATTTCAGGCATTAAAATGACTCTAAACACACTTATTTTAGTTCCAAACGTGATAATTCACATGCAATTGTCATTTACAGTCAAAAAACGAAACATTAAAAAATTACCATTTCTGACCATCTGGAGAAAGTTCGACAGGTCACGGGTCATCGTTTTTCATTAGAAAATTGATTTTTTGGATTGTAGAAAAATTGATTGAAAATGTCTTTTGGATTGTGCCTCATGTTGAATAACTACTTTTTAAAGCCTCAATGTGACTAAAATTGCCATTTTTACAGACTTTTTCTGCTACTCAGAAGCTTCTATTTCGAACAATTTCAGGCATTAAAATGACTCTAAACACACTTATTTTAGTTCCAAGCGTGATAAATCACATGCAATAGTCATTTACAGTCAAAAAATGAAACATTAAAAAATTTCCATTACTGACCATCTGGAGAAAGTTCGACAGGTCACAGGTCATTGTTTTCCATCAGAAAATTGATTTTTTGGACTGTAGAAAAATTGATTGAATATGTCTTTCGGTTGGTGCCTCATGTTGAATAACTTCTTTTTGAAGCCTCAATATGACCAAAATTCCCATTTTTACAGACTTTTACTCCTACTAAGAAACTTCTATTTCAACCAATTTCAGGCATTAAAATGACTCTAAACACACTTATTTTAGTTCCAAACGTGATAATTCACATGCAATTGTCATTTACAGTCAAAAAATGAAACATTAAAAAATTTCCATTACTGACCATCTGGAGAAAGTTCGAAAAGTCACGGGTCATCGTTTTTCATCAGAAAATTGATTTTTTGGACTGTAGAAAAATTGATTGAAAATGTCTTTTGGATTGTGCCTCATGTTGAATAACTACGTTTTAAAGCCTCAATGTGACCAAAATTGCTATTTTTACAGACTTTTTCTCCTACTCGGAAGCTTCTATTTCGACCAATTTCAGGCATTAAAATGACTCTAAACACACTTATTTTAGTTCCAAACGTGATAATTCACATGCAATAGTCATTGACAGTCACAAAAAGAAGCATTAAAAAATTACCATTTCTGACCATCTGGAGAAAGTTCGGCAGGTCACGGGTCATCGTTTTTCATCAGAAAATTGAATTTTTGGACTGTAGAAAAATTGATTCAAAATATCATTTGGTTGGTGCCTCATGTTGAATACCTTCTTTTTGAAACCTCAATGTGACCAAAATTCCCATTTTTACAGACTTTTTCTCCTACTCAGAAGCTTCTATTTCAACCAATTTCAGGCATTAAAATGACTCTAAACACACTTATTTTAGTTCCAAACGTGATAATTCACATGCAATTGTCATTTACAGTCAAAAAACGAAACATTAAAAAATTACCATTTCTGACCATCTGGAGAAAGTTCGACAGGTCACGGGTCATCGTTTTTCATCAGAAAATTGATTTTTTGGATTGTAGAAAAATTGATTGAAAATGTCTTTTGGATTGTGCCTCATGTTGAATAACTACTTTTTAAAGCCTCAATGTGACCAAAATTGCCATTTTTACAGACTTTTTCTGCTACTCAGAAGCTTCTATTTCGAATAATTTCAGGCATTAAAATGACTCTAAACACACTTATTTTAGTTCCAAGCGTGATAAATCACATGCAATAGTCATTTACAGTCAAAAAATGAAACATTAAAAAATTTCCATTAATGACCATCTGGAGAAAGTTCGACAGGTCACGGGTCATCGTTTTTCATCAGAAAATAGATTTTTTGGATTGTAGAAAAATTGATTGAAAATGTCTTTCGGATTGTGCCTCATGTTGAATAACTACTTTTTAAAGACTCAACGTGACCAAAATTGCCATTTTTACAGACTTTTTCTGCTACTCAGAAGCTTCTATTTCTAACAATTTCAGGCATTAAAATGACTCTAAACACACTTATTTTAGTTCCAAACGTGATAATTCACATGCAATAGTAATTTACAGTCAAAAAATGAAACATTAAAGAATTACCATTTCTGACCATCTGGAGAAAGTTTGACAGGTCGCGGGTCATCGTTTTTCATCAGAAAATAGATTTTGTAGACTGTAGAAAAATTGATTGAAAATGTCTTTTGGATTGTGCCTCATGTTGAATAACTACTTTTTAAAGCCTCAATGTGACCAAAATTGCCCTTTTTACAGACTTTTCCTGCTACTCAGAAGCTTCTATTTCGACCAATTTCAGGCATTAAAATGAGTCTAAACACAATTATTTTAGCTCCAAGAGCTCTAATTCACATGCAATGTTCATTTATAGTCAAAAAATTAAACATAAAAAAATTACCATTTCTGACCATCTGGAGAAAGTTCGACAGGTCACGGATCATCGTTTTTCATCAGAAAATTGATTTTTTGGATTGTAGAAAAATTGATTGAAAATGTCTTTTGGATTGTGCCTCATGTTGAATAACTACTTTTTAAAGCCTCAATGTGACCAAAATTGCCATTTTTACAGACTTTTTCTGCTACTCAGAAGCTTCTATTTCGAACAATTTCAGGCATTAAAATGACTCTAAACACACTTATTTTAGTTCCAAACGTTATAATTCACATGCAATAGTCATTTACAGTCAAAAAATGAAACATTAAAAAATTACCATTTCTGACCATCTGGAGAAAGTTCGACAGGTCACGGGTCATCGTTTTTCATCAGAAAATAGATTTTTTGGACTGTAGAAAAATTGATTGAAAATGTCTTTTGGATTGTGCCTCATGTTGAATAACTACTTTTTAAAGCCTCAATGTGACCAAAATTGCCATTTTTACAGACTTTTTCTCCTACTCAGAAGCTTCTATTTCAACCAATTTCAGGCATTAAAATGACTCTAAACACACTTATTTTAGTTCCAAACATGATAATTCACATGCAATAGTCATTGACAGTCACAAAAAGAAGCATTAAAAAATTACCATTTCTGACCATCTGGAGAAAGTTCGACAGGTCACGGGTCATCGTTTTTCATCAGAAAATTGATTTTTTGGATTGTAGAAAAATTGATTGAAAATGTCTTTCGGTTGGTGCCTCATGTTGAATAACTTCTTTTTGAAACCTCAATGTGACCAAAATTCCCATTTTTAGAGACTTTTTCTCCTACTCAGAAGCTTCTATTTCAACCAATTTCAGGCATTAAAATGACTCTAAACACACTTATTTTAGTTCCAAACGTGATAATTCACATGCAATTGTCATTTACAGTCAAAAAACTTAACATTAAAAAATTACCATTTCTGACCATCTGGAGAAAGTTCGACAGGTCACGGGTCATCGTTTTTCATCAGAAAATTGATTTTTTGGACTGTAGAAAAATTGATTGAAAATGTCTTTTGGATTGTGCCTCATGTTGAATAACTACTTTTTAAAGCCTCAATGTGACCAAAATTGCCATTTTTACAGACTTTTTCTGCTACTCAGAAGCTTCTATTTCGAACAATTTCAGGCATTAAAATGACTCTAAACACACTTATTTTAGTTCCAAACGTGATCATTCACATGCAATAGTCATTTACAGTCAAAAAATTAAACATTAAAAAAATTACCATTTCTGACCATCTGGAGAAAGTTCGACAGGTCACGGGTCATTGTTTTCCATCAGAAAATTGATTTTTTGGACTGTAGAAAAATTGATTGAAAATGTCTTTCGGTTGGTGCCTCATGTTGAATAACTTCTTTTTGAAGCCTCAATATGACCAAAATTCCCATTTTTACAGACTTTTACTCCTACTAAGAAACTTCTATTTCAACCAATTTCAGGCATTAAAATGACTCTAAACACACTTATTTTAGTTCCAAACGTGATAATTCACATGCAATAGTCATTTACAGTCAGAAAATGAAACATTAAAGAATTACCATTTCTGACCATCTGGAGAAAGTTTGACAGGTCGCGGGTCATCGTTTTTCATCAGAAAATAGATTTTGTAGACTGTAGAAAAATTGATTGAAAATGTCTTTTGGATTGTGCCTCATGTTGAATAACTACTTTTTAAAGCCTCAATGTGACCAAAATTGCCCTTTTTACAGACTTTTCCTGCTACTCAGAAGCTTCTATTTCGACCAATTTCAGGCATTAAAATGAGTCTAAACACAATTATTTTAGCTCCAAGAGCTCTAATTCACATGCAATGTTCATTTATAGTCAAAAAATTAAACATAAAAAAATTACCATTTCTGACCATCTGGAGAAAGTTCGACAGGTCACGGATCATCGTTTTTCATCAGAAAATTGATTTTTTGGATTGTAGAAAAATTGATTGAAAATGTCTTTTGGATTGTGCCTCATGTTGAATAACTACTTTTTAAAGCCTCAATGTGACCAAAATTGCCATTTTTACAGACTTTTTCTGCTACTCAGAAGCTTCTATTTCGAACAATTTCAGGCATTAAAATGACTCTAAACACACTTATTTTAGTTCCAAACGTTATAATTCACATGCAATAGTCATTTACAGTCAAAAAATGAAACATTAAAAAATTACCATTTCTGACCATCTGGAGAAAGTTCGACAGGTCACGGGTCATCGTTTTTCATCAGAAAATAGATTTTTTGGACTGTAGAAAAATTGATTGAAAATGTCTTTTGGATTGTGCCTCATGTTGAATAACTACTTTTTAAAGCCTCAATGTGACCAAAATTGCCATTTTTACAGACTTTTTCTCCTACTCAGAAGCTTCTATTTCAACCAATTTCAGGCATTAAAATGACTCTAAACACACTTATTTTAGTTCCAAACATGATAATTCACATGCAATAGTCATTGACAGTCACAAAAAGAAGCATTAAAAAATTACCATTTCTGACCATCTGGAGAAAGTTCGACAGGTCACGGGTCATCGTTTTTCATCAGAAAATTGAATTTTTGGACTGTAGAAAAATTGATTCAAAATATCATTTGGTTGGTGCCTCATGTTGAATACCTTCTTTTTGAAACCTCAATGTGACCAAAATTCCCATTTTTAGAGACTTTTTCTCCTACTCAGAAGCTTCTATTTCAACCAATTTCAGGCATTAAAATGACTCTAAACACACTTATTTTAGTTCCAAACGTGATAATTCACATGCAATTGTCATTTACAGTCAAAAAACTTAACATTAAAAAATTACCATTTCTGACCATCTGGAGAAAGTTCGACAGGTCACGGGTCATCGTTTTTCATCAGAAAATTGATTTTTTGGACTGTAGAAAAATTGATTGAAAATGTCTTTTGGATTGTGCCTCATGTTGAATAACTACTTTTTAAAGCCTCAATGTGACCAAAATTGCCATTTTTACAGACTTTTTCTGCTACTCAGAAGCTTCTATTTCGAACAATTTCAGGCATTAAAATGACTCTAAACACACTTATTTTAGTTCCAAACGTGATCATTCACATGCAATAGTCATTTACAGTCAAAAAATTAAACATTAAAAAAATTACCATTTCTGACCATCTGGAGAAAGTTCGACAGGTCACGGGTCATTGTTTTCCATCAGAAAATTGATTTTTTGGACTGTAGAAAAATTGATTGAAAATGTCTTTCGGTTGGTGCCTCATGTTGAATAACTTCTTCTTGAAGCCTCAATATGACCAAAATTCCCATTTTTACAGACTTTTACTCCTACTAAGAAACTTCTATTTCAACCAATTTCAGGCATTAAAATGACTCTAAACACACTTATTTTAGTTCCAAACGTGATAATTCACATGCAATTGTCATTTACAGTCAAAAAATGAAACATTAAAAAATTTCCATTACTGACCATCTGGAGAAAGTTCGAAAAGTCACGGGTCATCGTTTTTCATCAGAAAATTGATTTTTTGGACTGTAGAAAAATTGATTGAAAATGTCTTTTGGATTGTGCCTCATGTTGAATAACTACTTTTTAAAGCCTCAATGTGACCAAAATTGCCATTTTTACAGACTTTTTCTCCTACTCGGAAGCTTCTATTTCGACCAATTTCAGGCATTAAAATGACTCTAAACACACTTATTTTAGTTCCAAACGTGATAATTCACATGCAATAGTCATTGACAGTCACAAAAAGAAGCATTAAAAAATTACCATTTCTGACCATCTGGAGAAAGTTCGACAGGTCACGGGTCATCGTTTTTCATCAGAAAATTGAATTTTTGGACTGTAGAAAAATTGATTCAAAATATCATTTGGTTGGTGCCTCATGTTGAATACCTTCTTTTTGAAACCTCAATGTGACCAAAATTCCCATTTTTACAGACTTTTTCTCCTACTCAGAAGCTTCTATTTCAACCAATTTCAGGCATTAAAATGACTCTAAACACACTTATTTTAGTTCCAAGCGTGATAAATCACATGCAATAGTCATTTACAGTCAAAAAATGACACATTAAAAATTTCCATTACTGACCATCTGGAGAAAGTTCGACAGGTCACGGGTCATCGTTTTTCATCAGAAAATAGATTTTTTGGATTGTAGAAAAATTGATTGAAAATGTCTTTCGGATTGTGCCTCATGTTGAATAACTACTTTTTAAAGCCTCAATGTGACCAAAATTGCCCTTTTTACAGACTTTTCCTGCTACTCAGAAGCTTCTATTTCGACCAATTTCAGGCATTAAAATGAGTCTAAACACAATTATTTTAGCTCCAAGAGCTCTAATTCACATGCAATGTTCATTTATAGTAAAAAAATTAAACATAAAAAAATTACCATTTCTGACCATCTGGAGAAAGTTCGACAGGTCACGGGTCATCGTTTTTCATCAGAAAATAGATTTTTTGGACTGTAGAAAAATTGATTGAAAATGTCTTTTGGATTGTGCCTCATGTTGAATAACTACTTTTTAAAGCCTCAATGTGACCAAAATTGCCATTTTTACAGACTTTTTCTCCTACTCAGAAGCTTCTATTTCAACCAATTTCAGGCATTAAAATGACTCTAAACACACTTATTTTAGTTCCAAACGTGATAATTCACATGCAATTGCCATTTACAATCAAAAAACTTAACATTAAAAAATTACCATTTCTGACCATCTGGAGAAAGTTCGACAGGTCACGGGTCATCGTTTTTCATCAGAAAATTGATTTTTTGGATTGTAGAAAAATTGATTGAAAATGTCTTTTGGATTGTGCCTCATGTTGAATAACTACTTTTTAAAGCCTCAATGTGACCAAAATTGCCATTTTTACAGACTTTTTCTCCTACTCAGAAGCTTCTATTTCGACCAATTTCAGGCATTAAAATGACTCTAAACACACTTATTTTAGTTCCAAACGTGATAATTCACATGCAATAGTCATTTACAGTCAAAAAATTAAACATTAAAAAATTACCATTTCTGACCATCTGGAGAAAGTTCGACAGGTCACGGGTCATAATATTTCATCAGAAAATTGAGTTTTTTTGTACAGTAGAAAAATTGATTCAAAATGTCACTTGGATTGCGCCTCATGTTGAATAACTACTTTTTAAAGCCTCAATGTGACCAAAAGTGACATTTTTATAGACTTTTACTCTTACTCAGAAGCTTCTATTTCGACCAATTTCAGGCATTAAAATGACTCTAAACACACTTATATTAGTTCCAAAAGTGATAATTCACATGCAATAGTCATTTACAGACAAAAAATTAAACATTAAAAAAATTACCATTTCTGACCATCTGGAGAAAGTTCGACAGGTCACGGGTCATCGTTTTTCATCAGAAAATTGATTTTTTGGACTGTAGAAAAATTGATTGAAAATTTATTTTGGATTGTGCCTCATGTTGAATAACTACTTTTTAAAGCCTCAATGTGAACAAAATTGCCATTTTTACAGACTTTTTCTCCTACTCAGAAGATTCTATTTCGACCAATTTCAGGCATTAAAATGACTCTAAACACACTTATTTTAGTTCCAAACGTGATACTTCACATGCAATAGTCATTTACAGTCAAAAAATGAAACATTAAAAAATTACCATTTCTGACTATCTGGAGAAAGTTCGACAGGTCCCGGGTCATCGTTTTTCATCAGAAAATAGATTTTTTGGACTGTAGAAAAATTGATTGAAAATGTCTTTTGGATTGTGCCTCATGTTGAATAACTACTTTTTAAAGCCTCAATGTGACCAAAATTGCCATTTTTACAGACTTTTTCTGCTACTCAGAAGCTTCTATTTCGAACAATTTCAGGCATTAAAATGACTCTAAACACACTTATTTTAGTTCCAAACGTGATAATTCACATGCAATAGTCATTTACAGTCAAAAAATTAAACATTAAAAAAATTACCATTTCTGACCATCTGGAGAAAGTTCGACAGGTCACGGGTCATTGTTTTCCATCAGAAAATTGATTTTTTGGACTGTAGAAAAATTGATTGAAAATGTCTTTCGGTTGGTGCCTCATGTTGAATAACTTCTTTTTGAAGCCTCAATATGACCAAAATTCCCATTTTTACAGACTTTTACTCCTACTAAGAAACTTCTATTTCAACCAATTTCAGGCATTAAAATGACTCTAAACACACTTATTTTAGTTCCAAACGTGATAATTCACATGCAATTGTCATTTACAGTCAAAAAATGAAACATTAAAAGATTTCCATTACTGACCATCTGAAGAAAGTTCGAAAAGTCACAGGTCATCGTTTTTCATCAGAAAATTGAATTTTTGGACTGTAGAAAAATTGATTCAAAATATCATATGGTTGGTGCCTCATGTTGAATACCTTCTTTTTGAAACCTCAATGTGACCAAAATTCCCATTTTTACAGACTTTTTCTCCTACTCAGAAGCTTCTATTTCAACCAATTTCAGGCATTAAAATGACTCTAAACACACTTATTTTAGTTCCAAACGTGATAATTCACATGCAATTGTCATTTACAGTCAAAAAACGAAACATTAAAAAATTACCATTTCTGACCATCTGGAGAAAGTTCGACAGGTCACGGGTCATCGTTTTTCATCAGAAAATTGATTTTTTGGATTGTAGAAAAATTGATTGAAAATGTCTTTTGGATTGTGCCTCATGTTGAATAACTACTTTTTAAAGCCTCAATGTGACCAAAATTGCCATTTTTACAGACTTTTTCTCCTACTCAGAAGCTTCTATTTCGACCAATTTCAGGCATTAAAATGACTCTAAACACACTTATTTTAGTTCCAAACGTGATAATTCACATGCAATAGTCATTTACAGTCAAAAAATTAAACATTAAAAAATTACCATTTCTGACCATCTGGAGAAAGTTCGACAGGTCACGGGTCATCGTTTTTCATCAGAAAATAGATTTTTTGGACTGTAGAAAAATTGATTGAAAATGTCTTTTGGATTGTGCCTCATGTTGAATAACTACTTTTTAAAGCCTCAATGTGACCAAAATTGCCATTTTTACAGACTTTTTCTGCTACTCAGAAGCTTCTATTTCGAACAATTTCAGGCATTAAAATGACTCTAAACACACTTATTTTAGTTCCAAACATGATAATTCACATGCAATAGTCATTTACAGTCAAAAAATTAAACATTAAAAAATTACCATTTCTGACCATCTGGAGAAAGTTCGACAGGTCACGGGTCATCGTTTTTCATCAGAAAATAGATTTTTTGGACTGTAGAAAAATTGATTGAAAATGTCTTTTGGATTGTGCCTCATGTTGAATAACTACTTTTTAAAGCCTCAATGTGACCAAAATTGCCATTTTTACAGACTTTTTCTGCTACTCAGAAGCTTCTATTTCGAACAATTTCAGGCATTAAAATGACTCTAAACACACTTATTTTAGTTCCAAACGTGATAATTCACATGCAATTGTCATTTACAGTCAAAAAATGAAACATTAAAAAATTTCCATTACTGACGATCTGAAGAAAGTTCGAAAAGTCACAGGTCATCGTTTTTCATCAGAAAATTGATTTTTTGGACTGTAGAAAAATTGATTGAAAATGTCTTTTGGATTGTGCCTCATGTTGAATAACTACTTTTTAAAGCCTCAATGTGACCAAAATTGCCATTTTTACAGACTTTTTCTCCTACTCGGAAGCTTCTATTTCGACCAATTTCAGGCATTAAAATGACTCTAAACACACTTATTTAGTTCCAAACGTTATAATTCACATGCAATAGTCATTGACAGTCACAAAAAGAAGCATTAAAAAATTACCATTTCTGACCATCTGGAGAAAGTTCGACAGGTCACGGGTCATCGTTTTTCATCAGAAAATTGAATTTTTGGACTGTAGAAAAATTGATTCAAAATATCATTTGGTTGGTGCCTCATGTTGAATACCTTCTTTTTGAAACCTCAATGTGACCAAAATTCCCATTTTTACAGACTTTTTCTCCTACTCAGAAGCTTCTATTTCAACCAATTTCAGGCATTAAAATGACTCTAAACACACTTATTTTAGTTCCAAACGTGATAATTCACATGCAAT
This sequence comes from Triturus cristatus, assembly GCF_964204655.1. Classification (NCBI taxonomy): domain Eukaryota; kingdom Metazoa; phylum Chordata; class Amphibia; order Caudata; family Salamandridae; genus Triturus; species Triturus cristatus. The sequence goes on along the minus strand of NC_140593.1, from coordinate 956,946,921 downwards.
TGTCATTTACAGTCAAAAAACGAAACATTAAAAAATTACCATTTCTGACCATCTGGAGAAAGTTCGACAGGTCACGGGTCATCGTTTTTCATCAGAAAATTGATTTTTTGGATTGTAGAAAAATTGATTGAAAATGTCTTTTGGATTGTGCCTCATGTTGAATAACTACTTTTTCAAGCCTCAATGTGACCAAAATTGCCATTTTTACAGACTTTTTCTCCTACTCAGAAGCTTCTATTTCGACCAATTTCAGGCATTAAAATGACTCTAAACACACTTATTTTAGTTCCAAACGTGATAATTCACATGCAATAGTCATTTACAGTCAAAAAATTAAACATTAAAAAATTACCATTTCTGACCATCTGGAGAAAGTTCGACAGGTCACGGGTCATCGTTTTTCATCAGAAAATAGATTTTTTGGACTGTAGAAAAATTGATTGAAAATGTCTTTTGGATTGTGCCTCATGTTGAATAACTACTTTTTAAAGCCTCAATGTGACCAAAATTGCCATTTTTACAGACTTTTTCTGCTACTCAGAAGCTTCTATTTCGAACAATTTCAGGCATTAAAATGACTCTAAACACACTTATTTTAGTTCCAAACATGATAATTCACATGCAATAGTCATTTACAGTCAAAAAATTAAACATTAAAAAATTACCATTTCTGACCATCTGGAGAAAGTTCGACAGGTCACGGGTCATCGTTTTTCATCAGAAAATAGATTTTTTGGACTGTAGAAAAATTGATTGAAAATGTCTTTTGGATTGTGCCTCATGTTGAATAACTACTTTTTAAAGCCTCAATGTGACCAAAATTGCCATTTTTACAGACTTTTTCTGCTACTCAGAAGCTTCTATTTCGAACAATTTCAGGCATTAAAATGACTCTAAACACACTTATTTTAGTTCCAAACGTGATAATTCACATGCAATAGTCATTTACAGTCAAAAAATTAAACATTAAAAAATTACCATTTCTGACCATCTGGAGAAAGTTCGACAGGTCACGGGTCATTGTTTTTCATCAGAAAATAGATTTTGTAGACTGTTGAAAAATTGATTGAAAATGTCTTTTGGATTGTGCCTCATGTTGAATAACTACTTTTTAAAGCCTCAATGTGACCAAAATTGCCATTTTTACAGACTTTTTCTGCTACTCAGAAGCTTCTATTTCGAACAATTTCAGGCATTAAAATGACTCTAAACACACTTATTTTAGTTCCAAACGTGATAATTCACATGCAATAGTCATTTACAGTCAAAAAATTAAACATTAAAAAAATTACCATTTCTGACCATCTGGAGAAAGTTCGACAGGTCACGGGTCATTGTTTTCCATCAGAAAATTGATTTTTTGGACTGTAGAAAAATTGATTGAAAATGTCTTTCGGTTGGTGCCTCATGTTGAATAACTTCTTTTTGAAGCCTCAATATGACCAAAATTCCCATTTTTACAGACTTTTACTCCTACTAAGAAACTTCTATTTCAACCAATTTCAGGCATTAAAATGACTCTAAACACACTTATTTTAGTTCCAAACGTGATAATTCACATGCAATTGTCATTTACAGTCAAAAAATGAAACATTAAAAGATTTCCATTACTGACCATCTGAAGAAAGTTCGAAAAGTCACAGGTCATCGTTTTTCATCAGAAAATTGAATTTTTGGACTGTAGAAAAATTGATTCAAAATATCATATGGTTGGTGCCTCATGTTGAATACCTTCTTTTTGAAACCTCAATGTGACCAAAATTCCCATTTTTACAGACTTTTTCTCCTACTCAGAAGCTTCTATTTCAACCAATTTCAGGCATTAAAATGACTCTAAACACACTTATTTTAGTTCCAAACGTGATAATTCACATGCAATTGTCATTTACAGTCAAAAAACGAAACATTAAAAAATTACCATTTCTGACCATCTGGAGAAAGTTCGACAGGTCACGGGTCATCGTTTTTCATCAGAAAATTGATTTTTTGGATTGTAGAAAAATTGATTGAAAATGTCTTTTGGATTGTGCCTCATGTTGAATAACTACTTTTTAAAGCCTCAATGTGACCAAAATTGCCATTTTTACAGACTTTTTCTCCTACTCAGAAGCTTCTATTTCGACCAATTTCAGGCATTAAAATGACTCTAAACACACTTATTTTAGTTCCAAACGTGATAATTCACATGCAATAGTCATTTACAGTCAAAAAATTAAACATTAAAAAATTACCATTTCTGACCATCTGGAGAAAGTTCGACAGGTCACGGGTCATCGTTTTTCATCAGAAAATAGATTTTTTGGACTGTAGAAAAATTGATTGAAAATGTCTTTTGGATTGTGCCTCATGTTGAATAACTACTTTTTAAAGCCTCAATGTGACCAAAATTGCCATTTTTACAGACTTTTTCTGCTACTCAGAAGCTTCTATTTCGAACAATTTCAGGCATTAAAATGACTCTAAACACACTTATTTTAGTTCCAAACATGATAATTCACATGCAATAGTCATTTACAGTCAAAAAATTAAACATTAAAAAATTACCATTTCTGACCATCTGGAGAAAGTTCGACAGGTCACAGGTCATCGTTTTTCATCAGAAAATAGATTTTTTGGACTGTAGAAAAATTGATTGAAAATGTCTTTTGGATTGTGCCTCATGTTGAATAACTACTTTTTAAAGCCTCAATGTGACCAAAATTGCCATTTTTACAGACTTTTTCTGCTACTCAGAAGCTTCTATTTCGAACAATTTCAGGCATTAAAATGACTCTAAACACACTTATTTTAGTTCCAAACGTGATAATTCACATGCAATTGTCATTTACAGTCAAAAAATGAAACATTAAAAAATTTCCATTACTGACGATCTGAAGAAAGTTCGAAAAGTCACAGGTCATCGTTTTTCATCAGAAAATTGATTTTTTGGACTGTAGAAAAATTGATTGAAAATGTCTTTTGGATTGTGCCTCATGTTGAATAACTACTTTTTAAAGCCTCAATGTGACCAAAATTGCCATTTTTACAGACTTTTTCTCCTACTCGGAAGCTTCTATTTCGACCAATTTCAGGCATTAAAATGACTCTAAACACACTTATTTAGTTCCAAACGTTATAATTCACATGCAATAGTCATTGACAGTCACAAAAAGAAGCATTAAAAAATTACCATTTCTGACCATCTGGAGAAAGTTCGACAGGTCACGGGTCATCGTTTTTCATCAGAAAATTGAATTTTTGGACTGTAGAAAAATTGATTCAAAATATCATTTGGTTGGTGCCTCATGTTGAATACCTTCTTTTTGAAACCTCAATGTGACCAAAATTCCCATTTTTACAGACTTTTTCTCCTACTCAGAAGCTTCTATTTCAACCAATTTCAGGCATTAAAATGACTCTAAACACACTTATTTTAGTTCCAAACGTGATAATTCACATGCAATTGTCATTTACAGTCAAAAAACGAAACATTAAAAAATTACCATTTCTGACCATCTGGAGAAAGTTCGACAGGTCACGGGTCATCGTTTTTCATCAGAAAATTGATTTTTTGGATTGTAGAAAAATTGATTGAAAATGTCTTTTGGATTGTGCCTCATGTTGAATAACTACTTTTTCAAGCCTCAATGTGACCAAAATTGCCATTTTTACAGACTTTTTCTCCTACTCAGAAGCTTCTATTTCGACCAATTTCAGGCATTAAAATGACTCTAAACACACTTATTTTAGTTCCAAACGTGATAATTCACATGCAATAGTCATTTACAGTCAAAAAATTAAACATTAAAAAATTACCATTTCTGACCATCTGGAGAAAGTTCGACAGGTCACGGGTCATCGTTTTTCATCAGAAAATAGATTTTTTGGACTGTAGAAAAATTGATTGAAAATGTCTTTTGGATTGTGCCTCATGTTGAATAACTACTTTTTAAAGCCTCAATGTGACCAAAATTGCCATTTTTACAGACTTTTTCTGCTACTCAGAAGCTTCTATTTCGAACAATTTCAGGCATTAAAATGACTCTAAACACACTTATTTTAGTTCCAAACATGATAATTCACATGCAATAGTCATTTACAGTCAAAAAATTAAACATTAAAAAATTACCATTTCTGACCATCTGGAGAAAGTTCGACAGGTCACGGGTCATCGTTTTTCATCAGAAAATAGATTTTTTGGACTGTAGAAAAATTGATTGAAAATGTCTTTTGGATTGTGCCTCATGTTGAATAACTACTTTTTAAAGCCTCAATGTGACCAAAATTGCCATTTTTACAGACTTTTTCTGCTACTCAGAAGCTTCTATTTCGAACAATTTCAGGCATTAAAATGACTCTAAACACACTTATTTTAGTTCCAAACGTGATAATTCACATGCAATAGTCATTTACAGTCAAAAAATTAAACATTAAAAAATTACCATTTCTGACCATCTGGAGAAAGTTCGACAGGTCACGGGTCATTGTTTTTCATCAGAAAATAGATTTTGTAGACTGTAGAAAAATTGATTGAAAATGTCTTTTGGATTGTGCCTCATGTTGAATAACTACTTTTTAAAGCCTCAATGTGACCAAAATTGCCATTTTTACAGACTTTTTCTGCTACTCAGAAGCTTCTATTTCGAACAATTTCAGGCATTAAAATGACTCTAAACACACTTATTTTAGTTCCAAACGTGATAATTCACATGCAATAGTCATTTACAGTCAAAAAATTAAACATTAAAAAAATTACCATTTCTGACCATCTGGAGAAAGTTCGACAGGTCACGGGTCATTGTTTTCCATCAGAAAATTGATTTTTTGGACTGTAGAAAAATCGATTGAAAATGTCTTTCGGTTGGTGCCTCATGTTGAATAACTTCTTTTTGAAGCCTCAATATGACCAAAATTCCCATTTTTACAGACTTTTACTCCTACTAAGAAACTTCTATTTCAACCAATTTCAGGCATTAAAATGACTCTAAACACACTTATTTTAGTTCCAAACGTGATAATTCACATGCAATTGTCATTTACAGTCAAAAAATGAAACATTAAAAAATTTCCATTACTGACCATCTGAAGAAAGTTCGAAAAGTCACGGGTCATCGTTTTTCATCAGAAAATTGATTTTTTGGACTGTAGAAAAATTGATTGAAAATGTCTTTTGGATTGTGCCTCATGTTGAATAACTACTTTTTAAAGCCTCAATGTGACCAAAATTGCCATTTTTACAGACTTTTTCTCCTACTCGGAAGCTTCTATTTCGACCAATTTCAGGCATTAAAATGACTCTAAACACACTTATTTAGTTCCAAACATTATAATTCACATGCAATAGTCATTGACAGTCACAAAAAGAAGCATTAAAAAATTACCATTTCTGACCATCTGGAGAAAGTTCGACAGGTCACGGGTCATCGTTTTTCATCAGAAAATTGATTTTTTGGATTGTAGAAAAATTGATTGAAAATGTCTTTTGGATTGTGCCTCATGTTGAATAACTACTTTTTAAAGCCTCAATGTGACCAAAATCGCCATTTTTACAGACTTTTTCTCCTACTCAGAAGCTTCTATTTCGACCAATTTCAGGCATTAAAATGACTCTAAACACACTTATTTTAGTTCCAAACGTGATAATTCACATGCAATAGTCATTTACAGTCAAAAAATTAAACATTAAAAAATTACCATTTCTGACCATCTGGAGAAAGTTCGACAGGTCACGGGTCATCGTTTTTCATCAGAAAATAGATTTTGTAGACTGTAGAAAAATTGATTGAAAATGTCTTTTGGATTGTGCCTCATGTTGAATAGCTACTTTTTAAAGCCTCAATGTGACCAAAATTGCCCTTTTTACAGACTTTTCCTGCTACTCAGAAGCTTCTATTTCGACCAATTTCAGGCATTAAAATGAGTCTAAACACAATTATTTTAGCTCCAAGAGTTCTAATTCACATGCAATGTTCATTTACAGTCAAAAAATTAAACATAAAAAAATTACCATTTCTGACCATCTGGAGAAAGTTCGACAGGTAACGGGTCATAATATTTCATCAGAAAATTGAGTTTTTTGTACAGTAGAAAAATTGATTCAAAATGTCACTTAGATTGTGCCTCATGTTGAATAACTACTTTTTAAAGCCTCAATGTGACCAAAAGTGCCATTTTTATAGACTTTTACTCTTACTCAGAAGCTTCTATTTCGACCAATTTCAGGCATTAAAATGACTCTAAACACACTTATTTTAGTTCCAAACGTGATAATTCACATGCAATAGTCATTTACAGTCAAAAAATTAAACATTAAAAAATTACCATTTCTGACCATCTGGAGAAAGTTCGACAGGTCACGGGTCATCGTTTTTCATCAGAAAATAGATTTTTTGGACTGTAGAAAAATTGATTGAAAATGTCTTTTGGATTGTGCCTCATGTTGAATAACTACTTTTTAAAGCCTCAATGTGACCAAAATTGCCATTTTTACAGACTTTTTCTGCTACTCAGAAGCTTCTATTTCGAACAATTTCAGGCATTAAAATGACTCTAAACACACTTATTTTAGTTCCAAACATGATAATTCACATGCAATAGTCATTTACAGTCAAAAAATTAAACATTAAAAAATTACCATTTCTGACCATCTGGAGAAAGTTCGACAGGTCACAGGTCATCGTTTTTCATCAGAAAATAGATTTTTTGGACTGTAGAAAAATTGATTGAAAATGTCTTTTGGATTGTGCCTCATGTTGAATAACTACTTTTTAAAGCCTCAATGTGACCAAAATTGCCATTTTTACAGACTTTTTCTGCTACTCAGAAGCTTCTATTTCGAACAATTTCAGGCATTAAAATGACTCTAAACACACTTATTTTAGTTCCAAACGTGATAATTCACATGCAATTGTCATTTACAGTCAAAAAATGAAACATTAAAAAATTTCCATTACTGACGATCTGAAGAAAGTTCGAAAAGTCACAGGTCATCGTTTTTCATCAGAAAATTGATTTTTTGGACTGTAGAAAAATTGATTGAAAATGTCTTTTGGATTGTGCCTCATGTTGAATAACTACTTTTTAAAGCCTCAATGTGACCAAAATTGCCATTTTTACAGACTTTTTCTCCTACTCGGAAGCTTCTATTTCGACCAATTTCAGGCATTAAAATGACTCTAAACACACTTATTTAGTTCCAAACGTTATAATTCACATGCAATAGTCATTGACAGTCACAAAAAGAAGCATTAAAAAATTACCATTTCTGACCATCTGGAGAAAGTTCGACAGGTCACGGGTCATCGTTTTTCATCAGAAAATTGAATTTTTGGACTGTAGAAAAATTGATTCAAAATATCATTTGGTTGGTGCCTCATGTTGAATACCTTCTTTTTGAAACCTCAATGTGACCAAAATTCCCATTTTTACAGACTTTTTCTCCTACTCAGAAGCTTCTATTTCAACCAATTTCAGGCATTAAAATGACTCTAAACACACTTATTTTAGTTCCAAACGTGATAATTCACATGCAATTGTCATTTACAGTCAAAAAACGAAACATTAAAAAATTACCATTTCTGACCATCTGGAGAAAGTTCGACAGGTCACGGGTCATCGTTTTTCATCAGAAAATTGATTTTTTGGATTGTAGAAAAATTGATTGAAAATGTCTTTTGGATTGTGCCTCATGTTGAATAACTACTTTTTCAAGCCTCAATGTGACCAAAATTGCCATTTTTACAGACTTTTTCTCCTACTCAGAAGCTTCTATTTCGACCAATTTCAGGCATTAAAATGACTCTAAACACACTTATTTTAGTTCCAAACGTGATAATTCACATGCAATAGTCATTTACAGTCAAAAAATTAAACATTAAAAAATTACCATTTCTGACCATCTGGAGAAAGTTCGACAGGTCACGGGTCATCGTTTTTCATCAGAAAATAGATTTTTTGGACTGTAGAAAAATTGATTGAAAATGTCTTTTGGATTGTGCCTCATGTTGAATAACTACTTTTTAAAGCCTCAATGTGACCAAAATTGCCATTTTTACAGACTTTTTCTGCTACTCAGAAGCTTCTATTTCGAACAATTTCAGGCATTAAAATGACTCTAAACACACTTATTTTAGTTCCAAACATGATAATTCACATGCAATAGTCATTTACAGTCAAAAAATTAAACATTAAAAAATTACCATTTCTGACCATCTGGAGAAAGTTCGACAGGTCACGGGTCATCGTTTTTCATCAGAAAATAGATTTTTTGGACTGTAGAAAAATTGATTGAAAATGTCTTTTGGATTGTGCCTCATGTTGAATAACTACTTTTTAAAGCCTCAATGTGACCAAAATTGCCATTTTTACAGACTTTTTCTGCTACTCAGAAGCTTCTATTTCGAACAATTTCAGGCATTAAAATGACTCTAAACACACTTATTTTAGTTCCAAACGTGATAATTCACATGCAATAGTCATTTACAGTCAAAAAATTAAACATTAAAAAATTACCATTTCTGACCATCTGGAGAAAGTTCGACAGGTCACGGGTCATTGTTTTTCATCAGAAAATAGATTTTGTAGACTGTAGAAAAATTGATTGAAAATGTCTTTTGGATTGTGCCTCATGTTGAATAACTACTTTTTAAAGCCTCAATGTGACCAAAATTGCCATTTTTACAGACTTTTTCTGCTACTCAGAAGCTTCTATTTCGAACAATTTCAGGCATTAAAATGACTCTAAACACACTTATTTTAGTTCCAAACGTGATAATTCACATGCAATAGTCATTTACAGTCAAAAAATTAAACATTAAAAAAAATTACCATTTCTGACCATCTGGAGAAAGTTCGACAGGTCACGGGTCATTGTTTTCCATCAGAAAATTGATTTTTTGGACTGTAGAAAAATCGATTGAAAATGTCTTTCGGTTGGTGCCTCATGTTGAATAACTTCTTTTTGAAGCCTCAATATGACCAAAATTCCCATTTTTACAGACTTTTACTCCTACTAAGAAACTTCTATTTCAACCAATTTCAGGCATTAAAATGACTCTAAACACACTTATTTTAGTTCCAAACGTGATAATTCACATGCAATTGTCATTTACAGTCAAAAAATGAAACATTAAAAAATTTCCATTACTGACCATCTGAAGAAAGTTCGAAAAGTCACGGGTCATCGTTTTTCATCAGAAAATTGATTTTTTGGACTGTAGAAAAATTGATTGAAAATGTCTTTTGGATTGTGCCTCATGTTGAATAACTACTTTTTAAAGCCTCAATGTGACCAAAATTGCCATTTTTACAGACTTTTTCTCCTACTCGGAAGCTTCTATTTCGACCAATTTCAGGCATTAAAATGACTCTAAACACACTTATTTAGTTCCAAACATTATAATTCACATGCAATAGTCATTGACAGTCACAAAAAGAAGCATTAAAAAATTACCATTTCTGACCATCTGGAGAAAGTTCGACAGGTCACGGGTCATCGTTTTTCATCAGAAAATTGATTTTTTGGATTGTAGAAAAATTGATTGAAAATGTCTTTTGGATTGTGCCTCATGTTGAATAACTACTTTTTAAAGCCTCAATGTGACCAAAATCGCCATTTTTACAGACTTTTTCTCCTACTCAGAAGCTTCTATTTCGACCAATTTCAGGCATTAAAATGACTCTAAACACACTTATTTTAGTTCCAAACGTGATAATTCACATGCAATAGTCATTTACAGTCAAAAAATTAAACATTAAAAAATTACCATTTCTGACCATCTGGAGAAAGTTCGACAGGTCACGGGTCATCGTTTTTCATCAGAAAATAGATTTTGTAGACTGTAGAAAAATTGATTGAAAATGTCTTTTGGATTGTGCCTCATGTTGAATAGCTACTTTTTAAAGCCTCAATGTGACCAAAATTGCCCTTTTTACAGACTTTTCCTGCTACTCAGAAGCTTCTATTTCGACCAATTTCAGGCATTAAAATGAGTCTAAACACAATTATTTTAGCTCCAAGAGTTCTAATTCACATGCAATGTTCATTTACAGTCAAAAAATTAAACATAAAAAAATTACCATTTCTGACCATCTGGAGAAAGTTCGACAGGTAACGGGTCATAATATTTCATCAGAAAATTGAGTTTTTTTGTACAGTAGAAAAATTGATTCAAAATGTCACTTAGATTGTGCCTCATGTTGAATAACTACTTTTTAAAGCCTCAATGTGACCAAAAGTGCCATTTTTATAGACTTTTACTCTTACTCAGAAGCTTCTATTTCGACCAATTTCAGGCATTAAAATGACTCTAAACACACTTATTTTAGTTCCAAAAGTGATAATTCACATGCAATAGTCATTTACAGTCAAAAAATTAAACATTAAAAAAATTACAATTTCTGACCATCTGGAGAAAGTTCAACAGGTCACGGGTCATCGTTTTTCATCAGAAAATTGATTTTTTGGACTGTAGAAAAATTGATTGAAAATGTCTTTTGGATTGTGCCTCATGTTGAATAAATACTTTTTAAAGCCTCAATGTGACCAAAATTGCCATTTTTACAGACTTTTTCTGCTACTCAGAAGCTTCTATTTCGAACAATTTCAGGCATTAAAATGACTCTAAACACACTTATTTTAGTTCCAAACGTGATCATTCACATGCAATAGTCATTTACAGTCAAAAAATTAAACATTAAAAAAATTACCACTTCTGACCATCTGGAGAAAGTTCGACAGGTCACAGGTCATTGTTTTCCATCAGAAAATTGATTTTTTGGACTGTAGAAAAATTGATTGAATATGTCTTTCGGTTGGTGACTCATGTTGAATAACTTCTTTTTGAAGCCTCAATATGACCAAAATTCCCATTTTTACAGACTTTTACTCCTACTAAGAAACTTCTATTTCAACCAATTTCAGGCATTAAAATGACTCTAAACACACTTATTTTAGTTCCAAACGTGATAATTCACATGCAATTGTCATTTACAGTCAAAAAATGAAACATTAAAAAATTTCCATTACTGACCATCTGGAGAAAGTTCGAAAAGTCACGGGTCATCGTTTTTCATCAGAAAATTGATTTTTTGGACTGTAGAAAAATTGATTGAAAATGTCTTTAGGATTGTGCCTCATGTTGAATAACTACTTTTTAAAGCCTCAATGTGACCAAAATTGCTATTTTTACAGACTTTTTCTCCTACTCGGAAGCTTCTATTTCGACCAATTTCAGGCATTAAAATGACTCTAAACACACTTATTTTAGTTCCAAACGTGATAATTCACATGCAATAGTCATTGACAGTCACAAAAAGAAGCATTAAAAAATTACCATTTCTGACCATCTGGAGAAAGTTCGGCAGGTCACGGGTCATCGTTTTTCATCAGAAAATTGAATTTTTGGACTGTAGAAAAATTGATTCAAAATATCATTTGGTTGGTGCCTCATGTTGAATACCTTCTTTTTGAAACCTCAATGTGACCAAAATTCCCATTTTTACAGACTTTTTCTCCTACTCAGAAGCTTCTATTTCAACCAATTTCAGGCATTAAAATGACTCTAAACAAACTTATTTTAGTTCCAAACGTGATAATTCACATGCAATTGTCATTTACAGTCAAAAAACGAAACATTAAAAAATTACCATTTCTGACCATCTGGAGAAAGTTCGACAGGTCACGGGTCATCGTTTTTCATCAGAAAATTGATTTTTTGGATTGTAGAAAAATTGATTGAAAATGTCTTTTGGATTGTGCCTCATGTTGAATAACTACTTTTTAAAGCCTCAATGTGACCAAAATTGCCATTTTTACAGACTTTTTCTGCTACTCAGAAGCTTCTATTTCGAACAGTTTCAGGCATTAAAATGACTCTAAACACACTTATTTTAGTTCCAAGCGTGATAAATCACATGCAATAGTCATTTACAGTCAAAAAATGAAACATTAAAAAATTTCCATTACTGACCATCTGGAGAAAGTTCGACAGGTCACGGGTCATCGTTTTTCATCAGAAAATAGATTTTTTGGATTGTAGAAAAATTGATTGAAAATGTCTTTCGGATTGTGCCTCATGTTGAATAACTACTTTTTAAAGCCTCAATGTGACCAAAATTGCCATTTTTACAGACTTTTTCTGCTACTCAGAAGCTTCTATTTCTAACAATTTCAGGCATTAAAATGACTCTAAACACACTTATTTTAGTTCCAAACGTGATAATTCACATGCAATAGTCATTTACAGTCAAAAAATGAAACATTAAAAAATTACCATTTCTGACCATCTGGAGAAAGTTTGACAGGTCGCGGGTCATCGTTTTTCATCAGAAAATAGATTTTGTAGACTGTAGAAAAATTGATTGAAAATGTCTTTTGGATTGTGCCTCATGTTGAATAACTACTTTTTAAAGCCTCAATGTGACCAAAATTGCCCTTTTTACAGACTTTTCCTGCTACTCAGAAGCTTCTATTTCGACCAATTTCAGGCATTAAAATGAGTCTAAACACAATTATTTTAGCTCCAAGAGCTCTAATTCACATGCAATGTTCATTTATAGTCAAAAAATTAAACATAAAAAAATTACCATTTCTGACCATCTGGAGAAAGTTCGACAGGTCACGGATCATCGTTTTTCATCAGAAAATTGATTTTTTGGATTGTAGAAAAATTGATTGAAAATGTCTTTTGGATTGTGCCTCATGTTGAATAACTACTTTTTAAAGCCTCAATGTGACCAAAATTGCCATTTTTACAGACTTTTTCTGCTACTCAGAAGCTTCTATTTCGAACAATTTCAGGCATTAAAATGACTCTAAACACACTTATTTTAGTTCCAAACGTTATAATTCACATGCAATAGTCATTTACAGTCAAAAAATGAAACATTAAAAAATTACCATTTCTGACCATCTGGAGAAAGTTCGACAGGTCACGGGTCATCGTTTTTCATCAGAAAATAGATTTTTTGGACTGTAGAAAAATTGATTGAAAATGTCTTTTGGATTGTGCCTCATGTTGAATAACTACTTTTTAAAGCCTCAATGTGACCAAAATTGCCATTTTTACAGACTTTTTCTCCTACTCAGAAGCTTCTATTTCAACCAATTTCAGGCATTAAAATGACTCTAAACACACTTATTTTAGTTCCAAACATGATAATTCACATGCAATAGTCATTGACAGTCACAAAAAGAAGCATTAAAAAATTACCATTTCTGACCATCTGGAGAAAGTTCGACAGGTCACGGGTCATCGTTTTTCATCAGAAAATTGATTTTTTGGATTGTAGAAAAATTGATTGAAAATGTCTTTTGGATTGTGCCTCATGTTGAATAACTACTTTTTAAAGCCTCAATGTGACCAAAATTGCCATTTTTACAGACTTTTTCTGCTACTCAGAAGCTTCTATTTCGAACAATTTCAGGCATTAAAATGACTCTAAACACACCTATTTTAGTTCCAAGCGTGATAAATCACATGCAATAGTCATTTACAGTCAAAAAATGAAACATTAAAAAATTACCATTTCTGACCATCTGGAGAAAGTTCGACAGGTCACGGGTCATCGTTTTTCATCAGAAAATTGATTTTTTGGATTGTAGAAAAATTGATTGAAAATGTCTTTTGGATTGTGCCTCATGTTGAATAACTACTTTTTAAAGCCTCAATGTGACCAAAATTGCCATTTTTACAGACTTTTTCTCGTACTCAGAAGCTTCTATTTCGACCAATTTCAGGCATTAAAATGACTCTAAACACACTTATTTTAGTTCCAAACGTGATAATTCACGTGCAATAGTCATTTACAGTCAAAAAATTAAACATTAAAAAAGTACCATTTCTGACCATCTGGAGAAAGTTCGACAGGTCACGGGTCATAATATTTCATCAGAAAATTGAGTTTTTTTGTACAGTAGAAAAATTGATTCAAAATGTCACTTGGATTGCGCCTCATGTTGAATAACTACTTTTTAAAGCCTCAATGTGACCAAAAGTGACATTTTTATAGACTTTTACTCTTACTCAGAAGCTTCTATTTCGACCAATTTCAGGCATTAAAATGACTCTAAACACACTTATATTAGTTCCAAAAGTGATAATTCACATGCAATAGTCATTTACAGACAAAAAATTAAACATTAAAAAAATTACCATTTCTGACCATCTGGAGAAAGTTCGACAGGTCACGGGTCATCGTTTTTCATCAGAAAATTGATTTTTTGGACTGTAGAAAAATTGATTGAAAATGTCTTTTGGATTGTGCCTCATGTTGAATAACTACTTTTTAAAGCCTCAATGTGACCAAAATTGCCATTTTTACAGACTTTTTCTCCTACTCAGAAGCTTCTATTTCGACCAATTTCAGGCATTAAAATGACTCTAAACAAACTTATTTTAGTTCCAAACGTGATACTTCACATGCAATAGTCATTGACAGTCAAAAAACGAAATATTAAAAAATTACCATTTCTGACCATCTGGAGAAAGTTCGACAGGTCACGGGTCATCGTTTTTCATCAGAAAATTGAATTTTTGGACTGTAGAAAAATTGATTCAAAATATCATTTGGTTGGTGCCTCATGTTGAATACCTTCTTTTTGAAACCTCAATGTGACCAAAATTCCCATTTTTACAGACTTTTTCTCCTACTCAGAAGCTTCTATTTCAACCAATTTCAGGCATTAAAATGACTCTAAACAAACTTATTTTAGTTCCAAACGTGATAATTCACATGCAATTGTCATTTACAGTCAAAAAACGAAACATTAAAAAATTACCATTTCTGACCATCTGGAGAAAGTTCGACAGGTCACGGGTCATCGTTTTTCATCAGAAAATTGATTTTTTGGATTGTAGAAAAATTGATTGAAAATGTCTTTTGGATTGTGCCTCATGTTGAATAACTACTTTTTAAAGCCTCAATGTGACCAAAATTGCCATTTTTACAGACTTTTTCTGCTACTCAGAAGCTTCTATTTCGAACAATTTCAGGCATTAAAATGACTCTAAACACACTTATTTTAGTTCCAAGCGTGATAAATCACATGCAATAGTCATTTACAGTCAAAAAATGAAACATTAAAAAATTTCCATTACTGACCATCTGGAGAAAGTTCGACAGGTCACGGGTCATCGTTTTTCATCAGAAAATAGATTTTTTGGATTGTAGAAAAATTGATTGAAAATGTCTTTCGGATTGTGCCTCATGTTGAATAACTACTTTTTAAAGCCTCAATGTGACCAAAATTGCCATTTTTACAGACTTTTTCTGCTACTCAGAAGCTTCTATTTCTAACAATTTCAGGCATTAAAATGACTCTAAACACACTTATTTTAGTTCCAAACGTGATAATTCACATGCAATAGTCATTTACAGTCAAAAAATGAAACATTAAAAAATTACCATTTCTGACCATCTGGAGAAAGTTTGACAGGTCGCGGGTCATCGTTTTTCATCAGAAAATAGATTTTGTAGACTGTAGAAAAATTGATTGAAAATGTCTTTTGGATTGTGCCTCATGTTGAATAACTACTTTTTAAAGCCTCAATGTGACCAAAATTGCCCTTTTTACAGACTTTTCCTGCTACTCAGAAGCTTCTATTTCGACCAATTTCAGGCATTAAAATGACTCTAAACACACTTATTTTAGTTCCAAACGTGATAATTCACATGCAATAGTCATTTACAGTCAAAAAATGAAACATTAAAAAATTACCATTTCTGACCATCTGGAGAAAGTTCGACAGGTCACGGGTCATCGTTTTTCATCAGAAAATAGATTTTTTGGACTGTAGAAAAATTGATTGAAAATGTCTTTTGGATTGTGCCTCATGTTGAATAACTACTTTTTAAAGCCTCAATGTGACCAAAATTGCCATTTTTACAGACTTTTTCTCCTACTCAGAAGCTTCTATTTCAACCAATTTCAGGCATTAAAATGACTCTAAACACACTTATTTTAGTTCCAAACATGATAATTCACATGCAATAGTCATTGACAGTCACAAAAAGAAGCATTAAAAAATTACCATTTCTGACCATCTGGAGAAAGTTCGACAGGTCACGGGTCATCGTTTTTCATCAGAAAATTGATTTTTTGGATTGTAGAAAAATTGATTGAAAATGTCTTTTGGATTGTGCCTCATGTTGAATAACTACTTTTTAAAGCCTCAATGTGACCAAAATTGCCATTTTTACAGACTTTTTCTGCTACTCAGAAGCTTCTATTTCGAACAATTTCAGGCATTAAAATGACTCTAAACACACCTATTTTAGTTCCAAGCGTGATAAATCACATGCAATAGTCATTTACAGTCAAAAAATGAAACATTAAAAAATTACCATTTCTGACCATCTGGAGAAAGTTCGACAGGTCACGGGTCATCGTTTTTCATCAGAAAATTGATTTTTTGGATTGTAGAAAAATTGATTGAAAATGTCTTTTGGATTGTGCCTCATGTTGAATAACTACTTTTTAAAGCCTCAATGTGACCAAAATTGCCATTTTTACAGACTTTTTCTCGTACTCAGAAGCTTCTATTTCGACCAATTTCAGGCATTAAAATGACTCTAAACACACTTATTTTAGTTCCAAACGTGATAATTCACGTGCAATAGTCATTTACAGTCAAAAAATTAAACATTAAAAAAGTACCATTTCTGACCATCTGGAGAAAGTTCGACAGGTCACGGGTCATAATATTTCATCAGAAAATTGAGTTTTTTTGTACAGTAGAAAAATTGATTCAAAATGTCACTTGGATTGCGCCTCATGTTGAATAACTACTTTTTAAAGCCTCAATGTGACCAAAAGTGACATTTTTATAGACTTTTACTCTTACTCAGAAGCTTCTATTTCGACCAATTTCAGGCATTAAAATGACTCTAAACACACTTATATTAGTTCCAAAAGTGATAATTCACATGCAATAGTCATTTACAGACAAAAAATTAAACATTAAAAAAATTACCATTTCTGACCATCTGGAGAAAGTTCGACAGGTCACGGGTCATCGTTTTTCATCAGAAAATTGATTTTTTGGACTGTAGAAAAATTGATTGAAAATGTCTTTTGGATTGTGCCTCATGTTGAATAACTACTTTTTAAAGCCTCAATGTGACCAAAATTGCCATTTTTACAGACTTTTTCTCCTACTCAGAAGCTTCTATTTCGACCAATTTCAGGCATTAAAATGACTCTAAACACACTTATTTTAGTTCCAAACGTGATACTTCACATGCAATAGTCATTGACAGTCACAAAAAGAAGCATTAAAAAATTACCATTTCTGACCATCTGGAGAAAGTTCGGCAGGTCACGGGTCATCGTTTTTCATCAGAAAATTGAATTTTTGGACTGTAGAAAAATTGATTCAAAATATCATTTGGTTGGTGCCTCATGTTGAATACCTTCTTTTTGAAACCTCAATGTGACCAAAATTCCCATTTTTACAGACTTTTTCTCCTACTCAGATGCTTCTATTTCAACCAATTTCAGGCATTAAAATGACTCTAAACAAACTTATTTTAGTTCCAAACGTGATAATTCACATGCAATTGTCATTTACAGTCAAAAAACGAAACATTAAAAAATTACCATTTCTGACCATCTGGAGAAAGTTCGACAGGTCACGGGTCATCGTTTTTCATCAGAAAATTGATTTTTTGGATTGTAGAAAAATTGATTGAAAATGTCTTTTGGATTGTGCCTCATGTTGAATAACTACTTTTTAAAGCCTCAATGTGACCAAAATTGCCATTTTTACAGACTTTTTCTGCTACTCAGAAGCTTCTATTTCGAACAATTTCAGGCATTAAAATGACTCTAAACACACTTATTTTAGTTCCAAGCGTGATAAATCACATGCAATAGTCATTTACAGTCAAAAAATGAAACATTAAAAAATTTCCATTACTGACCATCTGGAGAAAGTTCGACAGGTCACGGGTCATCGTTTTTCATCAGAAAATAGATTTTTTGGATTGTAGAAAAATTGATTGAAAATGTCTTTCGGATTGTGCCTCATGTTGAATAACTACTTTTTAAAGCCTCAATGTGACCAAAATTGCCATTTTTACAGACTTTTTCTGCTACTCAGAAGCTTCTATTTCTAACAATTTCAGGCATTAAAATGACTCTAAACACACTTATTTTAGTTCCAAACGTGATAATTCACATGCAATAGTCATTTACAGTCAAAAAATGAAACATTAAAAAATTACCATTTCTGACCATCTGGAGAAAGTTTGACAGGTCGCGGGTCATCGTTTTTCATCAGAAAATAGATTTTGTAGACTGTAGAAAAATTGATTGAAAATGTCTTTTGGATTGTGCCTCATGTTGAATAACTACTTTTTAAAGCCTCAATGTGACCAAAATTGCCCTTTTTACAGACTTTTCCTGCTACTCAGAAGCTTCTATTTCGACCAATTTCAGGCATTAAAATGAGTCTAAACACAATTATTTTAGCTCCAAGAGCTCTAATTCACATGCAATGTTCATTTATAGTCAAAAAATTAAACATAAAAAAATTACCATTTCTGACCATCTGGAGAAAGTTCGACAGGTCACGGATCATCGTTTTTCATCAGAAAATTGATTTTTTGGATTGTAGAAAAATTGATTGAAAATGTCTTTTGGATTGTGCCTCATGTTGAATAACTACTTTTTAAAGCCTCAATGTGACCAAAATTGCCATTTTTACAGACTTTTTCTGCTACTCAGAAGCTTCTATTTCGAACAATTTCAGGCATTAAAATGACTCTAAACACACTTATTTTAGTTCCAAACGTTATAATTCACATGCAATAGTCATTGACAGTCACAAAAAGAAGCATTAAAAAATTACCATTTCTGACCATCTGGAGAAAGTTCGACAGGTCACGGGTCATCGTTTTTCATCAGAAAATTGATTTGTTGGATTGTAGAAAAATTGATTGAAAATGTCTTTTGGATTGTGCCTCATGTTGAATAACTACTTTTTAAAGCCTCAATGTGACCAAAATTGCCATTTTTACAGACTTTTTCTCGTACTCAGAAGCTTCTATTTCGACCAATTTCAGGCATTAAAATGACTCTAAACACACTTATTTTAGTTCCAAACGTGATAATTCACGTGCAATAGTCATTTACAGTCAAAAAATTAAACATTAAAAAAGTACCATTTCTGACCATCTGGAGAAAGTTCGACAGGTCACGGGTCATAATATTTCATCAGAAAATTGAGTTTTTTTGTACAGTAGAAAAATTGATTCAAAATGTCACTTGGATTGCGCCTCATGTTGAATAACTACTTTTTAAAGCCTCAATGTGACCAAAAGTGACATTTTTATAGACTTTTACTCTTACTCAGAAGCTTCTATTTCGACCAATTTCAGGCATTAAAATGACTCTAAACACACTTATATTAGTTCCAAAAGTGATAATTCACATGCAATAGTCATTTACAGACAAAAAATTAAACATTAAAAAAATTACCATTTCTGACCATCTGGAGAAAGTTCGACAGGTCACGGGTCATCGTTTTTCATCAGAAAATTGATTTTTTGGACTGTAGAAAAATTGATTGAAAATGTCTTTTGGATTGTGCCTCATG
This sequence comes from Triturus cristatus, assembly GCF_964204655.1. Taxonomy (NCBI): domain Eukaryota; kingdom Metazoa; phylum Chordata; class Amphibia; order Caudata; family Salamandridae; genus Triturus; species Triturus cristatus. The sequence continues at coordinate 956,927,344 of NC_140593.1, read as the reverse complement.
TTGAATAACTACTTTTTAAAGCCTCAATGTGACCAAAATTGCCATTTTTACAGACTTTTTCTCCTACTCAGAAGCTTCTATTTCGACCAATTTCAGGCATTAAAATGACTCTAAACACACTTATTTTAGTTCCAAACGTGATACTTCACATGCAATAGTCATTGACAGTCACAAAAAGAAGCATTAAAAAATTACCATTTCTGACCATCTGGAGAAAGTTCGACAGGTCACGGGTCATCGTTTTTCATCAGAAAATTGATTTTTTGGATTGTAGAAAAATTGATTGAAAATGTCTTTTGGATTGTGCCTCATGTTGAATAACTACTTTTTAAAGCCTCAATGTGACCAAAATTGCCATTTTTACAGACTTTTTCTCCTACTCAGAAGCTTCTATTTCGACCAATTTCAGGCATTAAAATCACTCTAAACACACTTATTTTAGTTCCAAACGTGATAATTCACGTGCAATAGTCATTTACAGTCAAAAAATTAAACATTAAAAAATTACCATTTCTGACCATCTGGAGAAAGTTCGACAGGTCACGGGTCATAATATTTCATCAGAAAATTGAGTTTTTTTGTACAGTAGAAAAATTGATTCAAAATGTCACTTGGATTGCGCCTCATGTTGAATAACTACTTTTTAAAGCCTCAATGTGACCAAAAGTGCCATTTTTATAGACTTTTACTCTTACTCAGAAGCTTCTATTTCGACCAATTTCAGGCATTAAAATGACTCTAAACACACTTATATTAGTTCCAAAAGTGATAATTCACATGCAATAGTCATTTACAGACAAAAAACTTAAACATTAAGAAAATTACCATTTCTGACCATCTGGAGAAAGTTCGACAGGTCACGGGTCATCGTTTTTCATCAGAAAATTGATTTTTTGGACTGTAGAAAAATTGATTGAAAATGTCTTTTGGATTGTGCCTCATGTTGAATAACTACTTTTTAAAGCCTCAATGTGACCAAAATTGCCATTTTTACAGACTTTTTCTCCTACTCAGAAGCTTCTATTTCGACCAATTTCAGGCATTAAAATGACTCTAAACACACTTATTTTAGTTCCAAACGTGATACTTCACATGCAATAGTCATTGACAGTCACAAAAAGAAGCATTAAAAAATTACCATTTCTGACCATCTGGAGAAAGTTCGACAGGTCACGGGTCATCGTTTTTCATCAGAAAATTGAATTTTTGGACTGTAGAAAATCTTGATTCAAAATATCATTTGGTTGGTGCCTCATGCTGAATACCTTCTTTTTGAAACCTCAATGTGACCAAAATTCCCATTTTTACAGACTTTTTCTCCTACTCAGAAGCTTCTATTTCAACCAATTTCAGGCATTAAAATGACTCTAAACACACTTATTTTAGTTCCAAACGTGATAATTCACATGCAATTGTCATTTACAGTCAAAAAACTTAACATTAAAAAATTACCATTTCTGGCCATCTGGAGAAAGTTCGACAGGTCACGGGTCATCGTTTTTCATCAGAAAATTGATTTTTTGGATTGTAGAAAAATTGATTGAAAATGTCTTTTGGATTGTGCCTCATGTTGAATAACTACTTTTTAAAGCCTCAATGTGACCAAAATTGCCATTTTTACAGACTTTTTCTCCTACTCGGAAGCTTCTATTTCGACCAATTTCAGGCATTAAAATGACTCTAAACACACTTATTTTAGTTCCAAACGTGATAATTCACATGCAATAGTCATTTACAGTCAAAAACTTAAACATTAAAAAATTACCATTTCTTACCATCTGGAGAAAGTTCGACAGGACACGGGTCATCGTTTTTCATCAGAAAATTGATTTTTTGGATTGTAGAAAAATTGATTGAAAATGTCTTTTGGATTGTGCCTCATGTTGAATAACTACTTTTTAAAGCCTCAATGTAACCAAAATTGCCATTTTTACAGACTTTTTCTGCTACTCAGAAGCTTCTATTTCGAACAATTTCAGGCATTAAAATGACTCTAAACACACTTATTTTAGTTCCAAACGTGATAATTCACATGCAATAGTCATTGACAGTAACAAAAAGAAGCATTAAAAAATTACCATTTCTGACCATCTGGAGAAAGTTCGACAGGTCACGGGTCATCGTTTTTCATTAGAAAATTGAATTTTTGGACTGTAGAAAAATTGATTCAAAATATCATTTGGTTGGTGCCTCATGTTGAATAACTTCTTTTTGAAGCCTCAATGTGACCAAAATTCACAGTTTTACAGACTTTTTCTCCTACTCAGAAGCTTCTATTTCAACCAATTTCAGGCATTAAAATGACTCTAAACACACTTATTTTAGTTCCAAACGTGATAATTCACATGCAATTGTCATTTACAGTCAATAAACTTAACATTAAAAAATTACCATTCCTGACCATCTGGAGAAAGTTCGACAGGTCACGGCTCATTGTTTTTCATCAGAATATGTATTTTTTTGGACTGTAGAAAAATTGATTCAAAATGTCATTTGGATTGTGCCTCATGTTGAATAACTACTTTTTAAAGCTTCAATGTGACCAAAATTGCCAGTTTTTACAGACTTTTTCTCGTACTCAAAAGCTTCTATTTCGACCAATTTCAGGCATTAAAATGACTCTAAACACACTAATTTTATTTCCAAACGTGATAATTCACATGCAATTGTCATTTACAGTCAAAAAATTAAACATTAAAAAATTTCCATTACTGACCATCTGGAGAAAGTTCGAAATGTCACGAGTCATCGTTTTTCATCAGAAAATTGATTTTTTGGACTGTAGAAAAATCGTTTGAAAATGTCTTTTGGATTGTGCCTCATGTTGAATAACTAATTTTTAAAGCCTCAATGTGACCAAAATTGCCATTTTTACAGACTTTTTCTCCTACTCAGAAGCTTCTATTTCGACCAATTTCAGGCATTAAAATGACTCTAAACACACTTATTTTAGTTCCAAACGTGATAATTCACATGCAATAGTCATTTACAGTCAAAAAATTAAACATTAAAAAATTATCATTTCTGACCATCTGGAGAAAGTTCGACAGGTCACGGGTCATCGTTTTTCATCAGAAAATAGATTTTTTGGACTGTAGAAAAATTGATTGAAAATGTCTTTTGGATTGTGCCTCATGTTGAATAACTACTTTTTAAAGCTTCAATGTGACCAAAATTGCCATTTTTACAGACTTTTTCTCGTACTCAAAAGCTTCTATTTCGACCAATTTCAGGCATTAAAATGAGTCTAAACACAATTATTTTAGCTCCAAGAGTTCTAATTCACATGCAATGTTCATTTACAGTCAAAAAATTAAACATTAAAAAATTACCATTGCTGACTATCTGGAGAAAGTTCGACAGGTCCCGGGTCATCGTTTTTCATCAGAAAATAGATTTTTTGGACTGTAGAAAAATTGATTGAAAATGTCTTTTGGATTGTGCCTCATGTTGAATAGCTACTTTTTAAAGCCTCAATGTGACCAAAATTGCCATTTTTACAGACTTTTTCTGCTACTCAGAAGATTCTATTTCGAACAATTTCAGGCATTAAAATGACTCTAAACACACTTATTTTAGTTCCAAACGTGATAATTCACATGCAATAGTCATTGACAGTCACAAAAAGAAGCATTAAAAAATTACCATTTCTGACCATCTGGAGAAAGTTCGACAGGTCACGGGTCATCGTTTTTCATCAGAAAATTGAATTTTTGGACTGTAGAAAAATTGATTGAAAATATCATTTGGTTGGTGCCTCATGTTGAATAACTTCTTTTTGAAGCCTAAATGTGACCAAAATTCCCATTTTTACATACATTTTCTCCTACTCAGAAGCTTCTATTTCAACCAATTTCAGGCATTAAAATGACTCTAAACACACTTATTTTAGTTCCAAACGTGATAATTCACATGCAATAGTCATTTACAGTCAAAAAATTAAACATTAAAAAATTACCATTTCTGACCATCTGGAGAAAGTTCGACAGGTCACGGGTCATCGTTTTTCATCAGAAAATTGATTTTTTGGATTGTAGAAAAATTGATTGAAAATGTCTTTTGGATTGTGCCTCATGTTGAATAACTACTTTTTAAAGCCTCAATGTGACCAAAATTGCCATTTTTACAGACTTTTTCTGCTACTCAGAAGCTTCTATTTCGAGCAATTTCAGGCATTAAAATGACTCTAAACACACTTATTTTAGTTCCAAACATTATAATTCACATGCAATAGTCATTTACAGTCAAAAATTGAAACATTAAAAAATTACCATTTCTGACCATCTGGAGAAAGTTCGACAGGTCACGGGTCATCGTTTTTCATCAGAAAATAGATTTTTTGGACTGTAGAAAAATTGATTGAAAATGTCTTTTGGATTGTGCCTCATGTTGAATAACTACTTTTTAAAGCTTCAATGTGACCAAAATTGCCATTTTTACAGACTTTTTCTCGTACTCAAAAGCTTCTATTTCGACCAATTTCAGGCATTAAAATGAGTCTAAACACAATTATTTTAGCTCCAAGAGTCCTAATTCACATGCAGTGTTCATTTACAGTCAAAAAATTAAACATAAAAAAATTACCATTTCTGACCATCTGGAGAAAGTTCGACAGGTCACGGGTCATAATATTTCATCAGAAAATTGAGTTTTTTTGTACAGTAGAAAAATTGATTCAAAATGTCACTTGGATTGCGCCTCATGTTGAATAACTACTTTTTAAAGCCTCAATGTGACCAAAAGTGCCATTTTTATAGACTTTTACTCTTACTCAGAAGCTTCTATTTCGACCAATTTCAGGCATTAAAATGACTCTAAACACACTTATTTTAGTTCCAAACGTGATAATTCACATGCAATAGTCATTTACAGTCAAAAAATTAAACATTAAAAAATTACCATTTCTGACCATCTGGAGAAAGTTCGACAGGTCACGGGTCATCGTTTTTCATCAGAAAATTCATTTTTTGGATTGTAGAAAAATTGATTGAAAATGTCTTTTGGATTGTGCCTCATGTTGAATAACTACTTTTTAAAGCCTCAATGTGACCAAAATTGCCATTTTTACAGACTTTTTTTGCTACTCAGAAGCTTCTATTTCGAACAATTTCAGGCATTAAAGTGACTCTAAACACACTTATTTTAGTTCCAAACGTTATAATTCACATGCAATAGTCATTTACAGTCAAAAAATGAAACATTAAAAAATTACCATTTCTGACCATCTGGAGAAAGTTCGACAGGTCACGGGTCATCGTTTTTCATCAGAAAATAGATTTTTTGGACTGTAGAAAAATTGATTGAAAATGTCTTTTGGATTGTGCCTCATGTTGAATAACTACTTTTTAAAGCTTCAATGTGACCAAAATTGCCATTTTTACAGACTTTTTCTCGTACTCAAAAGCTTCTATTTCGACCAATTTCAGGCATTAAAATGAGTCTAAACACAATTATTTTAGCTCCAAGAGTTCTAATTCACATGCAATGTTCATTTACAGTCAAAAAATTAAACATTAAAAAATTACCATTTCTGACTATCTGGAGAAAGTTCGACAGGTCCCGGGTCATCGTTTTTCATCAGAAAATAGATTTTTTGGACTGTAGAAAAATTGATTGAAAATGTCTTTTGGATTGTGCCTCATGTTGAATAGCTACTTTTTAAAGCCTCAATGTGACCAAAATTGCCATTTTTACAGACTTTTTCTGCTACTCAGAAGATTCTATTTCGAACAATTTCAGGCATTAAAATGACTCTAAACACACTTATTTTAGTTCCAAACGTGATAATTCACATGCAATAGTCATTGACAGTCACAAAAAGAAGCATTAAAAAATTACCATTTCTGACCATCTGGAGAAAGTTCGACAGGTCATCGTTTTTCATCAGAAAATTGATTTTTTGGATTGTAGAAAAATTGATTGAAAATGTCTTTTGGATTGTGCCTCATGTTGAATAACTACTTTTTAAAGCCTCAATGTGACCAAAATTGCCATTTTTACAGACTTTTTCTGCTACTCAGAAGCTTCTATTTCGAGCAATTTCAGGCATTAAAATGACTCTAAACACACTTATTTTAGTTCCAAACATTATAATTCACATGCAATAGTCATTTACAGTCAAAAATTGAAACATTAAAAAATTACCATTTCTGACCATCTGGAGAAAGTTCGACAGGTCACGGGTCATCGTTTTTCATCAGAAAATAGATTTTTTGGACTGTAGAAAAATTGATTGAAAATGTCTTTTGGATTGTGCCTCATGTTGAATAACTACTTTTTAAAGCTTCAATGTGACCAAAATTGCCATTTTTACAGACTTTTTCTCGTACTCAAAAGCTTCTATTTCGACCAATTTCAGGCATTAAAATGAGTCTAAACACAATTATTTTAGCTCCAAGAGTCCTAATTCACATGCAGTGTTCATTTACAGTCAAAAAATTAAACATAAAAAAATTACCATTTCTGACCATCTGGAGAAAGTTCGACAGGTCACGGGTCATAATATTTCATCAGAAAATTGAGTTTTTTTGTACAGTAGAAAAATTGATTCAAAATGTCACTTGGATTGCGCCTCATGTTGAATAACTACTTTTTAAAGCCTCAATGTGACCAAAAGTGCCATTTTTATAGACTTTTACTCTTACGCAGAAGCTTCTATTTCGACCAATTTCAGGCATTAAAATGACTCTAAACACACTTATTTTAGTTCCAAACGTGATAATTCACATGCAATAGTCATTTACAGTCAAAAAATTAAACATTAAAAAATTACCATTTCTGACCATCTGGAGAAAGTTCGACAGGTCACGGGTCATCGTTTTTCATCAGAAAATTGATTTTTTGGATTGTAGAAAAATTGATTGAAAATGTCTTTTGGATTGTGCCTCATGTTGAATAACTACTTTTTAAAGCCTCAATGTGACCAAAATTGCCATTTTTACAGACTTTTTCTGCTACTCAGAAGCTTCTATTTCGAGCAATTTCAGGCATTAAAATGACTCTAAACACACTTATTTTAGTTCCAAACGTGATAATTCACATGCAATAGTCATTGACAGTAACAAAAAGAAGCATTAAAAAATTACCATTTCTGACCATCTGGAGAAAGTTCGACAGGTCACGGGTCATCGTTTTTCATTAGAAAATTGAATTTTTGGACTGTAGAAAAATTGATTCAAAATATCATTTGGTTGGTGCCTCATGTTGAATAACTTCTTTTTGAAGCCTCAATGTGACCAAAATTCACAGTTTTACAGACTTTTTCTCCTACTCAGAAGCTTCTATTTCAACCAATTTCAGGCATTAAAATGACTCTAAACACACTTATTTTAGTTCCAAACGTGATAATTCACATGCAATTGTCATTTACAGTCAATAAACTTAACATTAAAAAATTACCATTCCTGACCATCTGGAGAAAGTTCGACAGGTCACGGCTCATTGTTTTTCATCAGAATATGTATTTTTTTGGACTGTAGAAAAATTGATTCAAAATGTCATTTGGATTGTGCCTCATGTTGAATTACTACTTTTTAGAGCTTCAATGTGACCAAAATTGCCAGTTTTTACAGACTTTTTCTCGTACTCAAAAGCTTCTATTTCGACCAATTTCAGGCATTAAAATGACTCTAAACACACTAATTTTATTTCCAAACGTGATAATTCACATGCAATTGTCATTTACAGTCAAAAAATTAAACATTAAAAAGTTTCCATTACTGACCATCTGGAGAAAGTTCGAAATGTCACGAGTCATCGTTTTTCATCAGAAAATTGATTTTTTGGACTGTAGAAAAATCGTTTGAAAATGTCTTTTGGATTGTGCCTCATGTTGAATAACTAATTTTTAAAGCCTCAATGTGACCAAAATTGCCATTTTTACAGACTTTTTCTCCTACTCAGAAGCTTCTATTTCGACCAATTTCAGGCATTAAAATGACTCTAAACACACTTATTTTAGTTCCAAACGTGATAATTCACATGCAATAGTCATTTACAGTCAAAAAATTAAACATTAAAAAATTACCATTTCTGACCATCTGGAGAAAGTTCGACAGGTCACGGGTCATCGTTTTTCATCAGAAAATAGATTTTTTGGACTGTAGAAAAATTGATTGAAAATGTCTTTTGGATTGTGCCTCATGTTGAATAACTACTTTTTAAAGCTTCAATGTGACCAAAATTGCCATTTTTACAGACTTTTTCTCGTACTCAAAAGCTTCTATTTCGACCAATTTCAGGCATTAAAATGAGTCTAAACACAATTATTTTAGCTCCAAGAGTTCTAATTCACATGCAATAGTCATTGACAGTCACAAAAAGAAGCATTAAAAAATTACCATTTCTGACCATCTGGAGAAAGTTCGACAGGTCACGGGTCATCGTTTTTCATCAGAAAATTGAATTTTTGGACTGTAGAAAAATTGATTGAAAATATCATTTGGTTGGTGCCTCATGTTGAATAACTTCTTTTTGAAGCCTAAATGTGACCAAAATTCCCATTTTTACATACATTTTCTCCTACTCAGAAGCTTCTATTTCAACCAATTTCAGGCATTAAAATGACTCTAAACACACTTATTTTAGTTCCAAACGTGATAATTCACATGCAATAGTCATTTACAGTCAAAAAATTAAACATTAAAAAATTACCATTTCTGACCATCTGGAGAAAGTTCGACAGGTCACGGGTCATCGTTTTTCATCAGAAAATTGATTTTTTGGATTGTAGAAAAATTGATTGAAAATGTCTTTTGGATTGTGCCTCATGTTGAATAACTACTTTTTAAAGCCTCAATGTGACCAAAATTGCCATTTTTACAGACTTTTTCTGCTACTCAGAAGCTTCTATTTCGAGCAATTTCAGGCATTAAAATGACTCTAAACACACTTATTTTAGTTCCAAACATTATAATTCACATGCAATAGTCATTTACAGTCAAAAATTGAAACATTAAAAAATTACCATTTCTGACCATCTGGAGAAAGTTCGACAGGTCACGGGTCATCGTTTTTCATCAGAAAATAGATTTTTTGGACTGTAGAAAAATTGATTGAAAATGTCTTTTGGATTGTGCCTCATGTTGAATAACTACTTTTTAAAGCTTCAATGTGACCAAAATTGCCATTTTTACAGACTTTTTCTCGTACTCAAAAGCTTCTATTTCGACCAATTTCAGGCATTAAAATGAGTCTAAACACAATTATTTTAGCTCCAAGAGTCCTAATTCACATGCAGTGTTCATTTACAGTCAAAAAATTAAACATAAAAAAATTACCATTTCTGACCATCTGGAGAAAGTTCGACAGGTCACGGGTCATAATATTTCATCAGAAAATTGAGTTTTTTTGTACAGTAGAAAAATTGATTCAAAATGTCACTTGGATTGCGCCTCATGTTGAATAACTACTTTTTAAAGCCTCAATGTGACCAAAAGTGCCATTTTTATAGACTTTTACTCTTACTCAGAAGCTTCTATTTCGACCAATTTCAGGCATTAAAATGACTCTAAACACACTTATTTTAGTTCCAAACGTGATAATTCACATGCAATAGTCATTTACAGTCAAAAAATTAAACATTAAAAAATTACCATTTCTGACCATCTGGAGAAAGTTCGACAGGTCACGGGTCATCGTTTTTCATCAGAAAATTCATTTTTTGGATTGTAGAAAAATTGATTGAAAATGTCTTTTGGATTGTGCCTCATGTTGAATAACTACTTTTTAAAGCCTCAATGTGACCAAAATTGCCATTTTTACAGACTTTTTTTGCTACTCAGAAGCTTCTATTTCGAACAATTTCAGGCATTAAAGTGACTCTAAACACACTTATTTTAGTTCCAAACGTTATAATTCACATGCAATAGTCATTTACAGTCAAAAAATGAAACATTAAAAAATTACCATTTCTGACCATCTGGAGAAAGTTCGACAGGTCACGGGTCATCGTTTTTCATCAGAAAATAGATTTTTTGGACTGTAGAAAAATTGATTGAAAATGTCTTTTGGATTGTGCCTCATGTTGAATAACTACTTTTTAAAGCTTCAATGTGACCAAAATTGCCATTTTTACAGACTTTTTCTCGTACTCAAAAGCTTCTATTTCGACCAATTTCAGGCATTAAAATGAGTCTAAACACAATTATTTTAGCTCCAAGAGTTCTAATTCACATGCAATGTTCATTTACAGTCAAAAAATTAAACATTAAAAAATTACCATTTCTGACTATCTGGAGAAAGTTCGACAGGTCCCGGGTCATCGTTTTTCATCAGAAAATAGATTTTTTGGACTGTAGAAAAATTGATTGAAAATGTCTTTTGGATTGTGCCTCATGTTGAATAGCTACTTTTTAAAGCCTCAATGTGACCAAAATTGCCATTTTTACAGACTTTTTCTGCTACTCAGAAGATTCTATTTCGAACAATTTCAGGCATTAAAATGACTCTAAACACACTTATTTTAGTTCCAAACGTGATAATTCACATGCAATAGTCATTGACAGTCACAAAAAGAAGCATTAAAAAATTACCATTTCTGACCATCTGGAGAAAGTTCGACAGGTCACGGGTCATCGTTTTTCATCAGAAAATTGAATTTTTGGACTGTAGAAAAATTGATTGAAAATATCATTTGGTTGGTGCCTCATGTTGAATAACTTCTTTTTGAAGCCTAAATGTGACCAAAATTCCCATTTTTACATACATTTTCTCCTACTCAGAAGCTTCTATTTCAACCAATTTCAGGCATTAAAATGACTCTAAACACACTTATTTTAGTTCCAAACGTGATAATTCACATGCAATAGTTATTTACAGTCAAAAAATTAAACATTAAAAAATTACCATTTCTGACCATCTGGAGAAAGTTCGACAGGTCACGGGTCATCGTTTTTCATCAGAAAATTGATTTTTTGGATTGTAGAAAAATTGATTGAAAATGTCTTTTGGATTGTGCCTCATGTTGAATAACTACTTTTTAAAGCCTCAATGTGACCAAAATTGCCATTTTTACAGACTTTTTCTGCTACTCAGAAGCTTCTATTTCGAGCAATTTCAGGCATTAAAATGACTCTAAACACACTTATTTTAGTTCCAAACATTATAATTCACATGCAATAGTCATTTACAGTCAAAAATTGAAACATTAAAAAATTACCATTTCTGACCATCTGGAGAAAGTTCGACAGGTCACGGGTCATCGTTTTTCATCAGAAAATAGATTTTTTGGACTGTAGAAAAATTGATTGAAAATGTCTTTTGGATTGTGCCTCATGTTGAATAACTACTTTTTAAAGCTTCAATGTGACCAAAATTGCCATTTTTACAGACTTTTTCTCGTACTCAAAAGCTTCTATTTCGACCAATTTCAGGCATTAAAATGAGTCTAAACACAATTATTTTAGCTCCAAGAGTCCTAATTCACATGCAGTGTTCATTTACAGTCAAAAAATTAAACATAAAAAAATTACCATTTCTGACCATCTGGAGAAAGTTCGACAGGTCACGGGTCATAATATTTCATCAGAAAATTGAGTTTTTTTGTACAGTAGAAAAATTGATTCAAAATGTCACTTGGATTGCGCCTCATGTTGAATAACTACTTTTTAAAGCCTCAATGTGACCAAAAGTGCCATTTTTATAGACTTTTACTCTTACTCAGAAGCTTCTATTTCGACCAATTTCAGGCATTAAAATGACTCTAAACACACTTATTTTAGTTCCAAACGTGATAATTCACATGCAATAGTCATTTACAGTCAAAAAATTAAACATTAAAAAATTACCATTTCTGACCATCTGGAGAAAGTTCGACAGGTCACGGGTCATCGTTTTTCATCAGAAAATTCATTTTTTGGATTGTAGAAAAATTGATTGAAAATGTCTTTTGGATTGTGCCTCATGTTGAATAACTACTTTTTAAAGCCTCAATGTGACCAAAATTGCCATTTTTACAGACTTTTTTTGCTACTCAGAAGCTTCTATTTCGAACAATTTCAGGCATTAAAGTGACTCTAAACACACTTATTTTAGTTCCAAACGTTATAATTCACATGCAATAGTCATTTACAGTCAAAAAATGAAACATTAAAAAATTACCATTTCTGACCATCTGGAGAAAGTTCGACAGGTCACGGGTCATCGTTTTTCATCAGAAAATAGATTTTTTGGACAGTAGAAAAATTGATTGAAAATGTCTTTTGGATTGTGCCTCATGTTGAATAACTACTTTTTAAAGCTTCAATGTGACCAAAATTGCCATTTTTACAGACTTTTTCTCGTACTCAAAAGCTTCTATTTCGACCAATTTCAGGCATTAAAATGAGTCTAAACACAATTATTTTAGCTCCAAGAGTTCTAATTCACATGCAATGTTCATTTACAGTCAAAAAATTAAACATTAAAAAATTATCATTTCTGACTATCTGGAGAAAGTTCGACAGGTCCCGGGTCATCGTTTTTCATCAGAAAATAGATTTTTTGGACTGTAGAAAAATTGATTGAAAATGTCTTTTGGATTGTGCCTCATGTTGAATAGCTACTTTTTAAAGCCTCAATGTGACCAAAATTGCCATTTTTACAGACTTTTTCTGCTACTCAGAAGATTCTATTTCGAACAATTTCAGGCATTAAAATGACTCTAAACACACTTATTTTAGTTCCAAACGTGATAATTCACATGCAATAGTCATTGACAGTCACAAAAAGAAGCATTAAAAAATTACCATTTCTGACCATCTGGAGAAAGTTCGACAGGTCACGGGTCATCGTTTTTCATCAGAAAATTGAATTTTTGGACTGTAGAAAAATTGATTGAAAATATCATTTGGTTGGTGCCTCATGTTGAATAACTTCTTTTTGAAGCCTAAATGTGACCAAAATTCCCATTTTTACATACATTTTCTCCTACTCAGAAGCTTCTATTTCAACCAATTTCAGGCATTAAAATGACTCTAAACACACTTATTTTAGTTCCAAACGTGATAATTCACATGCAATAGTCATTTACAGTCAAAAAATTAAACATTAAAAAATTACCATTTCTGACCATCTGGAGAAAGTTCGACAGGTCACGGGTCATCGTTTTTCATCAGAAAATTGATTTTTTGGATTGTAGAAAAATTGATTGAAAATGTCTTTTGGATTGTGCCTCATGTTGAATAACTACTTTTTAAAGCCTCAATGTGACCAAAATTGCCATTTTTACAGACTTTTTCTGCTACTCAGAAGCTTCTATTTCGAGCAATTTCAGGCATTAAAATGACTCTAAACACACTTATTTTAGTTCCAAACATTATAATTCACATGCAATAGTCATTTACAGTCAAAAATTGAAACATTAAAAAATTACCATTTCTGACCATCTGGAGAAAGTTCGACAGGTCACGGGTCATCGTTTTTCATCAGAAAATAGATTTTTTGGACTGTAGAAAAATTGATTGAAAATGTCTTTTGGATTGTGCCTCATGTTGAATAACTACTTTTTAAAGCTTCAATGTGACCAAAATTGCCATTTTTACAGACTTTTTCTCGTACTCAAAAGCTTCTATTTCGACCAATTTCAGGCATTAAAATGAGTCTAAACACAATTATTTTAGCTCCAAGAGTCCTAATTCACATGCAGTGTTCATTTACAGTCAAAAAATTAAACATAAAAAAATTACCATTTCTGACCATCTGGAGAAAGTTCGACAGGTCACGGGTCATAATATTTCATCAGAAAATTGAGTTTTTTTGTACAGTAGAAAAATTGATTCAAAATGTCACTTGGATTGCGCCTCATGTTGAATAACTACTTTTTAAAGCCTCAATGTGACCAAAAGTGCCATTTTTATAGACTTTTACTCTTACTCAGAAGCTTCTATTTCGACCAATTTCAGGCATTAAAATGACTCTAAACACACTTATTTTAGTTCCAAACGTGATAATTCACATGCAATAGTCATTTACAGTCAAAAAATTAAACATTAAAAAATTACCATTTCTGACCATCTGGAGAAAGTTCGACAGGTCACGGGTCATCGTTTTTCATCAGAAAATTCATTTTTTGGATTGTAGAAAAATTGATTGAAAATGTCTTTTGGATTGTGCCTCATGTTGAATAACTACTTTTTAAAGCCTCAATGTGACCAAAATTGCCATTTTTACAGACTTTTTTTGCTACTCAGAAGCTTCTATTTCGAACAATTTCAGGCATTAAAGTGACTCTAAACACACTTATTTTGGTTCCAAACGTTATAATTCACATGCAATAGTCATTTACAGTCAAAAAATGAAACATTAAAAAATTACCATTTCTGACCATCTGGAGAAAGTTCGACAGGTCACGGGTCATCGTTTTTCATCAGAAAATAGATTTTTTGGACTGTAGAAAAATTGATTGAAAATGTCTTTTGGATTGTGCCTCATGTTGAATAACTACTTTTTAAAGCTTCAATGTGACCAAAATTGCCATTTTTACAGACTTTTTCTCGTACTCAAAAGCTTCTATTTCGACCAATTTCAGGCATTAAAATGAGTCTAAACACAATTATTTTAGCTCCAAGAGTTCTAATTCACATGCAATGTTCATTTACAGTCAAAAAATTAAACATTAAAAAATTACCATTTCTGACTATCTGGAGAAAGTTCGACAGGTCCCGGGTCATCGTTTTTCATCAGAAAATAGATTTTTTGGACTGTAGAAAAATTGATTGAAAATGTCTTTTGGATTGTGCCTCATGTTGAATAGCTACTTTTTAAAGCCTCAATGTGACCAAAATTGCCATTTTTACAGACTTTTTCTGCTACTCAGAAGATTCTATTTCGAACAATTTCAGGCATTAAAATGACTCTAAACACACTTATTTTAGTTCCAAACGTGATAATTCACATGCAATAGTCATTGACAGTCACAAAAAGAAGCATTAAAAAATTACCATTTCTGACCATCTGGAGAAAGTTCGACAGGTCATCGTTTTTCATCAGAAAATTGATTTTTTGGATTGTAGAAAAATTGATTGAAAATGTCTTTTGGATTGTGCCTCATGTTGAATAACTACTTTTTAAAACCTCAATGTGACCAAAATTGCCATTTTTACAGACTTTTTCTGCTACTCAGAAGCTTCTATTTCGAGCAATTTCAGGCATTAAAATGACTCTAAACACACTTATTTTAGTTCCAAACATTATAATTCACATGCAATAGTCATTTACAGTCAAAAATTGAAACATTAAAAAATTACCATTTCTGACCATCTGGAGAAAGTTCGACAGGTCACGGGTCATCGTTTTTCATCAGAAAATAGATTTTTTGGACTGTAGAAAAATTGATTGAAAATGTCTTTTGGATTGTGCCTCATGTTGAATAACTACTTTTTAAAGCTTCAATGTGACCAAAATTGCCATTTTTACAGACTTTTTCTCGTACTCAAAAGCTTCTATTTCGACCAATTTCAGGCATTAAAATGAGTCTAAACACAATTATTTTAGCTCCAAGAGTCCTAATTCACATGCAGTGTTCATTTACAGTCAAAAAATTAAACATAAAAAAATTACCATTTCTGACCATCTGGAGAAAGTTCGACAGGTCACGGGTCATAATATTTCATCAGAAAATTGAGTTTTTTTGTACAGTAGAAAAATTGATTCAAAATGTCACTTGGATTGCGCCTCATGTTGAATAACTACTTTTTAAAGCCTCAATGTGACCAAAAGTGCCATTTTTATAGACTTTTACTCTTACTCAGAAGCTTCTATTTCGACCAATTTCAGGCATTAAAATGACTCTAAACACACTTATTTTAGTTCCAAACGTGATAATTCACATGCAATAGTCATTTACAGTCAAAAAATTAAACATTAAAAAATTACCATTTCTGACCATCTGGAGAAAGTTCGACAGGTCACGGGTCATCGTTTTTCATCAGAAAATTCATTTTTTGGATTGTAGAAAAATTGATTGAAAATGTCTTTTGGATTGTGCCTCATGTTGAATAACTACTTTTTAAAGCCTCAATGTGACCAAAATTGCCATTTTTACAGACTTTTTTTGCTACTCAGAAGCTTCTATTTCGAACAATTTCAGGCATTAAAGTGACTCTAAACACACTTATTTTGGTTCCAAACGTTATAATTCACATGCAATAGTCATTTACAGTCAAAAAATGAAACATTAAAAAATTACCATTTCTGACCATCTGGAGAAAGTTCGACAGGTCACGGGTCATCGTTTTTCATCAGAAAATAGATTTTTTGGACTGTAGAAAAATTGATTGAAAATGTCTTTTGGATTGTGCCTCATGTTGAATAACTACTTTTTAAAGCTTCAATGTGACCAAAATTGCCATTTTTACAGACTTTTTCTCGTACTCAAAAGCTTCTATTTCGACCAATTTCAGGCATTAAAATGAGTCTAAACACAATTATTTTAGCTCCAAGAGTTCTAATTCACATGCAATGTTCATTTACAGTCAAAAAATTAAACATTAAAAAATTACCATTTCTGACTATCTGGAGAAAGTTCGACAGGTCCCGGGTCATCGTTTTTCATCAGAAAATAGATTTTTTGGACTGTAGAAAAATTGATTGAAAATGTCTTTTGGATTGTGCCTCATGTTGAATAGCTACTTTTTAAAGCCTCAATGTGACCAAAATTGCCATTTTTACAGACTTTTTCTGCTACTCAGAAGATTCTATTTCGAACAATTTCAGGCATTAAAATGACTCTAAACACACTTATTTTAGTTCCAAACGTGATAATTCACATGCAATAGTCATTGACAGTCACAAAAAGAAGCATTAAAAAATTACCATTTCTGACCATCTGGAGAAAGTTCGACAGGTCATCGTTTTTCATCAGAAAATTGATTTTTTGGATTGTAGAAAAATTGATTGAAAATGTCTTTTGGATTGTGCCTCATGTTGAATAACTACTTTTTAAAACCTCAATGTGACCAAAATTGCCATTTTTACAGACTTTTTCTGCTACTCAGAAGCTTCTATTTCGAGCAATTTCAGGCATTAAAATGACTCTAAACACACTTATTTTAGTTCCAAACATTATAATTCACATGCAATAGTCATTTACAGTCAAAAATTGAAACATTAAAAAATTACCATTTCTGACCATCTGGAGAAAGTTCGACAGGTCACGGGTCATCGTTTTTCATCAGAAAATAGATTTTTTGGACTGTAGAAAAATTGCTTGAAAATGTCTTTTGGATTGTGCCTCATGTTGAATAACTACTTTTTAAAGCTTCAATGTGACCAAAATTGCCATTTTTACAGACTTTTTCTCGTACTCAAAAGCTTCTATTTCGACCAATTTCAGGCATTAAAATGAGTCTAAACACAATTATTTTAGCTCCAAGAGTCCTAATTCACATGCAGTGTTCATTTACAGTCAAAAAATTAAACATAAAAAAATTACCATTTCTGACCATCTGGAGAAAGTTCGACAGGTCACGGGTCATAATATTTCATCCGAAAATTGAGTTTTTTTGTACAGTAGAAAAATTGATTCAAAATGTCACTTGGATTGCGCCTCATGTTGAATAACTACTTTTTAAAGCCTCAATGTGACCAAAAGTGCCATTTTTATAGACTTTTACTCTTACGCAGAAGCTTCTATTTCGACCAATTTCAGGCATTAAAATGACTCTAAACACACTTATTTTAGTTCCAAACGTGATAATTCACATGCAATAGTCATTTACAGTCAAAAAATTAAACATTAAAAAATTACCATTTCTGACCATCTGGAGAAAGTTCGACAGGTCACGGGTCATCGTTTTTCATCAGAAAATTGATTTTTTGGATTGTAGAAAAATTGATTGAAAATGTCTTTTGGATTGTGCCTCATGTTGAATAACTACTTTTTAAAGCCTCAATGTGACCAAAATTGCCATTTTTACAGACTTTTTCTGCTACTCAGAAGCTTCTATTTCGAGCAATTTCAGGCATTAAAATGACTCTAAACACACTTATTTTAGTTCCAAACGTGATAATTCACATGCAATAGTCATTGACAGTAACAAAAAGAAGCATTAAAAAATTACCATTTCTGACCATCTGGAGAAAGTTCGACAGGTCACGGGTCATCGTTTTTCATTAGAAAATTGAATTTTTGGACTGTAGAAAAATTGATTCAAAATATCATTTGGTTGGTGCCTCATGTTGAATAACTTCTTTTTGAAGCCTCAATGTGACCAAAATTCACAGTTTTACAGACTTTTTCTCCTACTCAGAAGCTTCTATTTCAACCAATTTCAGGCATTAAAATGACTCTAAACACACTTATTTTAGTTCCAAACGTGATAATTCACATGCAATTGTCATTTACAGTCAATAAACTTAACATTAAAAAATTACCATTCCTGACCATCTGGAGAAAGTTCGACAGGTCACGGCTCATTGTTTTTCATCAGAATATGTATTTTTTTGGACTGTAGAAAAATTGATTCAAAATGTCATTTGGATTGTGCCTCATGTTGAATAACTACTTTTTAAAGCTTCAATGTGACCAAAATTGCCAGTTTTTACAGACTTTTTCTCGTACTCAAAAGCTTCTATTTCGACCAATTTCAGGCATTAAAATGACTCTAAACACACTAATTTTATTTCCAAACGTGATAATTCACATGCAATTGTCATTTACAGTCAAAAAATTAAACATTAAAAAATTTCCATTACTGACCATCTGGAGAAAGTTCGAAATGTCACGAGTCATCGTTTTTCATCAGAAAATTGATTTTTTGGACTGTAGAAAAATCGTTTGAAAATGTCTTTTGGATTGTGCCTCATGTTGAATAACTAATTTTTAAAGCCTCAATGTGACCAAAATTGCCATTTTTACAGACTTTTTCTCCTACTCAGAAGCTTCTATTTCGACCAATTTCAGGCATTAAAATGACTCTAAACACACTTATTTTAGTTCCAAACGTGATAATTCACATGCAATAGTCATTTACAGTCAAAAAATTAAACATTAAAAAATTACCATTTCTGACCATCTGGAGAAAGTTCGACAGGTCACGGGTCATCGTTTTTCATCAGAAAATAGATTTTTTGGACTGTAGAAAAATTGATTGAAAATGTCTTTTGGATTGTGCCTCATGTTGAATAACTACTTTTTAAAGCTTCAATGTGACCAAAATTGCCATTTTTACAGACTTTTTCTCGTACTCAAAAGCTTCTATTTCGACCAATTTCAGGCATTAAAATGAGTCTAAACACAATTATTTTAGCTCCAAGAGTTCTAATTCACATGCAATAGTCATTGACAGTCACAAAAAGAAGCATTAAAAAATTACCATTTCAGACCATCTGGAGAAAGTTCGACAGGTCACGGGTCATCGTTTTTCATCAGAAAATTGAATTTTTGGACTGTAGAAAAATTGATTGAAAATATCATTTGGTTGGTGCCTCATGTTGAATAACTTCTTTTTGAAGCCTAAATGTGACCAAAATTCCCATTTTTACATACATTTTCTCCTACTCAGAAGCTTCTATTTCAACCAATTTCAGGCATTAAAATGACTCTAAACACACTTATTTTAGTTCCAAACGTGATAATTCACATGCAATAGTCATTTACAGTCAAAAAATTAAACATTAAAAAATTACCATTTCTGACCATCTGGAGAAAGTTCGACAGGTCACGGGTCATCGTTTTTCATCAGAAAATTGATTTTTTGGATTGTAGAAAAATTGATTGAAAATGTCTTTTGGATTGTGCCTCATGTTGAATAACTACTTTTTAAAGCCTCAATGTGACCAAAATTGCCATTTTTACAGACTTTTTCTGCTACTCAGAAGCTTCTATTTCGAGCAATTTCAGGCATTAAAATGACTCTAAACACACTTATTTTAGTTCCAAACATTATAATTCACATGCAATAGTCATTTACAGTCAAAAATTGAAACATTAAAAAATTACCATTTCTGACCATCTGGAGAAAGTTCGACAGGTCACGGGTCATCGTTTTTCATCAGAAAATAGATTTTTTGGACTGTAGAAAAATTGATTGAAAATGTCTTTTGGATTGTGCCTCATGTTGAATAACTACTTTTTAAAGCTTCAATGTGACCAAAATTGCCATTTTTACAGACTTTTTCTCGTACTCAAAAGCTTCTATTTCGACCAATTTCAGGCATTAAAATGAGTCTAAACACAATTATTTTAGCTCCAAGAGTCCTAATTCACATGCAGTGTTCATTTACAGTCAAAAAATTAAACATAAAAAAATTACCATTTCTGACCATCTGGAGAAAGTTCGACAGGTCACGGGTCATAATATTTCATCAGAAAATTGAGTTTTTTTGTACAGTAGAAAAATTGATTCAAAATGTCACTTGGATTGCGCCTCATGTTGAATAACTACTTTTTAAAGCCTCAATGTGACCAAAAGTGCCATTTTTATAGACTTTTACTCTTACTCAGAAGCTTCTATTTCGACCAATTTCAGGCATTAAAATGACTCTAAACACACTTATTTTAGTTCCAAACGTGATAATTCACATGCAATAGTCATTTACAGTCAAAAAATTAAACATTAAAAAATTACCATTTCTGACCATCTGGAGAAAGTTCGACAGGTCACGGGTCATCGTTTTTCATCAGAAAATTCATTTTTTGGATTGTAGAAAAATTGATTGAAAATGTCTTTTGGATTGTGCCTCATGTTGAATAACTACTTTTTAAAGCCTCAATGTGACCAAAATTGCCATTTTTACAGACTTTTTTTGCTACTCAGAAGCTTCTATTTCGAACAATTTCAGGCATTAAAGTGACTCTAAACACACTTATTTTAGTTCCAAACGTTATAATTCACATGCAATAGTCATTTACAGTCAAAAAATGAAACATTAAAAAATTACCATTTCTGACCATCTGGAGAAAGTTCGACAGGTCACGGGTCATCGTTTTTCATCAGAAAATAGATTTTTTGGACTGTAGAAAAATTGATTGAAAATGTCTTTTGGATTGTGCCTCATGTTGAATAACTACTTTTTAAAGCTTCAATGTGACCAAAATTGCCATTTTTACAGACTTTTTCTCGTACTCAAAAGCTTCTATTTCGACCAATTTCAGGCATTAAAATGAGTCTAAACACAATTATTTTAGCTCCAAGAGTTCTAATTCACATGCAATGTTCATTTACAGTCAAAAAATTAAACATTAAAAAATTACCATTTCTGACTATCTGGAGAAAGTTCGACAGGTCCCGGGTCATCGTTTTTCATCAGAAAATAGATTTTTTGGACTGTAGAAAAATTGATTGAAAATGTCTTTTGGATTGTGCCTCATGTTGAATAGCTACTTTTTAAAGCCTCAATGTGACCAAAATTGCCATTTTTACAGACTTTTTCTGCTACTCAGAAGATTCTATTTCGAACAATTTCAGGCATTAAAATGACTCTAAACACACTTATTTTAGTTCCAAACGTGATAATTCACATGCAATAGTCATTGACAGTCACAAAAAGAAGCATTAAAAAATTACCATTTCTGACCATCTGGAGAAAGTTCGACAGGTCACGGGTCATCGTTTTTCATCAGAAAATTGAATTTTTGGACTGTAGAAAAATTGATTGAAAATATCATTTGGTTGGTGCCTCATGTTGAATAACTTCTTTTTGAAGCCTAAATGTGACCAAAATTCCCATTTTTACATACATTTTCTCCTACTCAGAAGCTTCTATTTCAACCAATTTCAGGCATTAAAATGACTCTAAACACACTTATTTTAGTTCCAAACGTGATAATTCACATGCAATAGTCATTTACAGTCAAAAAATTAAACATTAAAAAATTACCATTTCTGACCATCTGGAGAAAGTTCGACAGGTCACGGGTCATCGTTTTTCATCAGAAAATTGATTTTTTGGATTGTAGAAAAATTGATTGAAAATGTCTTTTGGATTGTGCCTCATGTTGAATAACTACTTTTTAAAGCCTCAATGTGACCAAAATTGCCATTTTTACAGACTTTTTCTGCTACTCAGAAGCTTCTATTTCGAGCAATTTCAGGCATTAAAATGACTCTAAACACACTTATTTTAGTTCCAAACATTATAATTCACATGCAATAGTCATTTACAGTCAAAAATTGAAACATTAAAAAATTACCATTTCTGACCATCTGGAGAAAGTTCGACAGGTCACGGGTCATCGTTTTTCATCAGAAAATAGATTTTTTGGACTGTAGAAAAATTGATTGAAAATGTCTTTTGGATTGTGCCTCATGTTGAATAACTACTTTTTAAAGCTTCAATGTGACCAAAATTGCCATTTTTACAGACTTTTTCTCGTACTCAAAAGCTTCTATTTCGACCAATTTCAGGCATTAAAATGAGTCTAAACACAATTATTTTAGCTCCAAGAGTCCTAATTCACATGCAGTGTTCATTTACAGTCAAAAAATTAAACATAAAAAAATTACCATTTCTGACCATCTGGAGAAAGTTCGACAGGTCACGGGTCATAATATTTCATCAGAAAATTGAGTTTTTTTGTACAGTAGAAAAATTGATTCAAAATGTCACTTGGATTGCGCCTCATGTTGAATAACTACTTTTTAAAGCCTCAATGTGACCAAAAGTGCCATTTTTATAGACTTTTACTCTTACTCAGAAGCTTCTATTTCGACCAATTTCAGGCATTAAAATGACTCTAAACACACTTATTTTAGTTCCAAACGTGATAATTCACATGCAATAGTCATTTACAGTCAAAAAATTAAACATTAAAAAATTACCATTTCTGACCATCTGGAGAAAGTTCGACAGGTCACGGGTCATCGTTTTTCATCAGAAAATTCATTTTTTGGATTGTAGAAAAATTGATTGAAAATGTCTTTTGGATTGTGCCTCATGTTGAATAACTACTTTTTAAAGCCTCAATGTGACCAAAATTGCCATTTTTACAGACTTTTTTTGCTACTCAGAAGCTTCTATTTCGAACAATTTCAGGCATTAAAGTGACTCTAAACACACTTATTTTAGTTCCAAACGTTATAATTCACATGCAATAGTCATTTACAGTCAAAAAATGAAACATTAAAAAATTACCATTTCTGACCATCTGGAGAAAGTTCGACAGGTCACGGGTCATCGTTTTTCATCAGAAAATAGATTTTTTGGACTGTAGAAAAATTGATTGAAAATGTCTTTTGGATTGTGCCTCATGTTGAATAACTACTTTTTAAAGCTTCAATGTGACCAAAATTGCCATTTTTACAGACTTTTTCTCGTACTCAAAAGCTTCTATTTCGACCAATTTCAGGCATTAAAATGAGTCTAAACACAATTATTTTAGCTCCAAGAGTTCTAATTCACATGCAATGTTCATTTACAGTCAAAAAATTAAACATTAAAAAATTACCATTTCTGACTATCTGGAGAAAGTTCGACAGGTCCCGGGTCATCGTTTTTCATCAGAAAATAGATTTTTTGGACTGTAGAAAAATTGATTGAAAATGTCTTTTGGATTGTGCCTCATGTTGAATAGCTACTTTTTAAAGCCTCAATGTGACCAAAATTGCCATTTTTACAGACTTTTTCTGCTACTCAGAAGATTCTATTTCGAACAATTTCAGGCATTAAAATGACTCTAAACACACTTATTTTAGTTCCAAACGTGATAATTCACATGCAATAGTCATTGACAGTCACAAAAAGAAGCATTAAAAAATTACCATTTCTGACCATCTGGAGAAAGTTCGACAGGTCACGGGTCATCGTTTTTCATCAGAAAATTGATTTTTTGGATTGTAGAAAAATTGATTGAAAATGTCTTTTGGATTGTGCCTCATGTTGAATAACTACTTTTTAAAGCCTCAATGTGACCAAAATTGCCATTTTTACAGACTTTTTCTGCTACTCAGAAGCTTCTATTTCGAGCAATTTCAGGCATTAAAATGACTCTAAACACACTTATTATAGTTCCAAACATTATAATTTACATGCAATAGTCATTTACAGTCAAAAATTGAAACATTAAAAAATTACCATTTCTGACCATCTGGAGAAAGTTCGACAGGTCACGGGTCATCGTTTTTCATCAGAAAATAGATTTTTTGGACTGTAGAAAAATTGATTGAAAATGTCTTTTGGATTGTGCCTCATGTTGAATAACTACTTTTTAAAGCTTCAATGTGACCAAAATTGCCATTTTTACAGACTTTTTCTCGTACTCAAAAGCTTCTATTTCGACCAATTTCAGGCATTAAAATGAGTCTAAACACAATTATTTTAGCTCCAAGAGTCCTAATTCACATGCAGTGTTCATTTACAGTCAAAAAATTAAACATAAAAAAATTACCATTTCTGACCATCTGGAGAAAGTTCGACAGGTCACGGGTCATAATATTTCATCAGAAAATTGAGTTTTTTTGTACAGTAGAAAAATTGATTCAAAATGTCACTTGGATTGCGCCTCATGTTGAATAACTACTTTTTAAAGCCTCAATGTGACCAAAAGTGCCATTTTTATAGACTTTTACTCTTACTCAGAAGCTTCTATTTCGACCAATTTCAGGCATTAAAATGACTCTAAACACATTTATTTTAGTTCCAAACGTGATAATTCACATGCAATAGTCATTTACAGTCAAAAAATTAAACATTAAAAAATTACCATTTCTGACCATCTGGAGAAAGTTCGACAGGTCACGGGTCATCGTTTTTCATCAGAAAATTGATTTTTTGGATTGTAGAAAAATTGATTGAAAATGTCTTTTGGATTGTGCCTCATGTTGAATAACTACTTTTTAAAGCCTCAATGTGACCAAAATTGCCATTTTTACAGACTTTTTCTGCTACTCAGAAGCTTCTATTTCGAGCAATTTCAGGCATTAAAATGACTCTAAACACACTTATTTTAGTTCCAAACGTGATAATTCACATGCAATAGTCATTGACAGTAACAAAAAGAAGCATTAAAAAATTACCATTTCTGACCATCTGGAGAAAGTTCGACAGGTCACGGGTCATCGTTTTTCATTAGAAAATTGAATTTTTGGACTGTAGAAAAATTGATTCAAAATATCATTTGGTTGGTGCCTCATGTTGAATAACTTCTTTTTGAAGCCTCAATGTGACCAAAATTCACAGTTTTACAGACTTTTTCTCCTACTCAGAAGCTTCTATTTCAACCAATTTCAGGCATTAAAATGACTCTAAACACACTTATTTTAGTTCCAAACGTGATAATTCACATGCAATTGTCATTTACAGTCAATAAACTTAACATTAAAAAATTACCATTCCTGACCATCTGGAGAAAGTTCGACAGGTCACGGCTCATTGTTTTTCATCAGAATATGTATTTTTTTGGACTGTAGAAAAATTGATTCAAAATGTCATTTGGATTGTGCCTCATGTTGAATAACTACTTTTTAAAGCTTCAATGTGACCAAAATTGCCAGTTTTTACAGACTTTTTCTCGTACTCAAAAGCTTCTATTTCGACCAATTTCAGGCATTAAAATGACTCTAAACACACTAATTTTATTTCCAAACGTGATAATTCACATGCAATTGTCATTTACAGTCAAAAAATTAAACATTAAAAAATTTCCATTACTGACCATCTGGAGAAAGTTCGAAATGTCACGAGTCATCGTTTTTCATCAGAAAATTGATTTTTTGGACTGTAGAAAAATCGTTTGAAAATGTCTTTTGGATTGTGCCTCATGTTGAATAACTAATTTTTAAAGCCTCAATGTGACCAAAATTGCCATTTTTACAGACTTTTTCTCCTACTCAGAAGCTTCTATTTCGACCAATTTCAGGCATTAAAATGACTCTAAACACACTTATTTTAGTTCCAAACGTGATAATTCACATGCAATAGTCATTTACAGTCAAAAAATTAAACATTAAAAAATTACCATTTCTGACCATCTGGAGAAAGTTCGACAGGTCACGGGTCATCGTTTTTCATCAGAAAATAGATTTTTTGGACTGTAGAAAAATTGATTGAAAATGTCTTTTGGATTGTGCCTCATGTTGAATAACTACTTTTTAAAGCTTCAATGTGACCAAAATTGCCATTTTTACAGACTTTTTCTCGTACTCAAAAGCTTCTATTTCGACCAATTTCAGGCATTAAAATGAGTCTAAACACAATTATTTTAGCTCCAAGAGTTCTAATTCACATGCAATGTTCATTTACAGTCAAAAAATTAAACATTAAAAAATTACCATTTCTGACTATCTGGAGAAAGTTCGACAGGTCCCGGGTCATCGTTTTTCATCAGAAAATAGATTTTTTGGACTGTAGAAAAATTGATTGAAAATGTCTTTTGGATTGTGCCTCATGTTGAATAGCTACTTTTTAAAGCCTCAATGTGACCAAAATTGCCATTTTTACAGACTTTTTCTGCTACTCAGAAGATTCTATTTCGAACAATTTCAGGCATTAAAATGACTCTAAACACACTTATTTTAGTTCCAAACGTGATAATTCACATGCAATAGTCATTGACAGTCACAAAAAGAAGCATTAAAAAATTACCATTTCTGACCATCTGGAGAAAGTTCGACAGGTCACGGGTCATCGTTTTTCATCAGAAAATTGAATTTTTGGACTGTAGAAAAATTGATTGAAAATATCATTTGGTTGGTGCCTCATGTTGAATAACTTCTTTTTGAAGCCTAAATGTGACCAAAATTCCCATTTTTACATACATTTTCTCCTACTCAGAAGCTTCTATTTCAACCAATTTCAGGCATTAAAATGACTCTAAACACACTTATTTTAGTTCCAAACGTGATAATTCACATGCAATAGTCATTTACAGTCAAAAAATTAAACATTAAAAAATTACCATTTCTGACCATCTGGAGAAAGTTCGACAGGTCACGGGTCATCGTTTTTCATCAGAAAATTGATTTTTTGGATTGTAGAAAAATTGATTGAAAATGTCTTTTGGATTGTGCCTCATGTTGAATAACTACTTTTTAAAGCCTCAATGTGACCAAAATTGCCATTTTTACAGACTTTTTCTGCTACTCAGAAGCTTCTATTTCGAGCAATTTCAGGCATTAAAATGACTCTAAACACACTTATTTTAGTTCCAAACATTATAATTCACATGCAATAGTCATTTACAGTCAAAAATTGAAACATTAAAAAATTACCATTTCTGACCATCTGGAGAAAGTTCGACAGGTCACGGGTCATCGTTTTTCATCAGAAAATAGATTTTTTGGACTGTAGAAAAATTGATTGAAAATGTCTTTTGGATTGTGCCTCATGTTGAATAACTACTTTTTAAAGCTTCAATGTGACCAAAATTGCCATTTTTACAGACTTTTTCTCGTACTCAAAAGCTTCTATTTCGACCAATTTCAGGCATTAAAATGAGTCTAAACACAATTATTTTAGCTCCAAGAGTCCTAATTCACATGCAGTGTTCATTTACAGTCAAAAAATTAAACATAAAAAAATTACCATTTCTGACCATCTGGAGAAAGTTCGACAGGTCACGGGTCATAATATTTCATCAGAAAATTGAGTTTTTTTGTACAGTAGAAAAATTGATTCAAAATGTCACTTGGATTGCGCCTCATGTTGAATAACTACTTTTTAAAGCCTCAATGTGACCAAAAGTGCCATTTTTATAGACTTTTACTCTTACTCAGAAGCTTCTATTTCGACCAATTTCAGGCATTAAAATGACTCTAAACACACTTATTTTAGTTCCAAACGTGATAATTCACATGCAATAGTCATTTACAGTCAAAAAATTAAACATTAAAAAATTACCATTTCTGACCATCTGGAGAAAGTTCGACAGGTCACGGGTCATCGTTTTTCATCAGAAAATTCATTTTTTGGATTGTAGAAAAATTGATTGAAAATGTCTTTTGGATTGTGCCTCATGTTGAATAACTACTTTTTAAAGCCTCAATGTGACCAAAATTGCCATTTTTACAGACTTTTTTTGCTACTCAGAAGCTTCTATTTCGAACAATTTCAGGCATTAAAGTGACTCTAAACACACTTATTTTAGTTCCAAACGTTATAATTCACATGCAATAGTCATTTACAGTCAAAAAATGAAACATTAAAAAATTACCATTTCTGACCATCTGGAGAAAGTTCGACAGGTCACGGGTCATCGTTTTTCATCAGAAAATAGATTTTTTGGACTGTAGAAAAATTGATTGAAAATGTCTTTTGGATTGTGCCTCATGTTGAATAACTACTTTTTAAAGCTTCAATGTGACCAAAATTGCCATTTTTACAGACTTTTTCTCGTACTCAAAAGCTTCTATTTCGACCAATTTCAGGCATTAAAATGAGTCTAAACACAATTATTTTAGCTCCAAGAGTTCTAATTCACATGCAATGTTCATTTACAGTCAAAAAATTAAACATTAAAAAATTACCATTTCTGACTATCTGGAGAAAGTTCGACAGGTCCCGGGTCATCGTTTTTCATCAGAAAATAGATTTTTTGGACTGTAGAAAAATTGATTGAAAATGTCTTTTGGATTGTGCCTCATGTTGAATAGCTACTTTTTAAAGCCTCAATGTGACCAAAATTGCCATTTTTACAGACTTTTTCTGCTACTCAGAAGATTCTATTTCGAACAATTTCAGGCATTAAAATGACTCTAAACACACTTATTTTAGTTCCAAACGTGATAATTCACATGCAATAGTCATTGACAGTCACAAAAAGAAGCATTAAAAAATTACCATTTCTGACCATCTGGAGAAAGTTCGACAGGTCACGGGTCATCGTTTTTCATCAGAAAATTGATTTTTTGGATTGTAGAAAAATTGATTGAAAATGTCTTTTGGATTGTGCCTCATGTTGAATAACTACTTTTTAAAGCCTCAATGTGACCAAAATTGCCATTTTTACAGACTTTTTCTGCTACTCAGAAGCTTCTATTTCGAGCAATTTCAGGCATTAAAATGACTCTAAACACACTTATTTTAGTTCCAAACATTATAATTCACATGCAATAGTCATTTACAGTCAAAAATTGAAACATTAAAAAATTACCATTTCTGACCATCTGGAGAAAGTTCGACAGGTCACGGGTCATCGTTTTTCATCAGAAAATAGATTTTTTGGACTGTAGAAAAATTGATTGAAAATGTCTTTTGGATTGTGCCTCATGTTGAATAACTACTTTTTAAAGCTTCAATGTGACCAAAATTGCCATTTTTACAGACTTTTTCTCGTACTCAAAAGCTTCTATTTCGACCAATTTCAGGCATTAAAATGAGTCTAAACACAATTATTTTAGCTCCAAGAGTCCTAATTCACATGCAGTGTTCATTTACAGTCAAAAAATTAAACATAAAAAAATTACCATTTCTGACCATCTGGAGAAAGTTCGACAGGTCACGGGTCATAATATTTCATCAGAAAATTGAGTTTTTTTGTACAGTAGAAAAATTGATTCAAAATGTCACTTGGATTGCGCCTCATGTTGAATAACTACTTTTTAAAGCCTCAATGTGACCAAAAGTGCCATTTTTATAGACTTTTACTCTTACTCAGAAGCTTCTATTTCGACCAATTTCAGGCATTAAAATGACTCTAAACACACTTATTTTAGTTCCAAACGTGATAATTCACATGCAATAGTCATTTACAGTCAAAAAATTAAACATTAAAAAATTACCATTTCTGACCATCTGGAGAAAGTTCGACAGGTCACGGGTCATCGTTTTTCATCAGAAAATTGATTTTTTGGATTGTAGAAAAATTGATTGAAAATGTCTTTTGGATTGTGCCTCATGTTGAATAACTACTTTTTAAAGCCTCAATGTGACCAAAATTGCCATTTTTACAGACTTTTTCTGCTACTCAGAAGCTTCTATTTCGAGCAATTTCAGGCATTAAAATGACTCTAAACACACTTATTTTAGTTCCAAACATTATAATTCACATGCAATAGTCATTTACAGTCAAAAATTGAAACATTAAAAAATTACCATTTCTGACCATCTGGAGAAAGTTCGACAGGTCACGGGTCATCGTTTTTCATCAGAAAATAGATTTTTTGGACTGTAGAAAAATTGATTGAAAATGTCTTTTGGATTGTGCCTCATGTTGAATAACTACTTTTTAAAGCTTCAATGTGACCAAAATTGCCATTTTTACAGACTTTTTCTCGTACTCAAAAGCTTCTATTTCGACCAATTTCAGGCATTAAAATGAGTCTAAACACAATTATTTTAGCTTCAAGAGTCCTAATTCACATGCAGTGTTCATTTACAGTCAAAAAATTAAACATAAAAAAATTACCATTTCTGACCATCTGGAGAAAGTTCGACAGGTCACGGGTCATAATATTTCATCAGAAAATTGAGTTTTTTTGTACAGTAGAAAAATTGATTCAAAATGTCACTTGGATTGCGCCTCATGTTGAATAACTACTTTTTAAAGCCTCAATGTGACCAAAAGTGCCATTTTTATAGACTTTTACTCTTACTCAGAAGCTTCTATTTCGACCAATTTCAGGCATTAAAATGACTCTAAACACACTTATATTAGTTCCAAAAGTGATAATTCACATGCAATAGTCATTTACAGACAAAAAACTTAAACATTAAGAAAATTACCATTTCTGACCATCTGGAGAAAGTTCGACAGGTCACGGGTCATCGTTTTTCATCAGAAAATAGATTTTTTGGACTGTAGAAAAATTGATTGAAAATGTCTTTTGGATTGTGCCTCATGTTGAATAACTACTTTTTAAAGCTTCAATGTGACCAAAATTGCCATTTTTACAGACTTTTTCTCGTACTCAAAAGCTTCTATTTCGACCAATTTCAGGCATTAAAATGAGTCTAAACACAATTATTTTAGCTCCAAGAGTTCTAATTCACATGCAATGTTCATTTACAGTCAAAAAATTAAACATTAAAAAATTACCATTTCTGACTATCTGGAGAAAGATCGACAGGTCACGGGTCATCGTTTTTCATCAGAAAATAGATTTTTTGGACTGTAGAAAAATTGATTGAAAATGTCTTTTGGATTGTGCCTCATGTTGAATAACTACTTTTTAAAGCCTCAATGTGACCAAAATTGCCATTTTTACAGACTTTTTCTCCTACTCAGAAGCTTCTATTTCGAGCAATTTCAGGCATTAAAATGACTCTAAACACACTTATTTTAGTTCCAAACATTATAATTCACATGCAATAGTCATTTACAGTCAAAAATTGAAACATTAAAAAATTACCATTTCTGACCATCTGGAGAAAGTTCGACAGGTCACGGGTCATCGTTTTTCATCAGAAAATAGATTTTTTGGACTGTAGAAAAATTGATTGAAAATGTCTTTTGGATTGTGCCTCATGTTGAATAACTACTTTTTAAAGCCTCAATGTGACCAAAATTGCCATTTTTACAGACTTTTTCTCGTACTCAAAAGCTTCTATTTCGATCAATTTCAGGCATTAAAATGAGTCTAAACACAATTATTTTAGCTCCAAGAGTCCTAATTCACATGCAGTGTTCATTTACAGTCAAAAAATTAAACATAAAAAAATTACCATTTCTGACCATCTGGAGAAAGTTCGACAGGTCACGGGTCATAATATTTCATCAGAAAATTGAGTTTTTTTGTACAGTAGAAAAATTGATTCAAAATGTCACTTGGATTGCGCCTCATGTTGAATAACTACTTTTTAAAGCCTCAATGTGACCAAAAGTGCCATTTTTATAGACTTTTACTCTTACTCAGAAGCTTCTATTTCGATCAATTTCAGGCATTAAAATGCCTCTAAACACACATATATTAGTTCCAAAAGTGATAATTCACATGCAATAGTCATTTACAGACAAAAAACTTAAACATTAAGAAATTTACCATTTCTGACCATCTGGAGAAAGTTCGACAGGTCACGGGTCATCGTTTTTCATCAGAAAATTGATTTTTTGGACTGTAGAAAAATTGATTGAAAATGTCTTTTGGATTGTGCCTCATGTTGAATAACTACTTTTTAAAGCCTCAATGTGACCATAATTGCCATTTTTACAGACATTTTCTCCTACTCAGAAGCTTCTATTTCGACCAATTTCAGGCATTAAAATGACTCTAAACACACTTATTTTAGTTCCAAACGTGATACTTCACATGCAATAGTCATTGACAGTCACAAAAAGAAGCATTAAAAAATTACCATTTCTGACCATCTGGAGAAAGTTCGACAGGTCACGGGTCATCGTTTTTCATCAGAAAATTGAATTTTTGGACTGTAGAAAAACTTGATTCAAAATATCATTTGGTTGGTGCCTCATGTTGAATACCTTCTCAATGTGACCAAAATTCACATTTTTACAGACTTTTTCTCCTACTCAGAAGCTTCTATTTCAACCAATTTCAGGCATTAAAATGACTCTAAACACACTTATTTTAGTTCCAAACGTGATAATTCACATGCAATTGTCATTTACAGTCAAAAAACTTAACATTAAAAAATTACCATTTCTGGCCATCTGGAGAAAGTTCGACAGGTCACGGGTCATCGTTTTTCATCAGAAAATTGATTTTTTGGATTGTAGAAAAATTGATTGAAAATGTCTTTTGGATTGTGCCTCATGTTGAATAACTACTTTTTAAAGCCTCAATGTGACCAAAATTGCCATTTTTACAGACTTTTTCTCCTACTCAGAAGCTTCTATTTCGAAGAATTTCAGGCATTAAAATGACTCTAAACACACTTATTTTAGTTCCAAACGTGATAATTCACGTGCAATAGTCATTTACAGTCAAAAAATTAAACATTAAAAAATTACCATTTCTGACCATCTGGAGAAAGTTCGACAGGTCACGGGTCATCGTTTTTCATCAGAAAATTGATTTTTTGGATTGTAGAAAAATTGATTGAAAATTTCTTTCGGATTGTGCCTCATGTTGAATAACTACTTTTTAAAGCCTCAATGTGACCAAAATTGCCATTTTTACAGACTTTTTCTCCTACTCGGAAGCTTCTATTTCGACCAATTTCAGGCATTAAAATGACTCTAAACACACTTATTTTATTTCCAAACGTGATAATTCACATGCAATAGTCATTTACAGTCAAAAAATTAAACATTAAAAAATTACCATTTCTTACCATCTGGAGAAAGTTCGACAGGTCACGGGTCATCGTTTTTCATCAGAAAATTGATTTTTTGGATTGTAGAAAAATTGATTGAAAATGTCTTTTGGATTGTGCCTCATGTTGAATAACTACTTTTTAAAGCCTCAATGTAACCAAAATTGCCATTTTTACAGACTTTTTCTGCTACTCAGAAGCTTCTATTTCGAACAATTTCAGGCATTAAAATGACTCTAAACACACTTATTTTAGTTCCAAACGTGATAATTCACATGCAATAGTCATTGACAGTCACAAAAAGAAGCATTAAAAAATTACCATTTCTGACCATCTGGAGAAAGTTCGACAGGTCACGGGTCATCGTTTTTCATCAGAAAATTGAATTTTTGGACTGTAGAAAAATTGATTCAAAATATCATTTGGTTGGTGCCTCATGTTGAATAACTTCTTTTTGAAGCCTCAATGTGACCAAAATTCACAGTTTTACAGACTTTTTCTCCTACTCAGAAGCTTCTATTTCAACCAATTTCAGGCATTAAAATGACTCTAAACACACTTATTTTAGTTCCAAACGTGATAATTCACATGCAATTGTCATTTACAGTCAATAAACTTAACATTAAAAAATTACCATTCCTGACCATCTGGAGAAAGTTCGACAGGTCACGGCTCATTGTTTTTCATCAGAATATGTATTTTTTTGGACTGTAGAAAAATTGATTCAAAATGTCATTTGGATTGTGCCTCATGTTGAATAACTACTTTTTAAAGCCTCAATGTGACCAAAATTGCCATTTTTACAGACTTTTTCTGCTACTCAGAAGATTCTATTTCGAACAATTTCAGGCATTAAAATGACTCTAAACACACTTATTTTAGTTCCAAACGTGATAATTCACATGCAATAGTCATTGACAGTCACAAAAAGAAGCATTAAAAAATTACCATTTCTGACCATCTGGAGAAAGTTCGACAGGTCACGGGTCATCGTTTTTCATCAGAAAATTGAATTTTTGGACTGTAGAAAAATTGATTCAAAATATCATTTGGTTGGTGCCTCATGTTGAATAACTTCTTTTTGAAGCCTAAATGTGACCAAAATTCCCATTTTTACATACATTTTCTCCTACTCAGAAGCTTCTATTTCAACCAATTTCAGGCATTAAAATGACTCTAAACACACTTATTTTAGTTCCAAACGTGATAATTCACATGCAATTGTCATTTACAGTCAAAAAACTTAACATTAAAAAATTACCATTTCTGACCATCTGGAGAAAGTTCGACAGGTCACGGCTCATTGTTTTTCATCAGAAAATGTATTTTTTGGGACTGTAGAAAAATTGATTCAAAATGTCATTTGGATTGTGCCTCATGTTGAATAACTACTTTTTAAAGCTTCAATGTGACCAAAATTGCCAGTTTTTACAGACTTTTTCTCGTACTCAAAAGCTTCTATTTCAACCAATTTCAGGCATTAAAATGACTCTAAACACACTTATTTTAGTTCCAAACGTGATAAATCACATGCAATAGTCATTTACAGTCAAAAAATGAAACATTAAAAAATTACCATTTCTGACTATCTGGAGAAAGTTCGACAGGTCCCGGGTCATCGTTTTTCATCAGAAAATAGATTTTTTTGGACTGTAGAAAAATTGTTTGAAAATGTCTTTTGGATTGTGCCTCATGTTGAATAGCTACTTTTTAAAGCCTCAATGTGACCAAAATTGCCATTTTTACAGACTTTTTCTCCTACTCAGAAGCTTCTATTTCGACCAATTTCAGGCATTAAAATGACTCTAAACACACTTATTTTAGTTCCAAACGTGATGATTCACATGCAATAGTCATTTACAGTCAAAAAATTAAACATTAAAAAATTACCATTTCTGACCATCTGGAGAAAGTTCGACAGGTCACGGGTCATCGTTTTTCATCAGAAAATAGATTTTTTGGACTGTAGAAAAATTGATTGAAAATGTCTTTTGGATTGTGCCTCATGTACTTTTTAAAGCTTCAATGTGACCAAAATTGCCATTTTTACAGACTTTTTCTCGTACTCAAAAGCTTCTATTTCGACCAATTTCAGGCATTAAAATGAGTCTAAACACAATTATTTTAGCTCCAAGAGTTCTAATTCACATGCAATGTTCATTTACAGTCAAAAAATTAAACATTAAAAAATTACCATTTCTGACTATCTGGAGAAAGTTCGACAGGTCCCGGGTCATCGTTTTTCATCAGAAAATAGATTTTTTGGACTGTAGAAAAATTGATTGAAAATGTCTTTTGGATTGTGCCTCATGTTGAATAGCTACTTTTTAAAGCCTCAATGTGACCAAAATTGCCATTTTTACAGACTTTTTCTGCTACTCAGAAGATTCTATTTCGAACAATTTCAGGCATTAAAATGACTCTAAACACACTTATTTTAGTTCCAAACGTGATAATTCACATGCAATAGTCATTGACAGTCACAAAAAGAAGCATTAAAAAATTACCATTTCTGACCATCTGGAGAAAGTTCGACAGGTCACGGGTCATCGTTTTTCATCAGAAAATTGAATTTTTGGACTGTAGAAAAATTGATTCAAAATATCATTTGGTTGGTGCCTCATGTTGAATAACTTCTTTTTGAAGCCTAAATGTGACCAAAATTCCCATTTTTACATACATTTTCTCCTACTCAGAAGCTTCTATTTCAACCAATTTCAGGCATTAAAATGACTCTAAACACACTTATTTTAGTTCCAAACATGATAATTCACATGCAATTGTCATTTACAGTCAAAAAACTTAACATTAAAAAATTACCATTTCTGACCATCTGGAGAAAGTTCGACAGGTCACGGCTCATTGTTTTTCATCAGAAAATGTATTTTTTGGGACTGTAGAAAAATTGATTCAAAATGTCATTTGGATTGTGCCTCATGTTGAATAACTACTTTTTAAAGCTTCAATGTGACCAAAATTGCCAGTTTTTACAGACTTTTTCTCGCACTCGAAAGCTTCTATTTCGACCAATTTCAGGCATTAAAATGACTCTAAACACACTTATTTTAGTTCCAAACGTGATAAATCACATGCAATAGTCATTTACAGTCAAAAAATGAAACATTAAAAAATTACCATTTCTGACTATCTGGAGAAAGTTCGACAGGTCCCGGGTCATCGTTTTTCATCAGAAAATAGATTTTTTTGGACTGTAGAAAAATTGATTGAAAATGTCTTTTGGATTGTGCCTCATGTTGAATAGCTACTTTTTAAAGCCTCAATGTGACCAAAATTGCCATTTTTACAGACTTTTTCTGCTACTCAGAAGCTTCTATTTCGAACCATTTCAGGCATTAAAATGACTCTAAACACACTTATTTTAGTTCCAAACGTGATAATTCACATGCAATAGTCATTGACAGTCACAAAAAGAAGCATTAAAAAATTACCATTTCTGACCATCTGGAGAAAGTTCGACAGGTCACGGGTCATCGTTTTTCATCAGAAAATTGAATTTTTGGACTGTAGAAAAATTGATTCAAAATATCATTTGGTTGGTGCCTCATGTTGAATAACTTCTTTTTGAAGCCTCAATGTGACCAAAATTCCCATTTTTACAGACTTTTTCTCCTACTCAGAAGCTTCTATTTCAACCAATTTCAGGCATTAAAATGACTCTAAACACACTTATTTTAGTTCCAAACGTGATAATTCACATGCAATTGTCATTTAAAGTCAAAAAACTTAACATTAAAAAATTACCATTTCTGACCATCTGGAGAAAGTTCGACAGGTCACGGCTCATTGTTTTTCATCAGAAAATGTATTTTTTGGGACTGTAGAAAAATTGATTTAAAATGTCTTTTGGATTGTGCCTCATGTTGAATAACTACTTTTTAAAGCCTCAATGTGACCAAAATTGCCATTTTTACAGACTTTTTCTCCTACTCAGAAGCTTCTATTTCGACCAATTTCAGGCATTAAAATGACTCTAAACACACTTATTTTAGTTCCAAACGTGATAATTCACATGCAATAGTCATTTACAGTCAAAAAATTAAACATTAAAAAATTACCATTTCTGACCATCTGGAGAAAGTTCGACAGGTCACGGGTCATCGTTTTTCATCAGAAAATAGATTTTTTGGACTGTAGAAAAATTGATTGAAAATGTCTTTTGGATTGTGCCTCATGTACTTTTTAAAGCTTCAATGTGACCAAAATTGCCATTTTTACAGACTTTTTCTCGTACTCAAAAGCTTCTATTTCGACCAATTTCAGGCATTAAAATAAGTCTAAACACAATTATTTTAGCTCCAAGAGTTCTAATTCACATGCAATGTTCATTTACAGTCAAAAAATTAAACATTAAAAAATTACCATTTCTGACTATCTGGAGAAAGTTCGACAGGTCCCAGGTCATCGTTTTTCATCAGAAAATAGATTTTTTGGACTGTAGAAAAATTGATTGAAAATGTCTTTTGGATTGTGCCTCATGTTGAATAGCTACTTTTTAAAGCCTCAATGTGACCAAAATTGCCATTTTTACAGACTTTTTCTGCTACTCAGAAGATTCTATTTCGAACAATTTCAGGCATTAAAATGACTCTAAACACACTTATTTTAGTTCCAAACGTGATAATTCACATGCAATTGTCATTGACAGTCAAAAAACTTAACATTAAAAAATTACCATTTCTGACCATCTGGAGAAAGTTCGACAGGTCACGGCTCATTGTTTTTCATCAGAAAATGTATTTTTTGGGACTGTAGAAAAATTGATTCAAAATGTCATTTGGATTGTGCCTCATGTTGAATAACTACTTTTTAAAGCTTCAATGTGACCAAAATTGCCAGTTTTTACAGACTTTTTCTCGTACTCAAAAGCTTCTATTTCGACCAATTTCAGGCATTAAAATGACTCTAAACACACTTATTTTAGTTCCAAACGTGATAATTCACATGCAATAGTCATTTACAGTCAAAAAATTAAACATTAAAAAATTACCATTTCTGACCATCTGGAGAAAGTTCGACACGTCACGGGTCATCGTTTTTCATCAGAAAATTGATTTTTTGGATTGTAGAAAAATTGATTGAAAATGTCTTTTGGATTGTGCCTCATGTTGAATAACTACTTTTTAAAGCCTCAATGTGACCAAAATTGCCATTTTTACAGACTTTTTCTGCTACTCAGAAGCTTCTATTTCGAACAATTTCAGGCATTAAAATGACTCTAAACACACTTATTTTAGTTCCAAACATGATAATTCACATGCAATAGTCATTGACAGTCACAAAAAGAAGCATTAAAAAATTACCATTTTTGACCATCTGGAGAAAGTTCGACAGGTCACGGGTCATCGTTTTTCATCAGAAAATTGAATTTTTGGACTGTAGAAAAATTGATTCAAAATATCATTTGGTTGGTGCCTCATGTTGAATAACTTCTTTTTGAAGCCTCAATGTGACCAAAATTCCCATTTTTACAGACTTTTTCTCCTACTCAGAAGCTTCTATTTCGACCAATTTCAGGCATTAAAATGACTCTATACACACTTATTTTAGTTCCAAACGTGATAATTCACATGCAATAGTCATTTACAGTCAAAAAATTAAACATTAAAAAATTACCATTTCTGACCATCTGGAGAAAGTTCGACAGGTCACGGGTCATCGTTTTTCATCAGAAAATTGATTTTTTGGATTGTAGAAAAATTGGTTGAAAATGTCTTTTGGATTGTGCCTCATGTTGAATAACTACTTTTTAAAGCCTCAATGTGACCAAAATTGCCATTTTTACAGACTTTTTCTGCTACTCAGAAGCTTCTATTTCGAACAATTTCAGGCATTAAAATGACTCTAAACACACTTATTTTAGTTCCAAACGTGATAATTCACATGCAATAGTCATTGACAGTCACAAAAAGAAGCATTAAAAAATTACCATTTCTGACCATCTGGAGAAAGTTCGACAGGTCACGGGTCATCGTTTTTCATCAGAAAATTGAATTTTTGGACTGTAGAAAAATTGATTCAAAATATCATTTGGTTGGTGCCTCATGTTGAATAACTTCTTTTTGAAGCCTCAATGTGACCAAAATTCACAGTTTTACAGACTTTTTCTCCTACTCAGAAGCTTCTATTTCAACCAATTTCAGGCATTAAAATGACTCTAAACACACTTATTTTAGTTCCAAACGTGATAATTCACATGCAATTGTCATTTACAGTCAATAAACTTAACATTAAAAAATTACCATTTCTGACCATCTGGAGAAAGTTCGACAGGTCACGGCTCATTGTTTTTCATCAGAAAATGTATTTTTTGGGACTGTAGAAAAATTGATTCAAAATGTCATTTGGATTGTGCCTCATGTTGAATAACTACTTTTTAAAGCCTCAATGTGACCAAAATTGCCATTTTTACAGACTTTTTCTGCTACTCAGAAGATTCTATTTCGAACAATTTCAGGCATTAAAATGACTCTAAACACACTTATTTTAGTTCCAAACGTGATAATTCACATGCAATAGTCATTGACAGTCACAAAAAGAAGCATTAAAAAATTACCATTTCTGACCATCTGGAGAAAGTTCGACAGGTCACGGGTCATCGTTTTTCATCAGAAAATTGAATTTTTGGACTGTAGAAAAATTGATTCAAAATATCATTTGGTTGGTGCCTCATGTTGAATAACTTCTTTTTGAAGCCTAAATGTGACCAAAATTCCCATTTTTACATACATTTTCTCCTACTCAGAAGCTTCTATTTCAACCAATTTCAGGCATTAAAATGACTCTAAACACACTTATTTTAGTTCCAAACGTGATAATTCACATGCAATTGTCATTTACAGTCAAAAAACTTAACATTAAAAAATTACCATTTCTGACCATCTGGAGAAAGTTCGACAGGTCACGGCTCATTGTTTTTCATCAGAAAATGTAT
This sequence comes from Triturus cristatus, assembly GCF_964204655.1. NCBI lineage: Eukaryota > Metazoa > Chordata > Amphibia > Caudata > Salamandridae > Triturus > Triturus cristatus. Next base: position 956,887,326 of record NC_140593.1, on the reverse strand, counting down.
TTTTTGGGACTGTAGAAAAATTGATTCAAAATGTCATTTGGATTGTGCCTCATGTTGAATAACTACTTTTTAAAGCTTCAATGTGACCAAAATTGCCAGTTTTTACAGACTTTTTCTCGTACTCAAAAGCTTCTATTTCAACCAATTTCAGGCATTAAAATGACTCTAAACACACTTATTTTAGTTCCAAACGTGATAAATCACATGCAATAGTCATTTACAGTCAAAAAATGAAACATTAAAAAATTACCATTTCTGACTATCTGGAGAAAGTTCGACAGGTCCCGGGTCATCGTTTTTCATCAGAAAATAGATTTTTTTGGACTGTAGAAAAATTGTTTGAAAATGTCTTTTGGATTGTGCCTCATGTTGAATAGCTACTTTTTAAAGCCTCAATGTGACCAAAATTGCCATTTTTACAGACTTTTTCTCCTACTCAGAAGCTTCTATTTCGACCAATTTCAGGCATTAAAATGACTCTAAACACACTTATTTTAGTTCCAAACGTGATGATTCACATGCAATAGTCATTTACAGTCAAAAAATTAAACATTAAAAAATTACCATTTCTGACCATCTGGAGAAAGTTCGACAGGTCACGGGTCATCGTTTTTCATCTGAAAATAGATTTTTTGGACTGTAGAAAAATTGATTGAAAATGTCTTTTGGATTGTGCCTCATGTACTTTTTAAAGCTTCAATGTGACCAAAATTGCCATTTTTACAGACTTTTTCTCGTACTCAAAAGCTTCTATTTCGACCAATTTCAGGCATTAAAATGAGTCTAAACACAATTATTTTAGCTCCAAGAGTTCTAATTCACATGCAATGTTCATTTACAGTCAAAAAATTAAACATTAAAAAATTACCATTTCTGACTATCTGGAGAAAGTTCGACAGGTCCCGGGTCATCGTTTTTCATCAGAAAATAGATTTTTTGGACTGTAGAAAAATTGATTGAAAATGTCTTTTGGATTGTGCCTCATGTTGAATAGCTACTTTTTAAAGCCTCAATGTGACCAAAATTGCCATTTTTACAGACTTTTTCTGCTACTCAGAAGATTCTATTTCGAACAATTTCAGGCATTAAAATGACTCTAAACACACTTATTTTAGTTCCAAACGTGATAATTCACATGCAATAGTCATTGACAGTCACAAAAAGAAGCATTAAAAAATTACCATTTCTGACCATCTGGAGAAAGTTCGACAGGTCACGGGTCATCGTTTTTCATCAGAAAATTGAATTTTTGGACTGTAGAAAAATTGATTCAAAATATCATTTGGTTGGTGCCTCATGTTGAATAACTTCTTTTTGAAGCCTAAATGTGACCAAAATTCCCATTTTTACATACATTTTCTCCTACTCAGAAGCTTCTATTTCAACCAATTTCAGGCATTAAAATGACTCTAAACACACTTATTTTAGTTCCAAACATGATAATTCACATGCAATTGTCATTTACAGTCAAAAAACTTAACATTAAAAAATTACCATTTCTGACCATCTGGAGAAAGTTCGACAGGTCACGGCTCATTGTTTTTCATCAGAAAATGTATTTTTTGGGACTGTAGAAAAATTGATTCAAAATGTCATTTGGATTGTGCCTCATGTTGAATAACTACTTTTTAAAGCTTCAATGTGACCAAAATTGCCAGTTTTTACAGACTTTTTCTCGCACTCGAAAGCTTCTATTTCGACCAATTTCAGGCATTAAAATGACTCTAAACACACTTATTTTAGTTCCAAACGTGATAAATCACATGCAATAGTCATTTACAGTCAAAAAATGAAACATTAAAAAATTACCATTTCTGACTATCTGGAGAAAGTTCGACAGGTCCCGGGTCATCGTTTTTCATCAGAAAATAGATTTTTTTGGACTGTAGAAAAATTGATTGAAAATGTCTTTTGGATTGTGCCTCATGTTGAATAGCTACTTTTTAAAGCCTCAATGTGACCAAAATTGCCATTTTTACAGACTTTTTCTGCTACTCAGAAGCTTCTATTTCGAACCATTTCAGGCATTAAAATGACTCTAAACACACTTATTTTAGTTCCAAACGTGATAATTCACATGCAATAGTCATTGACAGTCACAAAAAGAAGCATTAAAAAATTACCATTTCTGACCATCTGGAGAAAGTTCGACAGGTCACGGGTCATCGTTTTTCATCAGAAAATTGAATTTTTGGACTGTAGAAAAATTGATTCAAAATATCATTTGGTTGGTGCCTCATGTTGAATAACTTCTTTTTGAAGCCTCAATGTGACCAAAATTCCCATTTTTACAGACTTTTTCTCCTACTCAGAAGCTTCTATTTCAACCAATTTCAGGCATTAAAATGACTCTAAACACACTTATTTTAGTTCCAAACGTGATAATTCACATGCAATTGTCATTTAAAGTCAAAAAACTTAACATTAAAAAATTACCATTTCTGACCATCTGGAGAAAGTTCGACAGGTCACGGCTCATTGTTTTTCATCAGAAAATGTATTTTTTGGGACTGTAGAAAAATTGATTTAAAATGTCTTTTGGATTGTGCCTCATGTTGAATAACTACTTTTTAAAGCCTCAATGTGACCAAAATTGCCATTTTTACAGACTTTTTCTCCTACTCAGAAGCTTCTATTTCGACCAATTTCAGGCATTAAAATGACTCTAAACACACTTATTTTAGTTCCAAACGTGATAATTCACATGCAATAGTCATTTACAGTCAAAAAATTAAACATTAAAAAATTACCATTTCTGACCATCTGGAGAAAGTTCGACAGGTCACGGGTCAACGTTTTTCATCAGAAAATAGATTTTTTGGACTGTAGAAAAATTGATTGAAAATGTCTTTTGGATTGTGCCTCATGTACTTTTTAAAGCTTCAATGTGACCAAAATTGCCATTTTTACAGACTTTTTCTCGTACTCAAAAGCTTCTATTTCGACCAATTTCAGGCATTAAAATAAGTCTAAACACAATTATTTTAGCTCCAAGAGTTCTAATTCACATGCAATGTTCATTTACAGTCAAAAAATTAAACATTAAAAAATTACCATTTCTGACTATCTGGAGAAAGTTCGACAGGTCCCAGGTCATCGTTTTTCATCAGAAAATAGATTTTTTGGACTGTAGAAAAATTGATTGAAAATGTCTTTTGGATTGTGCCTCATGTTGAATAGCTACTTTTTAAAGCCTCAATGTGACCAAAATTGCCATTTTTACAGACTTTTTCTGCTACTCAGAAGATTCTATTTCGAACAATTTCAGGCATTAAAATGACTCTAAACACACTTATTTTAGTTCCAAACGTGATAATTCACATGCAATTGTCATTGACAGTCAAAAAACTTAACATTAAAAAATTACCATTTCTGACCATCTGGAGAAAGTTCGACAGGTCACGGCTCATTGTTTTTCATCAGAAAATGTATTTTTTGGGACTGTAGAAAAATTGATTCAAAATGTCATTTGGATTGTGCCTCATGTTGAATAACTACTTTTTAAAGCTTCAATGTGACCAAAATTGCCAGTTTTTACAGACTTTTTCTCGTACTCAAAAGCTTCTATTTCGACCAATTTCAGGCATTAAAATGACTCTAAACACACTTATTTTAGTTCCAAACGTGATAATTCACATGCAATAGTCATTTACAGTCAAAAAATTAAACATTAAAAAATTACCATTTCTGACCATCTGGAGAAAGTTCGACACGTCACGGGTCATCGTTTTTCATCAGAAAATTGATTTTTTGGATTGTAGAAAAATTGATTGAAAATGTCTTTTGGATTGTGCCTCATGTTGAATAACTACTTTTTAAAGCCTCAATGTGACCAAAATTGCCATTTTTACAGACTTTTTCTGCTACTCAGAAGCTTCTATTTCGAACAATTTCAGGCATTAAAATGACTCTAAACACACTTATTTTAGTTCCAAACATGATAATTCACATGCAATAGTCATTGACAGTCACAAAAAGAAGCATTAAAAAATTACCATTTTTGACCATCTGGAGAAAGTTCGACAGGTCACGGGTCATCGTTTTTCATCAGAAAATTGAATTTTTGGACTGTAGAAAAATTGATTCAAAATATCATTTGGTTGGTGCCTCATGTTGAATAACTTCTTTTTGAAGCCTCAATGTGACCAAAATTCCCATTTTTACAGACTTTTTCTCCTACTCAGAAGCTTCTATTTCGACCAATTTCAGGCATTAAAATGACTCTATACACACTTATTTTAGTTCCAAACGTGATAATTCACATGCAATAGTCATTTACAGTCAAAAAATTAAACATTAAAAAATTACCATTTCTGACCATCTGGAGAAAGTTCGACAGGTCACGGGTCATCGTTTTTCATCAGAAAATTGATTTTTTGGATTGTAGAAAAATTGGTTGAAAATGTCTTTTGGATTGTGCCTCATGTTGAATAACTACTTTTTAAAGCCTCAATGTGACCAAAATTGCCATTTTTACAGACTTTTTCTGCTACTCAGAAGCTTCTATTTCGAACAATTTCAGGCATTAAAATGACTCTAAACACACTTATTTTAGTTCCAAACGTGATAATTCACATGCAATAGTCATTGACAGTCACAAAAAGAAGCATTAAAAAATTACCATTTCTGACCATCTGGAGAAAGTTCGACAGGTCACGGGTCATCGTTTTTCATCAGAAAATTGAATTTTTGGACTGTAGAAAAATTGATTCAAAATATCATTTGGTTGGTGCCTCATGTTGAATAACTTCTTTTTGAAGCCTCAATGTGACCAAAATTCACAGTTTTACAGACTTTTTCTCCTACTCAGAAGCTTCTATTTCAACCAATTTCAGGCATTAAAATGACTCTAAACACACTTATTTTAGTTCCAAACGTGATAATTCACATGCAATTGTCATTTACAGTCAATAAACTTAACATTAAAAAATTACCATTTCTGACCATCTGGAGAAAGTTCGACAGGTCACGGCTCATTGTTTTTCATCAGAAAATGTATTTTTTGGGACTGTAGAAAAATTGATTCAAAATGTCATTTGGATTGTGCCTCATGTTGAATAACTACTTTTTAAAGCTTCAATGTGACCAAAATTGCCAGTTTTTACAGACTTTTTCTCGTACTCAAAAGCTTCTATTTCGACCAATTTCAGGCATTAAAATGACTCTAAACACACTTATTTTAGTTCCAAACGTGATAATTCACATGCAATAGTCATTTACAGTCAAAAAATTAAACATTAAAAAATTACCATTTCTGACCATCTGGAGAAAGTTCGACAGGTCACGGGGTCATCGTTTTTCATCAGAAAATTGATTTTTTGGATTGTAGAAAAATTGATTGAAAATGTCTTTTGGATTGTGCCTCATGTTGAATAACTACTTTTTAAAGCCTCAATGTGACCAAAATTGCCATTTTTACAGACTTTTTCTGCTACTCAGAAGCTTCTATTTCGAGCAATTTCAGGCATTAAAATGACTCTAAACACACTTATTTTAGTTCCAAACATTATAATTCACATGCAATAGTCATTTACAGTCAAAAAATGAAACATTAAAAAATTACCATTTCTGACCATCTGGAGAAAGTTCGACAGGTCATGGGTCATCGTTTTTCATCAGAAAATAGATTTTTTGGACTGTAGAAAAATTGATTGAAAATGTCTTTTGGATTGTGCCTCATGTTGAATAACTACTTTTTAAAGCTTCAATGTGACCAAAATTGCCATTTTTACAGACTTTTTCTCGTACTCAAAAGCTTCTATTTCGACCAATTTCAGGCATTAAAATGAGTCTAAACACAATTATTTTAGCTCCAAGAGTCCTAATTCACATGCAGTGTTCATTTACAGTCAAAAAATTAAACATAAAAAAATTACCATTTCTGACCATCTGGAGAAAGTTCGACAGGTCACGGATCATAATATTTCATCAGAAAATTGAGTTTTTTTGTACAGTAGAAAAATTGATTCAAAATGTCACTTGGATTGCGCCTCATGTTGAATAACTACTTTGTAAAGCCTCAATGTGACCAAAAGTGCCATTTTTATAGACTTTTACTCTTACTCAGAAGCTTCTATTTCGACCAATTTCAGGCATTAAAATGACTCTAAACACACTTCTTTTAGTTCCAAAAGTGATAATTCACATGCAATAGTCATTTACAGTCAAAAAATTAAACATTAAAAAAATTACCATTTCTGACCATCTGGAGAAAGTTCGACAGGTCACGGGTCATCGTTTTTCATCAGAAAATTGATTTTTTGGACTGTAGAAAAATTGATTGAAAATGTCTTTTGGATTGTGCCTCATGTTGAATAACTACTTTTTAAAGCCTCAATGTGACCAAAATTGCCATTTTTACAGACTTTTTCTCCTACTCAGAAGCTTCTATTTCGACCAATTTCAGGCATTAAAATGACTCTAAACACACTTATTTTAGTTCCAAACGTGATAAATCACATGCAATAGTCATTTACAGTCAAAAAATGAAACATTAAAAAATTACCATTTCTGACTATCTGGAGAATGTTCGACAGGTCCCGGGTCATCGTTTTTCATCAGAAAATAGATTTTTTTGGACTGTAGAAAAATTGATTGAAAATGTCTTTTGGATTGTGCCTCATGTTGAATAGCTACTTTTTAAAGCCTCAATGTGACCAAAATTGCCATTTTTACAGACTTTTTCTGCTACTCAGAAGCTTCTATTTCGAACAATTTCAGGCATTAAAATGACTCTAAACACACTTATTTTAGTTCCAAACATGATAATTCACATGCAATAGTCATTGACAGTCACAAAAAGAAGCATTAAAAAATTACCATTTTTGACCATCTGGAGAAAGTTCGACAGGTCATGGGTCATCGTTTTTCATCAGAAAATTGAATTTTTGGACTGTAGAAAAATTGATTCAAAATATCATTTGGTTGGTGCCTCATGTTGAATAACTTCTTTTTGAAGCCTCAATGTGACCAAAATTCCCATTTTTACAGACTTTTTCTCCTACTCAGAAGCTTCTATTTCGACCAATTTCAGGCATTAAAATGACTCTATACACACTTATTTTAGTTCCAAACGTGATAATTCACATGCAATAGTCATTTACAGTCAAAAAATTAAACATTAAAAAATTACCATTTCTGACCATCTGGAGAAAGTTCGACAGGTCACGGGTCATCGTTTTTCATCAGAAAATTGATTTTTTGGATTGTAGAAAAATTGGTTGAAAATGTCTTTTGGATTGTGCCTCATGTTGAATAACTACTTTTTAAAGCCTCAATGTGACCAAAATTGCCATTTTTACAGACTTTTTCTGCTACTCAGAAGCTTCTATTTCGAACAATTTCAGGCATTAAAATGACTCTAAACACACTTATTTTAGTTCCAAACGTGATAATTCACATGCAATAGTCATTGACAGTCACAAAAAGAAGCATTAAAAAATTACCATTTCTGACCATCTGGAGAAAGTTCGACAGGTCACGGGTCATCGTTTTTCATCAGAAAATTGAATTTTTGGACTGTAGAAAAATTGATTCAAAATATCATTTGGTTGGTGCCTCATGTTGAATAACTTCTTTTTGAAGCCTCAATGTGACCAAAATTCACAGTTTTACAGACTTTTTCTCCTACTCAGAAGATTCTATTTCAACCAATTTCAGGCATTAAAATGACTCTAAACACACTTATTTTAGTTCCAAACGTGATAGTTCACATGCAATTGTCATTTACAGTCAATAAACTTAACATTAAAAAATTACCATTCCTGACCATCTGGAGAAAGTTCGACAGGTCACGGCTCATTGTTTTTCATCAGAATATGTATTTTTTTGGACTGTAGAAAAATTGATTCAAAATGTCATTTGGATTGTGCCTCATGTTGAATAACTACTTTTTAAAGCTTCAATGTGACCAAAATTGCCAGTTTTTACAGACTTTTTCTCGTACTCAAAAGCTTCTATTTCGACCAATTTCAGGCATTAAAATGACTCTAAACACACTAATTTTATTTCCAAACGTGATAATTCACATGCAATTGTCATTTACAGTCAAAAAATTAAACATTAAAAAATTTCCATTACTGACCATCTGGAGAAAGTTCGAAATGTCACGAGTCATCGTTTTTCATCAGAAAATTGATTTTTTGGACTGTAGAAAAATTGTTTGAAAATGTCTTTTGGATTGTGCCTCATGTTGAATAACTAATTTTTAAAGCCTCAATGTGACCAAAATTGCCATTTTTACAGACTTTTTCTCCTACTCAGAAGCTTCTATTTCGACCAATTTCAGGCATTAAAATGACTCTAAACGCACTTATTTTAGTTCCAAACGTGATAATTCACATGCAATAGTCATTTACAGTCAAAAAATTAAACATTAAAAAATTAACATTTCTGACCATCTGGAGAAAGTTCGACAGGTCACGGGTCTTCGTTTTTCATCAGAAAATTGATTTTTTCGATTGTAGAAAAATTGATTGAAAATGTCTTTTGGATTGTGCCTCATGTTGAATAACTACTTTTTAAAGCCTCAATGTGAACAAAATTGCCATTTTTACAGACTTTTTTTGCTACTCAGAAGCTTCTATTTCGAACAATTTCAGGCATTAAATGACTCTAAACACACTTATTTTAGTTCCAAACGTTATAATTCACATGCAATAGTCATTTACAGTCAAAAAATGAAACATTAAAAAATTACCATTTCTGACCATCTGGAGAAAGTTCGACAGGTCACGGATCATCGTTTTTCATCAGAAAATAGATTTTTTGGACTGTAGAAAAATTGATTGAAAATGTCTTTTGGATTGTGCCTCATGTTGAATAACTACTTTTTAAAGCTTCAATGTGACCAAAATTGCCATTTTTACAGACTTTTTCTCGTACTCAAAAGCTTCTATTTCGACCAATTTCAGGCATTAAAATGAGTCTAAACACAATTATTGTAGCTCCAAGAGTTCTAATTCACATGCAATGTTCATTTACAGTCAAAAAATTAAACATTAAAAAATTACCATTTCTGACTATCTGGAGAAAGTTCGACAGGTCCCGGGTCATCGTTTTTCATCAGAAAATAGATTTTTTGGACTGTAGAAAAATTGATTGAAAATGTCTTTTGGATTGTGCCTCATGTTGAATAGCTACTTTTTAAAGCCTCAATGTGACCAAAATTGCCATTTTTACTGACTTTTTCTGCTACTCAGAAGCTTCTATTTCGAACAATTTCAGGCATTAAAATGACTCTAAACACACTTATTTTAGTTCCAAACGTGATAATTCACATGCAATAGTCATTGACAGTCACAAAAAGAAGCATTAAAAAATTACCATTTCTGACCATCTGGAGAAAGTTCGACAGGTCACGGGTCATCGTTTTTCATCAGAAAATTGAATTTTTGGACTGTAGAAAAATTGATTCAAAATATCATTTGGTTGGTGCCTCATGTTGAATAACTTCTTTTTGAAGCCTAAATGTGACCAAAATTCCCATTTTTACATACATTTTCTCCTACTCAGAAGCTTCTATTTCAACCAATTTCAGGCATTAAAATGAGTCTAAACACAATTATTTTAGCTCCAAGAGTCCTAATTCACATGCAGTGTTCATTTACAGTCAAAAAATTAAACATAAAAAAATTACCATTTCTGACCATCTGGAGAAAGTTCGACAGGTCACGGGTCATAATATTTCATCAGAAAATTGAGTTTTTTTGTACAGTAGAAAAATTGATTCAAAATGTCATTTGGATTGTGCCTCATGTTGAATAACTACTTTTTAAAGCCTCAATGTGACCAAAATTGCCATTTTTACAGACTTTTTCTCCTACTCAGAAGCTTCTATTTCGACCAATTTCAGGCATTAAAATGACTCTAAACACACTTATTTTAGTTCCAAACGTGATAATTCCCATGCAATAGTCATTTACAGTCAAAAAATTAAACATTAAAAAAATTACAATTTCTGACCATCTGGAGAAAGTTCGACAGGTCACGGGTCATCGTTTTTCTTCAGAAAATTGATTTTTTGGATTGTAGAAAAATTGGTTGAAAATGTCTTTTGGATTGTGCCTCATGTTGAATAACTACTTTTTAAAGCCTCAATGTGACCAAAATTGCCATTTTTACAGACTTTTTCTGCTACTCAGAAGCTTCTATTTCGAACAATTTCAGGCATTAAAATGACTCTAAACACACTTATTTTAGTTCCAAACGTGATAAATCACATGCAATAGTCATTTACAGTCAAAAAATGAAACATTAAAAAATTACCATTTCTGACTATCCGGAGAAAGTTCGACAGGTCCCGGGTCATCGTTTTTCATCAGAAAATAGATTTTTTTGGACTGTAGAAAAATTGATTGAAAATGTCTTTTGGATTGTGCCTCATGTTAAATAGCTACTTTTTAAAGCCTCAATGTGACCAAAATTGCCATTTTTACAGACTTTTTCTGCTACTCAGAAGCTTCTATTTCGAACAATTTCAGGCATTAAAATGACTCTAAACACACTTATTTTAGTTCCAAACGTGATAATTCACATGCAATAGTCATTGACAGTCACAAAAAGAAGCATTAAAAAATTACCATTTCTGACCATCTGGAGAAAGTTCGACAGGTCACGGGTCATCGTTTTTCATCAGAAAATTGAATTTTTGGACTGTAGAAAAATTGATTCAAAATATCATTTGGTTGGTGCCTCATGTTGAATAACTTCTTTTTGAAGCCTCAATGTGACCAAAATTCCCATTTTTACAGACTTTTTCTCCTACTCAGAAGCTTCTATTTCAACCAATTTCAGGCATTAAAATGACTCTAAACACACTTATTTTAGTTCCAAACGTGATAATTCACATGCAATTGTCATTTACAGTCAAAAAACTTAACATTAAAAAATTACCATTTCTGACCATCTGGAGAAAGTTCGACAGGTCACGGCTCATTGTTTTTCATCAGAAAATGTATTTTTTGGGACTGTAGAAAAATTGATTCAAAATGTCTTTTGGATTGTGCCTCATGTTGAATAACTACTTTTTAAAGCCTCAATGTGACCAAAATTGCCATTTTTACTGACTTTTTCTCCTTCTCAGAAGCTTCTATTTCGACGAATTTCAGGCATTAAAATGACTCTATACACACTTATTTTAGTTCCAAACGTGATAATTCACATGCAATAGTCATTTACAGTCAAAAAATTAAACATTAAAAAATTACCATTTCTGACCATCTGGAGAAAGTTCGACAGGTCACGCACGGGTCATCGTTTTTCATCAGAAAATTGATTTTTTGGATTGTAGAAAAATTGGTTGAAAATGTCTTTTGGATTGTGCCTCATGTTGAATAACTACTTTTTAAAGCCTCAATGTGACCAAAATTGCCATTTTTACAGACTTTTTCTGCTACTCAGAAGCTTCTATTTCGAACAATTTCAGGCATTAAAATGACTCTAAACACACTTATTTTAGTTCCAAACGTGATAAATCACATGCAATAGTCATTTACAGTCAAAAAATGAAACATTAAAAAATTACCATTTCTGACTATCTGGAGAAAGTTCGACAGGTCACGGGTCATCGTTTTTCATCAGAAAATAGATTTTTTGGACTGTAGAAAAATTGATTGAAAATGTCTTTTGGATTGTGCCTCATGTTGAATAGCTACTTTTTAAAGCCTCAATGTGACCAAAATTGCCATTTTTACAGACTTTTTCTGCTACTCAGAATCTTCTATTTCGAACAATTTCAGGCATTAAAATGACTCTAAACACACTTATTTTAGTTCCAAACGTGATAATTCACATGCAACAGTCATTGACAGTCACAAAAAGAAGCATTAAAAAATTACCATTTCTGACCATCTGGATAAAGTTCGACAGGTCACGGCTCATTGTTTTTCATCAGAAAATGTATTTTTTGAGACTGTAGAAAAATTGATTCAAAATGTCATTTGGATTGTGCCTCATGTTGAATAACTACTTTTTAAAGCTTCAATGTGACCAAAATTGCCAGTTTTTACAAACTTTTTCTCGTACTCAAAAGCTTCTATTTCGACCAATTTCAGGCATTAAAATGACTCTAAACACAATTATTTTTGTTCCAAACGTGATAATTCACATGCAATTGTCATTTACAGTCAAAAAATGAAACATTAAAAAATTTCCATTACTGACCATCTGGAGAAAGTTCGAAAAGTCACGGGTCATCGTTTTTCATCAGAAAATTGATTTTTTGGACTGTAGAAAAATTGTTTGAAAATGTCTTTTGGATTGTGCCTCATGTTGAATAACTAATTTTTAAAGCCTCAATGTGACCAAAATTGCCATTTTTACAGACTTTTTCTCCTACTCAGAAGCTTCTATTTCGACCAATTTCAGGCATTAAAATGACTCTAAACACACTTATTTTAGTTCCAAACGTGATAATTCACATGCAATAGTCATTTACAGTCAAAAAATTAAACATTAAAAAATTACCATTTCTGACCATCTGGAGAAAGTTCGACAGGTCACGGGTCATCGTTTTTCATCAGAAAATTGATTTTTTGGATTGTAGAAAAATTGATTGAAAATGTCTTTTGGATTGTGCCTCATGTTGAATAACTACTTTTTAAAGCCTCAATGTGACCAAAATTGCCATTTTTACAGACTTTTTCTGCTACTCAGAAGCTTCTATTTCGAACAATTTCAGGCATTAAAATGACTCTAAACACACTTATTTTAGTTCCAAACGTGATAAATCACATGCAATTGTCATTTACAGTCAAAAAATGAAACATTAAAAAATTACCATTTCTGACTATCTGGAGAAAGTTCGACAGGTCCCGGGTCATCGTTTTTCATCAGAAAATAGATTTTTTTGGACTGTAGAAAAATTTATTGAAAATGTCTTTTGGATTGTGCCTCATGTTGAATAGCTACTTTTTAAAGCCTCAATGTGACCAAAATTGCCATTTTTACAGACTTTTTCTGCTACTCAGAAGCTTCTATTTCGAACAATTTCAGGCATTAAAATGACTCTAAACACACTTATTTTAGTTCCAAACGTGATAATTCACATGCAATAGTCATTGACAGTCACAAAAAGAAGCATAAAAAAATTACCATTTCTGTCCATCTGGAGAAAGTTCGACAGGTCACGGGTCATCGTATTTCATCAGAAAATTGAATTTTTGGACTGTAGAAAAATTGATTCAAAATATCATTTGGTTGGTGCCTCATGTTGAATAACTTCTTTTTGAAGCCTCAATGTGACCAAAATTGCCATTTTTACAGACTTTTTCTCCTACTCAGAAGCTTCTATTTCGACCAATTTCAGGCATTACAATGACTCTAAACACACTTATTTTAGTTCCAAACGTGATAATTCACATGCAATAGTCATTTACAGTCAAAAAATTAAACATTAAAAAAATTACAATTTCTGACCATCTGGAGAAAGTTCGACAGGTCACGGGTCATCGTTTTTCATCAGAAAATTGATTTTTTGGAGTGTAGAAAAATTGGTTGAAAATGTCTTTTGGATTGTGCCTCATGTTGAATAACTACTTTTTAAAGCCTCAATGTGACCAAAATTGCCATTTTTACAGACTTTTTCTGCTACTCAGAAGCTTCTATTTCGAACAATTTCAGGCATTAAAATGACTCTAAACACACTTATTTTAGTTCCAAACGTGATAAATCACATGCAATTGTCATTTACAGTCAAAAAATGAAACATTAAAAAATTACCATTTCTGACTATCTGGAGAAAGTTCGACAGGTCCCGGGTCATCGTTTTTCATCAGAAAATAGATTTTTTTGGACTGTAGAAAAATTTATTGAAAATGTCTTTTGGATTGTGCCTCATGTTGAATAGCTACTTTTTAAAGCCTCAATGTGACCAAAATTGCCATTTTTACAGACTTTTTCTGCTACTCAGAAGCTTCTATTTCGAACAATTTCAGGCATTAAAATGACTCTAAACACACTTATTTTAGTTCCAAACGTGATAATTCACATGCAATAGTCATTGACAGTCACAAAAAGAAGCATTAAAAAATTACCATTTTTGACCATCTGGAGAAAGTTCGACAGGTCACGGGTCATCGTTTTTCATCAGAAAATTGAATTTTTGGACTGTAGAAAAATTGATTCAAAATATCATTTGGTTGGTGCCTCATGTTGAATAACTTCTTTTTGAAGCCTCAATGTGACCAAAATTCCCATTTTTACAGACTTTTTCTCCTACTCAGAAGCTTCTATTTCAACCAATTTCAGGCATTAAAATGACTCTAAACACACTTATTTTAGTTCCAAACGTGATAAATCACATGCAATAGTCATTTACAGTCAAAAAATGAAACATTAAAAAATTACCATTTCTGACCGTCTGGAGAAAGTTCGACAGGTCACGGCTCATTGTTTTTCATCAGAAAATGTATTTTTTGGGACTGTAGAAAAATTGATTCAAAATGTCTTTTGGATTGTGCCTCATGTTGAATAACTACTTTTTAAAGCCTCAATGTGACCAAAATTGCCATTTTTACAGACTTTTTCTCCTACTCAGAAGCTTCTATTTCGACCAATTTCAGGCATTAAAATGACTCTATACACACTTATTTTAGTTCCAAACGTGATAATTCACATGCAATAGTCATTTACAGTCAAAAAATTAAACATTAAAAAATTACCATTTCTGACTATCTGGAGAAAGTTCGACAGGTCCCGGGTCATCGTTTTTCATCAGAAAATAGATTTTTTGGACTGTAGAAAAATTGATTGAAAATGTCTTTTGGATTGTGCCTCATGTTGAATAGCTACTTTTTAAAGCCTCAATGTGACCAAAATTGCCATTTTTACTGACTTTTTCTGCTACTCAGAAGCTTCTATTTCGAACAATTTCAGGCATTAAAATGACTCTAAACACACTTATTTTAGTTCCAAACGTGATAATTCACATGCAATAGTCATTGACAGTCACAAAAAGAAGCATTAAAAAATTACCATTTCTGACCATCTGGAGAAAGTTCGACAGGTCACGGGTCATCGTTTTTCATCAGAAAATTGAATTTTTGGACTGTAGAAAAATTGATTCAAAATATCATTTGGTTGGTGCCTCATGTTGAATAACTTCTTTTTGAAGCCTAAATGTGACCAAAATTCCCATTTTTACATACATTTTCTCCTACTCAGAAGCTTCTATTTCAACCAATTTCAGGCATTAAAATGAGTCTAAACACAATTATTTTAGCTCCAAGAGTCCTAATTCACATGCAGTGTTCATTTACAGTCAAAAAATTAAACATAAAAAAATTACCATTTCTGACCATCTGGAGAAAGTTCGACAGGTCACGGGTCATAATATTTCATCAGAAAATTGAGTTTTTTTGTACAGTAGAAAAATTGATTCAAAATGTCATTTGGATTGTGCCTCATGTTGAATAACTACTTTTTAAAGCCTCAATGTGACCAAAATTGCCATTTTTACAGACTTTTTCTCCTACTCAGAAGCTTCTATTTCGACCAATTTCAGGCATTAAAATGACTCTAAACACACTTATTTTAGTTCCAAACGTGATAATTCCCATGCAATAGTCATTTACAGTCAAAAAATTAAACATTAAAAAAATTACAATTTCTGACCATCTGGAGAAAGTTCGACAGGTCACGGGTCATCGTTTTTCTTCAGAAAATTGATTTTTTGGATTGTAGAAAAATTGGTTGAAAATGTCTTTTGGATTGTGCCTCATGTTGAATAACTACTTTTTAAAGCCTCAATGTGACCAAAATTGCCATTTTTACAGACTTTTTCTGCTACTCAGAAGCTTCTATTTCGAACAATTTCAGGCATTAAAATGACTCTAAACACACTTATTTTAGTTCCAAACGTGATAAATCACATGCAATAGTCATTTACAGTCAAAAAATGAAACATTAAAAAATTACCATTTCTGACTATCCGGAGAAAGTTCGACAGGTCCCGGGTCATCGTTTTTCATCAGAAAATAGATTTTTTTGGACTGTAGAAAAATTTATTGAAAATGTCTTTTGGATTGTGCCTCATGTTAAATAGCTACTTTTTAAAGCCTCAATGTGACCAAAATTGCCATTTTTACAGACTTTTTCTGCTACTCAGAAGCTTCTATTTCGAACAATTTCAGGCATTAAAATGACTCTAAACACACTTATTTTAGTTCCAAACGTGATAATTCACATGCAATAGTCATTGACAGTCACAAAAAGAAGCATTAAAAAATTACCATTTCTGACCATCTGGAGAAAGTTCGACAGGTCACGGGTCATCGTTTTTCATCAGAAAATTGAATTTTTGGACTGTAGAAAAATTGATTCAAAATATCATTTGGTTGGTGCCTCATGTTGAATAACTTCTTTTTGAAGCCTCAATGTGACCAAAATTCCCATTTTTACAGACTTTTTCTCCTACTCAGAAGCTTCTATTTCAACCAATTTCAGGCATTAAAATGACTCTAAACACACTTATTTTAGTTCCAAACGTGATAATTCACATGCAATTGTCATTTACAGTCAAAAAACTTAACATTAAAAAATTACCATTTCTGACCATCTGGAGAAAGTTCGACAGGTCACGGCTCATTGTTTTTCATCAGAAAATGTATTTTTTGGGACTGTAGAAAAATTGATTCAAAATGTCTTTTGGATTGTGCCTCATGTTGAATAACTAGTTTTTAAAGCCTCAATGTGACCAAAATTGCCATTTTTACAGACTTTTTCTCCTACTCAGAAGCTTCTATTTCGACGAATTTCAGGCATTAAAATGACTCTATACACACTTATTTTAGTTCCAAACGTGATAATTCACATGCAATAGTCATTTACAGTCAAAAAATTAAACATTAAAAAATTACCATTTCTGACCATCTGGAGAAAGTTCGACAGGTCACGCACGGGTCATCGTTTTTCATCAGAAAATTGATTTTTTGGATTGTAGAAAAATTGGTTGAAAATGTCTTTTGGATTGTGCCTCATGTTGAATAACTACTTTTTAAAGCCTCAATGTGACCAAAATTGCCATTTTTACAGACTTTTTCTGCTACTCAGAAGCTTCTATTTCGAACAATTTCAGGCATTAAAATGACTCTAAACACACTTATTTTAGTTCCAAACGTGATAAATCACATGCAATAGTCATTTACAGTCAAAAAATGAAACATTAAAAAATTACCATTTCTGACTATCTGGAGAAAGTTCGACAGGTCACGGGTCATCGTTTTTCATCAGAAAATAGATTTTTTGGACTGTAGAAAAATTGATTGAAAATGTCTTTTGGATTGTGCCTCATGTTGAATAGCTACTTTTTAAAGCCTCAATGTGACCAAAATTGCCATTTTTACAGACTTTTTCTGCTACTCAGAATCTTCTATTTCGAACAATTTCAGGCATTAAAATGACTCTAAACACACTTATTTTAGTTCCAAACGTGATAATTCACATGCAATAGTCATTGACAGTCACAAAAAGAAGCATTAAAAAATTACCATTTCTGACCATCTGGATAAAGTTCGACAGGTCACGGCTCATTGTTTTTCATCAGAAAATGTATTTTTTGAGACTGTAGAAAAATTGATTCAAAATGTCATTTGGATTGTGCCTCATGTTGAATAACTACTTTTTAAAGCTTCAATGTGACCAAAATTGCCAGTTTTTACAAACTTTTTCTCGTACTCAAAAGCTTCTATTTCGACCAATTTCAGGCATTAAAATGACTCTAAACACAATTATTTTTGTTCCAAACGTGATAATTCACATGCAATTGTCATTTACAGTCAAAAAATGAAACATTAAAAAATTTCCATTACTGACCATCTGGAGAAAGTTCGAAAAGTCACGGGTCATCGTTTTTCATCAGAAAATTGATTTTTTGGACTGTAGAAAAATTGTTTGAAAATGTCTTTTGGATTGTGCCTCATGTTGAATAACTAATTTTTAAAGCCTCAATGTGACCAAAATTGCCATTTTTACAGACTTTTTCTCCTACTCAGAAGCTTCTATTTCGACCAATTTCAGGCATTAAAATGACTCTAAACACACTTATTTTAGTTCCAAACGTGATAATTCACATGCAATAGTCATTTACAGTCAAAAAATTAAACATTAAAAAATTACCATTTCTGACCATCTGGAGAAAGTTCGACAGGTCACGGGTCATCGTTTTTCATCAGAAAATTGATTTTTTGGATTGTAGAAAAATTGATTGAAAATGTCTTTTGGATTGTGCCTCATGTTGAATAACTACTTTTTAAAGCCTCAATGTGACCAAAATTGCCATTTTTACAGACTTTTTCTGCTACTCAGAAGCTTCTATTTCGAACAATTTCAGGCATTAAAATGACTCTAAACACACTTATTTTAGTTCCAAACGTGATAAATCACATGCAATTGTCATTTACAGTCAAAAAATGAAACATTAAAAAATTACCATTTCTGACTATCTGGAGAAAGTTCGACAGGTCCCGGGTCATCGTTTTTCATCAGAAAATAGATTTTTTTGGACTGTAGAAAAATTTATTGAAAATGTCTTTTGGATTGTGCCTCATGTTGAATAGCTACTTTTTAAAGCCTCAATGTGACCAAAATTGCCATTTTTACAGACTTTTTCTGCTACTCAGAAGCTTCTATTTCGAACAATTTCAGGCATTAAAATGACTCTAAACACACTTATTTTAGTTCCAAACGTGATAATTCACATGCAATAGTCATTGACAGTCACAAAAAGAAGCATAAAAAAATTACCATTTCTGTCCATCTGGAGAAAGTTCGACAGGTCACGGGTCATCGTATTTCATCAGAAAATTGAATTTTTGGACTGTAGAAAAATTGATTCAAAATATCATTTGGTTGGTGCCTCATGTTGAATAACTTCTTTTTGAAGCCTCAATGTGACCAAAATTGCCATTTTTACAGACTTTTTCTCCTACTCAGAAGCTTCTATTTCAACCAATTTCAGGCATTAAAATGACTCTAAACACACTTATTTTAGTTCCAAACGTGATAATTCACATGCAATTGTCATTTACAGTCAAAAAACTTAACATTAAAAAATTACCATTTCTGACCATCTGGAGAAAGTTCGACAGGTCACGGCTCATTGTTTTTCATCAGAAAATGTATTTTTTGGGACTGTAGAAAAATTGATTCAAAATGTCTTTTGGATTGTGCCTCATGTTGAATAACTAGTTTTTAAAGCCTCAATGTGACCAAAATTGCCATTTTTACAGACTTTTTCTCCTACTCAGAAGCTTCTATTTCGAACAATTTCAGGCATTAAAATGACTCTAAACACACTTATTTTAGTTCCAAACGTGATAATTCACATGCAATAGTCATTGACAGTCACAAAAAGAAGCATAAAAAAATTACCATTTCTGTCCATCTGGAGAAAGTTCGACAGGTCACGGGTCATCGTATTTCATCAGAAAATTGAATTTTTGGACTGTAGAAAAATTGATTCAAAATATCATTTGGTTGGTGCCTCATGTTGAATAACTTCTTTTTGAAGCCTCAATGTGACCAAAATTGCCATTTTTACAGACTTTTTCTCCTACTCAGAAGCTTCTATTTCGACCAATTTCAGGCATTACAATGACTCTAAACACACTTATTTTAGTTCCAAACGTGATAATTCACATGCAATAGTCATTTACAGTCAAAAAATTAAACATTAAAAAAATTACAATTTCTGACCATCTGGAGAAAGTTCGACAGGTCACGGGTCATCGTTTTTCATCAGAAAATTGATTTTTTGGAGTGTAGAAAAATTGGTTGAAAATGTCTTTTGGATTGTGCCTCATGTTGAATAACTACTTTTTAAAGCCTCAATGTGACCAAAATTGCCATTTTTACAGACTTTTTCTGCTACTCAGAAGCTTCTATTTCGAACAATTTCAGGCATTAAAATGACTCTAAACACACTTATTTTAGTTCCAAACGTGATAAATCACATGCAATAGTCATTTACAGTCAAAAAATGAAACATTAAAAAATTACCATTTCTGACTATCTGGAGAAAGTTCGACAGGTCACGGGTCATCGTTTTTCATCAGAAAATAGATTTTTTGGACTGTAGAAAAATTGATTGAAACTGTCTTTTGGATTGTGCCTCATGTTGAATAGCTACTTTTTAAAGCCTCAATGTGACCAAAATTGCCATTTTTACAGACTTTTTCTGCTACTCAGAATCTTCTATTTCGAACAATTTCAGGCATTAAAATGACTCTAAACACACTTATTTTAGTTCCAAACGTGATAATTCACATGCAATAGTCATTG
The DNA here is from genome assembly GCF_964204655.1 of Triturus cristatus. Taxonomy (NCBI): domain Eukaryota; kingdom Metazoa; phylum Chordata; class Amphibia; order Caudata; family Salamandridae; genus Triturus; species Triturus cristatus. Next base: position 956,867,049 of record NC_140593.1, on the reverse strand, counting down.
ACAGTCACAAAAAGAAGCATTAAAAAATTACCATTTCTGACCATCTGGATAAAGTTCGACAGGTCACGGCTCATTGTTTTTCATCAGAAAATGTATTTTTTGAGACTGTAGAAAAATTGATTCAAAATGTCATTTGGATTGTGCCTCATGTTGAATAACTACTTTTTAAAGCTTCAATGTGACCAAAATTGCCAGTTTTTACAAACTTTTTCTCGTACTCAAAAGCTTCTATTTCGACCAATTTCAGGCATTAAAATGACTCTAAACACAATTATTTTTGTTCCAAACGTGATAATTCACATGCAATTGTCATTTACAGTCAAAAAATGAAACATTAAAAAATTTCCATTACTGACCATCTGGAGAAAGTTCGAAAAGTCACGGGTCATCGTTTTTCATCAGAAAATTGATTTTTTGGACTGTAGAAAAATTGTTTGAAAATGTCTTTTGGATTGTGCCTCATGTTGAATAACTAATTTTTAAAGCCTCAATGTGACCAAAATTGCCATTTTTACAGACTTTTTCTCCTACTCAGAAGCTTCTATTTCGACCAATTTCAGGCATTAAAATGACTCTAAACACACTTATTTTAGTTCCAAACGTGATAATTCACATGCAATAGTCATTTACAGTCAAAAAATTAAACATTAAAAAATTACCATTTCTGACCATCTGGAGAAAGTTCGACAGGTCACGGGTCATCGTTTTTCATCAGAAAATTGATTTTTTGGATTGTAGAAAAATTGATTGAAAATGTCTTTTGGATTGTGCCTCATGTTGAATAACTACTTTTTAAAGCCTCAATGTGACCAAAATTGCCATTTTTACAGACTTTTTCTGCTACTCAGAAGCTTCTATTTCGAACAATTTCAGGCATTAAAATGACTCTAAACACACTTATTTTAGTTCCAAACGTGATAAATCACATGCAATTGTCATTTACAGTCAAAAAATGAAACATTAAAAAATTACCATTTCTGACTATCTGGAGAAAGTTCGACAGGTCCCGGGTCATCGTTTTTCATCAGAAAATAGATTTTTTTGGACTGTAGAAAAATTTATTGAAAATGTCTTTTGGATTGTGCCTCATGTTGAATAGCTACTTTTTAAAGCCTCAATGTGACCAAAATTGCCATTTTTACAGACTTTTTCTGCTACTCAGAAGCTTCTATTTCGAACAATTTCAGGCATTAAAATGACTCTAAACACACTTATTTTAGTTCCAAACGTGATAATTCACATGCAATAGTCATTGACAGTCACAAAAAGAAGCATAAAAAAATTACCATTTCTGTCCATCTGGAGAAAGTTCGACAGGTCACGGGTCATCGTATTTCATCAGAAAATTGAATTTTTGGACTGTAGAAAAATTGATTCAAAATATCATTTGGTTGGTGCCTCATGTTGAATAACTTCTTTTTGAAGCCTCAATGTGACCAAAATTGCCATTTTTACAGACTTTTTCTCCTACTCAGAAGCTTCTATTTCGACCAATTTCAGGCATTACAATGACTCTAAACACACTTATTTTAGTTCCAAACGTGATAATTCACATGCAATAGTCATTTACAGTCAAAAAATTAAACATTAAAAAAATTACAATTTCTGACCATCTGGAGAAAGTTCGACAGGTCACGGGTCATCGTTTTTCATCAGAAAATTGATTTTTTGGAGTGTAGAAAAATTGGTTGAAAATGTCTTTTGGATTGTGCCTCATGTTGAATAACTACTTTTTAAAGCCTCAATGTGACCAAAATTGCCATTTTTACAGACTTTTTCTGCTACTCAGAAGCTTCTATTTCGAACAATTTCAGGCATTAAAATGACTCTAAACACACTTATTTTAGTTCCAAACGTGATAAATCACATGCAATTGTCATTTACAGTCAAAAAATGAAACATTAAAAAATTACCATTTCTGACTATCTGGAGAAAGTTCGACAGGTCCCGGGTCATCGTTTTTCATCAGAAAATAGATTTTTTTGGACTGTAGAAAAATTTATTGAAAATGTCTTTTGGATTGTGCCTCATGTTGAATAGCTACTTTTTAAAGCCTCAATGTGACCAAAATTGCCATTTTTACAGACTTTTTCTGCTACTCAGAAGCTTCTATTTCGAACAATTTCAGGCATTAAAATGACTCTAAACACACTTATTTTAGTTCCAAACGTGATAATTCACATGCAATAGTCATTGACAGTCACAAAAAGAAGCATTAAAAAATTACCATTTTTGACCATCTGGAGAAAGTTCGACAGGTCACGGGTCATCGTTTTTCATCAGAAAATGTATTTTTTTGGACTGTAGAAAAATTGATTCAAAATATCATTTGGTTGGTGCCTCATGTTGAATAACTTCTTTTTGAAGCCTCAATGTGACCAAAATTCCCATTTTTACAGACTTTTTCTCCTACTCAGAAGCTTCTATTTCAACCAATTTCAGGCATTAAAATGACTCTAAACACACTTATTTTAGTTCCAAACGTGATAAATCACATGCAATAGTCATTTACAGTCAAAAAATGAAACATTAAAAAATTACCATTTCTGACCGTCTGGAGAAAGTTCGACAGGTCACGGCTCATTGTTTTTCATCAGAAAATGTATTTTTTGGGACTGTAGAAAAATTGATTCAAAATGTCTTTTGGATTGTGCCTCATGTTGAATAACTACTTTTTAAAGCCTCAATGTGACCAAAATTGCCATTTTTACAGACTTTTTCTCCTACTCAGAAGCTTCTATTTCGACCAATTTCAGGCATTAAAATGACTCTATACACACTTATTTTAGTTCCAAACGTGATAATTCACATGCAATAGTCATTTACAGTCAAAAAATTAAACATTAAAAAATTACCATTTCTGACTATCTGGAGAAAGTTCGACAGGTCCCGGGTCATCGTTTTTCATCAGAAAATAGATTTTTTGGACTGTAGAAAAATTGATTGAAAATGTCTTTTGGATTGTGCCTCATGTTGAATAGCTACTTTTTAAAGCCTCAATGTGACCAAAATTGCCATTTTTACTGACTTTTTCTGCTACTCAGAAGCTTCTATTTCGAACAATTTCAGGCATTAAAATGACTCTAAACACACTTATTTTAGTTCCAAACGTGATAATTCACATGCAATAGTCATTGACAGTCACAAAAAGAAGCATTAAAAAATTACCATTTCTGACCATCTGGAGAAAGTTCGACAGGTCACGGGTCATCGTTTTTCATCAGAAAATTGAATTTTTGGACTGTAGAAAAATTGATTCAAAATATCATTTGGTTGGTGCCTCATGTTGAATAACTTCTTTTTGAAGCCTAAATGTGACCAAAATTCCCATTTTTACATACATTTTCTCCTACTCAGAAGCTTCTATTTCAACCAATTTCAGGCATTAAAATGAGTCTAAACACAATTATTTTAGCTCCAAGAGTCCTAATTCACATGCAGTGTTCATTTACAGTCAAAAAATTAAACATAAAAAAATTACCATTTCTGACCATCTGGAGAAAGTTCGACAGGTCACGGGTCATAATATTTCATCAGAAAATTGAGTTTTTTTGTACAGTAGAAAAATTGATTCAAAATGTCATTTGGATTGTGCCTCATGTTGAATAACTACTTTTTAAAGCCTCAATGTGACCAAAATTGCCATTTTTACAGACTTTTTCTCCTACTCAGAAGCTTCTATTTCGACCAATTTCAGGCATTAAAATGACTCTAAACACACTTATTTTAGTTCCAAACGTGATAATTCCCATGCAATAGTCATTTACAGTCAAAAAATTAAACATTAAAAAAATTACAATTTCTGACCATCTGGAGAAAGTTCGACAGGTCACGGGTCATCGTTTTTCTTCAGAAAATTGATTTTTTGGATTGTAGAAAAATTGGTTGAAAATGTCTTTTGGATTGTGCCTCATGTTGAATAACTACTTTTTAAAGCCTCAATGTGACCAAAATTGCCATTTTTACAGACTTTTTCTGCTACTCAGAAGCTTCTATTTCGAACAATTTCAGGCATTAAAATGACTCTAAACACACTTATTTTAGTTCCAAACGTGATAAATCACATGCAATAGTCATTTACAGTCAAAAAATGAAACATTAAAAAATTACCATTTCTGACTATCCGGAGAAAGTTCGACAGGTCCCGGGTCATCGTTTTTCATCAGAAAATAGATTTTTTTGGACTGTAGAAAAATTTATTGAAAATGTCTTTTGGATTGTGCCTCATGTTAAATAGCTACTTTTTAAAGCCTCAATGTGACCAAAATTGCCATTTTTACAGACTTTTTCTGCTACTCAGAAGCTTCTATTTCGAACAATTTCAGGCATTAAAATGACTCTAAACACACTTATTTTAGTTCCAAACGTGATAATTCACATGCAATAGTCATTGACAGTCACAAAAAGAAGCATTAAAAAATTACCATTTCTGACCATCTGGAGAAAGTTCGACAGGTCACGGGTCATCGTTTTTCATCAGAAAATTGAATTTTTGGACTGTAGAAAAATTGATTCAAAATATCATTTGGTTGGTGCCTCATGTTGAATAACTTCTTTTTGAAGCCTCAATGTGACCAAAATTCCCATTTTTACAGACTTTTTCTCCTACTCAGAAGCTTCTATTTCAACCAATTTCAGGCATTAAAATGACTCTAAACACACTTATTTTAGTTCCAAACGTGATAATTCACATGCAATTGTCATTTACAGTCAAAAAACTTAACATTAAAAAATTACCATTTCTGACCATCTGGAGAAAGTTCGACAGGTCACGGCTCATTGTTTTTCATCAGAAAATGTATTTTTTGGGACTGTAGAAAAATTGATTCAAAATGTCTTTTGGATTGTGCCTCATGTTGAATAACTAGTTTTTAAAGCCTCAATGTGACCAAAATTGCCATTTTTACAGACTTTTTCTCCTACTCAGAAGCTTCTATTTCGACGAATTTCAGGCATTAAAATGACTCTATACACACTTATTTTAGTTCCAAACGTGATAATTCACATGCAATAGTCATTTACAGTCAAAAAATTAAACATTAAAAAATTACCATTTCTGACCATCTGGAGAAAGTTCGACAGGTCACGCACGGGTCATCGTTTTTCATCAGAAAATTGATTTTTTGGATTGTAGAAAAATTGGTTGAAAATGTCTTTTGGATTGTGCCTCATGTTGAATAACTACTTTTTAAAGCCTCAATGTGACCAAAATTGCCATTTTTACAGACTTTTTCTGCTACTCAGAAGCTTCTATTTCGAACAATTTCAGGCATTAAAATGACTCTAAACACACTTATTTTAGTTCCAAACGTGATAAATCACATGCAATAGTCATTTACAGTCAAAAAATGAAACATTAAAAAATTACCATTTCTGACTATCTGGAGAAAGTTCGACAGGTCACGGGTCATCGTTTTTCATCAGAAAATAGATTTTTTGGACTGTAGAAAAATTGATTGAAAATGTCTTTTGGATTGTGCCTCATGTTGAATAGCTACTTTTTAAAGCCTCAATGTGACCAAAATTGCCATTTTTACAGACTTTTTCTGCTACTCAGAATCTTCTATTTCGAACAATTTCAGGCATTAAAATGACTCTAAACACACTTATTTTAGTTCCAAACGTGATAATTCACATGCAATAGTCATTGACAGTCACAAAAAGAAGCATTAAAAAATTACCATTTCTGACCATCTGGATAAAGTTCGACAGGTCACGGCTCATTGTTTTTCATCAGAAAATGTATTTTTTGAGACTGTAGAAAAATTGATTCAAAATGTCATTTGGATTGTGCCTCATGTTGAATAACTACTTTTTAAAGCTTCAATGTGACCAAAATTGCCAGTTTTTACAAACTTTTTCTCGTACTCAAAAGCTTCTATTTCGACCAATTTCAGGCATTAAAATGACTCTAAACACAATTATTTTTGTTCCAAACGTGATAATTCACATGCAATTGTCATTTACAGTCAAAAAATGAAACATTAAAAAATTTCCATTACTGACCATCTGGAGAAAGTTCGAAAAGTCACGGGTCATCGTTTTTCATCAGAAAATTGATTTTTTGGACTGTAGAAAAATTGTTTGAAAATGTCTTTTGGATTGTGCCTCATGTTGAATAACTAATTTTTAAAGCCTCAATGTGACCAAAATTGCCATTTTTACAGACTTTTTCTCCTACTCAGAAGCTTCTATTTCGACCAATTTCAGGCATTAAAATGACTCTAAACACACTTATTTTAGTTCCAAACGTGATAATTCACATGCAATAGTCATTTACAGTCAAAAAATTAAACATTAAAAAATTACCATTTCTGACCATCTGGAGAAAGTTCGACAGGTCACGGGTCATCGTTTTTCATCAGAAAATTGATTTTTTGGATTGTAGAAAAATTGATTGAAAATGTCTTTTGGATTGTGCCTCATGTTGAATAACTACTTTTTAAAGCCTCAATGTGACCAAAATTGCCATTTTTACAGACTTTTTCTGCTACTCAGAAGCTTCTATTTCGAACAATTTCAGGCATTAAAATGACTCTAAACACACTTATTTTAGTTCCAAACGTGATAAATCACATGCAATTGTCATTTACAGTCAAAAAATGAAACATTAAAAAATTACCATTTCTGACTATCTGGAGAAAGTTCGACAGGTCCCGGGTCATCGTTTTTCATCAGAAAATAGATTTTTTTGGACTGTAGAAAAATTTATTGAAAATGTCTTTTGGATTGTGCCTCATGTTGAATAGCTACTTTTTAAAGCCTCAATGTGACCAAAATTGCCATTTTTACAGACTTTTTCTGCTACTCAGAAGCTTCTATTTCGAACAATTTCAGGCATTAAAATGACTCTAAACACACTTATTTTAGTTCCAAACGTGATAATTCACATGCAATAGTCATTGACAGTCACAAAAAGAAGCATAAAAAAATTACCATTTCTGTCCATCTGGAGAAAGTTCGACAGGTCACGGGTCATCGTATTTCATCAGAAAATTGAATTTTTGGACTGTAGAAAAATTGATTCAAAATATCATTTGGTTGGTGCCTCATGTTGAATAACTTCTTTTTGAAGCCTCAATGTGACCAAAATTGCCATTTTTACAGACTTTTTCTCCTACTCAGAAGCTTCTATTTCGACCAATTTCAGGCATTACAATGACTCTAAACACACTTATTTTAGTTCCAAACGTGATAATTCACATGCAATAGTCATTTACAGTCAAAAAATTAAACATTAAAAAAATTACAATTTCTGACCATCTGGAGAAAGTTCGACAGGTCACGGGTCATCGTTTTTCATCAGAAAATTGATTTTTTGGAGTGTAGAAAAATTGGTTGAAAATGTCTTTTGGATTGTGCCTCATGTTGAATAACTACTTTTTAAAGCCTCAATGTGACCAAAATTGCCATTTTTACAGACTTTTTCTGCTACTCAGAAGCTTCTATTTCGAACAATTTCAGGCATTAAAATGACTCTAAACACACTTATTTTAGTTCCAAACGTGATAAATCACATGCAATAGTCATTTACAGTCAAAAAATGAAACATTAAAAAATTACCATTTCTGACTATCTGGAGAAAGTTCGACAGGTCACGGGTCATCGTTTTTCATCAGAAAATAGATTTTTTGGACTGTAGAAAAATTGATTGAAAATGTCTTTTGGATTGTGCCTCATGTTGAATAGCTACTTTTTAAAGCCTCAATGTGACCAAAATTGCCATTTTTACAGACTTTTTCTGCTACTCAGAATCTTCTATTTCGAACAATTTCAGGCATTAAAATGACTCTAAACACACTTATTTTAGTTCCAAACGTGATAATTCACATGCAATAGTCATTGACAGTCACAAAAAGAAGCATTAAAAAATTACCATTTCTGACCATCTGGATAAAGTTCGACAGGTCACGGCTCATTGTTTTTCATCAGAAAATGTATTTTTTGAGACTGTAGAAAAATTGATTCAAAATGTCATTTGGATTGTGCCTCATGTTGAATAACTACTTTTTAAAGCTTCAATGTGACCAAAATTGCCAGTTTTTACAAACTTTTTCTCGTACTCAAAAGCTTCTATTTCGACCAATTTCAGGCATTAAAATGACTCTAAACACAATTATTTTTGTTCCAAACGTGATAATTCACATGCAATTGTCATTTACAGTCAAAAAATGAAACATTAAAAAATTTCCATTACTGACCATCTGGAGAAAGTTCGAAAAGTCACGGGTCATCGTTTTTCATCAGAAAATTGATTTTTTGGACTGTAGAAAAATTGTTTGAAAATGTCTTTTGGATTGTGCCTCATGTTGAATAACTAATTTTTAAAGCCTCAATGTGACCAAAATTGCCATTTTTACAGACTTTTTCTCCTACTCAGAAGCTTCTATTTCGACCAATTTCAGGCATTAAAATGACTCTAAACACACTTATTTTAGTTCCAAACGTGATAATTCACATGCAATAGTCATTTACAGTCAAAAAATTAAACATTAAAAAATTACCATTTCTGACCATCTGGAGAAAGTTCGACAGGTCACGGGTCATCGTTTTTCATCAGAAAATTGATTTTTTGGATTGTAGAAAAATTGATTGAAAATGTCTTTTGGATTGTGCCTCATGTTGAATAACTACTTTTTAAAGCCTCAATGTGACCAAAATTGCCATTTTTACAGACTTTTTCTGCTACTCAGAAGCTTCTATTTCGAACAATTTCAGGCATTAAAATGACTCTAAACACACTTATTTTAGTTCCAAACGTGATAAATCACATGCAATTGTCATTTACAGTCAAAAAATGAAACATTAAAAAATTACCATTTCTGACTATCTGGAGAAAGTTCGACAGGTCCCGGGTCATCGTTTTTCATCAGAAAATAGATTTTTTTGGACTGTAGAAAAATTTATTGAAAATGTCTTTTGGATTGTGCCTCATGTTGAATAGCTACTTTTTAAAGCCTCAATGTGACCAAAATTGCCATTTTTACAGACTTTTTCTGCTACTCAGAAGCTTCTATTTCGAACAATTTCAGGCATTAAAATGACTCTAAACACACTTATTTTAGTTCCAAACGTGATAATTCACATGCAATAGTCATTGACAGTCACAAAAAGAAGCATAAAAAAATTACCATTTCTGTCCATCTGGAGAAAGTTCGACAGGTCACGGGTCATCGTATTTCATCAGAAAATTGAATTTTTGGACTGTAGAAAAATTGATTCAAAATATCATTTGGTTGGTGCCTCATGTTGAATAACTTCTTTTTGAAGCCTCAATGTGACCAAAATTGCCATTTTTACAGACTTTTTCTCCTACTCAGAAGCTTCTATTTCGACCAATTTCAGGCATTACAATGACTCTAAACACACTTATTTTAGTTCCAAACGTGATAATTCACATGCAATAGTCATTTACAGTCAAAAAATTAAACATTAAAAAAATTACAATTTCTGACCATCTGGAGAAAGTTCGACAGGTCACGGGTCATCGTTTTTCATCAGAAAATTGATTTTTTGGAGTGTAGAAAAATTGGTTGAAAATGTCTTTTGGATTGTGCCTCATGTTGAATAACTACTTTTTAAAGCCTCAATGTGACCAAAATTGCCATTTTTACAGACTTTTTCTGCTACTCAGAAGCTTCTATTTCGAACAATTTCAGGCATTAAAATGACTCTAAACACACTTATTTTAGTTCCAAACGTGATAAATCACATGCAATTGTCATTTACAGTCAAAAAATGAAACATTAAAAAATTACCATTTCTGACTATCTGGAGAAAGTTCGACAGGTCCCGGGTCATCGTTTTTCATCAGAAAATAGATTTTTTTGGACTGTAGAAAAATTTATTGAAAATGTCTTTTGGATTGTGCCTCATGTTGAATAGCTACTTTTTAAAGCCTCAATGTGACCAAAATTGCCATTTTTACAGACTTTTTCTGCTACTCAGAAGCTTCTATTTCGAACAATTTCAGGCATTAAAATGACTCTAAACACACTTATTTTAGTTCCAAACGTGATAATTCACATGCAATAGTCATTGACAGTCACAAAAAGAAGCATTAAAAAATTACCATTTTTGACCATCTGGAGAAAGTTCGACAGGTCACGGGTCATCGTTTTTCATCAGAAAATTGAATTTTTGGACTGTAGAAAAATTGATTCAAAATATCATTTGGTTGGTGCCTCATGTTGAATAACTTCTTTTTGAAGCCTCAATGTGACCAAAATTCCCATTTTTACAGACTTTTTCTCCTACTCAGAAGCTTCTATTTCAACCAATTTCAGGCATTAAAATGACTCTAAACACACTTATTTTAGTTCCAAACGTGATAAATCACATGCAATAGTCATTTACAGTCAAAAAATGAAACATTAAAAAATTACCATTTCTGACCGTCTGGAGAAAGTTCGACAGGTCACGGCTCATTGTTTTTCATCAGAAAATGTATTTTTTGGGACTGTAGAAAAATTGATTCAAAATGTCTTTTGGATTGTGCCTCATGTTGAATAACTACTTTTTAAAGCCTCAATGTGACCAAAATTGCCATTTTTACAGACTTTTTCTCCTACTCAGAAGCTTCTATTTCGACCAATTTCAGGCATTAAAATGACTCTATACACACTTATTTTAGTTCCAAACGTGATAATTCACATGCAATAGTCATTTACAGTCAAAAAATTAAACATTAAAAAATTACCATTTCTGACTATCTGGAGAAAGTTCGACAGGTCCCGGGTCATCGTTTTTCATCAGAAAATAGATTTTTTGGACTGTAGAAAAATTGATTGAAAATGTCTTTTGGATTGTGCCTCATGTTGAATAGCTACTTTTTAAAGCCTCAATGTGACCAAAATTGCCATTTTTACTGACTTTTTCTGCTACTCAGAAGCTTCTATTTCGAACAATTTCAGGCATTAAAATGACTCTAAACACACTTATTTTAGTTCCAAATGTGATAATTCACATGCAATAGTCATTGACAGTCACAAAAAGAAGCATTAAAAAATTACCATTTCTGACCATCTGGAGAAAGTTCGACAGGTCACGGGTCATCGTTTTTCATCAGAAAATTGAATTTTTGGACTGTAGAAAAATTGATTCAAAATATCATTTGGTTGGTGCCTCATGTTGAATAACTTCTTTTTGAAGCCTAAATGTGACCAAAATTCCCATTTTTACATACATTTTCTCCTACTCAGAAGCTTCTATTTCAACCAATTTCAGGCATTAAAATGAGTCTAAACACAATTATTTTAGCTCCAAGAGTCCTAATTCACATGCAGTGTTCATTTACAGTCAAAAAATTAAACATAAAAAAATTACCATTTCTGACCATCTGGAGAAAGTTCGACAGGTCACGGGTCATAATATTTCATCAGAAAATTGAGTTTTTTTGTACAGTAGAAAAATTGATTCAAAATGTCATTTGGATTGTGCCTCATGTTGAATAACTACTTTTTAAAGCCTCAATGTGACCAAAATTGCCATTTTTACAGACTTTTTCTCCTACTCAGAAGCTTCTATTTCGACCAATTTCAGGCATTAAAATGACTCTAAACACACTTATTTTAGTTCCAAACGTGATAATTCCCATGCAATAGTCATTTACAGTCAAAAAATTAAACATTAAAAAAATTACAATTTCTGACCATCTGGAGAAAGTTCGACAGGTCACGGGTCATCGTTTTTCTTCAGAAAATTGATTTTTTGGATTGTAGAAAAATTGGTTGAAAATGTCTTTTGGATTGTGCCTCATGTTGAATAACTACTTTTTAAAGCCTCAATGTGACCAAAATTGCCATTTTTACAGACTTTTTCTGCTACTCAGAAGCTTCTATTTCGAACAATTTCAGGCATTAAAATGACTCTAAACACACTTATTTTAGTTCCAAACGTGATAAATCACATGCAATAGTCATTTACAGTCAAAAAATGAAACATTAAAAAATTACCATTTCTGACTATCCGGAGAAAGTTCGACAGGTCCCGGGTCATCGTTTTTCATCAGAAAATAGATTTTTTTGGACTGTAGAAAAATTTATTGAAAATGTCTTTTGGATTGTGCCTCATGTTAAATAGCTACTTTTTAAAGCCTCAATGTGACCAAAATTGCCATTTTTACAGACTTTTTCTGCTACTCAGAAGCTTCTATTTCGAACAATTTCAGGCATTAAAATGACTCTAAACACACTTATTTTAGTTCCAAACGTGATAATTCACATGCAATAGTCATTGACAGTCACAAAAAGAAGCATTAAAAAATTACCATTTCTGACCATCTGGAGAAAGTTCGACAGGTCACGGGTCATCGTTTTTCATCAGAAAATTGAATTTTTGGACTGTAGAAAAATTGATTCAAAATATCATTTGGTTGGTGCCTCATGTTGAATAACTTCTTTTTGAAGCCTCAATGTGACCAAAATTCCCATTTTTACAGACTTTTTCTCCTACTCAGAAGCTTCTATTTCAACCAATTTCAGGCATTAAAATGACTCTAAACACACTTATTTTAGTTCCAAACGTGATAATTCACATGCAATTGTCATTTACAGTCAAAAAACTTAACATTAAAAAATTACCATTTCTGACCATCTGGAGAAAGTTCGACAGGTCACGGCTCATTGTTTTTCATCAGAAAATGTATTTTTTGGGACTGTAGAAAAATTGATTCAAAATGTCTTTTGGATTGTGCCTCATGTTGAATAACTAGTTTTTAAAGCCTCAATGTGACCAAAATTGCCATTTTTACAGACTTTTTCTCCTACTCAGAAGCTTCTATTTCGACGAATTTCAGGCATTAAAATGACTCTATACACACTTATTTTAGTTCCAAACGTGATAATTCACATGCAATAGTCATTTACAGTCAAAAAATTAAACATTAAAAAATTACCATTTCTGACCATCTGGAGAAAGTTCGACAGGTCACGCACGGGTCATCGTTTTTCATCAGAAAATTGATTTTTTGGATTGTAGAAAAATTGGTTGAAAATGTCTTTTGGATTGTGCCTCATGTTGAATAACTACTTTTTAAAGCCTCAATGTGACCAAAATTGCCATTTTTACAAACTTTTTCTGCTACTCAGAAGCTTCTATTTCGAACAATTTCAGGCATTAAAATGACTCCAAACACACTTATTTTAGTTCCAAACGTGATAAATCACATGCAATAGTCATTTACAGTCAAAAAATGAAACATTAAAAAATTACCATTTCTGACTATCTGGAGAAAGTTCGACAGGTCACGGGTCATCGTTTTTCATCAGAAAATAGATTTTTTGGACTGTAGAAAAATTGATTGAAAATGTCTTTTGGATTGTGCCTCATGTTGAATAGCTACTTTTTAAAGCCTCAATGTGACCAAAATTGCCATTTTTACAGACTTTTTCTGCTACTCAGAATCTTCTATTTCGAACAATTTCAGGCATTAAAATGACTCTAAACACACTTATTTTAGTTCCAAACGTGATAATTCACATGCAATAGTCATTGACAGTCACAAAAAGAAGCATTAAAAAATTACCATTTCTGACCATCTGGATAAAGTTCGACAGGTCACGGCTCATTGTTTTTCATCAGAAAATGTATTTTTTGAGACTGTAGAAAAATTGATTCAAAATGTCATTTGGATTGTGCCTCATGTTGAATAACTACTTTTTAAAGCTTCAATGTGACCAAAATTGCCAGTTTTTACAAACTTTTTCTCGTACTCAAAAGCTTCTATTTCGACCAATTTCAGGCATTAAAATGACTCTAAACACAATTATTTTTGTTCCAAACGTGATAATTCACATGCAATTGTCATTTACAGTCAAAAAATGAAACATTAAAAAATTTCCATTACTGACCATCTGGAGAAAGTTCGAAAAGTCACGGGTCATCGTTTTTCATCAGAAAATTGATTTTTTGGACTGTAGAAAAATTGTTTGAAAATGTCTTTTGGATTGTGCCTCATGTTGAATAACTAATTTTTAAAGCCTCAATGTGACCAAAATTGCCATTTTTACAGACTTTTTCTCCTACTCAGAAGCTTCTATTTCGACCAATTTCAGGCATTAAAATGACTCTAAACACACTTATTTTAGTTCCAAACGTGATAATTCACATGCAATAGTCATTTACAGTCAAAAAATTAAACATTAAAAAATTACCATTTCTGACCATCTGGAGAAAGTTCGACAGGTCACGGGTCATCGTTTTTCATCAGAAAATTGATTTTTTGGATTGTAGAAAAATTGATTGAAAATGTCTTTTGGATTGTGCCTCATGTTGAATAACTACTTTTTAAAGCCTCAATGTGACCAAAATTGCCATTTTTACAGACTTTTTCTGCTACTCAGAAGCTTCTATTTCGAACAATTTCAGGCATTAAAATGACTCTAAACACACTTATTTTAGTTCCAAACGTGATAAATCACATGCAATTGTCATTTACAGTCAAAAAATGAAACATTAAAAAATTACCATTTCTGACTATCTGGAGAAAGTTCGACAGGTCCCGGGTCATCGTTTTTCATCAGAAAATAGATTTTTTTGGACTGTAGAAAAATTGATTGAAAATGTCTTTTGGATTGTGCCTCATGTTGAATAGCTACTTTTTAAAGCCTCAATGTGACCAAAATTGCCATTTTTACAGACTTTTTCTGCTACTCAGAAGCTTCTATTTCGAACAATTTCAGGCATTAAAATGACTCTAAACACACTTATTTTAGTTCCAAACGTGATAATTCACATGCAATAGTCATTGACAGTCACAAAAAGAAGCATAAAAAAATTACCATTTCTGTCCATCTGGAGAAAGTTCGACAGGTCACGGGTCATCGTATTTCATCAGAAAATTGAATTTTTGGACTGTAGAAAAATTGATTCAAAATATCATTTGGTTGGTGCCTCATGTTGAATAACTTCTTTTTGAAGCCTCAATGTGACCAAAATTGCCATTTTTACAGACTTTTTCTCCTACTCAGAAGCTTCTATTTCGACCAATTTCAGGCATTACAATGACTCTAAACACACTTATTTTAGTTCCAAACGTGATAATTCACATGCAATAGTCATTTACAGTCAAAAAATTAAACATTAAAAAAATTACAATTTCTGACCATCTGGAGAAAGTTCGACAGGTCACGGGTCATCGTTTTTCATCAGAAAATTGATTTTTTGGAGTGTAGAAAAATTGGTTGAAAATGTCTTTTGGATTGTGCCTCATGTTGAATAACTACTTTTTAAAGCCTCAATGTGACCAAAATTGCCATTTTTACAGACTTTTTCTGCTACTCAGAAGCTTCTATTTCGAACAATTTCAGGCATTAAAATGACTCTAAACACACTTATTTTAGTTCCAAACGTGATAAATCACATGCAATAGTCATTTACAGTCAAAAAATGAAACATTAAAAAATTACCATTTCTGACTATCTGGAGAAAGTTCGACAGGTCACGGGTCATCGTTTTTCATCAGAAAATAGATTTTTTGGACTGTAGAAAAATTGATTGAAAATGTCTTTTGGATTGTGCCTCATGTTGAATAGCTACTTTTTAAAGCCTCAATGTGACCAAAATTGCCATTTTTACAGACTTTTTCTGCTACTCAGAATCTTCTATTTCGAACAATTTCAGGCATTAAAATGACTCTAAACACACTTATTTTAGTTCCAAACGTGATAATTCACATGCAATAGTCATTGACAGTCACAAAAAGAAGCATTAAAAAATTACCATTTCTGACCATCTGGATAAAGTTCGACAGGTCACGGCTCATTGTTTTTCATCAGAAAATGTATTTTTTGAGACTGTAGAAAAATTGATTCAAAATGTCATTTGGATTGTGCCTCATGTTGAATAACTACTTTTTAAAGCTTCAATGTGACCAAAATTGCCAGTTTTTACAAACTTTTTCTCGTACTCAAAAGCTTCTATTTCGACCAATTTCAGGCATTAAAATGACTCTAAACACAATTATTTTTGTTCCAAACGTGATAATTCACATGCAATTGTCATTTACAGTCAAAAAATGAAACATTAAAAAATTTCCATTACTGACCATCTGGAGAAAGTTCGAAAAGTCACGGGTCATCGTTTTTCATCAGAAAATTGATTTTTTGGACTGTAGAAAAATTGTTTGAAAATGTCTTTTGGATTGTGCCTCATGTTGAATAACTAATTTTTAAAGCCTCAATGTGACCAAAATTGCCATTTTTACAGACTTTTTCTCCTACTCAGAAGCTTCTATTTCGACCAATTTCAGGCATTAAAATGACTCTAAACACACTTATTTTAGTTCCAAACGTGATAATTCACATGCAATAGTCATTTACAGTCAAAAAATTAAACATTAAAAAATTACCATTTCTGACCATCTGGAGAAAGTTCGACAGGTCACGGGTCATCGTTTTTCATCAGAAAATTGATTTTTTGGATTGTAGAAAAATTGATTGAAAATGTCTTTTGGATTGTGCCTCATGTTGAATAACTACTTTTTAAAGCCTCAATGTGACCAAAATTGCCATTTTTACAGACTTTTTCTGCTACTCAGAAGCTTCTATTTCGAACAATTTCAGGCATTAAAATGACTCTAAACACACTTATTTTAGTTCCAAACGTGATAAATCACATGCAATTGTCATTTACAGTCAAAAAATGAAACATTAAAAAATTACCATTTCTGACTATCTGGAGAAAGTTCGACAGGTCCCGGGTCATCGTTTTTCATCAGAAAATAGATTTTTTTGGACTGTAGAAAAATTTATTGAAAATGTCTTTTGGATTGTGCCTCATGTTGAATAGCTACTTTTTAAAGCCTCAATGTGACCAAAATTGCCATTTTTACAGACTTTTTCTGCTACTCAGAAGCTTCTATTTCGAACAATTTCAGGCATTAAAATGACTCTAAACACACTTATTTTAGTTCCAAACGTGATAATTCACATGCAATAGTCATTGACAGTCACAAAAAGAAGCATAAAAAAATTACCATTTCTGTCCATCTGGAGAAAGTTCGACAGGTCACGGGTCATCGTATTTCATCAGAAAATTGAATTTTTGGACTGTAGAAAAATTGATTCAAAATATCATTTGGTTGGTGCCTCATGTTGAATAACTTCTTTTTGAAGCCTCAATGTGACCAAAATTGCCATTTTTACAGACTTTTTCTCCTACTCAGAAGCTTCTATTTCGACCAATTTCAGGCATTACAATGACTCTAAACACACTTATTTTAGTTCCAAACGTGATAATTCACATGCAATAGTCATTTACAGTCAAAAAATTAAACATTAAAAAAATTACAATTTCTGACCATCTGGAGAAAGTTCGACAGGTCACGGGTCATCGTTTTTCATCAGAAAATTGATTTTTTGGAGTGTAGAAAAATTGGTTGAAAATGTCTTTTGGATTGTGCCTCATGTTGAATAACTACTTTTTAAAGCCTCAATGTGACCAAAATTGCCATTTTTACAGACTTTTTCTGCTACTCAGAAGCTTCTATTTCGAACAATTTCAGGCATTAAAATGACTCTAAACACACTTATTTTAGTTCCAAACGTGATAAATCACATGCAATTGTCATTTACAGTCAAAAAATGAAACATTAAAAAATTACCATTTCTGACTATCTGGAGAAAGTTCGACAGGTCCCGGGTCATCGTTTTTCATCAGAAAATAGATTTTTTTGGACTGTAGAAAAATGTATTGAAAATGTCTTTTGGATTGTGCCTCATGTTGAATAGCTACTTTTTAAAGCCTCAATGTGACCAAAATTGCCATTTTTACAGACTTTTTCTGCTACTCAGAAGCTTCTATTTCGAACAATTTCAGGCATTAAAATGACTCTAAACACACTTATTTTAGTTCCAAACGTGATAATTCACATGCAATAGTCATTGACAGTCACAAAAAGAAGCATTAAAAAATTACCATTTTTGACCATCTGGAGAAAGTTCGACAGGTCACGGGTCATCGTTTTTCATCAGAAAATTGAATTTTTGGACTGTAGAAAAATTGATTCAAAATATCATTTGGTTGGTGCCTCATGTTGAATAACTTCTTTTTGAAGCCTCAATGTGACCAAAATTCCCATTTTTACAGACTTTTTCTCCTACTCAGAAGCTTCTATTTCAACCAATTTCAGGCATTAAAATGACTCTAAACACACTTATTTTAGTTCCAAACGTGATAAATCACATGCAATAGTCATTTACAGTCAAAAAATGAAACATTAAAAAATTACCATTTCTGACCGTCTGGAGAAAGTTCGACAGGTCACGGCTCATTGTTTTTCATCAGAAAATGTATTTTTTGGGACTGTAGAAAAATTGATTCAAAATGTCTTTTGGATTGTGCCTCATGTTGAATAACTACTTTTTAAAGCCTCAATGTGACCAAAATTGCCATTTTTACAGACTTTTTCTCCTACTCAGAAGCTTCTATTTCGACCAATTTCAGGCATTAAAATGACTCTATACACACTTATTTTAGTTCCAAACGTGATAATTCACATGCAATAGTCATTTACAGTCAAAAAATTAAACATTAAAAAATTACCATTTCTGACTATCTGGAGAAAGTTCGACAGGTCCCGGGTCATCGTTTTTCATCAGAAAATAGATTTTTTGGACTGTAGAAAAATTGATTGAAAATGTCTTTTGGATTGTGCCTCATGTTGAATAGCTACTTTTTAAAGCCTCAATGTGACCAAAATTGCCATTTTTACTGACTTTTTCTGCTACTCAGAAGCTTCTATTTCGAACAATTTCAGGCATTAAAATGACTCTAAACACACTTATTTTAGTTCCAAACGTGATAATTCACATGCAATAGTCATTGACAGTCACAAAAAGAAGCATTAAAAATTTACCATTTCTGACCATCTGGAGAAAGTTCGACAGGTCACGGGTCATCGTTTTTCATCAGAAAATTGAATTTTTGGACTGTAGAAAAATTGATTCAAAATATCATTT
Source organism: Triturus cristatus (assembly GCF_964204655.1). NCBI lineage: Eukaryota > Metazoa > Chordata > Amphibia > Caudata > Salamandridae > Triturus > Triturus cristatus. The sequence continues at coordinate 956,848,090 of NC_140593.1, read as the reverse complement.
GGTTGGTGCCTCATGTTGAATAACTTCTTTTTGAAGCCTAAATGTGACCAAAATTCCCATTTTTACATACATTTTCTCCTACTCAGAAGCTTCTATTTCAACCAATTTCAGGCATTAAAATGAGTCTAAACACAATTATTTTAGCTCCAAGAGTCCTAATTCACATGCAGTGTTCATTTACAGTCAAAAAATTAAACATAAAAAAATTACCATTTCTGACCATCTGGAGAAAGTTCGACAGGTCACGGGTCATTGTTTTCCATCAGAAAATTGAGTTTTTTTGTACAGTAGAAAAATTGATTCAAAATGTCACTTGGATTGCGCCTCATGTTGAATAACTACTTTTTAAAGCCTCAATGTGACCAAAAGTGCCATTTTTATAGACTTTTACTCTTACTCAGAAGCTTCTATTTCGACGAATTTCAGGCATTAAAATGACTCTAAACACACTTCTTTTAGTTCCAAAAGTGATAATTCACATGCAATAGTCATTTACAGTCAAAAAATTAAACATTAAAAAAATTACCATTTCTGACCATCTGGAGAAAGTTCGACAGGTCACGGGTCATCGTTTTTCATCAGAAAATTGATTTTTTGGACTGTAGAAAAATTGATTGAAAATGTCTTTTGGATTGTGCCTCATGTTGAATAACTACTTTTTAAAGCCTCAATGTGACCAAAATTGCCATTTTTACAGACTTTTTCTCCTACTCAGAAGCTTCTATTTCGACCAATTTCAGGCATTAAAATGACTCTATACACACTTATTTTAGTTCCAAACGTGATAATTCACATGCAATAGTCATTTACAGTCAAAAAATTAAACATTAAAAAATTACCATTTCTGACCATCTGGAGAAAGTTCGACAGGTCACGCACGGGTCATCGTTTTTCATCAGAAAATTGATTTTTTGGATTGTAGAAAAATTGGTTGAAAATGTCTTTTGGATTGTGCCTCATGTTGAATAACTACTTTTTAAAGCCTCAATGTGACCAAAATTGCCATTTTTACAGACTTTTTCTGCTACTCAGAAGCTTCTATTTCGAACAATTTCAGGCATTAAAATGACTCTAAACACACTTATTTTAGTTCCAAACGTGATAAATCACATGCAATAGTCATTTACAGTCAAAAAATGAAACATTAAAAAATTACCATTTCTGACTATCTGGAGAAAGTTCGACAGGTCACGGGTCATCGTTTTTCATCAGAAAATAGATTTTTTGGACTGTAGAAAAATTGATTGAAAATGTCTTTTGGATTGTGCCTCATGTTGAATAGCTACTTTTTAAAGCCTCAATGTGACCAAAATTGCCATTTTTACAGACTTTTTCTGCTACTCAGAATCTTCTATTTCGAACAATTTCAGGCATTAAAATGACTCTAAACACACTTATTTTAGTTCCAAACGTGATAATTCACATGCAATAGTCATTGACAGTCACAAAAAGAAGCATTAAAAAATTACCATTTCTGACCATCTGGATAAAGTTCGACAGGTCACGGCTCATTGTTTTTCATCAGAAAATGTATTTTTTGAGACTGTAGAAAAATTGATTCAAAATGTCATTTGGATTGTGCCTCATGTTGAATAACTACTTTTTAAAGCTTCAATGTGACCAAAATTGCCAGTTTTTACAAACTTTTTCTCGTACTCAAAAGCTTCTATTTCGACGAATTTCAGGCATTAAAATGACTCTAAACACAATTATTTTTGTTCCAAACGTGATAATTCACATGCAATTGTCATTTACAGTCAAAAAATGAAACATTAAAAAATTTCCATTACTGACCATCTGGAGAAAGTTCGAAAAGTCACGGGTCATCGTTTTTCATCAGAAAATTGATTTTTTGGACTGTAGAAAAATTGTTTGAAAATGTCTTTTGGATTGTGCCTCATGTTGAATAACTAATTTTTAAAGCCTCAATGTGACCAAAATTGCCATTTTTACAGACTTTTTCTCCTACTCAGAAGCTTCTATTTCGACCAATTTCAGGCATTAAAATGACTCTAAACACACTTATTTTAGTTCCAAACGTGATAATTCACATGCAATAGTCATTTACAGTCAAAAAATTAAACATTAAAAAATTACCATTTCTGACCATCTGGAGAAAGTTCGACAGGTCACGGGTCATCGTTTTTCATCAGAAAATTGATTTTTTGGATTGTAGAAAAATTGATTGAAAATGTCTTTTGGATTGTGCCTCATGTTGAATAACTACTTTTTAAAGCCTCAATGTGACCAAAATTGCCATTTTTACAGACTTTTTCTGCTACTCAGAAGCTTCTATTTCGAACAATTTCAGGCATTAAAATGACTCTAAACACACTTATTTTAGTTCCAAACGTGATAAATCACATGCAATTGTCATTTACAGTCAAAAAATGAAACATTAAAAAATTACCATTTCTGACTATCTGGAGAAAGTTCGACAGGTCCCGGGTCATCGTTTTTCATCAGAAAATAGATTTTTTTGGACTGTAGAAAAATTTATTGAAAATGTCTTTTGGATTGTGCCTCATGTTGAATAGCTACTTTTTAAAGCCTCAATGTGACCAAAATTGCCATTTTTACAGACTTTTTCTGCTACTCAGAAGCTTCTATTTCGAACAATTTCAGGCATTAAAATGACTCTAAACACACTTATTTTAGTTCCAAACGTGATAATTCACATGCAATAGTCATTGACAGTCACAAAAAGAAGCATCAAAAAATTACCATTTCTGTCCATCTGGAGAAAGTTCGACAGGTCACGGGTCATCGTATTTCATCAGAAAATTGAATTTTTGGACTGTAGAAAAATTGATTCAAAATATCATTTGGTTGGTGCCTCATGTTGAATAACTTCTTTTTGAAGCCTCAATGTGACCAAAATTGCCATTTTTACAGACTTTTTCTCCTACTCAGAAGCTTCTATTTCGACCAATTTCAGGCATTACAATGACTCTAAACACACTTATTTTAGTTCCAAACGTGATAATTCACATGCAATAGTCATTTACAGTCAAAAAATTAAACATTAAAAAAATTACAATTTCTGACCATCTGGAGAAAGTTCGACAGGTCACGGGTCATCGTTTTTCATCAGAAAATTGATTTTTTGGAGTGTAGAAAAATTGGTTGAAAATGTCTTTTGGATTGTGCCTCATGTTGAATAACTACTTTTTAAAGCCTCAATGTGACCAAAATTGCCATTTTTACAGACTTTTTCTGCTACTCAGAAGCTTCTATTTCGAACAATTTCAGGCATTAAAATGACTCTAAACACACTTATTTTAGTTCCAAACGTGATAAATCACATGCAATTGTCATTTACAGTCAAAAAATGAAACATTAAAAAATTACCATTTCTGACTATCTGGAGAAAGTTCGACAGGTCCCGGGTCATCGTTTTTCATCAGAAAATAGATTTTTTTGGACTGTAGAAAAATTTATTGAAAATGTCTTTTGGATTGTGCCTCATGTTGAATAGCTACTTTTTAAAGCCTCAATGTGACCAAAATTGCCATTTTTACAGACTTTTTCTGCTACTCAGAAGCTTCTATTTCGAACAATTTCAGGCATTAAAATGACTCTAAACACACTTATTTTAGTTCCAAACGTGATAATTCACATGCAATAGTCATTGACAGTCACAAAAAGAAGCATTAAAAAATTACCATTTCTGACCATCTGGATAAAGTTCGACAGGTCACGGCTCATTGTTTTTCATCAGAAAATGTATTTTTTGAGACTGTAGAAAAATTGATTCAAAATGTCATTTGGATTGTGCCTCATGTTGAATAACTACTTTTTAAAGCTTCAATGTGACCAAAATTGCCAGTTTTTACAAACTTTTTCTCGTACTCAAAAGCTTCTATTTCGACCAATTTCAGGCATTAAAATGACTCTAAACACAATTATTTTTGTTCCAAACGTGATAATTCACATGCAATTGTCATTTACAGTCAAAAAATGAAACATTAAAAAATTTCCATTACTGACCATCTGGAGAAAGTTCGAAAAGTCACGGGTCATCGTTTTTCATCAGAAAATTGATTTTTTGGACTGTAGAAAAATTGTTTGAAAATGTCTTTTGGATTGTGCCTCATGTTGAATAACTAATTTTTAAAGCCTCAATGTGACCAAAATTGCCATTTTTACAGACTTTTTCTCCTACTCAGAAGCTTCTATTTCGACCAATTTCAGGCATTAAAATGACTCTAAACACACTTATTTTAGTTCCAAACGTGATAATTCACATGCAATAGTCATTTACAGTCAAAAAATTAAACATTAAAAAATTACCATTTCTGACCATCTGGAGAAAGTTCGACAGGTCACGGGTCATCGTTTTTCATCAGAAAATTGATTTTTTGGATTGTAGAAAAATTGATTGAAAATGTCTTTTGGATTGTGCCTCATGTTGAATAACTACTTTTTAAAGCCTCAATGTGACCAAAATTGCCATTTTTACAGACTTTTTCTGCTACTCAGAAGCTTCTATTTCGAACAATTTCAGGCATTAAAATGACTCTAAACACACTTATTTTAGTTCCAAACGTGATAAATCACATGCAATTGTCATTTACAGTCAAAAAATGAAACATTAAAAAATTACCATTTCTGACTATCTGGAGAAAGTTCGACAGGTCCCGGGTCATCGTTTTTCATCAGAAAATAGATTTTTTTGGACTGTAGAAAAATTTATTGAAAATGTCTTTTGGATTGTGCCTCATGTTGAATAGCTACTTTTTAAAGCCTCAATGTGACCAAAATTGCCATTTTTACAGACTTTTTCTGCTACTCAGAAGCTTCTATTTCGAACAATTTCAGGCATTAAAATGACTCTAAACACACTTATTTTAGTTCCAAACGTGATAATTCACATGCAATAGTCATTGACAGTCACAAAAAGAAGCATAAAAAAATTACCATTTCTGTCCATCTGGAGAAAGTTCGACAGGTCACGGGTCATCGTATTTCATCAGAAAATTGAATTTTTGGACTGTAGAAAAATTGATTCAAAATATCATTTGGTTGGTGCCTCATGTTGAATAACTTCTTTTTGAAGCCTCAATGTGACCAAAATTGCCATTTTTACAGACTTTTTCTCCTACTCAGAAGCTTCTATTTCGACCAATTTCAGGCATTACAATGACTCTAAACACACTTATTTTAGTTCCAAACGTGATAATTCACATGCAATAGTCATTTACAGTCAAAAAATTAAACATTAAAAAAATTACAATTTCTGACCATCTGGAGAAAGTTCGACAGGTCACGGGTCATCGTTTTTCATCAGAAAATTGATTTTTTGGAGTGTAGAAAAATTGGTTGAAAATGTCTTTTGGATTGTGCCTCATGTTGAATAACTACTTTTTAAAGCCTCAATGTGACCAAAATTGCCATTTTTACGGACTTTTTCTGCTACTCAGAAGCTTCTATTTCGAACAATTTCAGGCATTAAAATGACTCTAAACACACTTATTTTAGTTCCAAACGTGATAAATCACATGCAATTGTCATTTACAGTCAAAAAATGAAACATTAAAAAATTACCATTTCTGACTATCTGGAGAAAGTTCGACAGGTCCCGGGTCATCGTTTTTCATCAGAAAATAGATTTTTTTGGACTGTAGAAAAATTTATTGAAAATGTCTTTTGGATTGTGCCTCATGTTGAATAGCTACTTTTTAAAGCCTCAATGTGACCAAAATTGCCATTTTTACAGACTTTTTCTGCTACTCAGAAGCTTCTATTTCGAACAATTTCAGGCATTAAAATGACTCTAAACACACTTATTTTAGTTCCAAACGTTATAATTCACATGCAATAGTCATTGACAGTCACAAAAAGAAGCATTAAAAAATTACCATTTTTGACCATCTGGAGAAAGTTCGACAGGTCACGGGTCATCGTTTTTCATCAGAAAATTGAATTTTTAGACTGTAGAAAAATTGATTCAAAATATCATTTGGTTGGTGCCTCATGTTGAATAACTTCTTTTTGAAGCCTCAATGTGACCAAAATTCCCATTTTTACACACTTTTTCTCCTACTCAGAAGCTTCTATTTCAACCAATTTCAGGCATTAAAATGACTCTAAACACACTTATTTTAGTTCCAAACGTGATAAATCACATGCAATAGTCATTTACAGTCAAAAAATGAAACATTAAAAAATTACCATTTCTGACCGTCTGGAGAAAGTTCGACAGGTCACGGCTCATTGTTTTTCATCAGAAAATGTATTTTTTGGGACTGTAGAAAAATTGATTCAAAATGTCTTTTGGATTGTGCCTCATGTTGAATAACTACTTTTTAAAGCCTCAATGTGACCAAAATTGCCATTTTTACAGACTTTTTCTCCTACTCAGAAGCTTCTATTTCGACCAATTTCAGGCATTAAAATGACTCTATACACACTTATTTTAGTTCCAAACGTGATAATTCACATGCAATAGTCATTTACAGTCAAAAAATTAAACATTAAAAAATTGCCATTTCTGACCATCTGGAGAAAGTTCGACAGGTCACGGGTCATCGTTTTTCATCAGAAAATAGATTTTTTGGATTGTAGAAAAATTGATTGAAAATGTCTTTTGGATTGTGCCTCATGTTGAATAACTACTTTTTAAAGCCTCAATGTGACCAAAATTGCCATTTTTACAGACTTTTTCTGCTACTCAGAAGCTTCTATTTCGAGCAATTTCAGGCATTAAAATGACTCTAACACACTTATTTTAGTTCCAAACATTATAATTCACATGCAATAGTCATTTACAGTCAAAAAATGAAACATTAAAAAATTACCATTTCTGACCATCTGGAGAAAGTTCGACAGGTCACGGGTCATAATATTTCATCAGAAAATTGAGTTTTTTTGTACAGTAGAAAAATTGATTCAAAATGTCACTTGGATTGCGCCTCATGTTGAATAACTACTTTTTAAAGCCTCAATGTGACCAAAAGTGCCATTTTTATAGACTTTTACTCTTACTCAGAAGCTTCTATTTCGACCAATTTCAGGCATTAAAATGACTCTAAACACACTTCTTTTAGTTCCAAAAGTGATAATTCACATGCAATAGTCATTTACAGTCAAAAAATTAAACATTAAAAAAATTACCATTTCTGACCATCTGGAGAAAGTTCGACAGGTCACGGGTCATCGTTTTTCATCAGAAAATTGATTTTTTGGATTGTAGAAAAATTGGTTGAAAATGTCTTTTGGATTGTGCCTCATGTCGAATAGCTACTTTTTAAAGCCTCAATGTGACCAAAATTGCCATTTTTACAGACTTTTTCTGCTACTCAGAAGCTTCTATTTCGAACAATTTCAGGCATTAAAATGACTCTAAACACACTTATTTTAGTTCCAAATGTGATAAATCACATGCAATAGTCATTTACAGTCAAAAAATGAAACATTAAAAAATTACCATTTCTGACTATCTGGAGAAAGTTCGACAGGTCCCGGGTCATCGTTTTTCATCAAAAAATAGATTTTTTTGGACTGTAGAAAAATTGATTGAAAATGTCTTTTGGATTGTGCCTCATGTTGAATAGCTACTTTTTAAAGCCTCAATGTGACCAAAATTGCCATTTTTACAGACTTTTTCTGCTACTCAGAAGCTTCTATTTCGAACAATTTCAGGCATTAAAATGACTCTAAACACACTTATTTTAGTTCCAAACGTGATAATTCACATGCAATAGTCATTGACAGTCACAAAAAGAAGCATTAAAAAATTACCATTTTTGACCATCTGGAGAAAGTTCGACAGGTCACGGGTCATCGTTTTTCATCAGAAAATAGATTTTTTGGACTGTAGAAAAATTGATTGAAAATGTCTTTTGGATTGTGCCTCATGTTGAATAACTACTTTTTAAAGCTTCAATGTGACCAAAATTGCCAGTTTTTACAAACTTTTTCTCATACTCAAAAGCTTCTATTTCGACCAATTTCAGGCATTAAAATGACTCTAATCACAATTATTTTTGTTCCAAACGTGATAATTCACATGCAATTGTCATTTACAGTCAAAAAATGAAACATTAAAAAATTTCCATTACTGACCATCTGGAGAAAGTTCGAAAAGTCACGGGTCATCGTTTTTCATCAGAAAATTGATTTTTTGGACTGTAGAAAAATTGATTGAAAATGTCTTTTGGATTGTGCCTCATGTTGAATAACTACTTTTTAAAGCTTCAATGTGACCAAAATTGCCAGTTTTTACAGACTTTTTCTCGTACTCAAAAGCTTCTATTTCGACCAATTTCAGGCATTAAAATGACTCTAAACACACTTATTTTAGTTCCAAACATGATAACTCACATGCAATTGTCATTTACAGTCAAAAAACAACATTAAAAAATTACCATTTCTGACCATCTGGAGAAAGTTCGACAGGTCACGGCTCATTGTTTTTCATCAGAAAATGTATTTTTTGGGACTGTAGAAAAATTGATTCAAAATGTCATTTGGGTTGTGCCTCATGTTGAATAACTACTTTTTAAAGCTTCAATGTGACCAAAATTGCCAGTTTTTACAGACTTTTTCTCGTACTCAAAAGCTTCTATTTCGACCAATTTCAGGCATTAAAATGACTCTAAACACACTTATTTTAGTTCCAAACGTGATAATTCACATGCAATAGTCATTGACAGTCACAAAAAGAAGCTTCAAAAAATTACCATTTCTGACCATCTGGAGAAAGTTCGACAGGTCACGGGTCATCGTTTTTCATCAGAAAATTGAATTTTTGGACTGTAGAAAAATTGATTCAAAATATCATTTGGTTGGTGCCTCATGTTGAATAACTTCTTTTTGAAGCCTCAATGTGACCAAAATTCCCATTTTTACAGACTTTTTCTCCTACTCAGAAGCTTCTATTTCAACCAATTTCAGGCATTAAAATGACTCTAAACACACTTATTTTAGTTCCAAACGTGATAATTCACATGCAATTGTCATTTACAGTCAAAAAACTTAACATTAAAAAATTACCATTTCTGACCATCTGGAGAAAGTTCGACAGGTCACGGCTCATTGTTTTTCATCAGAAAATGTATTTTTTGGGACTGTAGAAAAATTGATTGAAAATGTCTTTTGGATTGTGCCTCATGTTGAATAACTACTTTTTAAAGCTTCAATGTGACCAAAATTGCCATTTTTACAGACTTTTTCTCGTACTCAAAAGCTTCTATTTCGACCAATTTCAGGCATTAAAATGACTCTAAACACACTTATTTTAGTTCCAAACGTGATAATTCACATGCAATAGTCATTTACAGTCAAAAAATGAAACATTAAAAAATTACCATTTCTGACCATCTGGAGAAAGTTCGACAGGTCACGGGTCATCGTTTTTCATCAGAAAATTGATTTTTGGGATTGTAGAAAAATTGATTGAAAATTTCTTTCGGATTGTGCCTCATGTTGAATAACTACTTTTTAAAGCCTCAATGTGACCAAAATTGCCATTTTTACAGACTTTTTCTGCTACTCAGAAGCTTCTATTTCGAACAATTTCAGGCATTAAAATGACTCTAAACACACTTATTTTAATTCCAAACGTGATAATTCACATGCAATAGTCATTTACAGTCAAAAAATGAAACATTAAAAAATTACCATTTCTGACCATCTGGAGAAAGTTTGACAGGTCGCGGGTCATCGTTTTTCATCAGAAAATAGATTTTGTAGACTGTAGAAAAATTGATTGAAAATGTCTTTTGGATTGTGCCTCATGTTGAATAACTACTTTTTAAAGCCTCAATGTGACCAAAATTGCCATTTTTACAGACTTTTCCTGCTGCTCAGAAGCTTCTATTTCGACCAATTTCAGGCATTAAAATGAGTCTAAACACAATTATTTTAGCTCCAAGAGTTCTAATTCACATGCAATGTTCATTTACAGTCAAAAAATTAAACATAAAAAAATTACCATTTCTGACCATCTGGAGAAAGTTCGACAGGTCACGGGTCATCGTTTTTCATCAGAAAATAAATTTTTTGGACTGTAGAAAAATTGATTGAAAATGTCTTTTGGATTGTGCCTCATGTTGAATAACTACTTTTTAAAGTCTCAATGTGACCAAAATTGCCATTTTTACAGACTTTTTCTGCTACTCAGAAGCTTCTATTTCGAACAATTTCAGGCATTAAAATGACTCTAAACACACTTATTTTAGTTCCAAACATGATAATTCACATGCCATAGTCATTTACAGTCAAAAAATTAAACATTAAAAAAATTACCATTTCTGACCATCTGGAGAAAGATCGACGGGTCACGGGTCATCGTTTTTCATCAGAAAATTGATTTTTTGGACTGTAGAAAAATTGATTGAAAATGTCTTTCGGTTGGTGCCTCATGTTGAATAACTTCTTTTTGAAGCCTCAATATGACCAAAATTCCCATTTTTACTGACTTTTACTCCTACTAAGAAACTTCTATTTCAACCAATTTCAGGCATTAAAATGACTCTAAACACACTTATTTTAGTTCCAAACGTGATAATTCACATGCAATTGTCATTTACAGTCAAAAAATGAAACATTAAAAAATTTCCATTACTGACCATCTGGAGAAAGTTCGAAAAGTCACGGGTCATCGTTTTTCATCAGAAAATTGATTTTTTGGACTGTAGAAAAATTGATTGAAAATGTCTTTTGGATTGTGCCTCATGTTGAATAACTGCTTTTTAAAGCCTCAATGTAACCAAAATTGCCATTTTTACAGACTTTTTCTGCTACTCAGAAGCTTCTATTTCGAACAATTTCAGGCATTAAAATGACTCTAAACACACTTATTTTAGTTCCAAACGTGATAAATCACATGCAATAGTCATTTACAGTCAAAAAATGAAACATTAAAAAATTACCATTTCTATCTGGAGAAATTTCGACAGGTCCCGGGTCATCGTTTTTCATCAGAAAATAGATTTTTTGGACTGTAGAAAAATTGATTGAAAATGTCTTTTGGATTGTGCCTCATGTTGAATGGCTACTTTTTAAAGCCTCAATATGACCAAAATTGCCATTTTTACAGACTTTTTCTGCTACTCAGAAGCTTCTATTTCGAACAATTTCAGGCATTAAAATGACTCTAAACACACTTATTTTAGTTCCAAACATGATAATTCACATGCCATAGTCATTTACAGTCAAAAAATTAAACATTAAAAAAATTACCATTTCTGACCATCTGGAGAAAGATCGACGGGTCACGGGTCATCGTTTTTCATCAGAAAATTGATTTTTTGGACTGTAGAAAAATTGATTGAAAATGTCTTTCGGTTGGTGCCTCATGTTGAATAACTTCTTTTTGAAGCCTCAATATGACCAAAATTCCCATTTTTACAGACTTTTACTCCTACTAGGAAACTTCTATTTCAACCAATTTCAGGCATTAAAATGACTCTAAACACACTTATTTTAGTTCCAAACGTGATAATTCACATGCAATTGTCATTTACAGTCAAAAAATGAAACATTAAAAAATTTCCATTACTGACCATCTGGAGAAAGTTCGAAAAGTCACGGGTCATCGTTTTTCATCAGAAAATTGATTTTTTGGACTGTAGAAAAATTGATTGAAAATGTCTTTTGGATTGTGCCTCATGTTGAATAACTGCTTTTTAAAGCCTCAATGTAACCAAAATTGCCATTTTTACAGACTTTTTCTGCTACTCAGAAGCTTCTATTTCAAACAATTTCAGGCATTAAAATGACTCTAAACACACTTATTTTAGTTCCAAACGTGATAAATCGCATGCAATAGTCATTTACAGTCAAAAAATGAAACATTAAAAAATTACCATTTCTACCTGGAGAAAGTTCGACAGGTCCCGGGTCATCGTTTTTCATCAGAAAATAGATTTTTTGGACTGTAGAAAAATTGATTGAAAATGTCTTTTGGATTGTGCCTCATGTTGAATAGCTACTTTTTAAAGCCTCAATATGACCAAAATTGCCATTTTTACAGACTTTTTCTCGTACTCAGAAGCTTCTATTTCGAGCAATTTCAGGCATTAAAATGACTCTAAACACACTTATTTTAGTTCCAAACATTATAATTCACATGCAATAGTCATTTACAGTCAAAAATTGAAACATTAAAAAATTACCATTTCTGACCATCTGGAGAAAGTTCGACAGGTCACGGGTCATCGTTTTTCATCAGAAAATAGATTTTTTGGACTGTAGAAAAATTGATTGAAAATGTCTTTTGGATTGTGCCTCATGTTGAATAACTACTTTTTAAAGCTTCAATGTGACCAAAATTGCCATTTTTACAGACTTTTTCTCGTACTCAAAAGCTTCTATTTCGACCAATTTCAGGCATTAAAATGAGTCTAAACACAATTATTTTAGCTCCAAGAGTCCTAATTCACATGCAGTGTTCATTTACAGTCAAAAAATTAAACATAAAAAATTTACCATTTCTGACCATCTGGAGAAAGTTCGACAGGTCACGGGTCATAATATTTCATCAGAAAATTGAGTTTTTTTGTACAGTAGAAAAATTGATTCAAAATGTCACTTGGATTGCGCCTCATGTTGAATAACTACTTTTTAAAGCCTCAATGTGACCAAAAGTGCCATTTTTATAGACTTTTACTCTTACTCAGAAGCTTCTATTTCGACCAATTTCAGGCATTAAAATGACTCTAAACACACTTCTTTTAGTTCCAAAAGTGATAATTCACATGCAATAGTCATTTACAGTCAAAAAATTAAACATTAAAAAAATTACCATTTCTGACCATCTGGAGAAAGTTCGACAGGTCACGGGTCATCGTTTTTCATCAGAAAATTGATTTTTTGGACTGCTGAAAAATTGATTGAAAATGTCTTTTGGATTGTGCCTCATGTTGAATAACTACTTTTTAAAGCCTCAATGTGACCAAAATTGCCATTTTTACAGACTTTTTCTGCTACTCAGAAGCTTCTATTTCGAACAATTTCAGGCATTGAAATGACTCTAAACACACTTATTTTAGTTCCAAACGTGATAAATCACATGCAATAGTCATTTACAGTCAAAAAATGAAACATTAAAAAATTACCATTTCTGACTATCTGGAGAAAGTTCGACAGGTCCCGGGTCATCGTTTTTCATCAGAAAATAGATTTTTTTGGACTGTAGAAAAATTGATTGAAAATGTCTTTTGGATTGTGCCTCATGTTGAATAGCTACTTTTTAAAGCCTCAATGTGACCAAAATTGCCATTTTTACAGACTTTTTCTGCTACTCAGAAGCTTCTATTTCGAACAATTTCAGACATTAAAATGACTCTAAACACACTTATTTTAGTTCCAAACGTGATAAATCACATGCAATAGTCATTTACAGTCAAAAAATGAAACATTAAAAAATTACCATTTCTGACCATCTGGAGAAAGTTCGACAGGTCACGGGTCATCGTTTTTCATCAGAAAATTGAATTTTTGGACTGTAGAAAAATTGATTCAAAATATCATTTGGTTGGTGCCTCATGTTGAATAACTTCTTTTTGAAGCCTCAATGTGACCAAAATTCCCATTTTTACAGACTTTTTCTCCTACTCAGAAGCTTCTATTTCAACCAATTTCAGGCATTAAAATGACTCTAAACACACTTATTTTAGTTCCAAGCGTGATAATTCACATGCAATTGTCATTTACAGTCAAAAAACTTAACATTAAAAAATTACCATTTCTGACCATCTGGAGAAAGTTCGACAGGTCACGGCTCATTGTTTTTCATCAGAACATGTATTTTTTGGGACTGTAGAAAAATTGATTCAAAATGTCTTTTGGATTGTGCCTCATGTTGAATAACTAGTTTTTAAAGCCTCAATGTGACCAAAATTGCCATTTTTACAGACTTTTTCTCGTACTCAAAAGCTTCTATTTCGACCAATTTCAGGCATTAAAATGACTCTAAACACACTTATTTTTGTTCCAAACGTGATAATTCACATGCAATTGTCATTTACAGTCAAAAAATGAAACATTAAAAAATGTCCATTACTGACCATCTGGAGAAAGTTCAAAAAGTCACGGGTCATCGTTTTTCATCAGAAAATTTATTTTTTGGACTGTAGAAAAATTGTTTGAAAATGTCTTTTGGATTGTGCCTCATGTTGAATAACTAATTTTTAAAGCCTCAATGTGACCAAAATTGCCATTTTTACAGACTTTTTCTCCTACTCAGAAGCTTCTATTTCGACCAATTTCAGGCATTAAAATGACTCTAAACACACTTATTTTAGTTCCAAACGTGATAATTCACATGCAATAGTCATTTACAGTCAAAAAATTAAACATTAAAAAATTACCATTTCTGACCATCTGGAGAAAGTTCGACAGGGCACGGGTCATCGTTTTTCATCAGAAAATTGATTTTTTGGATTGTAGAAAAATTGATTGAAAATGTCTTTTGGATTGTGCCTCATGTTAAATAACTACTTTTTAAAGCCTCAATGTGACCAAAATTGCCATTTTTACAGACTTTTTCTGCTACTCAGAAGTTTCTATTTCGAGCAATTTCAGGCATTAAAATGACTCTAACACACTTATTTTAGTTCCAAACATTATAATTCACATGCAATAGTCATTTACAGTCAAAAAATGAAACATTAAAAAATTACCATTTCTGACCATCTGGAGAAAGTTCGACAGGTCACGGGTCATCGTTTTTCATCAGAAAATAGATTTTTTGGACTGTAGAAAAATTGATTGAAAATGTCTTTTGGATTGTGCCTCATGTTGAATAGCTACTTTTTAAAGCTTCAATGTGACCAAAATTGCCATTTTTACAGACTTTTTCTCGTACTCAAAAGCTTCTATTTCGACCAATTTCAGGCATTAAAATGAGTCTAAACACAATTATTTTAGCTCCAAGAGTCCTAATTCACATGCAGTGTTCATTTACAGTCAAAAAATTAAACATAAAAAAATTACCATTTCTGACCATCTGGAGAAAGTTCGACAGGTCACGGGTCATAATATTTCATCAGAAAATTGAGTTTTTTTGTACAGTAGAAAAATTGATTCAAAATGTCACTTGGATTGCGCCTCATGTTGAATAACTACTTTTTAAAGCCTCAATGTGACCAAAAGTGCCAGTTTTTACAGACTTTTTCTCGTACTCAAAAGCTTCTATTTCGACCAATTTCAGGCATTAAAATGAGTCTAAACACAATTATTTTAGCTCCAAGAGTCCTAATTCACATGCAGTGTTCATTTACAGTCAAAAAATTAAACATAAAAAAATTACCATTTCTGACCATCTGGAGAAAGTCCGACAGGTCACGGGTCATAATATTTCATCAGAAAATTGAGTTTTTTTGTACAGTAGAAAAATTGATTCAAAATGTCACTTGGATTGCGCCTCATGTTGAATAACTACTTTTTAAAGCCTCAATGTGACCAAAAGTGCCATTTTTATAGACTTTTACTCTTACTCAGAAGCTTCTATTTCGACCAATTTCAGGCATTAAAATGACTCTAAACACACTTCTTTTAGTTCCAAAAGTGATAATTCACATGCAATAGTCATTTACAGTCAAAAAATTAAACATTAAAAAAATTACCATTGCTGACCATCTGGAGAAAGTTCGACAGGTCACGGGTCATCGTTTTTCATCAGAAAATTGATTTTTTGGACTGTAGAAAAATTGATTGAAAATGTCTTTTGGATTGTGCCTCATGTTGAATAAATACTTTTTAAAGCCTCAATGTGACCAAAATTGCCATTTTTACAGACTTTTTCTCCTACTCGGAAGCTTCTATTTCGACCAATTTCAGGCATTACAATGACTCTAAACACACTTATATTAGTTCCAAACGTGATAATTCACATGCAATAGTCATTTACAGTCAAAAAATTAAACATTAAAAAAATTACAATTTCTGACCATCTGGAGAAAGTTCGACAGGTCACGGGTCATCGTTTTTCATCAGAAAATTGATTTTTTGGATTGTAGAAAAATTGGTTGAAAATGTCTTTTGGATTGTGCCTCATGTTGAATAACTACTTTTTAAAGCCTCAATGTGACCAAAATTGCCATTTTTACAGACTTTTTCTGCTACTCAGAAGCTTCTATTTCGAACAATTTCAGGCATTAAAATGACTCTAAACACACTTATTTTAGTTCCAAACGTGATAAATCACATGCAATTGTCATTTACAGTCAAAAAATGAAACATTAAAAAATTACCATTTCTGACTATCTGGAGAAAGTTCGACAGGTCCCGGGTCATCGTTTTTCATCAGAAAATAGATTTTTTTGGACTGTAGAAAAATGTATTGAAAATGTCTTTTGGATTGTGCCTCATGTTGAATAGCTACTTTTTAAAGCCTCAATGTGACCAAAATTGCCATTTTTACAGACTTTTTCTGCTACTCAGAAGCTTCTATTTCGAACAATTTCAGGCATTAAAATGACTCTAAACACACTTATTTTAGTTCCAAACGTGATAAATCACATGCAATAGTCATTTACAGTCAAAAAATGAAACATTAAAAAATTACCATTTCTGACCGTCTGGAGAAAGTTCGACAGGTCACGGCTCATTGTTTTTCATCAGAAAATGTATTTTTTGGGACTGTAGAAAAATTGATTCAAAATGTCTTTTGGATTGTGCCTCATGTTGAATAACTACTTTTTAAAGCCTCAATGTGACCAAAATTGCCATTTTTACAGACTTTTTCTGCTACTCAGAAGCTTCTATTTCGAACAATTTCAGGCATTAAAATGACTCTAAACACAATTATTTTAGTTCCAAACGTGATAAATCACATGCAATAGTCATTTACAGTCAAAAAATGAAACATTAAAAAATTACCATTTCTGACTATCTGGAGAAAGTTCGACAGGTCCCGGGTCATCGTTTTTCATCAGAAAATAGATTTTTTTGGACTGTAGAAAAATTGATTGAAAATGTCTTTTGGATTGTGCCTCATGTTGAATAACTACTTTTTAAAGCCTCAATGTGACCAAAATTGCCATTTTTACAGACTTTTTCTCCTACTCAGAAGCTTCTATTTCAACCAATTTCAGGCATTAAAATGACTCTAAACACACTTATTTTAGTTCCAAACGTGATAAATCACATGCAATAGTCATTTACAGTCAAAAAATGAAACATTAAAAAATTACCATTTCTGACCGTCTGGAGAAAGTTCGACAGGTCACGGCTCATTGTTTTTCATCAGAAAATGTATTTTTTGGGACTGTAGAAAAATTGATTCAAAATGTCTTTTGGATTGTGCCTCATGTTGAATAACTACTTTTTAAAGCCTCAATGTGACCAAAATTGCCATTTTTACAGACTTTTTCTGCTACTCAGAAGCTTCTATTTCGAACAATTTCAGGCATTAAAATGACTCTAAACACAATTATTTTAGTTCCAAACGTGATAAATCACATGCAATAGTCATTTACAGTCAAAAAATGAAACATTAAAAAATTACCATTTCTGACTATCTGGAGAAAGTTCGACAGGTCCCGGGTCATCGTTTTTCATCAGAAAATAGATTTTTTTGGACTGTAGAAAAATTGATTGAAAATGTCTTTTGGATTGTGCCTCATGTTGAATAACTACTTTTTAAAGCCTCAATGTGACCAAAATTGCCATTTTTACAGACTTTTTCTCCTACTCAGAAACTTCTATTTCGACCAATTTCAGGCATTAAAATGACTCTATACACACTTATTTTAGTTCCAAACGTGATAATTCACATGCAATAGTCATTTACAGTCAAAAAATTAAACATTAAAAAATTGCCATTTCTGACCATCTGGAGAAAGTTCGACAGGTCACGGGTCATCGTTTTTCATCAGAAAATTGATTTTTTGGATTGTAGAAAAATTGATTGAAAATGTCTTTTGGATTGTGCCTCATGTTGAATAACTACTTTTTAAAGCCTCAATGTAACCAAAATTGCCATTTTTACAGACTTTTTCTGCTACTCAGAAGCTTCTATTTCGAACAATTTCAGGCATTAAAATGACTCTAAACACACTTATTTTAGTTCCAAACGTGATAAATCACATGCAATAGTCATTTACAGTCAAAAAATGAAACATTAAAAAATTACCATTTCTGACTATCTGGAGAAAGTTCGACAGGTCCCAGGTCATCGTTTTTCATCAGAAAATAGATTTTTTGGACTGTAGAAAATTTGATTCAAAATATCATTTGGTTGGTGCCTCATGTTGAATAACTTCTTTTTGAAGCCTCAATGTGACCAAAATTCCCATTTTTACAGACTTTTTCTCCTACTCAGAAGCGTCTATTTCAACCAATTTCAGGCATTAAAATGACTCTAAACACACTTATTTTAGTTCCAAACGTGATAATTCACATGCAATTGTCATTTACAGTCAAAAAACTTAACATTAAAAAATTACCATTTCTGACCATCTGGAGAAAGTTCGACAGGTCACGGCTCATTGTTTTTCATCAGAATATTTATTTTTTTGGACTGTAGAAAAATTGATTCAAAATGTCATTTGGATTGTGCCTCATGTTGAATAACTACTTTTTAAAGCTTTAATGTGACCAAAATTGCCAGTTTTTACAGACTTTTTCTAGTACTCAAAAGCTTCTATTTCGACCAATTTCAGGCATTAAAATGACTCTAAACACACTAATTTTATTTCCAAACATGATAATTCACATGCAATTGTCATTTACAGTCAAAAAATTAAACATTAAAAAATTTCCATTACTGACCATCTGGAGAAAGTTCGAAAAGTCACGGGTCATCGTTTTTCATCAGAAAATTGATTTTTTGGATTGTAGAAAAATTGATTGAAAATGTCTTTTGGATTGTGCCTCATGTTGAATAACTACTTTTTAATGCCTCAATGTGACCAAAATTGCCATTTTTACAGACTTTTTCTGCTACTCAGAAGCTTCTATTTCGAACAATTTCAGGCATTAAAATGACTCTAAACACACTTATTTTAGTTCCAAACGTGATAAATCACTTGCAATAGTCATTTACAGTCAAAAAATGAAACATTAAAAAATTACCATTTCCGACTATCTGGAGAAAGTTCGACAGGTCCCGGGTCATCGTTTTTCATCAGAAAATAGATTTTTTGGACTGTAGAAAAATTGATTGAAAATGTCTTTTGGATTGTGCCTCATGTTGAATAGCTACTTTTTAAAGCCTCAATGTGACCAAAATTGCCATTTTTACAGACTTTTTCTGCTACTCAGAAGCTTCTATTTCGAACAATTTCAGGCATTAAAATGACTCTAAACACACTTATTTTAGTTCCAAACGTGATAAATCACATGCAATTGTCATTTACAGTCAAAAAATGAAACATTAAAAAATTACCATTTCTGACTATCTGGAGAAAGTTCGACAGGTCCCGGGTCATCGTTTTTCATCAGAAAATAGATTTTTTTGGACTGTAGAAAAATTTATTGAAAATGTCTTTTGGATTGTGCCTCATGTTGAATAACTACTTTTTAAAGCCTCAATGTGACCAAAATTGCCATTTTTACAGACTTTTTCTCCTACTCAGAAGCTTCTATTTCGACCAATTTCAGGCATTACAATGACTCTAAACACACTTATTTTAGTTCCAAACGTGATAATTCACATGCAATAGTCATTTACAGTCAAAAAATTAAACATTAAAAAAATTACAATTTCTGACCATCTGGAGAAAGTTCGACAGGTCACGGGTCATCGTTTTTCATCAGAAAATTGATTTTTTGGATTGTAGAAAAATTGGTTGAAAATGTCTTTTGGATTGTGCCTCATGTTGAATAACTACTTTTTAAAGCCTCAATGTGACCAAAATTGCCATTTTTACAGACTTTTTCTGCTACTCAGAAGCTTCTATTTCGAACAATTTCAGGCATTAAAATGACTCTAAACACACTTATTTTAGTTCCAAACGTGATAAATCACATGCAATTGTCATTTACAGTCAAAAAATGAAACATTCAAAAATTACCATTTCTGACTATCTGGAGAAAGTTCGACAGGTCCCGGGTCATCGTTTTTCATCAGAAAATAGATTTTTTTGGACTGTAGAAAAATTTATTGAAAATGTCTTTTGGATTGTGCCTCATGTTGAATAGCTACTTTTTAAAGCCTCAATGTGACCAAAATTGCCATTTTTACAGACTTTTTCTGCTACTCAGAAGCTTCTATTTCGAACAATTTCAGGCATTAAAATGACTCTAAACACACT
The DNA here is from genome assembly GCF_964204655.1 of Triturus cristatus. Lineage (NCBI taxonomy): Eukaryota > Metazoa > Chordata > Amphibia > Caudata > Salamandridae > Triturus > Triturus cristatus. The sequence continues at coordinate 956,827,883 of NC_140593.1, read as the reverse complement.
TATTTTAGTTCCAAACGTGATAATTCACATGCAATAGTCATTGACAGTCACAAAAAGAAGCATTAAAAAATTACCATTTTTGACCATCTGGAGAAAGTTCGACAGGTCACGGGTCATCGTTTTTCATCAGAAAATTGAATTTTTGGACTGTAGAAAAATTGATTCAAAATATCATTTGGTTGGTGCCTCATGTTGAATAACTTCTTTTTGAAGCCTCAATGTGACCAAAATTCCCATTTTTACAGACTTTTTCTCCTACTCAGAAGCTTCTATTTCAACCAATTTCAGGCATTAAAATGACTCTAAACACACTTATTTTAGTTCCAAACGTGATAAATCACATGCAATAGTCATTTACAGTCAAAAAATGAAACATTAAAAAATTACCATTTCTGATCGTCTGGAGAAAGTTCGACAGGTCACGGCTCATTGTTTTTCATCAGAAAATGTATTTTTTGGGACTGTAGAAAAATTGATTCAAAATGTCTTTTGGATTGTGCCTCATGTTGAATAACTACTTTTTAAAGCCTCAATGTAACCAAAATTGCCATTTTTACAGACTTTTTCTGCTACTCAGAAGCTTCTATTTCGAACAATTTCAGGCATTAAAATGACTCTAAACACACTTATTTTAGTTCCAAACGTGATAAATCACATGCAATAGTCATTTACAGTCAAAAAATGAAACATTAAAAAATTACCATTTCTGACTATCTGGAGAAAGTTCGACAGGTCCCGGGTCATCGTTTTTCATCAGAAAATAGATTTTTTGGACTGTAGAAAAATTGATTGAAAATGTCTTTTGGATTGTGCCTCATGTTGAATAGCTACTTTTTAAAGCCTCAATGTGAACAAAATTGCCATTTTTACAGACTTTTTCTGCTACTCAGAAGCTTCTATTTCGAACAATTTCAGGCATTAAAATGACTCTAAACACACTTATTTTAGTTCCAAACGTGATAATTCACATGCCATAGTCATTTACAGTCAAAAAATTAAACATTAAAAAAATTACCATTTCTGACCATCTGGAGAAAGATCGACAGGTCACGGGTCATCGTTTTCCATCAGAAAATTGATTTTTTGGACTGTAGAAAATTTGATTCAAAATATCATTTGGTTGGTGCCTCATGTTGAATAACTTCTTTTTGAAGCCTCAATGTGACCAAAATTCCCATTTTTACAGACTTTTTCTCCTACTCAGAAGCTTCTATTTCAACCAATTTCAGGCATTAAAATGACTCTAAACACACTTATTTTAGTTCCAAACGTGATAATTCACATGCAATTGTCATTTACAGTCAAAAAACTTAACATTAAAAAATTACCATTTCTGACCATCTGGAGAAAGTTCGACAGGTCACGGCTCATTGTTTTTCATCAGAATATGTATTTTTTTGGACTGTAGAAAAATTGATTCAAAATGTCATTTAGATTGTGCCTCATGTTGAATAACTACTTTTTAAAGCTTTAATGTGACCAAAATTGCCAGTTTTTACAGACTTTTTCTCGTACTCAAAAGCTTCTATTTCGACCAATTTCAGGCATTAAAATGACTCTAAACACACTAATTTTATTTCCAAACATGATAATTCACATGCAATTGTCATTTACAGTCAAAAAATTAAACATTAAAAAATTTCCATTACTGACCATCTGGAGAAAGTTCGAAAAGTCACGGGTCATCGTTTTTCATCAGAAAATTGATTTTTTGGATTGTAGAAAAATTGATTGAAAATGTCTTTTGGATTGTGCCTCATGTTGAATAACTAATTTTTAATGCCTCAATGTGACCAAAATTGCCATCTTTACAGACTTTTTCTGCTACTCAGAAGCTTCTATTTCGAACAATTTCAGGCATTAAAATGACTCTAAACACACTTATTTTAGTTCCAAACTTGATAAATCACATGCAATAGTCATTTACAGTCAAAAAATGAAACATTAAAAAATTACCATTTCTGACTATCTGGAGAAAGTTCGACAGGTCCCGGGTCATCGTTTTTCATCAGAAAATAGATTTTTTGGACTGTAGAAAAATTGATTGAAAATGTCTTTTGGATTGTGCCTCATGTTGAATAGCTACTTTTTAAAGCCTCAATGTGACCAAAATTGCCATTTTTACAGACTTTTTCTGCTACTCAGAAGCTTCTATTTCGAACAATTTCAGGCATTAAAATGACTCTAAACACACTTATTTTAGTTCCAAACGTGATAAATCACATGCAATTGTCATTTACAGTCAAAAAATGAAACATTAAAAAATTACCATTTCTGACTATTTGGAGAAAGTTCGACAGGTCCCGGGTCATCGTTTTTCATCAGAAAATAGATTTTTTTGGACTGTAGAAAAATGTATTGAAAATGTCTTTTGGATTGTGCCTCATGTTGAATAGCTACTTTTTAAAGCCTCAATGTGACCAAAATTGCCATTTTTACAGACTTTTTCTGCTACTCAGAAGCTTCTATTTCGAACAATTTCAGGCATTAAAATGACTCTAAACACACTTATTTTAGTTCCAAACGTGATAATTCACATGCAATAGTCATTGACAGTCACAAAAAGAAGCATTAAAAAATTACCATTTTTGACCATCTGGAGAAAGTTCGACAGGTCACGGGTCATCGTTTTTCATCAGAAAATTGAATTTTTGGACTGTAGAAAAATTGATTCAAAATATCATTTGGTTGGTGCCTCATGTTGAATAACTTCTTTTTGAAGCCTCAATGTGACCAAAATTCCCATTTTTACAGACTTTTTCTCCTACTCAGAAGCTTCTATTTCAACCAATTTCAGGCATTAAAATGACTCTAAACACACTTATTTTAGTTCCAAACGTGATAAATCACATGCAATAGTCCTTTACAGTCAAAAAATGAAACATTAAAAAATTACCATTTCTGACCGTCTGGAGAAAGTTCGACAGGTCACGGCTCATTGTTTTTCATCAGAAAATGTATTTTTTGGGACTGTAGAAAAATTGATTCAAAATGTCTTTTGGATTGTGCCTCATGTTGAATAACTACTTTTTAAAGCCTCAATGTGACCAAAATTGCCATTTTTACAGACTTTTTCTGCTACTCAGAAGCTTCTATTTCGAACAATTTCAGGCATTAAAATGACTCTAAACACACTTATTTTAGTTCCAAACGTGATAAATCACATGCAATAGTCATTTACAGTCAAAAAATGAAACATTAAAAAATTACCATTTCTGACTATCTGGAGAAAGTTCGACAGGTCCCGGGTCATCGTTTTTCATCAGAAAATAGATTTTTTTGGACTGTAGAAAAATTGATTGAAAATGTCTTTTGGATTGTGCCTCATGTTGAATAGCTACTTTTTAAAGCCTCAATGTGACCAAAATTGCCATTTTTACAGACTTTTTCTGCTACTCAGAAGCTTCTATTTCGAACAATTTCAGGCATTAAAATGACTCTAAACACACTTATTTTAGTTCCAAACGTGATAAATCACATGCAATAGTCATTTACAGTCAAAAAATGAAACATTAAAAAATTACCATTTCTGACCATCTGGAGAAAGTTCGACAGGTCACGGGTCATCGTTTTTCATCAGAAAATTGAATTTTTGGACTGTAGAAAAATTGATTCAAAATATCATTTGGTTGGTGCCTCATGTTGAATAACTTCTTTTTGAAGCCTCAATGTGACCAAAATTCCCATTTTTACAGACTTTTTCTCCTACTCAGAAGCTTCTATTTCAACCAATTTCAGGCATTAAAATGACTCTAAACACACTTATTTTAGTTCCAAGCGTGATAATTCACATGCAATTGTCATTTACAGTCAAAAAACTTAACATTAAAAAATTACCATTTCTGACCATCTGGAGAAAGTTCGACAGGTCACGGCTCATTGTTTTTCATCAGAAAATGTATTTTTTGGGACTGTAGAAAAATTGATTCAAAATGTCTTTTGGATTGTGCCTCATGTTGAATAACTAGTTTTTAAAGCCTCAATGTGACCAAAATTGCCATTTTTACAGACTTTTTCTCCTACTCAGAAGCTTCTATTTCGACCAATTTCAGGCATTAAAATGACTCTATACACACTTATTTTAGTTCCAAACGTGATAATTCACATGCAATAGTCATTTACAGTCAGAAAATTAAACATTAAAAAATTACAATTTCTGACCATCTGGAGAAAGTTCGACAGGTCACGGGTCATTGTTTTTCATCAGAAAATTGATTTTTTGGATTGTAGAAAAATTGGTTGAAAATGTCTTTTGGATTGTTCCTCATGTTGAATAACTACTTTTTAAAGCCTCAATGTGACCAAAATTGCCATTTTTACGGACTTTTTCTGCTACTCAGAAGCTTCTATTTCGAACAATTTCAGGCATTAAAATGACTCTAAACACACTTATTTTAGTTCCAAACGTGATAAATCACATGCAATAGTCATTTACAGTCAAAAAATGAAACATTAAAAAATTACCATTTCTGACTATCTGGAGAAAGTTCGACAGGTCCCGGGTCATCGTTTTTCATCAGAAAATAGATTTTTTGGACTGTAGAAAAATTGATTGAAAATGTCTTTTGGATTGTGCCTCATGTTGAATAGCTACTTTTTTAAAGCCTCAATGTGACCAAAATTGCCATTTTTACAGACTTTTTCTGCTACTCAGAAGCTTCTATTTCGAACAATTTCAGGCATTAAAATGACTCTAAACACACTTATTTTAGTTCCAAACGTGATAATTCACATGCAATAGTCATTGACAGTCACAAAAAGAAGCATTAAAAAATTACCATTTCTGACCGTCTGGAGAAAGTTCGACAGGTCACGGCTCATTGTTTTTCATCAGAAAATGTATTTTTTGGGACTGTAGAAAAATTGATTCAAAATGTCTTTTGGATTGTGCCTCATGTTGAATAACTACTTTTTAAAGCCTCAATGTGACCAAAATTGCCATTTTTACAGACTTTTTCTCCTACTCAGAAGCTTCTATTTCGACCAATTTCAGGCATTAAAATGACTCTATACACACTTATTTTAGTTCCAAACGTGATAATTCACATGCAATAGTCATTTACAGTCAAAAAATTAAACATTAAAAAATTGCCATTTCTGACCATCTGGAGAAAGTTCGACAGGTCACGGGTCATCGTTTTTCATCAGAAAATTGATTTTTTGGATTGTAGAAAAATTGATTGAAAATGTCTTTTGGATTGTGCCTCATGTTGAATAACTAATTTTTAATGCCTCAATGTGACCAAAATTGCCATCTTTACAGACTTTTTCTGCTACTCAGAAGCTTCTATTTCGAACAATTTCAGGCATTAAAATGACTCTAAACACACTTATTTTAGTTCCAAACTTGATAAATCACATGCAATAGTCATTTACAGTCAAAAAATGAAACATTAAAAAATTACCATTTCTGACTATCTGGAGAAAGTTCGACAGGTCCCGGGTCATCGTTTTTCATCAGAAAATAGATTTTTTGGACTGTAGAAAAATTGATTGAAAATGTCTTTTGGATTGTGCCTCATGTTGAATAGCTACTTTTTAAAGCCTCAATGTGACCAAAATTGCCATTTTTACAGACTTTTTCTGCTACTCAGAAGCTTCTATTTCGAACAATTTCAGGCATTAAAATGACTCTAAACACACTTATTTTAGTTCCAAACGTGATAAATCACATGCAATTGTCATTTACAGTCAAAAAATGAAACATTAAAAAATTACCATTTCTGACTATTTGGAGAAAGTTCGACAGGTCCCGGGTCATCGTTTTTCATCAGAAAATAGATTTTTTTGGACTGTAGAAAAATTTATTGAAAATGTCTTTTGGATTGTGCCTCATGTTGAATAGCTACTTTTTAAAGCCTCAATGTGACCAAAATTGCCATTTTTACAGACTTTTTCTGCTACTCAGAAGCTTCTATTTCGAACAATTTCAGGCATTAAAATGACTCTAAACACACTTATTTTAGTTCCAAACGTGATAATTCACATGCAATAGTCATTGACAGTCACAAAAAGAAGCATTAAAAAATTACCATTTTTGACCATCTGGAGAAAGTTCGACAGGTCACGGGTCATCGTTTTTCATCAGAAAATTGAATTTTTGGACTGTAGAAAAATTGATTCAAAATATCATTTGGTTGGTGCCTCATGTTGAATAACTTCTTTTTGAAGCCTCAATGTGACCAAAATTCCCATTTTTACAGACTTTTTCTCCTACTCAGAAGCTTCTATTTCAACCAATTTCAGGCATTAAAATGACTCTAAACACACTTATTTTAGTTCCAAACGTGATAAATCACATGCAATAGTCCTTTACAGTCAAAAAATGAAACATTAAAAAATTACCATTTCTGACCGTCTGGAGAAAGTTCGACAGGTCACGGCTCATTGTTTTTCATCAGAAAATGTATTTTTTGGGACTGTAGAAAAATTGATTCAAAATGTCTTTTGGATTGTGCCTCATGTTGAATAACTACTTTTTAAAGCCTCAATGTGACCAAAATTGCCATTTTTACAGACTTTTTCTGCTACTCAGAAGCTTCTATTTCGAACAATTTCAGGCATTAAAATGACTCTAAACACACTTATTTTAGTTCCAAACGTGATAAATCACATGCAATAGTCATTTACAGTCAAAAAATGAAACATTAAAAAATTACCATTTCTGACTATCTGGAGAAAGTTCGACAGGTCCCGGGTCATCGTTTTTCATCAGAAAAAAGATTTTTTTGGACTGTAGAAAAATTGATTGAAAATGTCTTTTGGATTGTGCCTCATGTTGAATAGCTACTTTTTAAAGCCTCAATGTGACCAAAATTGCCATTTTTACAGACTTTTTCTGCTACTCAGAAGCTTCTATTTCGAACAATTTCAGGCATTAAAATGACTCTAAACACACTTATTTTAGTTCCAAACGTGATAAATCACATGCAATAGTCATTTACAGTCAAAAAATGAAACATTAAAAAATTACCATTTCTGACCATCTGGAGAAAGTTCGACAGGTCACGGGTCATCGTTTTTCATCAGAAAATTGAATTTTTGGACTGTAGAAAAATTGATTCAAAATATCATTTGGTTGGTGCCTCATGTTGAATAACTTCTTTTTGAAGCCTCAATGTGACCAAAATTCCCATTTTTACAGACTTTTTCTCCTACTCAGAAGCTTCTATTTCAACCAATTTCAGGCATTAAAATGACTCTAAACACACTTATTTTAGTTCCAAGCGTGATAATTCACATGCAATTGTCATTTACAGTCAAAAAACTTAACATTAAAAAATTACCATTTCTGACCATCTGGAGAAAGTTCGACAGGTCACGGCTCATTGTTTTTCATCAGAAAATGTATTTTTTGGGACTGTAGAAAAATTGATTCAAAATGTCTTTTGGATTGTGCCTCATGTTGAATAACTAGTTTTTAAAGCCTCAATGTGACCAAAATTGCCATTTTTACAGACTTTTTCTCCTACTCAGAAGCTTCTATTTCGACCAATTTCAGGCATTAAAATGACTCTATACACACTTATTTTAGTTCCAAACGTGATAATTCACATGCAATAGTCATTTACAGTCAGAAAATTAAACATTAAAAAATTACAATTTCTGACCATCTGGAGAAAGTTCGACAGGTCACGGGTCATTGTTTTTCATCAGAAAATTGATTTTTTGGATTGTAGAAAAATTGGTTGAAAATGTCTTTTGGATTGTTCCTCATGTTGAATAACTACTTTTTAAAGCCTCAATGTGACCAAAATTGCCATTTTTACGGACTTTTTCTGCTACTCAGAAGCTTCTATTTCGAACAATTTCAGGCATTAAAATGACTCTAAACACACTTATTTTAGTTCCAAACGTGATAAATCACATGCAATAGTCATTTACAGTCAAAAAATGAAACATTAAAAAATTACCATTTCTGACTATCTGGAGAAAGTTCGACAGGTCACGGGTCATCGTTTTTCATCAGAAAATAGATTTTTTGGACTGTAGAAAAATTGATTGAAAATGTCTTTTGGATTGTGCCTCATGTTGAATAGCTACTTTTTTAAAGCCTCAATGTGACCAAAATTGCCATTTTTACAGACTTTTTCTGCTACTCAGAAGCTTCTATTTCGAACAATTTCAGGCATTAAAATGACTCTAAACACACTTATTTTAGTTCCAAACGTGATAATTCACATGCAATAGTCATTGACAGTCACAAAAAGAAGCATTAAAAAATTACCATTTCTGACCGTCTGGAGAAAGTTCGACAGGTCACGGCTCATTGTTTTTCATCAGAAAATGTATTTTTTGGGACTGTAGAAAAATTGATTCAAAATGTCTTTTGGATTGTGCCTCATGTTGAATAACTACTTTTTAAAGCCTCAATGTGACCAAAATTGCCATTTTTACAGACTTTTTCTCCTACTCAGAAGCTTCTATTTCGACCAATTTCAGGCATTAAAATGACTCTATACACACTTATTTTAGTTCCAAACGTGATAATTCACATGCAATAGTCATTTACAGTCAAAAAATTAAACATTAAAAAATTGCCATTTCTGACCATCTGGAGAAAGTTCGACAGGTCACGGGTCATCGTTTTTCATCAGAAAATTGATTTTTTGGATTGTAGAAAAATTGATTGAAAATGTCTTTTGGATTGTGCCTCATGTTGAATAACTACTTTTTAAAGCCTCAATGTAACCAAAATTGCCATTTTTACAGACTTTTTCTGCTACTCAGAAGCTTCTATTTCGAACAATTTCAGGCATTAAAATGACTCTAAACACACTTATTTTAGTTCCAAACGTGATAAATCACATGCAATAGTCATTTACAGTCAAAAAATGAAACATTAAAAAATTACCATTTCTGACTATCTGGAGAAAGTTCGACAGGTCCCGGGTCATCGTTTTTCATCAGAAAATAGATTTTTTGGACTGTAGAAAAATTGATTGAAAATGTCTTTTGGATTGTGCCTCATGTTGAATAGCTACTTTTTAAAGCCTCAATGTGAACAAAATTGCCATTTTTACAGACTTTTTCTGCTACTCAGAAGCTTCTATTTCGAACAATTTCAGGCATTAAAATGACTCTAAACACACTTATTTTAGTTCCAAACGTGATAATTCACATGCCATAGTCATTTACAGTCAAAAAATTAAACATTAAAAAAATTACCATTTCTGACCATCTGGAGAAAGATCGACAGGTCACGGGTCATCGTTTTCCATCAGAAAATTGATTTTTTGGACTGTAGAAAATTTGATTCAAAATATCATTTGGTTGGTGCCTCATGTTGAATAACTTCTTTTTGAAGCCTCAATGTGACCAAAATTCCCATTTTTACAGACTTTTTCTCCTACTCAGAAGCTTCTATTTCAACCAATTTCAGGCATTAAAATGACTCTAAACACACTTATTTTAGTTCCAAACGTGATAATTCACATGCAATTGTCATTTACAGTCAAAAAACTTAACATTAAAAAATTACCATTTCTGACCATCTGGAGAAAGTTCGACAGGTCACGGCTCATTGTTTTTCATCAGAATATGTATTTTTTTGGACTGTAGAAAAATTGATTCAAAATGTCATTTAGATTGTGCCTCATGTTGAATAACTACTTTTTAAAGCTTTAATGTGACCAAAATTGCCAGTTTTTACAGACTTTTTCTCGTACTCAAAAGCTTCTATTTCGACCAATTTCAGGCATTAAAATGACTCTAAACACACTAATTTTATTTCCAAACATGATAATTCACATGCAATTGTCATTTACAGTCAAAAAATTAAACATTAAAAAATTTCCATTACTGACCATCTGGAGAAAGTTCGAAAAGTCACGGGTCATCGTTTTTCATCAGAAAATTGATTTTTTGGATTGTAGAAAAATTGATTGAAAATGTCTTTTGGATTGTGCCTCATGTTGAATAACTAGTTTTTAAAGCCTCAATGTGACCAAAATTGCCATTTTTACAGACTTTTTCTCCTACTCAGAAGCTTCTATTTCGACCAATTTCAGGCATTAAAATGACTCTATACACACTTATTTTAGTTCCAAACGTGATAATTCACATGCAATAGTCATTTACAGTCAGAAAATTAAACATTAAAAAATTACAATTTCTGACCATCTGGAGAAAGTTCGACAGGTCACGGGTCATTGTTTTTCATCAGAAAATTGATTTTTTGGATTGTAGAAAAATTGGTTGAAAATGTCTTTTGGATTGTTCCTCATGTTGAATAACTACTTTTTAAAGCCTCAATGTGACCAAAATTGCCATTTTTACGGACTTTTTCTGCTACTCAGAAGCTTCTATTTCGAACAATTTCAGGCATTAAAATGACTCTAAACACACTTATTTTAGTTCCAAACGTGATAAATCACATGCAATAGTCATTTACAGTCAAAAAATGAAACATTAAAAAATTACCATTTCTGACTATCTGGAGAAAGTTCGACAGGTCACGGGTCATCGTTTTTCATCAGAAAATAGATTTTTTGGACTGTAGAAAAATTGATTGAAAATGTCTTTTGGATTGTGCCTCATGTTGAATAGCTACTTTTTTAAAGCCTCAATGTGACCAAAATTGCCATTTTTACAGACTTTTTCTGCTACTCAGAAGCTTCTATTTCGAACAATTTCAGGCATTAAAATGACTCTAAACACACTTATTTTAGTTCCAAACGTGATAATTCACATGCAATAGTCATTGACAGTCACAAAAAGAAGCATTAAAAAATTACCATTTCTGACCGTCTGGAGAAAGTTCGACAGGTCACGGCTCATTGTTTTTCATCAGAAAATGTATTTTTTGGGACTGTAGAAAAATTGATTCAAAATGTCTTTTGGATTGTGCCTCATGTTGAATAACTACTTTTTAAAGCCTCAATGTGACCAAAATTGCCATTTTTACAGACTTTTTCTCCTACTCAGAAGCTTCTATTTCGACCAATTTCAGGCATTAAAATGACTCTATACACACTTATTTTAGTTCCAAACGTGATAATTCACATGCAATAGTCATTTACAGTCAAAAAATTAAACATTAAAAAATTGCCATTTCTGACCATCTGGAGAAAGTTCGACAGGTCACGGGTCATCGTTTTTCATCAGAAAATTGATTTTTTGGATTGTAGAAAAATTGATTGAAAATGTCTTTTGGATTGTGCCTCATGTTGAATAACTACTTTTTAAAGCCTCAATGTAACCAAAATTGCCATTTTTACAGACTTTTTCTGCTACTCAGAAGCTTCTATTTCGAACAATTTCAGGCATTAAAATGACTCTAAACACACTTATTTTAGTTCCAAACGTGATAAATCACATGCAATAGTCATTTACAGTCAAAAAATGAAACATTAAAAAATTACCATTTCTGACTATCTGGAGAAAGTTCGACAGGTCCCGGGTCATCGTTTTTCATCAGAAAATAGATTTTTTGGACTGTAGAAAAATTGATTGAAAATGTCTTTTGGATTGTGCCTCATGTTGAATAGCTACTTTTTAAAGCCTCAATGTGAACAAAATTGCCATTTTTACAGACTTTTTCTGCTACTCAGAAGCTTCTATTTCGAACAATTTCAGGCATTAAAATGACTCTAAACACACTTATTTTAGTTCCAAACGTGATAATTCACATGCCATAGTCATTTACAGTCAAAAAATTAAACATTAAAAAAATTACCATTTCTGACCATCTGGAGAAAGATCGACAGGTCACGGGTCATCGTTTTCCATCAGAAAATTGATTTTTTGGACTGTAGAAAATTTGATTCAAAATATCATTTGGTTGGTGCCTCATGTTGAATAACTTCTTTTTGAAGCCTCAATGTGACCAAAATTCCCATTTTTACAGACTTTTTCTCCTACTCAGAAGCTTCTATTTCAACCAATTTCAGGCATTAAAATGACTCTAAACACACTTATTTTAGTTCCAAACGTGATAATTCACATGCAATTGTCATTTACAGTCAAAAAACTTAACATTAAAAAATTACCATTTCTGACCATCTGGAGAAAGTTCGACAGGTCACGGCTCATTGTTTTTCATCAGAATATGTATTTTTTTGGACTGTTGAAAAATTGATTCAAAATGTCATTTAGATTGTGCCTCATGTTGAATAACTACTTTTTAAAGCTTTAATGTGACCAAAATTGCCAGTTTTTACAGACTTTTTCTCGTACTCAAAAGCTTCTATTTCGACCAATTTCAGGCATTAAAATGACTCTAAACACACTAATTTTATTTCCAAACATGATAATTCACATGCAATTGTCATTTACAGTCAAAAAATTAAACATTAAAAAATTTCCATTACTGACCATCTGGAGAAAGTTCGAAAAGTCACGGGTCATCGTTTTTCATCAGAAAATTGATTTTTTGGATTGTAGAAAAATTGATTGAAAATGTCTTTTGGATTGTGCCTCATGTTGAATAACTAATTTTTAATGCCTCAATGTGACCAAAATTGCCATCTTTACAGACTTTTTCTGCTACTCAGAAGCTTCTATTTCGAACAATTTCAGGCATTAAAATGACTCTAAACACACTTATTTTAGTTCCAAACTTGATAAATCACTTGCAATAGTCATTTACAGTCAAAAAATGAAACATTAAAAAATTACCATTTCTGACTATCTGGAGAAAGTTCGACAGGTCCCGGGTCATCGTTTTTCATCAGAAAATAGATTTTTTGGACTGTAGAAAAATTGATTGAAAACGTCTTTTGGATTGTGCCTCATGTTGAATAGCTACTTTTTAATGCCTCAATGTGACCAAAATTGCCATCTTTACAGACTTTTTCTGCTACTCAGAAGCTTCTATTTCGAACAATTTCAGGCATTAAAATGACTCTAAACACACTTATTTTAGTTCCAAACTTGATAAATCACTTGCAATAGTCATTTACAGTCAAAAAATGAAACATTAAAAAATTACCATTTCTGACTATCTGGAGAAAGTTCGACAGGTCCCGGGTCATCGTTTTTCATCAGAAAATAGATTTTTTGGACTGTAGAAAAATTGATTGAAAATGTCTTTTGGATTGTGCCTCATGTTGAATAGCTACTTTTTAAAGCCTCAATGTGACCAAAATTGCCATTTTTACAGACTTTTTCTGCTACTCAGAAGCTTCTATTTCGAACAATTTCAGGCATTAAAATGACTCTAAACACACTTTTTTTAGTTCCAAACGTGATAAATCACATGCAATTGTCATTTACAGTCAAAAAATGAAACATTAAAAAATTACCATTTCTGACTATCTGGAGAAAGTTCGACAGGTCACGGCTCATTGTTTTTCATCAGAAAATTTATTTTTTTGGACTGTAGAAAAATTGATTCAATCTGTCATTTGGATTGTGCCTCATGTTGAATAACTACATTTTAAAGATCAATGTGACCAAAATTGCCATTTTTACATACTTTTTCTCGTACTCAAAAGCTTCTATTTCGACCAATTTCAGGCATTAAAATGACTCTAAACACACTTATTTTTGTTCCAAACGTGATAAGTCACATGCAATTGTCATTTACAGTCAAAAAATGAAACATTAAAAAATTACCATTTCTGACCATCTGGAGAAAGTTCGACAGGTCACGGGTCATCGTTTTTCATCAGAAAATTGAATTTTTGGACTGTAGAAAAATTGATTCAAAATATCATTTGGTTGGTGCCTCATGTTGAATAACTTCTTTTTGAAGCCTCAATGTGACCAAAATTCCCATTTTTACAGACTTTTTCTCCTACTCAGAAGCTTCTATTTCAACCAATTTCAGGCATTAAAATGACTCTAAACACACTTATTTTAGTTCCAAACGTGATAAATCACATGCAATAGTCATTTACAGTCAAAAAATGAAACATTAAAAAATTACCATTTCTGACCGTCTGGAGAAAGTTCGACAGGTCACGGCTCATTGTTTTTCATCAGAAAATGTATTTTTTGGGACTGTAGAAAAATTGATTCAAAATGTCTTTTGGATTGTGCCTCATGTTGAATAACTACTTTTTAAAGCCTCAATGTGACCAAAATTGCCATTTTTACAGACTTTTTCTGCTACTCAGAAGCTTCTATTTCGAACAATTTCAGGCATTAAAATGACTCTAAACACACTTATTTTAGTTCCAAACATGATAAATCACATGCAATAGTCATTTACAGTCAAAAAATGAAACATTAAAAAATTACCATTTCTGACCATCTGGAGAAAGTTCGACAGGTCACGGGTCATCGTTTTTCATCAGAAAATAGATTTTTTGGACTGTAGAAAAATTGATTGAAAATATCTTTTGGATTGTGCCTCATGTTGAATAGCTACTTTTTAAAGCCTCAATGTGACCAAAATTGCCATTTTTACAGACTTTTTCTGCTACTCAGAAGCTTCTATTTCGAACAATTTCAGGCATTAAAATGACTCTAAACACACTTATTTTAGTTCCAAACGTGATAATTCACATGCAATAGTCATTGACAGTCACAAAAAGAAGCATTAAAAAATTACCATTTCTGACCATCTGGATAAAGTTCGACAGGTCACGGCTCATTGTTTTTCATCAGAAAATGTATTTTTTGGGACTGTAGAAAAATTGATTCAAAATGTCATTTGGATTGTGCCTCATGTTGAATAACTACTTTTTAAAGCTTCAATGTGACCAAAATTGCCAGTTTTTACAAACTTTTTCTCGTACTCAAAAGCTTCTATTTCGACCAATTTCAGGCATTAAAATGACTCTAAACACAATTATTTTTGTTCCAAACGTGATAATTCACATGCAATTGTCATTTACAGTCAAAAAATGAAACATTAAAAAATGTCCATTACTGACCATCTGGAGAAAGTTCAAAAAGTCACGGGTCATCGTTTTTCATCAGAAAATTTATTTTTTGGACTGTAGAAAAATTGTTTGAAAATGTCTTTTGGATTGTGCCTCATGTTGAATAACTAATTTTTAAAGCCTCAATGTGACCAAAATTGCCATTTTTACAGACTTTTTCTCCTACTCAGAAGCTTCTATTTCGACCAATTTCAGGCATTAAAATGACTCTAAACACACTTATTTTAGTTCCAAACGTGATAATTCACATGCAATAGTCATTTACAGTCAAAAAATTAAACATTAAAAAATTACCATTTCTGACCATCTGGAGAAAGTTCGACAGGGCACGGGTCATCGTTTTTCATCAGAAAATTGATTTTTTGGATTGTAGAAAAATTGATTGAAAATGTCTTTTGGATTGTGCCTCATGTTAAATAACTACTTTTTAAAGCCTCAATGTGACCAAAATTGCCATTTTTACAGACTTTTTCTGCTACTCAGAAGTTTCTATTTCGAGCAATTTCAGGCATTAAAATGACTCTAACACACTTATTTTAGTTCCAAACATTATAATTCACATGCAATAGTCATTTACAGTCAAAAAATGAAACATTAAAAAATTACCATTTCTGACCATCTGGAGAAAGTTCGACAGGTCACGGGTCATCGTTTTTCATCAGAAAATAGATTTTTTGGACTGTAGAAAAATTGATTGAAAATGTCTTTTGGATTGTGCCTCATGTTGAATAGCTACTTTTTAAAGCTTCAATGTGACCAAAATTGCCATTTTTACAGACTTTTTCTCGTACTCAAAAGCTTCTATTTCGACCAATTTCAGGCATTAAAATGAGTCTAAACACAATTATTTTCGCTCCAAGAGTCCTAATTCACATGCAGTGTTCATTTACAGTCAAAAAATTAAACATAAAAAAATTACCATTTCTGACCATCTGGAGAAAGTTCGACAGGTCACGGGTCATAATATTTCATCAGAAAATTGAGTTTTTTTGTACAGTAGAAAAATTGATTCAAAATGTCACTTGGATTGCGCCTCATGTTGAATAACTACTTTTTAAAGCCTCAATGTGACCAAAAGTGCCAGTTTTTACAGACTTTTTCTCGTACTCAAAAGCTTCTATTTCGACCAATTTCAGGCATTAAAATGAGTCTAAACACAATTATTTTAGCTCCAAGAGTCCTAATTCACATGCAGTGTTCATTTACAGTCAAAAAATTAAACATTAAAAAAATTACCATTGCTGACCATCTGGAGAAAGTTCGACAGGTCACGGGTCATCGTTTTTCATCAGAAAATTGATTTTTTGGACTGTAGAAAAATTGATTGAAAATGTCTTTTGGATTGTGCCTCATGTTGAATAAATACTTTTTAAAGCCTCAATGTGACCAAAATTGCCATTTTTACAGACTTTTTCTCCTACTCGGAAGCTTCTATTTCGACCAATTTCAGGCATTACAATGACTCGAAACACACTTATATTAGTTCCAAACGTGATAATTCACATGCAATAGTCATTTACAGTCAAAAAATTAAACATAAAAAAATTACCATTTCTGACCATCTGGAGAAAGTTCGACAGGTCACGGGTCATAATATTTCATCAGAAAATTGAGTTTTTTTGTACAGTAGAAAAATTGATTCAAAATGTCACTTGGATTGCGCCTCATGTTGAATAACTACTTTTTAAAGCCTCAATGTGACCAAAAGTGCCATTTTTATAGACTTTTACTCTTACTCAGAAGCTTCTATTTCGACCAATTTCAGGCATTAAAATGACTCTAAACACACTTCTTTTAGTTCCAAAAGTGATAATTCACATGCAATAGTCATTTACAGTCAAAAAATTAAACATTAAAAAAATTACCATTGCTGACCATCTGGAGAAAGTTCGACAGGTCACGGGTCATCGTTTTTCATCAGAAAATTGATTTTTTGGACTGTAGAAAAATTGATTGAAAATGTCTTTTGGATTGTGCCTCATGTTGAATAAATACTTTTTAAAGCCTCAATGTGACCAAAATTGCCATTTTTACAGACTTTTTCTCCTACTCGGAAGCTTCTATTTCGACCAATTTCAGGCATTACAATGACTCTAAACACACTTATATTAGTTCCAAACGTGATAATTCACATGCAATAGTCATTTACAGTCAAAAAATTAAACATTAAAAAAATTACAATTTCTGACCATCTGGAGAAAGTTCGACAGGTCACGGGTCATCGTTTTTCATCAGAAAATTGATTTTTTGGATTGTAGAAAAATTGGTTGAAAATGTCTTTTGGATTGTGCCTCATGTTGAATAACTACTTTTTAAAGCCTCAATGTGACCAAAATTGCCATTTTTACAGACTTTTTCTGCTACTCAGAAGCTTCTATTTCGAACAATTTCAGGCATTAAAATGACTCTAAACACACTTATTTTAGTTCCAAACGTGATAAATCACATGCAATTGTCATTTACAGTCAAAAAATGAAACATTAAAAAATTACCATTTCTGACTATCTGGAGAAAGTTCGACAGGTCCCGGGTCATCGTTTTTCATCAGAAAATAGATTTTTTTGGACTGTAGAAAAATTTATTGAAAATGTCTTTTGGATTGTGCCTCATGTTGAATAGCTACTTTTTAAAGCCTCAATGTGACCAAAATTGCCATTTTTACAGACTTTTTCTGCTACTCAGAAGCTTCTATTTCGAACAATTTCAGGCATTAAAATGACTCTAAACACACTTATTTTAGTTCCAAACGTGATAATTCACATGCAATAGTCATTGACAGTCACAAAAAGAAGCATTAAAAAATTACCATTTTTGACCATCTGGAGAAAGTTCGACAGGTCACGGGTCATCGTTTTTCATCAGAAAATTGAATTTTTGGACTGTAGAAAAATTGATTCAAAATATCATTTGGTTGGTGCCTCATGTTGAATAACTTCTTTTTGAAGCCTCAATGTGACCAAAATTCCCATTTTTACAGACTTTTTCTCCTACTCAGAAGCTTCTATTTCAACCAATTTCAGGCATTAAAATGACTCTAAACACACTTATTTTAGTTCCAAACGTGATAAATCACATGCAATAGTCATTTACAGTCAAAAAATGAAACATTAAAAAATTACCATTTCTGACCGTCTGGAGAAAGTTCGACAGGTCACGGCTCATTGTTTTTCATCAGAAAATGTATTTTTTGGGACTGTAGAAAAATTGATTCAAAATGTCTTTTGGATTGTGCCTCATGTTGAATAACTACTTTTTAAAGCCTCAATGTGACCAAAATTGCCATTTTTACAGACTTTTTCTCCTACTCAGAAGCTTCTATTTCGACCAATTTCAGGCATTAAAATGACTCTATACACACTTATTTTAGTTCCAAACATGATAATTCACATGCAATAGTCATTTACAGTCAAAAAATTAAACATTAAAAAATTGCCATTTCTGACCATCTGGAGAAAGTTCGACAGGTCACGGGTCATCGTTTTTCATCAGAAAATTGATTTTTTGGATTGTAGAAAAATTGATTGAAAATGTCTTTTGGATTGTGCCTCATGTTGAATAACTACTTTTTAAAGCCTCAATGTCACCAAAATTGCCATTTTTACAGACTTTTTCTGCTACTCAGAAGCTTCTATTTCGACCAATTTCAGGCATTACAATGACTCTAAACACACTTATTTTAGTTCCAAACGTGATAATTCACATGCAATAGTCATTTACAGTCAAAAAATTAAACATTAAAAAAATTACAATTTCTGACCATCTGGAGAAAGTTCGACAGGTCACGGGTCATCGTTTTTCATCAGAAAATTGATTTTTTGGGATTGTAGAAAAATTGGTGGAAAATGTCTTTTGGATTGTGCCTCATGTTGAATAACTACTTTTTAAAGCCTCAATGTGACCAAAATTGCCATTTTTACAGACTTTTTCTGCTACTCAGAAGCTTCTATTTCGAACAATTACAGGCATTAAAATGACTCTAAACACACTTATTTTAGTTCCAAACGTGATAAATCACATGCAATTGTCATTTACAGTCAAAAAATGAAACATTAAAAAATTACCATTTCTGACTATCTGGAGAAAGTTCGACAGGTCCCGGGTCATCGTTTTTCATCAGAAAATAGATTTTTTTGGACTGTAGAAAAATTGATTGAAAATGTCTTTTGGATTGTGCCTCATGTTGAATAGCTACTTTTTAAAGCCTCAATGTGACCAAAATTGCCATTTTTACAGACTTTTTCTGCTACTCAGAAGCTTCTATTTCGAACAATTTCAGGCATTAAAATGACTCTAAACACACTTATTTTAGTTCCAAACGTGATAAATCACATGCAATAGTCATTTACAGTCAAAAAATGAAACATTAAAAAATTACCATTTCTGACCATCTGGAGAAAGTTCGACAGGTCACGGGTCATCGTTTTTCATCAGAAAATTGAATTTTTGGACTGTAGAAAAATTGATTCAAAATATCATTTGGTTGGTGCCTCATGTTGAATAACTTCTTTTTGAAGCCTCAATGTGACCAAAATTCCCATTTTTACAGACTTTTTCTCCTACTCAGAAGCTTCTATTTCAACCAATTTCAGGCATTAAAATGACTCTAAACACACTTATTTTAGTTCCAAGCGTGATAATTCACATGCAATTGTCATTTACAGTCAAAAAACTTAACATTAAAAAATTACCATTTCTGACCATCTGGAGAAAGTTCGACAGGTCACGGCTCATTGTTTTTCATCAGAAAATGTATTTTTTGGGACTGTAGAAAAATTGATTCAAAATGTCTTTTGGATTGTGCCTCATGTTGAATAACTACTTTTTAAGGCCTCAATGTGACCAAAATTGCCATTTTTACAGACTTTTTCTCCTACTCAGAAGCTTCTATTTCGACCAATTTCATGCATTAAAATGACTCTATACACACTTATTTTAGTTCCAAACGTGATAATTCACATGCAATAGTCATTTACAGTCAAAAAATTAAACATTAAAAAATTGCCATTTCTGACCATCTGGAGAAAGTTCGACAGGTCACGGGTCATCGTTTTTCATCAGAAAATTGATTTTTTGGATTGTAGAAAAATTGATTGAAAATGTCTTTTGGATTGTGCCTCATGTTGAATAACTACTTTTTAAAGCCTCAATGTAACCAAAATTGCCATTTTTACAGACTTTTTCTGCTACTCAGAAGCTTCTATTTCAAACAATTTCAGGCATTAAAATGACTCTAAACACACTTATTTTAGTTCCAAACGTGATAAATCACATGCAATAGTCATTTACAGTCAAAAAATGAAACATTAAAAAATTACCATTTCTGACTATCTGGAGAAAGTTCGACAGGTCCCGGGTCATCGTTTTTCATCAGAAAATAGATTTTTTGGACTGTAGAAAAATTGATTGAAAATGTCTTTTGGATTGTGCCTCATGTTGAATAGCTACTTTTTAAAGCCTCAATGTGACCAAAATTGCCATTTTTACAGACTTTTTCTGCTACTCAGAAGCTTCTATTTCGAACAATTTCAGGCATTAAAATGACTCTAAACACACTTATTTTAGTTCCAAACGTGATAATTCACATGCCATAGTCATTTACAGTCAAAAAATTAAACATTAAAAAAATTACCATTTCTGACCATCTGGAGAAAGATCGACAGGTCACGGGTCATCGTTTTCCATCAGAAAATTTATTTTTTGGACTGTAGAAAATTTGATTCAAAATATCATTTGGTTGGTGCCTCATGTTGAATAACTTCTTTTTGAAGCCTCAATGTGACCAAAATTCCCATTTTTACAGACTTTTTCTCCTACTCAGAAGCTTCTATTTCAACCGATTTCAGGCATTAAAATGACTCTAAACACACTTATTTTAGTTCCAAACGTGATAAATCACATGCAATAGTCATTTACAGTCAAAAAATGAAACATTAAAAAATTACCATTTCTGACCGTCTGGAGAAAGTTCGACAGGTCACGGCTCATTGTTTTTCATCAGAAAATGTATTTTTTGGGACTGTAGAAAAATTGATTCAAAATGTCTTTTGGATTGTGCCTCATGTTGAATAACTACTTTTTAAAGCCTCAATGTGACCAAAATTGCCATTTTTACAGACTTTTTCTCCTACTCAGAAGCTTCTATTTCGACCAATTTCAGGCATTAAAATGACTCTATACACACTTATTTTAGTTCCAAACGTGATAATTCACATGCAATAGTCATTTACAGTCAAAAAATTAAACATTAAAAAATTGCCATTTCTGACCATCTGGAGAAAGTTCGACAGGTCACGGGTCATCGTTTTTCATCAGAAAATTGATTTTTTGGATTGTAGAAAAATTGATTGAAAATGTCTTTTGGATTGTGCCTCATGTTGAATAACTACTTTTTAAAGCCTCAATGTAACCAAAATTGCCATTTTTACAGACTTTTTCTGCTACTCAGAAGCTTCTATTTCGAACAATTTCAGGCATTAAAATGACTCTAAACACACTTATTTTAGTTCCAAACGTGATAAATCACATGCAATAGTCATTTACAGTCAAAAAATGAAACATTAAAAAATTACCATTTCTGACTATGTGGAGAAAGTTCGACAGGTCCCGGGTCATCGTTTTTCATCAGAAAATAGATTTTTTGGACTGTAGAAAAATTGATTGAAAATGTCTTTTGGATTGTGCCTCATGTTGAATAGCTACTTTTTAAAGCCTCAATGTGACCAAAATTGCCATTTTTACAGACTTTTTCTGCTACTCAGAAGCTTCTATTTCGAACAATTTCAGGCATTAAAATGACTCTAAACACACTTATTTTAGTTCCAAACGTGATAATTCACATGCCATAGTCATTTACAGTCAAAAAATTAAACATTAAAAAAATTACCATTTCTGACCATCTGGAGAAAGATCGACAGGTCACGGGTCATCGTTTTCCATCAGAAAATTGATTTTTTGGACTGTAGAAAATTTGATTCAAAATATCATTTGGTTGGTGCCTCATGTTGAATAACTTCTTTTTGAAGCCTCAATGTGACCAAAATTCCCATTTTTACAGACTTTTTCTCCTACTCAGAAGCTTCTATTTCAACCAATTTCAGGCATTAAAATGACTCTAAACACACTTATTTTAGTTCCAAACGTGATAATTCACATGCAATTGTCATTTACAGTCAAAAAACTTAACATTAAAAAATTACCATTTCTGACCATCTGGAGAAAGTTCGACAGGTCACGGCTCATTGTTTTTCATCAGAATATGTATTTTTTTGGACTGTAGAAAAATTGATTCAAAATGTCATTTGGATTGTGCCTCATGTTGAATAGCTACTTTTTAAAGCTTTAATGTGTCCAAAATTGCCAGTTTTTACAGACTTTTTCTCGTACTCAAAAGCTTCTATTTCGACCAATTTCAGGCATTAAAATGACTCTAAACACACTAATTTTATTTCCAAACATGATAATTCACATGCAATTGTCATTTACAGTCAAAAAATTAAACATTAAAAAATTTCCATTACTGACCATCTGGAGAAAGTTCGAAAAGTCACGGGTCATCGTTTTTCATCAGAAAATTGATTTTTTGGATTGTAGAAAAATTGATTGAAAATGTCTTTTGGATTGTGCCTCATGTTGAATAACTACTTTTTAATGCCTCAATGTGACCAAAATTGCCATTTTTACAGACTTTTTCTGCTACTCAGAAGCTTCTATTTCGAACAATTTCAGGCATTAAAATGACTCTAAACACACTTATTTTAGTTCCAAACGTGATAAATCACTTGCAATAGTCATTTACAGTCAAAAAATGAAACATTAAAAAATTACCATTTCTGACTATCTGGAGAAAGTTCGACAGGTCCCGGGTCATCGTTTTTCATCAGAAAATAGATTTTTTGGACTGTAGAAAAATTGATTGAAAATGTCTTTTGGATTGTGCCTCATGTTGAATAGCTACTTTTTAAAGCCTCAATGTGACCAAAATTGCCATTTTTACAGACTTTTTCTGCTACTCAGAAGCTTCTATTTCGAACAATTTCAGGCATTAAAATGACTCTAAACACACTTATTTTAGTTCCAAACGTGATAAATCACATGCAATTGTCATTTACAGTCAAAAAATGAAACATTAAAAAATTACCATTTCTGACTATCTGGAGAAAGTTCGACAGGTCCCGGGTCATCGTTTTTCATCAGAAAATAGATTTTTTTGGACTGTAGAAAAATTTATTGAAAATGTCTTTTGGATTGTGCCTCATGTTGAATAGCTACTTTTTAAAGCCTCAATGTGACCAAAATTGCCATTTTTACAGACTTTTTCTGCTACTCAGAAGCTTCTATTTCGAACAATTTCAGGCATTAAAATGACTCTAAACACACTTATTTTAGTTCCAAACGTGATAATTCACATGCAATAGTCATTGACAGTCACAAAAAGAAGCATTAAAAAATTACCATTTTTGACCATCTGGAGAAAGTTCGACAGGTCCCGGGTCATCGTTTTTCATCAGAAAATTGAATTTTTGGACTGTAGAAAAATTGATTCAAAATATCATTTGGTTGGTGCCTCATGTTGAATAACTTCTTTTTGAAGCCTCAATGTGACCAAAATTCCCATTTTTACAGACTTTTTCTCCTACTCAGAAGCTTCTATTTCAACCAATTTCAGGCATTAAAATGACTCTAAACACACTTATTTTAGTTCCAAACGTGATAAATCACATGCAATAGTCATTTACAGTCAAAAAATGAAACATTAAAAAATTACCATTTCTGACCGTCTGGAGAAAGTTCGACAGGTCACGGCTCATTGTTTTTCATCAGAAAATGTATTTTTTGGGACTGTAGAAAAATTGATTCAAAATGTCTTTTGGATTGTGCCTCATGTTGAATAACTACTTTTTAAAGCCTCAATGTGACCAAAATTGCCATTTTTACAGACTTTTTCTGCTACTCAGAAGCTTCTATTTCGAACAATTTCAGGCATTAAAATGACTCTAAACACAATTATTTTAGTTCCAAACGTGATAAATCACATGCAATAGTCATTTACAGTCAAAAAATGAAACATTAAAAAATTACCATTTCTGACTATCTGGAGAAAGTTCGACAGGTCCCGGGTCATCGTTTTTCATCAGAAAATAGATTTTTTTGGACTGTAGAAAAATTGATTGAAAATGTCTTTTGGATTGTGCCTCATGTTGAATAACTACTTTTTAAAGCCTCAATGTGACCAAAATTGCCATTTTTACAGACTTTTTCTCCTACTCAGAAACTTCTATTTCGACCAATTTCAGGCATTAAAATGACTCTATACACACTTATTTTAGTTCCAAACGTGATAATTCACATGCAATAGTCATTTACAGTCAAAAAATTAAACATTAAAAAATTGCCATTTCTGACCATCTGGAGAAAGTTCGACAGGTCACGGGTCATCGTTTTTCATCAGAAAATTGATTTTTTGGATTGTAGAAAAATTGATTGAAAATGTCTTTTGGATTGTGCCTCATGTTGAATAACTACTTTTTAAAGCCTCAATGTAACCAAAATTGCCATTTTTACAGACTTTTTCTGCTACTCAGAAGCTTCTATTTCGAACAATTTCAGGCATTAAAATGACTCTAAACACACTTATTTTAGTTCCAAACGTGATAAATCACATGCAATAGTCATTTACAGTCAAAAAATGAAACATTAAAAAATTACCATTTCTGACTATCTGGAGAAAGTTCGACAGGTCCCAGGTCATCGTTTTTCATCAGAAAATAGATTTTTTGGACTGTAGAAAATTTGATTCAAAATATCATTTGGTTGGTGCCTCATGTTGAATAACTTCTTTTTGAAGCCTCAATGTGACCAAAATTCCCATTTTTACAGACTTTTTCTCCTACTCAGAAGCTTCTATTTCAACCAATTTCAGGCATTAAAATGACTCTAAACACACTTATTTTAGTTCCAAACGTGATAATTCACATGCAATTGTCATTTACAGTCAAAAAACTTAACATTAAAAAATTACCATTTCTGACCATCTGGAGAAAGTTCGACAGGTCACGGCTCATTGTTTTTCATCAGAATATGTATTTTTTTGGACTGTAGAAAAATTGATTCAAAATGTCATTTGGATTGTGCCTCATGTTGAATAACTACTTTTTAAAGCTTTAATGTGACCAAAATTGCCAGTTTTTACAGACTTTTTCTAGTACTCAAAAGCTTCTATTTCGACCAATTTCAGGCATTAAAATGACTCTAAACACACTAATTTTATTTCCAAACATGATAATTCACATGCAATTGTCATTTACAGTCAAAAAATTAAACATTAAAAAATTTCCATTACTGACCATCTGGAGAAAGTTCGAAAAGTCACGGGTCATCGTTTTTCATCAGAAAATTGATTTTTTGGATTGTAGAAAAATTGATTGAAAATGTCTTTTGGATTGTGCCTCATGTTGAATAACTACTTTTTAATGCCTCAATGTGACCAAAATTGCCATTTTTACAGACTTTTTCTGCTACTCAGAAGCTTCTATTTCGAACAATTTCAGGCATTAAAATGACTCTAAACACACTTATTTTAGTTCCAAACGTGATAAATCACTTGCAATAGTCATTTACAGTCAAAAAATGAAACATTAAAAAATTACCATTTCCGACTATCTGGAGAAAGTTCGACAGGTCCCGGGTCATCGTTTTTCATCAGAAAATAGATTTTTTGGACTGTAGAAAAATTGATTGAAAATGTCTTTTGGATTGTGCCTCATGTTGAATAGCTACTTTTTAAAGCCTCAATGTGACCAAAATTGCCATTTTTACAGACTTTTTCTGCTACTCAGAAGCTTCTATTTCGAACAATTTCAGGCATTAAAATGACTCTAAACACACTTATTTTAGTTCCAAACGTGATAAATCACATGCAATTGTCATTTACAGTCAAAAAATGAAACATTAAAAAATTACCATTTCTGACTATCTGGAGAAAGTTCGACAGGTCCCGGGTCATCGTTTTTCATCAGAAAATAGATTTTTTTGGACTGTAGAAAAATTGATTGAAAATGTCTTTTGGATTGTGCCTCATGTTGAATAACTACTTTTTAAAGCCTCAATGTGACCAAAATTGCCATTTTTACAGACTTTTTCTCCTACTCAGAAGCTTCTATTTCGACCAATTTCAGGCATTACAATGACTCTAAACACACTTATTTTAGTTCCAAACGTGATAATTCACATGCAATAGTCATTTACAGTCAAAAAATTAAACATTAAAAAAATTACAATTTCTGACCATCTGGAGAAAGTTCGACAGGTCACGGGTCATCGTTTTTCATCAGAAAATTGATTTTTTGGATTGTAGAAAAATTGGTTGAAAATGTCTTTTGGATTGTGCCTCATGTTGAATAACTACTTTTTAAAGCCTCAATGTGACCAAAATTGCCATTTTTACAGACTTTTTCTGCTACTCAGAAGCTTCTATTTCGAACAATTTCAGGCATTAAAATGACTCTAAACACACTTATTTTAGTTCCAAACGTGATAAATCACATGCAATTGTCATTTACAGTCAAAAAATGAAACATTAAAAAATTACCATTTCTGACTATCTGGAGAAAGTTCGACAGGTCCCGGGTCATCGTTTTTCATCAGAAAATAGATTTTTTTGGACCGTAGAAAAATTTATTGAAAATGTCTTTTGGATTGTGCCTCATGTTGAATAGCTACTTTTTAAAGCCTCAATGTGACCAAAATTGCCATTTTTACAGACTTTTTCTGCTACTCAGAAGCTTCTATTTCGAACAATTTCAGGCATTAAAATGACTCTAAACACACTTATTTTAGTTCCAAACGTGATAATTCACATGCAATAGTCATTGACAGTCACAAAAAGAAGCATTAAAAAATTACCATTTTTGACCATCTGGAGAAAGTTCGACAGGTCACGGGTCATCGTTTTTCATCAGAAAATTGAATTTTTGGACTGTAGAAAAATTGATTCAAAATATCATTTGGTTGGTGCCTCATGTTGAATAACTTCTTTTTGAAGCCTCAATGTGACCAAAATTCCCATTTTTACAGACTTTTTCTCCTACTCAGAAGCTTCTATTTCAACCAATTTCAGGCATTAAAATGACTCTAAACACACTTATTTTAGTTCCAAACGTGATAAATCACATGCAATAGTCATTTACAGTCAAAAAATGAAACATTAAAAAATTACCATTTCTGACTATCTGGAGAAAGTTCGACAGGTCCCGGGTCATCGTTTTTCATCAGAAAATAGATTTTTTTGGACTGTAGAAAAATTGATTGAAAATGTCTTTTGGATTGTGCCTCATGTTGAATAGCTACTTTTTAAAGCCTCAATGTGACCAAAATTGCCATTTTTACAGACTTTTTCTGCTACTCAGAAGCTTCTATTTCGAACAATTTCAGGCATTAAAATGACTCTAAACACACTTATTTTAGTTCCAAACGTGATAAATCACATGCAATAGTCATTTACAGTCAAAAAATGAAACATTAAAAAATTACCATTTCTGACCATCTGGAGAAAGTTCGACAGGTCACGGGTCATCGTTTTTCATCAGAAAATTGAATTTTTGGACTGTAGAAAAATTGATTCAAAATATCATTTGGTTGGTGCCTCATGTTGAATAACTTCTTTTTGAAGCCTCAATGTGACCAAAATTCCCATTTTTACAGACTTTTTCTCCTACTCAGAAGCTTCTATTTCAACCAATTTCAGGCATTAAAATGACTCTAAACACACTTATTTTAGTTCCAAGCGTGATAATTCACATGCAATTGTCATTTACAGTCAAAAAACTTAACATTAAAAAATTACCATTTCTGACCATCTGGAGAAAGTTCGACAGGTCACGGCTCATTGTTTTTCATCAGAAAATGTATTTTTTGGGACTGTAGAAAAATTGATTCAAAATGTCTTTTGGATTGTGCCTCATGTTGAATAACTAGTTTTTAAAGCCTCAATGTGACCAAAATTGCCATTTTTACAGACTTTTTCTCCTACTCAGAAGCTTCTATTTCGACCAATTTCAGGCATTAAAATGACTCTATACACACTTATTTTAGTTCCAAACGTGATAATTCACATGCAATAGTCATTTACAGTCAGAAAATTAAACATTAAAAAATTACAATTTCTGACCATCTGGAGAAAGTTCGACAGGTCACGGGTCATTGTTTTTCATCAGAAAATTGATTTTTTGGATTGTAGAAAAATTGGTTGAAAATGTCTTTTGGATTGTTCCTCATGTTGAATAACTACTTTTTAAAGCCTCAATGTGACCAAAATTGCCATTTTTACGGACTTTTTCTGCTACTCAGAAGCTTCTATTTCGAACAATTTCAGGCATTAAAATGACTCTAAACACACTTATTTTAGTTCCAAACGTGATAAATCACATGCAATAGTCATTTACAGTCAAAAAATGAAACATTAAAAAATTACCATTTCTGACTATCTGGAGAAAGTTCGACAGGTCACGGGTCATCGTTTTTCATCAGAAAATAGATTTTTTGGACTGTAGAAAAATTGATTGAAAATGTCTTTTGGATTGTGCCTCATGTTGAATAGTTACTTTTTTAAAGCCTCAATGTGACCAAAATTGCCATTTTTACAGACTTTTTCTGCTACTCAGAAGCTTCTATTTCGAACAATTTCAGGCATTAAAATGACTCTAAACACACTTATTTTAGTTCCAAACGTGATAATTCACATGCAATAGTCATTGACAGTCACAAAAAGAAGCATTAAAAAATTACCATTTCTGACCGTCTGGAGAAAGTTCGACAGGTCACGGCTCATTGTTTTTCATCAGAAAATGTATTTTTTGGGACTGTAGAAAAATTTATTCAAAATGTCTTTTGGATTGTGCCTCATGTTGAATAACTACTTTTTAAAGCCTCAATGTGACCAAAATTGCCATTTTTACAGACTTTTTCTCCTACTCAGAAGCTTCTATTTCGACCAATTTCAGGCATTAAAATGACTCTATACACACTTATTTTAGTTCCAAACGTGATAATTCACATGCAATAGTCATTTACAGTCAAAAAATTAAACATTAAAAAATTGCCATTTCTGACCATCTGGAGAAAGTTCGACAGGTCACGGGTCATCGTTTTTCATCAGAAAATTGATTTTTTGGATTGTAGAAAAATTGATTGAAAATGTCTTTTGGATTGTGCCTCATGTTGAATAACTACTTTTTAAAGCCTCAATGTAACCAAAATTGCCATTTTTACAGACTTTTTCTGCTACTCAGAAGCTTCTATTTCGAACAATTTCAGGCATTAAAATGACTCTAAACACACTTATTTTAGTTCCAAACGTGATAAATCACATGCAATAGTCATTTACAGTCAAAAAATGAAACATTAAAAAATTACCATTTCTGACTATCTGGAGAAAGTTCGACAGGTCCCGGGTCATCGTTTTTCATCAGAAAATAGATTTTTTGGACTGTAGAAAAATTGATTGAAAATGTCTTTTGGATTGTGCCTCATGTTGAATAGCTACTTTTTAAAGCCTCAATGTGAACAAAATTGCCATTTTTACAGACTTTTTCTGCTACTCAGAAGCTTCTATTTCGAACAATTTCAGGCATTAAAATGACTCTAAACACACTTATTTTAGTTCCAAACGTGATAATTCACATGCCATAGTCATTTACAGTCAAAAAATTAAACATTAAAAAAATTACCATTTCTGACCATCTGGAGAAAGATCGACAGGTCACGGGTCATCGTTTTCCATCAGAAAATTGATTTTTTGGACTGTAGAAAATTTGATTCAAAATATCATTTGGTTGGTGCCTCATGTTGAATAACTTCTTTTTGAAGCCTCAATGTGACCAAAATTCCCATTTTTACAGACTTTTTCTCCTACTCAGAAGCTTCTATTTCAACCAATTTCAGGCATTAAAATGACTCTAAACACACTTATTTTAGTTCCAAACGTGATAATTCACATGCAATTGTCATTTACAGTCAAAAAACTTAACATTAAAAAATTACCATTTCTGACCATCTGGAGAAAGTTCGACAGGTCACGGCTCATTGTTTTTCATCAGAATATGTATTTTTTTGGACTGTAGAAAAATTGATTCAAAATGTCATTTAGATTGTGCCTCATGTTGAATAACTACTTTTTAAAGCTTTAATGTGACCAAAATTGCCAGTTTTTACAGACTTTTTCTCGTACTCAAAAGCTTCTATTTCGACCAATTTCAGGCATTAAAATGACTCTAAACACACTAATTTTATTTCCAAACATGATAATTCGCATGCAATTGTCATTTACAGTCAAAAAATTAAACATTAAAAAATTTCCATTACTGACCATCTGGAGAAAGTTCGAAAAGTCACGGGTCATCGTTTTTCATCAGAAAATTGATTTTTTGGATTGTAGAAAAATTGATTGAAAATGTCTTTTGGATTGTGCCTCATGTTGAATAACTAATTTTTAATGCCTCAATGTGACCAAAATTGCCATCTTTACAGACTTTTTCTGCTACTCAGAAGCTTCTATTTCGAACAATTTCAGGCATTAAAATGACTCTAAACACACTTATTTTAGTTCCAAACTTGATAAATCACTTGCAATAGTCATTTACAGTCAAAAAATGAAACATTAAAAAATTACCATTTCTGACTATCTGGAGAAAGTTCGACAGGTCCCGGGTCATCGTTTTTCATCAGAAAATAGATTTTTTGGACTGTAGAAAAATTGATTGAAAACGTCTTTTGGATTGTGCCTCATGTTGAATAGCTACTTTTTAATGCCTCAATGTGACCAAAATTGCCAACTTTACAGACTTTTTCTGCTACTCAGAAGCTTCTATTTCGAACAATTTCAGGCATTAAAATGACTCTAAACACACTTATTTTAGTTCCAAACTTGATAAATCACTTGCAATAGTCATTTACAGTCAAAAAATGAAACATTAAAAAATTACCATTTCTGACTATCTGGAGAAAGTTCGACAGGTCCCGGGTCATCGTTTTTCATCAGAAAATAGATTTTTTGGACTGTAGAAAAATTGATTGAAAATGTCTTTTGGATTGTGCCTCATGTTGAATAGCTACTTTTTAAAGCCTCAATGTGACCAAAATTGCCATTTTTACAGACTTTTTCTGCTACTCAGAAGCTTCTATTTCGAACAATTTCAGGCATTAAAATGACTCTAAACACACTTATTTTAGTTCCAAACGTGATAAATCACATGCAATTGTCATTTACAGTCAAAAAATGAAACATTAAAAAATTACCATTTCTGACTATCTGGAGAAAGTTCGACAGGTCACGGCTCATTGTTTTTCATCAGAAAATTTATTTTTTTGGACTGTAGAAAAATTGATTCAATCTGTCATTTGGATTGTGCCTCATGTTGAATAACTACATTTTAAAGATCAATGTGACCAAAATTGCCATTTTTACATACTTTTTCTCGTACTCAAAAGCTTCTATTTCGACCAATTTCAGGCATTAAAATGACTCTAAACACACTTATTTTTGTTCCAAACGTGATAAGTCACATGCAATTGTCATTTACAGTCAAAAAATGAAACATTAAAAAATTACCATTTCTGACCATCTGGAGAAAGTTCGACAGGTCACGGGTCATCGTTTTTCATCAGAAAATTGAATTTTTGGACTGTAGAAAAATTGATTCAAAATATCATTTGGTTGGTGCCTCATGTTGAATAACTTCTTTTTGAAGCCTCAATGTGACCAAAATTCCCATTTTTACAGACTTTTTCTCCTACTCAGAAGCTTCTATTTCAACCAATTTCAGGCATTAAAATGACTCTAAACACACTTATTTTAGTTCCAAACGTGATAAATCACATGCAATAGTCATTTACAGTCAAAAAATGAAACATTAAAAAATTACCATTTCTGACCGTCTGGAGAAAGTTCGACAGGTCACGGCTCATTGTTTTTCATCAGAAAATGTATTTTTTGGGACTGTAGAAAAATTGATTCAAAATGTCTTTTGGATTGTGCCTCATGTTGAATAACTACTTTTTAAAGCCTCAATGTGACCAAAATTGCCATTTTTACAGACTTTTTCTGCTACTCAGAAGCTTCTATTTCGAACAATTTCAGGCATTAAAATGACTCTAAACACACTTATTTTAGTTCCAAACGTGATAAATCACATGCAATAGTCATTTACAGTCAAAAAATGAAACATTAAAAAATTACCATTTCTGACTATCTGGAGAAAGTTCGACAGGTCCCGGGTCATCGTTTTTCATCAGAAAATAGATTTTTTTGGACTGTAGAAAAATTGATTGAAAATGTCTTTTGGATTGTGCCTCATGTTGAATAGCTACTTTTTAAAGCCTCAATGTGACCAAAATTGCCATTTTTACAGACTTTTTCTGCTACTCAGAAGCTTCTATTTCGAACAATTTCAGACATTAAAATGACTCTAAACACACTTATTTTAGTTCCAAACTTGATAAATCACATGCAATAGTCATTTACAGTCAAAAAATGAAACATTAAAAAATTACCATTTCTGACCATCTGGAGAAAGTTCGACAGGTCACGGGTCATCGTTTTTCATCAGAAAATTGAATTTTTGGACTGTAGAAAAATTGATTCAAAATATCATTTGGTTGGTGCCTCATGTTGAATAACTTCTTTTTGAAGCCTCAATGTGACCAAAATTCCCATTTTTACAGACTTTTTCTCCTACTCAGAAGCTTCTATTTCAACCAATTTCAGGCATTAAAATGACTCTAAACACACTTATTTTAGTTCCAAGCGTGATAATTCACATGCAATTGTCATTTACAGTCAAAAAACTTAACATTAAAAAATTACCATTTCTGACCATCTGGAGAAAGTTCGACAGGTCACGGCTCATTGTTTTTCATCAGAAAATGTATTTTTTGGGACTGTAGAAAAATTGATTCAAAATGTCTTTTGGATTGTGCCTCATGTTGAATAACTAGTTTTTAAAGCCTCAATGTGACCAAAATTGCCATTTTTACAGACTTTTTCTCCTACTCAGAAGCTTCTATTTCGACCAATTTCAGGCATTAAAATGACTCTATACACACTTATTTTAGTTCCAAACGTGATAATTCACATGCAATAGTCATTTACAGTCAGAAAATTAAACATTAAAAAATTACCATTTCTGACCATCTGGAGAAAGTTCGACAGGTCACGGGTCATCGTTTTTCATCAGAAAATTGATTTTTTGGATTGTAGAAAAATTGGTTGAAAATGTCTTTTGGATTGTTCCTCATGTTGAATAACTACTTTTTAAAGCCTCAATGTGACCAAAATTGCCATTTTTACAGACTTTTTCTGCTACTCAGAAGCTTCTATTTCGAACAATTTCAGGCATTAAAATGACTCTAAACACACTTATTTTAGTTCCAAACGTGATAAATCACATGCAATAGTCATTTACAGTCAAAAAATGAAACATTAAAAAATTACCATTTCTGACTATCTGGAGAAAGTTCGACAGGTCACGGGTCATCGTTTTTCATCAGAAAATAGATTTTTTGGACTGTAGAAAAATTGATTGAAAATGTCTTTTGGATTGTGCCTCATGTTGAATAGCTACTTTTTAAAGCCTCAATGTGACCAAAATTGCCATTTTTACAGACTTTTTCTGCTACTCAGAAGCTTCTATTTCGAACAATTTCAGGCATTAAAATGACTCTAAACACACTTATTTTAGTTCCAAACGTGATAATTCACATGCAATAGTCATTGACAGTCACAAAAAGAAGCATTAAAAAATTACCATTTCTGACCATCTGGATAAAGTTCGACAGGTCACGGCTCATTGTTTTTCATCAGAAAATGTATTTTTTGGGACTGTAGAAAAATTGATTCAAAATGTCATTTGGATTGTGCCTCATGTTGAATAACTACTTTTTAAAGCTTCAATGTGACCAAAATTGCCAGTTTTTACAAACTTTTTCTCGTACTCAAAAGCTTCTATTTCGACCAATTTCAGGCATTAAAATGACTCTAAACACAATTATTTTTGTTCCAAACGTGATAATTCACATGCAATTGTCATTTACAGTCAAAAAATGAAACATTAAAAAATGTCCATTACTGACCATCTGGAGAAAGTTCAAAAAGTCACGGGTCATCGTTTTTCATCAGAAAATTGATTTTTTGGACTGTAGAAAAATTGTTTGAAAATGTCTTTTGGATTGTGCCTCATGTTGAATAACTAATTTTTAAAGCCTCAATGTGACCAAAATTGCCATTTTTACAGACTTTTTCTCCTACTCAGAAGCTTCTATTTCGACCAATTTCAGGCATTAAAATGACTCTAAACACACTTATTTTAGTTCCAAACGTGATAATTCACATGCAATAGTCATTTACAGTCAAAAAATTAAACATTAAAAAATTACCATTTCTGACCATCTGGAGAAAGTTCGACAGGGCACGGGTCATCGTTTTTCATCAGAAAATTGATTTTTTGGATTGTAGAAAAATTGATTGAAAATGTCTTTTGGATTGTGCCTCATGTTAAATAACTACTTTTTAAAGCCTCAATGTGACCAAAATTGCCATTTTTACAGACTTTTTCTGCTACTCAGAAGCTTCTATTTCGAGCAATTTCAGGCATTAAAATGACTCTAACACACTTATTTTAGTTCCAAACATTATAATTCACATGCAATAGTCATTTACAGTCAAAAAATGAAACATTAAAAAATTACCATTTCTGACCATCTGGAGAAAGTTCGACAGGTCACGGGTCATCGTTTTTCATCAGAAAATAGATTTTTTGGACTGTAGAAAAATTGATTGAAAATGTCTTTTGGATTGTGCCTCATGTTGAATAACTACTTTTTAAAGCTTCAATGTGACCAAAATTGCCATTTTTACAGACTTTTTCTCGTACTCAAAAGCTTCTATTTCGACCAATTTCAGGCATTAAAATGAGTCTAAACACAATTATTTTAGCTCCAAGAGTCCTAATTCACATGCAGTGTTCATTTACAGTCAAAAAATTAAACATAAAAAAATTACCATTTCTGACCATCTGGAGAAAGTTCGACAGGTCACGGGTCATAATATTTCATCAGAAAATTGAGTTTTTTTGTACAGTAGAAAAATTGATTCAAAATGTCACTTGGATTGCGCCTCATGTTGAATAACTACTTTTTAAAGTCTCAATGTGACCAAAAGTGCCAGTTTTTACAGACTTTTTCTCGTACTCAAAAGCTTCTATTTCGACCAATTTCAGGCATTAAAATGAGTCTAAACACAATTATTTTAGCTCCAAGAGTCCTAATTCACATGCAGTGTTCATTTACAGTCAAAAAATTAAACATAAAAAAATTACCATTTCTGACCATCTGGAGAAAGTCCGACAGGTCACGGGTCATAATATTTCATCAGAAAATTGAGTTTTTTTGTACAGTAGAAAAATTGATTCAAAATGTCACTTGGATTGCGCCTCATGTTGAATAACTACTTTTTAAAGCCTCAATGTGACCAAAAGTGCCATTTTTATAGACTTTTACTCTTACTCAGAAGCTTCTATTTCGACCAATTTCAGGCATTAAAATGACTCTAAACACACTTCTTTTAGTTCCAAAAGTGATAATTCACATGCAATAGTCATTTACAGTCAAAAAATTAAACATTAAAAAAATTACCATTGCTGACCATCTGGAGAAAGTTCGACAGGTCACGGGTCATCGTTTTTCATCAGAAAATTGATTTTTTGGACTGTAGAAAAATTGATTGAAAATGTCTTTTGGATTGTGCCTCATGTTGAATAAATACTTTTTAAAGCCTCAATGTGACCAAAATTGCCATTTTTACAGACTTTTTCTCCTTCTCAGAAGCTTCTATTTCGACCAATTTCAGGCATTACAATGACTCTAAACACACTTATTTTAGTTCCAAACGTGATAATTCACATGCAATAGTCATTTACAGTCAAAAAATTAAACATTAAAAAAATTACAATTTCTGACCATCTGGAGAAAGTTCGACAGGTCACGGGTCATCGTTTTTCATCAGAAAATTGATTTTTTGGATTGTAGAAAAATTGGTTGAAAATGTCTTTTGGATTGTGCCTCATGTTGAATAACTACTTTTTAAAGCCTCAATGTGACCAAAATTGCCATTTTTACAGACTTTTTCTGCTACTCAGAAGCTTCTATTTCGAACAATTTCAGGCATTAAAATGACTCTAAACACACTTATTTTAGTTCCAAACGTGATAAATCACATGCAATTGTCATTTACAGTCAAAAAATGAAACATTAAAAAATTACCATTTCTGACTATCTGGAGAAAGTTCGACAGGTCCCGGGTCATCGTTTTTCATCAGAAAATAGATTTTTTTGGACTGTAGAAAAATTTATTGAAAATGTCTTTTGGATTGTGCCTCATGTTGAATAGCTACTTTTTAAAGCCTCAATGTGACCAAAATTGCCATTTTTACAGACTTTTTCTGCTACTCAGAAGCTTCTATTTCGAACAATTTCAGGCATTAAAATGACTCTAAACACACTTATTTTAGTTCCAAACGTGATAATTCACATGCAATAGTCATTGACAGTCACAAAAAGAAGCATTCAAAAATTACCATTTTTGACCATCTGGAGAAAGTTCGACAGGTCACGGGTCATCGTTTTTCATCAGAAAATTGAATTTTTGGACTGTAGAAAAATTGATTCAAAATATCATTTGGTTGGTGCCTCATGTTGAATAACTTCTTTTTGAAGCCTCAATGTGACCAAAATTCCCATTTTTACAGACTTTTTCTCCTACTCAGAAGCTTCTATTTCAACCAATTTCAGGCATTAAAATGACTCTAAACACACTTATTTTAGTTCCAAACGTGATAAATCACATGCAATAGTCATTTACAGTCAAAAAATGAAACATTAAAAAATTACCATTTCTGACCGTCTGGAGAAAGTTCGACAGGTCACGGCTCATTGTTTTTCATCAGAAAATGTATTTTTTGGGACTGTAGAAAAATTGATTCAAAATGTCTTTTGGATTGTGCCTCATGTTGAATAACTACTTTTTAAAGCCTCAATGTGACCAAAATTGCCATTTTTACAGACTTTTTCTCCTACTCAGAAGCTTCTATTTCGACCAATTTCAGGCATTAAAATGACTCTATACACACTTATTTTAGTTCCAAACGTGCTAATTCACATGCAATAGTCATTTACAGTCAAAAAATTAAACATTAAAAAATTGCCATTTCTGACCATCTGGAGAAAGTTCGACAGGTCACGGGTCATCGTTTTTCATCAGAAAATTGATTTTTTGGATTGTAGAAAAATTGATTGAAAATGTCTTTTGGATTGTGCCTCATGTTGAATAACTACTTTTTAAAGCCTCAATGTAACCAAAATTGCCATTTTTACAGACTTTTTCTGCTACTCAGAAGCTTCTATTTCGAACAATTTCAGGCATTAAAATGACTCTAAACACACTTATTTTAGTTCCAAACGTGATAAATCACATGCAATAGTCATTTACAGTCAAAAAATGAAACATTAAAAAATTACCATTTCTGACTATCTGGAGAAAGTTCGACAGGTCCCGGGTCATCGTTTTTCATCAGAAAATAGATTTTTTGGACTGTAGAAAAATTGATTGTAAATGTCTTTTGGATTGTGCCTCATGTTGAATAGCTACTTTTTAAAGCCTCAATGTGACCAAAATTGCCATTTTTACAGACTTTTTCTGCTACTCAGAAGCTTCTATTTCGAACAATTTCAGGCATTAAAATGACTCTAAACACACTTATTTTAGTTCCAAACGTGATAATTCACATGCAGTGTTCATTTACAGTCAAAAAATTAAACATAAAAAAATTACCATTTCTGACCATCTGGAGAAAGTTCGACAGGTCACGGGTCATAATATTTCATCAGAAAATTGAGTTTTTTGTACAGTAGAAAAATTGATTCAAAATGTCACTTGGATTGCGCCTCATGTTGAATAACTACTTTTTAAAGTCTCAATGTGACCAAAAGTGCCAGTTTTTACAGACTTTTTCTCGTACTCAAAAGCTTCTATTTCGACCAATTTCAGGCATTAAAATGAGTCTAAACACAATTATTTTAGCTCCAAGAGTCCTAATTCACATGCAGTGTTCATTTACAGTCAAAAAATTAAACATAAAAAAATTACCATTTCTGACCATCTGGAGAAAGTCCGACAGGTCACGGGTCATAATATTTCATCAGAAAATTGAGTTTTTTTGTACAGTAGAAAAATTGATTCAAAATGTCACTTGGATTGCGCCTCATGTTGAATAACTACTTTTTAAAGCCTCAATGTGACCAAAAGTGCCATTTTTATAGACTTTTACTCTTACTCAGAAGCTTCTATTTCGACCAATTTCAGGCATTAAAATGACTCTAAACACACTTCTTTTAGTTCCAAAAGTGATAATTCACATGCAATAGTCATTTACAGTCAAAAAATTAAACATTAAAAAAATTACCATTGCTGACCATCTGGAGAAAGTTCGACAGGTCACGGGTCATCGTTTTTCATCAGAAAATTGATTTTTTGGACTGTAGAAAAATTGATTGAAAATGTCTTTTGGATTGTGCCTCATGTTGAATAAATACTTTTTAAAGCCTCAATGTGACCAAAATTGCCATTTTTACAGACTTTTTCTCCTTCTCAGAAGCTTCTATTTCGACCAATTTCAGGCATTACAATGACTCTAAACACACTTATTTTAGTTCCAAACGTGATAATTCACATGCAATAGTCATTTACAGTCAAAAAATTAAACATTAAAAAAATTACAATTTCTGACCATCTGGAGAAAGTTCGACAGGTCACGGGTCATCGTTTTTCATCAGAAAATTGATTTTTTGGATTGTAGAAAAATTGGTTGAAAATGTCTTTTGGATTGTGCCTCATGTTGAATAACTACTTTTTAAAGCCTCAATGTGACCAAAATTGCCATTTTTACAGACTTTTTCTGCTACTCAGAAGCTTCTATTTCGAACAATTTCAGGCATTAAAATGACTCTAAACACACTTATTTTAGTTCCAAACGTGATAAATCACATGCAATTGTCATTTACAGTCAAAAAATGAAACATTAAAAAATTACCATTTCTGACTATCTGGAGAAAGTTCGACAGGTCCCGGGTCATCGTTTTTCATCAGAAAATAGATTTTTTTGGACTGTAGAAAAATGTATTGAAAATGTCTTTTGGATTGTGCCTCATGTTGAATAGCTACTTTTTAAAGCCTCAATGTGACCAAAATTGCCATTTTTACAGACTTTTTCTGCTACTCAGAAGCTTCTATTTCGAACAATTTCAGGCATTAAAATGACTCTAAACACACTTATTTTAGTTCCAAACGTGATAATTCACATGCAATAGTCATTGACAGTCACAAAAAGAAGCATTAAAAAATTACCATTTTTGACCATCTGGAGAAAGTTCGACAGGTCACGGGTCATCGTTTTTCATCAGAAAATTGAATTTTTGGACTGAAGAAAAATTGATTCAAAATATCATTTGGTTGGTGCCTCATGTTGAATAACTTCTTTTTGAAGCCTCAATGTGACCAAAATTCCCATTTTTACAGACTTTTTCTCCTACTCAGAAGCTTCTATTTCAACCAATTTCAGGCATTAAAATGACTCTAAACACACTTATTTTAGTTCCAAACGTGATAAATCACATGCAATAGTCATTTACAGTCAAAAAATGAAACATTAAAAAATTACCATTTCTGACCGTCTGGAGAAAGTTCGACAGGTCACGGCTCATTGTTTTTCATCAGAAAATGTATTTTTTGGGACTGTAGAAAAATTGATTCAAAATGTCTTTTGGATTGTGCCTCATGTTGAATAACTACTTTTTAAAGCCTCAATGTGACCAAAATTGCCATTTTTACAGACTTTTTCTCCTACTCAGAAGCTTCTATTTCGACCAATTTCAGGCATTAAAATGACTCTATACACACTTATTTTAGTTCCAAACGTGCTAATTCACATGCAATAGTCATTTACAGTCAAAAAATTAAACATTAAAAAATTGCCATTTCTGACCATCTGGAGAAAGTTCGACAGGTCACGGGTCATCGTTTTTCATCAGAAAATTGATTTTTTGGATTGTAGAAAAATTGATTGAAAATGTCTTTTGGATTGTGCCTCATGTTGAATAACTACTTTTTAAAGCCTCAATGTAACCAAAATTGCCATTTTTACAGACTTTTTCTGCTACTCAGAAGCTTCTATTTCGAACAATTTCAGGCATTAAAATGACTCTAAACACACTTATTTTAGTTCCAAACGTGATAAATCACATGCAATAGTCATTTACAGTCAAAAAATGAAACATTAAAAAATTACCATTTCTGACTATCTGGAGAAAGTTCGACAGGTCCCGGGTCATCGTTTTTCATCAGAAAATAGATTTTTTGGACTGTAGAAAAATTGATTGAAAATGTCTTTTGGATTGTGCCTCATGTTGAATAGCTACTTTTTAAAGCCTCAATGTGACCAAAATTGCCATTTTTACAGACTTTTTCTGCTACTCAGAAGCTTCTATTTCGAACAATTTCAGGCATTAAAATGACTCTAAACACACTTATTTTAGTTCCAAACGTGATAATTCACATGCCATAGTCATTTACAGTCAAAAAATTTAAACATTAAAAAAATTAACATTTCTGACCATCTGGAGAAAGATCGACAGGTCACGGGTCATCGTTTTCCATCAGAAAATTGATTTTTTGGACTGTAGAAAATTTGATTCAAAATATCATTTGGTTGGTGCCTCATGTTGAATATCTTCTTTTTGAAGCCTCAATGTGACCAAAATTCCCATTTTTACAGACTTTTTCTCCTACTCAGAAGCTTCTATTTCAACCAATTTCAGGCATTAAAATTACTCTAAACACACTTATTTTAGTTCCAAATGTGATAATTCACATGCAATTGTCATTTACAGTCAAAAAACTTAACATTAAAAAATTACTATTTCTGACCATCTGGAGAAAGTTCGACAGGTCACGGCTCATTGTTTTTCATCAGAATATGTATTTTTTTGGACTGTAGAAAAATTGATTCAAAATGTCATTTGGATTGTGCCTCATGTTGAATAACTACTTTTTAAAGCTTTAATGTGACCAAAATTGCCAGTTTTTACAGACTTTTTCTCGTACTCAAAAGCTTCTATTTCGACCAATTTCAGGCATTAAAATGACTCTAAACACACTAATTTTATTTCCAAACATGATAATTCACATGCAATTGTCATTTACAGTCAAAAAATTAAACATTAAAAAATTTCCGTTACTGACCATCTGGAGAAAGTTCGAAAAGTCACGGGTCATCGTTTTTCATCAGAAAACTGATTTTTTGGATTGTAGAATAATTGATTGAAAATGTCTTTTGGATTGTGCCTCATGTTGAATAACTACTTTTTAATGCCTCAATGTGACCAAAATTGCCATTTTTACAGACTTTTTCAGCTACTCAGAAGCTTCTATTTCGAACAATTTCAGGCATTAAAATGACTCTAAACACACTTATTTTAGTTCCAAACGTGATAAATCACTTGCAATAGTCATTTACAGTCAAAAAATGAAACATTAAAAAATTACCATTTCTGACTATCTGGAGAAAGTTCGACAGGTCCCGGGTCATCGTTTTTCATCAGAAAATAGATTTTTTGGACTGTAGAAAAATTGTTTGAAAATGTCTTTTGGATTGTGCCTCATGTTGAATAGCTACTTTTTAAAGCCTCAATGTGACCAAAATTGCCATTTTTACAGACTTTTTCTGCTACTAAGAAGCTTCTATTTCGAACAATTTCAGGCATTAAAATGACTCTAAACACACTTATTTTAGTTCCAAACGTGATAAATCACATGCAATTGTCATTTACAGTCAAAAAATGAAACATTAAAAAATTACCATTTCTGACTATCTGGAGAAAGTTCGACAGGTCCCGGGTCATCGTTTTTCATCAGAAAATAGATTTTTTTGGACTGTAGAAAAATTGATTGAAAATGTCTTTTGGATTGTGCCTCATGTTGAATAACTACTTTTTAAAGCCTCAATGTGACCAAAATTGCCATTTTTACAGACTTTTTCTCCTACTCAGAAGCTTCTATTTCGACCAATTTCAGGCATTACAATGACTCTAAACACACTTATTTTAGTTCCAAACGTGATAATTCACATGCAATAGTCATTTACAGTCAAAAAATTAAACATTAAAAAAATTACAATTTCTGACCATCTGGAGAAAGTTCGACAGGTCACGGGTCATTGTTTTTCATCAGAAAATGTATTTTTTGGGACTGTAGAAAAATTGATTCAAAATGTCTTTTGGATTGTGCCTCATGTTGAATAACTACTTTTTAAAGCCTCAATGTGACCAAAATTGCCATTTTTACAGACTTTTTCTCCTACTCAGAAGCTTCTATTTCGACCAATTTCAGGCATTAAAATGACTCTATACGCACTTATTTTAGTTCCAAACGTGATAATTCACATGCAATAGTCATTTACAGTCAAAAAATTAAACATTAAAAAATTGCCATTTCTGACCATCTGGAGAAAGTTCGACAGGTCACGGGTCATCGTTTTTCATCAGAAAATTGATTTTTTGGATTGTAGAAAAATTGATTGAAAATGTCTTTTGGATTGTGCCTCATGTTGAATAACTACTTTTTAAAGCCTCAATGTAACCAAAATTGCCATTTTTACAGACTTTTTCTGCTACTCAGAAGCTTCTATTTCGAACAATTTCAGGCATTAAAATGACTCTAAACACACTTATTTTAGTTCCAAACGTGATAAATCACATGCAATAGTCATTTACAGTCAAAAAATGAAACATTAAAAAATTACCATTTCTGACTATCTGGAGAAAGTTCGACAGGTCCCGGGTCATCGTTTTTCATCAGAAAATTGATTTTTTGGACTGTAGAAAATTTGATTCAAAATATCATTTGGTTGGTGCCTCATGTTGAATAACTTCTTTTTGAAGCCTCAATGTGACCAAAATTCCCATTTTTACAGACTTTTTCTCCTACTCAGAAGCTTCTATTTCAACCAATTTCAGGCATTAAAATGACTCTAAACACACTTATTTTAGTTCCAAACGTGATAATTCACATGCAATTGTCATTTACAGTCAAAAAACTTAACATTAAAAAATTACCATTTCTGACCATCTGGAGAAAGTTCGACAGGTCACGGCTCATTGTTTTTCATCAGAATATGTATTTTTTTGGACTGTAGAAAAATTGATTCAAAATGTCATTTGGATTGTGCCTCATGTTGAATAACTACTTTTTAAAGCTTTAATGTGACCAAAATTGCCAGTTTTTACAGACTTTTTCTCGTACTCAAAAGCTTCTATTTCGACCAATTTCAGGCATTAAAATGACTCTAAACACACTAATTTTATTTCCAAACATGATAATTCACATGCAATTGTCATTTACAGTCAAAAAATTAAACATTAAAAAATTTCCATTACTGACCATCTGGAGAAAGTTCGAAAAGTCACGGGTCATCGTTTTTCATCAGAAAATTGATTTTTTGGATTGTAGAAAAATTGATTGAAAATGTCTTTTGGATTGTGCCTCATGTTGAATAACTACTTTTTAATGCCTCAATGTGACCAAAATTGCCATTTTTACAGACTTTTTCTGCTACTCAGAAGCTTCTATTTCGAACAATTT
This sequence comes from Triturus cristatus, assembly GCF_964204655.1. Taxonomy (NCBI): domain Eukaryota; kingdom Metazoa; phylum Chordata; class Amphibia; order Caudata; family Salamandridae; genus Triturus; species Triturus cristatus. The sequence continues at coordinate 956,784,314 of NC_140593.1, read as the reverse complement.
CAGGCATTAAAATGACTCTAAACACACTTATTTTAGTTCCAAACGTGATAAATCACTTGCAATAGTCATTTACAGTCAAAAAATGAAACATTAAAAAATTACCATTTCTGACTATCTGGAGAAAGTTCGACAGGTCCCGGGTCATCGTTTTTCATCAGAAAATAGATTTTTTGGACTGTAGAAAAATTGATTGAAAATGTCTTTTGGATTGTGCCTCATGTTGAATAGCTACTTTTTAAAGCCTCAATGTGACCAAAATTGCCATTTTTACAGACTTTTTCTGCTACTCAGAAGCTTCTATTTCGAACAATTTCAGGCACTAAAATGACTCTAAACACACTTATTTTAGTTCCAAACATGATAATTCACATGCAATAGTCATTTACAGTCAAAAAATTAAACATTAAAAAATTACCATTTCTGACCATCTGGAGAAAGTTCGACAGGTCACGGGTCATCGTTTTTCATCAGAAAATAGATTTTTTGGATTGTAGAAAAATTGATTGAAAATGTCTTTTGGATTGTGCCTCATGTTGAATAACTACTTTTTAAAGCCTCAATGTGACCAAAATTGCCATTTTTACAGACTTTTTCTGCTACTCAGACGCTTCTATTTCGAGCAATTTCAGGCATTAAAATGACTCTAAAGACACTTATTTTAGTTCCAAACATTATAATTCACATGCAATAGTCATTTACAGTCAAAAAATGAAACATTAAAAAATTACCATTTCTGACCATCTGGAGAAAGTTCGACAGGTCACGGGTCATCGTTTTTCATCAGAAAATAGATTTTTGGGACTGTAGAAAAATTGATTGAAAATGTCTTTTGGATTGTGCCTCATGTTGAATAACTACTTTTTAAAGCTTCAATGTGACCAAAATTGCCATTTTTACAGACTTTTTCTCGTACTCAAAAGCTTCTATTTCGACCAATTTCAGGCATTAAAATGAGTCTAAACACAATTATTTTAGCTCCAAGAGTCCTAATTCACATGCAGTGTTCATTTACAGTCAAAAAATTAAACATAAAAAAATTACCATTTCTGTCCATCTGGAGAAAGTTCGACAGGTCACGGGTCATCGTATTTCATCAGAAAATTGAATTTTTGGACTGTAGAAAAATTGATTCAAAATATCATTTGGTTGGTGCCTCATGTTGAATAACTTCTTTTTGAAGCCTCAATGTGACCAAAATTGCCATTTTTACAGACTTTTTCTCCTACTCAGAAGCTTCTATTTCGACCAATTTCAGGCATTACAAATACTCTAAACACACTTATTTTAGTTCCAAACGTGATAATTCACATGCAATAGTCATTTACAGTCAAAAAATTAAACATTAAAAAAATTACAATTTCTGACCATCTGGAGAAAGTTCGACAGGTCACGGGTAATCGTTTTTCATCAGAAAATTGATTTTTTGGATTGTAGAAAAATTGGTTGAAAATGTCTTTTGGATTGTGCCTCATGTTGAATAACTACTTTTTAAAGCCTCAATGTGACCAAAATTGCCATTTTTACAGACTTTTTCTGCTACTCAGAAGCTTCTATTTCGAACAATTTCAGGCATTAAAATGACTCTAAACACACTTATTTTAGTTCCAAACGTGATAAATCACATGCAATTGTCATTTACAGTCAAAAAATGAAACATTAAAAAATTACCATTTCTGACTATCTGGAGAAAGTTCGACAGGTCCCGGGTCATCGTTTTTCATCAGAAAATAGATTTTTTTGGACTGTAGAAAAATTTATTGAAAATGTCTTTTGGATTGTGCCTCATGTTGAATAGCTACTTTTTAAAGCCTCAATGTGACCAAAATTGCCATTTTTACAGACTTTTTCTGCTACTCAGAAGCTTCTATTTCGAACAATTTCAGGCATTAAAATGACTCTAAACACACTTATTTTAGTTCCAAATGTGATAATTCACATGCAATAGTCATTGACAGTCACAAAAAGAAGCATTAAAAAATTACCATTTTTGACCATCTGGAGAAAGTTCGACAGGTCACGGGTCATCGTTTTTCATCAGAAAATTGAATTTTTGGACTGTAGAAAAATTGATTCAAAATATCATTTGGTTGGTGCCTCATGTTGAATAACTTCTTTTTGAAGCCTCAATGTGACCAAAATTCCCATTTTTACAGACTTTTTCTCCTACTCAGAAGCTTCTATTTCAACCAATTTCAGGCATTAAAATGACTCTAAACACACTTATTTTAGTTCCAAACGTGATAAATCACATGCAATAGTCATTTACAGTCAAAAAATGAAACATTAAAAAATTACCATTTCTGACCGTCTGGAGAAAGTTCGACAGGTCACGGCTCATTGTTTTTCATCAGAAAATGTATTTTTTGGGACTGTAGAAAAATTGATTCAAAATGTCTTTTGGATTGTGCCTCATGTTTAATAACTACTTTTTAAAGCCTCAATGTGACCAAAATTGCCATTTTTACAGACTTTTTCTCCTACTCAGAAGCTTCTATTTCGACCAATTTCAGGCATTAAAATGACTCTATACACACTTATTTTAGTTCCAAACGTGATAATTCACATGCAATAGTCATTTACAGTCAAAAAATTAAACATTAAAAAATTGCCATTTCTGACCATCTGGAGAAAGTTCGACAGGTCCCGGGTCATCGTTTTTCATCAGAAAATAGATTTTTTGGACTGTAGAAAAATTGATTGAAAATGTCTTTTGGATTGTGCCTCATGTTGAATAGCTACTTTTTAAAGCCTCAATGTGACCAAAATTGCCATTTTTACAGACTTTTTCTGCTACTCAGAAGCTTCTATTTCGAACAATTTCAGGCATTAAAATGACTCTAAACACACTTATTTTAGTTCCAAACGTGATAATTCACATGCCATAGTCATTTACAGTCAAAAAATTAAACATTAAAAAAATTACCATTTCTGACCATCTGGAGAAAGATCGACAGGTCACGGGTCATCGTTTTCCATCAGAAAATTGATTTTTTGGACTGTAGAAAATTTGATTCAAAATATCATTTGGTTGGTGCCTCATGTTGAATAACTTCTTTTTGAAGCCTCAATGTGACCAAAATTCCCATTTTTACAGACTTTTTCTCCTACTCAGAAGCTTCTATTTCAACCAATTTCAGGCATTAAAATGACTCTAAACACACTTATTTTAGTTCCAAACGTGATAATTCACATGCAATTGTCATTTACAGTCAAAAAACTTAACATTAAAAAATTACCATTTCTGACCATCTGGAGAAAGTTCGACAGGTCACGCCTCATTGTTTTTCATCAGAAAATGTATTTTTTGGGACTGTAGAAAAATTGATTCAAAATGTCATTTGGATTGTGCCTCATGTTGAATAACTACTTTTTAAAGCTTCAATGTGACCAAAAATGCCAGTTTTTACAGACTTTTTCTCGTACTCAAAAGCTTCTATTTCGACCAATTTCAGGCATTAAAATGACTCTAAACACACTTATTTTAGTTCCAAACATGATAATTCACATGCAATAGTCATTTACAGTCAAAAAATTAAACATTAAAAAATTACCATTTCTGACCATCTGGAGAAAGTTCGACAGGTCACGGGTCATCGTTTTTCATCAGAAAATAGATTTTTTGGATTGTAGAAAAATTGATTGAAAATGTCTTTTGGATTGTGCCTCATGTTGAATAACTACTTTTTAAAGCCTCAATGTGACCAAAATTGCCATTTTGACAGACTTTTTCTGCTACTCAGAAGCTTCTATTTCGAGCAATTTCAGGCATTAAAATGACTCTAAACACACTTATTTTAGTTCCAAACATTATAATTCACATGCAATAGTCATTTACAGTCAAAAAATGAAACATTAAAAAATTACCATTTCTGACCATCTGGAGAAAGTTCGACAGGTCACGGGTCATCGTTTTTCATCAGAAAATAGATTTTTTGGACTGTAGAAAAATTGATTGAAAATGTCTTTTGGATTGTGCCTCATGTTGAATAACTACTTTTTAAAGCTTCAATGTGACCAAAATTGCCATTTTTACAGACTTTTTCTCGTACTCAAAAGCTTCTATTTCGACCAATTTCAGGCATTAAAATGAGTCTAAACACAATTATTTTAGCTCCAAGAGTCCTAATTCACATGCAGTGTTCATTTACAGTCAAAAAATTAAACATAAAAAAATTACCATTTCTGTCCATCTGGAGAAAGTTCGACAGGTCACGGGTCATCGTATTTCATCAGAAAATTGAATTTTTGGACTGTAGAAAAATTAATTCAAAATATCATTTGGTTGGTGCCTCATGTTGAATAACTTCTTTTTGAAGCCTCAATGTGACCAAAATTGCCATTTTTACAGACTTTTTCTCCTACTCAGAAGCTTCTATTTCGACCAATTTCAGGCATTACAATGACTCTAAACACACTTATTTTAGTTCCAAACGTGATAATTCACATGCAATAGTCATTTACAGTCAAAAAATTAAACATTAAAAAAATTACAATTTCTGACCATCTGGAGAAAGTTCGACAGGTCACGGGTCATCGTTTTTCATCAGAAAATTGATTTTTTGGAGTGTAGAAAAATTGGTTGAAAATGTCTTTTGGATTGTGCCTCATGTTGAATAACTACTTTTTAAAGCCTCAATGTGACCAAAATTGCCATTTTTACAGACTTTTTCTGCTACTCAGAAGCTTCTATTTCGAACAATTTCAGGAATTAAAATGACTCTAAACACACTTATTTTAGTTCCAAACGTGATAAATCACATGCAATTGTCATTTACAGTCAAAAAATGAAACATTAAAAAATTACCATTTCTGACTATCTGGAGAAAGTTCGACAGGTCCCGGGTCATCGTTTTTCATCAGAAAATAGATTTTTTTGGACTGTAGAAAAATTTATTGAAAATGTCTTTTGGATTGTGCCTCATGTTGAATAGCTACTTTTTAAAGCCTCAATGTGACCAAAATTGCCATTTTTACAGACTTTTTCTGCTACTCAGAAGCTTCTATTTCGAACAATTTCAGGCATTAAAATGACTCTAAACACACTTATTTTAGTTCCAAACGTGATAATTCACATGCAATAGTCATTGACAGTCACAAAAAGAAGCATTAAAAAATTACCATTTTTGACCATCTGGAGAAAGTTCGACAGGTCACGGGTCATCGTTTTTCATCAGAAAATTGAATTTTTGGACTGTAGAAAAATTGATTCAAAATATCATTTGGTTGGTGCCTCATGTTGAATAACTTCTTTTTGAAGCCTCAATGTGACCAAAATTCCCATTTTTACAGACTTTTTCTCCTACTCAGAAGCTTCTATTTCAACCAATTTCAGGCATTAAAATGACTCTAAACACACTTATTTTAGTTCCAAACGTGATAAATCACATGCAATAGTCATTTACAGTCAAAAAATGAAACATTAAAAAATTACCATTTCTGACCGTCTGGAGAAAGTTCGACAGGTCACGGCTCATTGTTTTTCATCAGAAAATGTATTTTTTGGGACTGTAGAAAAATTGATTCAAAATGTCTTTTGGATTGTGCCTCATGTTGAATAACTACTTTTTAAAGCCTCAATGTGACCAAAATTGCCATTTTTACAGACTTTTTCTCCTACTCAGAAGCTTCTATTTCGACCAATTTCAGGCATTAAAATGACTCTATACACACTTATTTTAGTTCCAAACGTGATAATTCACATGCAATAGTCATTTACAGTCAAAAAATTAAACATTAAAAAATTGCCATTTCTGACCATCTGGAGAAAGTTCGACAGGTCACGGGTCATCGTTTTTCATCAGAAAATAGATTTTTTGGATTGTAGAAAAATTGATTGAAAATGTCTTTTGGATTGTGCCTCATGTTGAATAACTACTTTTTAAAGCCTCAATGTAACCAAAATTGCCATTTTTACAGACTTTTTCTGCTACTCAGAAGCTTCTATTTCGAACAATTTCAGGCATTAAAATGACTCTAAACACACTTATTTTAGTTCCAAACGTGATAAATCACATGCAATAGTCATTTACAGTCAAAAAATGAAACATTAAAAAATTACCATTTCTGACTATCTGGAGAAAGTTCGACAGGTCCCGGGTCATCGTTTTTCATCAGAAAATAGATTTTTTGGACTGTAGAAAAATTGATTGAAAATGTCTTTTGGATTGTGCCTCATGTTGAATAGCTACTTTTTAAAGCCTCAATGTGACCAAAATTGCCATTTTTACAGACTTTTTCTGCTACTCAGAAGCTTCTATTTCGAACAATTTCAGGCATTAAAATGACTCTAAACACACTTATTTTAGTTCCAAACGTGATAATTCACATGCCATAGTCATTTACAGTCAAAAAATTAAACATTAAAAAAATTACCATTTCTGACCATCTGGAGAAAGATCGACAGGTCACGGGTCATCGTTTTCCATCAGAAAATTGATTTTTTGGACTGTAGAAAATTTGATTCAAAATATCATTTGGTTGGTGCCTCATGTTGAATAACTTCTTTTTGAAGCCTCAATGTGACCAAAATTCCCATTTTTACAGACTTTTTCTCCTACTCAGAAGCTTCTATTTCAACCAATTTCAGGCATTAAAATGACTCTAAACACACTTATTTTAGTTCCAAACGTGATAATTCACATGCAATTGTCATTTACAGTCAAAAAACTTAACATTAAAAAATTACCATTTCTGACCATCTGGAGAAAGTTCGACAGGTCACGGCTCATTGTTTTTCATCAGAAAATGTATTTTTTGGGACTGTAGAAAAATTGATTCAAAATGTCATTTGGATTGTGCCTCATGTTGAATAACTACTTTTTAAAGCTTCAATGTGACCAAAAATGCCAGTTTTTACAGACTTTTTCTCGTACTCAAAAGCTTCTATTTCGACCAATTTCAGGCATTAAAATGACTCTAAACACACTTATTTTAGTTCCAAACATGATAATTCACATGCAATAGTCATTTACAGTCAAAAAATTAAACATTAAAAAATTACCATTTCTGACCATCTGGAGAAAGTTCGACAGGTCACGGGTCATCGTTTTTCATCAGAAAATAGATTTTTTGGATTGTAGAAAAATTGATTGAAAATGTCTTTTGGATTGTGCCTCATGTTGAATAACTACTTTTTAAAGCCTCAATGTGACCAAAATTGCCATTTTTACAGACTTTTTCTGCTACTCAGAAGCTTCTATTTCGAGCAATTTCAGGCATTAAAATGACTCTAAACACACTTATTTTAGTTCCAAACATTATAATTCACATGCAATAGTCATTTACAGTCAAAAAATGAAACATTAAAAAATTACCATTTCTGACCATCTGGAGAAAGTTCGACAGGTCACGGGTCATCGTTTTTCATCAGAAAATAGATTTTTTGGACTGTAGAAAAATTGATTGAAAATGTCTTTTGGATTGTGCCTCATGTTGAATAACTACTTTTTAAAGCTTCAATGTGACCAAAATTGCCATTTTTACAGACTTTTTCTCGTACTCAAAAGCTTCTATTTCGACCAATTTCAGGCATTAAAATGAGTCTAAACACAATTATTTTAGCTCCAAGAGTCCTAATTCACATGCAGTGTTCATTTACAGTCAAAAAATTAAACATAAAAAAATTACCATTTCTGTCCATCTGGAGAAAGTTCGACAGGTCACGGGTCATCGTATTTCATCAGAAAATTGAATTTTTGGACTGTAGAAAAATTGATTCAAAATATCATTTGGTTGGTGCCTCATGTTGAATAACTTCTTTTTGAAGCCTCAATGTGGCCAAAATTGCCATTTTTACAGACTTTTTCTCCTACTCAGAAGCTTCTATTTCGACCAATTTCAGGCATTACAATGACTCTAAACACACTTATTTTAGTTCCAAACGTGATAATTCACATGCAATAGTCATTTACAGTCAAAAAATTAAACATTAAAAAAATTACAATTTCTGACCATCTGGAGAAAGTTCGACAGGTCACGGGTCATCGTTTTTCATCAGAAAATTGATTTTTTGGATTGTAGAAAAATTGGTTGGAAATGTCTTTTGGATTGTGCCTCATGTTGAATAACTACTTTTTAAAGCCTCAATGTGACCAAAATTGCCATTTTTACAGACTTTTTCTGCTACTCAGAAGCTTCTATTTCGAACAATTTCATGCATTAAAATGACTCTAAACACAATTATTGTAGTTCCAAACGTGATAAATCACATGCAATTGTCATTTACAGTCAAAAAATGAAACATTAAAAAATTACCATTTCTGACTATCTGGAGAAAGTTCGACAGGTCCCGGGTCATCGTTTTTCATCAGAAAATAGATTTTTTTGGACTGTAGAAAAATTTATTGAAAATGTCTTTTGGATTGTGCCTCTTGTTGAATAGCTACTTTTTAAAGCCTCAATGTGACCAAAATTGCCATTTTTACAGACTTTTTCTGCTACTCAGAAGCTTCTATTTCGAACAATTTCAGGCATTAAAATGACTCTAAACACACTTATTTTAGTTCCAAACGTGATAATTCACATGCAATAGTCATTGACAGTCACAAAAAGAAGCATTAAAAAATTACCATTTTTGACCATCTGGAGAAAGTTCGACAGGTCACGGCTCATTGTTTTTCATCAGAAAATGTATTTTTTGGGACTGTAGAAAAATTGATTCAAAATGTCTTTTGGATTGTGCCTCATGTTGAATAACTACTTTTTAAAGCCTCAATGTGACCAAAATTGCCATTTTTACAGACTTTTTCTCCTACTCAGAAGCTTCTATTTCGACCAATTTCAGGCATTAAAATGACTCTATACACACTTATTTTAGTTCCAAACGTGATAATTCACATGCAATAGTCATTTACAGTCAAAAAATTAAACATTAAAAAATTGCCATTTCTGACCATCTGGAGAAAGTTCGACAGGTCACGGGTCATCGTTTTTCATCAGAAAATTGATTTTTTGGATTGTAGAAAAATTGATTGAAAATGTCTTTCGGATTGTGCCTCATGTTGAATAACTACTTTTTAAAGCCTCAATGTAACCAAAATTGCCATTTTTACAGACTTTTTCTGCTACTCAGAAGCTTCTATTTCGAACAATTTCAGGCATTAAAATGACTCTAAACACACTTATTTTAGTTCCAAACGTGATAATTCACATGCAATAGTCATTGACAGTCACAAAAAGAAGCATTAAAAAATTACCATTTTTGACCATCTGGAGAAAGTTCGACAGGTCACGGGTCATCGTTTTTCATCAGAAAATTGAATTTTTGGACTGTAGAAAAATTGATTCAAAATATCATTTGGTTGGTGCCTCATGTTGAATAACTTCTTTTTGAAGCCTCAATGTGACCAAAATTCCCATTTTTACAGACTTTTTCTCCTACTCAGAAGCTTCTATTTCAACCAATTTCAGGCATTAAAATGACTCTAAACACACTTATTTTAGTTCCAAACGTGATAAATCACATGCAATAGTCATTTACAGTCAAAAAATGAAACATTAAAAAATTACCATTTCTGACCGTCTGGAGAAAGTTCGACAGGTCACGGCTCATTGTTTTTCATCAGAAAATGTATTTTTTGGGACTGTAGAAAAATTGATTCAAAATGTCTTTTGGATTGTGCCTCATGTTGAATAACTACTTTTTAAAGCCTCAATGTGACCAAAATTGCCATTTTTACAGACTTTTTCTCCTACTCAGAAGCTTCTATTTCGACCAATTTCAGGCATTAAAATGACTCTATACACACTTATTTTAGTTCCAAACGTGATAATTCACATGCAATAGTCATTTACAGTCAAAAAATTAAACATTAAAAAATTGCCATTTCTGACCATCTGGAGAAAGTTCGACAGGTCACGGGTCATCGTTTTTCATCAGAAAATAGATTTTTTGGATTGTAGAAAAATTGATTGAAAATGTCTTTTGGATTGTGCCTCATGTTGAATAACTACTTTTTAAAGCCTCAATGTAACCAAAATTGCCATTTTTACAGACTTTTTCTGCTACTCAGAAGCTTCTATTTCGAACAATTTCAGGCATTAAAATGACTCTAAACACACTTATTTTAGTTCCAAACGTGATAAATCACATGCAATAGTCATTTACAGTCAAAAAATGAAACATTAAAAAATTACCATTTCTGACTATCTGGAGAAAGTTCGACAGGTCCCGGGTCATCGTTTTTCATCAGAAAATAGATTTTTTGGACTGTAGAAAAATTGATTGAAAATGTCTTTTGGATTGTGCCTCATGTTGAATAGCTACTTTTTAAAGCCTCAATGTGACCAAAATTGCCATTTTTACAGACTTTTTCTGCTACTCAGAAGCTTCTATTTCGAACAATTTCAGGCATTAAAATGACTCTAAACACACTTATTTTAGTTCCAAACGTGATAATTCACATGCCATAGTCATTTACAGTCAAAAAATTAAACATTAAAAAAATTACCATTTCTGACCATCTGGAGAAAGATCGACAGGTCACGGGTCATCGTTTTCCATCAGAAAATTGATTTTTTGGACTGTAGAAAATTTGATTCAAAATATCATTTGGTTGGTGCCTCATGTTGAATAACTTCTTTTTGAAGCCTCAATGTGACCAAAATTCCCATTTTTACAGACTTTTTCTCCTACTCAGAAGCTTCTATTTCAACCAATTTCAGGCATTAAAATGACTCTAAACACACTTATTTTAGTTCCAAACGTGATAATTCACATGCAATTGTCATTTACAGTCAAAAAACTTAACATTAAAAAATTACCATTTCTGACCATCTGGAGAAAGTTCGACAGGTCACGGCTCATTGTTTTTCATCAGAAAATGTATTTTTTGGGACTGTAGAAAAATTGATTCAAAATGTCATTTGGATTGTGCCTCATGTTGAATAACTACTTTTTAAAGCTTCAATGTGACCAAAAATGCCAGTTTTTACAGACTTTTTCTCGTACTCAAAAGCTTCTATTTCGACCAATTTCAGGCATTAAAATGACTCTAAACACACTTATTTTAGTTCCAAACATGATAATTCACATGCAATAGTCATTTACAGTCAAAAAATTAAACATTAAAAAATTACCATTTCTGACCATCTGGAGAAAGTTCGACAGGTCACGGGTCATCGTTTTTCATCAGAAAATAGATTTTTTGGATTGTAGAAAAATTGATTGAAAATGTCTTTTGGATTGTGCCTCATGTTGAATAACTACTTTTTAAAGCCTCAATGTGACCAAAATTGCCATTTTTACAGACTTTTTCTGCTACTCAGAAGCTTCTATTTCGAGCAATTTCAGGCATTAAAATGACTCTAAACACACTTATTTTAGTTCCAAACATTATAATTCACATGCAATAGTCATTTACAGTCAAAAAATGAAACATTAAAAAATTACCATTTCTGACCATCTGGAGAAAGTTCGACAGGTCACGGGTCATCGTTTTTCATCAGAAAATAGATTTTTTGGACTGTAGAAAAATTGATTGAAAATGTCTTTTGGATTGTGCCTCATGTTGAATAACTACTTTTTAAAGCTTCAATGTGACCAAAATTGCCATTTTTACAGACTTTTTCTCGTACTCAAAAGCTTCTATTTCGACCAATTTCAGGCATTAAAATGAGTCTAAACACAATTATTTTAGCTCCAAGAGTCCTAATTCACATGCAGTGTTCATTTACAGTCAAAAAATTAAACATAAAAAAATTACCATTTCTGTCCATCTGGAGAAAGTTCGACAGGTCACGGGTCATCGTATTTCATCAGAAAATTGAATTTTTGGACTGTAGAAAAATTGATTCAAAATATCATTTGGTTGGTGCCTCATGTTGAATAACTTCTTTTTGAAGCCTCAATGTGGCCAAAATTGCCATTTTTACAGACTTTTTCTCCTACTCAGAAGCTTCTATTTCGACCAATTTCAGGCATTACAATGACTCTAAACACACTTATTTTAGTTCCAAACGTGATAATTCACATGCAATAGTCATTTACAGTCAAAAAATTAAACATTAAAAAAATTACAATTTCTGACCATCTGGAGAAAGTTCGACAGGTCACGGGTCATCGTTTTTCATCAGAAAATTGATTTTTTGGATTGTAGAAAAATTGGTTGAAAATGTCTTTTGGATTGTGCCTCATGTTGAATAACTACTTTTTAAAGCCTCAATGTGACCAAAATTGCCATTTTTACAGACTTTTTCTGCTACTCAGAAGCTTCTATTTCGAACAATTTCAGGCATTAAAATGACTCTAAACACACTTATTGTAGTTCCAAACGTGATAAATCACATGCAATTGTCATTTACAGTCAAAAAATGAAACATTAAAAAATTACCATTTCTGACTATCTGGAGAAAGTTCGACAGGTCCCGGGTCATCGTTTTTCATCAGAAAATAGATTTTTTTGGACTGTAGAAAAATTTATTGAAAATGTCTTTTGGATTGTGCCTCTTGTTGAATAGCTACTTTTTAAAGCCTCAATGTGACCAAAATTGCCATTTTTACAGACTTTTTCTGCTACTCAGAAGCTTCTATTTCGAACAATTTCAGGCATTAAAATGACTCTAAACACACTTATTTTAGTTCCAAACGTGATAATTCACATGCAATAGTCATTGACAGTCACAAAAAGAAGCATTAAAAAATTACCATTTTTGACCATCTGGAGAAAGTTCGACAGGTCACGGCTCATTGTTTTTCATCAGAAAATGTATTTTTTGGGACTGTAGAAAAATTGATTCAAAATGTCTTTTGGATTGTGCCTCATGTTGAATAACTACTTTTTAAAGCCTCAATGTGACCAAAATTGCCATTTTTACAGACTTTTTCTCCTACTCAGAAGCTTCTATTTCGACCAATTTCAGGCATTAAAATGACTCTATACACACTTATTTTAGTTCCAAACGTGATAATTCACATGCAATAGTCATTTACAGTCAAAAAATTAAACATTAAAAAATTGCCATTTCTGACCATCTGGAGAAAGTTCGACAGGTCACGGGTCATCGTTTTTCATCAGAAAATTGATTTTTTGGATTGTAGAAAAATTGATTGAAAATGTCTTTCGGATTGTGCCTCATGTTGAATAACTACTTTTTAAAGCCTCAATGTAACCAAAATTGCCATTTTTACAGACTTTTTCTGCTACTCAGAAGCTTCTATTTCGAACAATTTCAGGCATTAAAATGACTCTAAACACACTTATTTTAGTTCCAAACGTGATAAATCACATGCAATAGTCATTTACAGTCAAAAAATGAAACATTAAAAAATTACCATTTCTGACTATCTGGAGAAAGTTCGACAGGTCCCGGGTCATCGTTTTTCATCAGAAAATAGATTTTTTGGACTGTAGAAAAATTGATTGAAAATGTCTTTTGGATTGTGCCTCATGTTGAATAGCTACTTTTTAAAGCCTCAATGTGACCAAAATTGCCATTTTTACAGACTTTTTCTGCTACTCAGAAGCTTCTATTTCGAACAATTTCAGGCATTAAAATGACTCTAAACACACTTATTTTAGTTCCAAACGTGATAATTCACATGCCATAGTCATTTACAGTCAAAAAATTAAACATTAAAAAAATTACCATTTCTGACCATCTGGAGAAAGATCGACAGGTCACGGGTCATCGTTTTCCATCAGAAAATTGATTTTTTGGACTGTAGAAAATTTGATTCAAAATATCATTTGGTTGGTGCCTCATGTTGAATAACTTCTTTTTGAAGCCTCAATGTGACCAAAATTCCCATTTTTACAGACTTTTTCTCCTACTCAGAAGCTTCTATTTCAACCAATTTCAGGCATTAAAATGACTCTAAACACACTTATTTTAGTTCCAAACGTGATAATTCACATGCAATTGTCATTTACAGTCAAAAAACTTAACATTAAAAAATTACCATTTCTGACCATCTGGAGAAAGTTCGACAGGTCACGGCTCATTGTTTTTCATCAGAATATGTATTTTTTTGGACTGTAGAAAAATTGATTCAAAATGTCATTTGGATTGTGCCTCATGTTGAATAACTACTTTTTAAAGCTTTAATGTGACCAAAATTGCCAGTTTTTACAGACTTTTTCTCGTACTCAAAAGCTTCTATTTCGACCAATTTCAGGCATTAAAATGACTCTAAACACACTAATTTTATTTCCAAACATGATAATTCACATGCAATTGTCATTTACAGTCAAAAAATTAAACATTAAAAAATTTCCATTACTGACCATCTGGAGAAAGTTCGAAAAGTCACGGGTCATCGTTTTTCATCAGAAAATTGATTTTTTGGATTGTAGAAAAATTGATTGAAAATGTCTTTTGGATTGTGCCTCATGTTGAATAACTACTTTTTAATGCCTCAATGTGACCAAAATTGCCATTTTTACAGACTTTTTCTGCTACTCAGAAGCTTCTATTTCGAACAATTTCAGGCATTAAAATGACTCTAAACACACTTATTTTAGTTCCAAACGTGATAAATCACTTGCAATAGTCATTTACAGTCAAAAAATGAAACATTAAAAAATTACCATTTCTGACTATCTGGAGAAAGTTCGACAGGTCCCGGGTCATCGTTTTTCATCAGAAAATAGATTTTTTTGGACTGTAGAAAAATTTATTGAAAATGTCTTTTGGATTGTGCCTCTTGTTGAATAGCTACTTTTTAAAGCCTCAATGTGACCAAAATTGCCATTTTTACAGACTTTTTCTGCTACTCAGAAGCTTCTATTTCGAACAATTTCAGGCATTAAAATGACTCTAAACACACTTATTTTAGTTCCAAACGTGATAATTCACATGCAATAGTCATTGACAGTCACAAAAAGAAGCATTAAAAAATTACCATTTTTGACCATCTGGAGAAAGTTCGACAGGTCACGGCTCATTGTTTTTCATCAGAAAATGTATTTTTTGGGACTGTAGAAAAATTGATTCAAAATGTCTTTTGGATTGTGCCTCATGTTGAATAACTACTTTTTAAAGCCTCAATGTGACCAAAATTGCCATTTTTACAGACTTTTTCTCCTACTCAGAAGCTTCTATTTCGACCAATTTCAGGCATTAAAATGACTCTATACACACTTATTTTAGTTCCAAACGTGATAATTCACATGCAATAGTCATTTACAGTCAAAAAATTAAACATTAAAAAATTGCCATTTCTGACCATCTGGAGAAAGTTCGACAGGTCACGGGTCATCGTTTTTCATCAGAAAATTGATTTTTTGGATTGTAGAAAAATTGATTGAAAATGTCTTTCGGATTGTGCCTCATGTTGAATAACTACTTTTTAAAGCCTCAATGTAACCAAAATTGCCATTTTTACAGACTTTTTCTGCTACTCAGAAGCTTCTATTTCGAACAATTTCAGGCATTAAAATGACTCTAAACACACTTATTTTAGTTCCAAACGTGATAATTCACATGCAATAGTCATTGACAGTCACAAAAAGAAGCATTAAAAAATTACCATTTTTGACCATCTGGAGAAAGTTCATCAGAAAATTTCATCAGAAAATTGAATTTTTGGACTGTAGAAAAATTGATTCAAAATATCATTTGGTTGGTGCCTCATGTTGAATAACTTCTTTTTGAAGCCTCAATGTGACCAAAATTCCCATTTTTACAGACTTTTTCTCCTACTCAGAAGCTTCTATTTCAACCAATTTCAGGCATTAAAATGACTCTAAACACACTTATTTTAGTTCCAAACGTGATAAATCACATGCAATAGTCATTTACAGTCAAAAAATGAAACATTAAAAGATTACCATTTCTGACCGTCTGGAGAAAGTTCGACAGGTCACGGCTCATTGTTTTTCATCAGAAAATGTATTTTTTGGGACTGTAGAAAAATTGATTCAAAATGTCTTTTGGATTGTGCCTCATGTTGAATAACTACTTTTTAAAGCCTCAATGTGACCAAAATTGCCATTTTTACAGACTTTTTCTCCTACTCAGAAGCTTCTATTTCGACCAATTTCAGGCATTAAAATGACTCTATACACACTTATTTTAGTTCCAAACGTGATAATTCACATGCAATAGTCATTTACAGTCAAAAAATTAAACATTAAAAAATTGCCATTTCTGACCATCTGGAGAAAGTTCGACAGGTCACGGGTCATCGTTTTTCATCAGAAAATAGATTTTTTGGATTGTAGAAAAATTGATTGAAAATGTCTTTTGGATTGTGCCTCATGTTGAATAACTACTTTTTAAAGCCTCAATGTAACCAAAATTGCCATTTTTACAGACTTTTTCTGCTACTCAGAAGCTTCTATTTCGAACAATTTCAGGCATTAAAATGACTCTAAACACACTTATTTTAGTTCCAAACGTGATAAATCACATGCAATAGTCATTTACAGTCAAAAAATGAAACATTAAAAAATTACCATTTCTGACTATCTGGAGAAAGTTCGACAGGTCCCGGGTCATCGTTTTTCATCAGAAAATAGATTTTTTGGACTGTAGAAAAATTGATTGAAAATGTCTTTTGGATTGTGCCTCATGTTGAATAGCTACTTTTTAAAGCCTCAATGTGACCAAAATTGCCATTTTTACAGACTTTTTCTGCTACTCAGAAGCTTCTATTTCGAACAATTTCAGGCATTAAAATGACTCTAAACACACTTATTTTAGTTCCAAACGTGATAATTCACATGCCATAGTCATTTACAGTCAAAAAATTAAACATTAAAAAAATTACCATTTCTGACCATCTGGAGAAAGATCGACAGGTCACGGGTCATCGTTTTCCATCAGAAAATTGATTTATTGGACTGTAGAAAATTTGATTCAAAATATCATTTGGTTGGTGCCTCATGTTGAATAACTTCTTTTTGAAGCCTCAATGTGACCAAAATTCCCATTTTTACAGACTTTTTCTCCTACTCAGAAGCTTCTATTTCAACCAATTTCAGGCATTAAAATGACTCTAAACACACTTATTTTAGTTCCAAACGTGATAATTCACATGCAATTGTCATTTACAGTCAAAAAACTTAACATTAAAAAATTACCATTTCTGACCATCTGGAGAAAGTTCGACAGGTCACGGCTCATTGTTTTTCATCAGAATATGTATTTTTTTGGACTGTAGAAAAATTGATTCAAAATGTCATTTGGATTGTGCCTCATGTTGAATAACTACTTTTTAAAGCTTTAATGTGACCAAAATTGCCAGTTTTTACAGACTTTTTCTCGTACTCAAAAGCTTCTATTTCGACCAATTTCAGGCATTAAAATGACTCTAAACACACTTATTTTAGTTCCAAACATGATAATTCACATGCAATAGTCATTTACAGTCAAAAAATTAAACATTAAAAAATTGCCATTTCTGACCATCTGGAGAAAGTTCGACAGGTCACGGGTCATCGTTTTTCATCAGAAAATAGATTTTTTGGATTGTAGAAAAATTGATTGAAAATGTCTTTTGGATTGTGCCTCATGTTGAATAACTACTTTTTAAAGCCTCAATGTGACCAAAATTGCCATTTTTACAGACTTTTTCTGCTACTCAGAAGCTTCTATTTCGAGCAATTTCAGGCATTAAAATGACTCTAAACACACTTATTTTAGTTCCAAACATTATAATTCACATGCAATAGTCATTTACAGTCAAAAAATGAAACATTAAAAAATTACCATATCTGACCATCTGGAGAAAGTTCGACAGGTCACAGGTCATCGTTTTTCATCAGAAAATAGATTTTTTTGGACTGTAGAAAAATTTATTGAAAATGTCTTTTGGATTGTGCCTCTTGTTGAATAGCTACTTTTTAAAGCCTCAATGTGACCAAAATTGCCATTTTTACAGACTTTTTCTGCTACTCAGAAGCTTCTATTTCGAACAATTTCAGGCATTAAAATGACTCTAAACACACTTATTTTAGTTCCAAACGTGATAATTCACATGCCATAGTCATTTACAGTCAAAAAATTAAACATTAAAAAAATTACCATTTCTGACCATCTGGAGAAAGATCGACAGGTCACGGGTCATCGTTTTCCATCAGAAAATTGATTTTTTGGACTGTAGAAAATTTGATTCAAAATATCATTTGGTTGGTGCCTCATGTTGAATAACTTCTTTTTGAAGCCTCAATGTGACCAAAATTCCCATTTTTACAGACTTTTTCTCCTACTCAGAAGCTTCTATTTCAACCAATTTCAGGCATTAAAATGACTCTAAACACACTTATTTTAGTTCCAAACGTGATAATTCACATGCAATTGTCATTTACAGTCAAAAAACTTAACATTAAAAAATTACCATTTCTGACCATCTGGAGAAAGTTCGACAGGTCACGGCTCATTGTTTTTCATCAGAAAATGTATTTTTTGGGACTGTAGAAAAATTGATTCAAAATGTCATTTGGATTGTGCCTCATGTTGAATAACTACTTTTTAAAGCTTCAATGTGACCAAAAATGCCAGTTTTTACAGACTTTTTCTCGTACTCAAAAGCTTCTATTTCGACCAATTTCAGGCATTAAAATGACTGTAAACACACTTATTTTAGTTCCAAACATGATAATTCACATGCAATAGTCATTTACAGTCAAAAAATTAAACATTAAAAAATTACCATTTCTGACCATCTGGAGAAAGTTCGACAGGTCACGGGTCATCGTTTTTCATCAGAAAATAGATTTTTTGGATTGTAGAAAAATTGATTGAAAATGTCTTTTGGATTGTGCCTCATGTTGAATAACTACTTTTTAAAGCCTCAATGTGACCAAAATTGCCATTTTTACAGACTTTTTCTGCTACTCAGAAGCTTCTATTTCGAGCAATTTCAGGCATTAAAATGACTCTAAACACACTTATTTTAGTTCCAAACATTATAATTCACATGCAATAGTCATTTACAGTCAAAAAAAGAAACATTAAAAAATTACCATTTCTGACCATCTGGAGAAAGTTCGACAGGTCACGGGTCATCGTTTTTCATCAGAAAATAGATTTTTTGGACTGTAGAAAAATTGATTGAAAATGTCTTTTGGATTGTGCCTCATGTTGAATAACTACTTTTTAAAGCTTCAATGTGACCAAAATTGCCATTTTTACAGACTTTTTCTCGTACTCAAAAGCTTCTATTTCGACCAATTTCAGGCATTAAAATGAGTCTAAACACAATTATTTTAGCTCCAAGAGTCCTAATTCACATGCAGTGTTCATTTACAGTCAAAAAATTAAACATAAAAAAATTACCATTTCTGTCCATCTGGAGAAAGTTCGACAGGTCACGGGTCATCGTTTTTCATCAGAAAATTGAATTTTTGGACTGTAGAAAAATTGATTCAAAATATCATTTGGTTGGTGCCTCATGTTGAATAACTTCTTTTTGAAGCCTCAATGTGACCAAAATTGCCATTTTTACAGACTTTTTCTGCTACTCAGAAGCTTCTATTTCGAACAATTTCAGGCATTAAAATGACTCTAAACACACTTATTTTAGTTCCAAACGTGATAAATCACATGCAATAGTCATTTACAGTCAAAAAATTAAACATTAAAAAATTACCATTTCTGACCATCTGGAGAAAGTTCGACAGGGCACGGGTCATCGTTTTTCATCAGAAAATTGATTTTTTGGATTGTAGAAAAATTGATTGAAAATGTCTTTTGGATTGTGCCTCATGTTGAATAACTACTTTTTAAAGCCTCAATGTGACCAAAATTGCCATTTTTACAGACTTTTTCTGCTACTCAGAAGCTTCTATTTCGAGCAATTTCAGGCATTAAAATGACTCTAACACACTTATTTTAGTTCCAAACATTATAATTCACATGCAATAGTCATTTACAGTCAAAAAATGAAACATTAAAAAATTACCATTTCTGACCATCTGGAGAAAGTTCGACAGGTCACGGGTCATCGTTTTTCATCAGAAAATAGATTTTTTGGACTGTAGAAAAATTGATTGAAAATGTCTTTTGGATTGTGCCTCATGTTGAATAACTACTTTTAAAAGCTTCAATGTGACCAAAATTGCCATTTTTACAGACTTTTTCTCGCACTCAAAAGCTTCTATTTCGACCAATTTCAGGCATTAAAATGAGTCTAAACACAATTATTTTAGCTCCAAGAGTCCTAATTCACATGCAGTGTTCATTTACAGTCAAAAAATTAAACATAAAAAATTACCATTTCTGACCATCTGGAGAAAGTTCGACAGGTCACGGGTCATAATATTTCATCAGAAAATTGAGTTTTTTTGTACAGTAGAAAAATTGATTCAAAATGTCACTTGGATGGCGCCTCATGTTGAATAACTACTTTTTAAAGCCTCAATGTGACCAAAAGTGCCAGTTTTTACAAACTTTTTCTCGTACTCAAAAGCTTCTATTTCGACCAATTTCAGGCATTAAAATGACTCTAAACACAATTATTTTTGTTCCAAACGTGATAATTCACATGCAATTGTCATTTACAGTCAAAAAATGAAACATTAAAAAATGTCCATTACTGACCATCTGGAGAAAGTTCGAAAAGTCACGGGTCATCGTTTTTCATCAGAAAATTGATTTTTTGGACTGTAGAAAAATTGTTTGAAAATGTCTTTTGGATTGTGCCTCATGTTGAATAACTAATTTTTAAAGCCTCAATGTGACCAAAATTGCCATTTTTACAGACTTTTTCTCCTACTCAGAAGCTTCTATTTCGACCAATTTCAGGCATTAAAATGACTCTAAACACACTTATTTTAGTTCCAAACGTGATAATTCACATGCAATAGTCATTTACAGTCAAAAAATTAAACATTAAAAAATTACCATTTCTGACCATCTGGAGAAAGTTCGACAGGTCACGGGTCATAATATTTCATCAGAAAATTGATTTTTTTTGTACAGTAGAAAAATTGATTCAAAATGTCACTTGGATTGCGCCTCATGTTGAATAACTACTTTTTAAAGCCTCAATGTGACCAAAAGTGCCATTTTTATAGACTTTTACTCTTACTCAGAAGCTTCTATTTCGACCAATTTCAGGCATTAAAATGACTCTAAACACACTTCTTTTAGTTCCAAAAGTGATAATTCACATGCAATAGTCATTTACAGTCAAAAAATGAAACATTAAAAAATTACCATTTCTGACCATCTGGAGAAAGTTCGACAGGTCACGGGTCATCGTTTTTCATCAGAAAATAAATTTTTTGGACTGTAGAAAAATTGATTGAAAATGTCTTTTGGATTGTGCCTCATGTTGAATAACTACTTTTTAAAGCCTCAATGTGACCAAAATTGCCATTTTTACAGACTTTTTCTGCTACTCAGAAGCTTCTATTTCGAACAAATTCAGGCATTAAAATGACTCTAAACACACTTGTTTTAGTTCCAAACGTGATAAATCACATGCAATTGTCATTTACAGTCAAAAAATGAAACATTAAAAAATTACCATTTCTGACTATCTGGAGAAAGTTCGACAGGTCCCGGGTCATCGTTTTTCATCAGAAAATAGATTTTTTTGGACTGTAGAAAAATTTATTGAAAATGTCTTTTGGATTGTGCCTCATGTTAAATAGCTACTTTTTAAAGCCTCAATGTGACCAAAATTGCCATTTTTACAGACTTTTTCTGCTACTCAGAAGCTTCTATTTCGAACAATTTCAGGCATTAAAATGACTCTAAACACACTTATTTTAGTTCCAAACGTGATAATTCACATGCAATAGTCATTGACAGTCACAAAAAGAAGCATTAAAAAATTACCATTTTTGACCATCTGGAGAAAGTTCGACAGGTCACGGGTCATCGTTTTTCATCAGAAAATTGAATTTTTGGACTGTAGAAAAATTGATTCAAAATATCATTTGGTTGGTGCCTCATGTTGAATAACTTCATTTTGAAGCCTCAATGTGACCAAAATTCCCATTTTTACAGACTTTTTCTCCTACTCAGAAGCTTCTATTTCGAACAATTTCAGGCATTAAAATGACTCTAAACACACTTATTTTAGTTCCAAACGTGATAATTCACATGCCATAGTCATTTACAGTCAAAAAATTAAACATTAAAAAAATTACCATTTCTGACCATCTGGAGAAAGATCGACAGGTCACGGGTCATCGTTTTCCATCAGAAAATAGATTTTTTGGACTGTAGAAAAATTGATTGAAAATGTCTTTTGGATTGTGCCTCATGTTGAATAACTACTTTTTAAAGTCTCAATGTGACCAAAATTGCCATTTTTACAGACTTTTTCTGCTACTCAGAAGCTTCTATTTCGAACAATTTCAGGCATTAAAATGACTCTAAACACACTTATTTTAGTTCCAAACGTGATAATTCACATGCAATTGTCATTTACAGTCAAAAAACTTAACATTAAAAAATTACCATTTCTGACCATCTGGAGAAAGTTCGACAGGTCACGGCTCATTGTTTTTCATCAGAATATGTATTTTTTTGGACTGTAGAAAAATTGATTCAAAATGTCATTTGGATTGTGCCTCATGTTGAATAACTACTTTTTAAAGCTTTAATGTGACCAAAATTGCCAGTTTTTACAGACTTTTTCTCGTACTCAAAAGCTTCTATTTCGACCAATTTCAGGCATTAAAATGACTCTAAACACACTTATTTTAGTTCCAAACGTGATAATTCACATGCAATAGTCATTGACAGTCACAAAAAGAAGCATTAAAAAATTACCATTTCTGACCATCTGGAAAAAGTTCGACAGGTCATCGTTTTTCATCAGAAAATTGAATTTTTGGACTGTAGAAAAATTGATTCAAAATATCATTTGGTTGGTGCCTCATGTTGAATAACTTCTTTTTGAAGCCTAAATGTGACCAAAATTCCCATTTTTACAGACATTTTCTCCTACTCAGAAGCTTCTATTTCAACCAATTTCAGGCATTAAAATGACTCTAAACACACTTATTTTAGTTCCAAACTTGATAATTCACATGCAATTGTCATTTACAGTAAAAAAACTTAACATTAAAAAATTACCATTTCTGACCATCTGGAGAAAGTTCGACAGGTCACGGCTCATTGTTTTTCATCAGAAAATGTATTTTTTGGGACTGTAGAAAAATTGATTCAAAATGTCATTTGGATTGTGCCTCATGTTGAATAACTACTTTTTAAAGTCTCAATGTGACCAAAATTGCCATTTTTACAGACTTTTTCTGCTACTCAAAAGCTTCTATTTCGACCAATTTCAGGCATTAAAATGACTCTAAACACACTTATTTTAGTTCCAAACGTGATAATTCACATGCAATAGTCATTTACAGTCAAAAAATTAAACATTAAAAAATTACCATTTCTGACCATCTGGAGAAAGTTCGACAGGTCACGGGTCATCGTTTTTCATCAGAAAATAGATTTTTTGGATTGTAGAAAAATTGATTGAAAATGTCTTTTGGATTGTGCCTCATGTTGAATAACTACTTTTTAAAGCCTCAATGTGACCAAAATTGCCATTTTTACAGACTTTTTCTGCTACTCAGAAGCTTCTATTTCGAGCAATTTCAGGCATTAAAATGACTCTAAACACACTTATTTTAGTTCCAAACATTATAATTCACATGCAATAGTCATTTACAGTCAAAAAATGAAACATTAAAAAATTACCATTTCTGACCATCTGGAGAAAGTTCGACAGGTCACGGGTCATCGTTTTTCATCAGAAAATAGATTTTTTGGACTGTAGAAAAATTGATTGAAAATGTCTTTTGGATTGTGCCTCATGTTGAATAACTACTTTTTAAAGCTTCAATGTGACCAAAATTGCCATTTTTACAGACTTTTTCTCGTACTCAAAAGCTTCTATTTCGACCAATTTCAGGCATTAAAATGAGTCTAAACACAATTATTTTAGCTCCAAGAGTCCTAATTCACATGCAGTGTTCATTTACAGTCAAAAAATTAAACATAAAAAAATTACCATTTCTGACCATCTGGAGAAAGTTCGACAGGTCACGGGTCATCGTTTTTCATCAGAAAATTGAATTTTTGGACTGTAGAAAAATTGATTCAAAATATCATTTGGTTGGTGCCTCATGTTGAATAACTTCTTTTTGAAGCCTCAATGTGACCAAAATTCCCATTTTTACAGACTTTTTCTCCTACTCAGAAGCTTCTATTTCAACCAATTTCAGGCATTAAAATGACTCTAAACACACTTATTTTAGTTCCAAGCGTGATAATTCACATGCAATTGTCATTTACAGTCAAAAAACTTAACATTAAAAAATTACCATTTCTGACCATCTGGAGAAAGTTCGACAGGTCACGGCTCATTGTTTTTCATCAGAAAATTTATTTTTTGGGACTGTAGAAAAATTGATTCAAAATGTCTTTTGGATTGTGCCTCATGTTGAATAACTACTTTTTAAAGCTTCAATGTGACCAAAAATGCCAGTTTTTACAGACTTTTTCTCGTACTCAAAAGCTTCTATTTCGACCAATTTCAGGCATTAAAATGACTGTAAACACACTTATTTTAGTTCCAAACATGATAATTCACATGCAATAGTCATTTACAGTCAAAAAATTAAACATTAAAAAATTACCATTTCTGACCATCTGGAGAAAGTTCGACAGGTCACGGGTCATCGTTTTTCATCAGAAAATAGATTTTTTGGATTGTAGAAAAATTGATTGAAAATGTCTTTTGGATTGTGCCTCATGTTGAATAACTACTTTTTAAAGCCTCAATGTGACCAAAATTGCCATTTTTACAGACTTTTTCTGCTACTCAGAAGCTTCTATTTCGAGCAATTTCAGGCATTAAAATGACTCTAAACACACTTATTTTAGTTCCAAACATTATAATTCACATGCAATAGTCATTTACAGTCAAAAAAAGAAACATTAAAAAATTACCATTTCTGACCATCTGGAGAAAGTTCGACAGGTCACGGGTCATCGTTTTTCATCAGAAAATAGATTTTTTGGACTGTAGAAAAATTGATTGAAAATGTCTTTTGGATTGTGCCTCATGTTGAATAACTACTTTTTAAAGCTTCAATGTGACCAAAATTGCCATTTTTACAGACTTTTTCTCGTACTCAAAAGCTTCTATTTCGACCAATTTCAGGCATTAAAATGAGTCTAAACACAATTATTTTAGCTCCAAGAGTCCTAATTCACATGCAGTGTTCATTTACAGTCAAAAAATTAAACATAAAAAAATTACCATTTCTGTCCATCTGGAGAAAGTTCGACAGGTCACGGGTCATCGTTTTTCATCAGAAAATTGAATTTTTGGACTGTAGAAAAATTGATTCAAAATATCATTTGGTTGGTGCCTCATGTTGAATAACTTCTTTTTGAAGCCTCAATGTGACCAAAATTGCCATTTTTACAGACTTTTTCTGCTACTCAGAAGCTTCTATTTCGAACAATTTCAGGCATTAAAATGACTCTAAACACACTTATTTTAGTTCCAAACGTGATAAATCACATGCAATAGTCATTTACAGTCAAAAAATTAAACATTAAAAAATTACCATTTCTGACCATCTGGAGAAAGTTCGACAGGGCACGGGTCATCGTTTTTCATCAGAAAATTGATTTTTTGGATTGTAGAAAAATTGATTGAAAATGTCTTTTGGATTGTGCCTCATGTTGAATAACTACTTTTTAAAGCCTCAATGTGACCAAAATTGCCATTTTTACAGACTTTTTCTGCTACTCAGAAGCTTCTATTTCGAGCAATTTCAGGCATTAAAATGACTCTAACACACTTATTTTAGTTCCAAACATTATAATTCACATGCAATAGTCATTTACAGTCAAAAAATGAAACATTAAAAAATTACCATTTCTGACCATCTGGAGAAAGTTCGACAGGTCACGGGTCATCGTTTTTCATCAGAAAATAGATTTTTTGGACTGTAGAAAAATTGATTGAAAATGTCTTTTGGATTGTGCCTCATGTTGAATAACTACTTTTAAAAGCTTCAATGTGACCAAAATTGCCATTTTTACAGACTTTTTCTCGTACTCAAAAGCTTCTATTTCGACCAATTTCAGGCATTAAAATGAGTCTAAACACAATTATTTTAGCTCCAAGAGTCCTAATTCACATGCAGTGTTCATTTACAGTCAAAAAATTAAACATAAAAAATTACCATTTCTGACCATCTGGAGAAAGTTCGACAGGTCACGGGTCATAATATTTCATCAGAAAATTGAGTTTTTTTGTACAGTAGAAAAATTGATTCAAAATGTCACTTGGATGGCGCCTCATGTTGAATAACTACTTTTTAAAGCCTCAATGTGACCAAAAGTGCCAGTTTTTACAAACTTTTTCTCGTACTAAAAAGCTTCTATTTCGACCAATTTCAGGCATTAAAATGACTCTAAACACAATTATTTTTGTTCCAAACGTGATAATTCACATGCAATTGTCATTTACAGTCAAAAAATGAAACATTAAAAAATGTCCATTACTGACCATCTGGAGAAAGTTCGAAAAGTCACGGGTCATCGTTTTTCATCAGAAAATTGATTTTTTGGACTGTAGAAAAATTGTTTGAAAATGTCTTTTGGATTGTGCCTCATGTTGAATAACTAATTTTTAAAGCCTCAATGTGACCAAAATTGCCATTTTTACAGACTTTTTCTCCTACTCAGAAGCTTCTATTTCGACCAATTTCAGGCATTAAAATGACTCTAAACACACTTATTTTAGTTCCAAACGTGATAATTCACATGCAATAGTCATTTACAGTCAAAAAATTAAACATTAAAAAATTACCATTTCTGACCATCTGGAGAAAGTTCGACAGGTCACGGGTCATAATATTTCATCAGAAAATTGATTTTTTTTGTACAGTAGAAAAATTGATTCAAAATGTCACTTGGATTGCGCCTCATGTTGAATAACTACTTTTTAAAGCCTCAATGTGACCAAAAGTGCCATTTTTATAGACTTTTACTCTTACTCAGAAGCTTCTATTTCGACCAATTTCAGGCATTAAAATGACTCTAAACACACTTCTTTTAGTTCCAAAAGTGATAATTCACATGCAATAGTCATTTACAGTCAAAAAATGAAACATTAAAAAATTACCATTTCTGACCATCTGGAGAAAGTTCGACAGGTCACGGGTCATCGTTTTTCATCAGAAAATAAATTTTTTGGACTGTAGAAAAATTGATTGAAAATGTCTTTTGGATTGTGCCTCATGTTGAATAACTACTTTTTAAAGCCTCAATGTGACCAAAATTGCCATTTTTACAGACTTTTTCTGCTACTCAGAAGCTTCTATTTCGAACAATTTCAGGCATTAAAATGACTCTAAACACACTTATTTTAGTTCCAAACGTGATAAATCACATGCAATTGTCATTTACAGTCAAAAAATGAAACATTAAAAAATTACCATTTCTGACTATCTGGAGAAAGTTCGACAGGTCCCGGGTCATCGTTTTTCATCAGAAAATAGATTTTTTTGGACTGTAGAAAAATTTATTGAAAATGTCTTTTGGATTGTGCCTCATGTTAAATAGCTACTTTTTAAAGCCTCAATGTGACCAAAATTGCCATTTTTACAGACTTTTTCTGCTACTCAGAAGCTTCTATTTCGAACAATTTCAGGCATTAAAATGACTCTAAACACACTTATTTTAGTTCCAAACGTGATAATTCACATGCAATAGTCATTGACAGTCACAAAAAGAAGCATTAAAAAATTACCATTTTTGACCATCTGGAGAAAGTTCGACAGGTCACGGGTCATCGTTTTTCATCAGAAAATTGAATTTTTGGACTGTAGAAAAATTGATTCAAAATATCATTTGGTTGGTGCCTCATGTTGAATAACTTCTTTTTGAAGCCTCAATGTGACCAAAATTCCCATTTTTACAGACTTTTTCTCCTACTCAGAAGCTTCTATTTCGAACAATTTCAGGCATTAAAATGACTCTAAACACACTTATTTTAGTTCCAAACGTGATAATTCACATGCCATAGTCATTTACAGTCAAAAAATTAAACATTAAAAAAATTACCATTTCTGACCATCTGGAGAAAGATCGACAGGTCACGGGTCATCGTTTTCCATCAGAAAATAGATTTTTTGGACTGTAGAAAAATTGATTGAAAATGTCTTTTGGATTGTGCCTCATGTTGAATAACTACTTTTTAAAGTCTCAATGTGACCAAAATTGCCATTTTTACAGACTTTTTCTGCTACTCAGAAGCTTCTATTTCGAACAATTTCAGGCATTAAAATGACTCTAAACACACTTATTTTAGTTCCAAACGTGATAATTCACATGCAATTGTCATTTACAGTCAAAAAACTTAACATTAAAAAATTACCATTTCTGACCATCTGGAGAAAGTTCGACAGGTCACGGCTCATTGTTTTTCATCAGAATATGTATTTTTTTGGACTGTAGAAAAATTGATTCAAAATGTCATTTGGATTGTGCCTCATGTTGAATAACTACTTTTTAAAGCTTTAATGTGACCAAAATTGCCAGTTTTTACAGACTTTTTCTCGTACTCAAAAGCTTCTATTTCGACCAATTTCAGGCATTAAAATGACTCTAAACACACTTATTTTAGTTCCAAACGTGATAATTCACATGCAATAGTCATTGACAGTCACAAAAAGAAGCATTAAAAAATTACCATTTCTGACCATCTGGAAAAAGTTCGACAGGTCATCGTTTTTCATCAGAAAATTGAATTTTTGGACTGTAGAAAAATTGATTCAAAATATCATTTGGTTGGTGCCTCATGTTGAATAACTTCTTTTTGAAGCCTAAATGTGACCAAAATTCCCATTTTTACAGACATTTTCTCCTACTCAGAAGCTTCTATTTCAACCAATTTCAGGCATTAAAATGACTCTAAACACACTTATTTTAGTTCCAAACTTGATAATTCACATGCAATTGTCATTTACAGTAAAAAAACTTAACATTAAAAAATTACCATTTCTGACCATCTGGAGAAAGTTCGACAGGTCACGGCTCATTGTTTTTCATCAGAAAATGTATTTTTTGGGACTGTAGAAAAATTGATTCAAAATGTCATTTGGATTGTGCCTCATGTTGAATAACTACTTTTTAAAGTCTCAATGTGACCAAAATTGCCATTTTTACAGACTTTTTCTGCTACTCAAAAGCTTCTATTTCGACCAATTTCAGGCATTAAAATGACTCTAAACACACTTATTTTAGTTCCAAACGTGATAATTCACATGCAATAGTCATTTACAGTCAAAAAATTAAACATTAAAAAATTACCATTTCTGACCATCTGGAGAAAGTTCGACAGGTCACGGGTCATCGTTTTTCATCAGAAAATAGATTTTTTGGATTGTAGAAAAATTGATTGAAAATGTCTTTTGGATTGTGCCTCATGTTGAATAACTACTTTTTAAAGCCTCAATGTGACCAAAATTGCCATTTTTACAGACTTTTTCTGCTACTCAGAAGCTTCTATTTCGAGCAATTTCAGGCATTAAAATGACTCTAAACACACTTATTTTAGTTCCAAACATTATAATTCACATGCAATAGTCATTTACAGTCAAAAAATGAAACATTAAAAAATTACCATTTCTGACCATCTGGAGAAAGTTCGACAGGTCACGGGTCATCGTTTTTCATCAGAAAATAGATTTTTTGGACTGTAGAAAAATTGATTGAAAATGTCTTTTGGATTGTGCCTCATGTTGAATAACTACTTTTTAAAGCTTCAATGTGACCAAAATTGCCATTTTTACAGACTTTTTCTCGTACTCAAAAGCTTCTATTTCGACCAATTTCAGGCATTAAAATGAGTCTAAACACAATTATTTTAGCTCCAAGAGTCCTAATTCACATGCAGTGTTCATTTACAGTCAAAAAATTAAACATAAAAAAATTACCATTTCTGACCATCTGGAGAAAGTTCGACAGGTCACGGGTCATCGTTTTTCATCAGAAAATTGAATTTTTGGACTGTAGAAAAATTGATTCAAAATATCATTTGGTTGGTGCCTCATGTTGAATAACTTCTTTTTGAAGCCTCAATGTGACCAAAATTCCCATTTTTACAGACTTTTTCTCCTACTCAGAAGCTTCTATTTCAACCAATTTCAGGCATTAAAATGACTCTAAACACACTTATTTTAGTTCCAAGCGTGATAATTCACATGCAATTGTCATTTACAGTCAAAAAACTTAACATTAAAAAATTACCATTTCTGACCATCTGGAGAAAGTTCGACAGGTCACGGCTCATTGTTTTTCATCAGAAAATTTATTTTTTGGGACTGTAGAAAAATTGATTCAAAATGTCTTTTGGATTGTGCCTCATGTTGAATAACTAGTTTTTAAAGCCTCAATGTGACCAAAATTGCCATTTTTACAGACTTTTTCTCCTACTCAGAAGCTTCTATTTCGACCAATTTCAGGCATTAAAATGACTCTATACACACTTATTTTAGTTCCAAACGTGATAATTCACATGCAATAGTCATTTACAGTCAAAAAATGAAACATTAAAAAATTACCATTTCTGACCATCTGGAGAAAGTTCGACAGGTCACGGCTCATTGTTTTTCATCAGAAAATGTATTTTTTGGGACTGTAGAAAAATTGATTCAAAATGTCATTTGGATTGTGCCTCATGTTGAATAACTACTTTTTAAAGCTTCAATGTGACCAAAATTGCCAGTTTTTACAAACTTTTTCTCGTACTCAAAAGCTTCTATTTCGACCAATTTCAGGCATTAAAATGACTCTAAACACAATTATTTTTGTTCCAAACGTGATAATTCACATGCAATTGTCATTTACAGTCAAAAAATGAAACATTAAAAAATGTCCATTACTGACCATCTGGAGAAAGTTCGAAAAGTCACGGGTCATCGTTTTTCATCAGAAAATTGATTTTTTGGACTGTAGAAAAATTGTTTGAAAATGTCTTTTGGATTGTGCCTCATGTTGAATAACTACTTTTTAAAGCCTCAATGTGACCAAAATTGCCATTTTTACAGACTTTTTCTCCTACTCAGAAGCTTCTATTTCGACCAATTTCAGGCATTAAAATGACTCTAAACACACTTATTTTAGTTCCAAACGTGATAATTCACATGCAATAGTCATTTACAGTCAAAAAATTAAACATTAAAAAATTACCATTTCTGACCATCTGGAAAAGTTCGACAGGGCACGGGTCATCGTTTTTCATCAGAAAATTGATTTTTTGGATTGTAGAAAAATTGATTGAAAATGTCTTTTGGATTGTGCCTCATGTTGAATAACTACTTTTTAAAGCCTCAATGTGACCAAAATTGCCATTTTTACAGACTTTTTCTGCTACTCAGAAGCTTCTATTTCGAGCAATTTCAGGCATTAAAATGGCTCTAACACACTTATTTTAGTTCCAAACATTATAATTCACATGCAATAGTCATTTACAGTCAAAAAATGAAACGTTAAAAAATTACCATTTCTGACCATCTGGAGAAAGTTCGACAGGTCACGGGTCATCGTTTTTCATCAGAAAATAGATTTTTTGGACTGTAGTAAAATTGATTGAAAATGTCTTTTGGATTGTGCCTCATGTTGAATAACTACTTTTTAAAGCTTCAATGTGACCAAAATTGCCATTTTTACAGACTTTTTCTCGTACTCAAAAGCTTCTATTTCGACCAATTTCAGGCATTAAAATGAGTCTAAACACAATTATTTTAGCTCCAAGAGTCCTAATTCACATGCAGTGTTCATTTACAGTCAAAAAATTAAACATAAAAAATTACCATTTCTGACCATCTGGAGAAAGTTCGACAGGTCACGGGTCATAATATTTCATCAGAAAATTGAGTTTTTTTGTACAGTAGAAAAATTGATTCAAAATGTCACTTGGATTGCGCCTCATGTTGAATAACTACTTTTTAAAGCCTCAATGTGACCAAAAGTGCCAGTTTTTACAAACTTTTTCTCGTACTCAAAAGCTTCTATTTCGACCAATTTCAGGCATTAAAATGACTCTAAACACAATTATTTTTGTTCCAAACGTGATAATTCACATGCAATTGTCATTTACAGTCAAAAAATGAAACATTAAAAAAAGTCCATTACTGACCATCTGGAGAAAGTTCGAAAAGTCACGGGTCATCGTTTTTCATCAGAAAATTGATTTTTTTGGACTGTAGAAAAATCGTTTGAAAATGTCTTTTGGATTGTGCCTCATGTTGAATAACTAATTTTTAAAGCCTCAATGTGACCAAAATTGCCATTTTTACAGACTTTTTCTCCTACTCAGAAGCTTCTATTTCGACCAATTTCAGGCATTAAAATGACTCTAAACACACTTATTTTAGTTCCAAACGTGATAATTCACATGCAATAGTCATTTACAGTCAAAAAATTAAACATTAAAAAATTACCATTTCTGACCATCTGGAGAAAGTTCGACAGGTCACGGGTCATAATATTTCATCAGAAAATTGAGTTTTTTTGTACAGTAGAAAAATTGATTCAAAATGTCACTTGGATTGCGCCTCATGTTGAATAACTACTTTTTAAAGCCTCAATGTGACCAAAAGTGCCATTTTTATAGACTTTTACTCTTACTCAGAAGCTTCTATTTCGACCAATTTCAGGCATTAAAATGACTCTAAACACAATTATTTTTGTTCCAAACGTGATAATTCACATGCAATTGTCATTTACAGTCAAAAAATGAAACATTAAAAAAAGTCCATTACTGACCATCTGGAGAAAGTTCGAAAAGTCACGGGTCATCGTTTTTCTTCAGAAAATTGATTTTTTGGACTGTAGAAAAATCGTTTGAAAATGTCTTTTGGATTGTGCCTCATGTTGAATAACTACTTTTTAAAGCCTCAATGTAACCAAAATTGCCATTTTTACAGACTTTTTCTGCTACTCAGAAGCTTCTATTTCGAACAATTTCAGGCATTAAAATGACTCTAAACACACTTATTTTAGTTCCAAACGTGATAAATCACATGCAATAGTCATTTACAGTCAAAAAATGAAACATTAAAAAATTACCATTTCTGACTATCTGGAGAAAGTTCGACAGGTCCCGGGTCATCGTTTTTCATCAGAAAATAGATTTTTTGGACTGTAGAAAAATTGATTGAAAATGTCTTTTGGATTGTGCCTCATGTTGAATAGCTACTTTTTAAAGCCTCAATGTGACCAAAATTGCCATTTTTACAGACTTTTTCTGCTACTCAGAAGCTTCTATTTCGAACAATTTCAGGCATTAAAATGACTCTAAACACACTTATTTTAGTTCCAAACGTGATAATTCACATGCCATAGTCATTTACAGTCAAAAAATTAAACATTAAAAAAATTACCATTTCTGACCATCTGGAGAAAGATCGACAGGTCACGGGTCATCGTTTTCCATCAGAAAATTGATTTTTTGGACTGTAGAAAATTTGATTCAAAATATCATTTGGTTGGTGCCTCATGTTGAATAACTTCTTTTTGAAGCCTCAATGTGACCAAAATTCCCATTTTTACAGACTTTTTCTCGTACTCAAAAGCTTCTATTTCAACCAATTTCAGGCATTAAAATGACTCTAAACACACTAATTTTATTTCCAAACATGATAATTCACATGCAATTGTCATTTACAGTCAAAAAATTAAACATTAAAAAATTTCCATTACTGACCATCTGGAGAAAGTTCGAAAAATCACGGGTCATCATTTTTCATCAGAAAATTGATTTTTTGGATTGTAGAAAAATTGATTGAAAATGTCTTTTGGATTGTGCCTCATGTTGAATAACTACTTTTTAATGCCTCAATGTGACCAAAATTGCCATTTTTACAGACTTTTTCTGCTACTCAGAAGCTTCTATTTCGAACAATTTCAGGCATTAAAATGACTCTAAACACACTTATTTTAGTTCCAAACGTGATAAATCACTTGCAATAGTCATTTACAGTCAAAAAATGAAACATTAAAAAATTACCATTTCTGACTATCTGGAGAAAGTTCGACAGGTCCCGGGTCATCGTTTTTCATCAGAAAATAGATTTTTTGGACTGTAGAAAAATTGATTGAAAATGTCTTTTGGATTGTGCCTCATGTTGAATAGCTACTTTTTAAAGCCTCAATGTGACCAAAATTGCCATTTTTACAGACTTTTTCTGCTACTCAGAAGCTTCTATTTCGAACAATTTCAGGCATTAAAATGACTCTAAACACACTTATTTTAGTTCCAAACGTGATAAATCACATGCAATTGTCATTTACAGTCAAAAAATGAAACATTAAAAAATTACCATTTCTGACTATCTGGAGAAAGTTCGACAGGTCCCGGGTCATCGTTTTTCATCAGAAAATAGATTTTTTTGGACTGTAGAAAAATTTATTGAAAATGTCTTTTGGATTGTGCCTCATGTTGAATAGCTACTTTTTAAAGCCTCAATGTGACCAAAATTGCCATTTTTACAGACTTTTTCTGCTACTCAGAAGCTTCTATTTCGAACAATTTCAGGCATTAAAATGACTCTAAACACACTTATTTTAGTTCCAAACGTGATAATTCACATGCAATAGTCATTGACAGTCACAAAAAGAAGCATTAAAAAATTACCATTTCTGACCATCTGGATAAAGTTCGACAGGTCACGGCTCATTGTTTTTCATCAGAAAATGTATTTTTTGGGACTGTAGAAAAATTGATTCAAAATGTCATTTGGATTGTGCCTCATGTTGAATAACTAATTTTTAAAGCTTCAATGTGACCAAAATTGCCAGTTTTTACAAACTTTTTCTCGTACTCAAAAGCTTCTATTTCGACCAATTTCAGGCATTAAAATGACTCCAAACAAAATTATTTTTGTTCCAAACGTGATAATTCACATGCAATTGTCATTTACAGTCAAAAAATGAAACATTAAAAAATGTCCATTACTGACCATCTGGAGAAAGTTCGAAAAGTCACGGGTCATTGTTTTTCATCAGAAAATTGATTTTTTGGACTGTAGAAAAATTGATTGAAAATGTCTTTTGGATTGTGCCTCATGTTGAATAACTACTTTTAAAAGCTTCAATGTGACCAAAATTGCCATTTTTACAGACTTTTTCTCGTACTCAAAAGCTTCTATTTCGACCAATTTCAGGCATTAAAATGAGTCTAAACACAATTATTTTAGCTCCAAGAGTCCTAATTCACATGCAGTGTTCATTTACAGTCAAAAAATTAAACATAAAAAATTACCATTTCTGACCATCTGGAGAAAGTTCGACAGGTCACGGGTCATAATATTTCATCAGAAAATTGAGTTTTTTTGTACAGTAGAAAAATTGATTCAAAATGTCACTTGGATGGCGCCTCATGTTGAATAACTACTTTTTAAAGCCTCAATGTGACCAAAAGTGCCAGTTTTTACAAACTTTTTCTCATACTCAAAAGCTTCTATTTCGACCAATTTCAGGCATTAAAATGACTCTAAACACAATTATTTTTGTTCCAAACGTGATAATTCACATGCAATTGTCATTTACAGTCAAAAAATGAAACATTAAAAAATGTCCATTACTGACCATCTGGAGAAAGTTCGAAAAGTCACGGGTCATCGTTTTTCATCAGAAAATTGATTTTTTGGACTGTAGAAAAATTGTTTGAAAATGTCTTTTGGATTGTGCCTCATGTTGAATAACTAATTTTTAAAGCCTCAATGTGACCAAAATTGCCATTTTTACAGACTTTTTCTCCTACTCAGAAGCTTCTATTTCGACCAATTTCAGGCATTAAAATGACTCTAAACACACTTATTTTAGTTCCAAACGTGATAATTCACATGCAATAGTCATTTACAGTCAAAAAATTAAACATTAAAAAATTACCATTTCTGACCATCTGGAGAAAGTTCGACAGGTCACGGGTCATAATATTTCATCAGAAAATTGATTTTTTTTGTACAGTAGAAAAATTGATTCAAAATGTCACTTGGATTGCGCCTCATGTTGAATAACTACTTTTTAAAGCCTCAATGTGACCAAAAGTGCCATTTTTATAGACTTTTACTCTTACTCAGAAGCTTCTATTTCGACCAATTTCAGGCATTAAAATGACTCTAAACACACTTCTTTTAGTTCCAAAAGTGATAATTCACATGCAATAGTCATTTACAGTCAAAAAATGAAACATTAAAAAATTACCATTTCTGACCATCTGGAGAAAGTTCGACAGGTCACGGGTCATCGTTTTTCATCAGAAAATAAATTTTTTGGACTGTAGAAAAATTGATTGAAAATGTCTTTTGGATTGTGCCTCATGTTGAATAACTACTTTTTAAAGCCTCAATGTGACCAAAATTGCCATTTTTACAGACTTTTTCTGCTACTCAGAAGCTTCTATTTCGAACAATTTCAGGCATTAAAATGACTCTAAACACACTTATTTTAGTTCCAAACGTGATAAATCACATGCAATTGTCATTTACAGTCAAAAAATGAAACATTAAAAAATTACCATTTCTGACTATCTGGAGAAAGTTCGACAGGTCCCGGGTCATCGTTTTTCATCAGAAAATAGATTTTTTTGGACTGTAGAAAAATTTATTGAAAATGTCTTTTGGATTGTGCCTCATGTTGAATAGCTACTTTTTAAAGCCTCAATGTGACCAAAATTGCCATTTTTACAGACTTTTTCTGCTACTCAGAAGCTTCTATTTCGAACAATTTCAGGCATTAAAATGACTCTAAACACACTTATTTTAGTTCCAAACGTGATAATTCACATGCAATAGTCATTGACAGTCACAAAAAGAAGCATTAAAAAATTACCATTTTTGACCATCTGGAGAAAGTTCGACAGGTCACGGGTCATCGTTTTTCATCAGAAAATTGAATTTTTGGACTGTAGAAAAATTGATTCAAAATATCATTTGGTTGGTGCCTCATGTTGAATAACTTCTTTTTGAAGCCTCAATGTGACCAAAATTCCCATTTTTACAGACTTTTTCTCCTACTCAGAAGCTTCTATTTCGAACAATTTCAGGCATTAAAATGACTCTAAACACACTTATTTTAGTTCCAAACGTGATAATTCACATGCCATAGTCATTTACAGTCAAAAAATTAAACATTAAAAAAATTACCATTTCTGACCATCTGGAGAAAGATCGACAGGTCACGGGTCATCGTTTTCCATCAGAAAATAGATTTTTTGGACTGTAGAAAAATTGATTGAAAATGTCTTTTGGATTGTGCCTCATGTTGAATAACTACTTTTTAAAGTCTCAATGTGACCAAAATTGCCATTTTTACAGACTTTTTCTGCTACTCAGAAGCTTCTATTTCGAACAATTTCAGGCATTAAAATGACTCTAAACACACTTATTTTAGTTCCAAACGTGATAATTCACATGCAATTGTCATTTACAGTCAAAAAACTTAACATTAAAAAATTACCATTTCTGACCATCTGGAGAAAGTTCGACAGGTCACGGCTCATTGTTTTTCATCAGAATATGTATTTTTTTGGACTGTAGAAAAATTGATTCAAAATGTCATTTGGATTGTGCCTCATGTTGAATAACTACTTTTTAAAGCTTTAATGTGACCAAAATTGCCAGTTTTTACAGACTTTTTCTCGTACTCAAAAGCTTCTATTTCGACCAATTTCAGGCATTAAAATGACTCTAAACACACTTATTTTAGTTCCAAACGTGATAATTCACATGCAATAGTCATTGACAGTCACAAAAAGAAGCATTAAAAAATTACCATTTCTGACCATCTGGAAAAAGTTCGACAGGTCATCGTTTTTCATCAGAAAATTGAATTTTTGGACTGTAGAAAAATTGATTCAAAATATCATTTGGTTGGTGCCTCATGTTGAATAACTTCTTTTTGAAGCCTAAATGTGACCAAAATTCCCATTTTTACAGACATTTTCTCCTACTCAGAAGCTTCTATTTCAACCAATTTCAGGCATTAAAATGACTCTAAACACACTTATTTTAGTTCCAAACTTGATAATTCACATGCAATTGTCATTTACAGTAAAAAAACTTAACATTAAAAAATTACCATTTCTGACCATCTGGAGAAAGTTCGACAGGTCACGGCTCATTGTTTTTCATCAGAAAATGTATTTTTTGGGACTGTAGAAAAATTGATTCAAAATGTCATTTGGATTGTGCCTCATGTTGAATAACTACTTTTTAAAGTCTCAATGTGACCAAAATTGCCATTTTTACAGACTTTTTCTGCTACTCAAAAGCTTCTATTTCGACCAATTTCAGGCATTAAAATGACTCTAAACACACTTATTTTAGTTCCAAACGTGATAATTCACATGCAATAGTCATTTACAGTCAAAAAATTAAACATTAAAAAATTACCATTTCTGACCATCTGGAGAAAGTTCGACAGGTCACGGGTCATCGTTTTTCATCAGAAAATAGATTTTTTGGATTGTAGAAAAATTGATTGAAAATGTCTTTTGGATTGTGCCTCATGTTGAATAACTACTTTTTAAAGCCTCAATGTGACCAAAATTGCCATTTTTACAGACTTTTTCTGCTACTCAGAAGCTTCTATTTCGAGCAATTTCAGGCATTAAAATGACTCTAAACACACTTATTTTAGTTCCAAACATTATAATTCACATGCAATAGTCATTTACAGTCAAAAAATGAAACATTAAAAAATTACCATTTCTGACCATCTGGAGAAAGTTCGACAGGTCACGGGTCATCGTTTTTCATCAGAAAATAGATTTTTTGGACTGTAGAAAAATTGATTGAAAATGTCTTTTGGATTGTGCCTCATGTTGAATAACTACTTTTTAAAGCTTCAATGTGACCAAAATTGCCATTTTTACAGACTTTTTCTCGTACTCAAAAGCTTCTATTTCGACCAATTTCAGGCATTAAAATGAGTCTAAACACAATTATTTTAGCTCCAAGAGTCCTAATTCACATGCAGTGTTCATTTACAGTCAAAAAATTAAACATAAAAAAATTACCATTTCTGACCATCTGGAGAAAGTTCGACAGGTCACGGGTCATCGTTTTTCATCAGAAAATTGAATTTTTGGACTGTAGAAAAATTGATTCAAAATATCATTTGGTTGGTGCCTCATGTTGAATAACTTCTTTTTGAAGCCTCAATGTGACCAAAATTCCCATTTTTACAGACTTTTTCTCCTACTCAGAAGCTTCTATTTCAACCAATTTCAGGCATTAAAATGACTCTAAACACACTTATTTTAGTTCCAAGCGTGATAATTCACATGCAATTGTCATTTACAGTCAAAAAACTTAACATTAAAAAATTACCATTTCTGACCATCTGGAGAAAGTTCGACAGGTCACGGCTCATTGTTTTTCATCAGAAAATTTATTTTTTGGGACTGTAGAAAAATTGATTCAAAATGTCTTTTGGATTGTGCCTCATGTTGAATAACTAGTTTTTAAAGCCTCAATGTGACCAAAATTGCCATTTTTACAGACTTTTTCTCCTACTCAGAAGCTTCTATTTCGACCAATTTCAGGCATTAAAATGACTCTATACACACTTATTTTAGTTCCAAACGTGATAATTCACATGCAATAGTCATTTACAGTCAAAAAATGAAACATTAAAAAATTACCATTTCTGACCATCTGGAGAAAGTTCGACAGGTCACGGGTCAT
This sequence comes from Triturus cristatus, assembly GCF_964204655.1. Classification (NCBI taxonomy): domain Eukaryota; kingdom Metazoa; phylum Chordata; class Amphibia; order Caudata; family Salamandridae; genus Triturus; species Triturus cristatus. The sequence continues at coordinate 956,744,691 of NC_140593.1, read as the reverse complement.
CGTTTTTCATCAGAAAATAGATTTTTTGGACTGTAGAAAAATTGATTGAAAATGTCTTTTGGATTGTGCCTCATGTTGAATAGCTACTTTTTAAAGCCTCAATGTGACCAAAATTGCCATTTTTACAGACTTTTTCTGCTACTCAGAAGCTTCTATTTCGAACAATTTCAGGCATTAAAATGACTCTAAACACACTTATTTTAGTTCCAAACGTGATAATTCACATGCAATAGTCATTGACAGTCACAAAAAGAAGCATTAAAAAATTACCATTTCTGACCATCTGGATAAAGTTCGACAGGTCACGGCTCATTGTTTTTCATCAGAAAATGTATTTTTTGGGACTGTAGAAAAATTGATTCAAAATGTCATTTGGATTGTGCCTCATGTTGAATAACTACTTTTTAAAGCTTCAATGTGACCAAAATTGCCAGTTTTTACAAACTTTTTCTCGTACTCAAAAGCTTCTATTTCGACCAATTTCAGGCATTAAAATGACTCTAAACACAATTATTTTTGTTCCAAACGTGATAATTCACATGCAATTGTCATTTACAGTCAAAAAATGAAACATTAAAAAATGTCCATTACTGACCATCTGGAGAAAGTTCGAAAAGTCACGGGTCATCGTTTTTCATCAGAAAATTGATTTTTTGGACTGTAGAAAAATTGTTTGAAAATGTCTTTTGGATTGTGCCTCATGTTGAATAACTACTTTTTAAAGCCTCAATGTGACCAAAATTGCCATTTTTACAGACTTTTTCTCCTACTCAGAAGCTTCTATTTCGACCAATTTCAGGCATTAAAATGACTCTAAACACACTTATTTTAGTTCCAAACGTGATAATTCACATGCAATAGTCATTTACAGTCAAAAAATTAAACATTAAAAAATTACCATTTCTGACCATCTGGAGAAAGTTCGACAGGTCACGGGTCATCGTTTTTCATCAGAAAATAGATTTTTTGGACTGTAGTAAAATTGATTGAAAATGTCTTTTGGATTGTGCCTCATGTTGAATAACTACTTTTTAAAGCTTCAATGTGACCAAAATTGCCATTTTTACAGACTTTTTCTCGTACTCAAAAGCTTCTATTTCGACCAATTTCAGGCATTAAAATGAGTCTAAACACAATTATTTTAGCTCCAAGAGTCCTAATTCACATGCAGTGTTCATTTACAGTCAAAAAATTAAACATAAAAAATTACCATTTCTGACCATCTGGAGAAAGTTCGACAGGTCACGGGTCATAATATTTCATCAGAAAATTGAGTTTTTTTGTACAGTAGAAAAATTGATTCAAAATGTCACTTGGATTGCGCCTCATGTTGAATAACTACTTTTTAAAGCCTCAATGTGACCAAAAGTGCCAGTTTTTACAAACTTTTTCTCGTACTCAAAAGCTTCTATTTCGACCAATTTCAGGCATTAAAATGACTCTAAACACAATTATTTTTGTTCCAAACGTGATAATTCACATGCAATTGTCATTTACAGTCAAAAAATGAAACATTAAAAAAAGTCCATTACTGACCATCTGGAGAAAGTTCGAAAAGTCACGGGTCATCGTTTTTCATCAGAAAATTGATTTTTTTGGACTGTAGAAAAATCGTTTGAAAATGTCTTTTGGATTGTGCCTCATGTTGAATAACTAATTTTTAAAGCCTCAATGTGACCAAAATTGCCATTTTTACAGACTTTTTCTCCTACTCAGAAGCTTCTATTTCGACCAATTTCAGGCATTAAAATGACTCTAAACACACTTATTTTAGTTCCAAACGTGATAATTCACATGCAATAGTCATTTACAGTCAAAAAATTAAACATTAAAAAATTACCATTTCTGACCATCTGGAGAAAGTTCGACAGGTCACGGGTCATAATATTTCATCAGAAAATTGAGTTTTTTTGTACAGTAGAAAAATTGATTCAAAATGTCACTTGGATTGCGCCTCATGTTGAATAACTACTTTTTAAAGCCTCAATGTCACCAAAAGTGCCATTTTTATAGACTTTTACTCTTACTCAGAAGCTTCTATTTCGACCAATTTCAGGCATTAAAATGACTCTAAACACAATTATTTTTGTTCCAAACGTGATAATTCACATGCAATTGTCATTTACAGTCAAAAAATGAAACATTAAAAAAAGTCCATTACTGACCATCTGGAGAAAGTTCGAAAAGTCACGGGTCATCGTTTTTCTTCAGAAAATTGATTTTTTGGACTGTAGAAAAATCGTTTGAAAATGTCTTTTGGATTGTGCCTCATGTTGAATAACTACTTTTTAAAGCCTCAATGTAACCAAAATTGCCATTTTTACAGACTTTTTCTGCTACTCAGAAGCTTCTATTTCGAACAATTTCAGGCATTAAAATGACTCTAAACACACTTATTTTAGTTCCAAACGTGATAAATCACATGCAATAGTCATTTACAGTCAAAAAATGAAACATTAAAAAATTACCATTTCTGACTATCTGGAGAAAGTTCGACAGGTCCCGGGTCATCGTTTTTCATCAGAAAATAGATTTTTTGGACTGTAGAAAAATTGATTGAAAATGTCTTTTGGATTGTGCCTCATGTTGAATAGCTACTTTTTAAAGCCTCAATGTGACCAAAATTGCCATTTTTACAGACTTTTTCTGCTACTCAGAAGCTTCTATTTCGAACAATTTCAGGCATTAAAATGACTCTAAACACACTTATTTTAGTTCCAAACGTGATAATTCACATGCCATAGTCATTTACAGTCAAAAAATTAAACATTAAAAAAATTACCATTTCTGACCATCTGGAGAAAGATCGACAGGTCACGGGTCATCGTTTTCCATCAGAAAATTGATTTTTTGGACTGTAGAAAATTTGATTCAAAATATCATTTGGTTGGTGCCTCATGTTGAATAACTTCTTTTTGAAGCCTCAATGTGACCAAAATTCCCATTTTTACAGACTTTTTCTCGTACTCAAAAGCTTCTATTTCAACCAATTTCAGGCATTAAAATGACTCTAAACACACTAATTTTATTTCCAAACATGATAATTCACATGCAATTGTCATTTACAGTCAAAAAATTAAACATTAAAAAATTTCCATTACTGACCATCTGGAGAAAGTTCGAAAAATCACGGGTCATCGTTTTTCATCAGAAAATTGATTTTTTGGATTGTAGAAAAATTGATTGAAAATGTCTTTTGGATTGTGCCTCATGTTGAATAACTACTTTTTAATGCCTCAATGTGACCAAAATTGCCATTTTTACAGACTTTTTCTGCTACTCAGAAGCTTCTATTTCGAACAATTTCAGGCATTAAAATGACTCTAAACACACTTATTTTAGTTCCAAACGTGATAAATCACTTGCAATAGTCATTTACAGTCAAAAAATGAAACATTAAAAAATTACCATTTCTGACTATCTGGAGAAAGTTCGACAGGTCCCGGGTCATCGTTTTTCATCAGAAAATAGATTTTTTGGACTGTAGAAAAATTGATTGAAAATGTCTTTTGGATTGTGCCTCATGTTGAATAGCTACTTTTTAAAGCCTCAATGTGACCAAAATTGCCATTTTTACAGACTTTTTCTGCTACTCAGAAGCTTCTATTTCGAACAATTTCAGGCATTAAAATGACTCTAAACACACTTATTTTAGTTCCAAACGTGATAAATCACATGCAATTGTCATTTACAGTCAAAAAATGAAACATTAAAAAATTACCATTTCTGACTATCTGGAGAAAGTTCGACAGGTCCCGGGTCATCGTTTTTCATCAGAAAATAGATTTTTTTGGACTGTAGAAAAATTTATTGAAAATGTCTTTTGGATTGTGCCTCATGTTGAATAGCTACTTTTTAAAGCCTCAATGTGACCAAAATTGCCATTTTTACAGACTTTTTCTGCTACTCAGAAGCTTCTATTTCGAACAATTTCAGGCATTAAAATGACTCTAAACACACTTATTTTAGTTCCAAACGTGATAATTCACATGCAATAGTCATTGACAGTCACAAAAAGAAGCATTAAAAAATTACCATTTCTGACCATCTGGATAAAGTTCGACAGGTCACGGCTCATTGTTTTTCATCAGAAAATGTATTTTTTGGGACTGTAGAAAAATTGATTCAAAATGTCATTTGGATTGTGCCTCATGTTGAATAACTAATTTTTAAAGCTTCAATGTGACCAAAATTGCCAGTTTTTACAAACTTTTTCTCGTACTCAAAAGCTTCTATTTCGACCAATTTCAGGCATTAAAATGACTCCAAACACAATTATTTTTGTTCCAAACGTGATAATTCACATGCAATTGTCATTTACAGTCAAAAAATGAAACATTAAAAAATGTCCATTACTGACCATCTGGAGAAAGTTCGAAAAGTCACGGGTCATCGTTTTTCATCAGAAAATTGATTTTTTGGACTGTAGAAAAATTGTTTGAAAATGTCTTTTGGATTGTGCCTCATGTTGAATAACTAATTTTTAAAGCCTCAATGTGACCAAAATTGCCATTTTTACAGACTTTTTCTCCTACTCAGAAGCTTCTATTTCGACCAATTTCAGGCATTAAAATGACTCTAAACACACTTATTTTAGTTCCAAACGTGATAATTCACATGCAATAGTCATTTACAGTCAAAAAATTAAACATTAAAAAATTACCATTTCTGACCATCTGGAGAAAGTTCGACAGGGCACGGGTCATCATTTTTCATCAGAAAATTGATTTTTTGGATTGTAGAAAAATTGATTGAAAATGTCTTTTGGATTGTGCCTCATGTTGAATAACTACTTTTTAAAGCCTCAATGTGACCAAAATTGCCATTTTTACAGACTTTTTCTGCTACTCAGAAGCTTCTATTTCGACCAATTTCAGGCATTAAAATGAGTCTAAACACAATTATTTTAGCTCCAAGAGTCCTAATTCACATGCAGTGTTCATTTACAGTCAAAAAATTAAACATAAAAAATTACCATTTCTGACCATCTGGAGAAAGTTCGACAGGTCACGGGTCATAATATTTCATCAGAAAATTGAGTTTTTTTGTACAGTAGAAAAATTGATTCAAAATGTCACTTGGATGGCGCCTCATGTTGAATAACTACTTTTTAAAGCCTCAATGTGACCAAAAGTGCCAGTTTTTACAAACTTTTTCTCGTACTCAAAAGCTTCTATTTCGACCAATTTCAGGCATTAAAATGACTCTAAACACAATTATTTTTGTTCCAAACGTGATAATTCACATGCAATTGTCATTTACAGTCAAAAAATGAAACATTAAAAAATGTCCATTACTGACCATCTGGAGAAAGTTCGAAAAGTCACGGGTCATCGTTTTTCATCAGAAAATTGATTTTTTGGACTGTAGAAAAATTGTTTGAAAATGTCTTTTGGATTGTGCCTCATGTTGAATAACTAATTTTTAAAGCCTCAATGTGACCAAAATTGCCATTTTTACAGACTTTTTCTCCTACTCAGAAGCTTCTATTTCGACCAATTTCAGGCATTAAAATGACTCTAAACACACTTATTTTAGTTCCAAACGTGATAATTCACATGCAATAGTCATTTACAGTCAAAAAATTAAACATTAAAAAATTACCATTTCTGACCATCTGGAGACAGGTCACGGGTCATAATATTTCATCAGAAAATTGATTTTTTTTGTACAGTAGAAAAATTGATTCAAAATGTCACTTGGATTGCGCCTCATGTTGAATAACTACTTTTTAAAGCCTCAATGTGACCAAAAGTGCCATTTTTATAGACTTTTACTCTTACTCAGAAGCTTCTATTTCGACCATTTTCAGGCATTAAAATGACTCTAAACACACTTCTTTTAGTTCCAAAAGTGATAATTCACATGCAATAGTCATTTACAGTCAAAAAATGAAACATTAAAAAATTACCATTTCTGACCATCTGGAGAAAGTTCGACAGGTCACGGGTCATCGTTTTTCATCAGAAAATAAATTTTTTGGACTGTAGAAAAATTGATTGAAAATGTCTTTTGGATTGTGCCTCATGTTGAATAACTACTTTTTAAAGCTTCAATGTGACCAAAATTGCCATTTTTACAGCCTTTTTCTCGTACTCAAAAGCTTCTATTTCGACCAATTTCAGGCATTAAAATGAGTCTAAACACAATTATTTTAGCTCCAAGAGTCCTAATTCACATGCAGTGTTCATTTACAGTCAAAAAATTAAACATAAAAAAATTACCATTTCTGACCATCTGGAGAAAGTTCGACAGGTCACGGGTCATAATATTTCATCAGAAAATTGAGTTTTTTTGTACAGTAGAAAAATTGATTCAAAATGTCACTTGGATTGCGCCTCATGTTGAATAACTACTTTTTAAAGCCTCAATGTGACCAAAAGTGCAATTTTTATAGACTTTTACTCTTACTCAGAAGCTTCTATTTCGACCAATTTCAGGCATTAAAATGACTCTAAACACACTTCTTTTAGTTCCAAAAGTGATAATTCACATGCAATAGTCATTTACAGTCAAAAAATTAAACATTAAAATATTACCATTGCTGACCATCTGGAGAAAGTTCGACAGGTCACGGGTCATCGTTTTTCATCAGAAAATTGATTTTTTGGATTGTAGAAAAATTGGTTGAAAATGTCTTTTGGATTGTGCCTCATGTTGAATAACTACTTTTTAAAGCCTCAATGTGACCAAAATTGCCATTTTTACAGACTTTTTCTGCTACTCAGAAGCTTCTATTTCGAACAATTTCAGGCATTAAAATGACTCTAAACACACTTATTTTAGTTCCAAACGTGATAAATCACATGCAATTGTCATTTACAGTCAAAAAATGAAACATTAAAAAATTACCATTTCTGACTATCTGGAGAAAGTTCGACAGGTCCCGGGTCATCGTTTTTCATCAGAAAATAGATTTTTTTGGACTGTAGAAAAATTTATTGAAAATGTCTTTTGGATTGTGCCTCATGTTGAATAGCTACTTTTTAAAGCCTCAATGTGACCAAAATTGCCATTTTTACAGACTTTTTCTGCTACTCAGAAGCTTCTATTTCGAACAATTTCAGGCATTAAAATGACTCTAAACACACTTATTTTAGTTCCAAACGTGATAATTCACATGCAATAGTCATTGACAGTCACAAAAAGAAGCATTAAAAAATTACCATTTTTGACCATCTGGAGAAAGTTCGACAGGTCACGGGTCATCGTTTTTCATCAGAAAATTGAATTTTTGGACTGTAGAAAAATTGATTCAAAATATCATTTGGTTGGTGCCTCATGTTGAATAACTTCTTTTTGAAGCCTCAATGTGACCAAAATTCCCATTTTTACAGACTTTTTCTCCTACTCAGAAGCTTCTATTTCAACCAATTTCAGGCATTAAAATGACTCTAAACACACTTATTTTAGTTCCAAACGTGATAAATCACATGCAATAGTCATTTACAGTCAAAAAATGAAACATTAAAAAATTACCATTTCTGACCGTCTGGAGAAAGTTCGACAGGTCACGGGTCATTGTTTTTCATCAGAAAATGTATTTTTTGGGACTGTAGAAAAATTGATTCAAAATGTCTTTTGGATTGTGCCTCATGTTGAATAACTATTTTTAAAGCCTCAATGTGACCAAAATTGCCATTTTTACAGACTTTTTCTCCTACTCAGAAGCTTCTATTTCGACCAATTTCAGGCATTAAAATGACTCTATACACACTTATTTTAGTTCCAAACGTGATAATTCACATGCAATAGTCATTTACAGTCAAAAAATTAAACATTAAAAAATTACCATTTCTGACCATCTGGAGAAAGTTCGACAGGTCACGGGTCATCGTTTTTCATCAGAAAATTGATTTTTTGGATTGTAGAAAAATTGATTGAAAATGTCTTTTGGATTGTGCCTCATGTTGAATAACTACTTTTTAAAGCCTGAATGTAACCAAAATTGCCATTTTTACAGACTTTTTCTGCTACTCAGAAGCTTCTATTTCGAACAATTTCAGGCATTAAAATGACTCTAAACACACTTATTTTAGTTCCAAACGTGATAAATCACATGCAATAGTCATTTACAGTCAAAAAATGAAACATTAAAAAATTACCATTTCTGACTATCTGGAGAAAGTTCGACAGGTCCCGGGTCATCGTTTTTCATCAGAAAATAGATTTTTTGGACTGTAGAAAAATTGATTGAAAATGTCTTTTGGATTGTGCCTCATGTTGAATAGCTACTTTTTAAAGCCTCAATGTGACCAAAATTGCCATTTTTACAGACTTTTTCTGCTACTCAGAAGCTTCTATTTCGAACAATTTCAGGCATTAAAATGACTCTAAACACACTTATTTTAGTTCCAAACGTGATAATTCACATGCCATAGTCATTTACAGTCAAAAAATTAAACATTAAAAAAATTACCATTTCTGACCATCTGGAGAAAGATCGACAGGTCACGGGTCATCGTTTTCCATCAGAAAATAGATTTTTTGGACTGTAGAAAAATTGATTGAAAATGTCTTTTGGATTGTGCCTCATGTTGAATAACTACTTTTTAAAGTCTCAATGTGACCAAAATTGCCATTTTTACAGACTTTTTCTGCTACTCAGAAGCTTCTATTTCGAACAATTTCAGGCATTAAAATGACTCTAAACACACTTATTTTAGTTCCAAACGTGATAATTCACATGCAATTGTCATTTACAGTCAAAAAACTTAACATTAAAAAATTACCATTTCTGACCATCTGGAGAAAGTTCGACAGGTCACGGCTCATTGTTTTTCATCAGAATATGTATTTTTTTGGACTGTAGAAAAATTGATTCAAAATGTCATTTGGATTGTGCCTCATGTTGAATAACTACTTTTTAAAGCTTTAATGTGACCAAAATTGCCAGTTTTTACAGACTTTTTCTCGTACTCAAAAGCTTCTATTTCGACCAATTTCAGGCATTAAAATGACTCTAAACACACTAATTTTAGTTCCAAACGTGATAAATCACTTGCAATAGTCATTTACAGTCAAAAAATGAAACATTAAAAAATTACCATTTCTGACTATCTGGAGAAAGTTCGACAGGTCCCGGGTCATCGTTTTTCATCAGAAAATAGATTTTTTGGACTGTAGAAAAATTGATTGAAAATGTCTTTTGGATTGTGCCTCATGTTGAATAGCTACTTTTTAAAGCCTCAATGTGACCAAAATTGCCATTTTTACTGACTTTTTCTGCTACTCAGAAGCTTCTATTTCGAACAATTTCAGGCATTAAAATGACTCTAAACACACTTATTTTAGTTCCAAACGTGATAATTCACATGCAATAGTCATTGACAGTCACAAAAAGAAGCATTAAAAAATTACCATTTCTGACCATCTGGAAAAAGTTCGACAGGTCACGGGTCATCGTTTTTCATCAGAAAATTGAATTTTTGGACTGTAGAAAAATTGATTCAAAATATCATTTGGTTGGTGCCTCATGTTGAATAACTTCTTTTTGAAGCCTAAATGTGACCAAAATTCCCATTTTTACAGACATTTTCTCCTACTCAGAAGCTTCTATTTCAACCAATTTCAGGCATTAAAATGACTCTAAATACACTTATTTTAGTTCCAAACGTGATAATTCACATGCAATTGTCATTTACAGTAAAAAAACTTAACATTAAAAAATTACCATTTCTGACCATCTGGAGAAAGTTCGACAGGTCACGGCTCATTGTTTTTCATCAGAAAATGTATTTTTTGGGACTGTAGAAAAATTGATTCAAAATGTCATTTGGATTGTGCCTCATGTTGAATAACTACTTTTTAAAGCTTCAATGTGACCAAAATTGCCAGTTTTTACAGACTTTTTCTCGTACTCAAAAGCTTCTATTTCGACCAATTTCAGGCATTAAAATGACTCTAAACACACTTATTTTAGTTCCAAACGTGATAATTCACATGCAATAGTCATTTACAGACAAAAAATTAAACATTAAAAAATTACCATTTCTGACCATCTGGAGAAAGTTCGACAGGTCACGGGTCATCGTTTTTCATCAGAAAATAGATTTTTTGGATTGTAGAAAAATTGATTGAAAATGTCTTTTGGATTGTGCCTCATGTTGAATAACTACTTTTTAAAGCCTCAATGTGACTAAAATTGCCATTTTTACAGACTTTTTCTGCTACTCAGAAGCTTCTATTTCGAGCAATTTCAGGCATTAAAATGACTCTAAACACACTTATTTTAGTTCCAAACATTATAATTCACATACATAGTCATTTACAGTCAAAAAATGAAACATTAAAAAATTACCATTTCTGACCATCTGGAGAAAGTTCGACAGGTCACGGGTCATCGTTTTTCATCAGAAAATAGATTTTTTGGACTGTAGAAAAATTGATTGAAAATGTCTTTTGGATTGTGCCTCATGTTGAATAACTACTTTTTAAAGCTTCAATGTGACCAAAATTGCCATTTTTACAGACTTTTTCTCGTACTCAAAAGCTTCTATTTCGACCAATTTCAGGCATTAAAATGAGTCTAAACACAATTATTTTAGCTCCAAGAGTCCTAATTCACATGCAGTGTTCATTTACAGTCAAAAAATTAAACATAAAAAAATTATCATTTCTGACCATCTGGAGAAAGTTCGACAGGTCACGGGTCATCGTTTTTCATCAGAAAATTGAATTTTTGGACTGTAGAAAAATTGATTCAAAATATCATTTGGTTGGTGCCTCATGTTGAATAACTTCTTTTTGAAGCCTCAATGTGACCAAAATTCCCATTTTTAAAGACTTTTTCTCCTACTCAGAAGCTTCTATTTCAACCAATTTCAGGCATTAAAATGACTCTAAACACACTTATTTTAGTTCCAAGCGTGATAATTCACATGCAATAGTCATTTACAGTCAAAAAATGAAACATTAAAAAATTACCATTTCTGACCATCTGGAGAAAGTTCGACAGGTCACGGGTCATCGTTTTTCATCAGAAAATAGATTTTTTGGACTGTAGAAAAATTGATTGAAAATGTCTTTTGGATTGTGCCTCATGTTGAATAACTACTTTTAAAAGCTTCAATGTGACCAAAATTGCCATTTTTACAGACTTTTTCTGCTACTCAGAAGCTTCTATTTCGACCAATTTCAGGCATTAAAATGAGTCTAAACACAATTATTTTAGCTCCAAGAGTCCTAATTCACATGCAGTGTTCATTTACAGTCAAAAAATTAAACATAAAAAATTACCATTTCTGACCATCTGGAGAAAGTTCGACAGGTCACGGGTCATAATATTTCATCAGAAAATTGAGTTTTTTTGTACAGTAGAAAAATTGATTCAAAATGTCACTTGGATGGCGCCTCATGTTGAATAACTACTTTTTAAAGCCTCAATGTGACCAAAAGTGCCAGTTTTTACAAACTTTTTCTCGTACTCAAAAGCTTCTATTTCGACCAATTTCAGGCATTAAAATGACTCTAAACACAATTATTTTTGTTCCAAACGTGATAATTCACATGCAATTGTCATTTACAGTCAAAAAATGAAACATTAAAAAATGTCCATTACTGACCATCTGGAGAAAGTTCGAAAAGTCACGGGTCATCGTTTTTCATCAGAAAATTGATTTTTTGGACTGTAGAAAAATTGTTTGAAAATGTCTTTTGGATTGTGCCTCATGTTGAATAACTAATTTTTAAAGCCTCAATGTGACCAAAATTGCCATTTTTACAGACTTTTTCTCCTACTCAGAAGCTTCTATTTCGACCAATTTCAGGCATTAAAATGACTCTAAACACACTTATTTTAGTTCCAAACGTGATAATTCACATGCAATAGTCATTTACAGTCAAAAAATTAAACATTAAAAAATTACCATTTCTGACCATCTGGAGAAAGTTCGACAGGTCACGGGTCATAATATTTCATCAGAAAATTGATTTTTTTTGTACAGTAGAAAAATTGATTCAAAATGTCACTTGGATTGCGCCTCATGTTGAATAACTACTTTTTAAAGCCTCAATGTGACCAAAAGTGCCATTTTTATAGACTTTTACTCTTACTCAGAAGCTTCTATTTCGACCAATTTCAGGCATTAAAATGACTCTAAACACACTTCTTTTAGTTCCAAAAGTGATAATTCACATGCAATAGTCATTTACAGTCAAAAAATGAAACATTAAAAAATTACCATTTCTGACCATCTGGAGAAAGTTCGACAGGTCACGGGTCATCGTTTTTCATCAGAAAATAAATTTTTTGGACTGTAGAAAAATTGATTGAAAATGTCTTTTGGATTGTGCCTCATGTTGAATAACTACTTTTTAAAGCTTCAATGTGACCAAAATTGCCATTTTTACAGCCTTTTTCTCGTACTCAAAAGCTTCTATTTCGACCAATTTCAGGCATTAAAATGAGTCTAAACACAATTATTTTAGCTCCAAGAGTCCTAATTCACATGCAGTGTTCATTTACAGTCAAAAAATTAAACATAAAAAAATTACCATTTCTGACCATCTGGAGAAAGTTCGACAGGTCACGGGTCATAATATTTCATCAGAAAATTGAGTTTTTTTGTACAGTAGAAAAATTGATTCAAAATGTCACTTGGATTGCGCCTCATGTTGAATAACTACTTTTTAAAGCCTCAATGTGACCAAAAGTGCAATTTTTATAGACTTTTACTCTTACTCAGAAGCTTCTATTTCGACCAATTTCAGGCATTAAAATGACTCTAAACACACTTCTTTTAGTTCCAAAAGTGATAATTCACATGCAATAGTCATTTACAGTCAAAAAATTAAACATTAAAAAAATTACCATTGCTGACCATCTGGAGAAAGTTCGACAGGTCACGGGTCATCGTTTTTCATCAGAAAATTGATTTTTTGGATTGTAGAAAAATTGGTTGAAAATGTCTTTTGGATTGTGCCTCATGTTGAATAACTACTTTTTAAAGCCTCAATGTGACCAAAATTGCCATTTTTACAGACTTTTTCTGCTACTCAGAAGCTTCTATTTCGAACAATTTCAGGCATTAAAATGACTCTAAACACACTTATTTTAGTTCCAAACGTGATAAATCACATGCAATTGTCATTTACAGTCAAAAAATGAAACATTAAAAAATTACCATTTCTGACTATCTGGAGAAAGTTCGACAGGTCCCGGGTCATCGTTTTTCATCAGAAAATAGATTTTTTTGGACTGTAGAAAAATTTATTGAAAATGTCTTTTGGATTGTGCCTCATGTTGAATAGCTACTTTTTAAAGCCTCAATGTGACCAAAATTGCCATTTTTACAGACTTTTTCTGCTACTCAGAAGCTTCTATTTCGAACAATTTCAGGCATTAAAATGACTCTAAACACACTTATTTTAGTTCCAAACGTGATAATTCACATGCAATAGTCATTGACAGTCACAAAAAGAAGCATTAAAAAATTACCATTTTTGACCATCTGGAGAAAGTTCGACAGGTCACGGGTCATCGTTTTTCATCAGAAAATTGAATTTTTGGACTGTAGAAAAATTGATTCAAAATATCATTTGGTTGGTGCCTCATGTTGAATAACTTCTTTTTGAAGCCTCAATGTGACCAAAATTCCCATTTTTACAGACTTTTTCTCCTACTCAGAAGCTTCTATTTCAACCAATTTCAGGCATTAAAATGACTCTAAACACACTTATTTTAGTTCCAAACGTGATAAATCACATGCAATAGTCATTTACAGTCAAAAAATGAAACATTAAAAAATTACCATTTCTGACCGTCTGGAGAAAGTTCGACAGGTCACGGCTCATTGTTTTTCATCAGAAAATGTATTTTTTGGGACTGTAGAAAAATTGATTCAAAATGTCTTTTGGATTGTGCCTCATGTTGAATAACTATTTTTAAAGCCTCAATGTGACCAAAATTGCCATTTTTACAGACTTTTTCTCCTACTCAGAAGCTTCTATTTCGACCAATTTCAGGCATTAAAATGACTCTATACACACTTATTTTAGTTCCAAACGTGATAATTCACATGCAATAGTCATTTACAGTCAAAAAATTAAACATTAAAAAATTACCATTTCTGACCATCTGGAGAAAGTTCGACAGGTCACGGGTCATCGTTTTTCATCAGAAAATTGATTTTTTGGATTGTAGAAAAATTGATTGAAAATGTCTTTTGGATTGTGCCTCATGTTGAATAACTACTTTTTAAAGCCTGAATGTAACCAAAATTGCCATTTTTACAGACTTTTTCTGCTACTCAGAAGCTTCTATTTCGAACAATTTCAGGCATTAAAATGACTCTAAACACACTTATTTTAGTTCCAAACGTGATAAATCACATGCAATAGTCATTTACAGTCAAAAAATGAAACATTAAAAAATTACCATTTCTGACTATCTGGAGAAAGTTCGACAGGTCCCGGGTCATCGTTTTTCATCAGAAAATAGATTTTTTGGACTGTAGAAAAATTGATTGAAAATGTCTTTTGGATTGTGCCTCATGTTGAATAGCTACTTTTTAAAGCCTCAATGTGACCAAAATTGCCATTTTTACAGACTTTTTCTGCTACTCAGAAGCTTCTATTTCGAACAATTTCAGGCATTAAAATGACTCTAAACACACTTATTTTAGTTCCAAACGTGATAATTCACATGCCATAGTCATTTACAGTCAAAAAATTAAACATTAAAAAAATTACCATTTCTGACCATCTGGAGAAAGATCGACAGGTCACGGGTCATCGTTTTCCATCAGAAAATAGATTTTTTGGATTGTAGAAAAATTGATTGAAAATGTCTTTTGGATTGTGCCTCATGTTGAATAACTACTTTTTAAAGTCTCAATGTGACCAAAATTGCCATTTTTATAGACTTTTTCTGCTACTCAGAAGCTTCTATTTCGAACAATTTCAGGCATTAAAATGACTCTAAACACACTTATTTTAGTTCCAAACGTGATAATTCACATGCAATTGTCATTTACAGTCAAAAAACTTAACATTAAAAAATTACCATTTCTGACCATCTGGAGAAAGTTCGACAGGTCACGGCTCATTGTTTTTCATCAGAATATGTATTTTTTTGGACTGTAGAAAAATTGATTCAAAATGTCATTTGGATTGTGCCTCATGTTGAATAACTACTTTTTAAAGCTTTAATGTGACCAAAATTGCCAGTTTTTACAGACTTTTTCTCGTACTCAAAAGCTTCTATTTCGACCAATTTCAGGCATTAAAATGACTCTAAACACACTAATTTTAGTTCCAAACGTGATAAATCACTTGCAATAGTCATTTACAGTCAAAAAATGAAACATTAAAAAATTACCATTTCTGACTATCTGGAGAAAGTTCGACAGGTCCCGGGTCATCGTTTTTCATCAGAAAATAGATTTTTTGGACTGTAGAAAAATTGATTGAAAATGTCTTTTGGATTGTGCCTCATGTTGAATAGCTACTTTTTAAAGCCTCAATGTGACCAAAATTGCCATTTTTACTGACTTTTTCTGCTACTCAGAAGCTTCTATTTCGAACAATTTCAGGCATTAAAATGACTCTAAACACACTTATTTTAGTTCCAAACGTGATAATTCACATGCAATAGTCATTGACAGTCACAAAAAGAAGCATTAAAAAATTACCATTTCTGACCATCTGGAAAAAGTTCGACAGGTCACGGGTCATCGTTTTTCATCAGAAAATTGAATTTTTGGACTGTAGAAAAATTGATTCAAAATATCATTTGGTTGGTGCCTCATGTTGAATAACTTCTTTTTGAAGCCTAAATGTGACCAAAATTCCCATTTTTACAGACATTTTCTCCTACTCAGAAGCTTCTATTTCAACCAATTTCAGGCATTAAAATGACTCTAAATACACTTATTTTAGTTCCAAACGTGATAATTCACATGCAATTGTCATTTACAGTAAAAAAACTTAACATTAAAAAATTACCATTTCTGACCATCTGGAGAAAGTTCGACAGGTCACGGCTCATTGTTTTTCATCAGAAAATGTATTTTTTGGGACTGTAGAAAAATTGATTCAAAATGTCATTTGGATTGTGCCTCATGTTGAATAACTACTTTTTAAAGCTTCAATGTGACCAAAATTGCCAGTTTTTACAGACTTTTTCTCGTACTCAAAAGCTTCTATTTCGACCAATTTCAGGCATTAAAATGACTCTAAACACACTTATTTTAGTTCCAAACGTGATAATTCACATGCAATAGTCATTTACAGTCAAAAAATTAAACATTAAAAAATTACCATTTCTGACCATCTGGAGAAAGTTCGACAGGTCACGGGTCATCGTTTTTCATCAGAAAATAGATTTTTTGGATTGTAGAAAAATTGATTGAAAATGTCTTTTGGATTGTGCCTCATGTTGAATAACTACTTTTTAAAGCCTCAATGTGACTAAAATTGCCATTTTTACAGACTTTTTCTGCTACTCAGAAGCTTCTATTTCGAGCAATTTCAGGCATTAAAATGACTCTAAACACACTTATTTTAGTTCCAAACATTATAATTCACATGCAATAGTCATTTACAGTCAAAAAATGAAACATAAAAAAATTACCATTTCTGACCATCTGGAGAAAGTTCGACAGGTCACGGGTCATCGTTTTTCATCAGAAAATTGAATTTTTGGACTGTAGAAAAATTGATTCAAAATATCATTTGGTTGGTGCCTCATGTTGAATAACTTCTTTTTGAAGCCTCAATGTGACCAAAATTCCCATTTTTACAGACTTTTTCTCCTACTCAGAAGCTTCTATTTCAACCAATTTCAGGCATTAAAATGACTCTAAACACACTTATTTTAGTTCCAAGCGTGATAATTCACATGCAATTGTCATTTACAGTCAAAAAACTTAACATTAAAAAATTACCATTTCTGACCATCTGGAGAAAGTTCGACAGGTCACGGCTCATTGTTTTTCATCAGAAAATTTATTTTTTGGGACTGTAGAAAAATTGATTCAAAATGTCTTTTGGATTGTGCCTCATGTTGAATAACTAGTTTTTAAAGCCTCAATGTGACCAAAATTGCCATTTTTACAGACTTTTTCTCCTACTCAGAAGCTTCTATTTCGACCAATTTCAGGCATTAAAATGACTCTATACACACTTATTTTAGTTCCAAACGTGATAATTCACATGCAATAGTCATTTACAGTCAAAAAATGAAACATTAAAAAATTACCATTTCTGACCATCTGGAGAAAGTTCGACAGGTCACGGGTCATCGTTTTTCATCAGAAAATAGATTTTTTGGACTGTAGAAAAATTGATTGAAAATGTCTTTTGGATTGTGCCTCATGTTGAATAGCTACTTTTTAAAGCCTCAATGTGACCAAAATTGCCATTTTTACAGACTTTTTCTGCTACTCAGAAGCTTCTATTTCGAACAATTTCAGGCATTAAAATGACTCTAAACACACTTATTTTAGTTCCAAACGTGATAATTCACATGCAATAGTCATTGACAGTCACAAAAAGAAGCATTCAAAAATTACCATTTCTGACCATCTGGATAAAGTTCGACAGGTCACGGCTCATTGTTTTTCATCAGAAAATGCATTTTTTGGGACTGTAGAAAAACTGATTCAAAATGTCATTTGGATTGTGCCTCATGTTGAATAACTACTTTTTAAAGCTTCAATGTGACCAAAATTGCCAGTTTTTACAAACTTTTTCTCGTACTCAAAAGCTTCTATTTCGACCAATTTCAGGCATTAAAATGACTCTAAACACAATTATTTTTGTTCCAAACGTGATAATTCACATGCAATTGTCATTTACAGTCAAAAAATGAAACATTAAAAAATGTCCATTACTGACCATCTGGAGAAAGTTCGAAAAGTCACGGGTCATCGTTTTTCATCAGAAAATTGATTTTTTGGACTGTAGAAAAATTGTTTGAAAATGTCTTTTGGATTGTGCCTCATGTTGAATAACTACTTTTTAAAGCCTCAATGTGACCAAAATTGCCATTTTTACAGACTTTTTCTCCTACTCAGAAGCTTCTATTTCGACCAATTTCAGGCATTAAAATGACTCTAAACACACTTATTTTAGTTCCAAACGTGATAATTCACATGCAATAGTCATTTACAGTCAAAAAATTAAACATTAAAAAATTACCATTTCTGACCATCTGGAGAAAGTTCGACAGGGCACGGGTCATCGTTTTTCATCAGAAAATTGATTTTTTGGATTGTAGAAAAATTGATTGAAAATGTCTTTTGGATTGTGCCTCATGTTGAATAACTACTTTTTAAAGCCTCAATGTGACCAAAATTGCCATTTTTACAGACTTTTTCTGCTACTCAGAAGCTTCTATTTCGAGCAATTTCAGGCATTAAAATGGCTCTAACACACTTATTTTAGTTCCAAACATTATAATTCACATGCAATAGTCATTTACAGTCAAAAAATGAAACGTTAAAAAATTACCATTTCTGACCATCTGGGGAAAGTTCGACAGGTCACGGGTCATCGTTTTTCATCAGAAAATAGATTTTTTGGACTGTAGAAAAATTGATTGAAAATGTCTTTTGGATTGTGCCTCATGTTGAATAACTACTTTTTAAAGCTTCAATGTGACCAAAATTGCCATTTTTACAGACTTTTTCTCGTACTCAAAAGCTTCTATTTCGACCAATTTCAGGCATTAAAATGAGTCTAAACACAATTATTTTAGCTCCAAGAGTCCTAATTCACATGCAGTGTTCATTTACAGTCAAAAAAAATTAAACATAAAAAATTACCATTTCTGACCATCTGGAGAAAGTTCGACAGGTCACGGGTCATAATATTTCATCAGAAAATTGAGTTTTTTTGTACAGTAGAAAAATTGATTCAAAATGTCACTTGGATTGCGCCTCATGTTGAATAACTACTTTTTAAAGCCTCAATGTGACCAAAAGTGCCAGTTTTTACAAACTTTTTCTCGTACTCAAAAGCTTCTATTACGACCAATTTCAGGCATTAAAATGACTCTAAACACAATTATTTTTGTTCCAAACGTGATAATTCACATGCAATTGTCATTTACAGTCAAAAAATGAAACATTAAAAAAAGTCCATTACTGACCATCTGGAGAAAGTTCGAAAAGTCACGGGTCATCGTTTTTCATCAGAAAATTGATTTTTTGGACTGTAGAAAAATCGTTTGAAAATGTCTTTTGGATTGTGCCTCATGTTGAATAACTAATTTTTAAAGCCTCAATGTGACCAAAATTGCCATTTTTACAGACTTTTTCTCCTACTCAGAAGCTTCTATTTCGACCAATTTCAGGCATTAAAATGACTCTAAACACACTTATTTTAGTTCCAAACGTGATAATTCACATGCAATAGTCATTTACAGTCAAAAAATTAAACATTAAAAAATTACCATTTCTGACCATCTGGAGAAAGTTCGACAGGTCACGGGTCATAATATTTCATCAGAAAATTGAGTTTTTTTGTACAGTAGAAAAATTGATTCAAAATGTCACTTGGATTGCGCCTCATGTTGAATAACTACTTTTTAAAGCCTCAATGTGACCAAAAGTGCCATTTTTATAGACTTTTACTCTTACTCAGAAGCTTCTATTTCGACCAATTTCAGGCATTAAAATGACTCTAAACACACTTCTTTTAGTTCCAAACATTATAATTCACATGCAATAGTCATTTACAGTCAAAAAATGAAACGTTAAAAAATTACCATTTCTGACCATCTGGGGAAAGTTCGACAGGTCACGGGTCATCGTTTTTCATCAGAAAATAGATTTTTTGGACTGTAGAAAAATTGATTGAAAATGTCTTTTGGATTGTGCCTCATGTTGAATAACTACTTTTTAAAGCTTCAATGTGACCAAAATTGCCATTTTTACAGACTTTTTCTCGTACTCAAAAGCTTCTATTTCGACCAATTTCAGGCATTAAAATGAGTCTAAACACAATTATTTTAGCTCCAAGAGTCCTAATTCACATGCAGTGTTCATTTACAGTCAAAAAAAATTAAACATAAAAAATTACCATTTCTGACCATCTGGAGAAAGTTCGACAGGTCACGGGTCATAATATTTCATCAGAAAATTGAGTTTTTTTGTACAGTAGAAAAATTGATTCAAAATGTCACTTGGATTGCGCCTCATGTTGAATAACTACTTTTTAAAGCCTCAATGTGACCAAAAGTGCCAGTTTTTACAAACTTTTTCTCGTACTCAAAAGCTTCTATTACGACCAATTTCAGGCATTAAAATGACTCTAAACACAATTATTTTTGTTCCAAACGTGATAATTCACATGCAATTGTCATTTACAGTCAAAAAATGAAACATTAAAAAAAGTCCATTACTGACCATCTGGAGAAAGTTCGAAAAGTCACGGGTCATCGTTTTTCATCAGAAAATTGATTTTTTGGACTGTAGAAAAATCGTTTGAAAATGTCTTTTGGATTGTGCCTCATGTTGAATAACTACTTTTTAAAGCCTCAATGTGACCAAAATTGCCATTTTTACAGACTTTTTCTGCTACTCAGAAGCTTCTATTTCGAGCAATTTCAGGCATTAAAATGGCTCTAACACACTTATTTTAGTTCCAAACATTATAATTCACATGCAATAGTCATTTACAGTCAAAAAATGAAACGTTAAAAAATTACCATTTCTGACCATCTGGGGAAAGTTCGACAGGTCACGGGTCATCGTTTTTCATCAGAAAATAGATTTTTTGGACTGTAGAAAAATTGATTGAAAATGTCTTTTGGATTGTGCCTCATGTTGAATAACTACTTTTTAAAGCTTCAATGTGACCAAAATTGCCATTTTTACAGACTTTTTCTCGTACTCAAAAGCTTCTATTTCGACCAATTTCAGGCATTAAAATGAGTCTAAACACAATTATTTTAGCTCCAAGAGTCCTAATTCACATGCAGTGTTCATTTACAGTCAAAAAAAAATTAAACATAAAAAATTACCATTTCTGACCATCTGGAGAAAGTTCGACAGGTCACGGGTCATAATATTTCATCAGAAAATTGAGTTTTTTTGTACAGTAGAAAAATTGATTCAAAATGTCACTTGGATTGCGCCTCATGTTGAATAACTACTTTTTAAAGCCTCAATGTGACCAAAAGTGCCAGTTTTTACAAACTTTTTCTCGTACTCAAAAGCTTCTATTACGACCAATTTCAGGCATTAAAATGACTCTAAACACAATTATTTTTGTTCCAAACGTGATAATTCACATGCAATTGTCATTTACAGTCAAAAAATGAAACATTAAAAAAAGTCCATTACTGACCATCTGGAGAAAGTTCGAAAAGTCACGGGTCATCGTTTTTCATCAGAAAATTGATTTTTTTGGACTGTAGAAAAATCGTTTGAAAATGTCTTTTGGATTGTGCCTCATGTTGAATAACTAATTTTTAAAGCCTCAATGTGACCAAAATTGCCATTTTTACAGACTTTTTCTCCTACTCAGAAGCTTCTATTTCGACCAATTTCAGGCATTAAAATGACTCTAAACACACTTATTTTAGTTCCAAACGTGATAATTCACATGCAATAGTCATTTACAGTCAAAAAATTAAACATTAAAAAATTACCATTTCTGACCATCTGGAGAAAGTTCGACAGGTCACGGGTCATAATATTTCATCAGAAAATTGAGTTTTTTTGTACAGTAGAAAAATTGATTCAAAATGTCACTTGGATTGCGCCTCATGTTGAATAACTACTTTTTAAAGCCTCAATGTGACCAAAAGTGCCATTTTTATAGACTTTTACTCTTACTCAGAAGCTTCTATTTCGACCAATTTCAGGCATTAAAATGACTCTAAACACACTTCTTTTAGTTCCAAAAGTGATAATTCACATGCAATAGTCATTTACAGTCAAAAAATGAAACATTAAAAAATTACCATTTCTGACCATCTGGAGAAAGTTCGACAGGTCACGGGTCATCGTTTTTCATCAGAAAATAAATTTTTTGGACTGTAGAAAAATTGATTGAAAATGTCTTTTGGATTGTGCCTCATGTTGAATAACTACTTTTTAAAGCTTCAATGTGACCAAAATTGCCATTTTTACAGACTTTTTCTCGTACTCAAAAGCTTCTATTTCGACCAATTTCAGGCATTAAAATGAGTCTAAACACAATTATTTTAGCTCCAAGAGTCCTAATTCACATGCAGTGTTCATTTACAGTCAAAAAATTAAACATAAAAAAATTACCATTTCTGACCATCTGGAGAAAGTTCGACAGGTCACGGGTCATAATATTTCATCAGAAAATTGAGTTTTTTTGTACAGTAGAAAAATTGATTCAAAATGTCACTTGGATTGCGCCTCATGTTGAATAACTACTTTTTAAAGCCTCAATGTGACCAAAAGTGCCATTTTTATAGACTTTTACTCTTACTCAGAAGCTTCTATTTTGACCAATTTCAGGCATTAAAATGACTCTAAACACACTTCTTTTAGTTCCAAAAGTGATAATTCACATGCAATAGTCATTTACAGTCAAAAAATTAAACATTAAAAAAATTACCATTGCTGACCATCTGGAGAAAGTTCGACAGGTCACGGGTCATCGTTTTTCATCAGAAAATTGATTTTTTGGACTGTAGAAAAATTGATTGAAAATGTCTTTTGGATTGTGCCTCATGTTGAATAACTACTTTTTAAAGCCTCAATGTGACCAAAATTGCCATTTTTACAGACTTTTTCTCCTACTCAGAAGCTTCTATTTCGACCAATTTCAGGCATTAAAATGACTCTAAACACACTTATTTTAGTTCCAAACGTGATAATTCACATGCAATAGTCATTTACAGTCAAAAAATTAAACATTAAAAAAATTACAATTTCGGACCATCTGGAGAAAGTTCGACAGGTCACGGGTCATCGTTTTTCATCAGAAAATTGATTTTTTGGATTGTAGAAAAATTGGTTGAAAATGTCTTTTGGATTGTGCCTCATGTTGAATAACTACTTTTTAAAGCCTCAATGTGACCAAAATTGCCATTTTTACAGACTTTTTCTGCTACTCAGAAGCTTCTATTTCGAACAATTTCAGGCATTAAAATGACTCTAAACACACTTATTTTAGTTCCAAACGTGATAAATCACATGCAATTGTCATTTACAGTCAAAAAATGAAACATTAAAAAATTACCATTTCTGACTATCTGGAGAACGTTCGACAGGTCCCGGGTCATCGTTTTTCATCAGAAAATCGATTTTTTTGGACTGTAGAAAAATTGATTGAAAATGTCTTTTGGATTGTGCCTCATGTTGAATAGCTACTTTTTAAAGCCTCAATGTGACCAAAATTGCCATTTTTACAGACTTTTTCTGCTACTCAGAAGCTTCTATTTCAAACAATTTCAGGCATTAAAATGACTCTAAACACACTTATTTTAGTTCCAAACGTGATAATTCACATGCAATAGTCATTGACAGTCACAAAAAGAAGCATTAAAAAATTACCATTTTTGACCATCTGGAGAAAGTTCGACAGGTCACGGGTCATCGTTTTTCATCAGAAAATTGAATTTTTGGACTGTAGAAAAATTGATTCAAAATATCATTTGGTTGGTGCCTCATGTTGAATAACTTCTTTTTGAAGCCTCAATGTGACCAAAATTCCCATTTTTACAGACTTTTTCTCCTACTCAGAAGCTTCTATTTCAACCAATTTCAGGCATTAAAATGACTCTAAACACACTTATTTTAGTTCCAAACGTGATAAATCACATGCAATAGTCATTTACAGTCAAAAAATGAAACATTAAAAAATTACCATTTCTGACCGTCTGGAGAAAGTTCGACAGGTCACGGCTCATTGTTTTTCATCAGAAAATGTATTTTTTGGGACTGTAGAAAAATTGATTCAAAATGTCTTTTGGATTGTGCCTCATGTTGAATAACTACTTTTTAAAGCCTCAATGTGACCAAAATTGCCATTTTTACAGACTTTTTCTCCTACTCAGAAGCTTCTATTTCGACCAATTTCAGGCATTAAAATGACTCTATACACACTTATTTTAGTTCCAAACATGATAATTCACATGCAATAGTCATTTATAGTCAAAAAATTAAACATTAAAAAATTACCATTTCTGACCATCTGGAGAAAGTTCGACAGGTCACGGGTCATCGTTTTTCATCAGAAAATTGATTTTTTGGATTGTAGAAAAATTGATTGAAAATGTCTTTTGGATTGTGCCTCATGTTGAATAATTACTTTTTAAAGCCTCAATGTAACCAAAATTGCCATTTTTACAGACTTTTTCTGCTACTCAGAAGCTTCTATTTCGAACAATTTCAGGCATTAAAATGACTCTAAACACACTTATTTTAGTTCCAAACGTGATAAATCACATGCAATAGTCATTTACAGTCAAAAAAATGAAACATTAAAAAATTACCATTTCTGACTATCTGGAGAAAGTTCGACAGGTCCCGGGTCATCGTTTTTCATCAGAAAATAGATTTTTTGGACTGTAGAAAAATTGATTGAAAATGTCTTTTGGATTGTGCCTCATGTTGAATAGCTACTTTTTAAAGCCTCAATGTGACCAAAATTGCCATTTTTACAGACTTTTTCTGCTACTCAGAAGCTTCTATTTCGAACAATTTCAGGCATTAAAATGACTCTAAACACACTTATTTTAGTTCCAAACGTGATAATTCACATGCCATAGTCATTTACAGTCAAAAAATTAAACATTAAAAAAATTACCATTTCTGACCATCTGGAGAAAGATCGACAGGTCACGGGTCATCGTTTTCCATCAGAAAATTGATTTTTTGGACTGTAGAAAATTTGATTCAAAATATCATTTGGTTGGTGCCTCATGTTGAATAACTTCTTTTTGAAGCCTCAATGTGACCAAAATTCCCATTTTTACAGACTTTTTCTCCTACTCAGAAGCTTCTATTTCAACCAATTTCAGGCATTAAAATGACTCTAAACACACTTATTTTAGTTCCAAACGTGATAATTCACATGCAATTGTCATTTACAGTCAAAAAACTTAACATTAAAAAATTACCATTTCTGACCATCTGGAGAAAGTTCGACAGGTCACGGCTCATTGTTTTTCATCAGAATATGTATTTTTTTGGACTGTAGAAAAATTGATTCAAAATGTCATTTGGATTGTGCCTCATGTTGAATAACTACTTTTTAAAGCTTTAATGTGACCAAAATTGCCAGTTTTTACAGACTTTTTCTCGTACTCAAAAGCTTCTATTTCGACCAATTTCAGGCATTAAAATGACTCTAAACACACTAATTTTATTTCCAAACATGATAATTCACATGCAATTGTCATTTACAGTCAAAAAATTAAACATTAAAAAATTTCCATTACTGACCATCTGGAGAAAGTTCGAAAAGTCACGGGTCATCGTTTTTCATCAGAAAATTGATTTTTTGGACTGTAGAAAAATTGTTTGAAAATGTCTTTTGGATTGTGCCTCATGTTGAATAACTAATTTTTAAAGCCTCAATGTGACCAAAATTGCCATTTTTACAGACTTTTTCTCCTACTCAGAAGCTTCTATTTCGACCAATTTCAGGCATTAAAATGACTCTAAACACACTTATTTTAGTTCCAAACGTGATAATTCACATGCAATAGTCATTTACAGTCAAAAAATTAAACATTAAAAAATTACCATTTCTGACCATCTGGAGAAAGTTCGACAGGTCACGGGTCATCGTTTTTCATCAGAAAATTGATTTTTTGGATTGTAGAAAAATTGATTGAAAATGTCTTTTGGATTGTGCCTCATGTTGAATAACTACTTTTTAATGCCTCAATGTGACCAAAATTGCCATTTTTACAGACTTTTTCTGCTACTCAGAAGCTTCTATTTCGAACAATTTCAGGCATTAAAATGACTCTAAACACACTTATTTTAGTTCCAAACGTGATAAATCACTTGCAATAGTCATTTACAGTCAAAAAATGAAACATTAAAAAATTACCATTTCTGACTATCTGGAGAAAGTTCGACAGGTCCCGGGTCATCGTTTTTCATCAGAAAATAGATTTTTTGGACTGTAGAAAAATTGATTGAAAATGTCTTTTGGATTGTGCCTCATGTTGAATAGCTACTTTTTAAAGCCTCAATGTGACCAAAATTGCCATTTTTACAGACTTTTTCTGCTACTCAGAAGCTTCTATTTCGAACAATTTCAGGCATTAAAATGACTCTAAACACACTTATTTTAGTTCCAAACGTGATAATTCACATGCAATAGTCATTGACAGTCACAAAAAGAAGCCTTAAAAAATTACCATTTCTGACCATCTGGAGAAAGTTCGACAGGTCACGGGTCATCGTTTTTCATCAGAAAATTGAATTTTTGGACTGTAGAAAAATTGATTCAAAATATCATTTGGTTGGTGCCTCATGTTGAATAACTTCTTTTTGAAGCCTAAATGTGACCAAAACTCCCATTTTTACAGACATTTTCTCCTACTCAGAAGCTTCTATTTCAACCAATTTCAGGCATTAAAATGACTCTAAACACACTTATTTTAGTTCCAAACGTGATAATTCACATGCAATTGTCATTTACAGTAAAAAAACTTAACATTAAAAAATTACCATTTCTGACCATCTGGAGAAAGTTCGACAGGTCACGGCTCATTGTTTTTCATCAGAAAATGTATTTTTTGGGACTGTAGAAAAATTGATTCAAAATGTCATTTGGATTGTGCCTCATGTTGAATAACTACTTTTTAAAGCTTCAATGTGACCAAAATTGCCAGTTTTTACAGACTTTTTCTCGTACTCAAAAGCTTCTATTTCGACCAATTTCAGGCATTAAAATGACTCTAAACACACTTATTTTAGTTCCAAACGTGATAATTCATATGCAATAGTCATTTACAGTCAAAAAATTAAACATTAAAAAATTACCATTTCTGACCATCTGGAGAAAGTTCGACAGGTCACGGCTCATTGTTTTTCATCAGAAAATGTATTTTTTGGGACTGTAGAAAAATTGATTCAAAATGTCTTTTGGATTGTGCCTCATGTTGAATAGCTACTTTTTAAAGCCTCAATGTGACCAAAATTGCCATTTTTACAGACTTTTTCTGCTACTCAGAAGCTTCTATTTCGAACAATTTCAGGCATTAAAATGACTCTAAACACACTTATTTTAGTTCCAAACGTGATAATTCACATGCAATAGTCATTGACAGTCACAAAAAGAAGCATTAAAAAATTACCATTTTTGACCATCTGGAGAAAGTTCGACAGGTCACGGGTCATTGTTTTTCATCAGAAAATTGAATTTTTGGACTGTAGAAAAATTGATTCAAAATATCATTTTGGTTGGTGCCTCATGTTGAATAACTTCTTTTTGAAGCCTCAATGTGACCAAAATTCCCATTTTTACAGACTTTTTCTCCTACTCAGAAGCTTCTATTTCAACCAATTTCAGGCATTAAAATGACTCTAAACACACTTATTTTAGTTCCAAACGTGATAAATCACATGCAATAGTCATTTACAGTCAAAAAATGAAACATTAAAAAATTACCATTTCGGACCGTCTGGAGAAAGTTCGACAGGTCACGGCTCATTGTTTTTCATCAGAAAATGTATTTTTTGGGACTGTAGAAAAATTGATTCAAAATGTCTTTTGGATTGTGCCTCATGTTGAATAGCTACTTTTTAAAGCCTCAATGTGACCAAAATTGCCATTTTTACAGACTTTTTCTGCTACTCAGAAGCTTCTATTTCGAACAATTTCAGGCATTAAAATGACTCTAAACACACTTATTTTAGTTCCAAACGTGATAATTCACATGCAATAGTCATTGACAGTCACAAAAAGAAGCATTAAAAAATTACCATTTTTGACCATCTGGAGAAAGTTCGACAGGTCACGGGTCATCGTTTTTCATCAGAAAATTGAATTTTTGGACTGTAGAAAAATTGATTCAAAATATCATTTGGTTGGTGCCTCATGTTGAATAACTTCTTTTTGAAGCCTCAATGTGACCAAAATTCCCATTTTTACAGACTTTTTCTCCTACTCAGAAGCTTCTATTTCAACCAATTTCAGGCATTAAAATGACTCTAAACACACTTATTTTAGTTCCAAACGTGATAAATCACATGCAATAGTCATTTACAGTCAAAAAATGAAACATTAAAAAATTACCATTTCTGACCGTCTGGAGAAAGTTCGACAGGTCACGGCTCATTGTTTTTCATCAGAAAATGTATTTTTTGGGACTGTAGAAAAATTGATTCAAAATGTCTTTTGGATTGTGCCTCATGTTGAATAACTACTTTTTAAAGCCTCAATGTGACCAAAATTGCCATTTTTACAGACTTTTTTCTCCTACTCAGAAGCTTCTATTTCGACCAATTTCAGGCATTAAAATGACTCTATACACACTTATTTTAGTTCCAAACGTGATAATTCACATGCAATAGTCATTTATAGTCAAAAAATTAAACATTAAAAAATTACCATTTCTGACCATCTGGAGAAAGTTCGACAGGTCACGGGTCATCGTTTTTCATCATAAAATTGATTTTTTGGATTGTAGAAAAATTGATTGAAAATGTCTTTTGGATTGTGCCTCATGTTGAATAATAACTTTTTAAAGCCTCAATGTAACCAAAATTGCCATTTTTACAGACTTTTTCTGCTACTCAGAAGCTTCTATTTCGAACAATTTCAGGCATTAAAATGACTCTAAACACACTTATTTTAGTTCCAAACGTGATAAATCACATGCAATAGTCATTTACAGTCAAAAAATGAAACATTAAAAAATTACCATTTCTGACTATCTGGAGAAAGTTCGACAGGTCCCGGGTCATCGTTTTTCATCAGAAAATAGATTTTTTGGACTGTAGAAAAATTGATTGAAAATGTCTTTTGGATTGTGCCTCATGTTGAATAGCTACTTTTTAAAGCCTCAATGTGACCAAAATTGCCATTTTTACAGACTTTTTCTGCTACTCAGAAGCTTCTATTTCGAACAATTTCAGGCATTAAAATGACTCTAAACACACTTATTTTAGTTCCAAACGTGATAATTCACATGCCATAGTCATTTACAGTCAAAAAATTAAACATTAAAAAAATTACCATTTCTGACCATCTGGAGAAAGATCGACAGGTCACGGGTCATCGTTTTCCATCAGAAAATTGATTTTTTGGACTGTAGAAAATTTGATTCAAAATATCATTTGGTTGGTGCCTCATGTTGAATAACTTCTTTTTGAAGCCTCAATGTGACCAAAATTCCCATTTTTACAGACTTTTTCTCCTACTCAGAAGCTTCTATTTCAACCAATTTCAGGCATTAAAATGACTCTAAACACACTTATTTTAGTTCCAAACGTGATAATTCACATGCAATTGTCATTTACAGTCAAAAAACTTAACATTAAAAAATTACCATTTCTGACCATCTGGAGAAAGTTCGACAGGTCACGGCTCATTGTTTTTCATCAGAATATGTATTTTTTTGGACTGTAGAAAAATTGATTCAAAATGTCATTTGGATTGTGCCTCATGTTGAATAACTACTTTTTAAAGCTTTAATGTGACCAAAATTGCCAGTTTTTACAGACTTTTTCTCGTACTCAAAAGCTTCTATTTCGACCAATTTCAGGCATTAAAATGACTCTAAACACACTAATTTTATTTCCAAACATGATAATTCACATGCAATTGTCATTTACAGTCAAAAAATTAAACATTAAAAAATTTCCATTACTGACCATCTGGAGAAAGTTCGAAAAGTCACGGGTCATCGTTTTTCATCAGAAAATTGATTTTTTGGACTGTACAAAAATTGTTTGAAAATGTCTTTTGGATTGTGCCTCATGTTGAATAACTAATTTTTAAAGCCTCAATGTGACCAAAATTGCCATTTTTACAGACTTTTTCTCCTACTCAGAAGCTTCTATTTCGACCAATTTCAGGCATTAAAATGACTCTAAACACACTTATTTTAGTTCCAAACGTGATAAATCACATGCAATAGTCATTTACAGTCAAAAAATTAAACATTAAAAAATTACCATTTCTGACCATCTGGAGAAAGTTCGACAGGTCACGGGTCATCGTTTTTCATCAGAAAATTGATTTTTTGGATTGTAGAAAAATTGATTGAAAATGTCTTTTGGATTGTGCCTCATGTTGAATAACTACTTTTTAATGCCTCAATGTGACCAAAATTGCCATTTTTACAGACTTTTTCTGCTACTCAGAAGCTTCTATTTCGAACAATTTCAGGCATTAAAATGACTCTAAACACACTTATTTTAGTTCCAAACGTGATAAATCACTTGCAATAGTCATTTACAGTCAAAAAATGAAACATTAAAAAATTACCATTTCTGACTATCTGGAGAAAGTTCGACAGGTCACGGGTCATCGTTTTTCATCAGAAAATTGAATTTTTGGACTGTAGAAAATTTGATTGAAAATGTCTTTTGGATTGTGCCTCATGTTGAATAGCTACTTTTTAAAGCCTCAATGTGACCAAAATTGCCATTTTTACAGACTTTTTCTGCTACTCAGAAGCTTCTATTTCGAACAATTTCAGGCATTAAAATGACTCTAAACACACTTATTTTAGTTCCAAACGTGATAATTCACATGCAATTGTCATTTACAGTAAAAAAACTTAACATTAAAAAATTACCATTTCTGACCATCTGGAGAAAGTTCGACAGGTCACGGCTCATTGTTTTTCATCAGAATATGTATTTTTTTGGACTGTAGAAAAATTGATTCAAAATGTCATTTGGATTGTGCCTCATGTTGAATAACTACTTTTTAAAGCTTTAATGTGACCAAAATTGCCAGTTTTTACAGACTTTTTCTCGTACTCAAAAGCTTCTATTTCGACCAATTTCAGGCATTAAAATGACTCTAAACACACTAATTTTATTTCCAAACATGATAATTCACATGCAATTGTCATTTACAGTCAAAAAATTAAACATTAAAAAATTTCCATTACTGACCATCTGGAGAAAGTTCGAAAAGTCACGGGTCATCGTTTTTCATCAGAAAATTGATTTTTTGGACTGTAGAAAAATTGTTTGAAAATGTCTTTTGGATTGTGCCTCATGTTGAATAACTAATTTTTAAAGCCTCAATGTGACCAAAATTGCCATTTTTACAGACTTTTTCTCCTACTCAAAAGCTTCTATTTCGACCAATTTCAGGCATTAAAATGACTCTAAACACACTTATTTTAGTTCCAAACGTGATAATTCACATGCAATAGTCATTGACAGTCAAAAAATGAAACATTAAAAAATTACCATTTCTGACTATCTGGAGAAAGTTCGACAGGTCACGGGTCATCGTTTTTCATCAGAAAATAAATTTTTTGGACTGTAGAAAAATTGATTGAAAATGTCTTTTGGATTGTGCCTCATGTTGAATAACTACTTTTTAAAGCTTCAATGTGACCAAAATTGCCATTTTTACAGACTTTTTCTCGTACTCAAAAGCTTCTATTTCGACCAATTTCAGGCATTAAAATGAGTCTAAACACAATTATTTTAGCTCCAAGAGTCCTAATTCACATGCAGTGTTCATTTACAGTCAAAAAATTAAACATAAAAAAATTACCATTTCTGACCATCTGGAGAAAGTTCGACAGGTCACGGGTCATAATATTTCATCAGAAAATTGAGTTTTTTTGTACAGTAGAAAAATTGATTCAAAATGTCACTTGGATTGCGCCTCATGTTGAATAACTACTTTTTAAAGCCTCAATGTGACCAAAAGTGCCATTTTTATAGACTTTTACTCTTACTCAGAAGCTTCTATTTTGACCAATTTCAGGCATTAAAATGACTCTAAACACACTTCTTTTAGTTCCAAAAGTGATAATTCACATGCAATAGTCATTTACAGTCAAAAAATTAAACATTAAAAAAATTACCATTGCTGACCATCTGGAGAAAGTTCGACAGGTCACGGGTCATCGTTTTTCATCAGAAAATTGATTTTTTGGACTGTAGAAAAATTGATTGAAAATGTCTTTTGGATTGTGCCTCATGTTGAATAACTACTTTTTAAAGCCTCAATGTGACCAAAATTGCCATTTTTACAGACTTTTTCTCCTACTCAGAAGCTTCTATTTCGACCAATTTCAGGCATTAAAATGACTCTAAACACACTTATTTTAGTTCCAAACGTGATAATTCACATGCAATAGTCATTTACAGTCAAAAAATTAAACATTAAAAAAATTACAATTTCGGACCATCTGGAGAAAGTTCGACAGGTCACGGGTCATCGTTTTTCATCAGAAAATTGATTTTTTGGATTGTAGAAAAATTGGTTGAAAATGTCTTTTGGATTGTGCCTCATGTTGAATAACTACTTTTTAAAGCCTCAATGTGACCAAAATTGCCATTTTTACAGACTTTTTCTGCTACTCAGAAGCTTCTATTTCGAACAATTTCAGGCATTAAAATGACTCTAAACACACTTATTTTAGTTCCAAACGTGATAAATCACATGCAATTGTCATTTACAGTCAAAAAATGAAACATTAAAAAATTACCATTTCTGACTATCTGGAGAACGTTCGACAGGTCCCGGGTCATCGTTTTTCATCAGAAAATCGATTTTTTTGGACTGTAGAAAAATTGATTGAAAATGTCTTTTGGATTGTGCCTCATGTTGAATAGCTACTTTTTAAAGCCTCAATGTGACCAAAATTGCCATTTTTACAGACTTTTTCTGCTACTCAGAAGCTTCTATTTCAAACAATTTCAGGCATTAAAATGACTCTAAACACACTTATTTTAGTTCCAAACGTGATAATTCACATGCAATAGTCATTGACAGTCACAAAAAGAAGCATTAAAAAATTACCATTTTTGACCATCTGGAGAAAGTTCGACAGGTCACGGGTCATCGTTTTTCATCAGAAAATTGAATTTTTGGACTGTAGAAAAATTGATTCAAAATATCATTTGGTTGGTGCCTCATGTTGAATAACTTCTTTTTGAAGCCTCAATGTGACCAAAATTCCCATTTTTACAGACTTTTTCTCCTACTCAGAAGCTTCTATTTCAACCAATTTCAGGCATTAAAATGACTCTAAACACACTTATTTTAGTTCCAAACGTGATAAATCACATGCAATAGTCATTTACAGTCAAAAAATGAAACATTAAAAAATTACCATTTCTGACCGTCTGGAGAAAGTTCGACAGGTCACGGCTCATTGTTTTTCATCAGAAAATGTATTTTTTGGGACTGTAGAAAAATTGATTCAAAATGTCTTTTGGATTGTGCCTCATGTTGAATAACTACTTTTTAAAGCCTCAATGTGACCAAAATTGCCATTTTTACAGACTTTTTCTCCTACTCAGAAGCTTCTATTTCGACCAATTTCAGGCATTAAAATGACTCTATACACACTTATTTT
Organism: Triturus cristatus; assembly: GCF_964204655.1. Lineage (NCBI taxonomy): Eukaryota > Metazoa > Chordata > Amphibia > Caudata > Salamandridae > Triturus > Triturus cristatus. The sequence continues at coordinate 956,711,237 of NC_140593.1, read as the reverse complement.
AGTTCCAAACATGATAATTCACATGCAATAGTCATTTATAGTCAAAAAATTAAACATTAAAAAATTACCATTTCTGACCATCTGGAGAAAGTTCGACAGGTCACGGGTCATCGTTTTTCATCAGAAAATTGATTTTTTGGATTGTAGAAAAATTGATTGAAAATGTCTTTTGGATTGTGCCTCATGTTGAATAATTACTTTTTAAAGCCTCAATGTAACCAAAATTGCCATTTTTACAGACTTTTTCTGCTACTCAGAAGCTTCTATTTCGAACAATTTCAGGCATTAAAATGACTCTAAACACACTTATTTTAGTTCCAAACGTGATAAATCACATGCAATAGTCATTTACAGTCAAAAAATTAAACATTAAAAAATTACCATTTCTGACCATCTGGAGAAAGTTCGACAGGTCACGGGTCATCGTTTTTCATCAGAAAATTGATTTTTTGGATTGTAGAAAAATTGATTGAAAATGTCTTTTGGATTGTGCCTCATGTTGAATAACTACTTTTTAATGCCTCAATGTGACCAAAATTGCCATTTTTACAGACTTTTTCTGCTACTCAGAAGCTTCTATTTCGAACAATTTCAGGCATTAAAATGACTCTAAACACACTTATTTTAGTTCCAAACGTGATAAATCACTTGCAATAGTCATTTACAGTCAAAAAATGAAACATTAAAAAATTACCATTTCTGACTATCTGGAGAAAGTTCGACAGGTCACGGGTCATCGTTTTTCATCAGAAAATTGAATTTTTGGACTGTAGAAAATTTGATTGAAAATGTCTTTTGGATTGTGCCTCATGTTGAATAGCTACTTTTTAAAGCCTCAATGTGACCAAAATTGCCATTTTTACAGACTTTTTCTGCTACTCAGAAGCTTCTATTTCGAACAATTTCAGGCATTAAAATGACTCTAAACACACTTATTTTAGTTCCAAATGTGATAATTCACATGCAATTGTCATTTACAGTAAAAAAACTTAACATTAAAAAATTACCATTTCTGACCATCTGGAGAAAGTTCGACAGGTCACGGCTCATTGTTTTTCATCAGAATATGTATTTTTTTGGACTGTAGAAAAATTGATTCAAAATGTCATTTGGATTGTGCCTCATGTTGAATAACTACTTTTTAAAGCTTTAATGTGACCAAAATTGCCAGTTTTTACAGACTTTTTCTCGTACTCAAAAGCTTCTATTTCGACCAATTTCAGGCATTAAAATGACTCTAAACACACTAATTTTATTTCCAAACATGATAATTCACATGCAATTGTCATTTACAGTCAAAAAATTAAACATTAAAAAATTTCCATTACTGACCATCTGGAGAAAGTTCGAAAAGTCACGGGTCATCGTTTTTCATCAGAAAATTGATTTTTTGGACTGTAGAAAAATTGTTTGAAAATGTCTTTTGGATTGTGCCTCATGTTGAATAACTAATTTTTAAAGCCTCAATGTGACCAAAATTGCCATTTTTACAGACTTTTTCTCCTACTCAAAAGCTTCTATTTCGACCAATTTCAGGCATTAAAATGACTCTAAACACACTTATTTTAGTTCCAAACGTGATAATTCACATGCAATAGTCATTTACAGTCAAAAAATGAAACATTAAAAAATTACCATTTCTGACTATCTGGAGAAAGTTCGACAGGTCCCGGGTCATCGTTTTTCATCAGAAAATAGATTTTTTGGACTGTAGAAAAATTGATTGAAAATGTCTTTTGGATTGTGCCTCATGTTGAATAGCTACTTTTTAAAGCCTCAATGTGACCAAAATTGCCATTTTTACAGACTTTTTCTGCTACTCAGAAGCTTCTATTTCGAACAATTTCAGGCATTAAAAGGACTCTAAACACACTTATTTTAGTTCCAAACGTGATAATTCACATGCAATAGTCATTGACAGTCACAAAAAGAAGCATTAAAAAATTACCATTTCTGACCATCTGGAGAAAGTTCGACAGGTCACGGGTCATCGTTTTTCATCAGAAAATTGAATTTTTGGACTGTAGAAAAATTGATTCAAAATATCATTTGGTTGGTGCCTCATGTTGAAGACCTTCTTTTTGAAGCCTAAATGTGACCAAAATTCCCATTTTTACAGACATTTTCTCCTACTCAGAAGCTTCTATTTCAACCAATTTCAGGCATTAAAATGACTCTAAACACACTTATTTTAGTTCCAAACGTGATAATTCACATGCAATTGTCATTTACAGTAAAAAAACTTAACATTAAAAAATTACCATTTCTGACCATCTGGAGAAAGTTCGACAGGTCACGGCTCATTGTTTTTCATCAGAAAATGTATTTTTTGGGACTGTAGAAAAATTGATTCAAAATGTCATTTGGATTGTGCCTCATGTTGAATAACTACTTTTTAAAGCCTCAATGTGACCAAAATTGCCATTTTTACAGACTTTTTCTGCTACTCAGAAGCTTCTATTTCGAGCAATTTCAGGCATTAAAATGACTCTAAACACACTTATTTTAGTTCCAAACATTATAATTCACATGCAATAGTCATTTACAGTCAAAAAATGAAACATTAAAAAATTACCATTTCTGACCATCTGGAGAAAGTTCGACAGGTCACGGGTCATCGTTTTTCATCAGAAAATAGATTTTTTGGACTGTAGAAAAATTGATTGAAAATGTCTTTTGGATTGTGCCTCATGTTGAATAACTACTTTTTAAAGCTTCAATGTGACCAAAATTGCCATTTTTACAGACTTTTTCTCGTACTCAAAAGCTTCTATTTCGACCAATTTCAGGCATTAAAATGAGTCTAAACACAATTATTTTAGCTCCAAGAGTCCTAATTCACATGCAGTGTTCATTTACAGTCAAAAAATTAAACATAAAAAAATTACCATTTCTGACCATCTGGAGAAAGTTCGACAGGTCACGGGTCATCGTTTGTCATCAGAAAATTGTATTTTTGGACTGTAGAAAAATTGATTCAAAATATCATTTGGTTGGTGCCTCATGTTGAATAACTTCTTTTTGAAGCCTCAATGTGACCAAAATTCCCATTTTTACAGACTTTTTCTCCTACTCAGAAGCTTCTATTTCAACCAATTTCAGGCATTAAAATGACTCTAAACACACTTATTTTAGTTCCAAGCGTGATAATTCACATGCAATTGTCATTTACAGTAAAAAAACTTAACATTAAAAAATTACCATTTCTGACCATCTGGAGAAAGTTCGACAGGTCACGGCTCATTGTTTTTCATCAGAAAATTTATTTTTTGGGACTGTAGAAAAATTGATTCAAAATGTCTTTTGGATTGTGCCTCATGTTGAATAACTAGTTTTTAAAGCCTCAATGTGACCAAAATTGCCATTTTTACAGACTTTTTCTCCTACTCAGAAGCTTCTATTTCGACCAATTTCAGGCATTAAAATGACTCTATACACACTTATTTTAGCTCCAAACGTGATAATTCACATGCAATAGTCATTTACAGTCAAACAATGAAACATTAAAAAATTACCATTTCTGACCATCTGGAGAAAGTTCGACAGGTCACGGGTCATCGTTTTTCATCAGAAAATAGATTTTTTGGACTGTAGAAAAATTGATTGAAAATGTCTTTTGGATTGTGCCTCATGTTGAATAGCTACTTTTTAAAGCCTCAATGTGACCAAAATTGCCATTTTTACAGACTTTTTCTGCTACTCAGAAGCTTCTATTTCGAACAATTTCAGGCATTAAAATGACTCTAAACACACTTATTTTAGTTCCAAACGTGATAATTCACATGCAATAGTCATTGACAGTCACAAAAAGAAGCATTAAAAAATTACCATTTCTGACCATCTGGATAAAGTTCGACAGGTCACGGCTCATTGTTTTTCATCAGAAAATGTATATTTTGGGACTGTAGAAAAATTGATTCAAAATGTCATTTGGATTGTGCCTCATGTTGAATAACTACTTTTTAAAGCTTCAATGTGACCAAAATTGCCAGTTTTTACAAACTTTTTCTCGTACTCAAAAGCTTCTATTTCGACCAATTTCAGGCATTAAAATGACTCTAAACACACTTATTTTAGTTCCAAACGTGATAATTCACATGCAATAGTCATTTACAGTCAAAAAATTAAACATTAAAAAATTACCATTTCTGACCATCTGGAGAAAGTTCGACAGGGCACGGGTCATCGTTTTTCATCAGAAAATTGATTTTTTGGATTGTAGAAAAATTGATTGAAAATGTCTTTTGGATTGTGCCTCATGTTGAATAACTACTTTTTAAAGCCTCAATGTGACCAAAATTGCCATTTTTACAGACTTTTTCTGCTACTCAGAAGCTTCTATTTCGAGCAATTTCAGGCATTAAAATGACTCTAACACACTTATTTTAGTTCCAAACATTATAATTCACATGCAATAGTCATTTACAGTCAAAAAATGAAACGTTAAAAAATTACCATTTCTGACCATCTGGAGAAAGTTCGACAGGTCACGGGTCATCGTTTTTCATCAGAAAATAGATTTTTTGGACTGTAGAAAAATTGATTGAAAATGTCTTTTGGATTGTGCCTCATGTTGAATAACTACTTTTTAAAGCTTCAATGTGACCAAAATTGCCATTTTTACAGACTTTTTCTCGTACTCAAAAGCTTCTATTTCGACCAATTTCAGGCATTAAAATGAGTCTAAACACAATTATTTTAGCTCCAAGAGTCCTAATTCACATGCAGTGTTCATTTACAGTCAAAAAATTCAACATAAAAAATTACCATTTCTGACCATCTGGAGAAAGTTCGACAGGTCACGGGTCATAATATTTCATCAGAAAATTGAGTTTTTTTGTACAGTAGAAAAATTGATTCAAAATGTCACTTGGATTGCGCCTCATGTTGAATAACTACTTTTTAAAGCCTCAATGTGACCAAAAGTGCCAGTTTTTACAAACTTTTTCTCGTACTCAAAAGCTTCTATTTCGACCAATTTCAGGCATTAAAATGACTCTAAACACAATTATTTTTGTTCCAAACGTGATAATTCACATGCAATTGTCATTTACAGTCAAAAAATGAAACATTAAAAAATGTCCATTACTGACCATCTGGAGAAAGTTCGAAAAGTCACGGGTCATCGTTTTTCATCAGAAAATTGATTTTTTGGACTGTAGAAAAATCGTTTGAAAATGTCTTTTGGATTGTGCCTCATGTTGAATAACTAATTTTTAAAGCCTCAATGTGACCAAAATTACCATTTTTACAGACTTTTTCTCCTACTCAGAAGCTTCTATTTCGACCAATTTCAGGCATTAAAATGACTCTAAACACACTTATTTTAGTTCCAAACGTGATAATTCACATGCAATAGTCATTTACAGTCAAAAAATTAAACATTAAAAAATTACCATTTCTGACCATCTGGAGAAAGTTCGACAGGTCACGGGTCATAATATTTCATCAGAAAATTGAGTTTTTTTGTACAGTAGAAAAATTGATTCAAAATGTCACTTGGATTGCGCCTCATGTTGAATAACTACTTTTTAAAGCCTCAATGTGACCAAAAGTGCCATTTTTATAGACTTTTACTCTTACTCAGAAGCTTCTATTTCGACCAATTTCAGGCATTAAAATGACTCTAAACACACTTCTTTTAGTTCCAAAAGTGATAATTCACATGCAATAGTCATTTACAGTCAAAAAATGAAACATTAAAAAATTACCATTTCTGACCATCTGGAGAAAGTTCGACAGGTCACGGGTCATCGTTTTTCATCAGAAAATAAATTTTTTGGACTGTAGAAAAATTGATTGAAAATGTCTTTTGGATTGTGCCTCATGTTGAATAACTACTTTTTAAAGCTTCAATGTGACCAAAATTGCCATTTTTACAGACTTTTTCTCGTACTCAAAAGCTTCTATTTCGACCAATTTCAGGCATTAAAATGAGTCTAAACACAATTATTTTAGCTCCAAGAGTCCTAATTCACATGCAGTGTTCATTTACAGTCAAAAAATTAAACATAAAAAAATTACCATTTCTGACCATCTGGAGAAAGTTCGACAGGTCACGGGTCATAATATTTCATCAGAAAATTGAGTTTTTTTGTACAGTAGAAAAATTGATTCAAAATGTCACTTGGATTGCGCCTCATGTTGAATAACTACTTTTTAAAGCCTCAATGTGACCAAAAGTGCCATTTTTATAGACTTTTACTCTTACTCAGAAGCTTCTATTTCGACCAATTTCAGGCATTAAAATGACTCTAAACACACTTCATTTAGTTCCAAAAGTGATAATTCACATGCAATAGTCATTTACAGTCAAAAAATTAAACATTAAAAAAATTACCATTGCTGACCATCTGGAGAAAGTTCGACAGGTCACGGGTCATCGTTTTTCATCAGAAAATTGATTTTTTGGATTGTAGAAAAATTGATTGAAAATGTCTTTTGGATTGTGCCTCATGTTGAATAATTACTTTTTAAAGCCTCAATGTAACCAAAATTGCCATTTTTACAGACTTTTTCTGCTACTCAGAAGCTTCTATTTCGAACAATTTCAGGCATTAAAATGACTCTAAACACACTTATTTTAGTTCCAAACGTGATAAATCACATGCAATAGTCATTTACAGTCAAAAAAATGAAACATTAAAAAATTACCATTTCTGACTATCTGAAGAAAGTTCGACAGGTCCCGGGTCATCGTTTTTCATCAGAAAATAGATTTTTTGGACTGTAGAAAAATTGATTGAAAATGTCTTTTGGATTGTGCCTCATGTTGAATAGCTACTTTTTAAAGCCTCAATGTGACCAAAATTGCCATTTTTACAGACTTTTTCTGCTACTCAGAAGCTTCTATTTCGAACAATTTCAGGCATTAAAATGACTCTAAACACACTTATTTTAGTTCCAAACGTGATAATTCACATGCCATAGTCATTTACAGTCAAAAAATTAAACATTAAAAAAATTACCATTTCTGACCATCTGGAGAAAGATCGACAGGTCACGGGTCATCGTTTTCCATCAGAAAATTGATTTTTTGGACTGTAGAAAATTTGATTCAAAATATCATTTGGTTGGTGCCTCATGTTGAATAACTTCTTTTTGAAGCCTCAATGTGACCAAAATTCCCATTTTTACAGACTTTTTCTCCTACTCAGAAGCTTCTATTTCAACCAATTTCAGGCATTAAAATGACTCTAAACACACTTATTTTAGTTCCAAACGTGATAATTCACATGCAATTGTCATTTACAGTCAAAAAACTTAACATTAAAAAATTACCATTTCTGACCATCTGGAGAAAGTTCGACAGGTCACGGCTCATTGTTTTTCATCAGAATATGTATTTTTTTGGACTGTAGAAAAATTGATTCAAAATGTCATTTGGATTGTGCCTCATGTTGAATAACTACTTTTTAAAGCTTTAATGTGACCAAAATTGCCAGTTTTTACAGACTTTTTCTCGTACTCAAAAGCTTCTATTTCGACCAATTTCAGGCATTAAAATGACTCTAAACACACTAATTTTATTTCCAAACATGATAATTCACATGCAATTGTCATTTACAGTCAAAAAATTAAACATTAAAAAATTTCCATTACTGACCATCTGGAGAAAGTTCGAAAAGTCACGGGTCATCGTTTTTCATCAGAAAATTGATTTTTTGGACTGTAGAAAAATTGTTTGAAAATGTCTTTTGGATTGTGCCTCATGTTGAATAACTAATTTTTAAAGCCTCAATGTGACCAAAATTGCCATTTTTACAGACTTTTTCTCCTACTCAGAAGCTTCTATTTCGACCAATTTCAGGCATTAAAATGACTCTAAACACACTTATTTTAGTTCCAAACGTGATAATTCACATGCAATAGTCATTTACAGTCAAAAAATTAAACATTAAAAAATTACCATTTCTGACCATCTGGAGAAAGTTCGACAGGTCACGGGTCATCGTTTTTCATCAGAAAATTGATTTTTTGGATTGTAGAAAAATTGATTGAAAATGTCTTTTGGATTGTGCCTCATGTTGAATAACTACTTTTTAATGCCTCAATGTGACCAAAATTGCCATTTTTACAGACTTTTTCTGCTACTCAGAAGCTTCTATTTCGAACAATTTCAGGCATTAAAATGACTCTAAACACACTTATTTTAGTTCCAAACGTGATAAATCACTTGCAATAGTCATTTACAGTCAAAAAATGAAACATTAAAAAATTACCATTTCTGACTATCTGGAGAAAGTTCGACAGGTCCCGGGTCATCGTTTTTCATCAGAAAATAGATTTTTTGGACTGTAGAAAAATTGATTGAAAATGTCTTTTGGATTGTGCCTCATGTTGAATAGCTACTTTTTAAAGCCTCAATGTGACCAAAATTGCCATTTTTACAGACTTTTTCTGCTACTCAGAAGCTTCTATTTCGAACAATTTCAGGCATTAAAATGACTCTAAACACACTTATTTTAGTTCCAAACGTGATAATTCACATGCAATAGTCATTGACAGTCACAAAAAGAAGCATTAAAAAATTACCATTTCTGACCATCTGGAGAAAGTTCGACAGGTCACGGGTCATCGTTTTTCATCAGAAAATTGAATTTTTGGACTGTAGAAAAATTGATTCAAAATATCATTTGGTTGGTGCCTCATGTTGAATAACTTCTTTTTGAAGCCTAAATGTGACCAAAACTCCCATTTTTACAGACATTTTCTCCTACTCAGAAGCTTCTATTTCAACCAATTTCAGGCATTAAAATGACTCTAAACACACTTATTTTAGTTCCAAACGTGATAATTCACATGCAATTGTCATTTACAGTAAAAAAACTTAACATTAAAAAATTACCATTTCTGACCATCTGGAGAAAGTTCGACAGGTCACGGCTCATTGTTTTTCATCAGAAAATGTATTTTTTGGGACTGTAGAAAAATTGATTCAAAATGTCATTTGGATTGTGCCTCATGTTGAATAACTACTTTTTAAAGCTTCAATGTGACCAAAATTGCCAGTTTTTACAGACTTTTTCTCGTACTCAAAAGCTTCTATTTCGACCAATTTCAGGCATTAAAATGACTCTAAACACACTTATTTTAGTTCCAAACGTGATAATTCATATGCAATAGTCATTTACAGTCAAAAAATTAAACATTAAAAAATTACCATTTCTGACCATCTGGAGAAAGTTCGACAGGTCACGGCTCATTGTTTTTCATCAGAAAATGTATTTTTTGGGACTGTAGAAAAATTGATTCAAAATGTCTTTTGGATTGTGCCTCATGTTGAATAGCTACTTTTTAAAGCCTCAATGTGACCAAAATTGCCATTTTTACAGACTTTTTCTGCTACTCAGAAGCTTCTATTTCGAACAATTTCAGGCATTAAAATGACTCTAAACACACTTATTTTAGTTCCAAACGTGATAATTCACATGCAATAGTCATTGACAGTCACAAAAAGAAGCATTAAAAAATTACCATTTTTGACCATCTGGAGAAAGTTCGACAGGTCACGGGTCATTGTTTTTCATCAGAAAATTGAATTTTTGGACTGTAGAAAAATTGATTCAAAATATCATTTGGTTGGTGCCTCATGTTGAATAACTTCTTTTTGAAGCCTCAATGTGACCAAAATTCCCATTTTTACAGACTTTTTCTCCTACTCAGAAGCTTCTATTTCAACCAATTTCAGGCATTAAAATGACTCTAAACACACTTATTTTAGTTCCAAACGTGATAAATCACATGCAATAGTCATTTACAGTCAAAAAATGAAACATTAAAAAATTACCATTTCGGACCGTCTGGAGAAAGTTCGACAGGTCACGGCTCATTGTTTTTCATCAGAAAATGTATTTTTTGGGACTGTAGAAAAATTGATTCAAAATGTCTTTTGGATTGTGCCTCATGTTGAATAGCTACTTTTTAAAGCCTCAATGTGACCAAAATTGCCATTTTTACAGACTTTTTCTGCTACTCAGAAGCTTCTATTTCGAACAATTTCAGGCATTAAAATGACTCTAAACACACTTATTTTAGTTCCAAACGTGATAATTCACATGCAATAGTCATTGACAGTCACAAAAAGAAGCATTAAAAAATTACCATTTTTGACCATCTGGAGAAAGTTCGACAGGTCACGGGTCATCGTTTTTCATCAGAAAATTGAATTTTTGGACTGTAGAAAAATTGATTCAAAATATCATTTGGTTGGTGCCTCATGTTGAATAACTTCTTTTTGAAGCCTCAATGTGACCAAAATTCCCATTTTTACAGACTTTTTCTCCTACTCAGAAGCTTCTATTTCAACCAATTTCAGGCATTAAAATGACTCTAAACACACTTATTTTAGTTCCAAACGTGATAAATCACATGCAATAGTCATTTACAGTCAAAAAATGAAACATTAAAAAATTACCATTTCTGACCGTCTGGAGAAAGTTCGACAGGTCACGGCTCATTGTTTTTCATCAGAAAATGTATTTTTTGGGACTGTAGAAAAATTGATTCAAAATGTCTTTTGGATTGTGCCTCATGTTGAATAACTACTTTTTAAAGCCTCAATGTGACCAAAATTGCCATTTTTACAGACTTTTTCTCCTACTCAGAAGCTTCTATTTCGACCAATTTCAGGCATTAAAATGACTCTATACACACTTATTTTAGTTCCAAACGTGATAATTCACATGCAATAGTCATTTATAGTCAAAAAATTAAACATTAAAAAATTACCATTTCTGACCATCTGGAGAAAGTTCGACAGGTCACGGGTCATCGTTTTTCATCATAAAATTGATTTTTTGGATTGTAGAAAAATTGATTGAAAATGTCTTTTGGATTGTGCCTCATGTTGAATAATAACTTTTTAAAGCCTCAATGTAACCAAAATTGCCATTTTTACAGACTTTTTCTGCTACTCAGAAGCTTCTATTTCGAACAATTTCAGGCATTAAAATGACTCTAAACACACTTATTTTAGTTCCAAACGTGATAAATCACATGCAATAGTCATTTACAGTCAAAAAATGAAACATTAAAAAATTACCATTTCTGACTATCTGGAGAAAGTTCGACAGGTCCCGGGTCATCGTTTTTCATCAGAAAATAGATTTTTTGGACTGTAGAAAAATTGATTGAAAATGTCTTTTGGATTGTGCCTCATGTTGAATAGCTACTTTTTAAAGCCTCAATGTGACCAAAATTGCCATTTTTACAGACTTTTTCTGCTACTCAGAAGCTTCTATTTCGAACAATTTCAGGCATTAAAATGACTCTAAACACACTTATTTTAGTTCCAAACGTGATAATTCACATGCCATAGTCATTTACAGTCAAAAAATTAAACATTAAAAAAATTACCATTTCTGACCATCTGGAGAAAGATCGACAGGTCACGGGTCATCGTTTTCCATCAGAAAATTGATTTTTTGGACTGTAGAAAATTTGATTCAAAATATCATTTGGTTGGTGCCTCATGTTGAATAACTTCTTTTTGAAGCCTCAATGTGACCAAAATTCCCATTTTTACAGACTTTTTCTCCTACTCAGAAGCTTCTATTTCAACCAATTTCAGGCATTAAAATGACTCTAAACACACTTATTTTAGTTCCAAACGTGATAATTCACATGCAATTGTCATTTACAGTCAAAAAACTTAACATTAAAAAATTACCATTTCTGACCATCTGGAGAAAGTTCGACAGGTCACGGCTCATTGTTTTTCATCAGAATATGTATTTTTTTGGACTGTAGAAAAATTGATTCAAAATGTCATTTGGATTGTGCCTCATGTTGAATAACTACTTTTTAAAGCTTTAATGTGACCAAAATTGCCAGTTTTTACAGACTTTTTCTCGTACTCAAAAGCTTCTATTTCGACCAATTTCAGGCATTAAAATGACTCTAAACACACTAATTTTATTTCCAAACATGATAATTCACATGCAATTGTCATTTACAGTCAAAAAATTAAACATTAAAAAATTTCCATTACTGACCATCTGGAGAAAGTTCGAAAAGTCACGGGTCATCGTTTTTCATCAGAAAATTGATTTTTTGGACTGTACAAAAATTGTTTGAAAATGTCTTTTGGATTGTGCCTCATGTTGAATAACTAATTTTTAAAGCCTCAATGTGACCAAAATTGCCATTTTTACAGACTTTTTCTCCTACTCAGAAGCTTCTATTTCGACCAATTTCAGGCATTAAAATGACTCTAAACACACTTATTTTAGTTCCAAACGTGATAATTCACATGCAATAGTCATTTACAGTCAAAAAATTAAACATTAAAAAATTACCATTTCTGACCATCTGGAGAAAGTTCGACAGGTCACGGGTCATCGTTTTTCATCAGAAAATTGATTTTTTGGATTGTAGAAAAATTGATTGAAAATGTCTTTTGGATTGTGCCTCATGTTGAATAACTACTTTTTAATGCCTCAATGTGACCAAAATTGCCATTTTTACAGACTTTTTCTGCTACTCAGAAGCTTCTATTTCGAACAATTTCAGGCATTAAAATGACTCTAAACACACTTATTTTAGTTCCAAACGTGATAAATCACTTGCAATAGTCATTTACAGTCAAAAAATGAAACATTAAAAAATTACCATTTCTGACTATCTGGAGAAAGTTCGACAGGTCACGGGTCATCGTTTTTCATCAGAAAATTGAATTTTTGGACTGTAGAAAATTTGATTGAAAATGTCTTTTGGATTGTGCCTCATGTTGAATAGCTACTTTTTAAAGCCTCAATGTGACCAAAATTGCCATTTTTACAGACTTTTTCTGCTACTCAGAAGCTTCTATTTCGAACAATTTCAGGCATTAAAATGACTCTAAACACACTTATTTTAGTTCCAAACGTGATAATTCACATGCAATTGTCATTTACAGTAAAAAAACTTAACATTAAAAAATTACCATTTCTGACCATCTGGAGAAAGTTCGACAGGTCACGGCTCATTGTTTTTCATCAGAATATGTATTTTTTTGGACTGTAGAAAAATTGATTCAAAATGTCATTTGGATTGTGCCTCATGTTGAATAACTACTTTTTAAAGCTTTAATGTGACCAAAATTGCCAGTTTTTACAGACTTTTTCTCGTACTCAAAAGCTTCTATTTCGACCAATTTCAGGCATTAAAATGACTCTAAACACACTAATTTTATTTCCAAACATGATAATTCACATGCAATTGTCATTTACAGTCAAAAAATTAAACATTAAAAAATTTCCATTACTGACCATCTGGAGAAAGTTCGAAAAGTCACGGGTCATCGTTTTTCATCAGAAAATTGATTTTTTGGACTGTAGAAAAATTGTTTGAAAATGTCTTTTGGATTGTGCCTCATGTTGAATAACTAATTTTTAAAGCCTCAATGTGACCAAAATTGCCATTTTTACAGACTTTTTCTCCTACTCAAAAGCTTCTATTTCGACCAATTTCAGGCATTAAAATGACTCTAAACACACTTATTTTAGTTCCAAACGTGATAATTCACATGCAATAGTCATTTACAGTCAAAAAATGAAACATTAAAAAATTACCATTTCTGACTATCTGGAGAAAGTTCGACAGGTCCCGGGTCATCGTTTTTCATCAGAAAATAGATTTTTTGGACTGTAGAAAAATTGATTGAAAATGTCTTTTGGATTGTGCCTCATGTTGAATAGCTACTTTTTAAAGCCTCAATGTGACCAAAATTGCCATTTTTACAGACTTTTTCTGCTACTCAGAAGCTTCTATTTCGAACAATTTCAGGCATTAAAAGGACTCTAAACACACTTATTTTAGTTCCAAACGTGATAATTCACATGCAATAGTCATTGACAGTCACAAAAAGAAGCATTAAAAAATTACCATTTCTGACCATCTGGAGAAAGTTCGACAGGTCACGGGTCATCGTTTTTCATCAGAAAATTGAATTTTTGGACTGTAGAAAAATTGATTCAAAATATCATTTGGTTGGTGCCTCATGTTGAAGACCTTCTTTTTGAAGCCTAAATGTGACCAAAATTCCCATTTTTACAGACATTTTCTCCTACTCAGAAGCTTCTATTTCAACCAATTTCAGGCATTAAAATGACTCTAAACACACTTATTTTAGTTCCAAACGTGATAATTCACATGCAATTGTCATTTACAGTAAAAAAACTTAACATTAAAAAATTACCATTTCTGACCATCTGGAGAAAGTTCGACAGGTCACGGCTCATTGTTTTTCATCAGAAAATGTATTTTTTGGGACTGTAGAAAAATTGATTCAAAATGTCATTTGGATTGTGCCTCATGTTGAATAACTACTTTTTAAAGCCTCAATGTGACCAAAATTGCCATTTTTACAGACTTTTTCTGCTACTCAGAAGCTTCTATTTCGAGCAATTTCAGGCATTAAAATGACTCTAAACACACTTATTTTAGTTCCAAACATTATAATTCACATGCAATAGTCATTTACAGTCAAAAAATGAAACATTAAAAAATTACCATTTCTGACCATCTGGAGAAAGTTCGACAGGTCACGGGTCATCGTTTTTCATCAGAAAATAGATTTTTTGGACTGTAGAAAAATTGATTGAAAATGTCTTTTGGATTGTGCCTCATGTTGAATAACTACTTTTTAAAGCTTCAATGTGACCAAAATTGCCATTTTTACAGACTTTTTCTCGTACTCAAAAGCTTCTATTTCGACCAATTTCAGGCATTAAAATGAGTCTAAACACAATTATTTTAGCTCCAAGAGTCCTAATTCACATGCAGTGTTCATTTACAGTCAAAAAATTAAACATAAAAAAATTACCATTTCTGACCATCTGGAGAAAGTTCGACAGGTCACGGGTCATCGTTTGTCATCAGAAAATTGTATTTTTGGACTGTAGAAAAATTGATTCAAAATATCATTTGGTTGGTGCCTCATGTTGAATAACTTCTTTTTGAAGCCTCAATGTGACCAAAATTCCCATTTTTACAGACTTTTTCTCCTACTCAGAAGCTTCTATTTCAACCAATTTCAGGCATTAAAATGACTCTAAACACACTTATTTTAGTTCCAAGCGTGATAATTCACATGCAATTGTCATTTACAGTAAAAAAACTTAACATTAAAAAATTACCATTTCTGACCATCTGGAGAAAGTTCGACAGGTCACGGCTCATTGTTTTTCATCAGAAAATTTATTTTTTGGGACTGTAGAAAAATTGATTCAAAATGTCTTTTGGATTGTGCCTCATGTTGAATAACTAGTTTTTAAAGCCTCAATGTGACCAAAATTGCCATTTTTACAGACTTTTTCTCCTACTCAGAAGCTTCTATTTCGACCAATTTCAGGCATTAAAATGACTCTATACACACTTATTTTAGTTCCAAACGTGATAATTCACATGCAATAGTCATTTACAGTCAAAAAATGAAACATTAAAAAATTACCATTTCTGACCATCTGGAGAAAGTTCGACAGGTCACGGGTCATCGTTTTTCATCAGAAAATAGATTTTTTGGACTGTAGAAAAATTGATTGAAAATGTCTTTTGGATTGTGCCTCATGTTGAATAGCTACTTTTTAAAGCCTCAATGTGACCAAAATTGCCATTTTTACAGACTTTTTCTGCTACTCAGAAGCTTCTATTTCGAACAATTTCAGGCATTAAAATGACTCTAAACACACTTATTTTAGTTCCAAACGTGATAATTCACATGCAATAGTCATTGACAGTCACAAAAAGAAGCATTAAAAAATTACCATTTCTGACCATCTGGATAAAGTTCGACAGGTCACGGCTCATTGTTTTTCATCAGAAAATGTATATTTTGGGACTGTAGAAAAATTGATTCAAAATGTCATTTGGATTGTGCCTCATGTTGAATAACTACTTTTTAAAGCTTCAATGTGACCAAAATTGCCAGTTTTTACAAACTTTTTCTCGTACTCAAAAGCTTCTATTTCGACCAATTTCAGGCATTAAAATGACTCTAAACACACTTATTTTAGTTCCAAACGTGATAATTCACATGCAATAGTCATTTACAGTCAAAAAATTAAACATTAAAAAATTACCATTTCTGACCATCTGGAGAAAGTTCGACAGGGCACGGGTCATCGTTTTTCATCAGAAAATTGATTTTTTGGATTGTAGAAAAATTGATTGAAAATGTCTTTTGGATTGTGCCTCATGTTGAATAACTACTTTTTAAAGCCTCAATGTGACCAAAATTGCCATTTTTACAGACTTTTTCTGCTACTCAGAAGCTTCTATTTCGAGCAATTTCAGGCATTAAAATGACTCTAACACACTTATTTTAGTTCCAAACATTATAATTCACATGCAATAGTCATTTACAGTCAAAAAATGAAACGTTAAAAAATTACCATTTCTGACCATCTGGAGAAAGTTCGACAGGTCACGGGTCATCGTTTTTCATCAGAAAATAGATTTTTTGGACTGTAGAAAAATTGATTGAAAATGTCTTTTGGATTGTGCCTCATGTTGAATAACTACTTTTTAAAGCTTCAATGTGACCAAAATTGCCATTTTTACAGACTTTTTCTCGTACTCAAAAGCTTCTATTTCGACCAATTTCAGGCATTAAAATGAGTCTAAACACAATTATTTTAGCTCCAAGAGTCCTAATTCACATGCAGTGTTCATTTACAGTCAAAAAATTCAACATAAAAAATTACCATTTCTGACCATCTGGAGAAAGTTCGACAGGTCACGGGTCATAATATTTCATCAGAAAATTGAGTTTTTTTGTACAGTAGAAAAATTGATTCAAAATGTCACTTGGATTGCGCCTCATGTTGAATAACTACTTTTTAAAGCCTCAATGTGACCAAAAGTGCCAGTTTTTACAAACTTTTTCTCGTACTCAAAAGCTTCTATTTCGACCAATTTCAGGCATTAAAATGACTCTAAACACAATTATTTTTGTTCCAAACGTGATAATTCACATGCAATTGTCATTTACAGTCAAAAAATGAAACATTAAAAAATGTCCATTACTGACCATCTGGAGAAAGTTCGAAAAGTCACGGGTCATCGTTTTTCATCAGAAAATTGATTTTTTGGACTGTAGAAAAATCGTTTGAAAATGTCTTTTGGATTGTGCCTCATGTTGAATAACTAATTTTTAAAGCCTCAATGTGACCAAAATTACCATTTTTACAGACTTTTTCTCCTACTCAGAAGCTTCTATTTCGACCAATTTCAGGCATTAAAATGACTCTAAACACACTTATTTTAGTTCCAAACGTGATAATTCACATGCAATAGTCATTTACAGTCAAAAAATTAAACATTAAAAAATTACCATTTCTGACCATCTGGAGAAAGTTCGACAGGTCACGGGTCATAATATTTCATCAGAAAATTGAGTTTTTTTGTACAGTAGAAAAATTGATTCAAAATGTCACTTGGATTGCGCCTCATGTTGAATAACTACTTTTTAAAGCCTCAATGTGACCAAAAGTGCCATTTTTATAGACTTTTACTCTTACTCAGAAGCTTCTATTTCGACCAATTTCAGGCATTAAAATGACTCTAAACACACTTCTTTTAGTTCCAAAAGTGATAATTCACATGCAATAGTCATTTACAGTCAAAAAATGAAACATTAAAAAATTACCATTTCTGACCATCTGGAGAAAGTTCGACAGGTCACGGGTCATCGTTTTTCATCAGAAAATAAATTTTTTGGACTGTAGAAAAATTGATTGAAAATGTCTTTTGGATTGTGCCTCATGTTGAATAACTACTTTTTAAAGCTTCAATGTGACCAAAATTGCCATTTTTACAGACTTTTTCTCGTACTCAAAAGCTTCTATTTCGACCAATTTCAGGCATTAAAATGAGTCTAAACACAATTATTTTAGCTCCAAGAGTCCTAATTCACATGCAGTGTTCATTTACAGTCAAAAAATTAAACATAAAAAAATTACCATTTCTGACCATCTGGAGAAAGTTCGACAGGTCACGGGTCATAATATTTCATCAGAAAATTGAGTTTTTTTGTACAGTAGAAAAATTGATTCAAAATGTCACTTGGATTGCGCCTCATGTTGAATAACTACTTTTTAAAGCCTCAATGTGACCAAAAGTGCCATTTTTATAGACTTTTACTCTTACTCAGAAGCTTCTATTTCGACCAATTTCAGGCATTAAAATGACTCTAAACACACTTCATTTAGTTCCAAAAGTGATAATTCACATGCAATAGTCATTTACAGTCAAAAAATTAAACATTAAAAAAATTACCATTGCTGACCATCTGGAGAAAGTTCGACAGGTCACGGGTCATCGTTTTTCATCAGAAAATTGATTTTTTGGACTGTAGAAAAATTGATTGAAAATGTCTTTTGGATTGTGCCTCATGTTTAATAACTACTTTTGAAAGCCTCAATGTGACCAAAATTGCCGTTTTACAGACTTTTTCTCCTACTCAGAAGCTTCTATTTCGACCAATTTCAGGCATTAAAATGACTCTAAACACAGTTATTTTAGTTCCAAACGTGATAATTCACATGCAATAGTCATTTACAGTCAAAAAATTAAACATTAAAAAAATTACAATTTCTGACCATCTGGAGAAAGTTCGACAGGTCACGGGTCATCGTTTTTCATCAGAAAATTGATTTTTTGGATTGTAGAAAAATTGGTTGAAAATGTCTTTTGGATTGTGCCTCATGTTGAATAACTACTTTTTAAAGCCTCAATGTGACCAAAATTGCCATTTTTACAGACTTTTTCTGCTACTCAGAAGCTTCTATTTCGAACAATTTCAGGCATAAAATTACTCTAAACACACTTATTTTAGTTCCAAACGTGATAAATCACATGCAATTGTCATTTACAGTCAAAAAATGAAACATTAAAAAATTACCATTTCTGACTATCTGGAGAAAGTTCGACAGGTCCCGGGTCATCGTTTTTCATCAGAAAATCGATTTTTTTGGACTGTAGAAAAATTGATTGAAAATGTCTTTTGGATTGTGCCTCATGTTGAATAGCTACTTTTTAAAGCCTCAATGTGACCAAAATTGCCATTTTTACAGACTTTTTCTGCTACTCAGAAGCTTCTATTTCGAACAATTTCAGGCATTAAAATGACTCTAAACACACTTATTTTAGTTCCAAACGTGATAATTCACATGCAATAGTCATTGACAGTCACAAAAAGAAGCATTAAAAAATTACCATTTCTGACCATCTGGATAAAGTTCGACAGGTCACGGCTCATTGTTTTTCATCAGAAAATGTATTTTTTGGGACTGTAGAAAAATTGATTCAAAATGTCATTTGGATTGTGCCTCATGTTGAATAACTACTTTTTAAAGCTTCAATGTGACCAAAATTGCCAGTTTTTACAAACTTTTTCTCGTACTCAAAAGCTTCTATTTCGACCAATTTCAGGCATTAAAATGACTCTAAACACAATTATTTTTGTTCCAAACATGATAATTCACATGCAATTGTCATTTACAGTCAAAAAATGAAACATTAAAAAAATTTCCATTACTGACCATCTGGAGAAAGTTCGAAAAGTCACGGGTCATCGTTTTTCATCAGAAAATTGATTTTTTGGACTGTAGAAAAATTGTTTGAAAATGTCTTTTGGATTGTGCCTCATGTTGAATAACTAATTTTTAAAGCCTCAATGTGACCAAAATTGCCATTTTTACAGACTTTTTCTCCTACTCAGAAGCTTCTATTTCGACCAATTTCAGGCATTAAAATGACTCTAAACACACTTATTTTAGTTCCAAACGTGATAATTCACATGCAATAGTCATTTACAGTCAAAAAACTAAACATTAAAAAATTACCATTTCTGACCATCTGGAGAAAGTTCGACAGGTCACGGGTCATCGTTTTTCATCAGAAAATTGATTTTTTGGATTGTAGAAAAATTGATTGAAAATGTCTTTTCGATTGTGCCTCATGTTGAATAACTACTTTTTAAAGCCTCAATGTGACCAAAATTGCCATTTTTACAGACTTTTTCTGCTACTCAGAAGCTTCTATTTCGAGCAATTTCAGGCATTAAAATGACTCTAACACACTTATTTTAGTTCCAAACATTATAATTCACATGCAATAGTCATTTACAGTCAAAAAATGAAACATTAAAAAATTACCATTTCTGACCATCTGGAGAAAGTTCGACAGGTCACGGGTCATCGTTTTTCATCAGAAAATAGATTTTTTGGACTGTAGAAAAATTGATTGAAAATGTCTTTTGGATTGTGCCTCATGTTGAATAACTACTTTTTAAAGCTTCAATGTGACCAAAATTGCCATTTTTACAGACTTTTTCTCGTACTCAAAAGCTTCTATTTCGACCAATTTCAGGCATTAAAATGAGTCTAAACACAATTATTTTAGCTCCAAGAGTCCTAATTCACATGCAGTGTTCATTTACAGTCAAAAAATTAAACATAAAAAAATTACCATTTCTGACCATCTGGAGAAAGTTCGACAGGTCACGGGTCATAATATTTCATCAGAAAATTGAGTTTTTTTGTACAGTAGAAAAATTGATTAAAAATGTCACTTGGATTGCGCCTCATGTTGAATAACTACTTTTTAAAGCCTCAATGTGACCAAAAGTGCCATTTTTATAGACTTTTACTCTTACTCAGAAGCTTCTATTTCGACCAATTTCAGGCATTAAAATGACTCTAAACACACTTCTTTTAGTTCCAAAAGTGATAATTCACATGCAATAGTCATTTACAGTCAAAAAATTAAACATTAAAAAAATTACCATTTCTGACTATCTGGAGAAAGTTCGACAGGTCCCGGGTCATCGTTTTTCATCAGAAAATAGATTTTTTTGGACTGTAGAAAAATTGATTGAAAATGTCTTTTGGATTGTGCCTCATGTTGAATAGCTACTTTTTAAAGCCTCAATGTGACCAAAATTGCAATTTTTACAGACTTTTTCTGCTACTCAGAAGCTTCTATTTCGAACAATTTCAGGCATTAAAATGACTCTAAACACACTTATTTTAGTTCCAAACGTGATAATTCACATGCAATAGTCATTGACAGTCACAAAAAGAAGCATTAAAAAATTACCATTTTTGACCATCTGGAGAAAGTTCGACAGATCACGGGTCATCGTTTTTCATCAGAAAATTGAATTTTTGGACTGTAGAAAAATTGATTCAAAATATCATTTGGTTGGTGCCTCATGTTGAATAACTTCTTTTTGAAGCCTCAATGTGACCAAAATTCCCATTTTTACAGACTTTTTCTCCTACTCAGAAGCTTCTATTTCAACCAATTTCAGGCATTAAAATGACTCTAAACACACTTATTTTAGTTCCAAACGTGATAAGTCACATGCAATTGTCATTTACAGTCAAAAAACTTAACATTAAAAAATTACCATTTCTGACCATCTGGAGAAAGTTCGACAGGTCACGGCTCATTGTTTTTCATCAGAAAATGTATTTTTTGGGACTGTAGAAAAATTGATTCAAACTGTCTTTTGGATTGTGCCTCATGTTGAATAACTACTTTTTAAAGCCTCAATGTGACCAAAATTGCCATTTTTACAGACTTTTTCTCCTACTCAGAAGCTTCTACTTCGACCAATTTCAGGCATTAAAATGACTCTATACACACTTATTTTAGTTCCAAACGTGATAATTCACATGCAATAGTCATTTACAGTCAAAAAATTAAACATTAAAAAATTACCATTTCTGACCATCTGGAGAAAGTTCGACAGGTCACGGGTCATCGTTTTTCATCAGAAAATTGATTTTTTGGATTGTAGAAAAATTGGTTGAAAATGTCTTTTGGATTGTGCCTCATGTTGAATAACTACTTTTTAAAGCCTCAATGTGACCAAAATTGCCATTTTTACAGACTTTTTCTGCTACTCAGAAGCTTTTATTTCGAACAATTTCAGGCATTAAAATGACTCTAAACACACTTATTTTAGTTCCAAACGTGATAAATCACATGCAATAGTCATTTACAGTCAAAAAATTTAACATTAAAAAATTACCATTTCTGACTATCTGGAGAAAGTTCGACAGGTCACGGGTCATCGTTTTTCATCAGAAAATAGATTTTTTGGACTGTAGAAAAATTGATTGAAAATGTCTTTTGGATTGTGCCTCATGTTGAATAGCTACTTTTTAAAGCCTCAATGTGACCAAAATTGCCATTTTTACTGACTTTTTCTGCTACTCAGAAGCTTCTATTTCGAACAATTTCAGGCATTAAAATGACTCTAAACACACTTATTTTAGTTCCAAACGTGATAATTCACATGCAATAGTCATTGACAGTCACAAAAAGAAGCATTAAAAAATTACCATTTCTGACCATCTGGATAAAGTTCGACAGGTCACGGCTCATTGTTTTTCATCAGAAAATGTATTTTTTGGGACTGTAGAAAAATTGATTCAAAATGTCATTTGGATTGTGCCTCATGTTGAATAACTACTTTTTAAAGCTTCAATGTGACCAAAATTGCCAGTTTTTACAAACTTTTTCTCGTACTCAAAAGCTTCTATTTCGATCAATTTCCAGCATTAAAATGACTCTAAACACAATTATTTTTGTTCCAAACGTGATAATTCACATGCAATTGTCATTTACAGTCAAAAAATGAAACATTAAAAAATTTCCATTACTGACCATCTGGAGAAAGTTCGAAAAGTCACGGGTCATCGTTTTTCATCAGAAAATTGATTTTTTGGACTGTAGAAAAATTGATTGAAAATGTCTTTTGGATTGTGCCTCATGTTGAATAACTACTTTTTAAAGCTTCAATGTGACCAAAATTGCCAGTTTTTACAGACTTTTTCTCGTACTCAAAAGCTTCTATTTCGACCAATTTCAGGCATTAAAATGACTCTAAACACACTTATTTTAGTTCCAAACGTGATAACTCACATGCAATTGTCATTTACAGTCAAAAAACTTAACATTAAAAAATTACCATTTCTGACCATCTGGAGAAAGTTCGACAGGTCACGGCTCGTTGTTTTTCATCAGAAAATGTATTTTTTGGGACTGTAGAAAAATTGATTCAAAATGTTATTTGGGTTGTGCCTCATGTTGCATAACTACTTTTTAAAGCTTCAATGTGACCAAAATTGCCAGTTTTTACAGACTTTTTCTCGTACTCAAAAGCTTCTATTTCGACCAATTTCAGGCATTAAAATGACTCTAAACACACTAATTTTATTTCCAAACGTGATAATTCACATGCAATTGTCATTTACAGTCAAAAAATTAAACATTAAAGAATTTCCATTACTGACCATCTGGAGAAAGTTCGAAAAGTCACGGGTCATCGTTTTTCATCAGAAAATAGATTTTTTGGACTGTAGAAAAATTGATTGAAAATGTCTTTTGGATTGTGCCTCATGTTGAATAGCTACTTTTTAAAGCCTCAATGTGACCAAAATTGCCATTTTTACTGACTTTTTCTGCTACTCAGAAGCTTCTATTTCGAACAATTTCAGGCATTAAAATGACTCTAAACACACTTATTTTAGTTCCAAACGTGATAATTCACATGCAATAGTCATTGACAGTCACAAAAAGAAGCATTAAAAAATTACCATTTTTGACCATCTGGAGAAAGTTCGACAGATCACGGGTCATCGTTTTTCATCAGAAAATTGAATTTTTGGACTGTAGAAAAATTGATTCAAAATATCATTTGGTTGGTGCCTCATGTTGAATAACTTCTTTTTGAAGCCTCAATGTGACCAAAATTCCCATTTTTACAGACTTTTTCTCCTACTCAGAAGCTTCTATTTCAACCAATTTCAGGCATTAAAATGACTCTAAACACACTTATTTTAGTTCCAAACGTGATAAGTCACATGCAATTGTCATTTACAGTCAAAAAACTTAACATTAAAAAATTACCATTTCTGACCATCTGGAGAAAGTTCGACAGGTCACGGCTCATTGTTTTTCATCAGAAAATGTATTTTTTGGGACTGTAGAAAAATTGATTCAAAATGTCTTTTGGATTGTGCCTCATGTTGAATAACTACTTTTTAAAGCCTCAATGTGACCAAAATTGCCATTTTTACAGACTTTTTCTCCTACTCAGAAGCTTCTACTTCGACCAATTTCAGGCATTAAAATGACTCTATACACACTTATTTTAGTTCCAAACGTGATAATTCACATGCAATAGTCATTTACAGTCAAAAAATTAAACATTAAAAAATTACCATTTCTGACCATCTGGAGAAAGTTCGACAGGTCACGGGTCATCGTTTTTCATCAGAAAATTGATTTTTTGGATTGTAGAAAAATTGGTTGAAAATGTCTTTTGGATTGTGCCTCATGTTGAATAACTACTTTTTAAAGCCTCAATGTGACCAAAATTGCCATTTTTACAGACTTTTTCTGCTACTCAGAAGCTTTTATTTCGAACAATTTCAGGCATTAAAATGACTCTAAACACACTTATTTTAGTTCCAAACGTGATAAATCACATGCAATAGTCATTTACAGTCAAAAAATTTAACATTAAAAAATTACCATTTCTGACTATCTGGAGAAAGTTCGACAGGTCACGGGTCATCGTTTTTCATCAGAAAATAGATTTTTTGGACTGTAGAAAAATTGATTGAAAATGTCTTTTGGATTGTGCCTCATGTTGAATAGCTACTTTTTAAAGCCTCAATGTGACCAAAATTGCCATTTTTACTGACTTTTTCTGCTACTCAGAAGCTTCTATTTCGAACAATTTCAGGCATTAAAATGACTCTAAACACACTTATTTTAGTTCCAAACGTGATAATTCACATGCAATAGTCATTGACAGTCACAAAAAGAAGCATTAAAAAATTACCATTTCTGACCATCTGGATAAAGTTCGACAGGTCACGGCTCATTGTTTTTCATCAGAAAATGTATTTTTTGGGACTGTAGAAAAATTGATTCAAAATGTCATTTGGATTGTGCCTCATGTTGAATAACTACTTTTTAAAGCTTCAATGTGACCAAAATTGCCAGTTTTTACAAACTTTTTCTCGTACTCAAAAGCTTCTATTTCGATCAATTTCCAGCATTAAAATGACTCTAAACACAATTATTTTTGTTCCAAACGTGATAATTCACATGCAATTGTCATTTACAGTCAAAAAATGAAACATTAAAAAATTTCCATTACTGACCATCTGGAGAAAGTTCGAAAAGTCACGGGTCATCGTTTTTCATCAGAAAATTGATTTTTTGGACTGTAGAAAAATTGATTGAAAATGTCTTTTGGATTGTGCCTCATGTTGAATAACTACTTTTTAAAGCTTCAATGTGACCAAAATTGCCAGTTTTTACAGACTTTTTCTCGTACTCAAAAGCTTCTATTTCGACCAATTTCAGGCATTAAAATGACTCTAAACACACTTATTTTAGTTCCAAACGTGATAACTCACATGCAATTGTCATTTACAGTCAAAAAACTTAACATTAAAAAATTACCATTTCTGACCATCTGGAGAAAGTTCGACAGGTCACGGCTCGTTGTTTTTCATCAGAAAATGTATTTTTTGGGACTGTAGAAAAATTGATTCAAAATGTTATTTGGGTTGTGCCTCATGTTGCATAACTACTTTTTAAAGCTTCAATGTGACCAAAATTGCCAGTTTTTACAGACTTTTTCTCGTACTCAAAAGCTTCTATTTCGACCAATTTCAGGCATTAAAATGACTCTAAACACACTAATTTTATTTCCAAACGTGATAATTCACATGCAATTGTCATTTACAGTCAAAAAATTAAACATTAAAGAATTTCCATTACTGACCATCTGGAGAAAGTTCGAAAAGTCACGGGTCATCGTTTTTCATCAGAAAATAGATTTTTTGGACTGTAGAAAAATTGATTGAAAATGTCTTTTGGATTGTGCCTCATGTTGAATAGCTACTTTTTAAAGCCTCAATGTGACCAAAATTGCCATTTTTACTGACTTTTTCTGCTACTCAGAAGCTTCTATTTCGAACAATTTCAGGCATTAAAATGACTCTAAACACACTTATTTTAGTTCCAAACGTGATAATTCACATGCAATAGTCATTGACAGTCACAAAAAGAAGCATTAAAAAATTACCATTTCTGACCATCTGGATAAAGTTCGACAGGTCACGGCTCATTGTTTTTCATCAGAAAATGTATTTTTTGGGACTGTAGAAAAATTGATTCAAAATGTCATTTGGATTGTGCCTCATGTTGAATAACTACTTTTTAAAGCTTCAATGTGACCAAAATTGCCAGTTTTTACAAACTTTTTCTCGTACACAAAAGCTTCTATTTCGATCAATTTCCAGCATTAAAATGACTCTAAACACAATTATTTTTGTTCCAAACGTGATAATTCACATGCAATTGTCATTTACAGTCAAAGAATGAAACATTAAAAAATTTCCATTACTGACCATCTGGAGAAAGTTCGAAAAGTCACGGGTCATCGTTTTTCATCAGAAAATTGATTTTTTGGACTGTAGAAAAATTGTTTGAAAATGTCTTTTGGATTGTGCCTCATGTTGAATAACTAATTTTTAAAGCCTCAATGTGACCAAAATTGCCATTTTTACAGACTTTTTCTCCTACTCAGAAGCTTCTATTTCGACCAATTTCAGGCATTAAAATGACTATAAACACACTTATTTTAGTTCCAAACGTGATAATTCACATGCAATAGTCATTTACAGTCAAAAAATTAAACATTAAAAAATTACCATTTCTGACCATCTGGAGAAAGTTCGACAGGTAGGGTCATCGTTTTTCATCAGAAAATTGATTTTTTGGATTGTAGAAAAATTGTTTGAAAATGTCTTTTGGATTGTGCCTCATGTTGAATAACTACTTTTTAAAGCCTCAATGTGACCAAAATTGCCATTTTTACAGACTTTTTCTGCTACACAGAAGCTTCTATTTCAAGCAATTTCAGGCATTAAAATGACTCTAACACACTTATTTTAGTTCCAAACATTATAATTCACATGCAATTGTCATTTACAGTCAAAAAATTAAACATTAAAAAATTACCATTTCTGACCATCTGGAGAAAGTTCGACAGGTCACGGGTCATCGTTTTTCATCAGAAAATAGATTTTTTGGATTGTAGAAAAATATGTTGAAAATGTCTTTTGGATTGTGCCTCATGTTGAATAACTACTTTTTAAAGCCTCAATGTGACCAAAATTGCCATTTTTACAGACTTTTTCTGCTACTCAGAAGCTTTTATTTCGAACAATTTCAGGCATTAAAATGACTCTAAACACACTTATTTTAGTTCCAAACGTGATAAATCACATGCAATAGTCATTTACAGTCAAAAAATGAAACATTAAAAAATTACCATTTCTGACTATCTGGAGAAAGTTCGACAGGTCACGGGTCATCGTTTTTCATCAGAAAATAGATTTTTTGGACTGTAGAAAAATTGATTGAAAATGTCTTTTGGATTGTGCCTCATGTTGAATAGCTACTTTTTAAAACCTCAATGTGACCAAAATTGCCATTTTTACAGACTTTTTCTGCTACTCAGAAGCTTCTATTTCGAACAATTTCAGGCATTAAAATGACTCTAAACACACTTATTTTAGTTCCAAACGTGATAATTCACATGCAATAGTCATTGACAGTCACAAAAAGAAGCATTAAAAAATTACCATTTCTGACCATCTGGATAAAGTTCGACAGGTCACGGCACATTGTTTTTCATCAGAAAATATATTTTTTGGGACTGTAGAAAAATTGATTCAAAATGTCATTTGGATTGTGCCTCATGTTGAATAACTACTTTTTAAAGCTTCAATGTGACCAAAATTGCCAGTTTTTACAAACTTTTTCTCGTACTCAAAAGCTTCTATTTCGACCAATTGCAGGCATTAAAATGACTCTAAACACAATTATTTTTGTTCCAAACGTGATAATTCACATGCAATTGTCATTTACAGTCAAAAAATGAAACATTAAAAAATTTCCATTACTGACCATCTGGAGAAAGTTCGAAAAGTCACGGGTCATCGTTTTTCATCAGAAAATAGATTTTTTGGACTGTAGAAAAATTGATTGAAAATGTCTTTCGGATTGTGCCTCATGTTGAATAACTACTTTTTAAAGCTTCAATGTGACCAAAATTGCCAGTTTTTACAGACTTTTTCTTGTACTCAAAAGCTTCTATTTCGACCAATTTCAGGCATTAAAATGACTCTAAACACACTTATTTTAGTTCCAAACGTGATAACTCACATGCAATTGTCATTTACAGTCAAAAAACTTAACATTAAAAAATTACCATTTCTGACCATCTGGAGAAAGTTCGACAGGTCACGGGTCATCGTTTTTCATCAGAAAATTGATTTTTTGGATTGTAGAAAAATTGATTGAAAATGTCTTTCGGATTGTGCCTCATGTTGAATAACTACTTTTCAAAGCCTCAATGTGACCAAAATTGCCATTTTTACAGACTTTTTCTGCTACTCAGAAGCTTCTATTTCGAACAATTTCAGGCATTAAAATGACTCTAAACACACTTATTTTAGTTCCAAACGTGATAATTCACATGCAATAGTCATTTACAGTCAAAAAATGAAACATTACAAAATTACCATTTCTGACCATCTGGAGAAAGTTTGACTGGTCGCAGGTCATCGTTTTTCATCAGAAAATAGATTTTGTAGACTGTAGAAAAATTGATTGAAAAGTCTTTTGGATTGTGCCTCATGTTGAATAACTACTTTTTAAAGCTTCAATGTGACCAAAATTGCCATTTTTACAGACTTTTTCTCCTACTCAGAAGCTTCTATTTCGACCAATTTCAGGCATTAAAATGACTCTAAACACACTTATTTTAGTTCCAAACGTGATAATTCACATGCAATAGTCATTTACAGTCAAAAAATTAAACATAAAAAAATTACCATTTCTGACCATCTGGAGAAAGTTCGACAGGTCACGGGTCATCGTTTTTCATCAGAAAATTGATTTTTTGGATTGTAGAAAAATTGATTGAAAATTTCTTTTGGATTGTGCCTCATGTTGAATAACTACTTTTTAAAGCCTCAATGTGACCAAAATTGCCATTTTTACAGACTTTTTCTGCTACTCAGAAGCTTCTATTTCGAACAATTTCAGGCATTAAAATGACTCTAAACACACTTATTTTAGTTCCAAATGTTATAATTCACATGCAATAGTCATTTACAGTCAAAAAATGAAACATTAAAAAATTACCATTTGTAACCATCTGGAGAAAGTTCGACAGGTCACGGGTCATCGTTTTTCATCAGAAAATAGATTTTTTGGGCTGGAGAAAAATTGATTGAAAATGTCTTTTGGATTGTGCCTCATGTTGAATAACTACTTTTTAAAGCTTCAATGTGACCAAAATTGCCATTTTTACAGACTTTTTCTCGTACTCAAAAGCTTCTATTTCGACCAATTTCAGGCATTAAAATGAGTCTAAACACAATTTTTTTAGCTCCAAGAGTTCTAATTCACATGCAATGTTCATTTACAGTCAAAAAATTAAACATAAAAAAATTACCATTTCTGACCATCTGGAGAAAGTTCGACAGGTCACGGGTCATAATATTTCATCAGAAAATTGAGTTTTTTTGTACAGTAGAAAAATTGATTCAAAATGTCACTTGGATTGCGCCTCATGTAGAATAACTACTTTTTAAAGCCTCAATGTGACCAAAAGTGCCATTTTTATAGACTTTTACTCTTACTCAGAAGCTTCTATTTCAACCAATTTCAGGCATTAAAATGACTCTATACACACTTATTTTAGTTCCAAAAGTGATAATTCACATGCAATAGTCATTTACAGTCAAAAAATTAAACATTAAAAAAATTACCATTTCTGACCATCTGGAGAAAGTTCGACAGGTCACGGGTCATCGTTTTTCATCAGAAAATTGATTTTTTGGACTGTAGAAAAAGTGATTGAAAATGTCTTTTGGATTGTGCCTCATGTTGAATAACTTCTTTTTGAAGCCTCAATATGACCAAAATTCCCATTTTTACAGACTTTTACTCCTACTCAGAAGCTTCTATTTCAACCAATTTCAGGCATTAAAATGACTCTAAACACACTTATTTTATTTCCAATTGTGATAATTCACATGCAATTGTCATTTACAGTCAAAAAATGAAACATTAAAAAATTTCCATTACTGACCATCTGGAGAAAGTTCGAAAAGTCACGGGTCATCGTTTTTCATCACAAAATTGATTTTTTGGACTGTAGAAAAATTTATTGAAAATGTCTTTTGGATTGTGCCTCATGTTGTCACATTTTAAAGCCTCAATGTGACCAAAATTGCCATTTTTACAGACCTTTTCTCCTACTCAGAAGCTTCTATTTCGACCAATTTCAGGCATTAAAATGACTCTAAACACACCTATTTTAGTTCCAAACGTGATAATTCACATGCAATAGTCATTTACAGTCAAAAAATGAAACATTAAAAAATTACCATTTCTGACCATCTGGAGAAAGTTCGACAGGTCTCGGGTCATCGTTTTTCATCAGAAAATTGAATTTTTGGACTGTAGAAAAATTGATTCAAAATATCATTTGGTTGGTGCCTCATGTTGAATAACTTCTTTATGAAGCCTCAATGTGACCAAAATTCCCATTTTTACAGACTTTTTCTCCTACTCAGAAGCTTCTATTTCATCCAATTTCAGGCATTAAAATGACTCTAAACACACTTATTTTAGTTCCAAACGTGATAATTCACATGCAATTGTCATTTAAAGTCAAAAAACTTAACATTAAAAAATTACCATTTCTGACCATCTGGAGAAAGTTCGACAGGTCACGGCTTATTGTTTTTCATCAGAAAATGTATTTTTTTGGACTGTAGAAAAATTGATTCAAAATGTCATTTGGATTGTGCCTCATGTTGAATAACTACTTTTTAAAGCTTCAATGTGACCAAAATTGCCAGTTTTTACAGACTTTTTCTCGTACTCAAAAGCTTCTATTTCGACCAATTTCAGGCATTAAAATGACTCTAAAGACACTTATTTTTGTTCCAAACGTGATAAGTCACATGCAATTGTCATTTACAGTCAAAAAATGAAACATTAAAAAATTTCCATTACTGACCATCTGGAGAAAGTTCGAAAAGTCACGGGTCATCATTTTTCATCAGAAAATTGATTTTTTGGACTGTAGAAAAATTGATTGAACATGTCTTTTGGATTGTGCCTCATGTTGAATAACTACTTTTTAAAGCCTCAATGTGACCAAAATTGCCATTTTTACAGACTTTTTCTCCTACTAAGAAGCTTCTATTTCGACCAATTTCAGGCATTAAAATGACTCTAAACACACTTATTTTAGTTCCAAACGTGATAATTCACATGCAATAGTCATTTACAGTCAAAAAATGAAACATTAAAAAATTACCATTTCTGACCATCTGGAGAAAGTTCGACAGGTCACGGGTCATCGTTTTTCATCAGAAAATTGATTTTTTGGATTGTAGAAAAATTGATTGAAAATGTCTTTCGGATTGTGCCTCATGTTGAATAACTACTTTTCAAAGCCTCAATGTGACCAAAATTGCCATTTTTACAGACTTTTTCTGCTACTCAGAAGCTTCTATTTCGAACAATTTCAGGCATTAAAATGACTCTAAACACACTTATTTTAGTTCCAAACGTGATAATTCACATGCAATAGTCATTTACAGTCAAAAAATGAAACATTACAAAATTACCATTTCTGACCATCTGGAGAAAGTTTGACTGGTCGCAGGTCATCGTTTTTCATCAGAAAATAGATTTTGTAGACTGTAGAAAAATTGATTGAAAAGTCTTTTGGATTGTGCCTCATGTTGAATAACTACTTTTTAAAGCTTCAATGTGACCAAAATTGCCATTTTTACAGACTTTTTCTCGTACTCAAAAGCTTCTATTTCAACCAATTTCAGGCATTAAAATGAGTCTAAACACAATTATTTTAGCTCCAAGAGTTCTAATTCACATGCAATGTTGATTTACAGTCAAAAAATTAAACATAAAAAAATTACCATTTCTGACCATCTGGAGAAAGTTCGACAGGTCACGGGTCATAATATTTCATCAGAAAATTGAGTTTTTTTGTACAGTAGAAAAATTGATTCAAAATGTCACTTGGATTGCGCCTCATGTTGAATAACTACTTTTTAAAGCCTCAATGTGACCAAAAGTGCCGTTTTTATAGACTTTTACTCTTACTCAGAAGCTTCTATTTCGACCAATTTCAGGCATTAAAATGACTCTAAACACACTTATTTTAGTTCCAAAAGTGATAATTCACATGCAATCGTCATTTACAGTCAAAAAATTAAACATTAAAAAAATTTCCATTTCGGACCATCTGGAGAAAGTTCGACAGGTCACGGGTCATCAATTTCCATCAGAAAATTGATTTTTTGGACTGTAGAAAAATTGATTGAAAATGTCTTTTGGATTGTGCCTCATGTTGAATAACTACTTTTAAAGCCTCAATGTGACCAAAATTGCCATTTTTACAGACTTTTTTTGCTACTCAGAAGCTTCTATTTCGAACAATTTCAGGCATTAAAATGACTCTAAACACACTTATTTTAGTTCCAAACGTGATAATTCACATGCAATTGTCATTGACAGTCACAAAAAGAAGCATTAAAAAATTACCATTTCTGACCATCTGGAGAAAGTTCGACAGGTCTCGGGTCATCGTTTTTCATCAGAAAATTGAATTTTTGGACTGTAGAAAAATTGATTCAAAATATCATTTGGTTGGTGCCTCATGTTGAATAACTTCTTTTTGAAGCCTCAATGTGACCAAAATTCCCATTTTTACAGACTTTTTCTCCTACTCAGAAGCTTCTATTTCATCCAATTTCAGGCATTAAAATGACTCTAAACACACTTATTTTAGTTCCAAACGTGATAATTCACATGCAATTGTCATTTAAGGTCAAAAAACTGAACATTAAAAAATTACCATTTCTGACCATCTGGAGAAAGTTCGACAGGTCACGGCTCATTGTTTTTCATCAGAAAATGTATTTTTTTGGACTGTAGAAAAATTGATTCAAAATGTCATTTGGATTGTGCCTCATGTTGAATAACTACTTTTTAAAGCTTCAATGTGACCAAAATTGCCAGTTTTTACAGACTTTTTCTCGTTCTCAAAATCTTCTATTTCGACCAATTTCAGGCATTAAAATGACTCTAAACACACTAATTTTATTTCCAAACGTGATAATTCACATGCAATTGTCATTTACAGTCAAAAAATTAAACATTAAAAAATTTCCATTACTGACCATCTGGAGAAAGTTCAAAAAGTCACGGGTCATCGTTTTTCATCAGAAAATTGATTTTTTGGACTGTAGAAAAATTGATTGAAAATGACTTTTGGATTGTGCCTCATGTTGAATAACTAATTTGTAAAGCCTCAATGTGACCAAAATTGCCATTTTTACAGACTTTTTCTCCTACTCAGAAGCTTCTATTTCGACCAATTTCAGGCATTAAAATGACTCTAAACACACTTATTTTAGTTCCAAACGTGATAATTCACATGCAATAGTCATTTACAGTCAAAAAATTAAACATAAAAAAATTACCATTTCTGACCATCTGGAGAAAGTTCGACAGGTCACGGGTCATCGTTTTTCATCAGAAAATTGATTTTTTGGATTGTAGAAAAATTGATTGAAAATTTCTTTTGGATTGTGCCTCATGTTGAATAACTACTTTTAAAGCCTCAATGTGACCAAAATTGCCATTTTTACAGACTTTTTCTGTTACTCAGAAGCTTCTATTTCGAACAATTTCAGGCATTAAAATGACTCTAAACACACGTATTTTAGTTCCAAACGTTATAATTCACATGCAATAGTCATTTACAGTCAAAAAATGAAACATTAAAAAATTACCATTTGTAACCATCTGGAGAAA
Organism: Triturus cristatus; assembly: GCF_964204655.1. NCBI lineage: Eukaryota > Metazoa > Chordata > Amphibia > Caudata > Salamandridae > Triturus > Triturus cristatus. The sequence goes on along the minus strand of NC_140593.1, from coordinate 956,677,286 downwards.
GTTCGACAGGTCACGGGTCATCGTTTTTCATCAGAAAATAGATTTTTTGGGCTGGAGAAAAATTGATTGAAAATGTCTTTTGGATTGTGCCTCATGTTGAATAACTACTTTTTAAAGCTTCAATGTGACCAAAATTGCCATTTTTACAGACTTTTTCTCGTACTCAAAAGCTTCTATTTCGACCAATTTCAGGCATTAAAATGAGTCTAAACACAATTATTTTAGCTCCAAGAGTTCTAATTCACATGCAATGTTCATTTACAGTCAAAAAATTAAACATAAAAAAATTACCATTTCTGACCATCTGGAGAAAGTTCGACAGGTCACGGGTCATAATATTTCATCAGAAAATTGAGTTTTTTTGTACAGTAGAAAAATTGATTCAAAATGTCACTTGGATTGCGCCTCATGTAGAATAACTACTTTTTAAAGCCTCAATGTGACCAAAAGTGCCATTTTTATAGACTTTTACTCTTACTCAGAAGCTTCTATTTCAACCAATTTCAGGCATTAAAATGACTCTATACACACTTATTTTAGTTCCAAAAGTGATAATTCACATGCAATAGTCATTTACAGTCAAAAAATTAAACATTAAAAAAATTACCATTTCTGACCATCTGGAGAAAGTTCGACAGGTCACGGGTCATCGTTTTTCATCAGAAAATTGATTTTTTGGACTGTAGAAAAAGTGATTGAAAATGTCTTTTGGATTGTGCCTCATGTTGAATAACTTCTTTTTGAAGCCTCAATATGACCAAAATTCCCATTTTTACAGACTTTTACTCCTACTCAGAAGCTTCTATTTCAACCAATTTCAGGCATTAAAATGACTCTAAACACACTTATTTTAGTTCCAAACGTGATAATTCACATGCAATTGTCATTTACAGTCAAAAAACTTAACATTAAAAATTTACCATTTCTGACCATCTGGAGAAAGTTCGACAGGTCACGGCTCATTGTTTTTCATCAGAAAATGTATTTGTTTGGACTGTAGAAAAATTGATTCAAAATGTCATTTGGATCGTGCCTCATGTTGAATAACTACTTTTTAAAGCTTCAATGTGACCAAAATTGCCATTTTTACAGACTTTTTCTCATACTCAAAAGCTTCTATTTCAACCAATTTCAGGCATTAAAATGAGTCTAAACACAATTATTTTAGCTCCAAGAGTTCTAATTCACATGCAATGTTCATTTACAGTCAAAAAATGAAACATAAAAAAATTACCATTTCTGACCATCTGGAGAAAGTTCGACAGGTCACGGGTCATAATATTTCATCAGAAAATTGAGTTTTTTTGTACAGTAGAAAAATTGATTCAAAATGTCACTTGGATTGCGCCTCATGTTGAATAACTACTTTTTAAAGCCTCAATGTGACCAAAAGTGCCATTTTTATAGACTTTTACTCTTACTCAGAAGCTTCTATTTCGACCAATTTCAGGCATTAAAATGACTCTAAACACACTTATTTTAGTTCCAAAAGTGATAATTCACATGCAATAGTCATTTACAGTCAAAAAATTAAACATTAAAAAAATTACCATTTCTGACCATCTGGAGAAAGTTCGACAGGTCACGGGTCATCGTTTTTCATCAGAAAATTGATTTTTTGGACTGTAGAAAAATTGATTGAAAATGTCTTTTGGATTGTGCCTCATGTTGAATAACTACTTTTTAAAGCCTCAATGTGACCAAAATTGCCATTTTTACAGACTTTTTCTGCTACTCAGAAGCTTCTATTTCGAACAATTTCAGGCATTAAAATGACTCTAAACACACTTATTTTAGTTCCAAACGTGATAATTCACATGCAATAGTCATTTACAGTCAAAATATTAAACATTAAAAAAATTACCATTTCTGACCATCTGGAGAAAGTTCGACAGGTCACGGGGCATCGTTTTCCATCAGAAAATTGATTTTTTGGACTGTAGAAAAATTGATTGAAAATGTCTTTCGGTTAGTGCCTCATGTTGAATAACTACTTTTTAAAGCCTCAATGTGACCAAAATTGCCATTTTTACAGACTTTTTCTCCTACTCAGAAGCTTCTATTTCGACCAATTTCAGGCATTAAAATGACTCTAAACACAATTATTTTTGTTCCAAACGTGATAATTCACATGCAATTGTCATTTACAGTCAAAAAATGAAACATTAAAAAATTTCCATTACTGACCATCTGGAGAAAGTTCGAAAAGTCACAGGTCATCGTTTTTCATCAGAAAATTGATTTTTTGGACTGTAGAAAAATTGATTGAAAATGTCTTTTGGATTGGGCCTCATGTTGAATAACTACTTTTTAAAGCTTCAATGTGACCAAAATTGCCAGTTTTTACAGACTTTTTCTCGTACTCAAAAGCTTCTATTTCGACCAATTTCAGGCATTAAAATGACTCTAAACACACTTATTTTAGTTCCAAACGTGATAATTCACATGCAATTGTCATTTACAGTCAAAAAACTTAACATTAAAAAATTACCATTTCTGACCACCTGGAGAAAGTTCGACAGGTCACGGCTCATTGTTTTTCATCAGAAAATGTATTTTTTTGGACTGTAGAAAAATTGATTCAAAATGTCATTTGGATTGTGCCTCATGTTGAATAACCACTTTTTAAAGCTTCAATGTGACCAAAATTGCCATTTTTACAGACTTTTTCTCATACTCAAAAGCTTCTATTTCAACCAATTTCAGGCATTAAAATGACTCTAAACACACTTATTTTAGTTCCAAAAGTGATAATTCACATGCAATTGTCATTTACAGTCAAAAAATTAAACATTAAAAAATTTCCATTACTGACCATCTGGAGAAAGTTCGAAAAGTCACGGGTCATCATTTTTCATCAGAAAATTGATTTTTTGGACTGTAGAAAAATTGTTTGAAAATGTCTTTTGGATTGTGCCTCATGTTGAATAACTAATTTTTAAAGCCTCAATGTGACCAAATTGCCATTTTTACAGACTTTTTCTCCTACTCAGAAGCTTCTATTTCGACCAATTTCAGGCATTAAAATGACTCTAAACACACTTATTTTAGTTCCAAAAGTGATAATTCACATGCAATTGTCATTTACAGTCAAAAAATTAAACATTAAAAAATTTCCATTACTGACCATCCGGAGAAAGTTCGAAAAGTCACGGGTCATCATTTTTCATCAGAAAATTGATTTTTTGGACTGTAGAAAAATTGTTTGAAAATGTCTTTTGGATTGTGCCTCATGTTGAATAACTAATTTTTAAAGCCTCAATGTGACCAAATTGCCATTTTTACAGACTTTTTCTCCTACTCAGAAGCTTCTATTTCGACCAATTTCAGGCATTAAAATGACTCTAAACACACTTATTTTAGTTCCAAACGTGATAAATCACATGCAATAGTCATTTACAGTCAAAAAATGAAACATTAAAAAATTACCATTTCTGACCATCTGGAGAAAGTTCGACAGGTCACGGGTCATCGTTTTTCATCAGAAAATTGATTTTTTGGATTGTAGAAAAATTGATTGAAAATGTCTTTTGGATTGTGCCTCATGTTGAATAACTACTTTTTAATGCCTCAATGTGACCAAAATTGCCATTTTTACAGACTTTTTCTGCTACTCAGAAGCTTCTATTTCGAACAATTTCAGGCATTAAAATGACTCTAAACACACTTATTTTAGTTCCAAACGTGATAAATCACATGCAATAGTCATTTACAGTCAAAAAATGAAACATTAAAAAATTACCATTTCTGACTATCTGGAGAAAGTTCGACAGGTCCCGGGTCATCGTTTTTCATCAGAAAATATATTTTTTGGACTGTAGAAAAATTGATTGAAAATGTCTTTTGGATTGTGCCTCATGTTGAATAGCTACTTTTTAAAGCCTCAATGTGACCAAAATTGCCATTTTTACTGACTTTTTCTGCTACTCAGAAGCTTCTATTTCGAACAATTTCAGGCATTAAAATGACTCTAAACACACTTATTTTAGTTCCAAACGTGATAATTCACATGCAATAGTCATTGACAGTCACAAAAAGAAGCATTAAAAAGTTACCATTTCTGACCATCTGGAGAAAGTTCGACAGGTCACCGGTCATCGTTTTTCATCAGAAAATTGAATTTTTGGACTGTAGAAAAATTGATTCAAAATATCATTTGGTTGGTGCCTCATGGTGAATAACTTCTTTTTGAAGCCTCAATGTGACCAAAATTCCCATTTTTACAGACTTGTTCTCCTACTCAGAAGCTTCTATTTCAACCAATTTCAGGCATTAAAATGACTCTAAACACACTTATTTTAGTTCCAAACGTGATAATTCACATGCAATTGTCATTTACAGTCAAAAAACTTAACATTAAAAAACTTACCATTTCTGACCATCTGGAGAAAGTTCGACAGGTCACGGCTCATTGTTTTTCATCAGAAAATGTATTTTTTGGATTGTAGAAAAATTGATTGAAAATGTCTTTTGGATTGTGCCTCATGTTAAATAACTACTTTTTAAAGCCTCAATGTGACCAAAATTGCCATTTTTACAGACTTTTTCTGCTACTCAGAAGCTTCTATTTCAAACAATTTCAGGCATTAAAATGACTCTAAACACACTTATTTTAGTTCCAAACGTTATAATTCACATGCAATAGTCATTTACAGTCAAAAAATGAAACATTAAAAAATTACCATTTCTGACCATCTGGAGAAAGTTCGACAGGTCACGGGTCATCGTTTTTCATCAGAAAATAGATTTTTTGGACTGTAGAAAAATTGATTGAAAATGTCTTTTGGATTGTGCCTCATGTTGAATAACTACTTTTTAAAGCCTCAATGTGACCAAAATTGCCATTTTTATAGACTTTTACTCTTACTCAGAAGCTTCTATTTCGACCAATTTCAGGCATTAAAATGACTCTAAACACAATTATTTTAGTTCCAAAAGTGATAATTCACATGCAATAGTCATTTACAGTCAAAAAATTAAAAATTAAAAAAATTACCATTTCTGACCATCTGGAGAAAGTTCGACAGGTCACGGGTTATCGTTTTTCATCAGAAAATTGATTTTTTGGACTGTAGAAAAATTGTTTGAAAATGTCTTTTGGATTGTGCCTCAGGTTGAATAACTACTTTTTAAAGCCTCAATGTGAACAAAATTGCCATTTTTACAGACTTTTTCTCCTACTCAGAAGCTTCTATTTCGACCAATTTCAGGCATTAAAATGACTCTAAACACACTTATTTTAGTTCCAAACGTGATAATTCACATGCAATAGTCATTTACAGTCAAAAAATTAAACATTAAAAAATTACCATTTCTGACCATCTGGAGAAAGTTCGACAGGTCACGGGTCATAATATTTCATCAGAAAATTGAGTTTTTTTGTACAGTAGAAACATTGATTCAAAATGTCACTTGGATTGCGCCTCATGTTGAATAACTACTTTTTAAAGCCTCTATGTGACCAAAAGTGCCATTTTTATAGACTTTTACTCTTACTCAGAAGCTTCTATTTCGACCAATTTCAGGCATTAAAATGACTCTAAACACACTTATTTTAGTTTCAAAAGTGATAATTCACATGCAATAGTCATTTACAGTCAAAAAATTTAACATTAAAAAAATTACCATTTCTGACCATCTGGAGAAAGTTCGACAGGTCACGGGTTATCGTTTTTCATCAGAAAATTGATTTTTTGGACTGTAGAAAAATTGATTGAAAATGTCTTTTGGATTGTGCCTCATGTTGAATAACTACTTTTTAAAGCCTCAATGTGACCAAAATTGCCATTTTTACAGACTTTTTCTCCTACTCAGAAGCTTCTATTTCGACCAATTTCAGGCATTAAAATGACTCTAAACACGCTTATTTTAGTTCCAAACGTGATAACTCACATGCAATTGTCATATACAGTCAAAAAACTTAACATTAAAAAATTACCATTTCTGACCATCTGGAGAAAGTTAGACAGGTCACGGCTCATTGTTTTTCATCAGAAAATGTATTTTTTGGGACTGTAGAAAAATTGATTCAAAATGTCATTTGGATTGTGCCTCATGTTGAATAACTACTTTTTAAAGCTTCAATGTGACCAAAATTGCAAGTTTTTACAGACTTTTTCTCGTACTCAAAAGCTTCTATTTCGACCAATTTCAGGCATTAAAATGACTCTAAACACACTAATTTTATTTCCAAACGTGATAATTCACATGCAATTGTCATTGACAGTCAAAAAATTAAATATTAAAAAATTTCCATTTCTGACCATCTGGAGAAAGTTCGAAAAGTCACGGGTCATCCTTTTTCATCAGAAAATAGATTTTTTGGACTGTAGAAAAATTGAATGAAAATGTCTTTTGGATTGTGCCTCATGTTGAATAACCACTTTTTAAAGCTTCAATGTGACCAAAATTGCCATTTTTACAGACTTTTTCTGCTACTCAGAAGCTTCTATTTCGAACAATTTCAGGCATTAAAATGACTCTAAACACACTTATTTTAGTTCCAAACGTGATAATTCACATGCAATAGTCATTGACAGTCACAAAAAGAAGCATTAAAAAATTACCATTTCTGACCATCTGGAGAAAGTTCGACAGGTCTCGGGTCATCGTTTTTCATCAGAAAATTGAATTTTTGGACTGTAGAAAAATTGATTCAAAATATCATTTGGTTGGTGCCTCATGTTGAATAACTTCTTTTTGAAGCCTCAATGTGACCAAAATTCCCATTTTTACAGACTTTTTCTCCTACTCAGAAGCTTCTATTTCAACCAATTTCAGGCATTAAAATGACTCTAAACACACTTATTTTAGTTCCAAACGTGATAATTCACATGCAATTGTCATTTACAGTCAAAAAACTTAACATTAAAAATTTACCATTTCTGACCATCTGGAGAAAGTTCGACAGGTCACGGCTCATTGTTTTTCATCAGAAAATGTATTTGTTTGGACTGTAGAAAAATTGATTCAAAATGTCATTTGGATCGTGCCTCATGTTGAATAACTACTTTTTAAAGCTTCAATGTGACCAAAATTGCCATTTTTACAGACTTTTTCTCATACTCAAAAGCTTCTATTTCAACCAATTTCAGGCATTAAAATGAGTCTAAACACAATTATTTTAGCTCCAAGAGTTCTAATTCACATGCAATGTTCATTTACAGTCAAAAAATGAAACATAAAAAAATTACCATTTCTGACCATCTGGAGAAAGTTCGACAGGTCACGGGTCATAATATTTCATCAGAAAATTGAGTTTTTTTGTACAGTAGAAAAATTGATTCAAAATGTCACTTGGATTGCGCCTCATGTTGAATAACTACTTTTTAAAGCCTCAATGTGACCAAAAGTGCCATTTTTATAGACTTTTACTCTTACTCAGAAGCTTCTATTTCGACCAATTTCAGGCATTAAAATGACTCTAAACACACTTATTTTAGTTCCAAAAGTGATAATTCACATGCAATAGTCATTTACAGTCAAAAAATTAAACATTAAAAAAATTACCATTTCTGACCATCTGGAGAAAGTTCGACAGGTCACGGGTCATCGTTTTTCATCAGAAAATTGATTTTTTGGACTGTAGAAAAATTGATTGAAAATGTCTTTTGGATTGTGCCTCATGTTGAATAACTACTTTTTAAAGCCTCAATGTGACCAAAATTGCCATTTTTACAGACTTTTTCTGCTACTCAGAAGCTTCTATTTCGAACAATTTCAGGCATTAAAATGACTCTAAACACACTTATTTTAGTTCCAAACGTGATAATTCACATGCAATAGTCATTTACAGTCAAAATATTAAACATTAAAAAAATTACCATTTCTGACCATCTGGAGAAAGTTCGACAGGTCACGGGGCATCGTTTTCCATCAGAAAATTGATTTTTTGGACTGTAGAAAAATTGATTGAAAATGTCTTTCGGTTAGTGCCTCATGTTGAATAACTACTTTTTAAAGCCTCAATGTGACCAAAATTGCCATTTTTACAGACTTTTTCTCCTACTCAGAAGCTTCTATTTCGACCAATTTCAGGCATTAAAATGACTCTAAACACAATTATTTTTGTTCCAAACGTGATAATTCACATGCAATTGTCATTTACAGTCAAAAAATGAAACATTAAAAAATTTCCATTACTGACCATCTGGAGAAAGTTCGAAAAGTCACAGGTCATCGTTTTTCATCAGAAAATTGATTTTTTGGACTGTAGAAAAATTGATTGAAAATGTCTTTTGGATTGGGCCTCATGTTGAATAACTACTTTTTAAAGCTTCAATGTGACCAAAATTGCCAGTTTTTACAGACTTTTTCTCGTACTCAAAAGCTTCTATTTCGACCAATTTCAGGCATTAAAATGACTCTAAACACACTTATTTTAGTTCCAAACGTGATAATTCACATGCAATTGTCATTTACAGTCAAAAAACTTAACATTAAAAAATTACCATTTCTGACCACCTGGAGAAAGTTCGACAGGTCACGGCTCATTGTTTTTCATCAGAAAATGTATTTTTTTGGACTGTAGAAAAATTGATTCAAAATGTCATTTGGATTGTGCCTCATGTTGAATAACCACTTTTTAAAGCTTCAATGTGACCAAAATTGCCATTTTTACAGACTTTTTCTCATACTCAAAAGCTTCTATTTCAACCAATTTCAGGCATTAAAATGACTCTAAACACACTTATTTTAGTTCCAAAAGTGATAATTCACATGCAATTGTCATTTACAGTCAAAAAATTAAACATTAAAAAATTTCCATTACTGACCATCTGGAGAAAGTTCGAAAAGTCACGGGTCATCATTTTTCATCAGAAAATTGATTTTTTGGACTGTAGAAAAATTGTTTGAAAATGTCTTTTGGATTGTGCCTCATGTTGAATAACTAATTTTTAAAGCCTCAATGTGACCAAATTGCCATTTTTACAGACTTTTTCTCCTACTCAGAAGCTTCTATTTCGACCAATTTCAGGCATTAAAATGACTCTAAACACACTTATTTTAGTTCCAAAAGTGATAATTCACATGCAATTGTCATTTACAGTCAAAAAATTAAACATTAAAAAATTTCCATTACTGACCATCCGGAGAAAGTTCGAAAAGTCACGGGTCATCATTTTTCATCAGAAAATTGATTTTTTGGACTGTAGAAAAATTGTTTGAAAATGTCTTTTGGATTGTGCCTCATGTTGAATAACTAATTTTTAAAGCCTCAATGTGACCAAATTGCCATTTTTACAGACTTTTTCTCCTACTCAGAAGCTTCTATTTCGACCAATTTCAGGCATTAAAATGACTCTAAACACACTTATTTTAGTTCCAAACGTGATAAATCACATGCAATAGTCATTTACAGTCAAAAAATGAAACATTAAAAAATTACCATTTCTGACCATCTGGAGAAAGTTCGACAGGTCACGGGTCATCGTTTTTCATCAGAAAATTGATTTTTTGGATTGTAGAAAAATTGATTGAAAATGTCTTTTGGATTGTGCCTCATGTTGAATAACTACTTTTTAATGCCTCAATGTGACCAAAATTGCCATTTTTACAGACTTTTTCTGCTACTCAGAAGCTTCTATTTCGAACAATTTCAGGCATTAAAATGACTCTAAACACACTTATTTTAGTTCCAAACGTGATAAATCACATGCAATAGTCATTTACAGTCAAAAAATGAAACATTAAAAAATTACCATTTCTGACTATCTGGAGAAAGTTCGACAGGTCCCGGGTCATCGTTTTTCATCAAAAAATATATTTTTTGGACTGTAGAAAAATTGATTGAAAATGTCTTTTGGATTGTGCCTCATGTTGAATAGCTACTTTTTAAAGCCTCAATGTGACCAAAATTGCCATTTTTACTGACTTTTTCTGCTACTCAGAAGCTTCTATTTCGAACAATTTCAGGCATTAAAATGACTCTAAACACACTTATTTTAGTTCCAAACGTGATAATTCACATGCAATAGTCATTGACAGTCACAAAAAGAAGCATTAAAAAATTACCATTTCTGACCATCTGGAGAAAGTTCGACAGGTCACGGGTCATCGTTTTTCATCAGAAAATTGAATTTTTGGACTGTAGAAAAATTGATTCAAAATATCATTTGGTTGGTGCCTCATGGTGAATAACTTCTTTTTGAAGCCTCAATGTGACCAAAATTCCCATTTTTACAGACTTGTTCTCCTACTCAGAAGCTTCTATTTCAACCAATTTCAGGCATTAAAATGACTCTAAACACACTTATTTTAGTTCCAAACGTGATAATTCACATGCAATTGTCATTTACAGTCAAAAAACTTAACATTAAAAAACTTACCATTTCTGACCATCTGGAGAAAGTTCGACAGGTCACGGCTCATTGTTTTTCATCAGAAAATGTATTTTTTGGATTGTAGAAAAATTGATTGAAAATGTCTTTTGGATTGTGCCTCATGTTAAATAACTACTTTTTAAAGCCTCAATGTGACCAAAATTGCCATTTTTACAGACTTTTTCTGCTACTCAGAAGCTTCTATTTCAAACAATTTCAGGCATTAAAATGACTCTAAACACACTTATTTTAGTTCCAAACGTTATAATTCACATGCAATAGTCATTTACAGTCAAAAAATGAAACATTAAAAAATTACCATTTCTGACCATCTGGAGAAAGTTCGACAGGTCACGGGTCATCGTTTTTCATCAGAAAATAGATTTTTTGGACTGTAGAAAAATTGATTGAAAATGTCTTTTGGATTGTGCCTCATGTTGAATAACTACTTTTTAAAGCCTCAATGTGACCAAAATTGCCATTTTTATAGACTTTTACTCTTACTCAGAAGCTTCTATTTCGACCAATTTCAGGCATTAAAATGACTCTAAACACAATTATTTTAGTTCCAAAAGTGATAATTCACATGCAATAGTCATTTACAGTCAAAAAATTAAAAATTAAAAAAATTACCATTTCTGACCATCTGGAGAAAGTTCGACAGGTCACGGGTTATCGTTTTTCATCAGAAAATTGATTTTTTGGACTGTAGAAAAATTGTTTGAAAATGTCTTTTGGATTGTGCCTCAGGTTGAATAACTACTTTTTAAAGCCTCAATGTGAACAAAATTGCCATTTTTACAGACTTTTTCTCCTACTCAGAAGCTTCTATTTCGACCAATTTCAGGCATTAAAATGACTCTAAACACACTTATTTTAGTTCCAAACGTGATAATTCACATGCAATAGTCATTTACAGTCAAAAAATTAAACATTAAAAAATTACCATTTCTGACCATCTGGAGAAAGTTCGACAGGTCACGGGTCATAATATTTCATCAGAAAATTGAGTTTTTTTGTACAGTAGAAACATTGATTCAAAATGTCACTTGGATTGCGCCTCATGTTGAATAACTACTTTTTAAAGCCTCTATGTGACCAAAAGTGCCATTTTTATAGACTTTTACTCTTACTCAGAAGCTTCTATTTCGACCAATTTCAGGCATTAAAATGACTCTAAACACACTTATTTTAGTTTCAAAAGTGATAATTCACATGCAATAGTCATTTACAGTCAAAAAATTTAACATTAAAAAAATTACCATTTCTGACCATCTGGAGAAAGTTCGACAGGTCACGGGTTATCGTTTTTCATCAGAAAATTGATTTTTTGGACTGTAGAAAAATTGATTGAAAATGTCTTTTGGATTGTGCCTCATGTTGAATAACTACTTTTTAAAGCCTCAATGTGACCAAAATTGCCATTTTTACAGACTTTTTCTCCTACTCAGAAGCTTCTATTTCGACCAATTTCAGGCATTAAAATGACTCTAAACACGCTTATTTTAGTTCCAAACGTGATAACTCACATGCAATTGTCATATACAGTCAAAAAACTTAACATTAAAAAATTACCATTTCTGACCATCTGGAGAAAGTTAGACAGGTCACGGCTCATTGTTTTTCATCAGAAAATGTATTTTTTGGGACTGTAGAAAAATTGATTCAAAATGTCATTTGGATTGTGCCTCATGTTGAATAACTACTTTTTAAAGCTTCAATGTGACCAAAATTGCAAGTTTTTACAGACTTTTTCTCGTACTCAAAAGCTTCTATTTCGACCAATTTCAGGCATTAAAATGACTCTAAACACACTAATTTTATTTCCAAACGTGATAATTCACATGCAATTGTCATTGACAGTCAAAAAATTAAATATTAAAAAATTTCCATTACTGACCATCTGGAGAAAGTTCGAAAAGTCACGGGTCATCGTTTTTCATCAGAAAATAGATTTTTTGGACTGTAGAAAAATTGAATGAAAATGTCTTTTGGATTGTGCCTCATGTTGAATAACTAATTTTTAAAGCCTCAATGTGACCAAAATTGCCATTTTTACAGACTTTTTCTGCTACTCAGAAGCTTCTATTTCGAACAATTTCAGGCATTAAAATGACTCTAAACACACTTATTTTAGTTCCAAACGTTATAATTCACATGCAATAGTCATTTACAGTCAAAAAATGAAACATTAAAAAATTACCATTTCTGACCATCTGGAGAAAGTTCGACAGGTCACGGGTCATCATTTTTCATCAGAAAATAGATTTTTTGGACTGTAGAAAAATTGATTGAAAATGTCTTTTGGATTGTGCCTCATGTTGAATAACCACTTTTTAAAGCCTCAATGTGACCAAAATTGCCATTTTTACAGACTTTTTCTGCTACTCAGAAGCTTCTATTTCGAACAATTTCAGGCATTAAAATGACTCTAAACACACTTATTTTAGTTCCAAACGTGATAATTCACATGCAATTGTCATTTACAGTCAAAAAATTAAACATTAAAAAATTACCATTTCTGACCACCTGGAGAAAGTTCGACAGGTCACGGCTCATTGTTTTTCATCAGAAAATGTATTTTTTTGGACTGTAGAAAAATTGATTCAAAATGTCATTTGGATTGTGCCTCATGTTGAATAACCACTTTTTAAAGCTTCAATGTGACCAAAATTGCCATTTTTACAGACTTTTTCTCATACTCAAAAGCTTCTATTTCAACCAATTTCAGGCATTAAAATGAGTCTAAACACAATTATTTTAGCTCCAAGAGTCCTAATTCACATGCAGTGTTCATTTACAGTCAAAAAATTAAACATAAAAAATTACCATTTCTGACCATCTGGAGAAAGTTCGACAGGTCACGGGTCATAATATTTCATCAGAAAATTGAGATTTTTTGTACAGTAGAAAAATTGATTCAAAATGTCACTTGGATTGCGCCTCATGTTGAATAACTACTTTTTAAAGCCTCAATGTGACCAAAAGTGCCATTTTTATAGACTTTTACTCTTACTCAGAAGCTTCTATTTCGACCAATTTCAGGCATTAAAATGACTCTAAACACACTTATTTTAGTTCCAAAAGTGATAATTCACATGCAATTGTCATTTACAGTCAAAAAATTAAACATTAAAAAATTTCCATTACTGACCATCTGGAGAAAGTTCGAAAAGTCACGGGTCATCATTTTTCATCAGAAAATTGATTTTTTGGACTGTAGAAAAATTGTTTGAAAATGTCTTTTGGATTGTGCCTCATGTTGAATAACTAATTTTTAAAGCCTCAATGTGACCAAATTGCCATTTTTACAGACTTTTTCTCCTTCTCAGAAGCTTCTATTTCGACCAATTTCAGGCATTAAAATGACTCTAAACACACTTATTTTAGTTCCAAACGTGATAATTCACATGCAATAGTCATTTACAGTAAAAAAATTAAACATTAAAAAATTACCATTTCTGACCATCTGGAGAAAGTTCGACAGGTCACGGGTCATCGTTTTTCATCAGAAAATTGATTTTTTGGATTGTAGAAAAATTGATTGAAAATGTCTTTTGGATTGTGCCTCATGTTGAATAACTACTTTTTAATGCCTCAATGTGACCAAAATTGCCATTTTTACAGACTTTTTCTGCTACTCAGAAGCTTCTATTTCGAACAATTTCAGGCATTAAAATGACTCTAAACACACTTATTTTAGTTCCAAACATGATAAATCACATGCAATAGTCATTTACAGTCAAAAAATGAAACATTAAAAAATTACCATTTCTGACTATCTGGAGAAAGTTCGACAGGTCCCGGGTCATCGTTTTTCATCAGAAAATTGAATTTTTGGACTGTAGAAAAATTGATTCAAAATATCATTTGGTTGGTGCCTCATGGTGAATAACTTCTTTTTGAAGCCTCAATGTGACCAAAATTCCCATTTTTACAGACTTGTTCTCCTACTCAGAAGCTTCTATTTCAACCAATTTCAGGCATTAAAATGACTCTAAACACACTTATTTTAGTTCCAAACGTGATAATTCACATGCAATTGTCATTTACAGTCAAAAAACTTAACATTAAAAAACTTACCATTTCTGACCATCTGGAGAAAGTTCGACAGGGCACGGCTCATTGTTTTTCATCAGAAAATGTATTTTTTGGATTGTAGAAAAATTGATTGAAAATGTCTTTTGGATTGTGCCTCATGTTGAATAACTACTTTTTAAAGCCTCAATGTGACCAAAATTGCCATTTTTACAGACTTTTTCTGCTACTCAGAAGCTTCTATTTCAAACAATTTCAGGCATTAAAATGACTCTAAACACACTTATTTTAGTTCCAAACGTTATAATTCACATGCAATAGTCATTTACAGTCAAAAAATGAAACATTAAAAAATTACCATTTCTGACCATCTGGAGAAAGTTCGACAGGTCACGGGTCATTGTTTTTCATCAGAAAATAGATTTTTTGGACTGTAGAAAAATTGATTGAAAATGTCTTTTGGATTGTGCCTCATGTTGAATAACTACTTTTTAAAGCTTCAATGTGACCAAAATTGCCATTTTTACAGACTTTTTCTCGTACTCAAAAGCTTCTATTTCGACCAATTTCAGGCATTAAAATGAGTCTAAACACAATTATTTTAGCTCCAAGAGTTCTAATTCACATGCAATGTTCATTTACAGTCAAAAAACTTAAACATAAAAAAATTACCATTTCTGACCATCTGGAGAAAGTTTGACAGGTCACGGGTCATAATATTTCATCAGAAAATTGAGTTTTTTTGTACAGTAGAAACATTGATTCAAAATGTCACTTGGATTGCGCCTCATGTTGAATAACTACTTTTTAAAGCCTCAATGTGACCAAAAGTGCCATTTTTATAGACTTTTACTCTTACTCAGAAGCTTCTATTTCGACCAATTTCAGGCATTAAAATGACTCTAAACACACTTATTTTAGTTCCAAAAGTGATAATTCACATGCAATAGTCATTTACAGTCAAAAAATTAAACATTAAAAAAATTACCATTTCTGACCATCTGGAGAAAGTTCGACAGGTCACGGGTCATCGTTTTTCATCAGAAAATTGATTTTTTGGACTGTAGAAAAAGTGATTGAAAATGTCTTTTGGATTGTGCCTCATGTTGAATAACTTCTTTTTGAAGCCTCAATATGACCAAAATTCCCATTTTTACAGACTTTTACTCCTACTCAGAAGCTTCTATTTCAACCAATTTCAGGCATTAAAATGACTCTAAACACACTTATTTTAGTTCCAAACGTGATAATTCACATGCAATTGTCATTTACAGTCAAAAAACTTAACATTAAAAAATTACCATTTCTGACCACCTGGAGAAAGTTCGACAGGTCACGGCTCATTGTTTTTCATCAGAAAATGTATTTTTTTGGACTGTAGAAAAATTGATTCAAAATGTCATTTGGATTGTGCCTCATGTTGAATAACCACTTTTTAAAGCTTCAATGTGACCAAAATTGCCATTTTTACAGACTTTTTCTCATACTCAAAAGCTTCTATTTCAACCAATTTCAGGCATTAAAATGAGTCTAAACACAATTATTTTAGCTCCAAGAGTCCTAATTCACATGCAGTGTTCATTTACAGTCAAAAAATTAAACATAAAAAATTACCATTTCTGACCATCTGGAGAAAGTTCGACAGGTCACGGGTCATAATATTTCATCAGAAAATTGAGATTTTTTGTACAGTAGAAAAATTGATTCAAAATGTCACTTGGATTGCGCCTCATGTTGAATAACTACTTTTTAAAGCCTCAATGTGACCAAAAGTGCCATTTTTATAGACTTTTACTCTTACTCAGAAGCTTCTATTTCGACCAATTTCAGGCATTAAAATGACTCTAAACACACTTATTTTAGTTCCAAAAGTGATAATTCACATGCAATTGTCATTTACAGTCAAAAAATTAAACATTAAAAAATTTCCATTACTGACCATCTGGAGAAAGTTCGAAAAGTCACGGGTCATCATTTTTCATCAGAAAATTGATTTTTTGGACTGTAGAAAAATTGTTTGAAAATGTCTTTTGGATTGTGCCTCATGTTGAATAACTAATTTTTAAAGCCTCAATGTGACCAAATTGCCATTTTTACAGACTTTTTCTCCTACTCAGAAGCTTCTATTTCGACCAATTTCAGGCATTAAAATGACTCTAAACACACTTATTTTAGTTCCAAACGTGATAATTCACATGCAATAGTCATTTACAGTAAAAAAATTAAACATTAAAAAATTACCATTTCTGACCATCTGGAGAAAGTTCGACAGGTCACGGGTCATCGTTTTTCATCAGAAAATTGATTTTTTGGATTGTAGAAAAATTGATTGAAAATGTCTTTTGGATTGTGCCTCATGTTGAATAACTACTTTTTAATGCCTCAATGTGACCAAAATTGCCATTTTTACAGACTTTTTCTGCTACTCAGAAGCTTCTATTTCGAACAATTTCAGGCATTAAAATGACTCTAAACACACTTATTTTAGTTCCAAACATGATAAATCACATGCAATAGTCATTTACAGTCAAAAAATGAAACATTAAAAAATTACCATTTCTGACTATCTGGAGAAAGTTCGACAGGTCCCGGGTCATCGTTTTTCATCAGAAAATATATTTTTTGGACTGTAGAAAAATTGATTGAAAATGTCTTTTGGATTGTGCCTCATTTTGAATAGCTACTTTTTAAAGCCTCAATGTGACCAAAATTGCCATTTTTACTGACTTTTTCTGCTACTCAGAAGCTTCTATTTCGAACAATTTCAGGCATTAAAATGACTCTAAACACACTTATTTTAGTTCCAAACGTGATAATTCACATGCAATAGTCATTGACAGTCACAAAAAGAAGCATTAAAAAATTACCATTTCTGACCATCTGGAGAAAGTTCGACAGGTCACGGGTCATCGTTTTTCATCAGAAAATTGAATTTTTGGACTGTAGAAAAATTGATTCAAAATATCATTTGGTTGGTGCCTCATGGTGAATAACTTCTTTTTGAAGCCTCAATGTGACCAAAATTCCCATTTTTACAGACTTGTTCTCCTACTCAGAAGCTTCTATTTCAACCAATTTCAGGCATTAAAATGACTCTAAACACACTTATTTTAGTTCCAAACGTGATAATTCACATGCAATTGTCATTTACAGTCAAAAAACTTAACATTAAAAAACTTACCATTTCTGACCATCTGGAGAAAGTTCGACAGGGCACGGCTCATTGTTTTTCATCAGAAAATGTATTTTTTGGATTGTAGAAAAATTGATTGAAAATGTCTTTTGGATTGTGCCTCATGTTGAATAACTACTTTTTAAAGCCTCAATGTGACCAAAATTGCCATTTTTACAGACTTTTTCTGCTACTCAGAAGCTTCTATTTCAAACAATTTCAGGCATTAAAATGACTCTAAACACACTTATTTTAGTTCCAAACGTTATAATTCACATGCAATAGTCATTTACAGTCAAAAAATGAAACATTAAAAAATTACCATTTCTGACCATCTGGAGAAAGTTCGACAGGTCACGGGTCATTGTTTTTCATCAGAAAATAGATTTTTTGGACTGTAGAAAAATTGATTGAAAATGTCTTTTGGATTGTGCCTCATGTTGAATAACTACTTTTTAAAGCTTCAATGTGACCAAAATTGCCATTTTTACAGACTTTTTCTCGTACTCAAAAGCTTCTATTTCGACCAATTTCAGGCATTAAAATGAGTCTAAACACAATTATTTTAGCTCCAAGAGTTCTAATTCACATGCAATGTTCATTTACAGTCAAAAAACTTAAACATAAAAAAATTACCATTTCTGACCATCTGGAGAAAGTTTGACAGGTCACGGGTCATAATATTTCATCAGAAAATTGAGTTTTTTTGTACAGTAGAAACATTGATTCAAAATGTCACTTGGATTGCGCCTCATGTTGAATAACTACTTTTTAAAGCCTCAATGTGACCAAAAGTGCCATTTTTATAGACTTTTACTCTTACTCAGAAGCTTCTATTTCGACCAATTTCAGGCATTAAAATGACTCTAAACACACTTATTTTAGTTCCAAAAGTGATAATTCACATGCAATAGTCATTTACAGTCAAAAAATTAAACATTAAAAAAATTACCATTTCTGACCATCTGGAGAAAGTTCGACAGGTCACGGGTTATCGTTTTTCATCAGAAAATTGATTTTTTGGACTGTAGAAAAATTGATTGAAAATGTCTTTTGGATTGTGCCTCAGGTTGAATAACTACTTTTTAAAGCCTCAATGTGACCAAAATTGCCATTTTTACAGACTTTTTCTCCTACTCAGAAGTTTATATTTCGACCAATTTCAGGCATTAAAATGACTCTAAACACACTTATTTTAGTTCCAAACGTGATAATTCACATGCAATAGTCATTTACAGTCAAAAAATTAAACATTAAAAAATTACCATTTCTGACCATCTGGAGAAAGTTCGACAGGTCACGGGTCATAATATTTCATCTGAAAATTGAGTTTTTTTGTACAGTAGAAACATTGATTCAAAATGTCACTTGGATTGCGCCTCATGTTGAATAACTACTTTTTAAAGCCTCTATGTGACCAAAAGTGCCATTTTTATAGACTTTTACTCTTACTCAGAAGCTTCTATTTCGACCAATTTCAGGCATTAAAATGACTCTAAACACACTTATTTTAGTTCCAAAAGTGATAATTCACATGCAATAGTCATTTACAGTCAAAAAATTTAACATTAAAAAAATTACCATTTCTGACCATCTGGAGAAAGTTCGACAGGTCACGGGTTATCGTTTTTCATCAGAAAATTGATTTTTTGGACTGTAGAAAAATTGATTGAAAATGTCTTTTGGATTGTGCCTCATGTTGAATAACTACTTTTTAAAGCCTCAATGTGACCAAAATTGCCATTTTTACAGACTTTTTCTCCTACTCAGAAGCTTCTATTTCGACCAATTTCAGGCATTAAAATGACTCTAAACACGCTTATTTTAGTTCCAAACGTGATAACTCACATGCAATTGTCATTGACAGTCAAAAAATTAAACATTAAAAAATTTCCATTACTGACCATCTGGAGAAAGTTCGAAAAGTCACGGGTCATCGTTTTTCATCAGAAAATTGATTTTTTGGACTGTAGAAAAATTGAATGAAAATGTCTTTTGGATTGTGCCTCATGTTGAATAACTACTTTTTAAAGTCTCAATGTGACCAAAATTGCCATTTTTACAGACTTTTTCTCCTACTCAGAAGCTTCTATTTCGAACAATTTCAGGCATTAAAATGACTCTAAACACACGTATTTTAGTTCCAAACGTGATAATTCACATGCAATTGTCATTTACAGTCAAAAAATGAAACATTAAAAAATTTCCAATACTGACCATCTGGAGAAAGTTCGAAAAGTCACGGGTCATCGTTTTTCATCAGAAAATTGATTTTTTGGACTGTAGAAAAATTGATTGAAAATGTCTTTTGGATTGTGCCTCATGTTGAATAACTACTTTTTAAAGCCTCAATGTAACCAAAATTGCCATTTTTACAGACTTTTTCTGCTACTCAGAAGCTTCTATTTCGAACAATTTCAGGCATTAAAATGACTCTAAACACACTTATTTTAGTTCCAAACGTGATAAATCACATGCAATAGTCATTTACAGTCAAAAAATGAAACATTAAAAAATTACCATTTCTGACTATCTGGAGAAAGTTCGACAGGTCCCGGGTCATCGTTTTTCATCAGAAAATAGATTTTTTGGACTGTAGAAAAATTGATTGAAAATGTCTTTTGGATTGTGCCTCATGTTGAATAGCTACTTTTTAAAGCCTCAATGTGACCAAAATTGCCATTTTTACAGACTTTTTCTGCTACTCAGAAGCTTCTATTTCGAACAATTTCAGGCATTAAAATGACTCTAAACACACTTATTTTAGTTCCAAACGTGATAATTCACATGCCATAGTCATTTACAGTCAAAAAATTAAACATTAAAAAAATTACCATTTCTGACCATCTGGAGAAAGATCGACAGGTCACGGGTCATCGTTTTCCATCAGAAAATTGATTTTTTGGACTGTAGAAAATTTGATTCAAAATATCATTTGGTTGGTGCCTCATGTTGAATAACTTCTTTTTGAAGCCTCAATGTGACCAAAATTCCCATTTTTACAGACTTTTTCTCCTACTCAGAAGCTTCTATTTCAACCAATTTCAGGCATTAAAATGACTCTAAACACACTTATTTTAGTTCCAAACGTGATAATTCACATGCAATTGTCATTTACAGTCAAAAAACTTAACATTAAAAAATTACCATTTCTGACCATCTGGAGAAAGTTCGACAGGTCACGGCTCATTGTTTTTCATCAGAATATGTATTTTTTTGGACTGTAGAAAAATTGATTCAAAATGTCATTTGGATTGTGCCTCATGTTGAATAACTACTTTTTAAAGCTTCAATGTGACCAAAATTGCCAGTTTTTACAGACTTTTTCTCGTACTCAAAAGCTTCTATTTCAACCAATTTCAGGCATTAAAATGACTCTAAACACACTAATTTTATTTCCAAACATGATAATTCACATGCAATTGTCATTTACAGTCAAAAAATTAAACATTAAAAAATTTCCATTACTGACCATCTGGAGAAAGTTCGAAAAGTCACGGGTCATCATTTTTCATCAGAAAATTGATTTTTTGGACTGTAGAAAAATTGTTTGAAAATGTCTTTTGGATTGTGCCTCATGTTGAATAACTAATTTTTAAAGCCTCAATGTGACCAAATTGCCATTTTTACAGACTTTTTCTCCTACTCAGAAGCTTCTATTTCGACCAATTATAGACATTAAAATGACTCTAAACACACTTATTTTAGTTCCAAACGTGATAATTCACATGCAATAGTCATTTACAGTCAAAAAATTAAACATTAAAAAATTACCATTTCTGACCATCTGGAGAAAGTTCGACAGGTCACGGGTCATCGTTTTTCATCAGAAAATATATTTTTTGGACTGTAGAAAAATTGATTGAAAATGTCTTTTGGATTGTGCCTCATGTTGAATAGCTACTTTTTAAAGCCTCAATGTGACCAAAATTGCCATTTTTACTGACTTTTTCTGCTACTCAGAAGCTTCTATTTCGAACAATTTCAGGCATTAAAATGACTCTAAACACACTTATTTTAGATCCAAACGTGATAATTCACATGCAATAGTCATTGACAGTCACAAAAAGAAGCATTAAAAAATTACCATTTCTGACCATCTGGAGAAAGTTCGACAGGTCACGGGTCATCGTTTTTCATCAGAAAATTGAATTTTTGGACTGTAGAAAAATTGATTCAAAATATCATTTGGTTGGTGCCTCATGGTGAATAACTTCTTTTTGAAGCCTCAATGTGACCAAAATTCCCATTTTTACAGACTTGTTCTCCTACTCAGAAGCTTCTATTTCAACCAATTTCAGGCATTAAAATGACTCTAAACACACTTATTTTAGTTCCAAACGTGATAATTCACATGCAATTGTCATTTACAGTCAAAAAACTTAACATTAAAAAATTACCATTTCTGACCATCTGGAGAAAGTTCGACAGGTCACGGCTCATTGTTTTTCATCAGAAAATGTATTTTTTGGATTGTAGAAAAATTGATTGAAAATGTCTTTTGGATTGTGCCTCATGTTGAATAACTACTTTTTAAAGCCTCAATGTGACCAAAATTGCCATTTGTACAGACTTTTTCTGCTACTCAGAAGCTTCTATTTCAAACAATTTCAGGCATTAAAATGACTCTAAACACACTTATTTTAGTTCCAAACGTTATAATTCACATGCAATAGTCATTTACAGTCAAAAAATGAAACATTAAAAAATTACCATTTCTGACCATCTGGAGAAAGTTCGACAGGTCACGGGTCATCGTTTTTCATCAGAAAATAGATTTTTTGGACTGTAGAAAAATTGATTGAAAATGTCTTTTGGATTGTGCCTCATGTTGAATAACTACTTTTTAAAGCTTCAATGTGACCAAAATTGCCATTTTTACAGACTTTTTCTCGTACTCAAAAGCTTCTATTTCGACCAATTTCAGGCATTAAAATGAGTCTAAACACAATTATTTTAGCTCCAAGAGTTCTAATTCACATGCAATGTTCATTTACAGTCAAAAAACTTAAACATAAAAAAATTACCATTTCTGACCATCTGGAGAAAGTTTGACAGGTCACGGGTCATAATATTTCATCAGAAAATTGAGTTTTTTTGTACAGTAGAAACATTGATTCAAAATGTCACTTGGATTGCGCCTCATGTTGAATAACTACTTTTTAAAGCCTCAATGTGACCAAAAGTGCCATTTTTATAGACTTTTACTCTTACTCAGAAGCTTCTATTTCGACCAATTTCAGGCATTAAAATGACTCTAAACACACTTATTTTAGTTCCAAAAGTGATAATTCACATGCAATAGTCATTTACAGTCAAAAAATTAAACATTAAAAAAATTACCATTTCTGACCATCTGGAGAAAGTTCGACAGGTCACGGGTTATCGTTTTTCAGCAGAAAATTGATTTTTTGGACTGTAGAAAAATTGATTGAAAATGTCTTTTGGATTGTGCCTCAGGTTGAATAACTACTTTTTAAAGCCTCAATGTGACCAAAATTGCCATTTTTACAGACTTTTTCTCCTACTCAGAAGCTTCTATTTCGACCAATTTCAGGCATTAAAATGACTCTAAACACACTTATTTTAGTTCCAAACGTGATAATTCACATGCAATAGTCATTTACAGTCAAAAAATTAAACATTAAAAAATTACCATTTCTGACCATCTGGAGAAAGTTCGACAGGTCACGGCTCATTGTTTTTCATCAGAAAATGTATTTTTTGGGACTGTAGAAAAATTGATTCAAAATGTCATTTGGATTGTGCCTCATGTTGAATAACTACTTTTTAAAGCTTCAATGTGACCAAAATTGCAAGTTTTTACAGACTTTTTCTCGTACTCAAAAGCTTCTATTTCGACCAATTTCAGGCATTAAAATGACTCTAAACACACTAATTTTATTTCCAAACGTGATAATTCACATGCAATTGTCATTGACAGTCAAAAAATTAAACATTAAAAAATTTCCATTACTGACCATCTGGAGAAAGTTCGAAAAGTCACGGGTCGTCGTTTTTCATCAGAAAATTGATTTTTTGGACTGTAGAAAAATTGAATGAAAATGTCTTTTGGATTGTGCCTCATGTTGAATAACTAATTTTTAAAGCCTCAATGTGACCAAAATTGCCATTTTTACAGACTTTTTCTCCTACTCAGAAGCTTCTATTTCAACCAATTTCAGGCATTAAAATGACTCTAAACACACTTATTTTAGTTCCAAACGTGATAATTCACATGCAATAGTCATTAACAGTCAAAAAATTAAACATAAAAAACTTACCATTTCTGACCATCTGGAGAAAGTTCGACAGGTCACGGGTCATCGTTTTTCATCAGAAAATTGATTTTTTGGATTGTAGAAAAATTGATTGAAAATGTCTTTTGGATTGTGGCTCATGTTGAATAACTACTTTTTAAAGCCTCAATGTGACCAAAATTGCCATTTTTACAGACTTTTTCTGCTACTCAGAAGCTTCTATTTCGAACAATTTCAGGCATTAAAATGACTCTAAACACACTTATTTTAGTTCCAAACGTTATAATTCACATGCAATAGTCATTTACAGTCAAAAAATGAAACATTAAAAAATTACCATTTCTGACCATCTGGAGAAAGTTCGACAGGTCACGGGTCATCGTTTTTCATCAGAAAATAGATTTTTTGGACTGTAGAAAAATTGATTGAAAATGTCTTTTGGATTGTGCCTCATGTTGAATAACTTCTTTTTGAAGCCTCAATGTGACCAAAATTCCCATTTTTACAGACTTTTTCTCCTACTCAGAAGCTTCTATTTCAACCAATTTCAGGCATTAAAATGACTCTAAACACACTTATTTTAGTTCCAAACGTGATAATTCACATGCAATTGTCATTTACAGTCAAAAAACTTAACATTAAAAAATTACCATTTCTGACCACCTGGAGAAAGTTCGACAGGTCACGGCTCATTGTTTTTCATCAGAAAATGTATTTTTTTGGACTGTAGAAAAATTGATTCAAAATGTCATTTGGATTGTGCCTCATGTTGAATAACCACTTTTTAAAGCTTCAATGTGACCAAAATTGCCATTTTTACAGACTTTTTCTCATACTCAAAAGCTTCTATTTCAACCAATTTCAGGCATTAAAATGACTCTAAACACACTTATTTTAGTTCCAAAAGTGATAATTCACATGCAATTGTCATTTACAGTCAAAAAATTAAACATTAAAAAATTTCCATTACTGACCATCTGGAGAAAGTTCGAAAAGTCACGGGTCATCATTTTTCATCAGAAAATTGATTTTTTGGACTGTAGAAAAATTGTTTGAAAATGTCTTTTGGATTGTGCCTCATGTTGAATAACTAATTTTTAAAGCCTCAATGTGACCAAATTGCCATTTTTACAGACTTTTTCTCCTACTCAGAAGCTTCTATTTCGACCAATTTCAGGCATTAAAATGACTCTAAACACACTTATTTTAGTTCCAAAAGTGATAATTCACATGCAATTGTCATTTACAGTCAAAAAATTAAACATTAAAAAATTTCCATTACTGACCATCTGGAGAAAGTTCGAAAAGTCACGGGTCATCATTTTTCATCAGAAAATTGATTTTTTGGACTGTAGAAAAATTGTTTGAAAATGTCTTTTGGATTGTGCCTCATGTTGAATAACTAATTTTTAAAGCCTCAATGTGACCAAATTGCCATTTTTACAGACTTTTTCTCCTACTCAGAAGCTTCTATTTCGACCAATTTCAGGCATTAAAATGACTCTAAACACACTTATTTTAGTTCCAAACGTGATAAATCACATGCAATAGTCATTTACAGTCAAAAAATGAAACATTAAAAAATTACCATTTCTGACCATCTGGAGAAAGTTCGACAGGTCACGGGTCATCGTTTTTCATCAGAAAATTGATTTTTTGGATTGTAGAAAAATTGATTGAAAATGTCTTTTGGATTGTGCCTCATGTTGAATAACTACTTTTTAATGCCTCAATGTGACCAAAATTGCCATTTTTACAGACTTTTTCTGCTACTCAGAAGCTTCTATTTCGAACAATTTCAGGCATTAAAATGACTCTAAACACACTTATTTTAGTTCCAAACGTGATAAATCACATGCAATAGTCATTTACAGTCAAAAAATGAAACATTAAAAAATTACCATTTCTGACTATCTGGAGAAAGTTCGACAGGTCCCGGGTCATCGTTTTTCATCAGAAAATATATTTTTTGGACTGTAGAAAAATTGATTGAAAATGTCTTTTGGATTGTGCCTCATGTTGAATAGCTACTTTTTAAAGCCTCAATGTGACCAAAATTGCCATTTTTACAGACTTTTTCTGCTACTCAGAAGCTTCTATTTCGAACAATTTCAGGCATTAAAATGACTCTAAACACACTTATTTTAGTTCCAAACGTGATAATTCACATGCAATAGTCATTGACAGTCACAAAAAGAAGCATTAAAAAATTACCATTTCTGACCATCTGGAGAAAGTTCGACAGGTCACGGGTCATCGTTTTTCATCAGAAAATTGAATTTTTGGACTGTAGAAAAATTGATTCAAAATATCATTTGGTTGGTGCCTCATGGTGAATAACTTCTTTTTGAAGCCTCAATGTGACCAAAATTCCCATTTTTACAGACTTGTTCTCCTACTCAGAAGCTTCTATTTCAACCAATTTCAGGCATTAAAATGACTCTAAACACACTTATTTTAGTTCCAAACGTGATAACTCACATGCAATTGTCATATACAGTCAAAAAACTTAACATTAAAAAATTACCATTTCTGACCATCTGGAGAAAGTTAGACAGGTCACGGCTCATTGTTTTTCATCAGAAAATGTATTTTTTGGGACTGTAGAAAAATTGATTCAAAATGTCATTTGGATTGTGCCTCATGTTGAATAACTACTTTTTAAAGCTTCAATGTGACCAAAATTGCAAGTTTTTACAGACTTTTTCTCGTACTCAAAAGCTTCTATTTCGACCAATTTCAGGCATTAAAATGACTCTAAACACACTAATTTTATTTCCAAACGTGATAATTCACATGCAATTGTCATTGACAGTCAAAAAATTAAATATTAAAAAATTTCCATTACTGACCATCTGGAGAAAGTTCGAAAAGTCACGGGTCATCGTTTTTCATCAGAAAATTGATTTTTTGGACTGTAGAAAAATTGAATGAAAATGTCTTTTGGATTGTGCCTCATGTTGAATAACTAATTTTTAAAGCCTCAATGTGACCAAAATTGCCATTTTTACAGACTTTTTCTGCTACTCAGAAGCTTCTATTTCGAACAATTTCAGGCATTAAAATGACTCTAAACACACTTATTTTAGTTCCAAACGTTATAATTCACATGCAATAGTCATTTACAGTCAAAAAATGAAACATTAAAAAATTACCATTTCTGACCATCTGGAGAAAGTTCGACAGGTCACGGGTCATCGTTTTTCATCAGAAAATAGATTTTTTGGACTGTAGAAAAATTGATTGAAAATGTCTTTTGGATTGTGCCTCATGTTGAATAACTACTTTTTAAAGCCTCAATGTGACCAAAATTGCCATTTTTACAGACTTTTTCTGCTACTCAGAAGCTTCTATTTCGAACAATTTCAGGCATTAAAATGACTCTAAACACACTTATTTTAGTTCCAAACGTGATAATTCACATGCAATAGTCATTGACAGTCACAAAAAGAAGCATTAAAAAATTACCATTTCTGACCATCTGGAGAAAGTTCGACAGGTCTCGGGTCATCGTTTTTCATCAGAAAATTGAATTTTTGGACTGTAGAAAAATTGATTCAAAATATCATTTGGTTGGTGCCTCATGTTGAATAACTTCTTTTTGAAGCCTCAATGTGACCAAAATTCCCATTTTTACAGACTTTTTCTCCTACTCAGAAGCTTCTATTTCGACCAATTTCAGGCATTAAAATGACTCTAAACACACTTATTTTAGTTCCAAACGTGATAATTCACATGCAATAGTCATTTACAGTCAAAAAATTAAACATAAAAAAATTACCATTTCTGACCATCTGGAGAAAGTTCGACAGGTCACGGGTCATCGTTTTTCATCAGAAAATTGATTTTTTGGATTGTAGAAAAATTGATTGAAAATTTCTTTTGGATTGTGCCTCATGTTGAATAACTACTTTTTAAAGCCTCAATGTGACCAAAATTGCCATTTTTACAGACTTTTTCTGTTACTCAGAAGCTTCTATTTCGAACAATTTCAGGCATTAAAATGACTCTAAACACACTTATTTTAGTTCCAAACGTTATAATTCACATGCAATAGTCATTTACAGTCAAAAAATGAAACATTAAAAAATTACCATTTGTAACCATCTGGAGAAAGTTCGACAGGTCACGGGTCATCGTTTTTCATCAGAAAATAGATTTTTTGGGCTGGAGAAAAATTGATTGAAAATGTCTTTTGGATTGTGCCTCATGTTGAATAACTACTTTTTAAAGCTTCAATGTGACCAAAATTGCCATTTTTACAGACTTTTTCTCGTACTCAAAAGCTTCTATTTCGACCAATTTCAGGCATTAAAATGAGTCTAAACACAATTATTTTAGCTCCAAGAGTTCTAATTCACATGCAATGTTCATTTACAGTCAAAAAATTAAACATAAAAAAATTACCATTTCTGACCATCTGGAGAAAGTTCGACAGGTCACGGGTCATAATATTTCATCAGAAAATTGAGTTTTTTTGTACAGTAGAAAAATTGATTCAAAATGTCACTTGGATTGCGCCTCATGTAGAATAACTACTTTTTAAAGCCTCAATGTGACCAAAAGTGCCATTTTTATAGACTTTTACTCTTACTCAGAAGCTTCTATTTCAACCAATTTCAGGCATTAAAATGACTCTATACACACTTATTTTAGTTCCAAAAGTGATAATTCACATGCAATAGTCATTTACAGTCAAAAAATTAAACATTAAAAAAATTACCATTTCTGACCATCTGGAGAAAGTTCGACAGGTCACGGGTCATCGTTTTTCATCAGAAAATTGATTTTTTGGACTGTAGAAAAAGTGATTGAAAATGTCTTTTGGATTGTGCCTCATGTTGAATAACTTCTTTTTGAAGCCTCAATATGACCAAAATTCCCATTTTTACAGACTTTTACTCCTACTCAGAAGCTTCTATTTCAACCAATTTCAGGCATTAAAATGACTCTAAACACACTTATTTTAGTTCCAAACGTGATAATTCACATGCAATTGTCATTTACAGTCAAAAAACTTAACATTAAAAAATTACCATTTCTGACCACCTGGAGAAAGTTCGACAGGTCACGGCTCATTGTTTTTCATCAGAAAATGTATTTTTTTGGACTGTAGAAAAATTGATTCAAAATGTCATTTGGATTGTGCCTCATGTTGAATAACCACTTTTTAAAGCTTCAATGTGACCAAAATTGCCATTTTTACAGACTTTTTCTCATACTCAAAAGCTTCTATTTCAACCAATTTCAGGCATTAAAATGAGTCTAAACACAATTATTTTAGCTCCAAGAGTCCTAATTCACATGCAGTGTTCATTTACAGTCAAAAAATTAAACATAAAAAATTACCATTTCTGACCATCTGGAGAAAGTTCGACAGGTCACGGGTCATAATATTTCATCAGAAAATTGAGATTTTTTGTACAGTAGAAAAATTGATTCAAAATGTCACTTGGATTGCGCCTCATGTTGAATAACTACTTTTTAAAGCCTCAATGTGACCAAAAGTGCCATTTTTATAGACTTTTACTCTTACTCAGAAGCTTCTATTTCGACCAATTTCAGGCATTAAAATGACTCTAAACACACTTATTTTAGTTCCAAAAGTGATAATTCACATGCAATTGTCATTTACAGTCAAAAAATTAAACATTAAAAAATTTCCATTACTGACCATCTGGAGAAAGTTCGAAAAGTCACGGGTCATCATTTTTCATCAGAAAATTGATTTTTTGGACTGTAGAAAAATTGTTTGAAAATGTCTTTTGGATTGTGCCTCATGTTGAATAACTAATTTTTAAAGCCTCAATGTGACCAAATTGCCATTTTTACAGACTTTTTCTCCTACTCAGAAGCTTCTATTTCGACCAATTTCAGGCATTAAAATGACTCTAAACACACTTATTTTAGTTCCAAACGTGATAATTCACATGCAATAGTCATTTACAGTAAAAAAATTAAACATTAAAAAATTACCATTTCTGACCATCTGGAGAAAGTTCGACAGGTCACGGGTCATCGTTTTTCATCAGAAAATTGATTTTTTGGATTGTAGAAAAATTGATTGAAAATGTCTTTTGGATTGTGCCTCATGTTGAATAACTACTTTTTAATGCCTCAATGTGACCAAAATTGCCATTTTTACAGACTTTTTCTGCTACTCAGAAGCTTCTATTTCGAACAATTTCAGGCATTAAAATGACTCTAAACACACTTATTTTAGTTCCAAACATGATAAATCACATGCAATAGTCATTTACAGTCAAAAAATGAAACATTAAAAAATTACCATTTCTGACTATCTGGAGAAAGTTCGACAGGTCCCGGGTCATCGTTTTTCATCAGAAAATTGAATTTTTGGACTGTAGAAAAATTGATTCAAAATATCATTTGGTTGGTGCCTCATGGTGAATAACTTCTTTTTGAAGCCTCAATGTGACCAAAATTCCCATTTTTACAGACTTGTTCTCCTACTCAGAAGCTTCTATTTCAACCAATTTCAGGCATTAAAATGACTCTAAACACACTTATTTTAGTTCCAAACGTGATAATTCACATGCAATTGTCATTTACAGTCAAAAAACTTAACATTAAAAAACTTACCATTTCTGACCATCTGGAGAAAGTTCGACAGGGCACGGCTCATTGTTTTTCATCAGAAAATGTATTTTTTGGATTGTAGAAAAATTGATTGAAAATGTCTTTTGGATTGTGCCTCATGTTGAATAACTACTTTTTAAAGCCTCAATGTGACCAAAATTGCCATTTTTACAGACTTTTTCTGCTACTCAGAAGCTTCTATTTCAAACAATTTCAGGCATTAAAATGACTCTAAACACACTTATTTTAGTTCCAAACGTTATAATTCACATGCAATAGTCATTTACAGTCAAAAAATGAAACATTAAAAAATTACCATTTCTGACCATCTGGAGAAAGTTCGACAGGTCACGGGTCATTGTTTTTCATCAGAAAATAGATTTTTTGGACTGTAGAAAAATTGATTGAAAATGTCTTTTGGATTGTGCCTCATGTTGAATAACTACTTTTTAAAGCTTCAATGTGACCAAAATTGCCATTTTTACAGACTTTTTCTCGTACTCAAAAGCTTCTATTTCGACCAATTTCAGGCATTAAAATGAGTCTAAACACAATTATTTTAGCTCCAAGAGTTCTAATTCACATGCAATGTTCATTTACAGTCAAAAAACTTAAACATAAAAAAATTACCATTTCTGACCATCTGGAGAAAGTTTGACAGGTCACGGGTCATAATATTTCATCAGAAAATTGAGTTTTTTTGTACAGTAGAAACATTGATTCAAAATGTCACTTGGATTGCGCCTCATGTTGAATAACTACTTTTTAAAGCCTCAATGTGACCAAAAGTGCCATTTTTATAGACTTTTACTCTTACTCAGAAGCTTCTATTTCGACCAATTTCAGGCATTAAAATGACTCTAAACACACTTATTTTAGTTCCAAAAGTGATAATTCACATGCAATAGTCATTTACAGTCAAAAAATTAAACATTAAAAAAATTACCATTTCTGACCATCTGGAGAAAGTTCGACAGGTCACGGGTCATCGTTTTTCATCAGAAAATTGATTTTTTGGACTGTAGAAAAAGTGATTGAAAATGTCTTTTGGATTGTGCCTCATGTTGAATAACTTCTTTTTGAAGCCTCAATATGACCAAAATTCCCATTTTTACAGACTTTTACTCCTACTCAGAAGCTTCTATTTCAACCAATTTCAGGCATTAAAATGACTCTAAACACACTTATTTTAGTTCCAAACGTGATAATTCACATACAATTGTCATTTACAGTCAAAAAACTTAACATTAAAAAATTACCATTTCTGACCACCTGGAGAAAGTTCGACAGGTCACGGCTCATTGTTTTTCATCAGAAAATGTATTTTTTTGGACTGTAGAAAAATTGATTCAAAATGTCATTTGGATTGTGCCTCATGTTGAATAACCACTTTTTAAAGCTTCAATGTGACCAAAATTGCCATTTTTACAGACTTTTTCTCATACTCAAAAGCTTCTATTTCAACCAATTTCAGGCATTAAAATGAGTCTAAACACAATTATTTTAGCTCCAAGAGTCCTAATTCACATGCAGTGTTCATTTACAGTCAAAAAATTAAACATAAAAAATTACCATTTCTGACCATCTGGAGAAAGTTCGACAGGTCACGGGTCATAATATTTCATCAGAAAATTGAGATTTTTTGTACAGTAGAAAAATTGATTCAAAATGTCACTTGGATTGCGCCTCATGTTGAATAACTACTTTTTAAAGCCTCAATGTGACCAAAAGTGCCATTTTTATAGACTTTTACTCTTACTCAGAAGCTTCTATTTCGACCAATTTCAGGCATTAAAATGACTCTAAACACACTTATTTTAGTTCCAAAAGTGATAATTCACATGCAATTGTCATTTATAGTCAAAAAATTAAACATTAAAAAATTTCCATTACTGACCATCTGGAGAAAGTTGGAAAGTCACGGGTCATCATTTTTCATCAGAAAATTGATTTTTTGGACTGTAGAAAAATTGTTTGAAAATGTCTTTTGGATTGTGCCTCATGTTGAATAACTAATTTTTAAAGCCTCAATGTGACCAAATTGCCATTTTTACAGACTTTTTCTCCTACTCAGAAGCTTCTATTTCGACCAATTTCAGGCATTAAAATGACTCTAAACACACTTATTTTAGTTCCAAACGTGATAATTCACATGCAATAGTCATTTACAGTAAAAAAATTAAACATTAAAAAATTACCATTTCTGACCATCTGGAGAAAGTTCGACAGGTCACGGGTCATCGTTTTTCATCAGAAAATTGATTTTTTGGATTGTAGAAAAATTGATTGAAAATGTCTTTTGGATTGTGCCTCATGTTGAATAACTACTTTTTAATGCCTCAATGTGACCAAAATTGCCATTTTTACAGACTTTTTCTGCTACTCAGAAGCTTCTATTTCGAACAATTTCAGGCATTAAAATGACTCTAAACACACTTATTTTAGTTCCAAACATGATAAATCACATGCAATAGTCATTTACAGTCAAAAAATGAAACATTAAAAAATTACCATTTCTGACTATCTGGAGAAAGTTCGACAGGTCCCGGGTCATCGTTTTTCATCAGAAAATATATTTTTTGGACTGTAGAAAAATTGATTGAAAATGTCTTTTGGATTGTGCCTCATGTTGAATAGCTACTTTTTAAAGCCTCAATGTGACCAAAATTGCCATTTTTACTGACTTTTTCTGCTACTCAGAAGCTTCTATTTCGAACAATTTCAGGCATTAAAATGACTCTAAACACACTTATTTTAGTTCCAAACGTGATAATTCACATGCAATAGTCATTGACAGTCACAAAAAGAAGCATTAAAAAATTACCATTTCTGACCATCTGGAGAAAGTTCGACAGGTCACGGGTCATCGTTTTTCATCAGAAAATTGAATTTTTGGACTGTAGAAAAATTGATTCAAAATATCATTTGGTTGGTGCCTCATGGTGAATAACTTCTTTTTGAAGCCTCAATGTGACCAAAATTCCCATTTTTACAGACTTGTTCTCCTACTCAGAAGCTTCTATTTCAACCAATTTCAGGCATTAAAATGACTCTAAACACACTTATTTTAGTTCCAAACGTGATAATTCACATGCAATTGTCATTTACAGTCAAAAAACTTAACATTAAAAAACTTACCATTTCTGACCATCTGGAGAAAGTTCGACAGGGCACGGCTCATTGTTTTTCATCAGAAAATGTATTTTTTGGATTGTAGAAAAATTGATTGAAAATGTCTTTTGGATTGTGCCTCATGTTGAATACCTACTTTTTAAAGCCTCAATGTGACCAAAATTGCCATTTTTACAGACTTTTTCTGCTACTCAGAAGCTTCTATTTCAAACAATTTCAGGCATTAAATGACTCTAAACAATCTTGTTTTAGTTTCGTCAAGTGATAATTCGCATGCAATAGTCATTTACAGTCAAAAAATGAAACATTAAAAAATTACCATTTCTGACCATCTGGAGAAAGTTCGACAGGTCACGGGTCATTGTTTTTCATCAGAAAATAGATTTTTTGGACTGTAGAAAAATTGATTGAAAATGTCTTTTGGATTGTGCCTCATGTTGAATAACTACTTTTTAAAGCTTCAATGTGACCAAAATTGCCATTTTTACAGACTTTTTCTCGTACTCAAAAGCTTCTATTTCGACCAATTTCAGGCATTAAAATGAGTCTAAACACAATTATTTTAGCTCCAAGAGTTCTAATTCACATGCAATGTTCATTTACAGTCAAAAAACTTAAACATAAAAAAATTACCATTTCTGACCATCTGGAGAAAGTTTGACAGGTCACGGGTCATAATATTTCATCAGAAAATTGAGTTTTTTTGTACAGTAGAAACATTGATTCAAAATGTCACTTGGATTGCGCCTCATGTTGAATAACTACTTTTTAAAGCCTCAATGTGACCAAAAGTGCCATTTTTATAGACTTTTACTCTTACTCAGAAGCTTCTATTTCGACCAATTTCAGGCATTAAAATGACTCTAAACACACTTATTTTAGTTCCAAAAGTGATAATTCACATGCAATAGTCATTTACAGTCAAAAAATTAAACATTAAAAAAATTACCATTTCTGACCATCTGGAGAAAGTTCGACAGGTCACGGGTTATCGTTTTTCATCAGAAAATTGATTTTTTGGACTGTAGAAAAATTGATTGAAAATGTCTTTTGGATTGTGCCTCAGGTTGAATAACTACTTTTTAAAGCCTCAATGTGACCAAAATTGCCATTTTTACAGACTTTTTCTCCTACTCAGAAGTTTCTATTTCGACCAATTTCAGGCATTAAAATGACTCTAAACACACTTATTTTAGTTCCAAACGTGATAATTCACATGCAATAGTCATTTACAGTCAAAAAATTAAACATTAAAAAATTACCATTTCTGACCATCTGGAGAAAGTTCGACAGGTCACGGGTCATAATATTTCATCTGAAAATTGAGTTTTTTTGTACAGTAGAAACATTGATTCAAAATGTCACTTGGATTGCGCCTCATGTTGAATAACTACTTTTTAAAGCCTCTATGTGACCAAAAGTGCCATTTTTATAGACTTTTACTCTTACTCAGAAGCTTCTATTTCGACCAATTTCAGGCATTAAAATGACTCTAAACACACTTATTTTAGTTCCAAAAGTGATAATTCACATGCAATAGTCATTTACAGTCAAAAAATTTAACATTAAAAAAATTACCATTTCTGACCATCTGGAGAAAGTTCGACAGGTCACGGGTTATCGTTTTTCATCAGAAAATTGATTTTTTGGACTGTAGAAAAATTGATTGAAAATGTCTTTTGGATTGTGCCTCATGTTGAATAACTACTTTTTAAAGCCTCAATGTGACCAAAATTGCCATTTTTACAGACTTTTTCTCCTACTCAGAAGCTTCTATTTCGACCAATTTCAGGCATTAAAATGACTCTAAACACGCTTATTTTAGTTCCAAACGTGATAACTCACATGCAATTGTCATTGACAGTCAAAAAATTAAACATTAAAAAATTTCCATTACTGACCATCTGGAGAAAGTTCGAAAAGTCACGGGTCATCGTTTTTCATCAGAAAATTGATTTTTTGGACTGTAGAAAAATTGAATGAAAATGTCTTTTGGATTGTGCCTCATGTTGAATAACTACTTTTTAAAGTCTCAATGTGACCAAAATTGCCATTTTTACAGACTTTTTCTGCTACTCAGAAGCTTCTATTTCGAACAATTTCAGGCATTAAAATGACTCTAAACACACGTATTTTAGTTCCAAACGTGATAATTCACATGCAATTGTCATTTACAGTCAAAAAATGAAACATTAAAAAATTTCCAATACTGACCATCTGGAGAAAGTTCGAAAAGTCACGGGTCATTGTTTTTCATCAGAAAATTGATTTTTTGGACTGTAGAAAAATTGATTGAAAATGTCTTTTGGATTGTGCCTCATGTTGAATAACTACTTTTTAAAGCCTCAATGTAACCAAAATTGCCATTTTTACAGACTTTTTCTGCTACTCAGAAGCTTCTATTTCGAACAATTTCAGGCATTAAAATGACTCTAAACACACTTATTTTAGTTCCAAACGTGATAAATCACATGCAATAGTCATTTACAGTCAAAAAATGAAACATTAAAAAATTACCATTTCTGACTATCTGGAGAAAGTTCGACAGGTCCCGGGTCATCGTTTTTCATCAGAAAATAGATTTTTTGGACTGTAGAAAAATTGATTGAAAATGTCTTTTGGATTGTGCCTCATGTTGAATAGCTACTTTTTAAAGCCTCAATGTGACCAAAATTGCCATTTTTACAGACTTTTTCTGCTACTCAGAAGCTTCTATTTCGAACAATTTCAGGCATTAAAATGACTCTAAACACACTTATTTTAGTTCCAAACGTGATAATTCACATGCCATAGTCATTTACAGTCAAAAAATTAAACATTAAAAAAATTACCATTTCTGACCATCTGGAGAAAGATCGACAGGTCACGGGTCATCGTTTTCCATCAGAAAATTGATTTTTTGGACTGTAGAAAATTTGATTCAAAATATCATTTGGTTGGTGCCTCATGTTGAATAACTTCTTTTTGAAGCCTCAATGTGACCAAAATTCCCATTTTTACAGACTTTTTCTCCTACTCAGAAGCTTCTATTTCAACCAATTTCAGGCATTAAAATGACTCTAAACACACTTATTTTAGTTACAAACGTGATAATTCACATGCAATTGTCATTTACAGTCAAAAAACTTAACATTAAAAAATTACCATTTCTGACCATCTGGAGAAAGTTCGACAGGTCACGGCTCATTGTTTTTCATCAGAATATGTATTTTTTTGGACTGTAGAAAAATTGATTCAAAATGTCATTTGGATTGTGCCTCATGTTGAATAACTACTTTTTAAAGCTTCAATGTGACCAAAATTGCCAGTTTTTACAGACTTTTTCTCGTACTCAAAAGCTTCTATTTCAACCAATTTCAGGCATTAAAATGACTCTAAACACACTAATTTTATTTCCAAACATGATAATTCACATGCAATTGTCATTTACAGTCAAAAAATTAAACATTAAAAAATTTCCATTACTGACCATCTGGAGAAAGTTCGAAAAGTCACGGGTCATCATTTTTCATCAGAAAATTGATTTTTTGGACTGTAGAAAAATTGTTTGAAAATGTCTTTTGGATTGTGCCTCATGTTGAATAACTAATTTTTAAAGCCTCAATGTGACCAAATTGCCATTTTTACAGACTTTTTCTCCTACTCAGAAGCTTCTATTTCGACCAATTATAGACATTAAAATGACTCTAAACACACTTATTTTAGTTCCAAACGTGATAATTCACATGCAATAGTCATTTACAGTCAAAAAATTAAACATTAAAAAATTACCATTTCTGACCATCTGGAGAAAGTTCGACAGGTCACGGGTCATCGTTTTTCATCAGAAAATATATTTTTGGGACTGTAGAAAAATTGATTGAAAATGTCTTTTGGATTGTGCCTCATGTTGAATAGCTACTTTTTAAAGCCTCAATGTGACCAAAATTGCCATTTTTACTGACTTTTTCTGCTACTCAGAAGCTTCTATTTCGAACAATTTCAGGCATTAAAATGACTCTAAACACACTTATTTTAGATCCAAACGTGATAATTCACATGCAATAGTCATTGACAGTCACAAAAAGAAGCATTAAAAAATTACCATTTCTGACCATCTGGAGAAAGTTCGACAGGTCACGGGTCATCGTTTTTCATCAGAAAATTGAATTTTTGGACTGTAGAAAAATTGATTCAAAATATCATTTGGTTGGTGCCTCATGGTGAATAACTTCTTTTTGAAGCCTCAATGTGACCAAAATTCCCATTTTTACAGACTTGTTCTCCTACTCAGAAGCTTCTATTTCAACCAATTTCAGGCATTAAAATGACTCTAAACACACTTATTTTAGTTCCAAACGTGATAATTCACATGCAATTGTCATTTACAGTCAAAAAAATTAACATTAAAAAATTACCATTTCTGACCATCTGGAGAAAGTTCGACAGGTCACGGCTCATTGTTTTTCATCAGAAAATGTATTTTTTGGATTGTAGAAAAATTGATTGAAAATGTCTTTTGGATTGTGCCTCATGTTGAATAACTACTTTTTAAAGCCTCAATGTGACCAAAATTGCCATTTGTACAGACTTTTTCTGCTACTCAGAAGCTTCTATTTCAAACAATTTCAGGCATTAAAATGACTCTAAACACACTTATTTTAGTTCCAAACGTTATAATTCACATGCAATAGTCATTTACAGTCAAAAAATGAAACATTAAAAAATTACCATTTCTGACCATCTGGAGAAAGTTCGACAGGTCACGGGTCATCGTTTTTCATCAGAAAATAGATTTTTTGGACTGTAGAAAAATTGATTGAAAATGTCTTTTGGATTGTGCCTCATGTTGAATAACTACTTTTTAAAGCTTCAATGTGACCAAAATTGCCATTTTTACAGACTTTTTCTCGTACTCAAAAGCTTCTATTTCGACCAATTTCAGGCATTAAAATGAGTCTAAACACAATTATTTTAGCTCCAAGAGTTCTAATTCACATGCAATGTTCATTTACAGTCAAAAAACTTAAACATAAAAAAATTACCATTTCTGACCATCTGGAGAAAGTTTGACAGGTCACGGGTCATAATATTTCATCAGAAAATTGAGTTTTTTTGTACAGTAGAAACATTGATTCAAAATGTCACTTGGATTGCGCCTCATGTTGAATAACTACTTTTTAAAGCCTCAATGTGACCAAAAGTGCCATTTTTATAGACTTTTACTCTTACTCAGAAGCTTCTATTTCGACCAATTTCAGGCATTAAAATGACTCTAAACACACTTATTTTAGTTCCAAAAGTGATAATTCACATGCAATAGTCATTTACAGTCAAAAAATTAAACATTAAAAAAATTACCATTTCTGACCATCTGGAGAAAGTTCGACAGGTCACGGGTTATCGTTTTTCAGCAGAAAATTGATTTTTTGGACTGTAGAAAAATTGATTGAAAATGTCTTTTGGATTGTGCCTCAGGTTGAATAACTACTTTTTAAAGCCTCAATGTGACCAAAATTGCCATTTTTACAGACTTTTTCTCCTACTCAGAAGCTTCTATTTCGACCAATTTCAGGCATTAAAATGACTCTAAACACACTTATTTTAGTTCCAAACGTGATAATTCACATGCAATAGTCATTTACAGTCAAAAAATTAAACATTAAAAAATTACCATTTCTGACCATCTGGAGAAAGTTCGACAGGTCACGGCTCATTGTTTTTCATCAGAAAATGTATTTTTTGGGACTGTAGAAAAATTGATTCAAAATGTCATTTGGATTGTGCCTCATGTTGAATAACTACTTTTTAAAGCTTCAATGTGACCAAAATTGCAAGTTTTTACAGACTTTTTCTCGTACTCAAAAGCTTCTATTTCGACCAATTTCAGGCATTAAAATGACTCTAAACACACTAATTTTATTTCCAAACGTGATAATTCACATGCAATTGTCATTGACAGTCAAAAAATTAAACATTAAAAAATTTCCATTACTGACCATCTGGAGAAAGTTCGAAAAGTCACGGGTCGTCGTTTTTCATCAGAAAATTGATTTTTTGGACTGTAGAAAAATTGAATGAAAATGTCTTTTGGATTGTGCCTCATGTTGAATAACTAATTTTTAAAGCCTCAATGTGACCAAAATTGCCATTTTTACAGACTTTTTCTCCTACTCAGAAGCTTCTATTTCAACCAATTTCAGGCATTAAAATGACTCTAAACACACTTATTTTAGTTCCAAACGTGATAATTCACATGCAATAGTCATTAACAGTCAAAAAATTAAACATTAAAAAACTTACCATTTCTGACCATCTGGAGAAAGTTCGACAGGTCACGGGTCATCGTTTTTCATCAGAAAATTGATTTTTTGGATTGTAGAAAAATTGATTGAAAATGTCTTTTGGATTGTGGCTCATGTTGAATAACTACTTTTTAAAGCCTCAATGTGACCAAAATTGCCATTTTTACAGACTTTTTCTGCTACTCAGAAGCTTCTATTTCGAACAATTTCAGGCATTAAAATGACTCTAAACACACTTATTTTAGTTCCAAACGTTATAATTCACATGCAATAGTCATTTACAGTCAAAAAATGAAACATTAAAAAATTACCATTTCTGACCATCTGGAGAAAGTTCGACAGGTCACGGGTCATCGTTTTTCATCAGAAAATAGATTTTTTGGACTGTAGAAAAATTGATTGAAAATGTCTTTTGGATTGTGCCTCATGTTGAATAACTTCTTTTTGAAGCCTCAATGTGACCAAAATTCCCATTTTTACAGACTTTTTCTCCTACTCAGAAGCTTCTATTTCAACCAATTTCAGGCATTAAAATGA
The DNA here is from genome assembly GCF_964204655.1 of Triturus cristatus. NCBI lineage: Eukaryota > Metazoa > Chordata > Amphibia > Caudata > Salamandridae > Triturus > Triturus cristatus. Next base: position 956,636,941 of record NC_140593.1, on the reverse strand, counting down.
CTCTAAACACACTTATTTTAGTTCCAAACGTGATAATTCACATGCAATTGTCATTTACAGTCAAAAAACTTAACATTAAAAAATTACCATTTCTGACCACCTGGAGAAAGTTCGACAGGTCACGGCTCATTGTTTTTCATCAGAAAATGTATTTTTTTGGACTGTAGAAAAATTGATTCAAAATGTCATTTGGATTGTGCCTCATGTTGAATAACCACTTTTTAAAGCTTCAATGTGACCAAAATTGCCATTTTTACAGACTTTTTCTCATACTCAAAAGCTTCTATTTCAACCAATTTCAGGCATTAAAATGACTCTAAACACACTTATTTTAGTTCCAAAAGTGATAATTCACATGCAATTGTCATTTACAGTCAAAAAATTAAACATTAAAAAATTTCCATTACTGACCATCTGGAGAAAGTTCGAAAAGTCACGGGTCATCATTTTTCATCAGAAAATTGATTTTTTGGACTGTAGAAAAATTGTTTGAAAATGTCTTTTGGATTGTGCCTCATGTTGAATAACTAATTTTTAAAGCCTCAATGTGACCAAATTGCCATTTTTACAGACTTTTTCTCCTACTCAGAAGCTTCTATTTCGACCAATTTCAGGCATTAAAATGACTCTAAACACACTTATTTTAGTTCCAAAAGTGATAATTCACATGCAATTGTCATTTACAGTCAAAAAATTAAACATTAAAAAATTTCCATTACTGACCATCTGGAGAAAGTTCGAAAAGTCACGGGTCATCATTTTTCATCAGAAAATTGATTTTTTGGACTGTAGAAAAATTGTTTGAAAATGTCTTTTGGATTGTGCCTCATGTTGAATAACTAATTTTTAATGCCTCAATGTGACCAAAATTGCCATTTTTACAGACTTTTTCTGCTACTCAGAAGCTTCTATTTCGAACAATTTCAGGCATTAAAATGACTCTAAACACACTTATTTTAGTTCCAAACGTGATAAATCACATGCAATAGTCATTTACAGTCAAAAAATGAAACATTAAAAAATTACCATTTCTGACCATCTGGAGAAAGTTCGACAGGTCACGGGTCATCGTTTTTCATCAGAAAATTGATTTTTTGGATTGTAGAAAAATTGATTGAAAATGTCTTTTGGATTGTGCCTCATGTTGAATAACTACTTTTTAATGCCTCAATGTGACCAAAATTGCCATTTTTACAGACTTTTTCTGCTACTCAGAAGCTTCTATTTCGAACAATTTCAGGCATTAAAATGACTCTAAACACACTTATTTTAGTTCCAAACGTGATAAATCACATGCAATAGTCATTTACAGTCAAAAAATGAAACATTAAAAAATTACCATTTCTGACTATCTGGAGAAAGTTCGACAGGTCCCGGGTCATCGTTTTTCATCAGAAAATATATTTTTTGGACTGTAGAAAAATTGATTGAAAATGTCTTTTGGATTGTGCCTCATGTTGAATAGCTACTTTTTAAAGCCTCAATGTGACCAAAATTGCCATTTTTACTGACTTTTTCTGCTACTCAGAAGCTTCTATTTCGAACAATTTCAGGCATTAAAATGACTCTAAACACACTTATTTTAGTTCCAAACGTGATAATTCACATGCAATAGTCATTGACAGTCACAAAAAGAAGCATTAAAAAATTACCATTTCTGACCATCTGGAGAAAGTTCGACAGGTCACGGGTCATCGTTTTTCATCAGAAAATTGAATTTTTGGACTGTAGAAAAATTGATTCAAAATATCATTTGGTTGGTGCCTCATGGTGAATAACTTCTTTTTGAAGCCTCAATGTGACCAAAATTCCCATTTTTACAGACTTGTTCTCCTACTCAGAAGCTTCTATTTCAACCAATTTCAGGCATTAAAATGACTCTAAACACACTTATTTTAGTTCCAAACGTGATAACTCACATGCAATTGTCATATACAGTCAAAAAACTTAACATTAAAAAATTACCATTTCTGACCATCTGGAGAAAGTTAGACAGGTCACGGCTCATTGTTTTTCATCAGAAAATGTATTTTTTGGGACTGTAGAAAAATTGATTCAAAATGTCATTTGGATTGTGCCTCATGTTGAATAACTACTTTTTAAAGCTTCAATGTGACCAAAATTGCAAGTTTTTACAGACTTTTTCTCGTACTCAAAAGCTTCTATTTCGACCAATTTCAGGCATTAAAATGACTCTAAACACACTAATTTTATTTCCAAACGTGATAATTCACATGCAATTGTCATTGACAGTCAAAAAATTAAATATTAAAAAATTTCCATTACTGACCATCTGGAGAAAGTTCGAAAAGTCACGGGTCATCGTTTTTCATCAGAAAATTGATTTTTTGGACTGTAGAAAAATTGAATGAAAATGTCTTTTGGATTGTGCCTCATGTTGAATAACTAATTTTTAAAGCCTCAATGTGACCAAAATTGCCATTTTTACAGACTTTTTCTGCTACTCAGAAGCTTCTATTTCGAACAATTTCAGGCATTAAAATGACTCTAAACACACTTATTTTAGTTCCAAACGTTATAATTCACATGCAATAGTCATTTACAGTCAAAAAATGAAACATTAAAAAATTACCATTTCTGACCATCTGGAGAAAGTTCGACAGGTCACGGGTCATCGTTTTTCATCAGAAAATAGATTTTTTGGACTGTAGAAAAATTGATTGAAAATGTCTTTTGGATTGTGCCTCATGTTGAATAACCACTTTTTAAAGCCTCAATGTGACCAAAATTGCCATTTTTACAGACTTTTTCTGCTACTCAGAAGCTTCTATTTCGAACAATTTCAGGCATTAAAATGACTCTAAACACACTTATTTTAGTTCCAAACGTGATAAATCACATGCAATAGTCATTTACAGTCAAAAAATGAAACATTAAAAAATTACCATTTCTGACCATCTGGAGAAAGTTCGACAGGTCCCGGGTCATCGTTGGTCATAAGAAAATAGATTTTTTGGACTGTAGAAAAATTGATTGAAAATGTCTTTTGGATTGTGCCTCATGTTGAATAACTACTTTTTAAAGCCTCAATGTGACCAAAATTGCCATTTTTACAGACTTTTTCTGCTACTCAGAAGCTTCTATTTCGAACAATTTCAGGCATTAAAATGACTCTAAACACACTTATTTTAGTTCCAAACGTGATAATTCACATGCAATAGTCATTGACAGTCACAAAAAGAAGCATTAAAAAATTACCATTTCTGACCATCTGGAGAAAGTTCGACAGGTCTCGGGTCATCGTTTTTCATCAGAAAATTGAATTTTTGGACTGTAGAAAAATTGATTCAAAATATCATTTGGTTGGTGCCTCATGTTGAATAACTTCTTTTTGAAGCCTCAATGTGACCAAAATTCCCATTTTTACAGACTTTTTCTCCTACTCAGAAGCTTCTATTTCGACCAATTTCAGGCATTAAAATGACTCTAAACACACTTATTTTAGTTCCAAACGTGATAATTCACATGCAATAGTCATTTACAGTCAAAAAATTAAACATAAAAAAATTACCATTTCTGACCATCTGGAGAAAGTTCGACAGGTCACGGGTCATCGTTTTTCATCAGAAAATTGATTTTTTGGATTGTAGAAAAATTGATTGAAAATTTCTTTTGGATTGTGCCTCATGTTGAATAACTACTTTTTAAAGCCTCAATGTGACCAAAATTGCCATTTTTACAGACTTTTTCTGTTACTCAGAAGCTTCTATTTCGAACAATTTCAGGCATTAAAATGACTCTAAACACACTTATTTTAGTTCCAAACGTTATAATTCACATGCAATAGTCATTTACAGTCAAAAAATGAAACATTAAAAAATTACCATTTGTAACCATCTGGAGAAAGTTCGACAGGTCACGGGTCATCGTTTTTCATCAGAAAATAGATTTTTTGGGCTGGAGAAAAATTGATTGAAAATGTCTTTTGGATTGTGCCTCATGTTGAATAACTACTTTTTAAAGCTTCAATGTGACCAAAATTGCCATTTTTACAGACTTTTTCTCGTACTCAAAAGCTTCTATTTCGACCAATTTCAGGCATTAAAATGAGTCTAAACACAATTATTTTAGCTCCAAGAGTTCTAATTCACATGCAATGTTCATTTACAGTCAAAAAATTAAACATAAAAAAATTACCATTTCTGACCATCTGGAGAAAGTTCGACAGGTCACGGGTCATAATATTTCATCAGAAAATTGAGTTTTTTTGTACAGTAGAAAAATTGATTCAAAATGTCACTTGGATTGCGCCTCATGTAGAATAACTACTTTTTAAAGCCTCAATGTGACCAAAAGTGCCATTTTTATAGACTTTTACTCTTACTCAGAAGCTTCTATTTCAACCAATTTCAGGCATTAAAATGACTCTATACACACTTATTTTAGTTCCAAAAGTGATAATTCACATGCAATAGTCATTTACAGTCAAAAAATTAAACATTAAAAAAATTACCATTTCTGACCATCTGGAGAAAGTTCGACAGGTCACGGGTCATCGTTTTTCATCAGAAAATTGATTTTTTGGACTGTAGAAAAAGTGATTGAAAATGTCTTTTGGATTGTGCCTCATGTTGAATAACTTCTTTTTGAAGCCTCAATATGACCAAAATTCCCATTTTTACAGACTTTTACTCCTACTCAGAAGCTTCTATTTCAACCAATTTCAGGCATTAAAATGACTCTAAACACACTTATTTTAGTTCCAAACGTGATAATTCACATGCAATTGTCATTTACAGTCAAAAAACTTAACATTAAAAAATTACCATTTCTGACCACCTGGAGAAAGTTCGACAGGTCACGGCTCATTGTTTTTCATCAGAAAATGTATTTTTTTGGACTGTAGAAAAATTGATTCAAAATGTCATTTGGATTGTGCCTCATGTTGAATAACCACTTTTTAAAGCTTCAATGTGACCAAAATTGCCATTTTTACAGACTTTTTCTCATACTCAAAAGCTTCTATTTCAACCAATTTCAGGCATTAAAATGAGTCTAAACACAATTATTTTAGCTCCAAGAGTCCTAATTCACATGCAGTGTTCATTTACAGTCAAAAAATTAAACATAAAAAATTACCATTTCTGACCATCTGGAGAAAGTTCGACAGGTCACGGGTCATAATATTTCATCAGAAAATTGAGATTTTTTGTACAGTAGAAAAATTGATTCAAAATGTCACTTGGATTGCGCCTCATGTTGAATAACTACTTTTTAAAGCCTCAATGTGACCAAAAGTGCCATTTTTATAGACTTTTACTCTTACTCAGAAGCTTCTATTTCGACCAATTTCAGGCATTAAAATGACTCTAAACACACTTATTTTAGTTCCAAAAGTGATAATTCACATGCAATTGTCATTTACAGTCAAAAAATTAAACATTAAAAAATTTCCATTACTGACCATCTGGAGAAAGTTCGAAAAGTCACGGGTCATCATTTTTCATCAGAAAATTGATTTTTTGGACTGTAGAAAAATTGTTTGAAAATGTCTTTTGGATTGTGCCTCATGTTGAATAACTAATTTTTAAAGCCTCAATGTGACCAAATTGCCATTTTTACAGACTTTTTCTCCTACTCAGAAGCTTCTATTTCGACCAATTTCAGGCATTAAAATGACTCTAAACACACTTATTTTAGTTCCAAACGTGATAATTCACATGCAATAGTCATTTACAGTAAAAAAATTAAACATTAAAAAATTACCATTTCTGACCATCTGGAGAAAGTTCGACAGGTCAAGGGTCATCGTTTTTCATCAGAAAATTGATTTTTTGGATTGTAGAAAAATTGATTGAAAATGTCTTTTGGATTGTGCCTCATGTTGAATAACTACTTTTTAATGCCTCAATGTGACCAAAATTGCCATTTTTACAGACTTTTTCTGCTACTCAGAAGCTTCTATTTCGAACAATTTCAGGCATTAAAATGACTCTAAACACACTTATTTTAGTTCCAAACATGATAAATCACATGCAATAGTCATTTACAGTCAAAAAATGAAACATTAAAAAATTACCATTTCTGACTATCTGGAGAAAGTTCGACAGGTCCCGGGTCATCGTTTTTCATCAGAAAATTGAATTTTTGGACTGTAGAAAAATTGATTCAAAATATCATTTGGTTGGTGCCTCATGGTGAATAACTTCTTTTTGAAGCCTCAATGTGACCAAAATTCCCATTTTTACAGACTTGTTCTCCTACTCAGAAGCTTCTATTTCAACCAATTTCAGGCATTAAAATGACTCTAAACACACTTATTTTAGTTCCAAACGTGATAATTCACATGCAATTGTCATTTACAGTCAAAAAACTTAACATTAAAAAACTTACCATTTCTGACCATCTGGAGAAAGTTCGACAGGGCACGGCTCATTGTTTTTCATCAGAAAATGTATTTTTTGGATTGTAGAAAAATTGATTGAAAATGTCTTTTGGATTGTGCCTCATGTTGAATAACTACTTTTTAAAGCCTCAATGTGACCAAAATTGCCATTTTTACAGACTTTTTCTGCTACTCAGAAGCTTCTATTTCAAACAATTTCAGGCATTAAAATGACTCTAAACACACTTATTTTAGTTCCAAACGTTATAATTCACATGCAATAGTCATTTACAGTCAAAAAATGAAACATTAAAAAATTACCATTTCTGACCATCTGGAGAAAGTTCGACAGGTCACGGGTCATTGTTTTTCATCAGAAAATAGATTTTTTGGACTGTAGAAAAATTGATTGAAAATGTCTTTTGGATTGTGCCTCATGTTGAATAACTACTTTTTAAAGCTTCAATGTGACCAAAATTGCCATTTTTACAGACTTTTTCTCGTACTCAAAAGCTTCTATTTCGACCAATTTCAGGCATTAAAATGAGTCTAAACACAATTATTTTAGCTCCAAGAGTTCTAATTCACATGCAATGTTCATTTACAGTCAAAAAACTTAAACATAAAAAAATTACCATTTCTGACCATCTGGAGAAAGTTTGACAGGTCACGGGTCATAATATTTCATCAGAAAATTGAGTTTTTTTGTACAGTAGAAACATTGATTCAAAATGTCACTTGGATTGCGCCTCATGTTGAATAACTACTTTTTAAAGCCTCAATGTGACCAAAAGTGCCATTTTTATAGACTTTTACTCTTACTCAGAAGCTTCTATTTCGACCAATTTCAGGCATTAAAATGACTCTAAACACACTTATTTTAGTTCCAAAAGTGATAATTCACATGCAATAGTCATTTACAGTCAAAAAATTAAACATTAAAAAAATTACCATTTCTGACCATCTGGAGAAAGTTCGACAGGTCACGGGTCATCGTTTTTCATCAGAAAATTGATTTTTTGGACTGTAGAAAAAGTGATTGAAAATGTCTTTTGGATTGTGCCTCATGTTGAATAACTTCTTTTTGAAGCCTCAATATGACCAAAATTCCCATTTTTACAGACTTTTACTCCTACTCAGAAGCTTCTATTTCAACCAATTTCAGGCATTAAAATGACTCTAAACACACTTATTTTAGTTCCAAACGTGATAATTCACATACAATTGTCATTTACAGTCAAAAAACTTAACATTAAAAAATTACCATTTCTGACCACCTGGAGAAAGTTCGACAGGTCACGGCTCATTGTTTTTCATCAGAAAATGTATTTTTTTGGACTGTAGAAAAATTGATTCAAAATGTCATTTGGATTGTGCCTCATGTTGAATAACCACTTTTTAAAGCTTCAATGTGACCAAAATTGCCATTTTTACAGACTTTTTCTCATACTCAAAAGCTTCTATTTCAACCAATTTCAGGCATTAAAATGAGTCTAAACACAATTATTTTAGCTCCAAGAGTCCTAATTCACATGCAGTGTTCATTTACAGTCAAAAAATTAAACATAAAAAATTACCATTTCTGACCATCTGGAGAAAGTTCGACAGGTCACGGGTCATAATATTTCATCAGAAAATTGAGATTTTTTGTACAGTAGAAAAATTGATTCAAAATGTCACTTGGATTGCGCCTCATGTTGAATAACTACTTTTTAAAGCCTCAATGTGACCAAAAGTGCCATTTTTATAGACTTTTACTCTTACTCAGAAGCTTCTATTTCGACCAATTTCAGGCATTAAAATGACTCTAAACACACTTATTTTAGTTCCAAAAGTGATAATTCACATGCAATTGTCATTTATAGTCAAAAAATTAAACATTAAAAAATTTCCATTACTGACCATCTGGAGAAAGTTGGAAAGTCACGGGTCATCATTTTTCATCAGAAAATTGATTTTTTGGACTGTAGAAAAATTGTTTGAAAATGTCTTTTGGATTGTGCCTCATGTTGAATAACTAATTTTTAAAGCCTCAATGTGACCAAATTGCCATTTTTACAGACTTTTTCTCCTACTCAGAAGCTTCTATTTCGACCAATTTCAGGCATTAAAATGACTCTAAACACACTTATTTTAGTTCCAAACGTGATAATTCACATGCAATAGTCATTTACAGTAAAAAAATTAAACATTAAAAAATTACCATTTCTGACCATCTGGAGAAAGTTCGACAGGTCACGGGTCATCGTTTTTCATCAGAAAATAGATTTTTTGGATTGTAGAAAAATTGATTGAAAATGTCTTTTGGATTGTGCCTCATGTTGAATAACTACTTTTTAATGCCTCAATGTGACCAAAATTGCCATTTTTACAGACTTTTTCTGCTACTCAGAAGCTTCTATTTCGAACAATTTCAGGCATTAAAATGACTCTAAACACACTTATTTTAGTTCCAAACATGATAAATCACATGCAATAGTCATTTACAGTCAAAAAATGAAACATTAAAAAATTACCATTTCTGACTATCTGGAGAAAGTTCGACAGGTCCCGGGTCATCGTTTTTCATCAGAAAATATATTTTTTGGACTGTAGAAAAACTGATTGAAAATGTCTTTTGGATTGTGCCTCATGTTGAATAGCTACTTTTTAAAGCCTCAATGTGACCAAAATTGCCATTTTTACTGACTTTTTCTGCTACTCAGAAGCTTCTATTTCGAACAATTTCAGGCATTAAAATGACTCTAAACACACTTATTTTAGTTCCAAACGTGATAATTCACATGCAATAGTCATTGACAGTCACAAAAAGAAGCATTAAAAAATTACCATTTCTGACCATCTGGAGAAAGTTCGACAGGTCACGGGTCATCGTTTTTCATCAGAAAATTGAATTTTTGGACTGTAGAAAAATTGATTCAAAATATCATTTGGTTGGTGCCTCATGGTGAATAACTTCTTTTTGAAGCCTCAATGTGACCAAAATTCCCATTTTTACAGACTTGTTCTCCTACTCAGAAGCTTCTATTTCAACCAATTTCAGGCATTAAAATGACTCTAAACACACTTATTTTAGTTCCAAACGTGATAATTCACATGCAATTGTCATTTACAGTCAAAAAACTTAACATTAAAAAACTTACCATTTCTGACCATCTGGAGAAAGTTCGACAGGGCACGGCTCATTGTTTTTCATCAGAAAATGTATTTTTTGGATTGTAGAAAAATTGATTGAAAATGTCTTTTGGATTGTGCCTCATGTTGAATAACTACTTTTTAAAGCCTCAATGTGACCAAAATTGCCATTTTTACAGACTTTTTCTGCTACTCAGAAGCTTCTATTTCAAACAATTTCAGGCATTAAAATGACTCTAAACACACTTATTTTAGTTCCAAACGTTATAATTCACATGCAATAGTCATTTACAGTCAAAAAATGAAACATTAAAAAATTACCATTTCTGACCATCTGGAGAAAGTTCGACAGGTCACGGGTCATTGTTTTTCATCAGAAAATAGATTTTTTGGACTGTAGAAAAATTGATTGAAAATGTCTTTTGGATTGTGCCTCATGTTGAATAACTACTTTTTAAAGCTTCAATGTGACCAAAATTGCCATTTTTACAGACTTTTTCTCGTACTCAAAAGCTTCTATTTCGACCAATTTCAGGCATTAAAATGAGTCTAAACACAAATATTTTAGCTCCAAGAGTTCTAATTCACATGCAATGTTCATTTACAGTCAAAAAACTTAAACATAAAAAAATTACCATTTCTGACCATCTGGAGAAAGTTTGACAGGTCACGGGTCATAATATTTCATCAGAAAATTGAGTTTTTTTGTACAGTAGAAACATTGATTCAAAATGTCACTTGGATTGCGCCTCATGTTGAATAACTACTTTTTAAAGCCTCAATGTGACCAAAAGTGCCATTTTTATAGACTTTTACTCTTACTCAGAAGCTTCTATTTCGACCAATTTCAGGCATTAAAATGACTCTAAACACACTTATTTTAGTTCCAAAAGTGATAATTCACATGCAATAGTCATTTACAGTCAAAAAATTAAACATTAAAAAAATTACCATTTCTGACCATCTGGAGAAAGTTCGACAGGTCACGGGTTATCGTTTTTCATCAGAAAACTGATTTTTTGGACTGTAGAAAAATTGATTGAAAATGTCTTTTGGATTGTGCCTCAGGTTGAATAACTACTTTTTAAAGCCTCAATGTGACCAAAATTGCCATTTTTACAGACTTTTTCTCCTACTCAGAAGTTTCTATTTCGACCAATTTCAGGCATTAAAATGACTCTAAACACACTTATTTTAGTTCCAAACGTGATAATTCACATGCAATAGTCATTTACAGTCAAAAAATTAAACATTAAAAAATTACCATTTCTGACCATCTGGAGAAAGTTCGACAGGTCACGGGTCATAATATTTCATCTGAAAATTGAGTTTTTTTGTACAGTAGAAACATTGATTCAAAATGTCACTTGGATTGCGCCTCATGTTGAATAACTACTTTTTAAAGCCTCTATGTGACCAAAAGTGCCATTTTTATAGACTTTTACTCTTACTCAGAAGCTTCTATTTCGACCAATTTCAGGCATTAAAATGACTCTAAACACACTTATTTTAGTTCCAAAAGTGATAATTCACATGCAATAGTCATTTACAGTCAAAAAATTTAACATTAAAAAAATTACCATTTCTGACCATCTGGAGAAAGTTCGACAGGTCACGGGTTATCGTTTTTCATCAGAAAATTGATTTTTTGGACTGTAGAAAAATTGATTGAAAATGTCTTTTGGATTGTGCCTCATGTTGAATAACTACTTTTTAAAGCCTCAATGTGACCAAAATTGCCATTTTTACAGACTTTTTCTCCTACTCAGAAGCTTCTATTTCGACCAATTTCAGGCATTAAAATGACTCTAAACACGCTTATTTTAGTTCCAAACGTGATAACTCACATGCAATTGTCATTGACAGTCAAAAAATTAAACATTAAAAAATTTCCATTACTGACCATCTGGAGAAAGTTCGAAAAGTCACGGGTCATCGTTTTTCATCAGAAAATTGATTTTTTGGACTGTAGAAAAATTGAATGAAAATGTCTTTTGGATTGTGCCTCATGTTGAATAACTACTTTTTAAAGTCTCAATGTGACCAAAATTGCCATTTTTACAGACTTTTTCTGCTACTCAGAAGCTTCTATTTCGAACAATTTCAGGCATTAAAATGACTCTAAACACACGTATTTTAGTTCCAAACGTGATAATTCACATGCAATTGTCATTTACAGTCAAAAAATGAAACATTAAAAAATTTCCAATACTGACCATCTGGAGAAAGTTCGAAAAGTCACGGGTCATCGTTTTTCATCAGAAAATTGATTTTTTGGACTGTAGAAAAATTGATTGAAAATGTCTTTTGGATTGTGCCTCATGTTGAATAACTACTTTTTAAAGCCTCAATGTAACCAAAATTGCCATTTTTACAGACTTTTTCTGCTACTCAGAAGCTTCTATTTCGAACAATTTCAGGCATTAAAATGACTCTAAACACACTTATTTTAGTTCCAAACGTGATAAATCACATGCAATAGTCATTTACAGTCAAAAAATGAAACATTAAAAAATTACCATTTCTGACTATCTGGAGAAAGTTCGACAGGTCCCGGGTCATCGTTTTTCATCAGAAAATAGATTTTTTGGACTGTAGAAAAATTGATTGAAAATGTCTTTTGGATTGTGCCTCATGTTGAATAGCTACTTTTTAAAGCCTCAATGTGACCAAAATTGCCATTTTTACAGACTTTTTCTGCTACTCAGAAGCTTCTATTTCGAACAATTTCAGGCATTAAAATGACTCTAAACACACTTATTTTAGTTCCAAACGTGATAATTCACATGCCATAGTCATTTACAGTCAAAAAATTAAACATTAAAAAAATTACCATTTCTGACCATCTGGAGAAAGATCGACAGGTCACGGGTCATCGTTTTCCATCAGAAAATTGATTTTTTGGACTGTAGAAAATTTGATTCAAAATATCATTTGGTTGGTGCCTCATGTTGAATAACTTCTTTTTGAAGCCTCAATGTGACCAAAATTCCCATTTTTACAGACTTTTTCTCCTACTCAGAAGCTTCTATTTCAACCAATTTCAGGCATTAAAATGACTCTAAACACACTTATTTTAGTTCCAAACGTGATAATTCACATGCAATTGTCATTTACAGTCAAAAAACTTAACATTAAAAAATTACCATTTCTGACCATCTGGAGAAAGTTCGACAGGTCACGGCTCATTGTTTTTCATCAGAATATGTATTTTTTTGGACTGTAGAAAAATTGATTCAAAATGTCATTTGGATTGTGCCTCATGTTGAATAACTACTTTTTAAAGCTTCAATGTGACCAAAATTGCCAGTTTTTACAGACTTTTTCTCGTACTCAAAAGCTTCTATTTCAACCAATTTCAGGCATTAAAATGACTCTAAACACACTAATTTTATTTCCAAACATGATAATTCACATGCAATTGTCATTTACAGTCAAAAAATTAAACATTAAAAAATTTCCATTACTGACCATCTGGAGAAAGTTCGAAAAGTCACGGGTCATCATTTTTCATCAGAAAATTGATTTTTTGGACTGTAGAAAAATTGTTTGAAAATGTCTTTTGGATTGTGCCTCATGTTGAATAACTAATTTTTAAAGCCTCAATGTGACCAAATTGCCATTTTTACAGACTTTTTCTCCTACTCAGAAGCTTCTATTTCGACCAATTATAGACATTAAAATGACTCTAAACACACTTATTTTAGTTCCAAACGTGATAATTCACATGCAATAGTCATTTACAGTCAAAAAATTAAACATTAAAAAATTACCATTTCTGACCATCTGGAGAAAGTTCGACAGGTCACGGGTCATCGTTTTTCATCAGAAAATATATTTTTTGGACTGTAGAAAAATTGATTGAAAATGTCTTTTGGATTGTGCCTCATGTTGAATAGCTACTTTTTAAAGCCTCAATGTGACCAAAATTGCCATTTTTACTGACTTTTTCTGCTACTCAGAAGCTTCTATTTCGAACAATTTCAGGCATTAAAATGACTCTAAACACACTTATTTTAGATCCAAACGTGATAATTCACATGCAATAGTCATTGACAGTCACAAAAAGAAGCATTAAAAAATTACCATTTCTGACCATCTGGAGAAAGTTCGACAGGTCACGGGTCATCGTTTTTCATCAGAAAATTGAATTTTTGGACTGTAGAAAAATTGATTCAAAATATCATTTGGTTGGTGCCTCATGGTGAATAACTTCTTTTTGAAGCCTCAATGTGACCAAAATTCCCATTTTTACAGACTTGTTCTCCTACTCAGAAGCTTCTATTTCAACCAATTTCAGGCATTAAAATGACTCTAAACACACTTATTTTAGTTCCAAACGTGATAATTCACATGCAATTGTCATTTACAGTCAAAAAACTTAACATTAAAAAATTACCATTTCTGACCATCTGGAGAAAGTTCGACAGGTCACGGCTCATTGTTTTTCATCAGAAAATGTATTTTTTGGATTGTAGAAAAATTGATTGAAAATGTCTTTTGGATTGTGCCTCATGTTGAATAACTACTTTTTAAAGCCTCAATGTGACCAAAATTGCCATTTGTACAGACTTTTTCTGCTACTCAGAAGCTTCTATTTCAAACAATTTTAGGCATTAAAATGACTCTAAACACACTTATTTTAGTTCCAAACGTTATAATTCACATGCAATAGTCATTTACAGTCAAAAAATGAAACATTAAAAAATTACCATTTCTGACCATCTGGAGAAAGTTCGACAGGTCACGGGTCATCGTTTTTCATCAGAAAATAGATTTTTTGGACTGTAGAAAAATTGATTGAAAATGTCTTTTGGATTGTGCCTCATGTTGAATAACTACTTTTTAAAGCTTCAATGTGACCAAAATTGCCATTTTTACAGACTTTTTCTCGTACTCAAAAGCTTCTATTTCGACCAATTTCAGGCATTAAAATGAGTCTAAACACAATTATTTTAGCTCCAAGAGTTCTAATTCACATGCAATGTTCATTTACAGTCAAAAAACTTAAACATAAAAAAATTACCATTTCTGACCATCTGGAGAAAGTTTGACAGGTCACGGGTCATAATATTTCATCAGAAAATTGAGTTTTTTTGTACAGTAGAAACATTGATTCAAAATGTCACTTGGATTGCGCCTCATGTTGAATAACTACTTTTTAAAGCCTCAATGTGACCAAAAGTGCCATTTTTATAGACTTTTACTCTTACTCAGAAGCTTCTATTTCGACCAATTTCAGGCATTAAAATGACTCTAAACACACTTATTTTAGTTCCAAAAGTGATAATTCACATGCAATAGTCATTTACAGTCAAAAAATTAAACATTAAAAAAATTACCATTTCTGACCATCTGGAGAAAGTTCGACAGGTCACGGGTTATCGTTTTTCAGCAGAAAATTGATTTTTTGGACTGTAGAAAAATTGATTGAAAATGTCTTTTGGATTGTGCCTCAGGTTGAATAACTACTTTTTAAAGCCTCAATGTGACCAAAATTGCCATTTTTACAGACTTTTTCTCCTACTCAGAAGCTTCTATTTCGACCAATTTCAGGCATTAAAATGACTCTAAACACACTTATTTTAGTTCCAAACGTGATAATTCACATGCAATAGTCATTTACAGTCAAAAAATTAAACATTAAAAAATTACCATTTCTGACCATCTGGAGAAAGTTCGACAGGTCACGGCTCATTGTTTTTCATCAGAAAATGTATTTTTTGGGACTGTAGAAAAATTGATTCAAAATGTCATTTGGATTGTGCCTCATGTTGAATAACTACTTTTTAAAGCTTCAATGTGACCAAAATTGCAAGTTTTTACAGACTTTTTCTCGTACTCAAAAGCTTCTATTTCGACCAATTTCAGGCATTAAAATGACTCTAAACACACTAATTTTATTTCCAAACGTGATAATTCACATGCAATTGTCATTGACAGTCAAAAAATTAAACATTAAAAAATTTCCATTACTGACCATCTGGAGAAAGTTCGAAAAGTCACGGGTCATCGTTTTTCATCAGAAAATTGATTTTTTGGACTGTAGAAAAATTGAATGAAAATGTCTTTTGGATTGTGCCTCATGTTGAATAACTAATTTTTAAAGCCTCAATGTGACCAAAATTGCCATTTTTACAGACTTTTTCTCCTACTCAGAAGCTTTTATTTCAACCAATTTCAGGCATTAAAATGACTCTAAACACACTTATTTTAGTTCCAAACGTGATAATTCACATGCAATAGTCATTAACAGTCAAAAAATTAAACATTAAAAAACTTACCATTTCTGACCATCTGGAGAAAGTTCGACAGGTCACGGGTCATCGTTTTTCATCAGAAAATTGATTTTTTGGATTGTAGAAAAATTGATTGAAAATGTCTTTTGGATTGTGGCTCATGTTGAATAACTACTTTTTAAAGCCTCAATGTGACCAAAATTGCCATTTTTACAGACTTTTTCTGCTACTCAGAAGCTTCTATTTCGAACAATTTCAGGCATTAAAATGACTCTAAACACACTTATTTTAGTTCCAAACGTTATAATTCACATGCAATAGTCATTTACAGTCAAAAAATGAAACATTAAAAAATTACCATTTCTGACCATCTGGAGAAAGTTCGACAGGTCACGGGTCATCGTTTTTCATCAGAAAATAGATTTTTTGGACTGTAGAAAAATTGATTGAAAATGTCTTTTGGATTGTGCCTCATGTTGAATAACTTCTTTTTGAAGCCTCAATGTGACCAAAATTCCCATTTTTACAGACTTTTTCTCCTACTCAGAAGCTTCTATTTCAACCAATTTCAGGCATTAAAATGACTCTAAACACACTTATTTTAGTTCCAAACGTGATAATTCACATGCAATTGTCATTTACAGTCAAAAAACTTAACATTAAAAAATTACCATTTCTGACCACCTGGAGAAAGTTCGACAGGTCACGGCTCATTGTTTTTCATCAGAAAATGTATTTTTTGGGACTGTAGAAAAATTGATTCAAAATGTCATTTGGATTGTGCCTCATGTTGAATAACCACTTTTTAAAGCTTCAATGTGACCAAAATTGCCATTTTTACAGACTTTTTCTCATACTCAAAAGCTTCTATTTCAACCAATTTCAGGCATTAAAATGACTCTAAACACACTTATTTTAGTTCCAAAAGTGATAATTCACATGCAATTGTCATTTACAGTCAAAAAATTAAACATTAAAAAATTTCCATTACTGACCATCTGGAGAAAGTTCGAAAAGTCACGGGTCATCATTTTTCATCAGAAAATTGATTTTTTGGACTGTAGAAAAATTGTTTGAAAATGTCTTTTGGATTGTGCCTCATGTTGAATAACTAATTTTTAAAGCCTCAATGTGACCAAATTGCCATTTTTACAGACTTTTTCTCCTACTCAGAAGCTTCTATTTCGACCAATTTCAGGCATTAAAATGACTCTAAACACACTTATTTTAGTTCCAAAAGTGATAATTCACATGCAATTGTCATTTACAGTCAAAAAATTAAACATTAAAAAATTTCCATTACTGACCATCTGGAGAAAGTTCGAAAAGTCACGGGTCATCATTTTTCATCAGAAAATTGATTTTTTGGACTGTAGAAAAATTGTTTGAAAATGTCTTTTGGATTGTGCCTCATGTTGAATAACTAATTTTTAAAGCCTCAATGTGACCAAATTGCCATTTTTACAGACTTTTTCTCCTACTCAGAAGCTTCTATTTCGACCAATTTCAGGCATTAAAATGACTCTAAACACACTTATTTTAGTTCCAAACGTGATAAATCACATGCAATAGTCATTTACAGTCAAAAAATGAAACATTAAAAAATTACCATTTCTGACCATCTGGAGAAAGTTCGACAGGTCACGGGTCATCGTTTTTCATCAGAAAATTGATTTTTTGGATTGTAGAAAAATTGATTGAAAATGTCTTTTGGATTGTGCCTCATGTTGAATAACTACTTTTTAATGCCTCAATGTGACCAAAATTGCCATTTTTACAGACTTTTTCTGCTACTCAGAAGCTTCTATTTCGAACAATTTCAGGCATTAAAATGACTCTAAACACACTTATTTTAGTTCCAAACGTGATAAATCACATGCAATAGTCATTTACAGTCAAAAAATGAAACATTAAAAAATTACCATTTCTGACTATCTGGAGAAAGTTCGACAGGTCCCGGGTCATCGTTTTTCATCAGAAAATATATTTTTTGGACTGTAGAAAAATTGATTGAAAATGTCTTTTGGATTGTGCCTCATGTTGAATAGCTACTTTTTAAAGCCTCAATGTGACCAAAATTGCCATTTTTACTGACTTTTTCTGCTACTCAGAAGCTTCTATTTCGAACAATTTCAGGCATTAAAATGACTCTAAACACACTTATTTTAGTTCCAAACGTGATAATTCACATGCAATAGTCATTGACAGTCACAAAAAGAAGCATTAAAAAATTACCATTTCTGACCATCTGGAGAAAGTTCGACAGGTCACGGGTCATCGTTTTTCATCAGAAAATTGAATTTTTGGACTGTAGAAAAATTGATTCAAAATATCATTTGGTTGGTGCCTCATGGTGAATAACTTCTTTTTGAAGCCTCAATGTGACCAAAATTCCCATTTTTACAGACTTGTTCTCCTACTCAGAAGCTTCTATTTCAACCAATTTCAGGCATTAAAATGACTCTAAACACACTTATTTTAGTTCCAAACGTGATAACTCACATGCAATTGTCATATACAGTCAAAAAACTTAACATTAAAAAATTACCATTTCTGACCATCTGGAGAAAGTTAGACAGGTCACGGCTCATTGTTTTTCATCAGAAAATGTATTTTTTGGGACTGTAGAAAAATTGATTCAAAATGTCATTTGGATTGTGCCTCATGTTGAATAACTACTTTTTAAAGCTTCAATGTGACCAAAATTGCAAGTTTTTACAGACTTTTTCTCGTACTCAAAAGCTTCTATTTCGACCAATTTCAGGCATTAAAATGACTCTAAACACACTAATTTTATTTCCAAACGTGATAATTCACATGCAATTGTCATTGACAGTCAAAAAATTAAATATTAAAAAATTTCCATTACTGACCATCTGGAGAAAGTTCGAAAAGTCACGGGTCATCGTTTTTCATCAGAAAATTGATTTTTTGGACTGTAGAAAAATTGAATGAAAATGTCTTTCGGATTGTGCCTCATGTTGAATAACTAATTTTTAAAGCCTCAATGTGACCAAAATTGCCATTTTTACAGACTTTTTCTGCTACTCAGAAGCTTCTATTTCGAACAATTTCAGGCATTAAAATGACTCTAAACACACTTATTTTAGTTCCAAACGTTATAATTCACATGCAATAGTCATTTACAGTCAAAAAATGAAACATTAAAAAATTACCATTTCTGACCATCTGGAGAAAGTTCGACAGGTCACGGGTCATCGTTTTTCATCAGAAAATAGATTTTTTGGACTGTAGAAAAATTGATTGAAAATGTCTTTTGGATTGTGCCTCATGTTGAATAACCACTTTTTAAAGCCTCAATGTGACCAAAATTGCCATTTTTACAGACTTTTTCTGCTACTCAGAAGCTTCTATTTCGAACAATTTCAGGCATTAAAATGACTCTAAACACACTTATTTTAGTTCCAAACGTGATAAATCACATGCAATAGTCATTTACAGTCAAAAAATGAAACATTAAAAAATTACCATTTCTGACCATCTGGAGAAAGTTCGACAGGTCCCGGGTCATCGTTGGTCATAAGAAAATAGATTTTTTGGACTGTAGAAAAATTGATTGAAAATGTCTTTTGGATTGTGCCTCATGTTGAATAACTACTTTTTAAAGCCTCAATGTGACCAAAATTGCCATTTTTACAGACTTTTTCTGCTACTCAGAAGCTTCTATTTCGAACAATTTCAGGCATTAAAATGACTCTAAACACACTTATTTTAGTTCCAAACGTGATAATTCACATGCAATAGTCATTGACAGTCACAAAAAGAAGCATTAAAAAATTACCATTTCTGACCATCTGGAGAAAGTTCGACAGGTCTCGGGTCATCGTTTTTCATCAGAAAATTGAATTTTTGGACTGTAGAAAAATTGATTCAAAATATCATTTGGTTGGTGCCTCATGTTGAATAACTTCTTTTTGAAGCCTCAATGTGACCAAAATTCCCATTTTTACAGACTTTTTCTCCTACTCAGAAGCTTCTATTTCGACCAATTTCAGGCATTAAAATGACTCTAAACACACTTATTTTAGTTCCAAACGTGATAATTCACATGCAATAGTCATTTACAGTCAAAAAATTAAACATAAAAAAATTACCATTTCTGACCATCTGGAGAAAGTTCGACAGGTCACGGGTCATCGTTTTTCATCAGAAAATTGATTTTTTGGATTGTAGAAAAATTGATTGAAAATTTCTTTTGGATTGTGCCTCATGTTGAATAACTACTTTTTAAAGCCTCAATGTGACCAAAATTGCCATTTTTACAGACTTTTTCTGTTACTCAGAAGCTTCTATTTCGAACAATTTCAGGCATTAAAATGACTCTAAACACACTTATTTTAGTTCCAAACGTTATAATTCACATGCAATAGTCATTTACAGTCAAAAAATGAAACATTAAAAAATTACCATTTGTAACCATCTGGAGAAAGTTCGACAGGTCACGGGTCATCGTTTTTCATCAGAAAATAGATTTTTTGGGCTGGAGAAAAATTGATTGAAAATGTCTTTTGGATTGTGCCTCATGTTGAATAACTAATTTTTAAAGCTTCAATGTGACCAAAATTGCCATTTTTACAGACTTTTTCTCGTACTCAAAAGCTTCTATTTCGACCAATTTCAGGCATTAAAATGAGTCTAAACACAATTATTTTAGCTCCAAGAGTTCTAATTCACATGCAATGTTCATTTACAGTCAAAAAATTAAACATAAAAAAATTACCATTTCTGACCATCTGGAGAAAGTTCGACAGGTCACGGGTCATAATATTTCATCAGAAAATTGAGTTTTTTTGTACAGTAGAAAAATTGATTCAAAATGTCACTTGGATTGCGCCTCATGTAGAATAACTACTTTTTAAAGCCTCAATGTGACCAAAAGTGCCATTTTTATAGACTTTTACTCTTACTCAGAAGCTTCTATTTCAACCAATTTCAGGCATTAAAATGACTCTATACACACTTATTTTAGTTCCAAAAGTGATAATTCACATGCAATAGTCATTTACAGTCAAAAAATTAAACATTAAAAAAATTACCATTTCTGACCATCTGGAGAAAGTTCGACAGGTCACGGGTCATCGTTTTTCATCAGAAAATTGATTTTTTGGACTGTAGAAAAAGTGATTGAAAATGTCTTTTGGATTGTGCCTCAGGTTGAACAACTACTTTTTAAAGCCTCAATGTGACCAAAATTGCCATTTTTACAGACTTTTTCTCCTACTCAGAAGCTTCTATTTCGACCAATTTCAGGCATTAAAATGACTCTAAACACACTTATTTTAGTTCCAAACGTGATAATTCACATGCAATAGTCATTTACAGTCAAAAAATTAAACATTAAAAAATTACCATTTCTGACCATCTGGAGAAAGTTCGACAGGTCACGGCTCATTGTTTTTCATCAGAAAATGTATTTTTTGGGACTGTAGAAAAATTGATTCAAAATGTCATTTGGATTGTGCCTCATGTTGAATAACTACTTTTTAAAGCTTCAATGTGACCAAAATTGCAAGTTTTTACAGACTTTTTCTCGTACTCAAAAGCTTCTATTTCGACCAATTTCAGGCATTAAAATGACTCTAAACACACTAATTTTATTTCCAAACGTGATAATTCACATGCAATTGTCATTGACAGTCAAAAAATTAAACATTAAAAAATTTCCATTACTGACCATCTGGAGAAAGTTCGAAAAGTCACGGGTCATCGTTTTTCATCAGAAAATTGATTTTTTGGACTGTAGAAAAATTGAATGAAAATGTCTTTTGGATTGTGCCTCATGTTGAATAACTAATTTTTAAAGCCTCAATGTGACCAAAATTGCCATTTTTACAGACTTTTTCTCCTACTCAGAAGCTTTTATTTCAACCAATTTCAGGCATTAAAATGACTCTAAACACACTTATTTTAGTTCCAAACGTGATAATTCACATGCAATAGTCATTAACAGTCAAAAAATTAAACATTAAAAAACTTACCATTTCTGACCATCTGGAGAAAGTTCGACAGGTCACGGGTCATCGTTTTTCATCAGAAAATTGATTTTTTGGATTGTAGAAAAATTGATTGAAAATGTCTTTTGGATTGTGGCTCATGTTGAATAACTACTTTTTAAAGCCTCAATGTGACCAAAATTGCCATTTTTACAGACTTTTTCTGCTACTCAGAAGCTTCTATTTCGAACAATTTCAGGCATTAAAATGACTCTAAACACACTTATTTTAGTTCCAAACGTTATAATTCACATGCAATAGTCATTTACAGTCAAAAAATGAAACATTAAAAAATTACCATTTCTGACCATCTGGAGAAAGTTCGACAGGTCACGGGTCATCGTTTTTCATCAGAAAATAGATTTTTTGGACTGTAGAAAAATTGATTGAAAATGTCTTTTGGATTGTGCCTCATGTTGAATAACTTCTTTTTGAAGCCTCAATGTGACCAAAATTCCCATTTTTACAGACTTTTTCTCCTACTCAGAAGCTTCTATTTCAACCAATTTCAGGCATTAAAATGACTCTAAACACACTTATTTTAGTTCCAAACGTGATAATTCACATGCAATTGTCATTTACAGTCAAAAAACTTAACATTAAAAAATTACCATTTCTGACCACCTGGAGAAAGTTCGACAGGTCACGGCTCATTGTTTTTCATCAGAAAATGTATTTTTTGGGACTGTAGAAAAATTGATTCAAAATGTCATTTGGATTGTGCCTCATGTTGAATAACCACTTTTTAAAGCTTCAATGTGACCAAAATTGCCATTTTTACAGACTTTTTCTCATACTCAAAAGCTTCTATTTCAACCAATTTCAGGCATTAAAATGACTCTAAACACACTTATTTTAGTTCCAAAAGTGATAATTCACATGCAATTGTCATTTACAGTCAAAAAATTAAACATTAAAAAATTTCCATTACTGACCATCTGGAGAAAGTTCGAAAAGTCACGGGTCATCATTTTTCATCAGAAAATTGATTTTTTGGACTGTAGAAAAATTGTTTGAAAATGTCTTTTGGATTGTGCCTCATGTTGAATAACTAATTTTTAAAGCCTCAATGTGACCAAATTGCCATTTTTACAGACTTTTTCTCCTACTCAGAAGCTTCTATTTCGACCAATTTCAGGCATTAAAATGACTCTAAACACACTTATTTTAGTTCCAAAAGTGATAATTCACATGCAATTGTCATTTACAGTCAAAAAATTAAACATTAAAAAATTTCCATTACTGACCATCTGGAGAAAGTTCGAAAAGTCACGGGTCATCATTTTTCATCAGAAAATTGATTTTTTGGACTGTAGAAAAATTGTTTGAAAATGTCTTTTGGATTGTGCCTCATGTTGAATAACTAATTTTTAAAGCCTCAATGTGACCAAATTGCCATTTTTACAGACTTTTTCTCCTACTCAGAAGCTTCTATTTCGACCAATTTCAGGCATTAAAATGACTCTAAACACACTTATTTTAGTTCCAAACGTGATAAATCACATGCAATAGTCATTTACAGTCAAAAAATGAAACATTAAAAAATTACCATTTCTGACCATCTGGAGAAAGTTCGACAGGTCACGGGTCATCGTTTTTCATCAGAAAATTGATTTTTTGGATTGTAGAAAAATTGATTGAAAATGTCTTTTGGATTGTGCCTCATGTTGAATAACTACTTTTTAATGCCTCAATGTGACCAAAATTGCCATTTTTACAGACTTTTTCTGCTACTCAGAAGCTTCTATTTCGAACAATTTCAGGCATTAAAATGACTCTAAACACACTTATTTTAGTTCCAAACGTGATAAATCACATGCAATAGTCATTTACAGTCAAAAAATGAAACATTAAAAAATTACCATTTCTGACTATCTGGAGAAAGTTCGACAGGTCCCGGGTCATCGTTTTTCATCAGAAAATATATTTTTTGGACTGTAGAAAAATTGATTGAAAATGTCTTTTGGATTGTGCCTCATGTTGAATAGCTACTTTTTAAAGCCTCAATGTGACCAAAATTGCCATTTTTACTGACTTTTTCTGCTACTCAGAAGCTTCTATTTCGAACAATTTCAGGCATTAAAATGACTCTAAACACACTTATTTTAGTTCCAAACGTGATAATTCACATGCAATAGTCATTGACAGTCACAAAAAGAAGCATTAAAAAATTACCATTTCTGACCATCTGGAGAAAGTTCGACAGGTCACGGGTCATCGTTTTTCATCAGAAAATTGAATTTTTGGACTGTAGAAAAATTGATTCAAAATATCATTTGGTTGGTGCCTCATGGTGAATAACTTCTTTTTGAAGCCTCAATGTGACCAAAATTCCCATTTTTACAGACTTGTTCTCCTACTCAGAAGCTTCTATTTCAACCAATTTCAGGCATTAAAATGACTCTAAACACACTTATTTTAGTTCCAAACGTGATAACTCACATGCAATTGTCATATACAGTCAAAAAACTTAACATTAAAAAATTACCATTTCTGACCATCTGGAGAAAGTTAGACAGGTCACGGCTCATTGTTTTTCATCAGAAAATGTATTTTTTGGGACTGTAGAAAAATTGATTGAAAATGTCATTTGGATTGTGCCTCATGTTGAATAACTACTTTTTAAAGCTTCAATGTGACCAAAATTGCAAGTTTTTACAGACTTTTTCTCGTACTCAAAAGCTTCTATTTCGACCAATTTCAGGCATTAAAATGACTCTAAACACACTAATTTTATTTCCAAACGTGATAATTCACATGCAATTGTCATTGACAGTCAAAAAATTAAATATTAAAAAATTTCCATTACTGACCATCTGGAGAAAGTTCGAAAAGTCACGGGTCATCGTTTTTCATCAGAAAATTGATTTTTTGGACTGTAGAAAAATTGAATGAAAATGTCTTTCGGATTGTGCCTCATGTTGAATAACTAATTTTTAAAGCCTCAATGTGACCAAAATTGCCATTTTTACAGACTTTTTCTGCTACTCAGAAGCTTCTATTTCGAACAATTTCAGGCATTAAAATGACTCTAAACACACTTATTTTAGTTCCAAACGTTATAATTCACATGCAATAGTCATTTACAGTCAAAAAATGAAACATTAAAAAATTACCATTTCTGACCATCTGGAGAAAGTTCGACAGGTCACGGGTCATCGTTTTTCATCAGAAAATAGATTTTTTGGACTGTAGAAAAATTGATTGAAAATGTCTTTTGGATTGTGCCTCATGTTGAATAACCACTTTTTAAAGCCTCAATGTGACCAAAATTGCCATTTTTACAGACTTTTTCTGCTACTCAGAAGCTTCTATTTCGAACAATTTCAGGCATTAAAATGACTCTAAACACACTTATTTTAGTTCCAAACGTGATAAATCACATGCAATAGTCATTTACAGTCAAAAAATGAAACATTAAAAAATTACCATTTCTGACCATCTGGAGAAAGTTCGACAGGTCCCGGGTCATCGTTGGTCATAAGAAAATAGATTTTTTGGACTGTAGAAAAATTGATTGAAAATGTCTTTTGGATTGTGCCTCATGTTGAATAACTACTTTTTAAAGCCTCAATGTGACCAAAATTGCCATTTTTACAGACTTTTTCTGCTACTCAGAAGCTTCTATTTCGAACAATTTCAGGCATTAAAATGACTCTAAACACACTTATTTTAGTTCCAAACGTGATAATTCACATGCAATAGTCATTGACAGTCACAAAAAGAAGCATTAAAAAATTACCATTTCTGACCATCTGGAGAAAGTTCGACAGGTCTCGGGTCATCGTTTTTCATCAGAAAATTGAATTTTTGGACTGTAGAAAAATTGATTCAAAATATCATTTGGTTGGTGCCTCATGTTGAATAACTTCTTTTTGAAGCCTCAATGTGACCAAAATTCCCATTTTTACAGACTTTTTCTCCTACTCAGAAGCTTCTATTTCGACCAATTTCAGGCATTAAAATGACTCTAAACACACTTATTTTAGTTCCAAACGTGATAATTCACATGCAATAGTCATTTACAGTCAAAAAATTAAACATAAAAAAATTACCATTTCTGACCATCTGGAGAAAGTTCGACAGGTCACGGGTCATCGTTTTTCATCAGAAAATTGATTTTTTGGATTGTAGAAAAATTGATTGAAAATTTCTTTTGGATTGTGCCTCATGTTGAATAACTACTTTTTAAAGCCTCAATGTGACCAAAATTGCCATTTTTACAGACTTTTTCTGTTACTCAGAAGCTTCTATTTCGAACAATTTCAGGCATTAAAATGACTCTAAACACACTTATTTTAGTTCCAAACGTTATAATTCACATGCAATAGTCATTTACAGTCAAAAATTGAAACATTAAAAAATTACCATTTGTAACCATCTGGAGAAAGTTCGACAGGTCACGGGTCATCGTTTTTCATCAGAAAATAGATTTTTTGGGCTGGAGAAAAATTGATTGAAAATGTCTTTTGGATTGTGCCTCATGTTGAATAACTAATTTTTAAAGCTTCAATGTGACCAAAATTGCCATTTTTACAGACTTTTTCTCGTACTCAAAAGCTTCTATTTCGACCAATTTCAGGCATTAAAATGAGTCTAAACACAATTATTTTAGCTCCAAGAGTTCTAATTCACATGCAATGTTCATTTACAGTCAAAAAATTAAACATAAAAAAATTACAATTTCTGACCATCTGGAGAAAGTTCGACAGGTCACGGGTCATAATATTTCATCAGAAAATTGAGTTTTTTTGTACAGTAGAAAAATTGATTCAAAATGTCACTTGGATTGCGCCTCATGTAGAATAACTACTTTTTAAAGCCTCAATGTGACCAAAAGTGCCATTTTTATAGACTTTTACTCTTACTCAGAAGCTTCTATTTCAACCAATTTCAGGCATTAAAATGACTCTATACACACTTATTTTAGTTCCAAAAGTGATAATTCACATGCAATAGTCATTTACAGTCAAAAAATTAAACATTAAAAAAATTACCATTTCTGACCATCTGGAGAAAGTTCGACAGGTCACGGGTCATCGTTTTTCATCAGAAAATTGATTTTTTGGACTGTAGAAAAAGTGATTGAAAATGTCTTTTGGATTGTGCCTCATGTTGAATAACTTCTTTTTGAAGCCTCAATATGACCAAAATTCCCATTTTTACAGACTTTTACTCCTACTCAGAAGCTTCTATTTCAACCAATTTCAGGCATTAAAATGACTCTAAACACACTTATTTTAGTTCCAAACGTGATAATTCACATGCAATTGTCATTTACAGTCAAAAAACTTAACATTAAAAAATTACCATTTCTGACCACCTGGAGAAAGTTCGACAGGTCACGGCTCATTGTTTTTCATCAGAAAATGTATTTTTTTGGACTGTAGAAAAATTGATTCAAAATGTCATTTGGATTGTGCCTCATGTTGAATAACCACTTTTTAAAGCTTCAATGTGACCAAAATTGCCATTTTTACAGACTTTTTCTCATACTCAAAAGCTTCTATTTCAACCAATTTCAGGCATTAAAATGAGTCTAAACACAATTATTTTAGCTCCAAGAGTCCTAATTCACATGCAGTGTTCATTTACAGTCAAAAAATTAAACATAAAAAATTACCATTTCTGACCATCTGGAGAAAGTTCGACAGGTCACGGGTCATAATATTTCATCAGAAAATTGAGATTTTTTGTACAGTAGAAAAATTGATTCAAAATGTCACTTGGATTGCGCCTCATGTTGAATAACTACTTTTTAAAGCCTCAATGTGACCAAAAGTGCCATTTTTATAGACTTTTACTCTTACTCAGAAGCTTCTATTTCGACCAATTTCAGGCATTAAAATGACTCTAAACACACTTATTTTAGTTCCAAAAGTGATAATTCACATGCAATTGTCATTTACAGTCAAAAAATTAAACATTAAAAAATTTCCATTACTGACCATCTGGAGAAAGTTCGAAAAGTCACGGGTCATCATTTTTCATCAGAAAATTGATTTTTTGGACTGTAGAAAAATTGTTTGAAAATGTCTTTTGGATTGTGCCTCATGTTGAATAACTAATTTTTAAAGCCTCAATGTGACCAAATTGCCATTTTTACAGACTTTTTCTCCTACTCAGAAGCTTCTATTTCGACCAATTTCAGGCATTAAAATGACTCTAAACACACTTATTTTAGTTCCAAACGTGATAATTCACATGCAATAGTCATTTACAGTAAAAAAATTAAACATTAAAAAATTACCATTTCTGACCATCTGGAGAAAGTTCGACAGGTCACGGGTCATCGTTTTTCATCAGAAAATTGATTTTTTGGATTGTAGAAAAATTGATTGAAAATGTCTTTTGGATTGTGCCTCATGTTGAATAACTACTTTTTAATGCCTCAATGTGACCAAAATTGCCATTTTTACAGACTTTTTCTGCTACTCAGAAGCTTCTATTTCGAACAATTTCAGGCATTAAAATGACTCTAAACACACTTATTTTAGTTCCAAACGTGATAAATCACATGCAATAGTCATTTACAGTCAAAAAATGAAACATTAAAAAATTACCATTTCTGACTATCTGGAGAAAGTTCGACAGGTCCCGGGTCATCGTTTTTCATCAGAAAATATATTTTTTGGACTGTAGAAAAATTGATTGAAAATGTCTTTTGGATTGTGCCTCATGTTGAATAGCTACTTTTTAAGCCTCAATGTGACCAAAATTGCCATTTTTACTGACTTTTTCTGCTACTCAGAAGCTTCTATTTCGAACAATTTCAGGCATTAAAATGACTCTAAACACACTTATTTTAGTTCCAAACGTGATAATTCACATGCAATAGTCATTGACAGTCACAAAAAGAAGCATTAAAAAATTACCATTTCTGACCATCTGGAGAAAGTTCGACAGGTCACGGGTCATCGTTTTTCATCAGAAAATTGAATTTTTGGACTGTGGAAAAATTGATTCAATATATCATTTGGTTGGTGCCTCATGGTGAATAACTTCTTTTTGAAGCCTCAATGTGACCAAAATTCCCATTTTTACAGACTTGTTCTCCTACTCAGAAGCTTCTATTTCAACCAATTTCAGGCATTAAAATGACTCTAAACACACTTATTTTAGTTCCAAACGTGATAATTCACATGCAATTGTCATTTACAGTCAAAAAACTTAACATTAAAAAACTTACCATTTCTGACCATCTGGAGAAAGTTCGACAGGTCACGGCTCATTGTTTTTCATCAGAAAATGTATTTTTTGGATTGTAGAAAAATTGATTGAAAATGTCTTTTGGATTGTGCCTCATGTTGAATAACTACTTTTTAAAGCCTCAATGTGACCAAAATTGCCATTTTTACAGACTTTTTCTGCTACTCAGAAGCTTCTATTTCAAACAATTTCAGGCATTAAAATGACTCTAAACACACTTATTTTAGTTCCAAACGTTATAATTCACATGCAATAGTCATTTACAGTCAAAAAATGAAACATTAAAAAATTACCATTTCTGACCATCTGGAGAAAGTTCGACAGGTCACGGGTTATCGTTTTTCATCAGAAAATTGATTTTTTGGACTGTAGAAAAATTGATTGAAAATGTCTTTTGGATTGTGCCTCAGGTTGAATAACTACTTTTTAAAGCTTCAATGTGACCAAAATTGCCATTTTTACAGACTTTTTCTCGTACTCAAAAGCTTCTATTTCGACCAATTTCAGGCATTAAAATGAGTCTAAACACAATTATTTTAGCTCCAAGAGTTCTAATTCACATGCAATGTTCATTTACAGTCAAAAAACTTAAACATAAAAAAATGACCATTTCTGACCATCTGGAGAAAGTTTGACAGGTCACGGGTCATAATATTTCATCAGAAAATTGAGTTTTTTTGTACAGTAGAAACATTGATTCAAAATGTCACTTGGATTGCGCCTCATGTTGAATAACTACTTTTTAAAGCCTCAATGTGACCAAAAGTGCCATTTTTATAGACTTTTACTCTTACTCAGAAGCTTCTATTTCGACCAATTTCAGGCATTAAAATGACTCTAAACACACTTATTTTAGTTCCAAAAGTGATAATTCACATGCAATAGTCATTTACAGTCAAAAAATTAAACATTAAAAAAATTACCATTTCTGACCATCTGGAGAAAGTTCGACAGGTCACGGGTTATCGTTTTTCATCAGAAAATTGATTTTTTGGACTGTAGAAAAATTGATTGAAAATGTCTTTTGGATTGTGCCTCAGGTTGAATAACTACTTTTTAAAGCCTCAATATGACCAAAATTGCCATTTTTACAGACTTTTTCTCCTACTCAGAAGCTTCTATTTCGACCAATTTCAGGCATTAAAATGACTCTAAACACACTTATTTTAGTTCCAAACGTGATAATTCACATGCAATAGTCATTTACAGTCAAAAAATTAAACATTAAAAAATTACCATTTCTGACCATCTGGAGAAAGTTCGACAGGTCACGGGTCATAATATTTCATCTGAAAATTGAGTTTTTTTGTACAGTAGAAACATTGATTCAAAATGTCACTTGGATTGCGCCTCATGTTGAATAACTACTTTTTAAAGCCTCTATGTGACCAAAAGTGCCATTTTTATAGACTTTTACTCTTACTCAGAAGCTTCTATTTCGACCAATTTCAGGCATTAAAATGACTCTAAACACACTTATTTTAGTTCCAAAAGTGATAATTCACATGCAATAGTCATTTACAGTCAAAAAATTTAACATTAAAAAAATTACCATTTCTGACCATCTGGAGAAAGTTCGAAAAGTCACGGGTCATCGTTTTTCATCAGAAAATTGATTTTTTGGACTGTAGAAAAATTGATTGAAAATGTCTTTTGGATTGTGCCTCATGTTGAATAACTACTTTTTAAAGCCTCAATGTAACCAAAATTGCCATTTTTACAGACTTTTTCTGCTACTCAGAAGCTTCTATTTCGAACAATTTCAGGCATTAAAATGACTCTAAACACACTTATTTTAGTTCCAAACGTGATAAATCACATGCAATAGTCATTTACAGTCAAAAAATGAAACATTAAAAAATTACCATTTCTGACTATCTGGAGAAAGTTCGACAGGTCCCGGGTCATCGTTTTTCATCAGAAAATAGATTTTTTGGACTGTAGAAAAATTGATTGAAAATGTCTTTTGGATTGTGCCTCATGTTGAATAGCTACTTTTTAAAGCCTCAATGTGACCAAAATTGCCATTTTTACAGACTTTTTCTGCTACTCAGAAGCTTCTATTTCGAACAATTTCAGGCATTAAAATGACTCTAAACACACTTATTTTAGTTCCAAACGTGATAATTCACATGCCATAGTCATTTACAGTCAAAAAATTAAACATTAAAAAAATTACCATTTCTGACCATCTGGAGAAAGATCGACAGGTCACGGGTCATCGTTTTCCATCAGAAAATTGATTTTTTGGACTGTAGAAAATTTGATTCAAAATATCATTTGGTTGGTGCCTCATGTTGAATAACTTCTTTTTGAAGCCTCAATGTGACCAAAATTCCCATTTTTACAGACTTTTTCTCCTACTCAGAAGCTTCTATTTCAACCAATTTCAGGCATTAAAATGACTCTAAACACACTTATTTTAGTTCCAAACGTGATAATTCACATGCAATTGTCATTTACAGTCAAAAAACTTAACATTAAAAAATTACCATTTCTGACCATCTGGAGAAAGTTCGACAGGTCACGGCTCATTGTTTTTCATCAGAATATGTATTTTTTTGGACTGTAGAAAAATTGATTCAAAATGTCATTTGGATTGTGCCTCATGTTGAATAACTACTTTTTAAAGCTTCAATGTGACCAAAATTGCCAGTTTTTACAGACTTTTTCTCGTACTCAAAAGCTTCTATTTCAACCAATTTCAGGCATTAAAATGACTCTAAACACACTAATTTTATTTCCAAACATGATAATTCACATGCAATTGTCATTTACAGTCAAAAAATTAAACATTAAAAAATTTCCATTACTGACCATCTGGAGAAAGTTCGAAAAGTCACGGGTCATCATTTTTCATCAGAAAATTGATTTTTTGGACTGTAGAAAAATTGTTTGAAAATGTCTTTTGGATTGTGCCTCATGTTGAATAACTAATTTTTAAAGCCTCAATGTGACCAAATTGCCATTTTTACAGACTTTTTCTCCTACTCAGAAGCTTCTATTTCGACCAATTATAGACATTAAAATGACTCTAAACACACTTATTTTAGTTCCAAACGTGATAATTCACATGCAATAGTCATTTACAGTCAAAAAATTAAACATTAAAAAATTACCATTTCTGACCATCTGGAGAAAGTTCGACAGGTCACGGGTCATCGTTTTTCATCAGAAAATATATTTTTTGGACTGTAGAAAAATTGATTGAAAATGTCTTTTGGATTGTGCCTCATGTTGAATAGCTACTTTTTAAAGCCTCAATGTGACCAAAATTGCCATTTTTACTGACTTTTTCTGCTACTCAGAAGCTTCTATTTCGAACAATTTCAGGCATTAAAATGACTCTAAACACACTTATTTTAGATCCAAACGTGATAATTCACATGCAATAGTCATTGACAGTCACAAAAAGAAGCATTAAAAAATTACCATTTCTGACCATCTGGAGAAAGTTCGACAGGTCACGGGTCATCGTTTTTCATCAGAAAATTGAATTTTTGGACTGTAGAAAAATTGATTCAAAATATCATTTGGTTGGTGCCTCATGGTGAATAACTTCTTTTTGAAGCCTCAATGTGACCAAAATTCCCATTTTTACAGACTTGTTCTCCTACTCAGAAGCTTCTATTTCAACCAATTTCAGGCATTAAAATGACTCTAAACACACTTATTTTAGTTCCAAACGTGATAATTCACATGCAATTGTCATTTACAGTCAAAAAAATTAACATTAAAAAATTACCATTTCTGACCATCTGGAGAAAGTTCGACAGGTCACGGCTCATTGTTTTTCATCAGAAAATGTATTTTTTGGATTGTAGAAAAATTGATTGAAAATGTCTTTTGGATTGTGCCTCATGTTGAATAACTACTTTTTAAAGCCTCAATGTGACCAAAATTGCCATTTGTACAGACTTTTTCTGCTACTCAGAAGCTTCTATTTCAAACAATTTCAGGCATTAAAATGACTCTAAACACACTTATTTTAGTTCCAAACGTTATAATTCACATGCAATAGTCATTTACAGTCAAAAAATGAAACATTAAAAAATTACCATTTCTGACCATCTGGAGAAAGTTCGACAGGTCACGGGTCATCGTTTTTCATCAGAAAATAGATTTTTTGGACTGTAGAAAAATTGATTGAAAATGTCTTTTGGATTGTGCCTCATGTTGAATAACTACTTTTTAAAGCTTCAATGTGACCAAAATTGCCATTTTTACAGACTTTTTCTCGTACTCAAAAGCTTCTATTTCGACCAATTTCAGGCATTAAAATGAGTCTAAACACAATTATTTTAGCTCCAAGAGTTCTAATTCACATGCAATGTTCATTTACAGTCAAAAAACTTAAACATAAAAAAATGACCATTTCTGACCATCTGGAGAAAGTTTGACAGGTCACGGGTCATAATATTTCATCAGAAAATTGAGTTTTTTTGTACAGTAGAAACATTGATTCAAAATGTCACTTGGATTGCGCCTCATGTTGAATAACTACTTTTTAAAGCCTCAATGTGACCAAAAGTGCCATTTTTATAGACTTTTACTCTTACTCAGAAGCTTCTATTTCGACCAATTTCAGGCATTAAAATGACTCTAAACACACTTATTTTAGTTCCAAAAGTGATAATTCACATGCAATAGTCATTTACAGTCAAAAAATTAAACATTAAAAAAATTACCATTTCTGACCATCTGGAGAAAGTTCGACAGGTCACGGGTTATCGTTTTTCATCAGAAAATTGATTTTTTGGACTGTAGAAAAATTGATTGAAAATGTCTTTTGGATTGTGCCTCAGGTTGAATAACTACTTTTTAAAGCCTCAATGTGACCAAAATTGCCATTTTTACAGACTTTTTCTCCTACTCAGAAGCTTCTATTTCGACCAATTTCAGGCATTAAAATGACTCTAAACACACTTATTTTAGTTCCAAACGTGATAATTCACATGCAATAGTCATTTACAGTCAAAAAATTAAACATTAAAAAATTACCATTTCTGACCATCTGGAGAAAGTTCGACAGGTCACGGGTCATAATATTTCATCAGAAAATTGAGTTTTTTTGTACAGTAGAAACATTGATTCAAAATGTCACTTGGATTGCGCCTCATGTTGAATAACTACTTTTTAAAGCCTCAATGTGACCAAAAGTGCCATTTTTATAGACTTTTACTCTTACTCAGAAGCTTCTATTTCGACCAATTTCAGGCATTAAAATGACTCTAAACACACTTATTTTAGTTCCAAAAGTGATAATTCACATGCAATAGTCATTTACAGTCAAAAAATTAAACATTAAAAAAATTACCATTTCTGACCATCTGGAGAAAGTTCGACAGGTCACGGGTTATCGTTTTTCATCAGAAAATTGATTTTTTGGACTGTAGAAAAATTGATTGAAAATGTCTTTTGGATTGTGCCTCATGTTGAATAACTACTTTTTAAAGCCTCAATGTGACCAAAATTGCCATTTTTACAGACTTTTTCTCCTACTCAGAAGCTTCTATTTCGACCAATTTCAGGCATTAAAATGACTCTAAACACGCTTATTTTAGTTCCAAACGTGATAACTCACATGCAATTGTCATATACAGTCAAAAAACTTAACATTAAAAAATTACCATTTCTGACCATCTGGAGAAAGTTAGACAGGTCACGGCTCATTGTTTTTCATCAGAAAATGTATTTTTTGGGACTGTAGAAAAATTGATTCAAAATGTCATTTGGATTGTGCCTCATGTTGAATAACTACTTTTTAAAGCTTCAAAGTGACCAAAATTGCAAGTTTTTACAGACTTTTTCTCGTACTCAAAAGCTTCTATTTCGACCAATTTCAGGCATTAAAATGACTCTAAACACACTAATTTTATTTCCAAACGTGATAATTCACATGCAATTGTCATTGACAGTCAAAAAATTAAACATTAAAAAATTTCCATTACTGACCATCTGGAGAAAGTTCGAAAAGTCACGGGTCATCGTTTTTCATCAGAAAATTGATTTTTTGGACTGTAGAAAAATTGAATGAAAATGTCTTTTGGATTGGGCCTCATGTTGAATAACTAATTTTTAAAGCCTCAATGTGACCAAAATTGCCATTTTTACAGACTTTTTCTCCTACTCAGAAGCTTCTATTTCAACCAATTCCAGGCATTAAAATGACTCTAAACACACTTATTTTAGTTCCAAACGTGATAATTCACATGCAATAGTCATTACCGTCAAAAAATTAAACATTAAAAAACTTACCATTTCTGACCATCTGGAGAAAGTTCGACAGGTCACGGGTCATCGTTTTTCATCAGAAAATTGATTTTTTGGATTGTAGAAAAATTGATTGAAAATGTCTTTTGGATTGTGGCTCATGTTGAATAACTACTTTTTAAAGCCTCAATGTGACCAAAATTGCCATTTTTACAGACTTTTTCTGCTACTCAGAAGCTTCTATTTCGAACAATTTCAGGCATTAAAATGACTCTAAACACACTTATTTTAGTTCCAAACGTTATAATTCACATGCAATAGTCATTTACAGTCAAAAAATGAAACATTAAAAAATTACCATTTCTGACCATCTGGAGAAAGTTCGACAGGTCACGGGTCATCGTTTTTCATCAGAAAATAGATTTTTTGGACTGTAGAAAAATTGATTGAAAATGTCTTTTGGATTGTGCCTCATGTTGAATAACTTCTTTTTGAAGCCTCAATGTGACCAAAATTCCCATTTTTACAGACTTTTTCTCCTACTCAGAAGCTTCTATTTCAACCAATTTCAGGCATTAAAATGACTCTAAACACACTTATTTTAGTTCCAAACGTGATAATTCACATGCAATTGTCATTTACAGTCAAAAAACTTAACATTAAAAAATTACCATTTCTGACCACCTGGAGAAAGTTCGACAGGTCACGGCTCATTGTTTTTCATCAGAAAATGTATTTTTTTGGACTGTAGAAAAATTGATTCAAAATGTCATTTGGATTGTGCCTCATGTTGAATAACCACTTTTTAAAGCTTCAATGTGACCAAAATTGCCATTTTTACAGACTTTTTCTCATACTCAAAAGCTTCTATTTCAACCAATTTCAGGCATTAAAATGACTCTAAACACACTTATTTTAGTTCCAAAAGTGATAATTCACATGCAATTGTCATTTACAGTCAAAAAATTAAACATTAAAAAATTTCCATTACTGACCATCTGGAGAAAGTTCGAAAAGTCACGGGTCATCATTTTTCATCAGAAAATTGATTTTTTGGACTGTAGAAAAATTGTTTGAAAATGTCTTTTGGATTGTGCCTCATGTTGAATAACTAATTTTTAAAGCCTCAATGTGACCAAATTGCCATTTTTACAGACTTTTTCTCCTACTCAGAAGCTTCTATTTCGACCAATTTCAGGCATTAAAATGACTCTAAACACACTTATTTTAGTTCCAAACGTGATAAATCACATGCAATAGTCATTTACAGTCAAAAAATGAAACATTAAAAAATTACCATTTCTGACCATCTGGAGAAAGTTCGACAGGTCACGGGTCATCGTTTTTCATCAGAAAATTGATTTTTTGGATTGTAGAAAAATTGATTGAAAATGTCTTTTGGATTGTGCCTCATGTTGAATAACTACTTTTTAATGCCTCAATGTGACCAAAATTGCCATTTTTACAGACTTTTTCTGCTACTCAGAAGCTTCTATTTCGAACAATTTCAGGCATTAAAATGACTCTAAACACACTTATTTTAGTTCCAAACGTGATAAATCACATGCAATAGTCATTTACAGTCAAAAAATGAAACATTAAAAAATTACCATTTCTGACTATCTGGAGAAAGTTCGACAGGTCCCGGGTCATCGTTTTTCATCAGAAAATATATTTTTTGGACTGTAGAAAAATTGATTGAAAATGTCTTTTGGATTGTGCCTCATGTTGAATAGCTACTTTTTAAAGCCTCAATGTGACCAAAATTGCCATTTTTACTGACTTTTTCTGCTACTCAGAAGCTTCTATTTCGAACAATTTCAGGCATTAAAATGACTCTAAACACACTTATTTTAGTTCCAAACGTGATAATTCACATGCAATTGTCATTTACAGTCAAAAAACTTAACATTAAAAAACTTACCATTTCTGACCATCTGGAGAAAGTTCGACAGGTCACGGCTCATTGTTTTTCATCAGAAAATGTATTTTTTGGATTGTAGAAAAATTGATTGAAAATGTCTTTTGGATTGTGCCTCATGTTAAATAACTACTTTTTAAAGCCTCAATGTGACCAAAATTGCCATTTTTACAGACTTTTTCTGCTACTCAGAAGCTTCTATTTCAAACAATTTCAGGCATTAAAATGACTCTAAACACACTTATTTTAGTTCCAAACGTTATAATTCACATGCAATAGTCATTTACAGTCAAAAAATGAAACATTAAAAAATTACCATTTCTGACCATCTGGAGAAAGTTCGACAGGTCACGGGTCATCGTTTTTCATCAGAAAATAGATTTTTTGGACTGTAGAAAAATTGATTGAAAATGTCTTTTGGATTGTGCCTCATGTTGAATAACTACTTTTTAAAGCCTCAATGTGACCAAAATTGCCATTTTTATAGACTTTTACTCTTACTCAGAAGCTTCTATTTCGACCAATTTCAGGCATTAAAATGACTCTAAACACAATTATTTTAGTTCCAAAAGTGATAATTCACATGCAATAGTCATTTACAGTCAAAAAATTAAACATTAAAAAAATTACCATTTCTGACCATCTGGAGAAAGTTCGACAGGTCACGGGTTATCGTTTTTCATCAGAAAATTGATTTTTTGGACTGTAGAAAAATTGATCGAAAATGTCTTTTGGATTGTGCCTCAGGTTGAATAACTACTTTTTAAAGCCTCAATGTGACCAAAATTGCCATTTTTACAGACTTTTTCTGCTACTCAGAAGCTTCTATTTCGAACAATTTCAGGCATTAAAATGACTCTAAACACACTTATTTTAGTTCCAAACGTGATAATTCACATGCCATAGTCATTTACAGTCAAAAAATTAAACATTAAAAATTACCATTTCTGACCATCTGGAGAAAGTTCGACAGGTCACGGGTCATAATATTTCATCAGAAAATTGAGTTTTTTTGTACAGTAGAAACATTGATTCAAAATGTCATTTGGATTGTGCCTCATGTTGAATAACCACTTTTTAAAGCTTCAATGTGACCAAAATTGCCATTTTTACAGACTTTTTCTCATACTCAAAAGCTTCTATTTCAACCAATTTCAGGCATTAAAATGACTCTAAACACACTTATTTTAGTTCCAAAAGTGATAATTCACATGCAATTGTCATTTACAGTCAAAAAATTAAACATTAAAAAATTTCCATTACTGACCATCTGGAGAAAGTTCGAAAAGTCACGGGTCATCATTTTTCATCAGAAAATTGATTTTTTGGACTGTAGAAAAATTGTTTGAAAATGTCTTTTGGATTGTGCCTCATGTTGAATAACTAATTTTTAAAGCCTCAATGTGACCAAATTGCCATTTTTACAGACTTTTTCTCCTACTCAGAAGCTTCTATTTCGACCAATTTCAGGCATTAAAATGACTCTAAACACACTTATTTTAGTTCCAAAAGT
The DNA here is from genome assembly GCF_964204655.1 of Triturus cristatus. Classification (NCBI taxonomy): domain Eukaryota; kingdom Metazoa; phylum Chordata; class Amphibia; order Caudata; family Salamandridae; genus Triturus; species Triturus cristatus. The sequence continues at coordinate 956,598,351 of NC_140593.1, read as the reverse complement.
GATAATTCACATGCAATTGTCATTTACAGTCAAAAAATTAAACATTAAAAAATTTCCATTACTGACCATCTGGAGAAAGTTCGAAAAGTCACGGGTCATCATTTTTCATCAGAAAATTGATTTTTTGGACTGTAGAAAAATTGTTTGAAAATGTCTTTTGGATTGTGCCTCATGTTGAATAACTAATTTTTAAAGCCTCAATGTGACCAAATTGCCATTTTTACAGACTTTTTCTCCTACTCAGAAGCTTCTATTTCGACCAATTTCAGGCATTAAAATGACTCTAAACACACTTATTTTAGTTCCAAACGTGATAAATCACATGCAATAGTCATTTACAGTCAAAAAATGAAACATTAAAAAATTACCATTTCTGACCATCTGGAGAAAGTTCGACAGGTCACGGGTCATCGTTTTTCATCAGAAAATTGATTTTTTGGATTGTAGAAAAATTGATTGAAAATGTCTTTTGGATTGTGCCTCATGTTGAATAACTACTTTTTAATGCCTCAATGTGACCAAAATTGCCATTTTTACAGACTTTTTCTGCTACTCAGAAGCTTCTATTTCGAACAATTTCAGGCATTAAAATGACTCTAAACACACTTATTTTAGTTCCAAACGTGATAAATCACATGCAATAGTCATTTACAGTCAAAAAATGAAACATTAAAAAATTACCATTTCTGACTATCTGGAGAAAGTTCGACAGGTCCCGGGTCATCGTTTTTCATCAGAAAATATATTTTTTGGACTGTAGAAAAATTGATTGAAAATGTCTTTTGGATTGTGCCTCATGTTGAATAGCTACTTTTTAAAGCCTCAATGTGACCAAAATTGCCATTTTTACTGACTTTTTCTGCTACTCAGAAGCTTCTATTTCGAACAATTTCAGGCATTAAAATGACTCTAAACACACTTATTTTAGTTCCAAACGTGATAATTCACATGCAATAGTCATTGACAGTCACAAAAAGAAGCATTAAAAAATTACCATTTCTGACCATCTGGAGAAAGTTCGACAGGTCACGGGTCATCGTTTTTCATCAGAAAATTGAATTTTTGGACTGTAGAAAAATTGATTCAAAATATCATTTGGTTGGTGCCTCATGGTGAATAACTTCTTTTTGAAGCCTCAATGTGACCAAAATTCCCATTTTTACAGACTTGTTCTCCTACTCAGAAGCTTCTATTTCAACCAATTTCAGGCATTAAAATGACTCTAAACACACTTATTTTAGTTCCAAACGTGATAACTCACATGCAATTGTCATATACAGTCAAAAAACTTAACATTAAAAAATTACCATTTCTGACCATCTGGAGAAAGTTAGACAGGTCACGGCTCATTGTTTTTCATCAGAAAATGTATTTTTTGGGACTGTAGAAAAATTGATTCAAAATGTCATTTGGATTGTGCCTCATGTTGAATAACTACTTTTTAAAGCTTCAATGTGACCAAAATTGCAAGTTTTTACAGACTTTTTCTCGTACTCAAAAGCTTCTATTTCGACCAATTTCAGGCATTAAAATGACTCTAAACACACTAATTTTATTTCCAAACGTGATAATTCACATGCAATTGTCATTGACAGTCAAAAAATTAAATATTAAAAAATTTCCATTACTGACCATCTGGAGAAAGTTCGAAAAGTCACGGGTCATCGTTTTTCATCAGAAAATTGATTTTTTGGACTGTAGAAAAATTGAATGAAAATGTCTTTTGGATTGTGCCTCATGTTGAATAACTAATTTTTAAAGCCTCAATGTGACCAAAATTGCCATTTTTACAGACTTTTTCTGCTACTCAGAAGCTTCTATTTCGAACAATTTCAGGCATTAAAATGACTCTAAACACACTTATTTTAGTTCCAAACGTTATAATTCACATGCAATAGTCATTTACAGTCAAAAAATGAAACATTAAAAAATTACCATTTCTGACCATCTGGAGAAAGTTCGACAGGTCACGGGTCATCGTTTTTCATCAGAAAATAGATTTTTTGGACTGTAGAAAAATTGATTGAAAATGTCTTTTGGATTGTGCCTCATGTTGAATAACTACTTTTTAAAGCCTCAATGTGACCAAAATTGCCATTTTTACAGACTTTTTCTGCTACTCAGAAGCTTCTATTTCGAACAATTTCAGGCATTAAAATGACTCTAAACACACTTATTTTAGTTCCAAACGTGATAATTCACATGCAATAGTCATTGACAGTCACAAAAAGAAGCATTAAAAAATTACCATTTCTGACCATCTGGAGAAAGTTCGACAGGTCTCGGGTCATCGTTTTTCATCAGAAAATTGAATTTTTGGACTGTAGAAAAATTGATTCAAAATATCATTTGGTTGGTGCCTCATGTTGAATAACTTCTTTTTGAAGCCTCAATGTGACCAAAATTCCCATTTTTACAGACTTTTTCTCCTACTCAGAAGCTTCTATTTCGACCAATTTCAGGCATTAAAATGACTCTAAACACACTTATTTTAGTTCCAAACGTGATAATTCACATGCAATAGTCATTTACAGTCAAAAAATTAAACATAAAAAAATTACCATTTCTGACCATCTGGAGAAAGTTCGACAGGTCACGGGTCATCGTTTTTCATCAGAAAATTGATTTTTTGGATTGTAGAAAAATTGATTGAAAATTTCTTTTGGATTGTGCCTCATGTTGAATAACTACTTTTTAAAGCCTCAATGTGACCAAAATTGCCATTTTTACAGACTTTTTCTGTTACTCAGAAGCTTCTATTTCGAACAATTTCAGGCATTAAAATGACTCTAAACACACTTATTTTAGTTCCAAACGTTATAATTCACATGCAATAGTCATTTACAGTCAAAAAATGAAACATTAAAAAATTACCATTTGTAACCATCTGGAGAAAGTTCGACAGGTCACGGGTCATCGTTTTTCATCAGAAAATAGATTTTTTGGGCTGGAGAAAAATTGATTGAAAATGTCTTTTGGATTGTGCCTCATGTTGAATAACTACTTTTTAAAGCTTCAATGTGACCAAAATTGCCATTTTTACAGACTTTTTCTCGTACTCAAAAGCTTCTATTTCGACCAATTTCAGGCATTAAAATGAGTCTAAACACAATTATTTTAGCTCCAAGAGTTCTAATTCACATGCAATGTTCATTTACAGTCAAAAAATTAAACATAAAAAAATTACCATTTCTGACCATCTGGAGAAAGTTCGACAGGTCACGGGTCATAATATTTCATCAGAAAATTGAGTTTTTTTGTACAGTAGAAAAATTGATTCAAAATGTCACTTGGATTGCGCCTCATGTAGAATAACTACTTTTTAAAGCCTCAATGTGACCAAAAGTGCCATTTTTATAGACTTTTACTCTTACTCAGAAGCTTCTATTTCAACCAATTTCAGGCATTAAAATGACTCTATACACACTTATTTTAGTTCCAAAAGTGATAATTCACATGCAATAGTCATTTACAGTCAAAAAATTAAACATTAAAAAAATTACCATTTCTGACCATCTGGAGAAAGTTCGACAGGTCACGGGTCATCGTTTTTCATCAGAAAATTGATTTTTTGGACTGTAGAAAAAGTGATTGAAAATGTCTTTTGGATTGTGCCTCATGTTGAATAACTTCTTTTTGAAGCCTCAATATGACCAAAATTCCCATTTTTACAGACTTTTACTCCTACTCAGAAGCTTCTATTTCAACCAATTTCAGGCATTAAAATGACTCTAAACACACTTATTTTAGTTCCAAACGTGATAATTCACATGCAATTGTCATTTACAGTCAAAAAACTTAACATTAAAAAATTACCATTTCTGACCACCTGGAGAAAGTTCGACAGGTCACGGCTCATTGTTTTTCATCAGAAAATGTATTTTTTTGGACTGTAGAAAAATTGATTCAAAATGTCATTTGGATTGTGCCTCATGTTGAATAACCACTTTTTAAAGCTTCAATGTGACCAAAATTGCCATTTTTACAGACTTTTTCTCATACTCAAAAGCTTCTATTTCAACCAATTTCAGGCATTAAAATGAGTCTAAACACAATTATTTTAGCTCCAAGAGTCCTAATTCACATGCAGTGTTCATTTACAGTCAAAAAATTAAACATAAAAAATTACCATTTCTGACCATCTGGAGAAAGTTCGACAGGTCACGGGTCATAATATTTCATCAGAAAATTGAGATTTTTTGTACAGTAGAAAAATTGATTCAAAATGTCACTTGGATTGCGCCTCATGTTGAATAACTACTTTTTAAAGCCTCAATGTGACCAAAAGTGCCATTTTTATAGACTTTTACTCTTACTCAGAAGCTTCTATTTCGACCAATTTCAGGCATTAAAATGACTCTAAACACACTTATTTTAGTTCCAAAAGTGATAATTCACATGCAATTGTCATTTACAGTCAAAAAATTAAACATTAAAAAATTTCCATTACTGACCATCTGGAGAAAGTTCGAAAAGTCACGGGTCATCATTTTTCATCAGAAAATTGATTTTTTGGACTGTAGAAAAATTGTTTGAAAATGTCTTTTGGATTGTGCCTCATGTTGAATAACTAATTTTTAAAGCCTCAATGTGACCAAATTGCCATTTTTACAGACTTTTTCTCCTACTCAGAAGCTTCTATTTCGACCAATTTCAGGCATTAAAATGACTCTAAACACACTTATTTTAGTTCCAAACGTGATAATTCACATGCAATAGTCATTGACAGTCACAAAAAGAAGCATTAAAAAATTACCATTTCTGACCATCTGGAGAAAGTTCGACAGGTCACGGGTCATCGTTTTTCATCAGAAAATTGAATTTTTGGACTGTAGAAAAATTGATTCAAAATATCATTTGGTTGGTGCCTCATGGTGAATAACTTCTTTTTGAAGCCTCAATGTGACCAAAATTCCCATTTTTACAGACTTGTTCTCCTACTCAGAAGCTTCTATTTCAACCAATTTCAGGCATTAAAATGACTCTAAACACACTTATTTTAGTTCCAAACGTGATAATTCACATGCAATTGTCATTTACAGTCAAAAAACTTAACATTAAAAAACTTACCATTTCTGACCATCTGGAGAAAGTTCGACAGGGCACGGCTCATTGTTTTTCATCAGAAAATGTATTTTTTGGATTGTAGAAAAATTGATTGAAAATGTCTTTTGGATTGTGCCTCATGTTGAATAACTACTTTTTAAAGCCTCAATGTGACCAAAATTGCCATTTTTACAGACTTTTTCTGCTACTCAGAAGCTTCTATTTCAAACAATTTCAGGCATTAAAATGACTCTAAACACACTTATTTTAGTTCCAAACGTTATAATTCACATGCAATAGTCATTTACAGTCAAAAAATGAAACATTAAAAAATTACCATTTCTGACCATCTGGAGAAAGTTCGACAGGTCACGGGTCATTGTTTTTCATCAGAAAATAGATTTTTTGGACTGTAGAAAAATTGATTGAAAATGTCTTTTGGATTGTGCCTCATGTTGAATAACTACTTTTTAAAGCTTCAATGTGACCAAAATTGCCATTTTTACAGACTTTTTCTCGTACTCAAAAGCTTCTATTTCGACCAATTTCAGGCATTAAAATGAGTCTAAACACAATTATTTTAGCTCCAAGAGTTCTAATTCACATGCAATGTTCATTTACAGTCAAAAAACTTAAACATAAAAAAATTACCATTTCTGACCATCTGGAGAAAGTTTGACAGGTCACGGGTCATAATATTTCATCAGAAAATTGAGTTTTTTTGTACAGTAGAAACATTGATTCAAAATGTCACTTGGATTGCGCCTCATGTTGAATAACTACTTTTTAAAGCCTCAATGTGACCAAAAGTGCCATTTTTATAGACTTTTACTCTTACTCAGAAGCTTCTATTTCGACCAACTTCAGGCATTAAAATGACTCTAAACACACTTATTTTAGTTCCAAAAGTGATAATTCACATGCAATAGTCATTTACAGTCAAAAAATTAAACATTAAAAAAATTACCATTTCTGACCATCTGGAGAAAGTTCGACAGGTCACGGGTCATCGTTTTTCATCAGAAAATTGATTTTTTGGACTGTAGAAAAAGTGATTGAAAATGTCTTTTGGATTGTGCCTCATGTTGAATAACTTCTTTTTGAAGCCTCAATATGACCAAAATTCCCATTTTTACAGACTTTTACTCCTACTCAGAAGCTTCTATTTCAACCAATTTCAGGCATTAAAATGACTCTAAACACACTTATTTTAGTTCCAAACGTGATAATTCACATACAATTGTCATTTACAGTCAAAAAACTTAACATTAAAAAATTACCATTTCTGACCACCTGGAGAAAGTTCGACAGGTCACGGCTCATTGTTTTTCATCAGAAAATGTATTTTTTTGGACTGTAGAAAAATTGATTCAAAATGTCATTTGGATTGTGCCTCATGTTGAATAACCACTTTTTAAAGCTTCAATGTGACCAAAATTGCCATTTTTACAGACTTTTTCTCATACTCAAAAGCTTCTATTTCAACCAATTTCAGGCATTAAAATGAGTCTAAACACAATTATTTTAGCTCCAAGAGTCCTAATTCACATGCAGTGTTCATTTACAGTCAAAAAATTAAACATAAAAAATTACCATTTCTGACCATCTGGAGAAAGTTCGACAGGTCACGGGTCATAATATTTCATCAGAAAATTGAGATTTTTTGTACAGTAGAAAAATTGATTCAAAATGTCACTTGGATTGCGCCTCATGTTGAATAACTACTTTTTAAAGCCTCAATGTGACCAAAAGTGCCATTTTTATAGACTTTTACTCTTACTCAGAAGCTTCTATTTCGACCAATTTCAGGCATTAAAATGACTCTAAACACACTTATTTTAGTTCCAAAAGTGATAATTCACATGCAATTGTCATTTATAGTCAAAAAATTAAACATTAAAAAATTTCCATTACTGACCATCTGGAGAAAGTTGGAAAGTCACGGGTCATCATTTTTCATCAGAAAATTGATTTTTTGGACTGTAGAAAAATTGTTTGAAAATGTCTTTTGGATTGTGCCTCATGTTGAATAACTAATTTTTAAAGCCTCAATGTGACCAAATTGCCATTTTTACAGACTTTTTCTCCTACTCAGAAGCTTCCATTTCGACCAATTTCAGGCATTAAAATGACTCTAAACACACTTATTTTAGTTCCAAACGTGATAATTCACATGCAATAGTCATTTACAGTAAAAAAATTAAACATTAAAAAATTACCATTTCTGACCATCTGGAGAAAGTTCGACAGGTCACGGGTCATCGTTTTTCATCAGAAAATTGATTTTTTGGATTGTAGAAAAATTGATTGAAAATGTCTTTTGGATTGTGCCTCATGTTGAATAACTACTTTTTAATGCCTCAATGTGACCAAAATTGCCATTTTTACAGACTTTTTCTGCTACTCAGAAGCTTCTATTTCGAACAATTTCAGGCATTAAAATGACTCTAAACACACTTATTTTAGTTCCAAACATGATAAATCACATGCAATAGTCATTTACAGTCAAAAAATGAAACATTAAAAAATTACCATTTCTGACTATCTGGAGAAAGTTCGACAGGTCCCGGGTCATCGTTTTTCATCAGAAAATATATTTTTTGGACTGTAGAAAAATTGATTGAAAATGTCTTTTGGATTGTGCCTCATGTTGAATAGCTACTTTTTAAAGCCTCAATGTGACCAAAATTGCCATTTTTACTGACTTTTTCTGCTACTCAGAAGCTTCTATTTCGAACAATTTCAGGCATTAAAATGACTCTAAACACACTTATTTTAGTTCCAAACGTGATAATTCGCATGCAATAGTCATTGACAGTCACAAAAAGAAGCATTAAAAAATTACCATTTCTGACCATCTGGAGAAAGTTCGACAGGTCACGGGTCATCGTTTTTCATCAGAAAATTGAATTTTTGGACTGTAGAAAAATTGATTCAAAATATCATTTGGTTGGTGCCTCATGGTGAATAACTTCTTTTTGAAGCCTCAATGTGACCAAAATTCCCATTTTTACAGACTTGTTCTCCTACTCAGAAGCTTCTATTTCAACCAATTTCAGGCATTAAAATGACTCTAAACACACTTATTTTAGTTCCAAACGTGATAATTCACATGCAATTGTCATTTACAGTCAAAAAACTTAACATTAAAAAACTTACCATTTCTGACCATCTGGAGAAAGTTCGACAGGGCACGGCTCATTGTTTTTCATCAGAAAATGTATTTTTTGGATTGTAGAAAAATTGATTGAAAATGTCTTTTGGATTGTGCCTCATGTTGAATAACTACTTTTTAAAGCCTCAATGTGACCAAAATTGCCATTTTTACAGACTTTTTCTGCTACTCAGAAGCTTCTATTTCAAACAATTTCAGGCATTAAAATGACTCTAAACACACTTATTTTAGTTCCAAACGTTATAATTCACATGCAATAGTCATTTACAGTCAAAAAATGAAACATTAAAAAATTACCATTTCTGACCATCTGGAGAAAGTTCGACAGGTCACGGGTCATTGTTTTTCATCAGAAAATAGATTTTTTGGACTGTAGAAAAATTGATTGAAAATGTCTTTTGGATTGTGCCTCATGTTGAATAACTACTTTTTAAAGCTTCAATGTGACCAAAATTGCCATTTTTACAGACTTTTTCTCGTACTCAAAAGCTTCTATTTCGACCAATTTCAGGCATTAAAATGAGTCTAAACACAATTATTTTAGCTCCAAGAGTTCTAATTCACATGCAATGTTCATTTACAGTCAAAAAACTTAAACATAAAAAAATTACCATTTCTGACCATCTGGAGAAAGTTTGACAGGTCACGGGTCATAATATTTCATCAGAAAATTGAGTTTTTTTGTACAGTAGAAACATTGATTCAAAATGTCACTTGGATTGCGCCTCATGTTGAATAACTACTTTTTAAAGCCTCAATGTGACCAAAAGTGCCATTTTTATAGACTTTTACTCTTACTCAGAAGCTTCTATTTCGACCAATTTCAGGCATTAAAATGACTCTAAACACACTTATTTTAGTTCCAAAAGTGATAATTCACATGCAATAGTCATTTACAGTCAAAAAATTAAACATTAAAAAAATTACCATTTCTGACCATCTGGAGAAAGTTCGACAGGTCACGGGTTATCGTTTTTCATCAGAAAATTGATTTTTTGGACTGTAGAAAAATTGATTGAAAATGTCTTTTGGATTGTGCCTCAGGTTGAATAACTACTTTTTAAAGCCTCAATGTGACCAAAATTGCCATTTTTACAGACTTTTTCTCCTACTCAGAAGTTTCTATTTCGACCAATTTCAGGCATTAAAATGACTCTAAACACACTTATTTTAGTTCCAAACGTGATAATTCACATGCAATAGTCATTTACAGTCAAAAAATTAAACATTAAAAAATTACCATTTCTGACCATCTGGAGAAAGTTCGACAGGTCACGGGTCATAATATTTCATCTGAAAATTGAGTTTTTTTGTACAGTAGAAACATTGATTCAAAATGTCACTTGGATTGCGCCTCATGTTGAATAACTACTTTTTAAAGCCTCTATGTGACCAAAAGTGCCATTTTTATAGACTTTTACTCTTACTCAGAAGCTTCTATTTCGACCAATTTCAGGCATTAAAATGACTCTAAACACACTTATTTTAGTTCCAAAAGTGATAATTCACATGCAATAGTCATTTACAGTCAAAAAATTTAACATTAAAAAAATTACCATTTCTGACCATCTGGAGAAAGTTCGACAGGTCACGGGTTATCGTTTTTCATCAGAAAATTGATTTTTTGGACTGTAGAAAAATTGATTGAAAATGTCTTTTGGATTGTGCCTCATGTTGAATAACTACTTTTTAAAGCCTCAATGTGACCAAAATTGCCATTTTTACAGACTTTTTCTCCTACTCAGAAGCTTCTATTTCGACCAATTTCAGGCATTAAAATGACTCTAAACACGCTTATTTTAGTTCCAAACGTGATAACTCACATGCAATTGTCATTGACAGTCAAAAAATTAAACATTAAAAAATTTCCATTACTGACCATCTGGAGAAAGTTCGAAAAGTCACGGGTCATCGTTTTTCATCAGAAAATTGATTTTTTGGACTGTAGAAAAATTGAATGAAAATGTCTTTTGGATTGTGCCTCATGTTGAATAACTACTTTTTAAAGTCTCAATGTGACCAAAATTGCCATTTTTACAGACTTTTTCTGCTACTCAGAAGCTTCTATTTCGAACAATTTCAGGCATTAAAATGACTCTAAACACACGTATTTTAGTTCCAAACGTGATAATTCACATGCAATTGTCATTTACAGTCAAAAAATGAAACATTAAAAAATTTCCAATACTGACCATCTGGAGAAAGTTCGAAAAGTCACGGGTCATCGTTTTTCATCAGAAAATTGATTTTTTGGACTGTAGAAAAATTGATTGAAAATGTCTTTTGGATTGTGCCTCATGTTGAATAACTACTTTTTAAAGCCTCAATGTAACCAAAATTGCCATTTTTACAGACTTTTTCTGCTACTCAGAAGCTTCTATTTCGAACAATTTCAGGCATTAAAATGACTCTAAACACACTTATTTTAGTTCCAAACGTGATAAATCACATGCAATAGTCATTTACAGTCAAAAAATGAAACATTAAAAAATTACCATTTCTGACTATCTGGAGAAAGTTCGACAGGTCCCGGGTCATCGTTTTTCATCAGAAAATAGATTTTTTGGACTGTAGAAAAATTGATTGAAAATGTCTTTTGGATTGTGCCTCATGTTGAATAGCTACTTTTTAAAGCCTCAATGTGACCAAAATTGCCATTTTTACAGACTTTTTCTGCTACTCAGAAGCTTCTATTTCGAACAATTTCAGGCATTAAAATGACTCTAAACACACTTATTTTAGTTCCAAACGTGATAATTCACATGCCATAGTCATTTACAGTCAAAAAATTAAACATTAAAAAAATTACCATTTCTGACCATCTGGAGAAAGATCGACAGGTCACGGGTCATCGTTTTCCATCAGAAAATTGATTTTTTGGACTGTAGAAAATTTGATTCAAAATATCATTTGGTTGGTGCCTCATGTTGAATAACTTCTTTTTGAAGCCTCAATGTGACCAAAATTCCCATTTTTGCAGACTTTTTCTCCTACTCAGAAGCTTCTATTTCAACCAATTTCAGGCATTAAAATGACTCTAAACACACTTATTTTAGTTCCAAACGTGATAATTCACATGCAATTGTCATTTACAGTCAAAAAACTTAACATTAAAAAATTACCATTTCTGACCATCTGGAGAAAGTTCGACAGGTCACGGCTCATTGTTTTTCATCAGAATATGTATTTTTTTGGACTGTAGAAAAATTGATTCAAAATGTCATTTGGATTGTGCCTCATGTTGAATAACTACTTTTTAAAGCTTCAATGTGACCAAAATTGCCAGTTTTTACAGACTTTTTCTCGTACTCAAAAGCTTCTATTTCAACCAATTTCAGGCATTAAAATGACTCTAAACACACTAATTTTATTTCCAAACATGATAATTCACATGCAATTGTCATTTACAGTCAAAAAATTAAACATTAAAAAATTTCCATTACTGACCATCTGGAGAAAGTTTGAAAAGTCACGGGTCATCATTTTTCATCAGAAAATTGATTTTTTGGACTGTAGAAAAATTGTTTGAAAATGTCTTTTGGATTGTGCCTCATGTTGAATAACTAATTTTTAAAGCCTCAATGTGACCAAATTGCCATTTTTACAGACTTTTTCTCCTACTCAGAAGCTTCTATTTCGACCAATTATAGACATTAAAATGACTCTAAACACACTTATTTTAGTTCCAAACGTGATAAATCACATGCAATAGTCATTTACAGTCAAAAAATTAAACATTAAAAAATTACCATTTCTGACCATCTGGAGAAAGTTCGACAGGTCACGGGTCATCGTTTTTCATCAGAAAATATATTTTTTGGACTGTAGAAAAATTGATTGAAAATGTCTTTTGGATTGTGCCTCATGTTGAATAGCTACTTTTTAAAGCCTCAATGTGACCAAAATTGCCATTTTTACTGACTTTTTCTGCTACTCAGAAGCTTCTATTTCGAACAATTTCAGGCATTAAAATGACTCTAAACACACTTATTTTAGATCCAAACGTGATAATTCACATGCAATAGTCATTGACAGTCACAAAAAGAAGCATTAAAAAATTACCATTTCTGACCATCTGGAGAAAGTTCGACAGGTCACGGGTCATCGTTTTTCATCAGAAAATTGAATTTTTGGACTGTAGAAAAATTGATTCAAAATATCATTTGGTTGGTGCCTCATGGTGAATAACTTCTTTTTGAAGCCTCAATGTGACCAAAATTCCCATTTTTACAGACTTGTTCTCCTACTCAGAAGCTTCTATTTCAACCAATTTCAGGCATTAAAATGACTCTAAACACACTTATTTTAGTTCCAAACGTGATAATTCACATGCAATTGTCATTTACAGTCAAAAAACTTAACATAAAAAAATTACCATTTCTGACCATCTGGAGAAAGTTCGACAGGTCACGGCTCATTGTTTTTCATCAGAAAATGTATTTTTTGGATTGTAGAAAAATTGATTGAAAATGTCTTTTGGATTGTGCCTCATGTTGAATAACTACTTTTTAAAGCCTCAATGTGACCAAAATTGCCATTTGTACAGACTTTTTCTGCTACTCAGAAGCTTCTATTTCAAACAATTTCAGGCATTAAAATGACTCTAAACACACTTATTTTAGTTCCAAACGTTATAATTCACATGCAATAGTCATTTACAGTCAAAAAATGAAACATTAAAAAATTACCATTTCTGACCATCTGGAGAAAGTTCGACAGGTCACGGGTCATCGTTTTTCATCAGAAAATAGATTTTTTGGACTGTAGAAAAATTGATTGAAAATGTCTTTTGGATTGTGCCTCATGTTGAATAACTACTTTTTAAAGCTTCAATGTGACCAAAATTGCCATTTTTACAGACTTTTTCTCGTACTCAAAAGCTTCTATTTCGACCAATTTCAGGCATTAAAATGAGTCTAAACACAATTATTTTAGCTCCAAGAGTTCTAATTCACATGCAATGTTCATTTACAGTCAAAAAACTTAAACATAAAAAAATTACCATTTCTGACCATCTGGAGAAAGTTTGACAGGTCACGGGTCATAATATTTCATCAGAAAATTGAGTTTTTTTGTACAGTAGAAACATTGATTCAAAATGTCACTTGGATTGCGCCTCATGTTGAATAACTACTTTTTAAAGCCTCAATGTGACCAAAAGTGCCATTTTTATAGACTTTTACTCTTACTCAGAAGCTTCTATTTCGACCAATTTCAGGCATTAAAATGACTCTAAACACACTTATTTTAGTTCCAAAAGTGATAATTCACATGCAATAGTCATTTACAGTCAAAAAATTAAACATTAAAAAAATTACCATTTCTGACCATCTGGAGAAAGTTCGACAGGTCACGGGTTATCGTTTTTCAGCAGAAAATTGATTTTTTGGACTGTAGAAAAATTGATTGAAAATGTCTTTTGGATTGTGCCTCAGGTTGAATAACTACTTTTTAAAGCCTCAATGTGACCAAAATTGCCATTTTTACAGACTTTTTCTCCTACTCAGAAGCTTCTATTTCGACCAATTTCAGGCATTAAAATGACTCTAAACACACTTATTTTAGTTCCAAACGTGATAATTCACATGCAATAGTCATTTACAGTCAAAAAATTAAACATTAAAAAATTACCATTTCTGACCATCTGGAGAAAGTTCGACAGGTCACGGCTCATTGTTTTTCATCAGAAAATGTATTTTTTGGGACTGTAGAAAAATTGATTCAAAATGTCATTTGGATTGTGCCTCATGTTGAATAACTACTTTTTAAAGCTTCAATGTGACCAAAATTGCAAGTTTTTACAGACTTTTTCTCGTACTCAAAAGCTTCTATTTCGACCAATTTCAGGCATTAAAATGACTCTAAACACACTAATTTTATTTCCAAACGTGATAATTCACATGCAATTGTCATTGACAGTCAAAAAATTAAACATTAAAAAATTTCCATTACTGACCATCTGGAGAAAGTTCGAAAAGTCACGGGTCGTCGTTTTTCATCAGAAAATTGATTTTTTGGACTGTAGAAAAATTGAATGAAAATGTCTTTTGGATTGTGCCTCATGTTGAATAACTAATTTTTAAAGCCTCAATGTGACCAAAATTGCCATTTTTACAGACTTTTTCTCCTACTCAGAAGCTTCTATTTCAACCAATTTCAGGCATTAAAATGACTCTAAACACACTTATTTTAGTTCCAAACGTGATAATTCACATGCAATAGTCATTAACAGTCAAAAAATTAAACATTAAAAAACTTACCATTTCTGACCATCTGGAGAAAGTTCGACAGGTCACGGGTCATCGTTTTTCATCAGAAAATTGATTTTTTGGATTGTAGAAAAATTGATTGAAAATGTCTTTTGGATTGTGGCTCATGTTGAATAACTACTTTTTAAAGCCTCAATGTGACCAAAATTGCCATTTTTACAGACTTTTTCTGCTACTCAGAAGCTTCTATTTCGAACAATTTCAGGCATTAAAATGACTCTAAACACACTTATTTTAGTTCCAAACGTTATAATTCACATGCAATAGTCATTTACAGTCAAAAAATGAAACATTAAAAAATTACCATTTCTGACCATCTGGAGAAAGTTCGACAGGTCACGGGTCATCGTTTTTCATCAGAAAATAGATTTTTTGGACTGTAGAAAAATTGATTGAAAATGTCTTTTGGATTGTGCCTCATGTTGAATAACTTCTTTTTGAAGCCTCAATGTGACCAAAATTCCCATTTTTACAGACTTTTTCTCCTACTCAGAAGCTTCTATTTCAACCAATTTCAGGCATTAAAATGACTCTAAACACACTTATTTTAGTTCCAAACGTGATAATTCACATGCAATTGTCATTTACAGTCAAAAAACTTAACATTAAAAAATTACCATTTCTGACCACCTGGAGAAAGTTCGACAGGTCACGGCTCATTGTTTTTCATCAGAAAATGTATTTTTTTGGACTGTAGAAAAATTGATTCAAAATGTCATTTGGATTGTGCCTCATGTTGAATAACCACTTTTTAAAGCTTCAATGTGACCAAAATTGCCATTTTTACAGACTTTTTCTCATACTCAAAAGCTTCTATTTCAACCAATTTCAGGCATTAAAATGACTCTAAACACACTTATTTTAGTTCCAAAAGTGATAATTCACATGCAATTGTCATTTACAGTCAAAAAATTAAACATTAAAAAATTTCCATTACTGACCATCTGGAGAAAGTTCGAAAAGTCACGGGTCATCATTTTTCATCAGAAAATTGATTTTTTGGACTGTAGAAAAATTGTTTGAAATGTCTTTTGGATTGTGCCTCATGTTGAATAACTAATTTTTAAAGCCTCAATGTGACCAAATTGCCATTTTTACAGACTTTTTCTCCTACTCAGAAGCTTCTATTTCGACCAATTTCAGGCATTAAAATGACTCTAAACACACTTATTTTAGTTCCAAAAGTGATAATTCACATGCAATTGTCATTTACAGTCAAAAAATTAAACATTAAAAAATTTCCATTACTGACCATCTGGAGAAAGTTCGAAAAGTCACGGGTCATCATTTTTCATCAGAAAATTGATTTTTTGGACTGTAGAAAAATTGTTTGAAAATGTCTTTTGGATTGTGCCTCATGTTGAATAACTAATTTTTAAAGCCTCAATGTGACCAAATTGCCATTTTTACAGACTTTTTCTCCTACTCAGAAGCTTCTATTTCGACCAATTTCAGGCATTAAAATGACTCTAAACACACTTATTTTAGTTCCAAACGTGATAAATCACATGCAATAGTCATTTACAGTCAAAAAATGAAACATTAAAAAATTACCATTTCTGACCATCTGGAGAAAGTTCGACAGGTCACGGGTCATCGTTTTTCATCAGAAAATTGATTTTTTGGATTGTAGAAAAATTGATTGAAAATGTCTTTTGGATTGTGCCTCATGTTGAATAACTACTTTTTAATGCCTCAATGTGACCAAAATTGCCATTTTTACAGACTTTTTCTGCTACTCAGAAGCTTCTATTTCGAACAATTTCAGGCATTAAAATGACTCTAAACACACTTATTTTAGTTCCAAACGTGATAAATCACATGCAATAGTCATTTACAGTCAAAAAATGAAACATTAAAAAATTACCATTTCTGACTATCTGGAGAAAGTTCGACAGGTCCCGGGTCATCGTTTTTCATCAGAAAATATATTTTTTGGACTGTAGAAAAATTGATTGAAAATGTCTTTTGGATTGTGCCTCATGTTGAATAGCTACTTTTTAAAGCCTCAATGTGACCAAAATTGCCATTTTTACTGACTTTTTCTGCTACTCAGAAGCTTCTATTTCGAACAATTTCAGGCATTAAAATGACTCTAAACACACTTATTTTAGTTCCAAACGTGATAATTCACATGCAATAGTCATTGACAGTCACAAAAAGAAGCATTAAAAAATTACCATTTCTGACCATCTGGAGAAAGTTCGACAGGTCACGGGTCATCGTTTTTCATCAGAAAATTGAATTTTTGGACTGTAGAAAAATTGATTCAAAATATCATTTGGTTGGTGCCTCATGGTGAATAACTTCTTTTTGAAGCCTCAATGTGACCAAAATTCCCATTTTTACAGACTTGTTCTCCTACTCAGAAGCTTCTATTTCAACCAATTTCAGGCATTAAAATGACTCTAAACACACTTATTTTAGTTCCAAACGTGATAACTCACATGCAATTGTCATATACAGTCAAAAAACTTAACATTAAAAAATTACCATTTCTGACCATCTGGAGAAAGTTAGACAGGTCACGGCTCATTGTTTTTCATCAGAAAATGTATTTTTTGGGACTGTAGAAAAATTGATTCAAAATGTCATTTGGATTGTGCCTCATGTTGAATAACTACTTTTTAAAGCTTCAATGTGACCAAAATTGCAAGTTTTTACAGACTTTTTCTCGTACTCAAAAGCTTCTATTTCGACCAATTTCAGGCATTAAAATGACTCTAAACACACTAATTTTATTTCCAAACGTGATAATTCACATGCAATTGTCATTGACAGTCAAAAAATTAAATATTAAAAAATTTCCATTACTGACCATCTGGAGAAAGTTCGAAAAGTCACGGGTCATCGTTTTTCATCAGAAAATTGATTTTTTGGACTGTAGAAAAATTGAATGAAAATGTCTTTTGGATTGTGCCTCATGTTGAATAACTAATTTTTAAAGCCTCAATGTGACCAAAATTGCCATTTTTACAGACTTTTTCTGCTACTCAGAAGCTTCTATTTCGAACAATTTCAGGCATTAAAATGACTCTAAACACACTTATTTTAGTTCCAAACGTTATAATTCACATGCAATAGTCATTTACAGTCAAAAAATGAAACATTAAAAAATTACCATTTCTGACCATCTGGAGAAAGTTCGACAGGTCACGGGTCATCGTTTTTCATCAGAAAATAGATTTTTTGGACTGTAGAAAAATTGATTGAAAATGTCTTTTGGATTGTGCCTCATGTTGAATAACCACTTTTTAAAGCCTCAATGTGACCAAAATTGCCATTTTTACAGACTTTTTCTGCTACTCAGAAGCTTCTATTTCGAACAATTTCAGGCATTAAAATGACTCTAAACACACTTATTTTAGTTCCAAACGTGATAAATCACATGCAATAGTCATTTACAGTCAAAAAATGAAACATTAAAAAATTACCATTTCTGACCATCTGGAGAAAGTTCGACAGGTCCCGGGTCATCGTTGGTCATAAGAAAATAGATTTTTTGGACTGTAGAAAAATTGATTGAAAATGTCTTTTGGATTGTGCCTCATGTTGAATAACTACTTTTTAAAGCCTCAATGTGACCAAAATTGCCATTTTTACAGACTTTTTCTGCTACTCAGAAGCTTCTATTTCGAACAATTTCAGGCATTAAAATGACTCTAAACACACTTATTTTAGTTCCAAACGTGATAATTCACATGCAATAGTCATTGACAGTCACAAAAAGAAGCATTAAAAAATTACCATTTCTGACCATCTGGAGAAAGTTCGACAGGTCTCGGGTCATCGTTTTTCATCAGAAAATTGAATTTTTGGACTGTAGAAAAATTGATTCAAAATATCATTTGGTTGGTGCCTCATGTTGAATAACTTCTTTTTGAAGCCTCAATGTGACCAAAATTCCCATTTTTACAGACTTTTTCTCCTACTCAGAAGCTTCTATTTCGACCAATTTCAGGCATTAAAATGACTCTAAACACACTTATTTTAGTTCCAAACGTGATAATTCACATGCAATAGTCATTTACAGTCAAAAAATTAAACATAAAAAAATTACCATTTCTGACCATCTGGAGAAAGTTCGACAGGTCACGGGTCATCGTTTTTCATCAGAAAATTGATTTTTTGGATTGTAGAAAAATTGATTGAAAATTTCTTTTGGATTGTGCCTCATGTTGAATAACTACTTTTTAAAGCCTCAATGTGACCAAAATTGCCATTTTTACAGACTTTTTCTGTTACTCAGAAGCTTCTATTTCGAACAATTTCAGGCATTAAAATGACTCTAAACACACTTATTTTAGTTCCAAACGTTATAATTCACATGCAATAGTCATTTACAGTCAAAAAATGAAACATTAAAAAATTACCATTTGTAACCATCTGGAGAAAGTTCGACAGGTCACGGGTCATCGTTTTTCATCAGAAAATAGATTTTTTGGGCTGGAGAAAAATTGATTGAAAATGTCTTTTGGATTGTGCCTCATGTTGAATAACTACTTTTTAAAGCTTCAATGTGACCAAAATTGCCATTTTTACAGACTTTTTCTCGTACTCAAAAGCTTCTATTTCGACCAATTTCAGGCATTAAAATGAGTCTAAACACAATTATTTTAGCTCCAAGAGTTCTAATTCACATGCAATGTTCATTTACAGTCAAAAAATTAAACATAAAAAAATTACCATTTCTGACCATCTGGAGAAAGTTCGACAGGTCACGGGTCATAATATTTCATCAGAAAATTGAGTTTTTTTGTACAGTAGAAAAATTGATTCAAAATGTCACTTGGATTGCGCCTCATGTAGAATAACTACTTTTTAAAGCCTCAATGTGACCAAAAGTGCCATTTTTATAGACTTTTACTCTTACTCAGAAGCTTCTATTTCAACCAATTTCAGGCATTAAAATGACTCTATACACACTTATTTTAGTTCCAAAAGTGATAATTCACATGCAATAGTCATTTACAGTCAAAAAATTAAACATTAAAAAAATTACCATTTCTGACCATCTGGAGAAAGTTCGACAGGTCACGGGTCATCGTTTTTCATCAGAAAATTGATTTTTTGGACTGTAGAAAAAGTGATTGAAAATGTCTTTTGGATTGTGCCTCATGTTGAATAACTTCTTTTTGAAGCCTCAATATGACCAAAATTCCCATTTTTACAGACTTTTACTCCTACTCAGAAGCTTCTATTTCAACCAATTTCAGGCATTAAAATGACTCTAAACACACTTATTTTAGTTCCAAACGTGATAATTCACATGCAATTGTCATTTACAGTCAAAAAACTTAACATTAAAAAATTACCATTTCTGACCACCTGGAGAAAGTTCGACAGGTCACGGCTCATTGTTTTTCATCAGAAAATGTATTTTTTTGGACTGTAGAAAAATTGATTCAAAATGTCATTTGGATTGTGCCTCATGTTGAATAACCACTTTTTAAAGCTTCAATGTGACCAAAATTGCCATTTTTACAGACTTTTTCTCATACTCAAAAGCTTCTATTTCAACCAATTTCAGGCATTAAAATGAGTCTAAACACAATTATTTTAGCTCCAAGAGTCCTAATTCACATGCAGTGTTCATTTACAGTCAAAAAATTAAACATAAAAAATTACCATTTCTGACCATCTGGAGAAAGTTCGACAGGTCACGGGTCATAATATTTCATCAGAAAATTGAGATTTTTTGTACAGTAGAAAAATTGATTCAAAATGTCACTTGGATTGCGCCTCATGTTGAATAACTACTTTTTAAAGCCTCAATGTGACCAAAAGTGCCATTTTTATAGACTTTTACTCTTACTCAGAAGCTTCTATTTCGACCAATTTCAGGCATTAAAATGACTCTAAACACACTTATTTTAGTTCCAAAAGTGATAATTCACATGCAATTGTCATTTACAGTCAAAAAATTAAACATTAAAAAATTTCCATTACTGACCATCTGGAGAAAGTTCGAAAAGTCACGGGTCATCATTTTTCATCAGAAAATTGATTTTTTGGACTGTAGAAAAATTGTTTGAAAATGTCTTTTGGATTGTGCCTCATGTTGAATAACTAATTTTTAAAGCCTCAATGTGACCAAATTGCCATTTTTACAGACTTTTTCTCCTACTCAGAAGCTTCTATTTCGACCAATTTCAGGCATTAAAATGACTCTAAACACACTTATTTTAGTTCCAAACGTGATAATTCACATGCAATAGTCATTTACAGTAAAAAAATTAAACATTAAAAAATTACCATTTCTGACCATCTGGAGAAAGTTCGACAGGTCACGGGTCATCGTTTTTCATCAGAAAATTGATTTTTTGGATTGTAGAAAAATTGATTGAAAATGTCTTTTGGATTGTGCCTCATGTTGAATAACTACTTTTTAATGCCTCAATGTGACCAAAATTGCCATTTTTACAGACTTTTTCTGCTACTCAGAAGCTTCTATTTCGAACAATTTCAGGCATTAAAATGACTCTAAACACACTTATTTTAGTTCCAAACATGATAAATCACATGCAATAGTCATTTACAGTCAAAAAATGAAACATTAAAAAATTACCATTTCTGACTATCTGGAGAAAGTTCGACAGGTCCCGGGTCATCGTTTTTCATCAGAAAATTGAATTTTTGGACTGTAGAAAAATTGATTCAAAATATCATTTGGTTGGTGCCTCATGGTGAATAACTTCTTTTTGAAGCCTCAATGTGACCAAAATTCCCATTTTTACAGACTTGTTCTCCTACTCAGAAGCTTCTATTTCAACCAATTTCAGGCATTAAAATGACTCTAAACACACTTATTTTAGTTCCAAACGTGATAATTCACATGCAATTGTCATTTACAGTCAAAAAACTTAACATTAAAAAACTTACCATTTCTGACCATCTGGAGAAAGTTCGACAGGGCACGGCTCATTGTTTTTCATCAGAAAATGTATTTTTTGGATTGTAGAAAAATTGATTGAAAATGTCTTTTGGATTGTGCCTCATGTTGAATAACTACTTTTTAAAGCCTCAATGTGACCAAAATTGCCATTTTTACAGACTTTTTCTGCTACTCAGAAGCTTCTATTTCAAACAATTTCAGGCATTAAAATGACTCTAAACACACTTATTTTAGTTCCAAACGTTATAATTCACATGCAATAGTCATTTACAGTCAAAAAATGAAACATTAAAAAATTACCATTTCTGACCATCTGGAGAAAGTTCGACAGGTCACGGGTCATTGTTTTTCATCAGAAAATAGATTTTTTGGACTGTAGAAAAATTGATTGAAAATGTCTTTTGGATTGTGCCTCATGTTGAATAACTACTTTTTAAAGCTTCAATGTGACCAAAATTGCCATTTTTACAGACTTTTTCTCGTACTCAAAAGCTTCTATTTCGACCAATTTCAGGCATTAAAATGAGTCTAAACACAATTATTTTAGCTCCAAGAGTTCTAATTCACATGCAATGTTCATTTACAGTCAAAAAACTTAAACATAAAAAAATTACCATTTCTGACCATCTGGAGAAAGTTTGACAGGTCACGGGTCATAATATTTCATCAGAAAATTGAGTTTTTTTGTACAGTAGAAACATTGATTCAAAATGTCACTTGGATTGCGCCTCATGTTGAATAACTACTTTTTAAAGCCTCAATGTGACCAAAAGTGCCATTTTTATAGACTTTTACTCTTACTCAGAAGCTTCTATTTCGACCAATTTCAGGCATTAAAATGACTCTAAACACACTTATTTTAGTTCCAAAAGTGATAATTCACATGCAATAGTCATTTACAGTCAAAAAATTAAACATTAAAAAAATTACCATTTCTGACCATCTGGAGAAAGTTCGACAGGTCACGGGTCATCGTTTTTCATCAGAAAATTGATTTTTTGGACTGTAGAAAAAGTGATTGAAAATGTCTTTTGGATTGTGCCTCATGTTGAATAACTTCTTTTTGAAGCCTCAATATGACCAAAATTCCCATTTTTACAGACTTTTACTCCTACTCAGAAGCTTCTATTTCAACCAATTTCAGGCATTAAAATGACTCTAAACACACTTATTTTAGTTCCAAACGTGATAATTCACATACAATTGTCATTTACAGTCAAAAAACTTAACATTAAAAAATTACCATTTCTGACCACCTGGAGAAAGTTCGACAGGTCACGGCTCATTGTTTTTCATCAGAAAATGTATTTTTTTGGACTGTAGAAAAATTGATTGAAAATGTCTTTTGGATTGTGCCTCATGTTGAATAACTACTTTTTAAAGCCTCAATGTGACCAAAATTGCCATTTTTACAGACTTTTTCTCCTACTCAGAAGCTTCTATTTCGACCAATTTCAGGCATTAAAATGACTCTAAACACACTTATTTTAGTTCCAAACGTGATAATTCACATGCAATAGTCATTTACAGTCAAAAAATTAAACATTAAAAAATTACCATTTCTGACCATCTGGAGAAAGTTCGACAGGTCACGGCTCATTGTTTTTCATCAGAAAATGTATTTTTTGGGACTGTAGAAAAATTGATTAAAAATGTCATTTGGATTGTGCCTCATGTTGAATAACTACTTTTTAAAGCTTCAATGTGACCAAAATTGCAAGTTTTTACAGACTTTTTCTCGTACTCAAAAGCTTCTATTTCGACCAATTTCAGGCATTAAAATGACTCTAAACACACTAATTTTATTTCCAAACGTGATAATTCACATGCAATTGTCATTGACAGTCAAAAAATTAAACATTAAAAAATTTCCATTACTGACCATCTGGAGAAAGTTCGAAAAGTCACGGGTCATCGTTTTTCATCAGAAAATTGATTTTTTGGACTGTAGAAAAATTGAATGAAAATGTCTTTTGGATTGTGCCTCATGTTGAATAACTAATTTTTAAAGCCTCAATGTGACCAAAATTGCCATTTTTACAGACTTTTTCTCCTACTCAGAAGCTTTTATTTCAACCAATTTCAGGCATTAAAATGACTCTAAACACACTTATTTTAGTTCCAAACGTGATAATTCACATGCAATAGTCATTAACAGTCAAAAAATTAAACATTAAAAAACTTACCATTTCTGACCATCTGGAGAAAGTTCGACAGGTCACGGGTCATCGTTTTTCATCAGAAAATTGATTTTTTGGATTGTAGAAAAATTGATTGAAAATGTCTTTTGGATTGTGGCTCATGTTGAATAACTTCTTTTTGAAGCCTCAATGTGACCAAAATTCCCATTTTTACAGACTTTTTCTCCTACTCAGAAGCTTCTATTTCAACCAATTTCAGGCATTAAAATGACTCTAAACACACTTATTTTAGTTCCAAACGTGATAATTCACATGCAATTGTCATTTACAGTCAAAAAACTTAACATTAAAAAATTACCATTTCTGACCACCTGGAGAAAGTTCGACAGGTCACGGCTCATTGTTTTTCATCAGAAAATGTATTTTTTGGGACTGTAGAAAAATTGATTCAAAATGTCATTTGGATTGTGCCTCATGTTGAATAACCACTTTTTAAAGCTTCAATGTGACCAAAATTGCCATTTTTACAGACTTTTTCTCATACTCAAAAGCTTCTATTTCAACCAATTTCAGGCATTAAAATGACTCTAAACACACTTATTTTAGTTCCAAAAGTGATAATTCACATGCAATTGTCATTTACAGTCAAAAAATTAAACATTAAAAAATTTCCATTACTGACCATCTGGAGAAAGTTCGAAAAGTCACGGGTCATCATTTTTCATCAGAAAATTGATTTTTTGGACTGTAGAAAAATTGTTTGAAAATGTCTTTTGGATTGTGCCTCATGTTGAATAACTAATTTTTAAAGCCTCAATGTGACCAAATTGCCATTTTTACAGACTTTTTCTCCTACTCAGAAGCTTCTATTTCGACCAATTTCAGGCATTAAAATGACTCTAAACACACTTATTTTAGTTCCAAAAGTGATAATTCACATGCAATTGTCATTTACAGTCAAAAAATTAAACATTAAAAAATTTCCATTACTGACCATCTGGAGAAAGTTCGAAAAGTCACGGGTCATCATTTTTCATCAGAAAATTGATTTTTTGGACTGTAGAAAAATTGTTTGAAAATGTCTTTTGGATTGTGCCTCATGTTGAATAACTAATTTTTAAAGCCTCAATGTGACCAAATTGCCATTTTTACAGACTTTTTCTCCTACTCAGAAGCTTCTATTTCGACCAATTTCAGGCATTAAAATGACTCTAAACACACTTATTTTAGTTCCAAACGTGATAAATCACATGCAATAGTCATTTACAGTCAAAAAATGAAACATTAAAAAATTACCATTTCTGACCATCTGGAGAAAGTTCGACAGGTCACGGGTCATCGTTTTTCATCAGAAAATTGATTTTTTGGATTGTAGAAAAATTGATTGAAAATGTCTTTTGGATTGTGCCTCATGTTGAATAACTACTTTTTAATGCCTCAATGTGACCAAAATTGCCATTTTTACAGACTTTTTCTGCTACTCAGAAGCTTCTATTTCGAACAATTTCAGGCATTAAAATGACTCTAAACACACTTATTTTAGTTCCAAACGTGATAAATCACATGCAATAGTCATTTACAGTCAAAAAATGAAACATTAAAAAATTACCATTTCTGACTATCTGGAGAAAGTTCGACAGGTCCCGGGTCATCGTTTTTCATCAGAAAATATATTTTTTGGACTGTAGAAAAATTGATTGAAAATGTCTTTTGGATTGTGCCTCATGTTGAGTAGCTACTTTTTAAAGCCTCAATGTGACCAAAATTGCCATTTTTACTGACTTTTTCTGCTACTCAGAAGCTTCTATTTCGAACAATTTCAGGCATTAAAATGACTCTAAACACACTTATTTTAGTTCCAAACGTGATAATTCACATGCAATAGTCATTGACAGTCACAAAAAGAAGCATTAAAAAATTACCATTTCTGACCATCTGGAGAAAGTTCGACAGGTCACGGGTCATCGTTTTTCATCAGAAAATTGAATTTTTGGACTGTAGAAAAATTGATTCAAAATATCATTTGGTTGGTGCCTCATGGTGAATAACTTCTTTTTGAAGCCTCAATGTGACCAAAATTCCCATTTTTACAGACTTGTTCTCCTACTCAGAAGCTTCTATTTCAACCAATTTCAGGCATTAAAATGACTCTAAACACACTTATTTTAGTTCCAAACGTGATAACTCACATGCAATTGTCATATACAGTCAAAAAACTTAACATTAAAAAATTACCATTTCTGACCATCTGGAGAAAGTTAGACAGGTCACGGCTCATTGTTTTTCATCAGAAAATGTATTTTTTGGGACTGTAGAAAAATTGATTCAAAATGTCATTTGGATTGTGCCTCATGTTGAATAACTACTTTTTAAAGCTTCAATGTGACCAAAATTGCAAGTTTTTACAGACTTTTTCTCGTACTCAAAAGCTTCTATTTCGACCAATTTCAGGCATTAAAATGACTCTAAACACACTAATTTTATTTCCAAACGTGATAATTCACATGCAATTGTCATTGACAGTCAAAAAATTAAATATTAAAAAATTTCCATTACTGACCATCTGGAGAAAGTTCGAAAAGTCACGGGTCATCGTTTTTCATCAGAAAATTGATTTTTTGGACTGTAGAAAAATTGAATGAAAATGTCTTTCGGATTGTGCCTCATGTTGAATAACTAATTTTTAAAGCCTCAATGTGACCAAAATTGCCATTTTTACAGACTTTTTCTGCTACTCAGAAGCTTCTATTTCGAACAATTTCAGGCATTAAAATGACTCTAAACACACTTATTTTAGTTCCAAACGTTATAATTCACATGCAATAGTCATTTACAGTCAAAAAATGAAACATTAAAAAATTACCATTTCTGACCATCTGGAGAAAGTTCGACAGGTCACGGGTCATCGTTTTTCATCAGAAAATAGATTTTTTGGACTGTAGAAAAATTGATTGAAAATGTCTTTTGGATTGTGCCTCATGTTGAATAACCACTTTTTAAAGCCTCAATGTGACCAAAATTGCCATTTTTACAGACTTTTTCTGCTACTCAGAAGCTTCTATTTCGAACAATTTCAGGCATTAAAATGACTCTAAACACACTTATTTTAGTTCCAAACGTGATAAATCACATGCAATAGTCATTTACAGTCAAAAAATGAAACATTAAAAAATTACCATTTCTGACCATCTGGAGAAAGTTCGACAGGTCCCGGGTCATCGTTGGTCATAAGAAAATAGATTTTTTGGACTGTAGAAAAATTGATTGAAAATGTCTTTTGGATTGTGCCTCATGTTGAATAACTACTTTTTAAAGCCTCAATGTGACCAAAATTGCCATTTTTACAGACTTTTTCTGCTACTCAGAAGCTTCTATTTCGAACAATTTCAGGCATTAAAATGACTCTAAACACACTTATTTTAGTTCCAAACGTGATAATTCACATGCAATAGTCATTGACAGTCACAAAAAGAAGCATTAAAAAATTACCATTTCTGACCATCTGGAGAAAGTTCGACAGGTCTCGGGTCATCGTTTTTCATCAGAAAATTGAATTTTTGGACTGTAGAAAAATTGATTCAAAATATCATTTGGTTGGTGCCTCATGTTGAATAACTTCTTTTTGAAGCCTCAATGTGACCAAAATTCCCATTTTTACAGACTTTTTCTCCTACTCAGAAGCTTCTATTTCGACCAATTTCAGGCATTAAAATGACTCTAAACACACTTATTTTAGTTCCAAACGTGATAATTCACATGCAATAGTCATTTACAGTCAAAAAATTAAACATAAAAAAATTACCATTTCTGACCATCTGGAGAAAGTTCGACAGGTCACGGGTCATCGTTTTTCATCAGAAAATTGATTTTTTGGATTGTAGAAAAATTGATTGAAAATTTCTTTTGGATTGTGCCTCATGTTGAATAACTACTTTTTAAAGCCTCAATGTGACCAAAATTGCCATTTTTACAGACTTTTTCTGTTACTCAGAAGCTTCTATTTCGAACAATTTCAGGCATTAAAATGACTCTAAACACACTTATTTTAGTTCCAAACGTTATAATTCACATGCAATAGTCATTTACAGTCAAAAAATGAAACATTAAAAAATTACCATTTGTAACCATCTGGAGAAAGTTCGACAGGTCACGGGTCATCGTTTTTCATCAGAAAATAGATTTTTTGGGCTGGAGAAAAATTGATTGAAAATGTCTTTTGGATTGTGCCTCATGTTGAATAACTAATTTTTAAAGCTTCAATGTGACCAAAATTGCCATTTTTACAGACTTTTTCTCGTACTCAAAAGCTTCTATTTCGACCAATTTCAGGCATTAAAATGAGTCTAAACACAATTATTTTAGCTCCAAGAGTTCTAATTCACATGCAATGTTCATTTACAGTCAAAAAATTAAACATAAAAAAATTACCATTTCTGACCATCTGGAGAAAGTTCGACAGGTCACGGGTCATAATATTTCATCAGAAAATTGAGTTTTTTTGTACAGTAGAAAAATTGATTCAAAATGTCACTTGGATTGCGCCTCATGTAGAATAACTACTTTTTAAAGCCTCAATGTGACCAAAAGTGCCATTTTTATAGACTTTTACTCTTACTCAGAAGCTTCTATTTCAACCAATTTCAGGCATTAAAATGACTCTATACACACTTATTTTAGTTCCAAAAGTGATAATTCACATGCAATAGTCATTTACAGTCAAAAAATTAAACATTAAAAAAATTACCATTTCTGACCATCTGGAGAAAGTTCGACAGGTCACGGGTCATCGTTTTTCATCAGAAAATTGATTTTTTGGACTGTAGAAAAAGTGATTGAAAATGTCTTTTGGATTGTGCCTCATGTTGAATAACTTCTTTTTGAAGCCTCAATATGACCAAAATTCCCATTTTTACAGACTTTTACTCCTACTCAGAAGCTTCTATTTCAACCAATTTCAGGCATTAAAATGACTCTAAACACACTTATTTTAGTTCCAAACGTGATAATTCACATGCAATTGTCATTTACAGTCAAAAAACTTAACATTAAAAAATTACCATTTCTGACCACCTGGAGAAAGTTCGACAGGTCACGGCTCATTGTTTTTCATCAGAAAATGTATTTTTTTGGACTGTAGAAAAATTGATTCAAAATGTCATTTGGATTGTGCCTCATGTTGAATAACCACTTTTTAAAGCTTCAATGTGACCAAAATTGCCATTTTTACAGACTTTTTCTCATACTCAAAAGCTTCTATTTCAACCAATTTCAGGCATTAAAATGAGTCTAAACACAATTATTTTAGCTCCAAGAGTCCTAATTCACATGCAGTGTTCATTTACAGTCAAAAAATTAAACATAAAAAATTACCATTTCTGACCATCTGGAGAAAGTTCGACAGGTCACGGGTCATAATATTTCATCAGAAAATTGAGATTTTTTGTACAGTAGAAAAATTGATTCAAAATGTCACTTGGATTGCGCCTCATGTTGAATAACTACTTTTTAAAGCCTCAATGTGACCAAAAGTGCCATTTTTATAGACTTTTACTCTTACTCAGAAGCTTCTATTTCGACCAATTTCAGGCATTAAAATGACTCTAAACACACTTATTTTAGTTCCAAAAGTGATAATTCACATGCAATTGTCATTTACAGTCAAAAAATTAAACATTAAAAAATTTCCATTACTGACCATCTGGAGAAAGTTCGAAAAGTCACGGGTCATCATTTTTCATCAGAAAATTGATTTTTTGGACTGTAGAAAAATTGTTTGAAAATGTCTTTTGGATTGTGCCTCATGTTGAATAACTAATTTTTAAAGCCTCAATGTGACCAAATTGCCATTTTTACAGACTTTTTCTCCTACTCAGAAGCTTCTATTTCGACCAATTTCAGGCATTAAAATGACTCTAAACACACTTATTTTAGTTCCAAACGTGATAATTCACATGCAATAGTCATTTACAGTAAAAAAATTAAACATTAAAAAATTACCATTTCTGACCATCTGGAGAAAGTTCGACAGGTCACGGGTCATCGTTTTTCATCAGAAAATTGATTTTTTGGATTGTAGAAAAATTGATTGAAAATGTCTTTTGGATTGTGCCTCATGTTGAATAACTACTTTTTAATGCCTCAATGTGACCAAAATTGCCATTTTTACAGACTTTTTCTGCTACTCAGAAGCTTCTATTTCGAACAATTTCAGGCATTAAAATGACTCTAAACACACTTATTTTAGTTCCAAACGTGATAAATCACATGCAATAGTCATTTACAGTCAAAAAATGAAACATTAAAAAATTACCATTTCTGACTATCTGGAGAAAGTTCGACAGGTCCCGGGTCATCGTTTTTCATCAGAAAATATATTTTTTGGACTGTAGAAAAATTGATTGAAAATGTCTTTTGGATTGTGCCTCATGTTGAATAGCTACTTTTTAAGCCTCAATGTGACCAAAATTGCCATTTTTACTGACTTTTTCTGCTACTCAGAAGCTTCTATTTCGAACAATTTCAGGCATTAAAATGACTCTAAACACACTTATTTTAGTTCCAAACGTGATAATTCACATGCAATAGTCATTGACAGTCACAAAAAGAAGCATTAAAAAATTACCATTTCTGACCATCTGGAGAAAGTTCGACAGGTCACGGGTCATCGTTTTTCATCAGAAAATTGAATTTTTGGACTGTGGAAAAATTGATTCAATATATCATTTGGTTGGTGCCTCATGGTGAATAACTTCTTTTTGAAGCCTCAATGTGACCAAAATTCCCATTTTTACAGACTTGTTCTCCTACTCAGAAGCTTCTATTTCAACCAATTTCAGGCATTAAAATGACTCTAAACACACTTATTTTAGTTCCAAACGTGATAATTCACATGCAATTGTCATTTACAGTCAAAAAACTTTACATTAAAAAACTTACCATTTCTGACCATCTGGAGAAAGTTCGACAGGTCACGGCTCATTGTTTTTCATCAGAAAATGTATTTTTTGGATTGTAGAAAAATTGATTGAAAATGTCTTTTGGATTGTGCCTCATGTTGAATAACTACTTTTTAAAGCCTCAATGTGACCAAAATTGCCATTTTTACAGACTTTTTCTGCTACTCAGAAGCTTCTATTTCAAACAATTTCAGGCATTAAAATGACTCTAAACACACTTATTTTAGTTCCAAACGTTATAATTCACATGCAATAGTCATTTACAGTCAAAAAATGAAACATTAAAAAATTACCATTTCTGACCATCTGGAGAAAGTTCGACAGGTCACGGGTCATTGTTTTTCATCAGAAAATAGATTTTTTGGACTGTAGAAAAATTGATTGAAAATGTCTTTTGGATTGTGCCTCATGTTGAATAACTACTTTTTAAAGCTTCAATGTGACCAAAATTGCCATTTTTACAGACTTTTTCTCGTACTCAAAAGCTTCTATTTCGACCAATTTCAGGCATTAAAATGAGTCTAAACACAATTATTTTAGCTCCAAGAGTTCTAATTCACATGCAATGTTCATTTACAGTCAAAAAACTTAAACATAAAAAAATTACCATTTCTGACCATCTGGAGAAAGTTTGACAGGTCACGGGTCATAATATTTCATCAGAAAATTGAGTTTTTTTGTACAGTAGAAACATTGATTCAAAATGTCACTTGGATTGCGCCTCATGTTGAATAACTACTTTTTAAAGCCTCAATGTGACCAAAAGTGCCATTTTTATAGACTTTTACTCTTACTCAGAAGCTTCTATTTCGACCAATTTCAGGCATTAAAATGACTCTAAACACACTTATTTTAGTTCCAAAAGTGATAATTCACATGCAATAGTCATTTACAGTCAAAAAATTAAACATTAAAAAAATTACCATTTCTGACCATCTGGAGAAAGTTCGACAGGTCACGGGTTATCGTTTTTCATCAGAAAATTGATTTTTTGGACTGTAGAAAAATTGATTGAAAATGTCTTTTGGATTGTGCCTCAGGTTGAATAACTACTTTTTAAAGCCTCAATATGACCAAAATTGCCATTTTTACAGACTTTTTCTCCTACTCAGAAGCTTCTATTTCGACCAATTTCAGGCATTAAAATGACTCTAAACACACTTATTTTAGTTCCAAACGTGATAATTCACATGCAATAGTCATTTACAGTCAAAAAATTAAACATTAAAAAATTACCATTTCTGACCATCTGGAGAAAGTTCGACAGGTCACGGGTCATAATATTTCATCTGAAAATTGAGTTTTTTTGTACAGTAGAAACATTGATTCAAAATGTCACTTGGATTGCGCCTCATGTTGAATAACTACTTTTTAAAGCCTCTATGTGACCAAAAGTGCCATTTTTATAGACTTTTACTCTTACTCAGAAGCTTCTATTTCGACCAATTTCAGGCATTAAAATGACTCTAAACACACTTATTTTAGTTCCAAAAGTGATAATTCACATGCAATAGTCATTTACAGTCAAAAAATTTAACATTAAAAAAATTACCATTTCTGACAATCTGGAGAAAGTTCGAAAAGTCACGGGTCATCGTTTTTCATCAGAAAATTGATTTTTTGGACTGTAGAAAAATTGATTGAAAATGTCTTTTGGATTGTGCCTCATGTTGAATAACTACTTTTTAAAGCCTCAATGTAACCAAAATTGCCATTTTTACAGACTTTTTCTGCTACTCAGAAGCTTCTATTTCGAACAATTTCAGGCATTAAAATGACTCTAAACACACTTATTTTAGTTCCAAACGTGATAAATCACATGCAATAGTCATTTACAGTCAAAAAATGAAACATTAAAAAATTACCATTTCTGACTATCTGGAGAAAGTTCGACAGGTCCCGGGTCATCGTTTTTCATCAGAAAATAGATTTTTTGGACTGTAGAAAAATTGATTGAAAATGTCTTTTGGATTGTGCCTCATGTTGAATAGCTACTTTTTAAAGCCTCAATGTGACCAAAATTGCCATTTTTACAGACTTTTTCTGCTACTCAGAAGCTTCTATTTCGAACAATTTCAGGCATTAAAATGACTCTAAACACACTTATTTTAGTTCCAAACGTGATAATTCACATGCCATAGTCATTTACAGTCAAAAAATTAAACATTAAAAAAATTACCATTTCTGACCATCTGGAGAAAGATCGACAGGTCACGGGTCATCGTTTTCCATCAGAAAATTGATTTTTTGGACTGTAGAAAATTTGATTCAAAATATCATTTGGTTGGTGCCTCATGTTGAATAACTTCTTTTTGAAGCCTCAATGTGACCAAAATTCCCATTTTTACAGACTTTTTCTCCTACTCAGAAGCTTCTATTTCAACCAATTTCAGGCATTAAAATGACTCTAAACACACTTATTTTAGTTCCAAACGTGATAATTCACATGCAATTGTCATTTACAGTCAAAAAACTTAACATTAAAAAATTACCATTTCTGACCATCTGGAGAAAGTTCGACAGGTCACGGCTCATTGTTTTTCATCAGAATATGTATTTTTTTGGACTGTAGAAAAATTGATTCAAAATGTCATTTGGATTGTGCCTCATGTTGAATAACTACTTTTTAAAGCTTCAATGTGACCAAAATTGCCAGTTTTTACAGACTTTTTCTCGTACTCAAAAGCTTCTATTTCAACCAATTTCAGGCATTAAAATGACTCTAAACACACTAATTTTATTTCCAAACATGATAATTCACATGCAATTGTCATTTACAGTCAAAAAATTAAACATTAAAAAATTTCCATTACTGACCATCTGGAGAAAGTTCGAAAAGTCACGGGTCATCATTTTTCATCAGAAAATTGATTTTTTGGACTGTAGAAAAATTGTTTGAAAATGTCTTTTGGATTGTGCCTCATGTTGAATAACTAATTTTTAAAGCCTCAATGTGACCAAATTGCCATTTTTACAGACTTTTTCTCCTACTCAGAAGCTTCTATTTCGACCAATTATAGACATTAAAATGACTCTAAACACACTTATTTTAGTTCCAAACGTGATAATTCACATGCAATAGTCATTTACAGTCAAAAAATTAAACATTAAAAAATTACCATTTCTGACCATCTGGAGAAAGTTCGACAGGTCACGGGTCATCGTTTTTCATCAGAAAATATATTTTTTGGACTGTAGAAAAATTGATTGAAAATGTCTTTTGGATTGTGCCTCATGTTGAATAGCTACTTTTTAAAGCCTCAATGTGACCAAAATTGCCATTTTTACTGACTTTTTCTGCTACTCAGAAGCTTCTATTTCGAACAATTTCAGGCATTAAAATGACTCTAAACACACTTATTTTAGATCCAAACGTGATAATTCACATGCAATAGTCATTGACAGTCACAAAAAGAAGCATTAAAAAATTACCATTTCTGACCATCTGGAGAAAGTTCGACAGGTCACGGGTCATCGTTTTTCATCAGAAAATTGAATTTTTGGACTGTAGAAAAATTGATTCAAAATATCATTTGGTTGGTGCCTCATGGTGAATAACTTCTTTTTGAAGCCTCAATGTGACCAAAATTCCCATTTTTACAGACTTGTTCTCCTACTCAGAAGCTTCTATTTCAACCAATTTCAGGCATTAAAATGACTCTAAACACACTTATTTTAGTTCCAAACGTGATAATTCACATGCAATTGTCATTTACAGTCAAAAAAATTAACATTAAAAAATTACCATTTCTGACCATCTGGAGAAAGTTCGACAGGTCACGGCTCATTGTTTTTCATCAGAAAATGTATTTTTTGGATTGTAGAAAAATTGATTGAAAATGTCTTTTGGATTGTGCCTCATGTTGAATAACTACTTTTTAAAGCCTCAATGTGACCAAAATTGCCATTTGTACAGACTTTTTCTGCTACTCAGAAGCTTCT
Source organism: Triturus cristatus (assembly GCF_964204655.1). Lineage (NCBI taxonomy): Eukaryota > Metazoa > Chordata > Amphibia > Caudata > Salamandridae > Triturus > Triturus cristatus. The sequence continues at coordinate 956,563,927 of NC_140593.1, read as the reverse complement.
ATTTCAAACAATTTCAGGCATTAAAATGACTCTAAACACACTTATTTTAGTTCCAAACGTTATAATTCACATGCAATAGTCATTTACAGTCAAAAAATGAAACATTAAAAAATTACCATTTCTGACCATCTGGAGAAAGTTCGACAGGTCACGGGTCATCGTTTTTCATCAGAAAATAGATTTTTTGGACTGTAGAAAAATTGATTGAAAATGTCTTTTGGATTGTGCCTCATGTTGAATAACTACTTTTTAAAGCTTCAATGTGACCAAAATTGCCATTTTTACAGACTTTTTCTCGTACTCAAAAGCTTCTATTTCGACCAATTTCAGGCATTAAAATGAGTCTAAACACAATTATTTTAGCTCCAAGAGTTCTAATTCACATGCAATGTTCATTTACAGTCAAAAAACTTAAACATAAAAAAATGACCATTTCTGACCATCTGGAGAAAGTTTGACAGGTCACGGGTCATAATATTTCATCAGAAAATTGAGTTTTTTTGTACAGTAGAAACATTGATTCAAAATGTCACTTGGATTGCGCCTCATGTTGAATAACTACTTTTTAAAGCCTCAATGTGACCAAAAGTGCCATTTTTATAGACTTTTACTCTTACTCAGAAGCTTCTATTTCGACCAATTTCAGGCATTAAAATGACTCTAAACACACTTATTTTAGTTCCAAAAGTGATAATTCACATGCAATAGTCATTTACAGTCAAAAAATTAAACATTAAAAAAATTACCATTTCTGACCATCTGGAGAAAGTTCGACAGGTCACGGGTTATCGTTTTTCATCAGAAAATTGATTTTTTGGACTGTAGAAAAATTGATTGAAAATGTCTTTTGGATTGTGCCTCAGGTTGAATAACTACTTTTTAAAGCCTCAATGTGACCAAAATTGCCATTTTTACAGACTTTTTCTCCTACTCAGAAGCTTCTATTTCGACCAATTTCAGGCATTAAAATGACTCTAAACACACTTATTTTAGTTCCAAACGTGATAATTCACATGCAATAGTCATTTACAGTCAAAAAATTAAACATTAAAAAATTACCATTTCTGACCATCTGGAGAAAGTTCGACAGGTCACGGGTCATAATATTTCATCAGAAAATTGAGTTTTTTTGTACAGTAGAAACATTGATTCAAAATGTCACTTGGATTGCGCCTCATGTTGAATAACTACTTTTTAAAGCCTCAATGTGACCAAAAGTGCCATTTTTATAGACTTTTACTCTTACTCAGAAGCTTCTATTTCGACCAATTTCAGGCATTAAAATGACTCTAAACACACTTATTTTAGTTCCAAAAGTGATAATTCACATGCAATAGTCATTTACAGTCAAAAAATTAAACATTAAAAAAATTACCATTTCTGACCATCTGGAGAAAGTTCGACAGGTCACGGGTTATCGTTTTTCATCAGAAAATGTATTTTTTGGGACTGTAGAAAAATTGTTTGAAAATGTCTTTTGGATTGTGCCTCATGTTGAATAACTAATTTTTAAAGCCTCAATGTGACCAAATTGCCATTTTTACAGACTTTTTCTCCTACTCAGAAGCTTCTATTTCGACCAATTATAGACATTAAAATGACTCTAAACACACTTATTTTAGTTCCAAACGTGATAATTCACATGCAATAGTCATTTACAGTCAAAAAATTAAACATTAAAAAATTACCATTTCTGACCATCTGGAGAAAGTTCGACAGGTCACGGGTCATCGTTTTTCATCAGAAAATATATTTTTTGGACTGTAGAAAAATTGATTGAAAATGTCTTTTGGATTGTGCCTCATGTTGAATAGCTACTTTTTAAAGCCTCAATGTGACCAAAATTGCCATTTTTACTGACTTTTTCTGCTACTCAGAAGCTTCTATTTCGAACAATTTCAGGCATTAAAATGACTCTAAACACACTTATTTTAGATCCAAACGTGATAATTCACATGCAATAGTCATTGACAGTCACAAAAAGAAGCATTAAAAAATTACCATTTCTGACCATCTGGAGAAAGTTCGACAGGTCACGGGTCATCGTTTTTCATCAGAAAATTGAATTTTTGGACTGTAGAAAAATTGATTCAAAATATCATTTGGTTGGTGCCTCATGGTGAATAACTTCTTTTTGAAGCCTCAATGTGACCAAAATTCCCATTTTTACAGACTTGTTCTCCTACTCAGAAGCTTCTATTTCAACCAATTTCAGGCATTAAAATGACTCTAAACACACTTATTTTAGTTCCAAACGTGATAATTCACATGCAATTGTCATTTACAGTCAAAAAAATTAACATTAAAAAATTACCATTTCTGACCATCTGGAGAAAGTTCGACAGGTCACGGCTCATTGTTTTTCATCAGAAAATGTATTTTTTGGATTGTAGAAAAATTGATTGAAAATGTCTTTTGGATTGTGCCTCATGTTGAATAACTACTTTTTAAAGCCTCAATGTGACCAAAATTGCCATTTGTACAGACTTTTTCTGCTACTCAGAAGCTTCTATTTCAAACAATTTCAGGCATTAAAATGACTCTAAACACACTTATTTTAGTTCCAAACGTTATAATTCACATGCAATAGTCATTTACAGTCAAAAAATGAAACATTAAAAAATTACCATTTCTGACCATCTGGAGAAAGTTCGACAGGTCACGGGTCATCGTTTTTCATCAGAAAATAGATTTTTTGGACTGTAGAAAAATTGATTGAAAATGTCTTTTGGATTGTGCCTCATGTTGAATAACTACTTTTTAAAGCTTCAATGTGACCAAAATTGCCATTTTTACAGACTTTTTCTCGTACTCAAAAGCTTCTATTTCGACCAATTTCAGGCATTAAAATGAGTCTAAACACAATTATTTTAGCTCCAAGAGTTCTAATTCACATGCAATGTTCATTTACAGTCAAAAAACTTAAACATAAAAAAATGACCATTTCTGACCATCTGGAGAAAGTTTGACAGGTCACGGGTCATAATATTTCATCAGAAAATTGAGTTTTTTTGTACAGTAGAAACATTGATTCAAAATGTCACTTGGATTGCGCCTCATGTTGAATAACTACTTTTTAAAGCCTCAATGTGACCAAAAGTGCCATTTTTATAGACTTTTACTCTTACTCAGAAGCTTCTATTTCGACCAATTTCAGGCATTAAAATGACTCTAAACACACTTATTTTAGTTCCAAAAGTGATAATTCACATGCAATAGTCATTTACAGTCAAAAAATTAAACATTAAAAAAATTACCATTTCTGACCATCTGGAGAAAGTTCGACAGGTCACGGGTTATCGTTTTTCATCAGAAAATTGATTTTTTGGACTGTAGAAAAATTGATTGAAAATGTCTTTTGGATTGTGCCTCAGGTTGAATAACTACTTTTTAAAGCCTCAATGTGACCAAAATTGCCATTTTTACAGACTTTTTCTCCTACTCAGAAGCTTCTATTTCGACCAATTTCAGGCATTAAAATGACTCTAAACACACTTATTTTAGTTCCAAACGTGATAATTCACATGCAATAGTCATTTACAGTCAAAAAATTAAACATTAAAAAATTACCATTTCTGACCATCTGGAGAAAGTTCGACAGGTCACGGGTCATAATATTTCATCAGAAAATTGAGTTTTTTTGTACAGTAGAAACATTGATTCAAAATGTCACTTGGATTGCGCCTCATGTTGAATAACTACTTTTTAAAGCCTCAATGTGACCAAAAGTGCCATTTTTATAGACTTTTACTCTTACTCAGAAGCTTCTATTTCGACCAATTTCAGGCATTAAAATGACTCTAAACACACTTATTTTAGTTCCAAACGTGATAACTCACATGCAATTGTCATATACAGTCAAAAAACTTAACATTAAAAAATTACCATTTCTGACCATCTGGAGAAAGTTAGACAGGTCACGGCTCATTGTTTTTCATCAGAAAATGTATTTTTTGGGACTGTAGAAAAATTGATTCAAAATGTCATTTGGATTGTGCCTCATGTTGAATAACTACTTTTTAAAGCTTCAAAGTGACCAAAATTGCAAGTTTTTACAGACTTTTTCTCGTACTCAAAAGCTTCTATTTCGACCAATTTCAGGCATTAAAATGACTCTAAACACACTAATTTTATTTCCAAACGTGATAATTCACATGCAATTGTCATTGACAGTCAAAAAATTAAACATTAAAAAATTTCCATTACTGACCATCTGGAGAAAGTTCGAAAAGTCACGGGTCATCGTTTTTCATCAGAAAATTGATTTTTTGGACTGTAGAAAAATTGAATGAAAATGTCTTTTGGATTGTGCCTCATGTTGAATAACTAATTTTTAAAGCCTCAATGTGACCAAAATTGCCATTTTTACAGACTTTTTCTCCTACTCAGAAGCTTCTATTTCAACCAATTCCAGGCATTAAAATGACTCTAAACACACTTATTTTAGTTCCAAACGTGATAATTCACATGCAATAGTCATTACCGTCAAAAAATTAAACATTAAAAAACTTACCATTTCTGACCATCTGGAGAAAGTTCGACAGGTCACGGGTCATCGTTTTTCATCAGAAAATTGATTTTTTGGATTGTAGAAAAATTGATTGAAAATGTCTTTTGGATTGTGGCTCATGTTGAATAACTACTTTTTAAAGCCTCAATGTGACCAAAATTGCCATTTTTACAGACTTTTTCTGCTACTCAGAAGCTTCTATTTCGAACAATTTCAGGCATTAAAATGACTCTAAACACACTTATTTTAGTTCCAAACGTTATAATTCACATGCAATAGTCATTTACAGTCAAAAAATGAAACATTAAAAAATTACCATTTCTGACCATCTGGAGAAAGTTCGACAGGTCACGGGTCATCGTTTTTCATCAGAAAATAGATTTTTTGGACTGTAGAAAAATTGATTGAAAATGTCTTTTGGATTGTGCCTCATGTTGAATAACTTCTTTTTGAAGCCTCAATGTGACCAAAATTCCCATTTTTACAGACTTTTTCTCCTACTCAGAAGCTTCTATTTCAACCAATTTCAGGCATTAAAATGACTCTAAACACACTTATTTTAGTTCCAAACGTGATAATTCACATGCAATTGTCATTTACAGTCAAAAAACTTAACATTAAAAAATTACCATTTCTGACCACCTGGAGAAAGTTCGACAGGTCACGGCTCATTGTTTTTCATCAGAAAATGTATTTTTTTGGACTGTAGAAAAATTGATTCAAAATGTCATTTGGATTGTGCCTCATGTTGAATAACCACTTTTTAAAGCTTCAATGTGACCAAAATTGCCATTTTTACAGACTTTTTCTCATACTCAAAAGCTTCTATTTCAACCAATTTCAGGCATTAAAATGACTCTAAACACACTTATTTTAGTTCCAAAAGTGATAATTCACATGCAATTGTCATTTACAGTCAAAAAATTAAACATTAAAAAATTTCCATTACTGACCATCTGGAGAAAGTTCGAAAAGTCACGGGTCATCATTTTTCATCAGAAAATTGATTTTTTGGACTGTAGAAAAATTGTTTGAAAATGTCTTTTGGATTGTGCCTCATGTTGAATAACTAATTTTTAAAGCCTCAATGTGACCAAATTGCCATTTTTACAGACTTTTTCTCCTACTCAGAAGCTTCTATTTCGACCAATTTCAGGCATTAAAATGACTCTAAACACACTTATTTTAGTTCCAAACGTGATAAATCACATGCAATAGTCATTTACAGTCAAAAAATGAAACATTAAAAAATTACCATTTCTGACCATCTGGAGAAAGTTCGACAGGTCACGGGTCATCGTTTTTCATCAGAAAATTGATTTTTTGGATTGTAGAAAAATTGATTGAAAATGTCTTTTGGATTGTGCCTCATGTTGAATAACTACTTTTTAATGCCTCAATGTGACCAAAATTGCCATTTTTACAGACTTTTTCTGCTACTCAGAAGCTTCTATTTCGAACAATTTCAGGCATTAAAATGACTCTAAACACACTTATTTTAGTTCCAAACGTGATAAATCACATGCAATAGTCATTTACAGTCAAAAAATGAAACATTAAAAAATTACCATTTCTGACTATCTGGAGAAAGTTCGACAGGTCCCGGGTCATCGTTTTTCATCAGAAAATATATTTTTTGGACTGTAGAAAAATTGATTGAAAATGTCTTTTGGATTGTGCCTCATGTTGAATAGCTACTTTTTAAAGCCTCAATGTGACCAAAATTGCCATTTTTACTGACTTTTTCTGCTACTCAGAAGCTTCTATTTCGAACAATTTCAGGCATTAAAATGACTCTAAACACACTTATTTTAGTTCCAAACGTGATAATTCACATGCAATTGTCATTTACAGTCAAAAAACTTAACATTAAAAAACTTACCATTTCTGACCATCTGGAGAAAGTTCGACAGGTCACGGCTCATTGTTTTTCATCAGAAAATGTATTTTTTGGATTGTAGAAAAATTGATTGAAAATGTCTTTTGGATTGTGCCTCATGTTAAATAACTACTTTTTAAAGCCTCAATGTGACCAAAATTGCCATTTTTACAGACTTTTTCTGCTACTCAGAAGCTTCTATTTCAAACAATTTCAGGCATTAAAATGACTCTAAACACACTTATTTTAGTTCCAAACGTTATAATTCACATGCAATAGTCATTTACAGTCAAAAAATGAAACATTAAAAAATTACCATTTCTGACCATCTGGAGAAAGTTCGACAGGTCACGGGTCATCGTTTTTCATCAGAAAATAGATTTTTTGGACTGTAGAAAAATTGATTGAAAATGTCTTTTGGATTGTGCCTCATGTTGAATAACTACTTTTTAAAGCCTCAATGTGACCAAAATTGCCATTTTTATAGACTTTTACTCTTACTCAGAAGCTTCTATTTCGACCAATTTCAGGCATTAAAATGACTCTAAACACAATTATTTTAGTTCCAAAAGTGATAATTCACATGCAATAGTCATTTACAGTCAAAAAATTAAACATTAAAAAAATTACCATTTCTGACCATCTGGAGAAAGTTCGACAGGTCACGGGTTATCGTTTTTCATCAGAAAATTGATTTTTTGGACTGTAGAAAAATTGATTGAAAATGTCTTTTGGATTGTGCCTCAGGTTGAATAACTACTTTTTAAAGCCTCAATGTGACCAAAATTGCCAGTTTTTACAGACTTTTTCTCCTACTCAGAAGCTTCTATTTCGACCAATTTCAGGCATTAAAATGACTCTAAACACACTTATTTTAGTTCCAAACGTGATAATTCACATGCAATAGTCATTTACAGTCAAAAAATTAAACATTAAAAATTACCATTTCTGACCATCTGGAGAAAGTTCGACAGGTCACGGGTCATAATATTTCATCAGAAAATTGAGTTTTTTTGTACAGTAGAAACATTGATTCAAAATGTCACTTGGATTGCGCCTCATGTTGAATAACTACTTTTTAAAGCCTCTATGTGACCAAAAGTGCCATTTTTATAGACTTTTACTCTTACTCAGAAGCTTCTATTTCGACCAATTTCAGGCATTAAAATGACTCTAAACACACTTATTTTAGTTCCAAAAGTGATAATTCACATGCAATAGTCATTTACAGTCAAAAAATTTAACATTAAAAAAATTACCATTTCTGACCATCTGGAGAAAGTTCGACAGGTCACGGGTTATCGTTTTTCATCAGAAAATTGATTTTTTGGACTGTAGAAAAATTGATTGAAAATGTCTTTTGGATTGTGCCTCATGTTGAATAACTACTTTTTAAAGCCTCAATGTGACCAAAATTGCCATTTTTACAGACTTTTTCTCCTACTCAGAAGCTTCTATTTCGACCAATTTCAGGCATTAAAATGACTCTAAACACGCTTATTTTAGTTCCAAACGTGATAACTCACATGCAATTGTCATATACAGTCAAAAAACTTAACATTAAAAAATTACCATTTCTGACCATCTGGAGAAAGTTAGACAGGTCACGGCTCATTGTTTTTCATCAGAAAATGTATTTTTTGGGACTGTAGAAAAATTGATTCAAAATGTCATTTGGATTGTGCCTCATGTTGAATAACTACTTTTTAAAGCTTCAATGTGACCAAAACTGCAAGTTTTTACAGACTTTTTCTCGTACTCAAAAGCTTCTATTTCGACCAATTTCAGGCATTAAAATGACTCTAAACACACTAATTTTATTTCCAAACGTGATAATTCACATGCAATTGTCATTGACAGTCAAAAAATTAAATATTAAAAAATTTCCATTACTGACCATCTGGAGAAAGTTCGAAAAGTCACGGGTCATCGTTTTTCATCAGAAAATTGATTTTTTGGACTGTAGAAAAATTGAATGAAAATGTCTTTTGGATTGTGCCTCATGTTGAATAACTAATTTTTAAAGCCTCAATGTGACCAAAATTGCCATTTTTACAGACTTTTTCTGCTACTCAGAAGCTTCTATTTCAAACAATTTCAGGCATTAAAATGACTCTAAACACACTTATTTTAGTTCCAAACGTTATAATTCACATGCAATAGTCATTTACAGTCAAAAAATGAAACATTAAAAAATGACCATTTCTGACCATCTGGAGAAAGTTCGACAGGTCCCGGGTCATCGTTGGTCATAAGAAAATAGATTTTTTGGACTGTAGAAAAATTGATTGAAAATGTCTTTTGGATTGTGCCTCATGTTGAATAACTACTTTTTAAAGCCTCAATGTGACCAAAATTGCCATTTTTACAGACTTTTTCTGCTACTCAGAAGCTTCTATTTCGAACAATTTCAGGCATTAAAATGACTCTAAACACACTTATTTTAGTTCCAAACGTGATAATTCACATGCAATAGTCATTGACAGTCACAAAAAGAAGCACTAAAAAATTACCATTTCTGACCATCTGGAGAAAGTTCGACAGGTCTCGGGTCATCGTTTTTCATCAGAAAATTGAATTTTTGGACTGTAGAAAAATTGATTCAAAATATCATTTGGTTGGTGCCTCATGTTGAATAACTTCTTTTTGAAGCCTCAATGTGACCAAAATTCCCATTTTTACAGACTTTTTCTCCTACTCAGAAGCTTCTATTTCAACCAATTTCAGGCATTAAAATGACTCTAAACACACTTATTTTAGTTCCAAACGTGATAATTCACATGCAATTGTCATTTACAGTCAAAAAACTTAACATTAAAAATTTACCATTTCTGACCATCTGGAGAAAGTTCGACAGGTCACGGCTCATTGTTTTTCATCAGAAAATGTATTTGTTTGGACTGTAGAAAAATTGATTCAAAATGTCATTTGGATCGTGCCTCATGTTGAATAACTACTTTTTAAAGCTTCAATGTGACCAAAATTGCCATTTTTACAGACTTTTTCTCATACTCAAAAGCTTCTATTTCAACCAATTTCAGGCATTAAAATGAGTCTAAACACAATTATTTTAGCTCCAAGAGTTCTAATTCACATGCAATGTTCATTTACAGTCAAAAAATGAAACATAAAAAAATTACCATTTCTGACCATCTGGAGAAAGTTCGACAGGTCACGGGTCATAATATTTCATCAGAAAATTGAGTTTTTTTGTACAGTAGAAAAATTGATTCAAAATGTCACTTGGATTGCGCCTCATGTTGAATAACTACTTTTTAAAGCCTCAATGTGACCAAAAGTGCCATTTTTATAGACTTTTACTCTTACTCAGAAGCTTCTATTTCGACCAATTTCAGGCATTAAAATGACTCTAAACACACTTATTTTAGTTCCAAAAGTGATAATTCACATGCAATAGTAATTTACAGTCAAAAAATTAAACATTAAAAAAATTACCATTTCTGACCATCTGGAGAAAGTTCGACAGGTCACGGGTCATCGTTTTTCATCAGAAAATTGATTTTTTGGACTGTAGAAAAATTGATTGAAAATGTCTTTTGGATTGTGCCTCATGTTGAATAACTACTTTTTAAAGCCTCAATGTGACCAAAATTGCCATTTTTACAGACTTTTTCTGCTACTCAGAAGCTTCTATTTCGAACAATTTCAGGCATTAAAATGACTCTAAACACACTTATTTTAGTTCCAAACGTGATAATTCACATGCAATAGTCATTTACAGTCAAAATATTAAACATTAAAAAAATTACCATTTCTGACCATCTGGAGAAAGTTCGACAGGTCACGGGGCATCGTTTTCCATCAGAAAATTGATTTTTTGGACTGTAGAAAAATTGATTGAAAATGTCTTTCGGTTAGTGCCTCATGTTGAATAACTACTTTTTAAAGCCTCAATGTGACCAAAATTGCCATTTTTACAGACTTTTTCTCCTACTCAGAAGCTTCTATTTCGACCAATTTCAGGCATTAAAATGACTCTAAACACAATTATTTTTGTTCCAAACGTGATAATTCACATGCAATTGTCATTTACAGTCAAAAAATGAAACATTAAAAAATTTCCATTACTGACCATCTGGAGAAAGTTCGAAAAGTCACAGGTCATCGTTTTTCATCAGAAAATTGATTTTTTGGACTGTAGAAAAATTGATTGAAAATGTCTTTTGGATTGGGCCTCATGTTGAATAACTACTTTTTAAAGCTTCAATGTGACCAAAATTGCCAGTTTTTACAGACTTTTTCTCGTACTCAAAAGCTTCTATTTCGACCAATTTCAGGCATTAAAATGACTCTAAACACACTTATTTTAGTTCCAAACGTGATAATTCACATGCAATTGTCATTTACAGTCAAAAAACTTAACATTAAAAAATTACCATTTCTGACCACCTGGAGAAAGTTCGACAGGTCACGGCTCATTGTTTTTCATCAGAAAATGTATTTTTTTGGACTGTAGAAAAATTGATTCAAAATGTCATTTGGATTGTGCCTCATGTTGAATAACCACTTTTTAAAGCTTCAATGTGACCAAAATTGCCATTTTTACAGACTTTTTCTCATACTCAAAAGCTTCTATTTCAACCAATTTCAGGCATTAAAATGACTCTAAACACACTTATTTTAGTTCCAAAAGTGATAATTCACATGCAATTGTCATTTACAGTCAAAAAATTAAACATTAAAAAATTTCCATTACTGACCATCTGGAGAAAGTTCGAAAAGTCACGGGTCATCATTTTTCATCAGAAAATTGATTTTTTGGACTGTAGAAAAATTGTTTGAAAATGTCTTTTGGATTGTGCCTCATGTTGAATAACTAATTTTTAAAGCCTCAATGTGACCAAATTGCCATTTTTACAGACTTTTTCTCCTACTCAGAAGCTTCTATTTCGACCAATTTCAGGCATTAAAATGACTCTAAACACACTTATTTTAGTTCCAAAAGTGATAATTCACATGCAATTGTCATTTACAGTCAAAAAATTAAACATTAAAAAATTTCCATTACTGACCATCCGGAGAAAGTTCGAAAAGTCACGGGTCATCATTTTTCATCAGAAAATTGATTTTTTGGACTGTAGAAAAATTGTTTGAAAATGTCTTTTGGATTGTGCCTCATGTTGAATAACTAATTTTTAAAGCCTCAATGTGACCAAATTGCCATTTTTACAGACTTTTTCTCCTACTCAGAAGCTTCTATTTCGACCAATTTCAGGCATTAAAATGACTCTAAACACACTTATTTTAGTTCCAAACGTGATAAATCACATGCAATAGTCATTTACAGTCAAAAAATGAAACATTAAAAAATTACCATTTCTGACCATCTGGAGAAAGTTCGACAGGTCACGGGTCATCGTTTTTCATCAGAAAATTGATTTTTTGGATTGTAGAAAAATTGATTGAAAATGTCTTTTGGATTGTGCCTCATGTTGAATAACTACTTTTTAATGCCTCAATGTGACCAAAATTGCCATTTTTACAGACTTTTTCTGCTACTCAGAAGCTTCTATTTCGAACAATTTCAGGCATTAAAATGACTCTAAACACACTTATTTTAGTTCCAAACGTGATAAATCACATGCAATAGTCATTTACAGTCAAAAAATGAAACATTAAAAAATTACCATTTCTGACCATCTGGAGAAAGTTCGACAGGTCCCGGGTCATCGTTGGTCATAAGAAAATAGATTTTTTGGACTGTAGAAAAATTGATTGAAAATGTCTTTTGGATTGTGCCTCATGTTGAATAACTACTTTTTAAAGCCTCAATGTGACCAAAATTGCCATTTTTACAGACTTTTTCTGCTACTCAGAAGCTTCTATTTCGAACAATTTCAGGCATTAAAATGACTCTAAACACACTTATTTTAGTTCCAAACGTGATAATTCACATGCAATAGTCATTGACAGTCACAAAAAGAAGCACTAAAAAATTACCATTTCTGACCATCTGGAGAAAGTTCGACAGGTCTCGGGTCATCGTTTTTCATCAGAAAATTGAATTTTTGGACTGTAGAAAAATTGATTCAAAATATCATTTGGTTGGTGCCTCATGTTGAATAACTTCTTTTTGAAGCCTCAATGTGACCAAAATTCCCATTTTTACAGACTTTTTCTCCTACTCAGAAGCTTCTATTTCAACCAATTTCAGGCATTAAAATGACTCTAAACACACTTATTTTAGTTCCAAACGTGATAATTCACATGCAATTGTCATTTACAGTCAAAAAACGTAACATTAAAAATTTACCATTTCTGACCATCTGGAGAAAGTTCGACAGGTCACGGCTCATTGTTTTTCATCAGAAAATGTATTTGTTTGGACTGTAGAAAAATTGATTCAAAATGTCATTTGGATCGTGCCTCATGTTGAATAACTACTTTTTAAAGCTTCAATGTGACCAAAATTGCCATTTTTACAGACTTTTTCTCATACTCAAAAGCTTCTATTTCAACCAATTTCAGGCATTAAAATGAGTCTAAACACAATTATTTTAGCTCCAAGAGTTCTAATTCACATGCAATGTTCATTTACAGTCAAAAAATGAAACATAAAAAAATTACCATTTCTGACCATCTGGAGAAAGTTCGACAGGTCACGGGTCATAATATTTCATCAGAAAATTGAGTTTTTTTGTACAGTAGAAAAATTGATTCAAAATGTCACTTGGATTGCGCCTCATGTTGAATAACTACTTTTTAAAGCCTCAATGTGACCAAAAGTGCCATTTTTATAGACTTTTACTCTTACTCAGAAGCTTCTATTTCGACCAATTTCAGGCATTAAAATGACTCTAAACACACTTATTTTAGTTCCAAAAGTGATAATTCACATGCAATAGTAATTTACAGTCAAAAAATTAAACATTAAAAAAATTACCATTTCTGACCATCTGGAGAAAGTTCGACAGGTCACGGGTCATCGTTTTTCATCAGAAAATTGATTTTTTGGACTGTAGAAAAATTGATTGAAAATGTCTTTTGGATTGTGCCTCATGTTGAATAACTACTTTTTAAAGCCTCAATGTGACCAAAATTGCCATTTTTACAGACTTTTTCTGCTACTCAGAAGCTTCTATTTCGAACAATTTCAGGCATTAAAATGACTCTAAACACACTTATTTTAGTTCCAAACGTGATAATTCACATGCAATAGTCATTTACAGTCAAAATATTAAACATTAAAAAAATTACCATTTCTGACCATCTGGAGAAAGTTCGACAGGTCACGGGGCATCGTTTTCCATCAGAAAATTGATTTTTTGGACTGTAGAAAAATTGATTGAAAATGTCTTTCGGTTAGTGCCTCATGTTGAATAACTACTTTTTAAAGCCTCAATGTGACCAAAATTGCCATTTTTACAGACTTTTTCTCCTACTCAGAAGCTTCTATTTCGACCAATTTCAGGCATTAAAATGACTCTAAACACAATTATTTTTGTTCCAAACGTGATAATTCACATGCAATTGTCATTTACAGTCAAAAAATGAAACATTAAAAAATTTCCATTACTGACCATCTGGAGAAAGTTCGAAAAGTCACAGGTCATCGTTTTTCATCAGAAAATTGATTTTTTGGACTGTAGAAAAATTGATTGAAAATGTCTTTTGGATTGGGCCTCATGTTGAATAACTACTTTTTAAAGCTTCAATGTGACCAAAATTGCCAGTTTTTACAGACTTTTTCTCGTACTCAAAAGCTTCTATTTCGACCAATTTCAGGCATTAAAATGACTCTAAACACACTTATTTTAGTTCCAAACGTGATAATTCACATGCAATTGTCATTTACAGTCAAAAAACTTAACATTAAAAAATTACCATTTCTGACCACCTGGAGAAAGTTCGACAGGTCACGGCTCATTGTTTTTCATCAGAAAATGTATTTTTTTGGACTGTAGAAAAATTGATTCAAAATGTCATTTGGATTGTGCCTCATGTTGAATAACCACTTTTTAAAGCTTCAATGTGACCAAAATTGCCATTTTTACAGACTTTTTCTCATACTCAAAAGCTTCTATTTCAACCAATTTCAGGCATTAAAATGACTCTAAACACACTTATTTTAGTTCCAAAAGTGATAATTCACATGCAATTGTCATTTACAGTCAAAAAATTAAACATTAAAAAATTTCCATTACTGACCATCTGGAGAAAGTTCGAAAAGTCACGGGTCATCATTTTTCATCAGAAAATTGATTTTTTGGACTGTAGAAAAATTGTTTGAAAATGTCTTTTGGATTGTGCCTCATGTTGAATAACTAATTTTTAAAGCCTCAATGTGACCAAATTGCCATTTTTACAGACTTTTTCTCCTACTCAGAAGCTTCTATTTCGACCAATTTCAGGCATTAAAATGACTCTAAACACACTTATTTTAGTTCCAAAAGTGATAATTCACATGCAATTGTCATTTACAGTCAAAAAATTAAACATTAAAAAATTTCCATTACTGACCATCCGGAGAAAGTTCGAAAAGTCACGGGTCATCATTTTTCATCAGAAAATTGATTTTTTGGACTGTAGAAAAATTGTTTGAAAATGTCTTTTGGATTGTGCCTCATGTTGAATAACTAATTTTTAAAGCCTCAATGTGACCAAATTGCCATTTTTACAGACTTTTTCTCCTACTCAGAAGCTTCTATTTCGACCAATTTCAGGCATTAAAATGACTCTAAACACACTTATTTTAGTTCCAAACGTGATAAATCACATGCAATAGTCATTTACAGTCAAAAAATGAAACATTAAAAAATTACCATTTCTGACCATCTGGAGAAAGTTCGACAGGTCACGGGTCATCGTTTTTCATCAGAAAATTGATTTTTTGGATTGTAGAAAAATTGATTGAAAATGTCTTTTGGATTGTGCCTCATGTTGAATAACTACTTTTTAATGCCTCAATGTGACCAAAATTGCCATTTTTACAGACTTTTTCTGCTACTCAGAAGCTTCTATTTCGAACAATTTCAGGCATTAAAATGACTCTAAACACACTTATTTTAGTTCCAAACGTGATAAATCACATGCAATAGTCATTTACAGTCAAAAAATGAAACATTAAAAAATTACCATTTCTGACTATCTGGAGAAAGTTCGACAGGTCCCGGGTCATCGTTTTTCATCAGAAAATATATTTTTTGGACTGTAGAAAAATTGATTGAAAATGTCTTTTGGATTGTGCCTCATGTTGAATAGCTACTTTTTAAAGCCTCAATGTGACCAAAATTGCCATTTTTACTGACTTTTTCTGCTACTCAGAAGCTTCTATTTCGAACAATTTCAGGCATTAAAATGACTCTAAACACACTTATTTTAGTTCCAAACGTGATAATTCACATGCAATAGTCATTGACAGTCACAAAAAGAAGCATTAAAAAATTACCATTTCTGACCATCTGGAGAAAGTTCGACAGGTCACGGGTCATCGTTTTTCATCAGAAAATTGAATTTTTGGACTGTAGAAAAATTGATTCAAAATATCATTTGGTTGGTGCCTCATGGTGAATAACTTCTTTTTGAAGCCTCAATGTGACCAAAATTCCCATTTTTACAGACTTGTTCTCCTACTCAGAAGCTTCTATTTCAACCAATTTCAGGCATTAAAATGACTCTAAACACACTTATTTTAGTTCCAAACGTGATAATTCACATGCAATTGTCATTTACAGTCAAAAAACTTAACATTAAAAAACTTACCATTTCTGACCATCTGGAGAAAGTTCGACAGGTCACGGCTCATTGTTTTTCATCAGAAAATGTATTTTTTGGATTGTAGAAAAATTGATTGAAAATGTCTTTTGGATTGTGCCTCATGTTAAATAACTACTTTTTAAAGCCTCAATGTGACCAAAATTGCCATTTTTACAGACTTTTTCTGCTACTCAGAAGCTTCTATTTCAAACAATTTCAGGCATTAAAATGACTCTAAACACACTTATTTTAGTTCCAAACGTTATAATTCACATGCAATAGTCATTTACAGTCAAAAAATGAAACATTAAAAAATTACCATTTCTGACCATCTGGAGAAAGTTCGACAGGTCACGGGTCATCGTTTTTCATCAGAAAATAGATTTTTTGGACTGTAGAAAAATTGATTGAAAATGTCTTTTGGATTGTGCCTCATGTTGAATAACTACTTTTTAAAGCCTCAATGTGACCAAAATTGCCATTTTTATAGACTTTTACTCTTACTCAGAAGCTTCTATTTCGACCAATTTCAGGCATTAAAATGACTCTAAACACAATTATTTTAGTTCCAAAAGTGATAATTCACATGTAATAGTCATTTACAGTCAAAAAATTAAAAATTAAAAAAATTACCATTTCTGACCATCTGGAGAAAGTTCGACAGGTCACGGGTTATCGTTTTTCATCAGAAAATTGATTTTTTGGACTGTAGAAAAATTGATTGAAAATGTCTTTTGGATTGTGCCTCAGGTTGAATAACTACTTTTTAAAGCCTCAATGTGACCAAAATTGCCATTTTTACAGACTTTTTCTCCTACTCAGAAGCTTCTATTTCGACCAATTTCAGGCATTAAAATGACTCTAAACACACTTATTTTAGTTCCAAACGTGATAATTCACATGCAATAGTCATTTACAGTCAAAAAATTAAACATTAAAAAATTACCATTTCTGACCATCTGGAGAAAGTTCGACAGGTCACGGGTCATAATATTTCATCAGAAAATTGAGTTTTTTTGTACAGTAGAAACATTGATTCAAAATGTCACTTGGATTGCGCCTCATGTTGAATAACTACTTTTTAAAGCCTCTATGTGACCAAAAGTGCCATTTTTATAGACTTTTACTCTTACTCAGAAGCTTCTATTTCGACCAATTTCAGGCATTAAAATGACTCTAAACACACTTATTTTAGTTCCAAAAGTGATAATTCACATGCAATAGTCATTTACAGTCAAAAAATTTAACATTAAAAAAATTACCATTTCTGACCATCTGGAGAAAGTTCGACAGGTCACGGGTTATCGTTTTTCATCAGAAAATTGATTTTTTGGACTGTAGAAAAATTGATTGAAAATGTCTTTTGGATTGTGCCTCATGTTGAATAACTACTTTTTAAAGCCTCAATGTGACCAAAATTGCCATTTTTACAGACTTTTTCTCCTACTCAGAAGCTTCTATTTCGACCAATTTCAGGCATTAAAATGACTCTAAACACGCTTATTTTAGTTCCAAACGTGATAACTCACATGCAATTGTCATATACAGTCAAAAAACTTAACATTAAAAAATTACCATTTCTGACCATCTGGAGAAAGTTAGACAGGTCACGGCTCATTGTTTTTCATCAGAAAATGTATTTTTTGGGACTGTAGAAAAATTGATTCAAAATGTCATTTGGATTGTGCCTCATGTTGAATAACTACTTTTTAAAGCTTCAATGTGACCAAAATTGCAAGTTTTTACAGACTTTTTCTCGTACTCAAAAGCTTCTATTTCGACCAATTTCAGGCATTAAAATGACTCTAAACACACTAATTTTATTTCCAAACGTGATAATTCACATGCAATTGTCATTGACAGTCAAAAAATTAAATATTAAAAAATTTCCATTACTGACCATCTGGAGAAAGTTCGAAAAGTCACGGGTCATCGTTTTTCATCAGAAAATAGATTTTTTGGACTGTAGAAAAATTGAATGAAAATGTCTTTTGGATTGTGCCTCATGTTGAATAACTAATTTTTAAAGCCTCAATGTGACCAAAATTGCCATTTTTACAGACTTTTTCTGCTACTCAGAAGCTTCTATTTCGAACAATTTCAGGCATTAAAATGACTCTAAACACACTTATTTTAGTTCCAAACGTTATAATTCACATGCAATAGTCATTTACAGTCAAAAAATGAAACATTAAAAAATTACCATTTCTGACCATCTGGAGAAAGTTCGACAGGTCACGGGTCATCGTTTTTCATCAGAAAATAGATTTTTTGGACTGTAGAAAAATTGATTGAAAATGTCTTTTGGATTGTGCCTCATGTTGAATAACCACTTTTTAAAGCCTCAATGTGACCAAAATTGCCATTTTTACAGACTTTTTCTGCTACTCAGAAGCTTCTATTTCGAACAATTTCAGGCATTAAAATGACTCTAAACACACTTATTTTAGTTCCAAACGTGATAAATCACATGCAATAGTCATTTACAGTCAAAAAATGAAACATTAAAAAATTACCATTTCTGACCATCTGGAGAAAGTTCGACAGGTCCCGGGTCATCGTTGGTCATAAGAAAATAGATTTTTTGGACTGTAGAAAAATTGATTGAAAATGTCTTTTGGATTGTGCCTCATGTTGAATAACTACTTTTTAAAGCCTCAATGTGACCAAAATTGCCAATTTTACAGACTTTTTCTGCTACTCAGAAGCTTCTATTTCGAACAATTTCAGGCATTAAAATGACTCTAAACACACTTATTTTAGTTCCAAACGTGATAAATCACATGCAATAGTCATTTACAGTCAAAAAATGAAACATTAAAAAATTACCATTTCTGACTATCTGGAGAAAGTTCGACAGGTCCCGGGTCATCGTTTTTCATCAGAAAATATATTTTTTGGACTGTAGAAAAATTGATTGAAAATGTCTTTTGGATTGTGCCTCATGTTGAATAGCTACTTTTTAAAGCCTCAATGTGACCAAAATTGCCATTTTTACTGACTTTTTCTGCTACTCAGAAGCTTCTATTTCGAACAATTTCAGGCATTAAAATGACTCTAAACACACTTATTTTAGTTCCAAACGTGATAATTCACATGCAATAGTCATTGACAGTCACAAAAAGAAGCATTAAAAAATTACCATTTCTGACCATCTGGAGAAAGTTCGACAGGTCACGGGTCATCGTTTTTCATCAGAAAATTGAATTTTTGGACTGTAGAAAAATTGATTCAAAATATCATTTGGTTGGTGCCTCATGGTGAATAACTTCTTTTTGAAGCCTCAATGTGACCAAAATTCCCATTTTTACAGACTTGTTCTCCTACTCAGAAGCTTCTATTTCAACCAATTTCAGGCATTAAAATGACTCTAAACACACTTATTTTAGTTCCAAACGTGATAATTCACATGCAATTGTCATTTACAGTCAAAAAACTTAACATTAAAAAACTTACCATTTCTGACCATCTGGAGAAAGTTCGACAGGTCACGGCTCATTGTTTTTCATCAGAAAATGTATTTTTTGGATTGTAGAAAAATTGATTGAAAATGTCTTTTGGATTGTGCCTCATGTTAAATAACTACTTTTTAAAGCCTCAATGTGACCAAAATTGCCATTTTTACAGACTTTTTCTGCTACTCAGAAGCTTCTATTTCAAACAATTTCAGGCATTAAAATGACTCTAAACACACTTATTTTAGTTCCAAACGTTATAATTCACATGCAATAGTCATTTACAGTCAAAAAATGAAACATTAAAAAATTACCATTTCTGACCATCTGGAGAAAGTTCGACAGGTCACGGGTCATCGTTTTTCATCAGAAAATAGATTTTTTGGACTGTAGAAAAATTGATTGAAAATGTCTTTTGGATTGTGCCTCATGTTGAATAACTACTTTTTAAAGCCTCAATGTGACCAAAATTGCCATTTTTACAGACTTTTTCTGCTACTCAGAAGCTTCTATTTCGAACAATTTCAGGCATTAAAATGACTCTAAACACACTTATTTTAGTTCCAAACGTGATAATTCACATGCAATAGTCATTTACAGTCAAAATATTAAACATTAAAAGAATTACCATTTCTGACCATCTGGAGAAAGTTCGACAGGTCACGGGTTATCGTTTTTCATCAGAAAATTGATTTTTTGGACTGTAGAAAAATTGATTGAAAATGTCTTTTGGATTGTGCCTCAGGTTGAATAACTACTTTTTAAAGCCTCAATGTGACCAAAATTGCCATTTTTACAGACTTTTTCTCCTACTCAGAAGCTTCTATTTCGACCAATTTCAGGCATTAAAATGACTCTAAACACACTTATTTTAGTTCCAAACGTGATAATTCACATGCAATAGTCATTTACAGTCAAAAAATTAAACATTAAAAAATTACCATTTCTGACCATCTGGAGAAAGTTCGACAGGTCACGGGTCATAATATTTCATCAGAAAATTGAGTTTTTTTGTACAGTAGAAACATTGATTCAAAATGTCACTTGGATTGCGCCTCATGTTGAATAACTACTTTTTAAAGCCTCTATGTGACCAAAAGTGCCATTTTTATAGACTTTTACTCTTACTCAGAAGCTTCTATTTCGACCAATTTCAGGCATTAAAATGACTCTAAACACACTTATTTTAGTTCCAAAAGTGATAATTCACATGCAATAGTCATTTACAGTCAAAAAATTTAACATTAAAAAAATTACCATTTCTGACCATCTGGAGAAAGTTCGACAGGTCACGGGTTATCGTTTTTCATCAGAAAATTGATTTTTTGGACTGTAGAAAAATTGATTGAAAATGTCTTTTGGATTGTGCCTCATGTTGAATAACTACTTTTTAAAGCCTCAATGTGACCAAAATTGCCATTTTTACAGACTTTTTCTCCTACTCAGAAGCTTCTATTTCGACCAATTTCAGGCATTAAAATGACTCTAAACACGCTTATTTTAGTTCCAAACGTGATAACTCACATGCAATTGTCATATACAGTCAAAAAACTTAACATTAAAAAATTACCATTTCTGACCATCTGGAGAAAGTTAGACAGGTCACGGCTCATTGTTTTTCATCAGAAAATGTATTTTTTGGGACTGTAGAAAAATTGATTCAAAATGTCATTTGGATTGTGCCTCATGTTGAATAACTACTTTTTAAAGCTTCAATGTGACCAAAATTGCAAGTTTTTACAGACTTTTTCTCGTACTCAAAAGCTTCTATTTCGACCAATTTCAGGCATTAAAATGACTCTAAACACACTAATTTTATTTCCAAACGTGATAATTCACATGCAATTGTCATTGACAGTCAAAAAATTAAACATTAAAAAATTTCCATTACTGACCATCTGGAGAAAGTTCGAAAAGTCACGGGTCATCGTTTTTCATCAGAAAATTGATTTTTTGGACTGTAGAAAAATTGAATGAAAATGTCTTTTGGATTGTGCCTCATGTTGAATAACTAATTTTTAAAGCCTCAATGTGACCAAAATTGCCATTTTTACAGACTTTTTCTGCTACTCAGAAGCTTCTATTTCGAACAATTTCAGGCATTAAAATGACTCTAAACACACTTATTTTAGTTCCAAACGTGATAAATCACATGCAATAGTCATTTACAGTCAAAAAATGAAACATTAAAAAATTACCATTTCTGACCATCTGGAGAAAGTTCGACAGGTCCCGGGTCATCGTTGGTCATAAGAAAATAGATTTTTTGGACTGTAGAAAAATTGATTGAAAATGTCTTTTGGATTGTGCCTCATGTTGAATAACTACTTTTTAAAGCCTCAATGTGACCAAAATTGCCATTTTTACAGACTTTTTCTGCTACTCAGAAGCTTCTATTTCGAACAATTTCAGGCATTAAAATGACTCTAAACACACTTATTTTAGTTCCAAACATGATAATTCACATGCAATAGTCATTGACAGTCACAAAAAGAAGCATTAAAAAATTACCATTTCTGACCATCTGGAGAAAGTTCGACAGGTCTCGGGTCATCGTTTTTCATCAGAAAATTGAATTTTTGGACTGTAGAAAAATTGATTCAAAATATCATTTGGTTGGTGCCTCATGTTGAATAACTTCTTTTTGAAGCCTCAATGTGACCAAAATTCCCATTTTTACAGACTTTTTCTCCTACTCAGAAGCTTCTATTTCAACCAATTTCAGGCATTAAAATGACTCTAAACACACTTATTTTAGTTCCAAACGTGATAATTCACATGCAATTGTCATTTACAGTCAAAAAACTTAACATTAAAAATTTACCATTTCTGACCATCTGGAGAAAGTTCGACAGGTCACGGCTCATTGTTTTTCATCAGAAAATGTATTTGTTTGGACTGTAGAAAAATTGATTCAAAATGTCATTTGGATCGTGCCTCATGTTGAATAACTACTTTTTAAAGCTTCAATGTGACCAAAATTGCCATTTTTACAGACTTTTTCTCATACTCAAAAGCTTCTATTTCAACCAATTTCAGGCATTAAAATGAGTCTAAACACAATTATTTTAGCTCCAAGAGTTCTAATTCACATGCAATGTTCATTTACAGTCAAAAAATGAAACATAAAAAAATTACCATTTCTGACCATCTGGAGAAAGTTCGACAGGTCACGGGTCATAATATTTCATCAGAAAATTGAGTTTTTTTGTACAGTAGAAAAATTGATTCAAAATGTCACTTGGATTGCGCCTCATGTTGAATAACTACTTTTTAAAGCCTCAATGTGACCAAAAGTGCCATTTTTATAGACTTTTACTCTTACTCAGAAGCTTCTATTTCGACCAATTTCAGGCATTAAAATGACTCTAAACACACTTATTTTAGTTCCAAAAGTGATAATTCACATGCAATAGTCATTTACAGTCAAAAAATTAAACATTAAAAAAATTACCATTTCTGACCATCTGGAGAAAGTTCGACAGGTCACGGGTCATCGTTTTTCATCAGAAAATTGATTTTTTGGACTGTAGAAAAATTGATTGAAAATGTCTTTTGGATTGTGCCTCATGTTGAATAACTACTTTTTAAAGCCTCAATGTGACCAAAATTGCCATTTTTACAGACTTTTTCTGCTACTCAGAAGCTTCTATTTCGAACAATTTCAGGCATTAAAATGACTCTAAACACACTTATTTTAGTTCCAAACGTGATAATTCACATGCAATAGTCATTTACAGTCAAAATATTAAACATTAAAAAAATTACCATTTCTGACCATCTGGAGAAAGTTCGACAGGTCACGGGGCATCGTTTTCCATCAGAAAATTGATTTTTTGGACTGTAGAAAAATTGATTGAAAATGTCTTTCGGTTAGTGCCTCATGTTGAATAACTACTTTTTAAAGCCTCAATGTGACCAAAATTGCCATTTTTACAGACTTTTTCTCCTACTCAGAAGCTTCTATTTCGACCAATTTCAGGCATTAAAATGACTCTAAACACACTTATTTTAGTTCTAAACGTGATAATTCACATGCAATAGTCATTTACAGTCAAAAAATTAAACATTAAAAAATTACCATTTCTGACCATCTGGAGATAGTTCGACAGGTCACGGGTCATCGTTTTTCATCAGAAAATTGATTTTTTTGATTGTAGAAAAATTGATTGAAAATGTCTTTCGGATTGTGCCTCATGTTGAATAACTACTTTTTAAAGCCTCAATGTGACCAAAATTGCCATTTTTACACACTTTTTCTGCTACTCAGAAGCTTCTATTTCGAACAATTTCAGGCATTAAAATGACTCTAAACACAATTATTTTTGTTCCAAACGTGATAATTCACATGCAATTGTCATTTACAGTCAAAAAATGAAACATTAAAAAATTTCCATTACTGACCATCTGGAGAAAGTTCGAAAAGTCACAGGTCATCGTTTTTCATCAGAAAATTGATTTTTTGGACTGTAGAAAAATTGATTGAAAATGTCTTTTGGATTGGGCCTCATGTTGAATAACTACTTTTTAAAGCTTCAATGTGACCAAAATTGCCAGTTTTTACAGACTTTTTCTCGTACTCAAAAGCTTCTATTTCGACCAATTTCAGGCATTAAAATGACTCTAAACACACTAATTTTATTTCCAAACGTGATAATTCACATGCAATTGTCATTTACAGACAAAAAATTAAACATTAAAAAATTTCCATTACTGACCATCTGGAGAAAGTTCGAAAAGTCACGGGTCATCGTTTTTCATCAGAAAATTGATTTTTTGGATTGTAGAAAAATTGGTTGAAAATGTCTTTTGGATTGTGCCTCATGTTGAATAACTACTTTTTAAAGCCTCAATGTGACCAGAATTGCCATTTTTACAGACTTTTTCTGCTACTCAGAAGCTTCTATTTCGAACAATTTCAGGCATTAAAATGACTCTAAACACACTTATTTTAGTTCCAAACGTGATAAATCACATGCAATAGTCATTTACAGTCAAAAAATGAAACATTAAAAAATTACCATTTCTGACTATCTGGAGAAAGTTCGACAGGTCCCGGGTCATCGTTTTTCATCAGAAAATTGATTTTTTGGACTGTAGAAAAATTGTTTGAAAATGTCTTTTGGATTGTGCCTCATGTTGAATAACTAATTTTTAAAGCCTCAATGTGACCAAAATTGCCATTTTTACAGACTTTTTCTCGTACTCAGAAGCTTCTATTTCGAACAATTTCAGGCATTAAAATGACTCTAAACACAATTATTTTTGTTCCAAACGTGATAATTCACATGCAATTGTCATTTACAGTCAAAAAATGAAACATTAAAAAATTTCCATTACTGACCATCTGGAGAAAGTTCGAAAAGTCACGGGTCATCGTTTTTCATCAGAAAATTGATTTTTTGGACTGTAGAAAAATTGATTGAAATTGTCTTTTGGGTTGTGCCTCATGTTGAATAACTACTTTTTAAAGCTTCAATGTGACCAAAATTGCCAGTTTTTACAGACTTTTTCTCGTACTCAAAAGCTTCTATTTCGACCAATTTCAGGCAGTAAAATGACTCTAAACACACTAATTTTATTTCCAAACGTGATAATTCACATGCAATTGTCATTTACAGTCAAAAAATGAAACATAAAAAAATTACCATTTCTGACCATCTGGAGAAAGTTCGACAGGTCACGGGTCATAATATTTCATCAGAAAATTGAGTTTTTTTGTACAGTAGAAAAATTGATTCAAAATGTCACTTGGATTGCGCCTCATGTTGAATAACTACTTTTTAAAGCCTCAATGTGACCAAAAGTGCCATTTTTATAGACTTTTACTCTTACTCAGAAGCTTCTATTTCGACCAATTTCAGGCATTAAAATGACTCTAAACACACTTATTTTAGTTCCAAAAGTGATAATTCACATGCAATAGTCATTTACAGTCAAAAAATTAAACATTAAAAAAATTACCATTTCTGACCATCTGGAGAAAGTTCGACAGGTCACGGGTCATCGTTTTTCATCAGAAAATTGATTTTTTGGACTGTAGAAAAATTGATTGAAAATGTCTTTTGGATTGTGCCTCATGTTGAATAACTACTTTTTAAAGCCTCAATGTGACCAAAATTGACATTTTTACAGACTTTTTCTGCTACTCAGAAGCTTCTATTTCGAACAATTTCAGGCATTAAAATGACTCTAAACACACTTATTTTAGTTCCAAACGTGATAATTCACATGCAATAGTCATTTACAGTCAAAATATTAAACATTAAAAAAATTACCATTTCTGACCATCTGGAGAAAGTTCGACAGGTCACGGGGCATCGTTTTCCATCAGAAAATTGATTTTTTGGACTGTAGAAAAATTGATTGAAAATGTCTTTCGGTTAGTGCCTCATGTTGAATAACTACTTTTTAAAGCCTCAATGTGACCAAAATTGCCATTTTTACAGACTTTTTCTCCTACTCAGAAGCTTCTATTTCGACCAATTTCAGGCATTAAAATGACTCTAAACACACTTATTTTAGTTCTAAACGTGATAATTCACATGCAATAGTCATTTACAGTCAAAAAATTAAACATTAAAAAGTTACCATTTCTGACCATCTGGAGATAGTTCGACAGGTCACGGGTCATCGTTTTTCATCAGAAAATTGATTTTTTGGATTGTAGAAAAATTGATTGAAAATGTCTTTCGGATTGTGCCTCATGTTGAATAACTACTTTTTAAAGCCTCAATGTGACCAAAATTGCCATTTTTACACACTTTTTCTGCTACTCAGAAGCTTCTATTTCGAACAATTTCAGGCATTAAAATGACTCTAAACACAATTATTTTTGTTCCAAACGTGATAATTCACATGCAATTGTCATTTACAGTCAAAAAATGAAACATTAAAAAATTTCCATTACTGACCATCTGGAGAAAGTTCGAAAAGTCACGGGTCATCGTTTTTCATCAGAAAATTGATTTTTTGGACTGTAGAAAAATTGATTGAAAATGTCTTTTGGATTGGGCCTCATGTTGAATAACTACTTTTTAAAGCTTCAATGTGACCAAAATTGCCAGTTTTTACAGACTTTTTCTCGTACTCAAAAGCTTCTATTTCGACCAATTTCAGGCATTAAAATGACTCTAAACACACTAATTTTATTTCCAAACGTGATAATTCACATGCAATTGTCATTTACAGTCAAAAAATTAAACATTAAAAAATTTCCATTACTGACCATCTGGAGAAAGTTCGAAAAGTCACGGGTCATCGTTTTTCATCAGAAAATTGATTTTTTGGATTGTAGAAAAATTGGTTGAAAATGTCTTTTGGATTGTGCCTCATGTTGAATAACTACTTTTTGAAGCCTCAATGTGACCAGAATTGCCATTTTTACAGACTTTTTCTGCTACTCAGAAGCTTCTATTTCGAACAATTTCAGGCATTAAAATGACTCTAAACACACTTATTTTAGTTCCAAACGTGATAAATCACATGCAATAGTCATTTACAGTCAAAAAATGAAACATTAAAAAATTACCATTTCTGACTATCTGGAGAAAGTTCGACAGGTCCCGGGTCATCGTTTTTCATCAGAAAATTGATTTTTTGGACTGTAGAAAAATTGTTTGAAAATGTCTTTTGGATTGTGCCTCATGTTGAATAACTAATTTTTAAAGCTTCAATGTGACCAAAATTGCCATTTTTACAGACTTTTTCTCGTACTCAGAAGCTTCTATTTCGAACAATTTCAGGCATTAAAATGACTCTAAACACAATTATTTTTGTTCCAAACGTGATAATTCACATGCAATTGTCATTTACAGTCAAAAAATGAAACATTAAAAAATTTCCATTACTGACCATCTGGAGAAAGTTCGAAAAGTCACGGGTCATCGTTTTTCATCAGAAAATTGATTTTTTGGACTGTAGAAAAATTGATTGAAAATGTCTTTTGGATTGTGCCTCATGTTGAATAACTACTTTTTAAAGCTTCAATGTGACCAAAATTGCCAGTTTTTACAGACTTTTTCTCGTACTCAAAAGCTTCTATTTCGACCAATTTCAGGCAGTAAAATGACTCTAAACACACTAATTTTATTTCCAAACGTGATAATTCACATGCAATTGTCATTTACAGTCAAAAAATTAAACATTAAAAAATTTCCATTACTGACCATCTGGAGAAAGTTCGAAAAGTCACGGGTCATCGTTTTTCATCAGAAAATTGATTTTTTGGACTGTAGAAAAATTGTTTGAAAATGTCTTTTGGATTGTGCCTCATGTTGAATAACTAATTTTTAAAGCCTCAATGTGACCAAAATTGCCATTTTTACAGACTTTTTCTCCTACTCAGAAGCTTCTATTTCGACCAATTTCAGGCATTAAAATGACTCTAAACACACTTATTTTAGTTCCAAACGTGATAATTCACATGCAATAGTCATTTACAGTCAAAAAATGAAACATAAAAAAATTACCATTTCTGACCATCTGGAGAAAGTTCGACAGGTCACGGGTCATCATTTTTCATCAGAAAATAGATGTTTTGGACTGTAGAAAAATTGATTGAAAATGTCTTTTGGATTGTGCCTCATGTTGAATAACTACTTTTTAAAGCTTCAATGTGACCAAAATTGCCATTTTTACAGACTTTTTCTCGTACTCAAAAGCTTCTATTTCGACCAATTTCAGGCATTAAAATGAGTCTAAACACAATTATTTTAGCTCCAAGAGTTCTAATTCACATGCAATGTTGATTTACAGTCAAAAAATTAAACATAAAAAAATTACCATTTCTGACCATCTGGAAAAAGTTCGACAGGTCACGGGTCATAATATTTCATCAGAAAATTGAGTTTTTTTGTACAGTAGAAAAATTGATTCAAAATGTCACTTGGATTGCGCCTCATGTTGAATAACTACATTTTAAAGCCTCAATGTGACCAAAAGTGCCGTTTTTATAGACTTTTACTCTTACTCAGAAGCTTCTATTTCGACCAATTTCAGGCATTAAAATGACTCTAAACACACTTATTTTAGTTCCAAAAGTGATAATTCACATGCAATAGTCATTTACAGTCAAAAAATTAAACATTAAAAAAATTTCCATTTCTGACCATCTGGAGAAAGTTCGACAGGTCACGGGTCATCAATTTCCATCAGAAAATTGATTTTTTGGACTGTAGAAAAATTGATTGAAAATGTCTTTTGGATTGTGCCTCATGTTGAATAACTACTTTTTAAAGCCTCAATGTGACCAAAATTGCCATTTTTACAGACTTTTTCTGCTACTCAGAAGCTTCTATTTCGAACAATTTCAGGCATTAAAATGACTCTAAACACACTTATTTTAGTTCCAAACGTGATAATTCACATGCAATTGTCATATACAGTCAAAAAATGAAACATTAAAAAATTTCCATTACTGACCATCTGGAAAAAGTTCGAAAAGTCACGGGTCATCGTTTTTCATCAGAAAATTGATTTTTTGGACTGTAGAAAAATTGATTGAAAATGTCTTTTGGATTGTGCCTCATGTTGAATAACTACTTTTTAAAGCCTCAATGTGACCAAAATTGCCATTTTTACAGACTTTTTCTCCTACTCAGAAGCTTCTATTTCGACCAAATTCAGGCATTAAAATGACTCTAAACACACTTATTTTAGTTCCAAACGTGATAATTCACATGCAATAGTAATTTACAGTCAAAAAATGAAACATTAAAAAATTACCATTTCTGACCATCTGGAGAAAGTTCGACAGGTCACGGGTCATCGTTTTTCATCAGAAAATTGATTTTTTGGATTGTAGAAAAATTGATTAAAAATGTCTTTCGGATTGTGCCTCATGTTGAATAACTACTTTTTAAAGCCTCAATGTGACCAAAATTGCCATTTTTACAGACTTTTTCTGCTACTCAGAAGCTTCTATTTCAAACAATTTCAGGCATTAAAATGACTCTAAACACACTTATTTTAGTTCCAAACGTGATAATTCACATGCAATAGTCATTTACAGTCAAAAAATGAAACATTAAAAAATTACCATTTCTGACCATCTGGAGAAAGTTTGACAGGTCGCGGGTCATCGTTTTTCATCAGAAAATAGATTTTGTAGATTGTAGAAAAATTGATTGAAAATGTCTTTTGGATTGTGCCTCATGTTGAATAACTACTTTTTAAAGCCTCAATGTGACCAAAATTGCCATTTTTACAGACTTTTCCTGCTACTCAGATGCTTCTATTTCGACCAATTTCAGGCATTAAAATGAGTCTAAACACAATTATTTTAGCTCCAAGAGTTCTAATTCACATGCAATGTTCATTTACAGTCAAAAAATTAAACATAAAAAAATTACCATTTCTGACCATCTGGAGAAAGTTCAACAGGTCACGGCTCATTGTTTTTCATCAGAAAATAGATTTTTTGGACTGTAGAAAAATTGATTGAAAATGTCTTTTGGATTGCGCCTCATGTTGAATAGCTACTTTTTAAAGCCTCAATGTGACCAAAATTGCCATTTTTACAGACTTTTTCTGCTACTCAGAAGCTTCTATTTCGAACAATTTCAGGCATTAAAATGACTCTAAACACACCTATTTTAGTTCCCAACGTGATAATTCACATGCAATAGTCATTGACAGTAACAAAAAGAAGCATTAAAAAATTACCATTTCTGACCATCTGGATAAAGTTCGACAGGTCACGGCTCATTGTTTTTCATCAGAAAATATATTTTTGGGGACTGTAGAAAAATTGATTCAAAATGTCATTTGGATTGTGCCTCATGTTGAATAACTACTTTTTAAAGCTTCAATGTGACCAAAATTGCCAGTTTTTACAAACTTTTTCTCATACTCAAAAGCTTCTTTTTCGACCAATTTCAGGCATTAAAATGACTCTATACACACTTATTTTAGTTCCAAACGTGATAATTCACATGCAATAGTCATTTACAGTCAAAAAATTAAACATTAAAAAATTACCATTTCTGACCATCTGGAGAAAGTTCGACAGGTCACGGGTCATCGTTTTTCATCAGAAAATTGATTTTTTGGATTGTAGAAAATTTGGTTGAAAATGTCTTTTGGATTGTGCCTCATGTTGAATAACTGTTTTTTAAAGCCTCAATGTGACCAAAATTGCCATTTTTACAGACTTTTTCTGCTACTCAGAAGCTTCTATTTTGAACAATTTCAGGCATTAAAATGACTCTAAACACACTTATTTTAGTTCCAAACGTGATAAATCACATGCAATAGTCATTTACAGTCAAAAAATGAAACATTAAAAAATTACCATTTCTGACTATCTGGAGAAAGTTCGACAGGTCACGGGTCATCGTTTTTCATCAGAAAATAGATTTTTTTGACTGTAGAAAAATTGATTGAAAATGTCTTTTGGATTGTGCCTCATGTTGAATAGCTACTTTTTAAAGCCTCAATGTGACCAAAATTGCCATTTTTACAGACTTTTTCTGCTACTCAGAAGCTTCTATTTCGAACAATTTCAGGCATTAAAATGACTCTAAACACACCTATTTTAGTTCCAAACGTGATAATTCACATGCAATAGTCATTGACAGTAACAAAAAGAAGCATTAAAAAATTACCATTTCTGACCATCTGGATAAAGTTCGACAGGTCACGGCTCATTGTTTTTCATCAGAAAATGTATTTTTTGGGACTGTAGAAAAATTGATTCAAAATGTCATTTGGATTGTGCCTCATGTTGAATAACTACTTTTTAAAGCTTCAATGTGACCAAAATTGCCAGTTTTTACAAACTTTTTCTCGTACTCAAAAGCTTCTTTTTCGACCAATTTCAGGCATTAAAATGACTCTAAACACAATTATTTTTGTTCCAAACGTGATAATTCACATGCAATTGTCATTTACAGTCAAAAAATGAAACATTAAAAAATTTCCATTACTGACCATCTGGAGAAAGTTCGAAAAGTCACGGGTCATCGTTTTTCATCACAAAATTGATTTTTTGGACTGTAGAAAAATTGTTTGAAAATGTCTTTTGGATTGTGCCTCATGTTGAATAACTACTTTTTAAAGCCTCAATGTGACCAAAATTGCCATTTTTACAGACTTTTTCTCCTACTCAGAAGCTTCTATTTCGACCAATTTCAGGCATTAAAATGACTCTAAACACACTTATTTTAGTTCCAAACGTGATAATTCACATGCAATAGTCATTTACAGTCAAAAAATTAAACATTAAAAAATTACCATTTCTGACCATCTGGAGAAAGTTCGACAGGTCACGGGTCATCGTTTTTCATCAGAAAATTGATTTTTTGGATTGTAGAAAAATTGATTGAAAATGTCTTTTGGATTGTGCCTCATGTTGAATAACTACTTTTTAAAGCCTCAATGTGACCAAAATTGCCATTTTTACAGACTTTTCCTGCTACTCAGATGCTTCTATTTCGACCAATTTCAGGCATTAAAATGAGTCTAAACACAATTATTTTAGCTCCAAGAGTTCTAATTCACATGCAATGTTCATTTACAGTCAAAAAATTAAACATGAAAAAATTACCATTTCTGACTATCTGGAGAAAGTTCGACAGGTCACGGGTCATCGTTTTTCATCAGAAAATAGATTTTTTTGACTGTAGAAAAATTGATTGAAAATGTCTTTTGGATTGTGCCTCATGTTGAATAGCTACTTTTTAAAGCCTCAATGTGACCAAAATTGCCATTTTTACAGACTTTTTCTGCTTCTCAGAAGCTTCTATTTCGAACAATTTCAGGCATTAAAATGACTCTAAACACACCTATTTTAGTTCCAAACGTGATAATTCACATGCAATAGTCATTGACAGTAACAAAAAGAAGCATTAAAAAAATACCATTTCTGACCATCTGGATAAAGTTCGACAGGTCACGGCTCATTGTTTTTCATCAGAAAATGTATTTTTTGAGACTGTAGAAAAATTGATTCAAAATGTCATTTGGATTGTGCCTCATGTTGAATAACTACTTTTTAAAGCTTCAATGTGACCAAAATTGCCAGTTTTTACAAACTTTTTCTCGTACTCAAAAGCTTCTTTTTCGACCAATTTCAGGCATTAAAATGACTCTAAACACAATTATTTTTGTTCCAAACGTGATAATTCACATGCAATTGTCATTTACAGTCAAAAAATTAAACATTAAAAAATTACCATTTCTGACCATCTGGAGAAAGTTCGACAGGTCACGGGTCATCGTTTTTCATCACAAAATTGATTTTTTGGATTGTAGAAAAATTGATTGAAAATGTCTTTTGGATTGTGCCTCATGTTGAATAACTACTTTTTAAAGCCTCAATGTGACCAAAATTGCCATTTTTACATACTTTTTCTGCTACTCAGAAGCTTCTTTTTCGAGCAATTTCAGGCATTAAAATGACTCTAAACACACTTATTTTAGTTCCAAACATTATAATTCACATGCAATAGTCATTTACAGTCAAAAAATGAAACATTAAAAAATTACCATTTCTGACCATCTGGAGAAAGTTCGACAGGTCACGGGTCATCGTTTTTCATCAGAAAATAGATTTTTTGGACTGTAGAAAAATTGATTGAAAATGTCTTTTGGATTGTGCCTCATGTTGAATAACTACTTTTTAAAGCTTCAATGTGACCAAAATTGCCATTTTTACAGACTTTTTCTCATACTCAAAAGTTTCTATTTCGACCAATTTCAGGCATTAAAATGAGTCTAAACACAATTATTTTAGCTCCAAGAGTCCTAATTCACATGCAGTGTTCATTTACAGTCAAAAAATTAAACATAAAAAAATTTCCATTACTGACCATCTGGAGAAAGTTCGAAAAGTCACGGGTCATCGTTTTTCATCACAAAATTGATTTTTTGGACTGTAGAAAAATTGTTTGAAAATGTCTTTTGGATTGTGCCTCATGTTGAATAACTACTTTTTAAAGCCTCAATGTGACCAAAATTGCCATTTTTACAGACTTTTTCTGCTACTCAGAAGCTTCTATTTTGAACAATTTCAGGCATTAAAATGACTCTAAACACACTTATTTTAGTTCCAAACGTGATAAATCACATGCAATAGTCATTTACAGTCAAAAAATGAAACATTAAAAAATTACCATTTCTGACTATCTGGAGAAAGTTCGACAGGTCACGGGTCATCGTTTTTCATCGGAAAATAGATTTTTTTGACTGTAGAAAAATTGATTGAAAATGTCTTTTGGATTGTGCCTCATGTTGAATAGCTACTTTTTAAAGCCTCAATGTGACCAAAATTGCCATTTTTACAGACTTTTTCTGCTACTCAGAAGCTTCTATTTCGAACAATTTCAGGCATTAAAATGACTCTAAACACACCTATTTTAGTTCCAAACGTGATAATTCACATGCAATAGTCATTGACAGTAACAAAAAGAAGCATTAAAAAATTACCATTTCTGACCATCTGGATAAAGTTCGACAGGTCACGGCTCATTGTTTTTCATCAGAAAATGTATTTTTTGGGACTGTAGAAAAATTGATTCAAAATGTCATTTGGATTGTGCCTCATGTTGAATAACTACTTTTTAAAGCTTCAATGTGACCAAAATTGCCAGTTTTTACAAACTTTTTCTCGTACTCAAAAGCTTCTTTTTCGACCAATTTCAGGCATTAAAATGACTCTAAACACAATTATTTTTGTTCCAAACGTGATAATTCACATGCAATTGTCATTTACAGTCAAAAAATGAAACATTAAAAAATTTCCATTACTGACCATCTGGAGAAAGTTCGAAAAGTCACGG
This sequence comes from Triturus cristatus, assembly GCF_964204655.1. Lineage (NCBI taxonomy): Eukaryota > Metazoa > Chordata > Amphibia > Caudata > Salamandridae > Triturus > Triturus cristatus. Next base: position 956,529,586 of record NC_140593.1, on the reverse strand, counting down.
GTCATCGTTTTTCATCACAAAATTGATTTTTTGGACTGTAGAAAAATTGTTTGAAAATGTCTTTTGGATTGTGCCTCATGTTGAATAACTACTTTTTAAAGCCTCAATGTGACCAAAATTGCCATTTTTACAGACTTTTTCTCCTACTCAGAAGCCTCTATTTCGACCAATTTCAGGCATTAAAATGACTCTAAACACACTTATTTTAGTTCCAAACGTGATAATTCACATGCAATAGTCATTTACAGTCAAAAAATTAAACATTAAAAAATTACCATTTCTGACCATCTGGAGAAAGTTCGACAGGTCACGGGTCATCGTTTTTCATCAGAAAATTGATTTTTTGGATTGTAGAAAAATTGATTGAAAATGTCTTTTGGATTGTGCCTCATGTTGAATAACTACTTTTTAAAGCCTCAATGTGACCAAAATTGCCATTTTTACAGACTTTTTCTGCTACTCAGAAGCTTCTTTTTCGAGCAATTTCAGGCATTAAAATGACTCTAAACACACTTATTTTAGTTCCAAACATTATAATTCACATGCAATAGTCATTTACAGTCAAAAAATGAAACATTAAAAAATTACCATTTCTGACCATCTGGAGAAAGTTCGACAGGTCACGGGTCATCGTTTTTCATCAGAAAATAGATTTTTTGGACTGTAGAAAAATTGATTGAAAATGTCTTTTGGATTGTGCCTCATGTTGAATAACTACTTTTTAAAGCTTCAATGTGACCAAAATTGCCATTTTTACAGACTTTTTCTCATACTCAAAAGTTTCTATTTCGACCAATTTCAGGCATTAAAATGAGTCTAAACACAATTATTTTAGCTCCAAGAGTCCTAATTCACATGCAGTGTTCATTTACAGTCAAAAAATTAAACATAAAAAAATTACCATTTCTGACCATCTGGAGAAAGTTCGACAGGTCACGGGTCATAATATTTCATCAGAAAATTGAGTTTTTTTGTACAGTAGAAAAATTGATTCAAAATGTCACTTGGATTGCACCTCATGTTGAATAACTACTTTTTAAAGCCTCAATGTGACCAAAATTGCCATTTTTACAGACTTTTTCTCCTACTCAGAAGCTTCTATTTCAACCAATTTCAGGCATTAAAATGACTCTAAACACACTTATTTTAGTTCCAAACGTGATAATTCACATGCAATAGTCATTAACAGTCAAAAAACTAAACATTAAAAAAATTACAATTTCTGACCATCTGGAGAAAGTTCGACAGGTCACGGGTCATCGTTTTTCATCAGAAAATTGATTTTTTGGATTGTAGAAAAATTGGTTGAAAATGTCTTTTGGATTGTGCCTCATGTTGAATAACTACTTTTTAAAGCCTCAATGTGACCAAAATTGCCATTTTTACTGACTTTTTCTGCTACTCAGAAGCTTCTATTTCGAACAATTTCAGGCATTAAAATGACTCTAAACACACTTATTTTAGTTCCAAACGTGATAATTCACATGCAATAGTCATTGACAGTCACAAAAAGAAGCATTAAAAAATTACCATTTCTGACCATCTGGAGAAAGTTCGACAGGTCTCGGGTCATCGTTTTTCATCAGAAAATTGAATTTTTGGACTGTAGAAAAATTGATTCAAAATATCATTTGGTTGGTGCCTCATGTTGAATAACTTCTTTTTGAAGCCTCAATGTGACCAAAATTCCCATTTTTACAGACTTTTTCTCCTACTCAGAAGCTTCTATTTCAACCAATTTCAGGCATTAAAATGACTCTAAACACACTTATTTTAGTTCCAAACGTGATAATTCACATGCAATTGTCATTTACAGTCAAAAAACTTAACATTAAAAAATTACCATTTCTGACCATCTGGAGAAAGTTCGACAGGTCACGGCTCATTGTTTTTCATCAGAAAATGTATTTGTTTGGACTGTAGAAAAATTGATTCAAAATGTCATTTGGATCGTGCCTCATGTTGAATAACTACTTTTTAAAGCTTCAATGTGACCAAAATTGCCATTTTTACAGACTTTTTCTCATACTCAAAAGCTTCTATTTCAACCAATTTCAGGCATTAAAATGAGTCTAAACACAATTATGTTAGCTCCAAGAGTTCTAATTCACATGCAATGTTCATTTACAGTCAAAAAATGAAACATAAAAAAATTACCATTTCTGACCATCTGGAGAAAGTTCGACAGGTCACGGGTCATAATATTTCATCAGAAAATTGAGTTTTTTTGTACAGTAGAAAAATTGATTCAAAATGTCACTTGGATTGCGCCTCATGTTGAATAACTACTTTTTAAAGCCTCAATGTGACCAAAAGTGCCATTTTTATAGCCTTTTACTCTTACTCAGAAGCTTCTATTTCGACCAATTTCAGGCATTAAAATGACTCTAAACACACTTATTTTAGTTCCAAAAGTGATAATTCACATGCAATAGTCATTTACAGTCAAAAAATTAAACATTAAAAAAATTACCATTTCTGACCATCTGGAGAAAGTTCGACAGGTCACGGGTCATCAATTTCCATCAGAAAATTGATTTTTTGGACTGTAGAAAAATTGATTGAAAATGTCTTTTGGATTGTGCCTCATGTTGAATAACTACTTTTTAAAGCCTCAATGTGACCAAAATTGCCATTTTTACAGACTTTTTCTGCTACTCAGAAGCTTCTATTTCGAACAATTTCAGGCATTAAAATGACTCTAAACACACTTATTTTAGTTCCAAACGTGATAATTCACATGCAATAGTCATTTACAGTCAAAATATTAAACATTAAAAAAATTACCATTTCTGACCATCTGGAGAAAGTTCAACAGGTCACGGGGCATCGTTTTCCATCAGAAAATTGATTTTTTGGACTGTAGAAAAATTGATTGAAAATGTCTTTCGGTTAGTGCCTCATGTTGAATAACTACTTTTTAAAGCCTCAATGTGACCAAAATTGCCATTTTTACAGACTTTTTCTCCTACTCAGAAGCTTCTATTTCGACCAATTTCAGGCATTAAAATGACTCTAAACACACTTATTTTAGTTCTAAACGTGATAATTCACATGCAATAGTCATTTACAGTCAAAAAATGAAACATTAAAAAATTTCCATTACTGACCATCTGGAGAAAGTTCGAAAAGTCACGGGTCATCGTTTTTCATCAGAAAATTGATTTTTTGGATTGTAGAAAAATTGGTTGAAAATGTCTTTTGGATTGTGCCTCATGTTGAATAACTACTTTTTAAAGCCTCAATGTGACCAGAATTGCCATTTTTACAGACTTTTTCTGCTACTCAGAAGCTTCTATTTCTAACAATTTCAGGCATTAAAATGACTCTAAACACACTTATTTTAGTTCCAAACGTGATAAATCACATGCAATAGTCATTTACAGTCAAAAAATGAAACATTAAAAAATTAACATTTCTGACTATCTGGAGAAAGTTCGACAGGTCCCGGGTCATCGTTTTTCATCAGAAAATTGATTTTTTGGACTGTAGAAAAATTGTTTGAAAATGTCTTTTGGATTGTGCCTCATGTTGAATAACTAATTTTTAAAGCCTCAATGTGACCAAAATTGCCATTTTTACAGACTTTTTCTCGTACTCAGAAGCTTCTATTTCGAACAATTTCAGGCATTAAAATGACTCTAAACACAATTATTTTTGTTCCAAACGTGATAATTCACATGCAATTGTCATTTACAGTCAAAAAATGAAACATTAAAAAATTTCCATTACTGACCATCTGGAGAAAGTTCGAAAAGTCACGGGTCATCGTTTTTCATCAGAAAATTGATTTTTTGGACTGTAGAAAAATTGATTGAAAATGTCTTTTGGATTGTGCCTCATGTTGAATAACTAATTTTTAAAGCCTCAATGTGACCAAAATTGCCATTTTTACAGACTTTTTCTCGTACTCAGAAGCTTCTATTTCGACCAATTTCAGGCATTAAAGCGACTCTAAACACACTTATTTTAGTTCCAAACGTGATAATTCACATGCAATAGTCATTTACAGTCAAAAAATGAAACATTAAAAAATTACCATTTCTGACCATCTGGAGAAAGTTCGACAGGTCACGGGTCATCATTTTTCATCAGAAAATAGATTTTTTGGACTGTAGAAATATTGATTGAAAATGTCTTTTGGATTGTGCCTCATGTTGAATAACTACTTTTTAAAGCTTCAATGTGACCAAAATTGCCATTTTTACAGACTTTTTCTCGTACTCAAAAGCTTCTATTTCGACCAATTTCAGGCATTAAAATGAGTCTAAACACAATTATTTTAGCTCCAAGAGTTCTAATTCACATGCAATGTTGATTTACAGTCAAAAAATTAAACATAAAAAAATTACCATTTCTGACCATCTGGAGAAAGTTCGACAGGTCACGGGTCATAATATTTCATCAGAAAATTGAGTTTTTTTGTACAGTAGAAAAATTGATTCAAAATGTCACTTGGATTGCGCCTCATGTTGAATAACTACTTTTTAAAGCCTCTATGTGACCAAAAGTGCCGTTTTTATAGACTTTTACTCTTACTCAGAAGCTTCTATTTCGACCAATTTCAGGCATTAAAATGACTCTAAACACACTTATTTTAGTTCCAAAAGTGATAATTCACATGCAATTGTCATTTACAGTCAAAAAATTAAACATTAAAAAAATTTCCATTTCTGACCATCTGGAGAAAGTTCGACAGGTCACGGGTCATCAATTTCCATCAGAAAATTGATTTTTTGGACTGTAGAAAAATTGATTGAAAATGTCTTTTGGATTGTGCCTCATGTTGAATAACTACTTTTTAAAGCCTCAATGTGACCAAAATTGCCATTTTTACAGACTTTTTCTGCTACTCAGAAGCTTCTATTTCGAACAATTTCAGGCATTAAAATGACTCTAAACACACTTATTTTAGTTCCAAACGTGATAATTCACATGCAATAGTCATTGACAGTCACAAAAAGAAGCATTAAAAAATTACCATTTCTGACCATCTGGAGAAAGTTCGACAGGTCTCGGGTCATCGTTTTTCATCAGAAAATTGAATTTTTGGACTCTAGAAAAATTGATTCAAAATATCATTTGGTTGGTGCCTCATGTTGAATAACTTCTTTTTGAAGCCTCAATGTGACCAAAATTCCCATTTTTACAGACTTTTTCTCCTACTCAGAAGCTTCTATTTCATCCAATTTCAGGCATTAAAATGACTCTAAACATACTTATTTAATTCCAAACGTGATAATTCACATGCAATTGTCAAAAACAGTCAAAAAATGAAACATTAAAAAATTTCCATTACTGACCATCTGGAGAAAGTTCGAAAAGTCACGGGTCATCGTTTTTCATCAGAAAATTGATTTTTTGGACTGTAGAAAAATTGATTGAAAATGTCTTTTGGATTGTGCCTCATGTTGAATAACTACTTTTTAAAGCCTCAATGTGACCAAAATTGCCATTTTTACAGACTTTTTCTCCTACTCAGAAGCTTCTATTTCGACCAATTTCAGGTATTAAAATGACTCTAAACACACTTTATTTTAGTTCCAAACTTGATAATTCACATGCAATAGTAATTTACAGTCAAAAAATGAAACATTAAAAAATTACCATTTCTGACCATCTGGAGAAAGTTCGACAGGTCACGGGTCATCGTTTTTCATCAGAAAATTGATTTTTTGGATTGTAGAAAAATTGATTGAAAATGTCTTTCGGATTGTGCCTCATGTTGAATAACTACTTTTTAAAGCCTCAATGTGACCAAAATTGCCATTTTTACAGACTTTTTCTGCTACTCAGAAGCTTCTATTTCAAACAATTTCAGGCATTAAAATGACTCTAAACACACTTATTTTAGTTCCAAACGTGATAATTCACATGCAATAGTCATTTACAGTCAAAAAATGAAACATTAAAAAATTACCATTTCTGACCATCTGGAGAAAGTTTGACAGGTCGCGGGTCATCGTTTTTCATCAGAAAATAGATTTTGTAGACTGTAGAAAAATTGATTGAAAATGTCTTTTGGATTGTGCCTCATGTTGAATAACTACTTTTTAAAGCCTCAATGTGACCAAAATTGCCATTTTTACAGACTTTTCCTGCTACTCAGATGCTTCTATTTCGACCAATTTCAGGCATTAAAATGAGTCTAAACACAATTATTTTAGCTCCAAGAGTTCTAATTCACATGCAATGTTCATTTACAGTCAAAAAATTAAACATAAAAAAATTACCATTTCTGACCATCTGGAGAAAGTTCAACAGGTCACGGCTCATTGTTTTTCATCAGAAAATAGATTTTGTGGACTGTAGAAAAATTGATTGAAAATGTCTTTTGGATTGCGCCTCATGTTGAATAGCTACTTTTTAAAGCCTCAATGTGACCAAAATTGCCATTTTTACAGACTTTTTCTGCTACTCAGAAGCTTCTATTTCGAACAATTTCAGGCATTAAAATGACTCTAAACACACCTATTTTAGTTCCAAACGTGATAATTCACATGCAATAGTCATTGACAGTAACAAAAAGAAGCATTAAAAAATTACCATTTCTGACCATCTGGATAAAGTTCGACAGGTCACGGCTCATTGTTTTTCATCAGAAAATGTATTTTTGGGGACTGTAGAAAAATTGATTCAAAATGTCATTTGGATTGTGCCTCATGTTGAATAACTACTTTTTAAAGCTTCAATGTGACCAAAATTGCCAGTTTTTACAAACTTTTTCTCGTACTCAAAAGCTTCTTTTTCGACCAATTTCAGGCATTAAAATGACTCTATACACACTTATTTTAGTTCCAAACGTGATAATTCACATGCAATAGTCATTTACAGTCAAAAAATTAAACATTAAAAAATTACCATTTCTGACCATCTGGAGAAAGTTCGACAGGTCACGGGTCATCGTTTTTCATCAGAAAATTGATTTTTTGGATTGTAGAAAATCTGGTTGAAAATGTCTTTTGGATTGTGCCTCATGTTGAATAACTACTTTTTAAAGCCTCAATGTGACCAAAATTGCCATTTTTACAGACTTTTTCTGCTACTCAGAAGCTTCTATTTTGAACAATTTCAGGCATTAAAATGACTCTAAACACACTTATTTTAGTTCCAAACGTGATAAATCACATGCAATAGTCATTTACAGTCAAAAAATGAAACATTAAAAAATTACCATTTCTGACTATCTGGAGAAAGTTCGACAGGTCACGGGTCATCGTTTTTCATCAGAAAATAGATTTTTTTGACCGTAGAAAAATTGATTGAAAATGTCTTTTGGATTGTGCCTCATGTTGAATAGCTACTTTTTAAAGCCTCAATGTGACCAAAATTGCCATTTTTACAGACTTTTTCTGCTACTCAGAAGCTTCTATTTCGAACAATTTCAGGCATTAAAATGACTCTAAACACACCTATTTTAGTTCCAAACGTGATAATTCACATGCAATAGTCATTGACAGTAACAAAAAGAAGCATTAAAAAATTACCATTTCTGACCATCTGGATAAAGTTCGACAGGTCACGGCTCATTGTTTTTCATCAGAAAATGTATTTTTTGGGACTGTAGAAAAATTGATTCAAAATGTAATTTGGATTGTGCCTCATGTTGAATAACTACTTTTTAAAGCTTCAATGTGACCAAAATTGCCAGTTTTTACAGACTTTTTCTCGTACTCAAAAGCTTCTTTTTCGACCAATTTCAGGCATTAAAATGACTCTAAACACAATTATTTTTGTTCCAAACGTGAAAATTCATATGCAATTGTCATTTACAGTCAAAAAATGAAACATTAAAAAATGTCCATTACTGACCATCTGGAGAAAGTTCGAAAAGTCACGGGTCATCGTTTTTCATCAGAAAATTGATTTTTTGGACTGTAGAAAAATTGTTTGAAAATGTCTTTTGGATTGTGCCTCATGTTGAATAACTACTTTTTAAAGCCTCAATGTGACCAAAATTGCCATTTTTACAGACTTTTTCTCCTACTCAGAAGCTTCTATTTCGACCAATTTCAGGCATTAAAATGACTCTAAACACACTTATTTTAGTTCCAAACGTGATAATTCACATGCAATAGTCATTTACAGTCAAAAAATTAAACATTAAAAAATTACCATTTCTGACCATCTGGAGAAAGTTCGACAGGTCACGGGTCATCGTTTTTCATCAGAAAATTGATTTTTTGGATGGTAGAAAAATTGATTGAAAATGTCTTTTGGATTGTGCCTCATATTGAATAACTACTTTTTAAAGCCTCAATGTGACCAAAATTGCCATTTTTACAGACTTTTTCTGCTACTCAGAAGCTTCTTTTTCGAGCAATTTCAGGCATTAAAATGACTCTAAACACACTTATTTTAGTTCCAAACATTATAATTCACATGCAATAGTCATTTACAGTCAAAAAATGAAACATTAAAAAATTACCATTTCTGACCATCTGGAGAAAGTTCGAAAAGTCACGGGTCATCGTTTTTCATCAGAAAATAGATTTTTTGGACTGTAGAAAAATTGATTGAAAATGTCTTTTGGCTTGTGCCTCATGTTGAATAACTACTTTTTAAAGCCTCAATGTGACCAAAATTGCCATTTTTACAGACTTTTTCTGCTACTCAGAAGCTTCTATTTCGAACAATTTCAGGCATTAAAATGACTCTAAACACACTTATTTTAGTTCCAAACGTGCTAATTCACATGCAATAGTCATTGACAGTCACAAAAAGAAGCATTAAAAAATTACCATTTCTGACCATCTGGAGAAAGTTCGACAGGTCTCGGGTCATCGTTTTTCATCAGAAAATTGAATTTTTGGACTCTAGAAAAATTGATTCAAAATATCATTTGGTTGGTGCCTCATGTTGAATAACTTCTTTTTGAAGCCTCAATGTGACCAAAATTCCCATTTTTACAGACTTTTTCTCCTACTCAGAAGCTTCTATTTCATCCAATTTCAGGCATTAAAATGACTCTAAACATACTTATTTAATTCCAAACGTGATAATTCACATGCAATTGTCAAAAACAGTCAAAAAATGAAACATTAAAAAATTTCCATTACTGACCATCTGGAGAAAGTTCGAAAAGTCACGGGTCATCGTTTTTCATCAGAAAATTGATTTTTTGGACTGTAGAAAAATTGATTGAAAATGTCTTTTGGCTTGTGCCTCATGTTGAATAACTACTTTTTAAAGCCTCAATGTGACCAAAATTGCCATTTTTACAGACTTTTTCTCCTACTCAGAAGCTTCTATTTCGACCAATTTCAGGCATTAAAATGACTCTAAACACACTTATTTTAGTTCCAAACGTGATAATTCACATGCAATAGTAATTTACAGTCAAAAAATGAAACATTAAAAAATTACCATTTCTGACCATCTGGAGAAAGTTCGACAGGTCACGGGTCATCGTTTTTCATCAGAAAATTGATTTTTTGGATTGTAGAAAAATTGATTGAAAATGTCTTTCGGATTGTGCCTCATGTTGAATAACTACTTTTTAAAGCCTCAATGTGACCAAAATTGCCATTTTTACAGACTTTTTCTGCTACTCAGAAGCTTCTATTTCAAACAATTTCAGGCATTAAAATGACTCTAAACACACTTATTTTAGTTCCAAACGTGATAATTCACATGCAATAGTCATTTACAGTCAAAAAATGAAACATTAAAAAATTACCATTTCTGACCATCTGGAGAAAGTTTGACAGGTCGCGGGTCATCGTTTTTCATCAGAAAATAGATTTTGTAGACTGTAGAAAAATTGATTGAAAATGTCTTTTGAATTGTGCCTCATGTTGAATAACTACTTTTTAAAGCCTCAATGTGACCAAAATTGCCATTTTTACAGACTTTTCCTGCTACTCAGATGCTTCTATTTCGACCAATTTCAGGCATTAAAATGAGTCTAAACACAATTATTTTAGCTCCAAGAGTTCTAATTCACATGCAATGTTCATTTACAGTCAAAAAATTAAACATGAAAAAATTACCATTTCTGACCATCTGGAGAAAGTTCAACAGGTCACGGCTCATTGTTTTTCATCTGAAAATAGATTTTTTGGACTGTAGAAAAATTGATTGAAAATGTCTTTTGGATTGCGCCTCATGTTGAATAGCTACTTTTTAAAGCCTCAATGTGACCAAAATTGCCATTTTTACAGACTTTTTCTGCTACTCAGAAGCTTCTATTTCGAACAATTTCAGGCATTAAAATGACTCTAAACACACCTATTTTAGTTCCAAACGTGATAATTCACATGCAATAGTCATTGACAGTAACAAAAAGAAGCATTAAAAAATTACCATTTCTGACCATCTGGATAAAGTTCGACAGGTCACGGCTCATTGTTTTTCATCAGAAAATGTATTTTTGGGGACTGTAGAAAAATTGATTCAAAATGTCATTTGGATTGTGCCTCATGTTGAATAACTACTTTTTAAAGCTTCAATGTGACCAAAATTGCCAGTTTTTACAAACTTTTTCTCGTACTCAAAAGCTTCTTTTTCGACCAATTTCAGGCATTAAAATGACTCTATACACACTTATTTTAGTTCCAAACGTGATAATTCACATGCAATAGTCATTTACAGTCAAAAAATTAAACATTAAAAAATTACCATTTCTGACCATCTGGAGAAAGTTCGACAGGTCACGGTTCATCGTTTTTCATCAGAAAATTGATTTTTTGGATTGTAGAAAATTTGGTTGAAAATGTCTTTTGGATTGTACCTCATGTTGAATAACTACTTTTTAAAGCCTCAATGTGACCAAAATTGCCATTTTTACAGACTTTTTCTGCTACTCAGAAGCTTCTATTTTGAACAATTTCAGGCATTAAAATGACTCTAAACACACTTATTTTAGTTCCAAACGTGATAAATCACATGCAATAGTCATTTACAGTCAAAAAATGAAACATTAAAAAATTACCATTTCTGACTATCTGGAGAAAGTTCGACAGGTCACGGGTCATCGTTTTTCATCAGAAAATAGATTTTTTTGACTGTAGAAAAATTGATTGAAAATGTCTTTTGGATTGTGCCTCATGTTGAATAGCTACTTTTTAAAGCCTCAATGTGACCAAAATTGCCATTTTTACAGACTTTTTCTGCTACTCAGAAGCTTCTATTTCGAACAATTTCAGGCATTAAAATGACTCTAAACACACCTATTTTAGTTCCAAACGTGATAATTCACATGCAATAGTCATTGACAGTAACAAAAAGAAGCATTAAAAAATTACCATTTCTGACCATCTGGATAAAGTTCGACAGGTCACGGCTCATTGTTTTTCATCAGAAAATGTATTTTTTGGGACTGTAGAAAAATTGATTCAAAATGTCATTTGGATTGTGCCTCATGTTGAATAACTACTTTTTAAAGCTTCAATGTGACCAAAATTGCCAGTTTTTACAAACTTTTTCTCGTACTCAAAAGCTTCTTTTTTGACCAATTTCAGGCATTAAAATGACTCTAAACACAATTATTTTTGTTCCAAACGTGATAATTCACATGCAATTGTCATTTACAGTCAAAAAATGAAACATTAAAAAATTTCCATTACTGACCATCTGGAGAAAGTTCGAAAAGTCACGGGTCATCGTTTTTCATCACAAAATTGATTTTTTGGACTGTAGAAAAATTGTTTGAAAATGTCTTTTGGATTGTGCCTCATGTTGAATAACTACTTTTTAAAGCCTCAATGTGACCAAAATTGCCATTTTTACAGACTTTTTCTCCTACTCAGAAGCTTCTATTTCGACCAATTTCAGGCATTAAAATGACTCTAAACACACTTATTTTAGTTCCAAACGTGATAATTCACATGCAATAGTCATTTACAGTCAAAAAATTAAACATTAAAAAATTACCATTTCTGACCATCTGGAGAAAGTTCGACAGGTCACGGGTCATCGTTTTTCATCAGAAAATTGATTTTTTGGATTGTAGAAAAATTGATTGAAAATGTCTTTTGGATTGTGCCTCATGTTGAATAACTACTTTTTAAAGCCTCAATGTGACCAAAATTGCCATTTTTACAGACTTTTCCTGCTACTCAGATGCTTCTATTTCGACCAATTTCAGGCATTAAAATGAGTCTAAACACAATTATTTTAGCTCCAAGAGTTCTAATTCACATGCAATGTTCATTTACAGTCAAAAAATTAAACATGAAAAAATTACCATTTCTGACTATCTGGAGAAAGTTCGACAGGTCACGGGTCATCGTTTTTCATCAGAAAATAGATTTTTTTGACTGTAGAAAAATTGATTGAAAATGTCTTTTGGATTGTGCCTCATGTTGAATAGCTACTTTTTAAAGCCTCAATGTGACCAAAATTGCCATTTTTACAGACTTTTTCTGCTTCTCAGAAGCTTCTATTTCGAACAATTTCAGGCATTAAAATGACTCTAAACACACCTATTTTAGTTCCAAACGTGATAATTCACATGCAATAGTCATTGACAGTAACAAAAAGAAGCATTAAAAAAATACCATTTCTGACCATCTGGATAAAGTTCGACAGGTCACGGCTCATTGTTTTTCATCAGAAAATGTATTTTTTGAGACTGTAGAAAAATTGATTCAAAATGTCATTTGGATTGTGCCTCATGTTGAATAACTACTTTTTAAAGCTTCAATGTGACCAAAATTGCCAGTTTTTACAAACTTTTTCTCGTACTCAAAAGCTTCTTTTTCGACCAATTTCAGGCATTAAAATGACTCTAAACACAATTATTTTTGTTCCAAACGTGATAATTCACATGCAATTGTCATTTACAGTCAAAAAATTAAACATTAAAAAATTACCATTTCTGACCATCTGGAGAAAGTTCGACAGGTCACGGGTCATCGTTTTTCATCACAAAATTGATTTTTTGGATTGTAGAAAAATTGATTGAAAATGTCTTTTGGATTGTGCCTCATGTTGAATAACTACTTTTTAAAGCCTCAATGTGACCAAAATTGCCATTTTTACATACTTTTTCTGCTACTCAGAAGCTTCTTTTTCGAGCAATTTCAGGCATTAAAATGACTCTAAACACACTTATTTTAGTTCCAAACATTATAATTCACATGCAATAGTCATTTACAGTCAAAAAATGAAACATTAAAAAATTACCATTTCTGACCATCTGGAGAAAGTTCGACAGGTCACGGGTCATCGTTTTTCATCAGAAAATAGATTTTTTGGACTGTAGAAAAATTGATTGAAAATGTCTTTTGGATTGTGCCTCATGTTGAATAACTACTTTTTAAAGCTTCAATGTGACCAAAATTGCCATTTTTACAGACTTTTTCTCATACTCAAAAGTTTCTATTTCGACCAATTTCAGGCATTAAAATGAGTCTAAACACAATTATTTTAGCTCCAAGAGTCCTAATTCACATGCAGTGTTCATTTACAGTCAAAAAATTAAACATAAAAAAATTTCCATTACTGACCATCTGGAGAAAGTTCGAAAAGTCACGGGTCATCGTTTTTCATCACAAAATTGATTTTTTGGACTGTAGAAAAATTGTTTGAAAATGTCTTTTGGATTGTGCCTCATGTTGAATAACTACTTTTTAAAGCCTCAATGTGACCAAAATTGCCATTTTTACAGACTTTTTCTGCTACTCAGAAGCTTCTATTTTGAACAATTTCAGGCATTAAAATGACTCTAAACACACTTATTTTAGTTCCAAACGTGATAAATCACATGCAATAGTCATTTACAGTCAAAAAATGAAACATTAAAAAATTACCATTTCTGACTATCTGGAGAAAGTTCGACAGGTCACGGGTCATCGTTTTTCATCGGAAAATAGATTTTTTTGACTGTAGAAAAATTGATTGAAAATGTCTTTTGGATTGTGCCTCATGTTGAATAGCTACTTTTTAAAGCCTCAATGTGACCAAAATTGCCATTTTTACAGACTTTTTCTGCTACTCAGAAGCTTCTATTTCGAACAATTTCAGGCATTAAAATGACTCTAAACACACCTATTTTAGTTCCAAACGTGATAATTCACATGCAATAGTCATTGACAGTAACAAAAAGAAGCATTAAAAAATTACCATTTCTGACCATCTGGATAAAGTTCGACAGGTCACGGCTCATTGTTTTTCATCAGAAAATGTATTTTTTGGGACTGTAGAAAAATTGATTCAAAATGTCATTTGGATTGTGCCTCATGTTGAATAACTACTTTTTAAAGCTTCAATGTGACCAAAATTGCCAGTTTTTACAAACTTTTTCTCGTACTCAAAAGCTTCTTTTTCGACCAATTTCAGGCATTAAAATGACTCTAAACACAATTATTTTTGTTCCAAACGTGATAATTCACATGCAATTGTCATTTACAGTCAAAAAATGAAACATTAAAAAATTTCCATTACTGACCATCTGGAGAAAGTTCGAAAAGTCACGGGTCATCGTTTTTCATCACAAAATTGATTTTTTGGACTGTAGAAAAATTGTTTGAAAATGTCTTTTGGATTGTGCCTCATGTTGAATAACTACTTTTTAAAGCCTCAATGTGACCAAAATTGCCATTTTTACAGACTTTTTCTCCTACTCAGAAGCCTCTATTTCGACCAATTTCAGGCATTAAAATGACTCTAAACACACTTATTTTAGTTCCAAACGTGATAATTCACATGCAATAGTCATTTACAGTCAAAAAATTAAACATTAAAAAATTACCATTTCTGACCATCTGGAGAAAGTTCGACAGGTCACGGGTCATCGTTTTTCATCAGAAAATTGATTTTTTGGATTGTAGAAAAATTGATTGAAAATGTCTTTTGGATTGTGCCTCATGTTGAATAACTACTTTTTAAAGCCTCAATGTGACCAAAATTGCCATTTTTACAGACTTTTTCTGCTACTCAGAAGCTTCTTTTTCGAGCAATTTCAGGCATTAAAATGACTCTAAACACACTTATTTTAGTTCCAAACATTATAATTCACATGCAATAGTCATTTACAGTCAAAAAATGAAACATTAAAAAATTACCATTTCTGACCATCTGGAGAAAGTTCGACAGGTCACGGGTCATCGTTTTTCATCAGAAAATAGATTTTTTGGACTGTAGAAAAATTGATTGAAAATGTCTTTTGGATTGTGCCTCATGTTGAATAACTACTTTTTAAAGCTTCAATGTGACCAAAATTGCCATTTTTACAGACTTTTTCTCATACTCAAAAGTTTCTATTTCGACCAATTTCAGGCATTAAAATGAGTCTAAACACAATTATTTTAGCTCCAAGAGTCCTAATTCACATGCAGTGTTCATTTACAGTCAAAAAATTAAACATAAAAAAATTACCATTTCTGACCATCTGGAGAAAGTTCGACAGGTCACGGGTCATAATATTTCATCAGAAAATTGAGTTTTTTTGTACAGTAGAAAAATTGATTCAAAATGTCACTTGGATTGCACCTCATGTTGAATAACTACTTTTTAAAGCCTCAATGTGACCAAAATTGCCATTTTTACAGACTTTTTCTCCTACTCAGAAGCTTCTATTTCAACCAATTTCAGGCATTAAAATGACTCTAAACACACTTATTTTAGTTCCAAACGTGATAATTCACATGCAATAGTCATTAACAGTCAAAAAACTAAACATTAAAAAAATTACAATTTCTGACCATCTGGAGAAAGTTCGACAGGTCACGGGTCATCGTTTTTCATCAGAAAATTGATTTTTTGGATTGTAGAAAAATTGGTTGAAAATGTCTTTTGGATTGTGCCTCATGTTGAATAACTACTTTTTAAAGCCTCAATGTGACCAAAATTGCCATTTTTACTGACTTTTTCTGCTACTCAGAAGCTTCTATTTCGAACAATTTCAGGCATTAAAATGACTCTAAACACACTTATTTTAGTTCCAAACGTGATAATTCACATGCAATAGTCATTGACAGTCACAAAAAGAAGCATTAAAAAATTACCATTTCTGACCATCTGGAGAAAGTTCGACAGGTCTCGGGTCATCGTTTTTCATCAGAAAATTGAATTTTTGGACTGTAGAAAAATTGATTCAAAATATCATTTGGTTGGTGCCTCATGTTGAATAACTTCTTTTTGAAGCCTCAATGTGACCAAAATTCCCATTTTTACAGACTTTTTCTCCTACTCAGAAGCTTCTATTTCAACCAATTTCAGGCATTAAAATGACTCTAAACACACTTATTTTAGTTCCAAACGTGATAATTCACATGCAATTGTCATTTACAGTCAAAAAACTTAACATTAAAAAATTACCATTTCTGACCATCTGGAGAAAGTTCGACAGGTCACGGCTCATTGTTTTTCATCAGAAAATGTATTTGTTTGGACTGTAGAAAAATTGATTCAAAATGTCATTTGGATCGTGCCTCATGTTGAATAACTACTTTTTAAAGCTTCAATGTGACCAAAATTGCCATTTTTACAGACTTTTTCTCATACTCAAAAGCTTCTATTTCAACCAATTTCAGGCATTAAAATGAGTCTAAACACAATTATGTTAGCTCCAAGAGTTCTAATTCACATGCAATGTTCATTTACAGTCAAAAAATGAAACATAAAAAAATTACCATTTCTGACCATCTGGAGAAAGTTCGACAGGTCACGGGTCATAATATTTCATCAGAAAATTGAGTTTTTTTGTACAGTAGAAAAATTGATTCAAAATGTCACTTGGATTGCGCCTCATGTTGAATAACTACTTTTTAAAGCCTCAATGTGACCAAAAGTGCCATTTTTATAGCCTTTTACTCTTACTCAGAAGCTTCTATTTCGACCAATTTCAGGCATTAAAATGACTCTAAACACACTTATTTTAGTTCCAAAAGTGATAATTCACATGCAATAGTCATTTACAGTCAAAAAATTAAACATTAAAAAAATTACCATTTCTGACCATCTGGAGAAAGTTCGACAGGTCACGGGTCATCAATTTCCATCAGAAAATTGATTTTTTGGACTGTAGAAAAATTGATTGAAAATGTCTTTTGGATTGTGCCTCATGTTGAATAACTACTTTTTAAAGCCTCAATGTGACCAAAATTGCCATTTTTACAGACTTTTTCTGCTACTCAGAAGCTTCTATTTCGAACAATTTCAGGCATTAAAATGACTCTAAACACACTTATTTTAGTTCCAAACGTGATAATTCACATGCAATAGTCATTTACAGTCAAAATATTAAACATTAAAAAAATTACCATTTCTGACCATCTGGAGAAAGTTCAACAGGTCACGGGGCATCGTTTTCCATCAGAAAATTGATTTTTTGGACTGTAGAAAAATTGATTGAAAATGTCTTTCGGTTAGTGCCTCATGTTGAATAACTACTTTTTAAAGCCTCAATGTGACCAAAATTGCCATTTTTACAGACTTTTTCTCCTACTCAGAAGCTTCTATTTCGACCAATTTCAGGCATTAAAATGACTCTAAACACACTTATTTTAGTTCTAAACGTGATAATTCACATGCAATAGTCATTTACAGTCAAAAAATGAAACATTAAAAAATTTCCATTACTGACCATCTGGAGAAAGTTCGAAAAGTCACGGGTCATCGTTTTTCATCAGAAAATTGATTTTTTGGATTGTAGAAAAATTGGTTGAAAATGTCTTTTGGATTGTGCCTCATGTTGAATAACTACTTTTTAAAGCCTCAATGTGACCAGAATTGCCATTTTTACAGACTTTTTCTGCTACTCAGAAGCTTCTATTTCTAACAATTTCAGGCATTAAAATGACTCTAAACACACTTATTTTAGTTCCAAACGTGATAAATCACATGCAATAGTCATTTACAGTCAAAAAATGAAACATTAAAAAATTAACATTTCTGACTATCTGGAGAAAGTTCGACAGGTCCCGGGTCATCGTTTTTCATCAGAAAATTGATTTTTTGGACTGTAGAAAAATTGTTTGAAAATGTCTTTTGGATTGTGCCTCATGTTGAATAACTAATTTTTAAAGCCTCAATGTGACCAAAATTGCCATTTTTACAGACTTTTTCTCGTACTCAGAAGCTTCTATTTCGAACAATTTCAGGCATTAAAATGACTCTAAACACAATTATTTTTGTTCCAAACGTGATAATTCACATGCAATTGTCATTTACAGTCAAAAAATGAAACATTAAAAAATTTCCATTACTGACCATCTGGAGAAAGTTCGAAAAGTCACGGGTCATCGTTTTTCATCAGAAAATTGATTTTTTGGACTGTAGAAAAATTGATTGAAAATGTCTTTTGGATTGTGCCTCATGTTGAATAACTACTTTTTAAAGCTTCAATGTGACCAAAATTGCCAGTTTTTACAGACTTTTTCTCGTACTCAAAAGCTTCTATTTCGACCAATTTCAGGCATTAAAATGACTCTAAACACACTAATTTTATTTCCAAACGTGATAATTCACATGCAATTGTCATTTACAGTCAAAAAATTAAACATTAAAAAATTTCCATTACTGACCATCTGGAGAAAGTTCGAAAAGTCACGGGTCATCGTTTTTCATCAGAAAATTGATTTTTTGGACTGTAGAAAAATTGTTTGAAAATGTCTTTTGGATTGTGCCTCATGTTGAATAACTAATTTTTAAAGCCTCAATGTGATCAAAATTGCCATTTTTACAGACTTTTTCTCCTACTCAGAAGCTTCTATTTCGACCAATTTCAGGCATTAAAATGACTCTAAACACACTTATTTTAGTTCCAAACGTGATAATTCACATGCAATAGTCATTTACAGTCAAAAAATGAAACATTAAAAAATTACCATTTCTGACCATCTGGAGAAAGTTCGACAGGTCACGGGTCATCATTTTTCATCAGAAAATAGATTTTTTGGACTGTAGAAAAATTGATTGAAAATGTCTTTTGGATTGTGCCTCATGTTGAATAACTACTTTTTAAAGCTTCAATGTGACCAAAATTGCCATTTTTACAGACTTTTTCTCGTACTCAAAAGCTTCTATTTCGACCAATTTCAGGCATTAAAATGAGTCTAAACACAATTATTTTAGCTCCAAGAGTTCTAATTCACATGCAATGTTGATTTACAGTCAAAAAATTAAACATAAAAAAATTACCATTTCTGACCATCTGGAGAAAGTTCGACAGGTCACGGGTCATAATATTTCATCAGAAAATTGAGTTTTTTTGTACAGTAGAAAAATTGATTCAAAATGTCACTTGGATTGCGCCTCATGTTGAATAACTACTTTTTAAAGCCTCAATGTGACCAAAAGTGCCGTTTTTATAGACTTTTACTCTTACTCAGAAGCTTCTATTTCGACCAATTTCAGGCATTAAAATGACTCTAAACACACTTATTTTAGTTCCAAAAGTGATAATTCACATGCAATAGTCATTTACAGTCAAAAAATTAAACATTAAAAAAAATTCCATTTCTGACCATCTGGAGAAAGTTCGACAGGTCACGGGTCATCAATTTCCATCAGAAAATTGATTTTTTGGACTGTAGAAAAATTGATTGAAAATGTCTTTTGGATTGTGCCTCATGTTGAATAACTACTTTTTAAAGCCTCAATGTGACCAAAATTGCCATTTTTACAGACTTTTTCTGCTACTCAGAAGCTTCTATTTCGAACAATTTCAGGCATTAAAATGACTCTAAACACACTTATTTTAGTTCCAAACGTGATAATTCACATGCAATAGTCATTGACAGTCACAAAAAGAAGCATTAAAAAATTACCATTTCTGACCATCTGGAGAAAGTTCGACAGGTCTCGGGTCATCGTTTTTCATCAGAAAATTGAATTTTTGGACTCTAGAAAAATTGATTCAAAATATCATTTGGTTGGTGCCTCATGTTGAATAACTTCTTTTTGAAGCCTCAATGTGACCAAAATTCCCATTTTTACAGACTTTTTCTCCTACTCAGAAGCTTCTATTTCATCCAATTTCAGGCATTAAAATGACTCTAAACATACTTATTTAATTCCAAACGTGATAATTCACATGCAATTGTCAAAAACAGTCAAAAAATGAAACATTAAAAAATTTCCATTACTGACCATCTGGAGAAAGTTCGAAAAGTCACGGGTCATCGTTTTTCATCAGAAAATTGATTTTTTGGACTGTAGAAAAATTGATTGAAAATGTCTTTTGGATTGTGCCTCATGTTGAATAACTACTTTTTAAAGCCTCAATGTGACCAAAATTGCCATTTTTACAGACTTTTTCTCCTACTCAGAAGCTTCTATTTCGACCAATTTCAGGCATTAAAATGACTCTAAACACACTTTATTTTAGTTCCAAACGTGATAATTCACATGCAATAGTCATTTACAGTCAAAAAATTAAACATTAAAAAATTACCATTTCTGACCATCTGGAGAAAGTTCGACAGGTCACGGGTCATCGTTTTTCATCAGAAAATTGATTTTTTGGATTGTAGAAAAATTGATTGAAAATGTCTTTTGGATTGTGCCTCATGTTGAATAACTACTTTTTAAAGCCTCAATGGGACCAAAATTGCCATTTTTACAGACTTTTTCTGCTACTCAGAAGCTTCTTTTTCGAGCAATTTCAGGCATTAAAATGATCCTAAACACACTTATTTTAGTTCCAAACATTATAATTCACATGCAATAGTCATTTACAGTCAAAAAATGAAACATTAAAAAATTACCATTTCTGACCATCTGGAGAAAGTTCGACAGGTCACGGGTCATCGTTTTTCATCAGAAAATAGATTTTTTGGACTGTAGAAAAATTGATTGAAAATGTCTTTTGGAGTGTGCCTCATGTTGAATAACTACTTTTTAAAGCCTCAATGTGACCAAAATTGCCATTTTTACAGACTTTTTCTCCTACTCAGAAGCTTCTATTTCGACCAATTTCAGGCATTAAAATGACTCTAAACACACTTTATTTTAGTTCCAAACTTGATAATTCACATGCAATAGTAATTTACAGTCAAAAAATGAAACATTAAAAAATTAACATTTCTGACCATCTGGAGAAAGTTCGACAGGTCACGGGTCATCGTTTTTCATCAGAAAATTGATTTTTTGGATTGTAGAAAAATTGATTGAAAATGTCTTTCGGATTGTGCCTCATGTTGAATAACTACTTTTTAAAGCCTCAATGTGACCAAAATTGCCATTTTTACAGACTTTTTCTGCTACTCAGAAGCTTCTATTTCAAACAATTTCAGGCATTAAAATGACTCTAAACACACTTATTTTAGTTCCAAACGTGATAATTCACATGCAATAGTCATTTACAGTCAAAAAATGAAACATTAAAAAATTACCATTTCTGACCATCTGGAGAAAGTTTGACAGGTCGCGGGTCATCGTTTTTCATCAGAAAATAGATTTTGTAGACTGTAGAAAAATTGATTGAAAATGTCTTTTGGATTGTGCCTCATGTTGAATAACTACTTTTTAAAGCCTCAATGTGACCAAAATTGCCATTTTTATAGACTTTTCCTGCTACTCAGATGCTTCTATTTCGACCAATTTCAGGCATTAAAATGAGTCTAAACACAATTATTTTAGCTCCAAGAGTTCTAATTCACATGCAATGTTCATTTACAGTCAAAAAATTAAACATAAAAAAATTACCATTTCTGACCATCTGGAGAAAGTTCAACAGGTCACGGCTCATTGTTTTTCATCAGAAAATAGATTTTGTGGACTGTAGAAAAATTGATTGAAAATGTCTTTTGGATTGCGCCTCATGTTGAATAGCTACTTTTTAAAGCCTCAATGTGACCAAAATTGCCATTTTTACAGACTTTTTCTGCTACTCAGAAGCTTCTATTTCGAACAATTTCAGGCATTAAAATGACTCTAAACACACCTATTTTAGTTCCAAACGTGATAATTCACATGCAATAGTCATTGACAGTAACAAAAAGAAGCATTGAAAAATTACCATTTCTGACCATCTGGATAAAGTTCGACAGGTCACGGCTCATTGTTTTTCATCAGAAAATGTATTTTTGGGGACTGTAGAAAAATTGATTCAAAATGTCATTTGGATTGTGCCTCATGTTGAATAACTACTTTTTAAAGCTTCAATGTGACCAAAATTGCCAGTTTTTACAAACTTTTTCTCGTACTCAAAAGCTTCTTTTTCGACCAATTTCAGGCATTAAAATGACTCTATACACACTTATTTTAGTTCCAAACATGATAATTCACATGCAATAGTCATTTACAGTCAAAAAATTAAACATTAAAAAATTACCATTTCTGACCATCTGGAGAAAGTTCGACAGGTCACGGGTCATCGTTTTTCATCAGAAAATTGATTTTTTGGATTGTAGAAAAATTGATTGAAAATGTCTTTTGGATTGTGCCTCATGTTGAATAGCTACTTTTAAACCCTCAATGTGACCAAAATTGCCATTTTTACAGACTTTTTCTGCTACTCAGAAGCTTCTATTTTGAACAATTTCAGGCATTAAAATGACTCTAAACACACTTATTTTAGTTCCAAACGTGATAAATCACATGCAATAGTCATTTACAGTCAAAAAATGAAACATTAAAAAATTACCATTTCTGACTATCTGGAGAAAGTTCGACAGGTCACGGGTCATCGTTTTTCATCAGAAAAAAGATTTTTTTGACTGTAGAAAAATTGATTGAAAATGTCTTTTGGATTGTGCCTCATGTTGAATAGCTACTTTTTAAAGCCTCAATGTGACCAAAATTGCCATTTTTACAGACTTTTTCTGCTACTCAGAAGCTTCTATTTCGAACAATTTCAGGCATTAAAATGACTCTAAACACACCTATTTTAGTTCCAAACGTGATAATTCACATGCAATAGTCATTGACAGTAACAAAAAGAAGCATTAAAAAATTACCATTTCTGACCATCTGGATAAAGTTTGACAGGTCACGGCTCATTGTTTTTCATCAGAAAATGTATTTTTTGGGACTGTAGAAAAATTGATTCAAAATGTAATTTGGATTGTGCCCCATGTTGAATAACTACTTTTTAAAGCTTCAATGTGACCAAAATTGCCAGTTTTTACAGACTTTTTCTCGTACTCAAAAGCTTCTTTTTCGACCAATTTCAGGCATTAAAATGACTCTAAACACAATTATTTTTGTTCCAAACGTGATAATTCATATGCAATTGTCATTTACAGTCAAAAAATGAAACATTAAAAAATTTCCATTACTGACCATCTGGAGAAAGTTCGAAAAGTCACGGGTCATCGTTTTTCATCACAAAATTGATTTTTTGGACTGTAGAAAAATTGTTTGAAAATGTCTTTTGGATTGTGCCTCATGTTGAATAACTACTTTTTAAAGCCTCAATGTGACCAAAATTGCCATTTTTACAGACTTTTTCTCCTACTCAGAAGCTTCTATTTCGACCAATTTCAGGCATTAAAATGACTCTAAACACACTTATTTTAGTTCCAAACGTGATAATTCACATGCAATAGTCATTTACAGTCAAAAAATTAAACATTAAAAAATTACCATTTCTGACCATCTGGAGAAAGTTCGACAGGTCACGGGTCATCGTTTTTCATCAGAAAATTGATTTTTTGGATTGTAGAAAAATTGATTGAAAATGTCTTTTGGATTGTGCCTCATGTTGAATAACTACTTTTTAAAGCCTCAATGTGACCAAAATTGCCATTTTTACAGACTTTTTCTGCTACTCAGAAGCTTCTTTTTCGAGCAATTTCAGGCATTAAAATGATCCTAAACACACTTATTTTAGTTCCAAACATTATAATTCACATGCAATAGTCATTTACAGTCAAAAAATGAAACATTAAAAAATTACCATTTCTGACCATCTGGAGAAAGTTCGACAGGTCACGGGTCATCGTTTTTCATCAGAAAATAGATTTTTTGGACTGTAGAAAAATTGATTGAAAATGTCTTTTGGAGTGTGCCTCATGTTGAATAACTACTTTTTAAAGCCTCAATGTGACCAAAATTCCCATTTTTACAGACTTTTACTCCTACTCAGAAGCTTCTATTTCAACCAATTTCAGGCATTAAAATGAGTCTAAACACAATTATTTTAGCTCCAAGAGTTCTAATTCACATGCAATGTTGATTTACAGTCAAAAAATTAAACATAAAAAAATTACCATTTCTGACCATCTGGAGAAAGTTGGACAGGTCACGGGTCATAATATTTCATCAGAAAATTGAGTTTTTTTGTACAGTAGAAAAATTGATTCAAAATGTCACTTGGATTGCGCCTCATGTTGAATAACTACTTTTTAAAGCCTCAATGTGACCAAAAGTGCCGTTTTTATAGACTTTTACTCTTACTCAGAAGCTTCTATGTCGACCAATTTCAGGCATTAAAATGACTCTAAACACACTTATTTTAGTTCCAAAAGTGATAATTCACATGCAATAGTCATTTACAGTCAAAAAATTAAACATTAAAAAAATTTCCATTTCTGACCATCTGGAGAAAGTTCGACAGGTCACGGGTCATCAATTTCCATCAGAAAATTGATTTTTTGGACTGTAGAAAAATTGATTGAAAATGTCTTTTGGATTGTGCCTCATGTTGAATAACTACTTTTTAAAGCCTCAATGTGACCAAAATTGCCATTTTTACAGACTTTTTCTGCTACTCAGAAGCTTCTATTTCGAACAATTTCAGGCATTAAAATGACTCTAAACACACTTATTTTAGTTCCAAACGTGATAATTCACATGCAATAGTCATTGACAGTCACAAAAAGAAGCATTAAAAAATTACCATTTCTGACCATCTGGAGAAAGTTCGACAGGTCACGGGTCATCGTTTTTCATCAGAAAATTGATTTTTTGGATTGTAGAAAAATTGATTGAAAATGTCTTTTGGATTGTGCCTCATGTTGAATAGCTACTTTTAAAGCCTCAATGTGACCAAAATTGCCATTTTTACAGACTTTTTCTGCTACTCAGAAGCTTCTATTTTGAACAATTTCAGGCATTAAAATGACTCTAAACACACTTATTTTAGTTCCAAACGTGATAAATCACATGCAATAGTCATTTACAGTCAAAAAATGAAACATTAAAAAATTACCATTTCTGACTATCTGGAGAAAGTTCGACAGGTCACGGGTCATCGTTTTTCATCAGAAAAAAGATTTTTTTGACTGTAGAAAAATTGATTGAAAATGTCTTTTGGATTGTGCCTCATGTTGAATAGCTACTTTTTAAAGCCTCAATGTGACCAAAATTGCCATTTTTACAGACTTTTTCTGCTACTCAGAAGCTTCTATTTCGAACAATTTCAGGCATTAAAATGACTCTAAACACACCTATTTTAGTTCCAAACGTGATAATTCACATGCAATAGTCATTGACAGTAACAAAAAGAAGCATTAAAAAATTACCATTTCTGACCATCTGGATAAAGTTTGACAGGTCACGGCTCATTGTTTTTCATCAGAAAATGTATTTTTTGGGACTGTAGAAAAATTGATTCAAAATGTAATTTGGATTGTGCCCCATGTTGAATAACTACTTTTTAAAGCTTCAATGTGACCAAAATTGCCAGTTTTTACAGACTTTTTCTCGTACTCAAAAGCTTCTTTTTCGACCAATTTCAGGCATTAAAATGACTCTAAACACAATTATTTTTGTTCCAAACGTGATAATTCATATGCAATTGTCATTTACAGTCAAAAAATGAAACATTAAAAAATTTCCATTACTGACCATCTGGAGAAAGTTCGAAAAGTCACGGGTCATCGTTTTTCATCACAAAATTGATTTTTTGGACTGTAGAAAAATTGTTTGAAAATGTCTTTTGGATTGTGCCTCATGTTGAATAACTACTTTTTAAAGCCTCAATGTGACCAAAATTGCCATTTTTACAGACTTTTTCTCCTACTCAGAAGCTTCTATTTCGACCAATTTCAGGCATTAAAATGACTCTAAACACACTTATTTTAGTTCCAAACGTGATAATTCACATGCAATAGTCATTTACAGTCAAAAAATTAAACATTAAAAAATTACCATTTCTGACCATCTGGAGAAAGTTCGACAGGTCACGGGTCATCGTTTTTCATCAGAAAATTGATTTTTTGGATTGTAGAAAAATTGATTGAAAATGTCATTTGGATTGTGCCTCATGTTGAATAACTACTTTTTAAAGCCTCAATGTGACCAAAATTGCCATTTTTACAGACTTTTTCTGCTACTCAGAAGCTTCTTTTTCGAGCAATTTCAGGCATTAAAATGATCCTAAACACACTTATTTTAGTTCCAAACATTATAATTCACATGCAATAGTCATTTACAGTCAAAAAATGAAACATTAAAAAATTACCATTTCTGACCATCTGGAGAAAGTTCGACAGGTCACGGGTCATCGTTTTTCATCAGAAAATAGATTTTTTGGACTGTAGAAAAATTGATTGAAAATGTCTTTTGGAGTGTGCCTCATGTTGAATAACTACTTTTTAAAGCCTCAATGTGACCAAAATTCCCATTTTTACAGACTTTTACTCCTACTCAGAAGCTTCTATTTCAACCAATTTCAGGCATTAAAATGAGTCTAAACACAATTATTTTAGCTCCAAGAGTTCTAATTCACATGCAATGTTGATTTACAGTTAAAAAATTAAACATAAAAAAATTACCATTTCTGACCATCTGGAGAAAGTTGGACAGGTCACGGGTCATAATATTTCATCAGAAAATTGAGTTTTTTTGTACAGTAGAAAAATTGATTCAAAATGTCACTTGGATTGCGCCTCATGTTGAATAACTACTTTTTAAAGCCTCAATGTGACCAAAAGTGCCGTTTTTATAGACTTTTACTCTTACTCAGAAGCTTCTATGTCGACCAATTTCAGGCATTAAAATGACTCTAAACACACTTATTTTAGTTCCAAAAGTGATAATTCACATGCAATAGTCATTTACAGTCAAAAAATTAAACATTAAAAAAATTTCCATTTCTGACCATCTGGAGAAAGTTCGACAGGTCACGGGTCATCAATTTCCATCAGAAAATTGATTTTTTGGACTGTAGAAAAATTGATTGAAAATGTCTTTTGGATTGTGCCTCATGTTGAATAACTACTTTTTAAAGCCTCAATGTGACCAAAATTGCCATTTTTACAGACCTTTTTCTGCTACTCAGAAGCTTCTATTTCGAACAATTTCAGGCATTAAAATGACTCTAAGCACACTTATTTTAGTTCCAAACGTGATAATTCACATGCAATAGTCATTTACAGTCAAAAAATGAAACATTAAAAAATTACCATTTCTGACCAACTGGAGAAAGTTTGACAGGTCGCGGGTCATCGTTTTTCATCAGAAAATAGATTTTGTAGACTGTAGAAAAATTGATTGAAAATGTCTTTTGAATTGTGCCTCATGTTGAATAACTACTTTTTAAAGCCTCAATGTGACCAAAATTGCCATTTTTACAGACTTTTCCTGCTACTCAGATGCTTCTATTTCGACCAATTTCAGGCATTAAAATGAGTCTAAACACAATTATTTTAGCTCCAAGAGTTCTAATTCACATGCAATGTTCATTTACAGTCAAAAAATTAAACATGAAAAAATTACCATTTCTGACCATCTGGAGAAAGTTCAACAGGTCACGGCTCATTGTTTTTCATCAGAAAATAGATTTTTTGGACTGTAGAAAAATTGATTGAAAATGTCTTTTGGATTGCGCCTCATGTTGAATAGCTACTTTTTAAAGCCTCAATGTGACCAAAATTGCCATTTTTACAGACTTTTTCTGCTACTCAGAAGCTTCTATTTCGAACAATTTCAGGCATTAAAATGACTCTAAACACACCTATTTTAGTTCCAAACGTGATAATTCACATGCAATAGTCATTGACAGTAACAAAAAGAAGCATTGAAAAATTACCATTTCTGACCATCTGGATAAAGTTCGACAGGTCACGGCTCATTGTTTTTCATCAGAAAATGTATTTTTGGGGACTGTAGAAAAATTGATTCAAAATGTCATTTGGATTGTGCCTCATGTTGAATAACTACTTTTTAAAGCTTCAATGTGACCAAAATTGCCAGTTTTTACAAACTTTTTCTCGTACTCAAAAGCTTCTTTTTCGACCAATTTCAGGCATTAAAATGACTCTATACACACTTATTTTAGTTCCAAACATGATAATTCACATGCAATAGTCATTTACAGTCAAAAAATTAAACATTAAAAAATTACCATTTCTGACCATCTGGAGAAAGTTCGACAGGTCACGGGTCATCGTTTTTCATCAGAAAATTGATTTTTTGGATTGTAGAAAAATTGATTGAAAATGTCTTTTGGATTGTGCCTCATGTTGAATAGCTACTTTTAAAGCCTCAATGTGACCAAAATTGCCATTTTTACAGACTTTTTCTGCTACTCAGAAGCTTCTATTTTGAACAATTTCAGGCATTAAAATGACTCTAAACACACTTATTTTAGTTCCAAACGTGATAAATCACATGCAATAGTCATTTACAGTCAAAAAATGAAACATTAAAAAATTACCATTTCTGACTATCTGGAGAAAGTTCGACAGGTCACGGGTCATCGTTTTTCATCAGAAAAAAGATTTTTTTGACTGTAGAAAAATTGATTGAAAATGTCTTTTGGATTGTGCCTCATGTTGAATAGCTACTTTTTAAAGCCTCAATGTGACCAAAATTGCCATTTTTACAGACTTTTTCTGCTACTCAGAAGCTTCTATTTCGAACAATTTCAGGCATTAAAATGACTCTAAACACACCTATTTTAGTTCCAAACGTGATAATTCACATGCAATAGTCATTGACAGTAACAAAAAGAAGCATTAAAAAATTACCATTTCTGACCATCTGGATAAAGTTTGACAGGTCACGGCTCATTGTTTTTCATCAGAAAATGTATTTTTTGGGACTGTAGAAAAATTGATTCAAAATGTAATTTGGATTGTGCCCCATGTTGAATAACTACTTTTTAAAGCTTCAATGTGACCAAAATTGCCAGTTTTTACAGACTTTTTCTCGTACTCAAAAGCTTCTTTTTCGACCAATTTCAGGCATTAAAATGACTCTAAACACAATTATTTTTGTTCCAAACGTGATAATTCATATGCAATTGTCATTTACAGTCAAAAAATGAAACATTAAAAAATTTCCATTACTGACCATCTGGAGAAAGTTCGAAAAGTCACGGGTCATCGTTTTTCATCACAAAATTGATTTTTTGGACTGTAGAAAAATTGTTTGAAAATGTCTTTTGGATTGTGCCTCATGTTGAATAACTACTTTTTAAAGCCTCAATGTGACCAAAATTGCCATTTTTACAGACTTTTTCTCCTACTCAGAAGCTTCTATTTCGACCAATTTCAGGCATTAAAATGACTCTAAACACACTTATTTTAGTTCCAAACGTGATAATTCACATGCAATAGTCATTTACAGTCAAAAAATTAAACATTAAAAAATTACCATTTCTGACCATCTGGAGAAAGTTCGACAGGTCACGGGTCATCGTTTTTCATCAGAAAATTGATTTTTTGGATTGTAGAAAAATTGATTGAAAATGTCATTTGGATTGTGCCTCATGTTGAATAACTACTTTTTAAAGCCTCAATGTGACCAAAATTGCCATTTTTACAGACTTTTTCTGCTACTCAGAAGCTTCTTTTTCGAGCAATTTCAGGCATTAAAATGATCCTAAACACACTTATTTTAGTTCCAAACATTATAATTCACATGCAATAGTCATTTACAGTCAAAAAATGAAACATTAAAAAATTACCATTTCTGACCATCTGGAGAAAGTTCGACAGGTCACGGGTCATCGTTTTTCATCAGAAAATAGATTTTTTGGACTGTAGAAAAATTGATTGAAAATGTCTTTTGGAGTGTGCCTCATGTTGAATAACTACTTTTTAAAGCCTCAATGTGACCAAAATTCCCATTTTTACAGACTTTTACTCCTACTCAGAAGCTTCTATTTCAACCAATTTCAGGCATTAAAATGAGTCTAAACACAATTATTTTAGCTCCAAGAGTTCTAATTCACATGCAATGTTGATTTACAGTTAAAAAATTAAACATAAAAAAATTACCATTTCTGACCATCTGGAGAAAGTTGGACAGGTCACGGGTCATAATATTTCATCAGAAAATTGAGTTTTTTTGTACAGTAGAAAAATTGATTCAAAATGTCACTTGGATTGCGCCTCATGTTGAATAACTACTTTTTAAAGCCTCAATGTGACCAAAAGTGCCGTTTTTATAGACTTTTACTCTTACTCAGAAGCTTCTATGTCGACCAATTTCAGGCATTAAAATGACTCTAAACACACTTATTTTAGTTCCAAAAGTGATAATTCACATGCAATAGTCATTTACAGTCAAAAAATTAAACATTAAAAAAATTTCCATTTCTGACCATCTGGAGAAAGTTCGACAGGTCACGGGTCATCAATTTCCATCAGAAAATTGATTTTTTGGACTGTAGAAAAATTGATTGAAAATGTCTTTTGGATTGTGCCTCATGTTGAATAACTACTTTTTAAAGCCTCAATGTGACCAAAATTGCCATTTTTACAGACCTTTTTCTGCTACTCAGAAGCTTCTATTTCGAACAATTTCAGGCATTAAAATGACTCTAAGCACACTTATTTTAGTTCCAAACGTGATAATTCACATGCAATAGTCATTTACAGTCAAAAAATGAAACATTAAAAAATTACCATTTCTGACCAACTGGAGAAAGTTTGACAGGTCGCGGGTCATCGTTTTTCATCAGAAAATAGATTTTGTAGACTGTAGAAAAATTGATTGAAAATGTCTTTTGAATTGTGCCTCATGTTGAATAACTACTTTTTAAAGCCTCAATGTGACCAAAATTGCCATTTTTACAGACTTTTCCTGCTACTCAGATGCTTCTATTTCGACCAATTTCAGGCATTAAAATGAGTCTAAACACAATTATTTTAGCTCCAAGAGTTCTAATTCACATGCAATGTTCATTTACAGTCAAAAAATTAAACATGAAAAAATTACCATTTCTGACCATCTGGAGAAAGTTCAACAGGTCACGGCTCATTGTTTTTCATCAGAAAATAGATTTTTTGGACTGTAGAAAAATTGATTGAAAATGTCTTTTGGATTGCGCCTCATGTTGAATAGCTACTTTTTAAAGCCTCAATGTGACCAAAATTGCCATTTTTACAGACTTTTTCTGCTACTCAGAAGCTTCTATTTCGAACAATTTCAGGCATTAAAATGACTCTAAACACACCTATTTTAGTTCCAAACGTGATAATTCACATGCAATAGTCATTGACAGTAACAAAAAGAAGCATTAAAAAATTACGATTTCTGACCATCTGGATAAAGTTCGACAGGTCACGGCTCATTGTTTTTCATCAGAAAATGTATTTTTGGGGACTGTAGAAAAATTGATTCAAAATGTCATTTGGATTGTGCCTCATGTTGAATAACTACTTTTTAAAGCTTCAATGTGACCAAAATTGCCAGTTTTTACAAACTTTTTCTCGTACTCAAAAGCTTCTTTTTCGACCAATTTCAGGCATTAAAATGACTCTATACACACTTATTTTAGTTCCAAACGTGATAATTCACATGCAATAGTCATTTACAGTCAAAAAATTAAACATTAAAAAATTACCATTTCTGACCATCTGGAGAAAGTTCGACAGGTCACGGGTCATCGTTTTTCATCAGAAAATTGATTTTTTGGATTGTAGAAAATTTGGTTGAAAATGTCTTTTGGATTGTGCCTCATGTTGAATAACTACTTTTTAAAGCCTCAATGTGACCAAAATTGCCATTTTTACAGACTTTTTCTGCTACTCAGAAGCTTCTATTTTGAACAATTTCAGGCATTAAAATGACTCTAAACACACTTATTTTAGTTCCAAACGTGATAAATCACATGCAATAGTCATTTACAGTCAAAAAATGAAACATTAAAAAATTACCATTTCTGACTATCTGGAGAAAGTTCGACAGGTCACGGGTCATCGTTTTTCATCAGAAAATAGATTTTTTTGACTGTAGAAAAATTGATTGAAAATGTCTTTTGGATTGTGCCTCATGTTGAATAGCTACTTTTTAAAGCCTCAATGTGACCAAAATTGCCATTTTTACAGACTTTTTCTGCTACTCAGAAGCTTCTATTTCGAACAATTTCAGGCATTAAAATGACTCTAAACACACCTATTTTAGTTCCAAACGTGATAATTCACATGCAATAGTCATTGACAGTAACAAAAAGAAGCATTAAAAAATTACCATTTCTGACCATCTGGATAAAGTTCGACAGGTCACGGCTCATTGTTTTTCATCAGAAAATGTATTTTTTGGGACTGTAGAAAAATTGATTCAAAATGTCATTTGGATTGTGCCTCATGTTGAATAACTACTTTTTAAAGCTTCAATGTGACCAAAATTGCCAGTTTTTACAAACTTTTTCTCGTACTCAAAAGCTTCTTTTTTGACCAATTTCAGGCATTAAAATGACTCTAAACACAATTATTTTTGTTCCAAACGTGATAATTCACATGCAATTGTCATTTACAGTCAAAAAATGAAACATTAAAAAATTTCCATTACTGACCATCTGGAGAAAGTTCGAAAAGTCACGGGTCATCGTTTTTCATCACAAAATTGATTTTTTGGACTGTAGAAAAATTGTTTGAAAATGTCTTTTGGATTGTGCCTCATGTTGAATAACTACTTTTTAAAGCCTCAATGTGACCAAAATTGCCATTTTTACAGACTTTTTCTCCTACTCAGAAGCTTCTATTTCGACCAATTTCAGGCATTAAAATGACTCTAAACACACTTATTTTAGTTCCAAACGTGATAATTCACATGCAATAGTCATTTACAATCAAAAAATTAAACATTAAAAAATTACCATTTCTGACCATCTGGAGAAAGTTCGACAGGTCACGGGTCATCGTTTTTCATCAGAAAATTGATTTTTTGGATTGTAGAAAAATTGATTGAAAATGTCTTTTGGATTGTGCCTCATGTTGAATAACTACTTTTTAAAGCCTCAATGTGACCAAAATTGCCATTTTTACAGACTTTTTCTGCTACTCAGAAGCTTCTTTTTCGAGCAATTTCAGGCATTAAAATGACTCTAAACACACTTATTTTAGTTCCAAACATTATAATTCACATGCAATAGTCATTTACAGTCAAAAAATGAAACATTAAAAAATTACCATTTCTGACCATCTGGAGAAAGTTCGACAGGTCACGGGTCATCGTTTTTCATCAGAAAATAGATTTTTTGGACTGTAGAAAAATTGATTGAAAATGTCTTTTGGATTGTGCCTCATGTTGAATAACTACTTTTTAAAGCTTCAATGTGACCAAAATTGCCATTTTTACAGACTTTTTCTCATACTCAAAAGTTTCTATTTCGACCAATTTCAGGCATTAAAATGAGTCTAAACACAATTATTTTAGCTCCAAGAGTCCTAATTCACATGCAGTGTTCATTTACAGTCAAAAAATTAAACATAAAAAAATTACCATTTCTGACCATCTGGAGAAAGTTCGACAGGTCACGGGTCATAATATTTCATCAGAAAATTGAGTTTTTTTGTACAGTAGAAAAATTGATTCAAAATGTCACTTGGATTGCGCCTCATGTTGAATAACTACTTTTTAAAGCCTCAATGTGACCAAAATTGCCATTTTTACAGACTTTTTCTCCTACTCAGAAGCTTCTATTTCAACCAATTTCAGGCATTAAAATGACTCTAAACACACTTATTTTAGTTCCAAACGTGATAATTCACATGCAATAGTCATTAACAGTCAAAAAATTAAACATTAAAAAAATTACAATTTCTGACCATCTGGAGAAAGTTCGACAGGTCACGGGTCATCGTTTTTCATCAGAAAATTGATTTTTTGGATTGTAGAAAAATTGGTTGAAAATGTCTTTTGGATTGTGCCTCATGTTGAATAACTACTTTTTAAAGCCTCAATGTGACCAGAATTGCCATTTTTACAGACTTTTTCTGCTACTCCGAAGCTTCTATTTCGAACAATTTCAGGCATTAAAATGACTCTAAACACACTTATTTTAGTTCCAAACGTGATAAATCACATGCAATAGTCATTTACAGTCAAAAAATGAAACATTAAAAAATTACCATTTCTGACTATCTGGAGAAAGTTCGACAGGTCCCGGGTCATCGTTTTTCATCAGAAAATAGATTTTTTTGGACTGTAGAAAAATTGATTGAAAATGTCTTTTGGATTGTGCCTCATGTTGAATAGCTACTTTTTAAAGCCTCAATGTGACCAAAATTGCCATTTTTACAGACTTTTTCTGCTTCTCAGAAGCTTCTATTTCGAACAATTTCAGACATTAAAATGACTCTAAACACACTTATTTTAGTTCCAAATGTGATAATTCACATGCAATAGTCATTGACAGTCACAAAAATAAGCATTAAAAAATTACCATTTCTGACCATCTGGAGAAAGTTCGACAGGTCACGGGTCATCGTTTTTCATCAGAAAATTGAATTTTTGGACTGTAGAAAAATTGATTCAAAATATCATTTGGTTGGTGCCTCATGTTGAATAACTTCTTTTTGAAGCCTCAATGTGACCAAAATTCCCATTTTTACAGACTTTTTCTCCTACTCAGAAGCTTCTATTTCAACCAATTTCAGGCATTAAAATGACTCTAAACACACTTATTTTAGTTCCAAACGTGATAATTCACATGCAATTGTCATTTATAGTCAAAAAACTTAACATTAAAAAATTACCATTTCTGACCATCTGGAGAAAGTTCGACAGGTCACGGCTCATTGTTTTTCATCAGAAAATGTATTTTTTGGGACTGTAGAAAAATTGATTCAAAATGTCTTTTGGATTGTGCCTCATGTTGAATAACTACTTTTTAAAGCCTCAATGTGACCAAAATTGCCATTTTTACAGACTTTTTCTCCTACTCAGAAGCTTCTATTTCGACCAATTTCAGGCATTAAAATGACTCTATACACACTTATTTTAGTTCCAAACGTGATAATTCACATGCAATAGTCATTTACAGTCAAAAAATTAAACATTAAAAAATTACCATTTCTGACCATCTGGAGAAAGTTCGACAGGTCACGGGTCATCGTTTTTCATCAGAAAATTGATTTTTTGGATTGTAGAAAAATTGGTTGAAAATGTCTTTTGGATTGTGCCTCATGTTGAATAACTACTTTTTAAAGCCTCAATGTGACCAAAATTGCAATTTTTACAGACTTTTTCTGCTACTCAGAAGCTTTTATTTCGAACAATTTCAGGCATTAAAATGACTCTAAACACACTTATTTTAATTCCAAACGTGATAAATCACATGCAATAGTCATTTACAGTCAAAAAATGAAACATTAAAAAATTACCATTTCTGACTATCTGGAGAAAGTTCGACAGGTCACGGGTCATCGTTTTTCATCAGAAAATAGATTTTTTGGACTGTAGAAAAATTGATTGAAAATGTCTTTTGGATTGTGCCTCATGTTGAATAGCTACTTTTTAAAGCCTCAATGTGACCAAAATTGCCATTTTTACAGACTTTTTCTGCTACTCAGAAGCTTCTATTTCGAACAATTTCAGGCATTAAAATGACTCTACATACACTTATTTTAGTTCCAAACGTGATAATTCACATGCAATAGTCATTGACAGTCACAAAAAGAAGCATTAAAAAATTACCATTTCTGACCATCTGGATAAAGTTCGACAGGTCACGGCTCATTGTTTTTCATCAGAAAATGTATTTTTTGGGACTGTAGAAAAATTGATTCAAAATATCATTTGGTTGGTGCCTCATGTTGAATAACTTCTTTTTGAAGCCTCAATGTGACCAAAATTCCCGTTTTACAGACTTTTGCTCGTACTCAAAAGCTTCTATTTCGACCAATTTCAGGCATTAAAATGAGTCTAAACACAATTATTTTAGCTCCAAGAGTTCTAATTCACATGCAATGTTCATTTACAGTCAAAAAACTTAAACATAAAAAAATTACCATTTCTGACCATCTGGAGAAAGTTCGACAGGTCACGGGTCATAATGTTTCATCAGAAAATTGAGTTTTTTTGTACAGTAGAAAAATTGATTCAAAATGTCACTTGGATTGCGCCTCATGTTGAATAACTACTTTTTAAAGCCTCAATGTGACCAAAAGTGCCATTTTTATAGACTTTTTCTCCTACTCAGAAGCTTCTATTTCAACCAATTTCAGGCATTAAAATGACTCTAAACACACTTATTTTAGTTCCAAAAGTGATAATTCACATGCAATAGTCATTTACAGTCAAAAAATTAAACATTAAAAAAATGTCCATTTCTGACCATCTGGAGAAAGTTCGACAGGTCACGGGTCATCAATTTCCATCAGAAAATTGATTTTTTGGACTGTAGAAAAATTGATTGAAAATGTCTTTTGGATTGTGCCTCATGTTGAATAACTACTTTTTAAAGCCTCAATGTGACCAAAATTGCCATTTTTACAGACTTTTTCTGCTACTCAGAAGCTTCTATTTCGAACAATTTCAGGCATTAAAATGACTCTAAACACACTTATTTTAGTTCCAAACGTGATAATTCACATGCAATAGTCATTGACAGTCACAAAAAGAAGCATTAAAAAATTACCATTTCTGACCATCTGGAGAAAGTTCGACAGGTCTCGGGTCATCGTTTTTCATCAGAAAATTGAATTTTTGGACTCTAGAAAAATTGATTCAAAATATCATTTGGTTGGTGCCTCATGTTGAATAACTTCTTTTTGAAGCCTCAATGTGACCAAAATTCCCATTTTTACAGACTTTTTCTCCTACTCAGAAGCTTCTATTTCATCCAATTTCAGGCATTAAAATGACTCTAAACATACTTATTTAATTCCAAATGTGATAATTCACATGCAATTGTCAAAAACAGTCAAAAAATGAAACATTAAAAAATTTCCATTACTGACCATCTGGAGAAAGTTCGAAAAGTCACGGGTCATCGTTTTTCATCAGAAAATTGATTTTTTGGACTGTAGAAAAATTGATTGAAAATGTCTTTTGGCTTGTGCCTCATGTTGAATAACTACTTTTTAAAGCCTCAATGTGACCAAAATTGCCATTTTTACAGACTTTTTCTCCTACTCAGAAGCTTCTATTTCGACCAATTTCAGGCATTAAAATGACTCTAAACACACTTATTTTAGTTCCAAACGTGATAATTCACATGCAATAGTAATTTACAGTCAAAAAATGAAACATTAAAAAATTACCATTTCTGACCATCTGGAGAAAGTTCGACAGGTCACGGGTCATCGTTTTTCATCAGAAAATTGATTTTTTGGATTGTAGAAAAATTGATTGAAAATGTCTTTCGGATTGTGCCTCATGTTGAATAACTACTTTTTAAAGCCTCAATGTGACCAAAATTGCCATTTTTACAGACTTTTTCTGCTACTCAGAAGCTTCTATTTCAAACAATTTCAGGCATTAAAATGACTCTAAACACACTTATTTTAGTTCCAAACGTGATAATTCACATGCAATAGTCATTTACAGTCAAAAAATGAAACATTAAAAAATTACCATTTCTGACCATCTGGAGAAAGTTTGACAGGTCGCGGGTCATCGTTTTTCATCAGAAAATAGATTTTGTAGACTGTAGAAAAATTGATTGAAAATGTCTTTTGAATTGTGCCTCATGTTGAATAACTACTTTTTAAAGCCTCAATGTGACCAAAATTGCCATTTTTACAGACTTTTCCTGCTACTCAGATGCTTCTATTTCGACCAATTTCAGGCATTAAAATGAGTCTAAACACAATTATTTTAGCTCCAAGAGTTCTAATTCACATGCAATGTTCATTTACAGTCAAAAAATTAAACATGAAAAAATTACCATTTCTGACCATCTGGAGAAAGTTCAACAGGTCACGGCTCATTGTTTTTCATCAGAAAATAGATTTTTTGGACTGTAGAAAAATTGATTGAAAATGTCTTTTGGATTGCGCCTCATGTTGAATAGCTACTTTTTAAAGCCTCAATGTGACCAAAATTGCCATTTTTACAGACTTTTTCTGCTACTCAGAAGCTTCTATTTCGAACAATTTCAGGCATTAAAATGACTCGAAACACACCTATTTTAGTTCCAAACGTGATAATTCACATGCAATAGTCATTGACAGTAACAAAAAGAAGCATTAAAAAATTACGATTTCTGACCATCTGGATAAAGTTCGACAGGTCACGGCTCATTGTTTTTCATCAGAAAATGTATTTTTGGGGACTGTAGAAAAATTGATTCAAAATGTCATTTGGATTGTGCCTCATGTTGAATAACTACTTTTTAAAGCTTCAATGTGACCAAAATTGCCAGTTTTTACAAACTTTTTCTCGTACTCAAAAGCTTCTTTTTCGACCAATTTCAGGCATTAAAATGACTCTATACACACTTATTTTAGTTCCAAACGTGATAATTCACATGCAATAGTCATTTACAGTCAAAAAATTAAACATTAAAAAATTACCATTTCTGACCATCTGGAGAAAGTTCGACAGGTCACGGGTCATCGTTTTTCATCAGAAAATTGATTTTTTGGATTGTAGAAAATTTGGTTGAAAATGTCTTTTGGATTGTGCCTCATGTTGAATAACTACTTTTTAAAGCCTCAATGTGACCAAAATTGCCATTTTTACAGACTTTTTCTGCTACTCAGAAGCTTCTATTTTGAACAATTTCAGGCATTAAAATGACTCTAAACACACTTATTTTAGTTCCAAACGTGATAAATCACATGCAATAGTCATTTACAGTCAAAAAATGAAACATTAAAAAATTACCATTTCTGACTATCTGGAGAAAGTTCGACAGGTCACGGGTCATCGTTTTTCATCAGAAAATAGATTTTTTTGACTGTAGAAAAATTGATTGAAAATGTCTTTTGGATTGTGCCTCATGTTGAATAGCTACTTTTTAAAGCCTCAATGTGACCAAAATTGCCATTTTTACAGACTTTTTCTGCTACTCAGAAGCTTCTATTTCGAACAATTTCAGGCATTAAAATGACTCTAAACACACCTATTTTAGTTCCAAACGTGATAATTCACATGCAATAGTCATTGACAGTAACAAAAAGAAGCATTAAAAAATTACCATTTCTGACCATCTGGATAAAGTTCGACAGGTCACGGCTCATTGTTTTTCATCAGAAAATGTATTTTTTGGGACTGTAGAAAAATTGATTCAAAATGTCATTTGGATTGTGCCTCATGTTGAATAACTACTTTTTAAAGCTTCAATGTGACCAAAATTGCCAGTTTTTATAAACTTTTTCTCGTACTCAAAAGCTTCTTTTTTGACCAATTTCAGGCATTAAAATGACTCTAAACACAATTATTTTTGTTCCAAACGTGATAATTCACATGCAATTGTCATTTACAGTCAAAAAATGAAACATTAAAAAATTTCCATTACTGACCATCTGGAGAAAGTTCGAAAAGTCACGGGTCATCGTTTTTCATCACAAAATTGATTTTTTGGACTGTAGAAAAATTGTTTGAAAATGTCTGTTGGATTGTGCCTCATGTTGAATAACTACTTTTTAAAGCCTCAATGTGACCAAAATTGCCATTTTTACAGACTTTTTCTCCTACTCAGAAGCTTCTATTTCGACCAATTTCAGGCATTAAAATGACTCTAAACACACTTATTTTAGTTCCAAACGTGATAATTCACATGCAATAGTCATTTACAATCAAAAAATTAAACATTAAAAAATTACCATTTCTGACCATCTGGAGAAAGTTCGACAGGTCACGGGTCATCGTTTTTCATCAGAAAATAGATTTTTTGGACTGTAGAAAAATTGATTGAAAATGTCTTTTGGATTGTGCCTCATGTTGAATAACTACTTTTTAAAGCTTCAATGTGACCAAAATTGCCATTTTTACAGACTTTTTCTCATACTCAAAAGTTTCTATTTCGACCAATTTCAGGCATTAAAATGAGTCTAAACACAATTATTTTAGCTCCAAGAGTCCTAATTCACATGCAGTGTTCATTTACAGTCAAAAAATTAAACATAAAAAAATTACCATTTCTGACCATCTGGAGAAAGTTCGACAGGTCACGGGTCATAATATTTCATCAGAAAATTGAGTTTTTTTGTACAGTAGAAAAATTGATTCAAAATGTCACTTGGATTGCGCCTCATGTTGAATAACTACTTTTTAAAGCCTCAATGTGACCAAAATTGCCATTTTTACAGACTTTTTCTCCTACTCAGAAGCTTCTATTTCAACCAATTTCAGGCATTAAAATGACTCTAAACACACTTATTTTAGTTCCAAACGTGATAATTCACATGCAATAGTCATTAACAGTCAAAAAATTAAACATTAAAAAAATTACAATTTCTGACCATCTGGAGAAAGTTCGACAGGTCACGGGTCATCGTTTTTCATCAGAAAATTGATTTTTTGGATTGTAGAAAAATTGGTTGAAAATGTCTTTTGGATTGTGCCTCATGTTGAAATACTACTTTTTAAAGCCTCAATGTGACCAGAATTGCCATTTTTACAGACTTTTTCTGCTACTCCGAAGCTTCTATTTCGAACAATTTCAGGCATTAAAATGACTCTAAACACACTTATTTTAGTTCCAAACGTGATAAATCACATGCAATAGTCATTTACAGTCAAAAAATGAAACATTAAAAAATTACCATTTCTGACTATCTGGAGAAAGTTCGACAGGTCCCGGGTCATCGTTTTTCATCAGAAAATAGATTTTTTTGGACTGTAGAAATATTGATTGAAAATGTCTTTTGGATTGTGCCTCATGTTGAATAGCTACTTTTTAAAGCCTCAATGTGACCAAAATTGCCATTTTTACAGACTTTTTCTGCTTCTCAGAAGCTTCTATTTCGAACAATTTCAGACATTAAAATGACTCTAAACACACTTATTTTAGTTCCAAATGTGATAATTCACATGCAATAGTCATTGACAGTCACAAAAATAAGCATTAAAAAATTACCATTTCTGACCATCTGGAGAAAGTTCGACAGGTCACGGGTCATCGTTTTTCATCAGAAAATTGAATTTTTGGACTGTAGAAAAATTGATTCAAAATATCATTTGGTTGGTGCCTCATGTTGAATAACTTCTTTTTGAAGCCTCAATGTGACCAAAATTCCCATTTTTACAGACTTTTTCTCCTACTCAGAAGCTTCTATTTCAACCAATTTCAGGCATTAAAATGACTCTAAACACACTTATTTTAGTTCCAAACGTGATAATTCACATGCAATTGTCATTTATAGTCAAAAAACTTAACATTAAAAAATTACCATTTCTGACCATCTGGAGAAAGTTCGACAGGTCACGGCTCATTGTTTTTCATCAGAAAATGTATTTTTTGGGACTGTAGAAAAATTGATTCAAAATGTCTTTTGGATTGTGCCTCATGTTGAATAACTACTTTTTAAAGCCTCAATGTGACCAAAATTGCCATTTTTACAGACTTTTTCTCCTACTCAGAAGCTTCTATTTCGACCAATTTCAGGCATTAAAATGACTCTATACACACTTATTTTAGTTCCAAACGTGATAATTCACATGCAATAGTCATTTACAGTCAAAAAATTAAACATTAAAAAATTACCATTTCTGACCATCTGGAGAAAGTTCGACAGGTCACGGGGTCATCGTTTTTCATCAGAAAATTGATTTTTTGGATTGTAGAAAAATTGGTTGAAAATGTCTTTCGGATTGTGCCTCATGTTGAATAACTACTTTTTAAAGCCTCAATGTGACCAAAATTGCCATTTTTACAGACTTTTTCTGCTACTCAGAAGCTTTTATTTCGAACAATTTCAGGCATTAAAATGACTCTAAACACACTTATTTTAATTCCAAACGTGATAAATCACATGCAATAGTCATTTACAGTCAAAAAATGAAACATTAAAAAATTACCATTTCTGACTATCTGGAGAAAGTTCGACAGGTCACGGGTCATCGTTTTTCATCAGAAAATAGATTTTGTAGACTGTAGAAAAATTGATTGAAAATGTCTTTTGAATTGTGCCTCATGTTGAATAACTACTTTTTAAAGCCTCAATGTGACCAAAATTGCCATTTTTACAGACTTTTCCTGCTACTCAGATGCTTCTATTTCGACCAATTTCAGGCATTAAAATGAGTCTAAACACAATTATTTTAGCTCCAAGAGTTCTAATTCACATGCAATGTTCATTTACAGTCAAAAAATTAAACATGAAAAAATTACCATTTCTGACCATCTGGAGAAAGTTCAACAGGTCACGGCTCATTGTTTTTCATCAGAAAATAGATTTTTTGGACTGTAGAAAAATTGATTGAAAATGTCTTTTGGATTGCGCCTCATGTTGAATAGCTACTTTTTAAAGCCTCAATGTGACCAAAATTGCCATTTTTACAGACTTTTTCTGCTACTCAGAAGCTTCTATTTCGAACAATTTCAGGCATTAAAATGACTCGAAACACACCTATTTTAGTTCCAAACGTGATAATTCACATGCAATAGTCATTGACAGTAACAAAAAGAAGCATTAAAAAATTACGATTTCTGACCATCTGGATAAAGTTCGACAGGTCACGGCTCATTGTTTTTCATCAGAAAATGTATTTTTGGGGACTGTAGAAAAATTGATTCAAAATGTCATTTGGATTGTGCCTCATGTTGAATAACTACTTTTTAAAGCTTCAATGTGACCAAAATTGCCAGTTTTTACAAACTTTTTCTCGTACTCAAAAGCTTCTTTTTCGACCAATTTCAGGCATTAAAATGACTCTATACACACTTATTTTAGTTCCAAACGTGATAATTCACATGCAATAGTCATTTACAGTCAAAAAATTAAACATTAAAAAATTACCATTTCTGACCATCTGGAGAAAGTTCGACAGGTCACGGGTCATCGTTTTTCATCAGAAAATTGATTTTTTGGATTGTAGAAAATTTGGTTGAAAATGTCTTTTGGATTGTGCCTCATGTTGAATAACTACTTTTTAAAGCCTCAATGTGACCAAAATTGCCATTTTTACAGACTTTTTCTGCTACTCAGAAGCTTCTATTTTGAACAATTTCAGGCATTAAAATGACTCTAAACACACTTATTTTAGTTCCAAACGTGATAAATCACATGCAATAGTCATTTACAGTCAAAAAATGAAACATTAAAAAATTACCATTTCTGACTATCTGGAGAAAGTTCGACAGGTCACCGGTCATCGTTTTTCATCAGAAAATAGATTTTTTTGACTGTAGAAAAATTGATTGAAAATGTCTTTTGGATTGTGCCTCATGTTGAATAGCTACTTTTAAAGCCTCAATGTGACCAAAATTGCCATTTTTACAGACTTTTTCTGCTACTCAGAAGCTTCTATTTCGAACAATTTCAGGCATTAAAATGACTCTAAACACACCTATTTTAGTTCCAAACGTGATAATTCACATGCAATAGTCATTGACAGTAACAAAAAGAAGCATTAAAAAATTACCATTTCTGACCATCTGGATAAAGTTCGACAGGTCACGGCTCATTGTTTTTCATCAGAAAATGTATTTTTTGGGACTGTAGAAAAATTGATTCAAAATGTCATTTGGATTGTGCCTCATGTTGAATAACTACTTTTTAAAGCTTCAATGTGACCAAAATTGCCAGTTTTTACAAACTTTTTCTCGTACTCAAAAGCTTCTTTTTTGACCAATTTCAGGCATTAAAATGACTCTAAACACAATTATTTTTGTTCCAAACGTGATAATTCACATGCAATTGTCATTTACAGTCAAAAAATGAAACATTAAAAAATTTCCATTACTGACCATCTGGAGAAAGTTCGAAAAGTCACGGGTCATCGTTTTTCATCACAAAATTGATTTTTTGGACTGTAGAAAAATTGTTTGAAAATGTCTGTTGGATTGTGCCTCATGTTGAATAACTACTTTTTAAAGCCTCAATGTGACCAAAATTGCCATTTTTACAGACTTTTTCTCCTACTCAGAAGCTTCTATTTCGACCAATTTCAGGCATTAAAATGACTCTAAACACACTTATTTTAGTTCCAAACGTGATAATTCACATGCAATAGTCATTTACAATCAAAAAATTAAACATTAAAAAATTACCATTTCTGACCATCTGGAGAAAGTTCGACAGGTCACGGGTCATCGTTTTTCATCAGAAAATAGATTTTTTGGACTGTAGAAAAATTGATTGAAAATGTCTTTTGGATTGTGCCTCATGTTGAATAACTACTTTTTAAAGCTTCAATGTGACCAAAATTGCCATTTTTACAGACTTTTTCTCATACTCAAAAGTTTCTATTTCGACCAATTTCAGGCATTAAAATGAGTCTAAACACAATTATTTTAGCTCCAAGAGTCCTAATTCACATGCAGTGTTCATTTACAGTCAAAAAATTAAACATAAAAAAATTACCATTTCTGACCATCTGGAGAAAGTTCGACAGGTCACGGGTCATAATATTTCATCAGAAAATTGAGTTTTTTTGTACAGTAGAAAAATTGATTCAAAATGTCACTTGGATTGCGCC
Source organism: Triturus cristatus (assembly GCF_964204655.1). Lineage (NCBI taxonomy): Eukaryota > Metazoa > Chordata > Amphibia > Caudata > Salamandridae > Triturus > Triturus cristatus. The sequence continues at coordinate 956,484,985 of NC_140593.1, read as the reverse complement.
TCATGTTGAATAACTACTTTTTAAAGCCTCAATGTGACCAAAATTGCCATTTTTACAGACTTTTTCTCCTACTCAGAAGCTTCTATTTCAACCAATTTCAGGCATTAAAATGACTCTAAACACACTTATTTTAGTTCCAAACGTGATAATTCACATGCAATAGTCATTAACAGTCAAAAAATTAAACATTAAAAAAATTACAATTTCTGACCATCTGGAGAAAGTTCGACAGGTCACGGGTCATCGTTTTTCATCAGAAAATTGATTTTTTGGATTGTAGAAAAATTGGTTGAAAATGTCTTTTGGATTGTGCCTCATGTTGAAATACTACTTTTTAAAGCCTCAATGTGACCAGAATTGCCATTTTTACAGACTTTTTCTGCTACTCCGAAGCTTCTATTTCGAACAATTTCAGGCATTAAAATGACTCTAAACACACTTATTTTAGTTCCAAACGTGATAAATCACATGCAATAGTCATTTACAGTCAAAAAATGAAACATTAAAAAATTACCATTTCTGACTATCTGGAGAAAGTTCGACAGGTCCCGGGTCATCGTTTTTCATCAGAAAATAGATTTTTTTGGACTGTAGAAATATTGATTGAAAATGTCTTTTGGATTGTGCCTCATGTTGAATAGCTACTTTTTAAAGCCTCAATGTGACCAAAATTGCCATTTTTACAGACTTTTTCTGCTTCTCAGAAGCTTCTATTTCGAACAATTTCAGACATTAAAATGACTCTAAACACACTTATTTTAGTTCCAAATGTGATAATTCACATGCAATAGTCATTGACAGTCACAAAAATAAGCATTAAAAAATTACCATTTCTGACCATCTGGAGAAAGTTCGACAGGTCACGGGTCATCGTTTTTCATCAGAAAATTGAATTTTTGGACTGTAGAAAAATTGATTCAAAATATCATTTGGTTGGTGCCTCATGTTGAATAACTTCTTTTTGAAGCCTCAATGTGACCAAAATTCCCATTTTTACAGACTTTTTCTCCTACTCAGAAGCTTCTATTTCAACCAATTTCAGGCATTAAAATGACTCTAAACACACTTATTTTAGTTCCAAACGTGATAATTCACATGCAATTGTCATTTATAGTCAAAAAACTTAACATTAAAAAATTACCATTTCTGACCATCTGGAGAAAGTTCGACAGGTCACGGCTCATTGTTTTTCATCAGAAAATGTATTTTTTGGGACTGTAGAAAAATTGATTCAAAATGTCTTTTGGATTGTGCCTCATGTTGAATAACTACTTTTTAAAGCCTCAATGTGACCAAAACTGCCATTTTTACAGACTTTTTCTCCTACTCAGAAGCTTCTATTTCGACCAATTTCAGGCATTAAAATGACTCTATACACACTTATTTTAGTTCCAAACGTGATAATTCACATGCAATAGTCATTTACAGTCAAAAAATTAAACATTAAAAAATTACCATTTCTGACCATCTGGAGAAAGTTCGACAGGTCACGGGTCATCGTTTTTCATCAGAAAATTGATTTTTTGGATTGTAGAAAAATTGGTTGAAAATGTCTTTTGGATTGTGCCTCATGTTGAATAACTACTTTTTAAAGCCTCAATGTGACCAAAATTGCAATTTTTACAGACTTTTTCTGCTACTCAGAAGCTTTTATTTCGAACAATTTCAGGCATTAAAATGACTCTAAACACACTTATTTTAATTCCAAACGTGATAAATCACATGCAATAGTCATTTACAGTCAAAAAATGAAACATTAAAAAATTACCATTTCTGACTATCTGGAGAAAGTTCGACAGGTCACGGGTCATCGTTTTTCATCAGAAAATAGATTTTTTGGACTGTAGAAAAATTGATTGAAAATGTCTTTTGGATTGTGCCTCATGTTGAATAACTTCTTTTTGAAGCCTCAATGTGACCAAAATTCCCGTTTTACAGACTTTTGCTCGTACTCAAAAGCTTCTATTTCGACCAATTTCAGGCATTAAAATGAGTCTAAACACAATTATTTTAGCTCCAAGAGTTCTAATTCACATGCAATGTTCATTTACAGTCAAAAAACTTAAACATAAAAAAATTACCATTTCTGACCATCTGGAGAAAGTTCGACAGGTCACGGGTCATAATGTTTCATCAGAAAATTGAGTTTTTTTGTACAGTAGAAAAATTGATTCAAAATGTCACTTGGATTGCGCCTCATGTTGAATAACTACTTTTTAAAGCCTCAATGTGACCAAAAGTGCCATTTTTATAGACTTTTTCTCCTACTCAGAAGCTTCTATTTCAACCAATTTCAGGCATTAAAATGACTCTAAACACACTTATTTTAGTTCCAAAAGTGATAGTTCACTTGCAATAGTCATTTACAGTCAAAAAATTAAATATTAAAAAATTCCCTTTCTGACCATCTGGAGAAAGTTCGACAGGTCACAGGTCATCGATATTCATCAGAAAATTGATTTTTTTAGAATGTTGAAAAATTGATTCAAAATGTCATTTGGATTGTGCCTCATGCTGAATAACTACTTTTTAAAACCTCAATGTGACCAAAATTGCCATTTTTGCAGACTTTTTCTCGTACTCAGAAGGTTCAATTTCGACCAATTTCAGGCATTAAAATGGGTCTAAACACAAATATTTTAGCTCCAAGAGTTCTAATTCATATGCAATAGTCATTTACAGAAAAAAAAAATTAAACATTAAAAAATTACCATTTCTGACCATCTGGAGAAAGTTCGACAGCTCACGGGTCATTATTTTTCATCAGAAAATAGATTTTTTGGACTGTAGAAAAATTCATTCAAAATATCATTTGGCTTGTGCCTTATGTTGAACAACTACTTTTTAAAGCCTCAATGTGACCAAAATTGCCAATTTTACAGACTTTTTCTCCTACTCAGAAGCTTCTATTTCGACCAATTTCAGGCATTAAAATGATTTTAAACACACTTATTTTAGTTCCAAAAGTGATAATTCACTTGCAATAGTCATTTACAGTCAAAAAATTAAGCATTAAAAAATTCCCATTCCTGACCATCTGGAGAAAGTTCGACAGGTCACGGGTCATTGTTTTTCATCAGAAAATTGATTTTTTAGAATGTGGAGAAATTGATTCAAAATGTCATTTGGACTGTGCCTCATGCTGAATAACTACTTTTTAAAGCCTCAATGTGACCAAAATTGCCATTTTTACAGACTTTTTCTCGTACTCAGAAGGTTCTATTTCAACCGATTTCAGGCATTAAAATGACTCTAAACACACTTATTTTAGTTCCAAAAGTGATCATTCACATGCAATAGTCATTTACAGTCAAAAAATTAAACATAAAAAAATTACCATTTCTGACCATCTGGAGAAATTTCTACTTGTCACGGGTAATCGTTTTTCATCAGAAAGTTGATTTTTTTGTACAGTAGAAAAATTGATTCAAAATGGCACTTCGATTGTGCCTCATGTTGAATAACTACTTTTTAAAGCCTCAATGTGACCAAAATTGATATTTTTACAGACTTTCTCTCCTACTCAGAAGCATCTTTTTCGACCAGTTTCAGCAATTGACTCTAAACACACTGATTTTAGTTCTGAAAGTGATACTTCACATGCAATAGTCATTTACAGTCAAAAGATAAATTAAACATTAAAAAATTACCATTTCTGACCATCTGGAGAAAGTTCGACAGGTCACGGATCATCGTTTTTCATCAGAAAATTGATTTTTTAGAATGTGGAGAAATTGATTCAAAATGTCATTTGGATTGTGCCTCATGTTGAATAACTTCTTTTTGAAGCCTCAATGTGACCAAAATTCCCATTTTTACAGACTTTTTCTCCTACTCAGACACTTCTATTTCAACCAATTTCAGGCATTAAAATGACTCTAAACACACTTATTTTAGTTCCAAATGTGATAATTCACATGGAATTGTCATTTACAGTCAAAAAACTTAACATAAAAAAATTACCATTTCAGACCATCTGGAGAAAGTTCGACAGGTCACGGGTCATCGTTTTTCGTCAGAAAATTGAATTTTTAGACTGTAGAAAAATTGATTCAAAATATCATTTGGTTGGTGCCTCATGTTGAATAACTTCTTTTTGAAGCCTCAATGTGACCAAAATTCCCATTTTTACAGACTTTTCTCCTACTCAGAAGCTTCTATTTCAACCAATTTCAGGCATTAAAATGACTCTAAACACACTTATTTTAGTTCTAAACGTGATAATTCACATGCAATTGTCATTTACATGACCATCTGGAGAAAGTACGACAGGTCACGGGTCATTGTTTTTCATCAGAAAATTGATTTTTTAGAATGTGGAAAAATTGGTTCAAAATGTCACTTGGATTGTGCCTCATGCTGAATAACTACTTTTTAAAACCTCAATGTGACCAAAAGTGCCATTTTAACAGACTTTTTCTCCCACTCGGAAGCTTCAATTTTGACTAATTTCAGGCATTAAAATGACTCTAAACACACTCACTTTAGTTCCAAAAGTGATCATTCACATGCAATAGTCATTTACAGTCAAAAATTAAACATATAAAAATTACCATTTCTGACCATCTGGAGAAAGTTCGACATGTCACGGGGCATCGTTTTTCATCAGAAAATTGATTTTTTGGAATGTAGAAAAATGGATTGAAAATGTCATTTGGCTTGTGCCTTATGTTGAACAACTACTTTTTAAAGCCTCAATGTGACCAAAATTGCCAATTTTCCAGACTTTTTCTCCTACTCAGAAGCATCGATTTTGACCAATTTCAGGCATTAAAATGACTCTAAACACACTTATTTTCGTTCCGATAGTTCTAATTCACATGAAAAAATAAAACATTAAAAAATTAACATTTCTGACCATCTGCAGAAAGTTCGACAGTCACGGGTCATCCTTTTTCATCAGAAAATTGATTTTTTGGACTTTAGGAAAACTGATTGAAAATGTCATTTGGATTGTGCCTCATATTGAATAACTACTTTTTAAAGCCTCAATGTGACCAAAAGTACCATTTTTATAGACTTTTTCTCCTACTCAGACGCTTCTATTTCGACCAATTTCAGGCACTAAAATGGGTCTGACCACAAATATTTTAGCTCCAAGAGTTCTAATTCATATGCAATAGTCATTTACAGTAAAAAAAGTTAAACATTAAAAAATTACCATTTCTGACAATCTGGAGAAAGTTCGACAGGTCAGGGGTCATTTTTTTTCATCAGAAAATAGATTTTTTGGACTGTAGAAAAATTCATTTAAAATATCATTCAGCTTGTGCCTTATGTTGAACAACTACTTTTTAAAGCCTCAATGTGACCAAAATTGCCAATTTTAAAGACTTTTTCTCCTACTCATAAGCTTCTATTTCGACCAATTTCAGGCATTAAAATGACTCTAAACACACTTATTTTAGTTCCAAAAGTGATAATTCACATGCAATAGTCATTTACAGTCAAAAAATTAAACATATAAAAATTACCATTCCTGACCATCTGGAGAAATTTCTACTTGTCACGGGTCATCGTTTTTCATCAGAAAGTTGATTTTTTTGTACAGTAGAAAAATTGATTCAAAATGGCACTTCGATTGTGCCTCATGTTGAATAACTACTTTTTAAAGCCTCAATGTGACCAAAATTGATATTTTTACAGACTTTCTCTCCTACAGAAGCATCTTTTTCGACCAATTTCAGCAATTGACTCTAAACACACTGATTTTAGTTCCAAACGTGATAATTCACGTGCAATTGTCATTTACAGTCAAAAAACTTAACAGTAAAAAATTACCAGTTCAGACCACCTGGAGAAAGTTCGACAGGTCACGCACGGGTCATCGTTTTTCATCAGAAAATTGATTTTTTTGGACTGTAGAAAAATTGATTGAAAATGTCTTTTGGAATGTGCCTCATGTTGAATAACTACTTTTTAAAGCCTCAATGTGACCAAAATTGCCATTTTTACAGACTTTTTCTCCTACTCAGAAGCTTCTACTTTGGACAATTTCAGGCATTAAAATGACTCTAAACACACTTATTTTAGTTCCAAACGTGATAATTCACATGCAATAGTCATTTACAGTCAATAAATTAAATAATAAAAAATTCCCTTTCTGACCATCTGGAGAAAGTTCGACAGGTCACAGGTCATCGATATTCATCAGAAAATTGATTTTTTTGGACTGTAGAAAAATTGATTCAAAATGTCACTTGGATTGTGCCTCATGTTGAATAACTACTTTTTAAAGCCCCAATGGGACCAAAATTGCCATTTTAACAGACTTTTTCTCCTACTCGGAAGCTTCTATTTTGACTAATTTCAGGCATTAAAATGACTCTAAACACACTCACTTTAGTTCCAAAAGTGATCATTCACATGCAATAGTCATTTACAGTCAAAAATTAAACATATAAAAATTACCATTTCTGACCATCTGGAGAAAGTTCGACATGTCACGGGTCATCGTTTTTCATCAGAAAATTGATTTTTGGAATGTAGAAAAATAGACTGAAAATGTCATTTGGCTTGTGCCTTATGTTGAACAACTACTTTTTAAAGCCTCAATGTGACCAAAATTGCCAATTTTACAGACTTTTTCTCCTACTCAGAATCATCGATTTCGACCAATTTCAGGCATTAAAATGACTCTAAACACACTTATTTTCGTTCCGATAGTTCTAATTCACATGAAATAGTGATTTACAGTAAAAAAAAAAAACATTAAAAAATTAACATTTCTGACCATCTGCAGAAAGTTCGACAGTCACGGGTCATCGTTTTTCATCAGAAAATTGATTTTTTGGACTTTAGGAAAACTGATTGAAAATGTCATTTGGATTGTGCCTCATATTGAATAACTACTTTTTAAAGCCTCAATGTGACCAAAAGTACCATTTTTATAGACTTTTTCTCCTACTCAGACGCTTCTATTTCGACCAATTTCAGGCACTAAAATGGGTCTGACCACAAATATTTTAGCTCCAAGAGTTCTAATTCATATGCAATAGTCATTTACAGTAAAAAAACTTAAACATTAAAAAATTACCATTTCTGACCATCTGGAGAAAGTTCGACAGGTCACGGGTCATTTTTTTTCATCAGAAAATTGATTTTTTGGACTGTAGAAAAATTCATTTAAAATATCATTTGGCTTGTGCCTTATGTTGAACATCTACTTTTTAAAGCCTCAATGTGACCAAAATTGCCAATTTTACAGACTTTTTCTCCTACTCAGAAGGTTCTATTTCGACCAATTTCAGGCATTAAAATGACTCTAAACACACTTATTTTAGTTCCAAAAGTGATCATTCACATGCAATAGTCAATTACAGTCAAAAAATTAAACATAAAAAAATTCCCATTTCTGACCATCTGGAGAAATTTCTACTTGTCACGGGTCATCGTTTTTCATCAGAAAGTTGATTTTTTTGTACAGTAGAAAAATGTATTCAAAATGGCATTCGATTGTGCCTCATGTTGAATAACTACTTTTTAAAGCCTCAATGTGACCAAAATTGATATTTTTACAGACTTTCTCTCCTACAGAAGCATCTTTTTCGACCAATTTCAGCAATTGACTCTAAACACACTGATTTTAGTTCCAAACGTGATAATTCACGTGCAATTGTCATTTACAGTCAAAAAACTTAACATTAAAAAACTTACCATTTCAGACCATCTGGAGAAAGTTCGACAGGTCACGCACGGGTCATCGTTTTTCATCAGAAAATTGATTTTTTTGGACTGTAGAAAAATTGATTGAAAATGTCTTTTGGAATGTGCCTCATGTTGAATAACTACTTTTTAAAGCCTCAATGTGACCAAAATTGCCATTTTTACAGACTTTTTCTCCTACTCAGAAGCTTCTACTTTGGACAATTTCAGGCATTAAAATGACTCTAAACACACTTATTTTAGTTCCAAACGTGATAATTTACATGCAATAGTCATTTACAGTCAATAAATTAAATAATAAAAAATTCCCTTTCTGACCATCTGGAGAAAGTTCGACAGGTCACAGGTCATCGATATTCATCAGAAAATTGATTTTTTTGGACTGTAGAAAAATTGATTCAAAATGTCACTTGGATTGTGCCTCATGTTGAATAACTACTTTTTAAAGCCCCAATGTGACCAAAATTGCCATTTTAACAGACTTTTTCTCCTACTCAGAATCATCGATTTCGACCAATTTCAGGCATTAAAATGACTCTAAACACACTTATTTTCGTTCCGATAGTTCTAATTCACATGAAATAGTGATTTACAGTCAAAAAATAAAACATTAAAAAATTAACATTTCTGACCATCTGCACAAAGTTCAACAGTCACGGGTCATCGTTTTTCATCAGAAAATTGATTTTTTGGACTTTAGGAAAACTGATTGAAAATGTCATTTGGATTGTGCCTCATATTGAATAACTACTTTTTAAAGCCTCAATGTGACCAAAAGTACCATTTTATAGACTTTTTCTCCTACTCAGACGCTTCTATTTCGACCAATTTCAGGCACTAAAATGGGTCTGACCACAAATATTTTAGCTCCAAGAGTTCTAATTCATATGCAATAGTCATTTACAGTAAAAAAACTTAAACATTAAAAAATTACCATTTCTGACCATCTGGAGAAAGTTCGACAGGTCACGGGTCATTTTTTTTCATCAGAAAATAGATTTTTTGGACTGTAGAAAAATTCATTTAAAATATCATTTGGCTTGAGCCTTATGTTGAACAACTACTTTTTAAAGCCTCAATGTGACCAAAATTGCCAATTTTACAGATTTTTTCTCCTACTCAGAAGGTTCTATTTCGACCAATTTCAGGCATTAAAATGACTCTAAACAAACTTATTTTAGTTCCAAAAGTGATCATTCACATGCAATAGTCAATTACAGTCAAAAAATTAAACATAAAAAAATTCCCATTTCTGACCATCTGGAGAAATTTCTACTTGTCACGGGTCATCGTTTTTCATCAGAAAGTTGATTTTTTTGTACAGTAGAAAAATTGATTCAAAATGGCACTTCGATTGTGCCTCATGTTGAATAACTACTATTTAAAGCCTCAATGTGACCAAAATTGATATTTTGACAGACTTTCTCTCCTACAGAAGCTTCTATTTAGACCAATTTCAGGCATTAAAATGAGTCTAAACACAATTATTTTTGTTCCGATAGTTCTAATTCACGTGCAATAGTAATTTACAGTCAAAAAATAAAACATTAAAAAATTACCATTTCTGACCATCTGCAGAAAGTTCGACAGGTCTGAGGTCATCATTTTTCATCAGAAAATTGATTTTTTGGATTGTTCAAACAATGATTCAAAATGTCAATTGGATTCTGCCTCATGTTGAATAACCACATTTTTAAAGCCTCACAATGACCAAAACTGCCATTTTTACAGACTTCTCCTGCTACTCAGAAGCTTCTATTTCGACCAATTCCAGCCATGAAAATGACTGTAAACACACTTATTTTAGTTCCAAAATCGATAATACACATGCATTTGTCATTTACCGTCAAAAGATTAAACATAAAAAAATGACTATTTGTGACCATCTGGAGAAAGTTCAAAAGGTCTGGGATCATCGTTCTTCATCAGAAATTTGAGTTTTTGGGACTGTACGAAAAATGATTCAAAATGTCATTTGAATTGTGCCTCATAAAAAGAAAACACTTTTTAAACCCTCACAGTGACCAAAACTGCCAGTTTTACAGACTTTTCCTCCTACTCAGAAGCTTCTATTTTGACTGATTTCGGGCAGGAAAATGACTGTAAACACACTTATTTTAGTTCCAAAAGTAATAATTCACATGAAATCGTCATTTACAGTCAAAAGATTAAACATAAAAAAATGACCATTTCTGACCATCTGGAGAAAGTTCGCAAGATCCGGGGTCATCGTTCTTCATCAGAAATTTGATTTTTTGGACTGTAAAAAAACAGTAATTCAAATATCAATTGGATTGTGCCTCATGTTGAATAACCACTTTTTAAAGCCTCACAGTGACCAAAATTGCCATTTTTACAGACTATTCCTCTGTCTCAGAAGTTTCTTTTTTGTCCAATTTCGGGCAGGAAAATTACTCTAAGCACACTTATTTTAGTTCCAAAAGTGATAATTCAATTGCAATAGCCATTTACAGTCAAAGGATTAAACATTAAATAATGACCTTTTCTGACCATCTGGATGAAGTTCGACAGGTCCGGGGTCATTGTTTTTCATAATAAAATGTATTTTTTGAACTGTAAGAAAAATTATTTGAAATGTCAATTGGAGTGTGCCTCAAATTGAATAACCACTTTTTAAAGCCTCACAGTGACCAAAACTGCAAGTTTTACAGACTTTTCCTCCTACTCAGAAACTTCTATTTTGACTGATCTCGGGCAGGAAAATGACTGTAAACACCCTTATTTTAGTTCCAAAAGTAATAATTCACATGCAATCGTCATTTACCGTCAAAAGATTAAACATAAAAAATTACCATTTCTGACCATCTGGAGAAAGTTCGAAAGGTCCGGGTTCATAGTTTTTCATCAGAAAATTAATTTTTTGGACTGTTCAAGAAATGATTCAAAATTTCAATTGGATTGTGCCTCATGTTGAATAACCACTTTTTAAAGCCTAACAGTAACCAAAATTGCAATTTTTACAGACTTTTCCTCCTGCTCAGAAGCTTCTATTTTGACCAACTTCGGGCGGGGAAATGACTGTAAACACACTTATTTTAGTTCCTAGAGTGATACTTCACATACAATAGTCATTTACCGTCAAAAGATTAAACATATAAAAATGACCATTAATGACCAGCTGGAGAAAGTTCGATAGGTCTGGGGTCATTGGATTTCATCGGAAATTAGATTTTTTGGACTGTACAAAAAATTATTCAGAATGCCATTTGGATTGTGCCTCATGATAAATAACCACATTTCATAGCCTCACAGTGACTAAAATTGCCATTTTTACTCCTAATCAGAAGCTTCAATTTTGACGAATTTTGGGCAGAAAAATTGCTCTAAACACTTATTTTAGTTCCAGATGTGATAATTCCCATGCAATAGTCATTTAGAGCTGGATTGTGCCTCGTGTTGAATAACCACTTTTTCAAGCCTCACAGTGACCAAAATTGCCATTTTTACAGAATTTTCCTCCTACCTAAAATCTACTATTTTGACCAATTTTGGGCAGGAAAATGACTCTACACACATTTTAGCTCCAAAAGTGATAATTCACATGCAATAGTCATTTACAGTCAAAAAATGAAATATTAAAAAATGACCATTTCTGACCATCTGAGAAAGTTCGACAGGTCTGGGGTCATCATTTTTCATCAGAAAATTGATTTTTTGGACTGTGAAAAAAAATTAATCCAAATGTCAATTGGATTGTGCCTCAGGTTGAATACCCACTTTTTAAAGCCTCACAGTGACCAGAATTTCCATTTTTACAGACTTTTCCTCCTACTCAGAAGCTTCTATTTTGACGAATTCCGGCCAGGAAAATGGCACTAAACACACTTATTTTAGTTCCAAAATTGATAATTCAAAATGTCATTTGGATTGTGCCTCATGATAAATAACCACTTTTCAAAGCCTAACAGTGACTAAAATTGCCATTTTTGCAGACTTTGTCTCCTAATCAGAAGCTTCTATTTTGACAAATTTTGGGCAGAAAAGTTACTCTAAACACACTTATTTTAGTTCCAGATTTGATAATTCCCATGCAATAGTTATTTACTGCTGGATTGTACCTCGTGTTGAATAACCACTTTTTCAAGCCTCACTGTGACCAAAATTGCCATTTTTACAGACTTTTCCTCCTACCCAAAAGCTTCAATTTTGACCAATTTTGGCCAGGAAAATGACTCTAAACACACTTATTTTAGCTCCAAAAGTGATACTTCACATGCAATAGTCACTTACTGTCAAAAGGTTAAACATTAAAAAATGACCATTTCTGACCATCTGAGAAAGTTCGACAGGTCTGCGGTCATCATTTTTCATCAGAAAATTGGTTTTTTGGATTGTACAAAAAAATATTCAAAATGTTAATTGGATTGTGCCTCATGTTGAATAGCCACTTTTTAAAGCCTCACAATGGCCAAAACTGACATTTTTACAGACTTTTCCTGCTACTCAGAAGCTTCTATTTTGACCAATTCCAGTCATGAAAATGACTGTAAACACACTTATTTAAGTTCCAAATGTGATAATTCCCATGCACTAGTCTTTTACAGTCAAAAGATTAAACATTAAAAAATGACCATTTCTGACCATCTGAATAAAGGTCGATAGGTCTGGGGTCATTGGATTTCATCAGAAATTAGATTTTTTTGACTGTACAAAAAATTATTCAAAATGTCATTTGGATTGAGCCTCATGATAAATAACCACATTTCAAAGCCTCACAGTGACTAAAATTGCCATTTTTACAGATTTTTACTCTAATCAGAAGCTTCTATTTTGAGAAATTTCAGGCAGGAAAATTACTCTAAACACACTTAGTTTACTTCCAGATGTGATAATTACCATGCAATAGTCATTTACTGATGGATTGTGCCTCATGTTGAATAACCACTTTTTACACCCTCACAGTGACTAAAATAGCCATTTTTACGGACTATTCCTCCTACTCAGAAGCTTCTATTTTGACCAATTCCAGCCATGAAAATGACTGTAAACACACTTATTTTAGATCCAAAAGTGATAATTCACATGCATTTGTCATTTACCGTCAAAAGATTAAACATAAAAAGGACCATTTGTGACGATCTGGAGAAAGTTCAAAAGGTCTGGGGTCATCGTTCTTCATCAGAAATTTGAGTTTTTGGGACTGTACGAAAAATTATTCAAATTACATTTGAATTGTGCCTCATAAAAAAAACACTTTTTAAAGCCTCACAGTGACCAAAACTGCCAGTTTTACAGACTTTTCCTCCAACTCAGAAGCTTCTATTTTGACTGATTTTGGGCAGGAAAATGACTGTAAACACACTTATTTTAGTTCCAAAAGTAATAATTCACATGTGTTAGATCTGGGGGTCTCTAGTTGGCAGGGTAGGTACCACTGTCCAAGTACGGACCCTTGCTTCTAGTAAGGGAAAGGGGGATACACTGTTAAGATAACCCCTGCTCACCCTCTAGGTAGCTTGGCCTGAGCAGTCTAGGCTATCAAAGGCAATGTGTAAAGTATTTGTACCAACACTCACAGTAACACAGTGAAAACACCACAGATTTACTCCACACCAGTTTTAGAAAAATAATGTATCTTTACTAAAAACTTCACAAGACCAAATACTACAGACAAACCAACATATAATTCAAAAAGGTTACTTTAAAGATAGTTCAGAGTTTGCAGAAAGTACTCCAGGATGTAAAAGTCAGTGTCCTGCACAATGCGACTCTCAATGCACAAAATGCGACACTCTCGTGCCCAACAGTACCTGTAGTTGCGATAAGGTTCCCAAAAGCTATAACAAGGAAGATGGCAAAGGCGATGCGATGCTCCTGAGATCCTGGGGAGGCTTTGCAGCAGCCCTGCTTCACGCAGCAGAGGTGGATGCGCCGGCTCCGATCTGTAGGGGGAGGATGCGATACCTTTGGCTTTCGTTGCGTAGGTTTCTTAGGGGGAAGCTTCACGCACAGGTTCGATGCGACACTCTTCGATGTGGTGCGATGCGTGGTGCAGCGTTGACTTCCGGCGCCGCAACTCTCGATGCGCCACGGAACGGGACTCTGCGTCGACGCACGCAGCGATTGGAGACTTTTCACGCACCGGCAGTGGTGCGGCCCGCAAACTGGTTCTGCGACAACCCTCGCAATGGCAGGAAGCTTCACGCTTCGGGACGATGCTCGACGCACTCGGCGATGCGGAGACCCTGCGTGTTGCGATGGTGCCGCGATGAAATTTTCCACGCACTCTCGTATTGCGACACGCAATCGGATGATGCGTTGGGTACCAGTCACTCTTGTTCACGCTTCTGCTTCCCAGCTCCCAAACACAGCAAAACGACCTCCTGAAGCCCCAAGACTGGGCAAGCACTCCAAGGCAGGTCAGAACTCCTTCAGCAGAGTTCCAGGGGAGCTGGTGGTGAAGTCCTTTTGTTCCTGGGACTTCTTAACAGGGAGCCAGCTCTTCTCAGGCCCTTGGAGATCAGAATCAAAAGAAGGGGACACAGCAAAGTCCTTCCCCTCTCCTTGGCAGCAAAGCAAAACAGCAAGCAGGCAGTCTTCTCCTCTTCAGTTTCTTCCAGCTTTCTCCTTGGCAGCGGTTTCTTCTTAGTTCCAAAGTGATCTAAAGTTTTAGGTGTCTGGGGTCCTCTTCTTATACCCCTCCAAGTCTTTGTCTCTTGTGTTTCAGTGGGGGGATTCCCCTCCTCAAACCGGTTCCTGGATGTGCTCTGCTCTGGAGCACCTGGTTCCTTTCAGAGTGAGGGGCAGGGTCGTTAGACGCTCAGCAGGAGGTGGAGCCTTCTTTGTGCCAGCAGAGGCAGAGTCCTCAGCCTGGCCAGCAGGGGGTGGAGCCAGCTTTGTGTTTGTCAGGGGCAGCCCTATTCAGACCCAGGGACTACTCCTCCCACCCATCTAAAGCAGATCTCCCTATTCACCCTGCTGCTGACTCATCCAGGCTCCTGGAGCCACCTAGCACATCACCTGACACCAGTCAGCCAACCAGCACACAGGCACACAGGAAGGTTAAACAGGAGAATAGCTACTTTCTAAAAAGTGCTATTCTCACACAGTGAATTTAAAAACCATCTTGCTAAAAAGATGTATGATTAAATTCTGAACACAGAGATACCAAACTTGGATTTTCTATCTTGCCCTTATGGGAAGATAGGCATGTAAACAGCCTTCCCCATTCTATCCTATGGGCAAGATAGCCTCTCAGCAGTGAAAAACGAAAATGGCTGTAATTCACTACCAGGGCATGTTACACACCTCAGTACATGCCCTACCTTTCAGATACACTGCACCCAGCCCAGGGGGGTACCTAGGGCCACCATAGGGATGCCTGACATGTACAGAAAGGGAAGGATAAGGCCTGGTCAGTGGGTGCACTGGCCAGGTCGACATGGCAGTCCTGGACTGCACATAGGCACTGCAAGCAGGCCTAAGACATCCTTTTAGCGCTACTCCTGTGGGTGGCACAATCAGTGCTGCAGCCCACTAGTAGCATTTGAATCACCAGCCCTGGCACACGCAGTGCACTTTACTAGGGGCTAACAGGTGAAACAAATATCCCAATCATGGATAACCAATCAATACAACAATTTACCAAGGGAGCACTTGCACTTTGACACTGATCAGCAGTGGCAAAGTGCCCAAAGCATCTAAACCAGCAAAAACGAAATCCAGCATAGCATCAAAAATACAGGAGGTAGAGGCAAAAAGTCAGGGGTAACCACGCCAAAGATGCCAGGTCTAACACGTGTCCCCTCCAGCTGAAAGTGGGGAGAACTACCCACCCTCTTGGGAGTTCTCATCGCTAAGGCGGAAAAACCTGGACAGACCATCAGCGTTGGCGTGTTCTGTACCGGGGCGGTGTTCCACCGTAAAATCCATCCCCTGTAGGGAAATGGACCACCTCAACAGCTTAGGATTCTCACCCCTCATCTGCATCAACCATCTGAGGGGCCTGTGGTCCGTCTGAACCCGAAAGTGAGTCCCAAACAAGTAGGGCCTCAGCTTCTTCAGCGCCCAGACCACAGCAAAAGCTTCCCTTTCAATCGCACTCCCCCTCTGTTCCCTGGGAAGTAGCCTCCTGCTAATGAAAGCTACAGGTTGGTCCAAGTCCTCATCATTTAGTTGTGAGAGCACCGCTCCCACTCCATGCTCAGAAGCGTCTGTCTGCACTATGAATTCCTTGGAGAAGTCAGGCGCCTTGAGTACAGGTGCTGTACACATGGCCTCCTTCAGGGCATCAAAAGCTTCTTGGCAGGCACTGGTCCAAATCACTTTCTTCGGTAACTTCTTGGAAGTTAGTTCTGTCAAGGGAGCCACAATGGTGCCATACCCCTTGACAAAACGGCGATAGTACCCGGTGAGTCCTAAGAAGGCTCTCACCGCTGTCTGGGTTTTGGGGGGTTCCCAAGCCCGGATGGTATCTATCTTGGCTTGTAGGGGCGCCACCCGGCCGCTTCCTACCTGGTGTCCCAAATACACCACCGAACCCTGCCCTATCTGGCACTTACTGGCCTTGATAGTGAGGCCTGCACTATGCAGAGCCGTCAACACTGCGCAGAGGTGTTGCAAGTGTTCTTCCCAAGTGGAGCTGAACACAGCGATGTCATCCAGATATGCGGCGCTGAATTGCTCCAGCCCGGACAGTACCTGGTTGACCAGTCTCTGGAATGTGGCAGGGGCGTTCTTCAACCCAAAGGGCATGACACGGAACTGGAAGTGCCCCTCTGGCGTTGAAAACGCAGACCTCTCCTTGGCCCCATCAGTTAAGGCAATCTGCCAGTACCCAGAAGTTAAATCAAACGTACTGAGGTAGTTGGCAGCTCCCAACCGATCCACGAGCTCATCAGCTCTGGGGATGGGGTGTGCGTCAGTCTTCGTGACAGCATTGAGCCCACGGTAGTCCACACAAAACCTAAGTTCTGGAGTGGCACCTGGCGCAGCAGCTTTCGGTACAAGTACCACTGGGCTAGCCCAGGGGCTGCTGGAGGGCTCAATCACCCCTAGCTCCAACATCTTAGAAACCTCCTTCTTGATGCTGGCCCTGACCTTGTCAGCCACCCGGTAAAACTTCTGTTTCACAGGCATGCTATCTCCCGTGTCCACGTCATGGACACACCAGTTGGTGATACCGGGGGTCAGGGAGAACAGAGATGCAAACTGACCCAACACATGGCGACAGTCCCTCTGCTGTTCTGGGGTCAGGGTGGGCGAGAGGACCACTCCATCCACTGACCCATCTTGCTCCTTAGCTGCCAGGAGGTCAGGAAGAGGATCGCTATCCTCCTCCATCCCTGCATCTGTAGCCAGTAGCATTGTTATTTCAGACCTCTCAAAATGGGGTTTGAGGCGGTTCACGTGTAGGACCCTCATGGGGTTCCTGGGAGATCGCAAGTTGACCAGGTAGGTGTGGTAAATATTTAATTACCGGTACTATTTTTTTATGCGGTAAAGTCTATTAAGAATAACTCAGTAAATATAAGAGGCAGAATCCGTGGTCATAGAGGTTTTAAAAGGCTTTATTCCTATACAAAGGAATACAATTCGAATTGTAGGCTTTCTATTCCATCACCACGAAAGTTCAGGAAGGAAGGGGCATACATTATTGACAGATAAGCAGTTTTATAGAAAATACATTACAGTGATACAGATGCAAGAGGCGTAACAGCTGATAATACAGATAAACTGTGCATACGTAACTAATAGAGGCGTATACATGGGTGTAACTAAAATACGTCATTAAACATGATGTCACAAGTGGGTAGATCCATAGAAGAATCCTGCAATGTCAGCAGAAATATTCGGCAGAGATGCGCACGCAGCCGCATGACGTGTGATTGACGTGCAACTAGAGGGTGAAGAGGACTTGACATTTAACTCTACATGTGGAGACAGAAGTCTGGGGGTTATGTCAACCTAATCCCAAATCATATCTAATATCCTATGTTTAAAGAACTGTGTTATCCAAAAGGAGAGGTCTCTAGGATAGAATCTATTCTATACTGACTGTTAGTGCGTGTACAAGCGTCTAAGTGTCTACATGAGATGCGAGGGGGTAGGAATATTCCATGGTAACGGGGCTATGAATTACGTGCATGAGGACAGCGAGGCCTGGCCCCTTTGCACGGTAGCTGAAGGAATGTTTACCTAAACTGCTAGACAGGAATGTATCGGATGAGGAGCGGAGTAGATAATCTTGAAGGTGAAATACAGTTTTTGGCAGGCAATATGCTGGATCAGGCACCGTTAGCCGCGCAGGGAGTAGGACAAAGTTCAAGGACACAGATGCAGGCTCAGACTGGAGCTTTCAGAGGCAGAAGGCAGGAAAAGGCTTGATGACAGAATTCAGGGCCTACTCGCCTGAATCTGTAAAATGTGGAAAGTGAACCACATAAAGTCGGTGGCCTTTCATACTTAGGAATGGAATATCTGACCCATTCATGGCGGATCTGAAAGAGGACATGTTGACGGTGGACGCACATATATTTGCGTCTTCAAAACTGGAGTAGGAGGGAACATACATGTACTTATAGCATGCACATGGAGCCGTTGGGGTCTACGATAGGGGACATAACTGATCACAAAATTCATATTTCCTCATAGGTCACCTCACTCTTGCGCTCCACCACCTCATATGGCCCAGTCCACTTGTCCTGGAGCGCGCAAGGCTCCACTGGCGCCATCACCCACACCATCTGCCCAGGTTGAAATTCCATCAGAGTGGTATGCTGGTCATACCACCTCTTCATCTCATCCTGGCTGGCTTCCAGGTTCGCCTGAGCGAGGGCCCGGAAGCGCTGTGTCTGGTTGCGGATGGCCAGCACATAGCTGAACACATCCTGAGGGGTTTTCCCCGGGGATTTCTCCCAACCCTCCTTCACCAGACTGAGAGGTCCCCTAACAGGGTGCCCGTACAAAAGCTCAAAGGGACTGAACCCTAGAGACTTTTGTGGTACCTCCCTGTAGGCAAATAATAGGCATGGCAAAAAGACGTCCCACTTCCGTCTCATGGGCTCCGTCAGCCCCATGATCATGCCTTTCAGGGTCCGGTTGAACCTTTCAACCAACCCATTTCCTTGAGGGTGGTAAGGAGTGGTGAACTTATAAGTTACCCCACACTCCTCCCACAGAGACTTCATATACCTGGAGATGAAGTTGGTACCCCGGTCAGATACCACCTCTTTGGGGAAACCCACACGGGAAAAGATCCCCATCAACGCACGGCCCACCACCGGGGCTGTGGTTGTCCTGAGAGGGATAGCCTCCGGGTACCGGGTGGCATGATCCACCAGGACCAGGATGAACCTGTTGCCTAAGGCGGTCCTGGGGTCCAGTGGCCCCACAATATCTATTCCCACCCGCTCGAAAGGGGTGCTCACTACCGGAAAAGGCTGGAGAGGGCCTTTGCATTTTCCTCCAGCCTTGCCACTTGCCTGGCAAGTCTGGCATGATTTACAAAAGGAAGCGACGTCCGTCTTCATCCCGGGCCAGTAAAAGTGGGTGGCAAGCCTTTGTCGGGTCTTGTCCTGCCCGAGATGTCCTGCAAGCGGCACGTCGTGAGCCAGACCCAGTAGGAAGTCTCTGAACCCTGCGGGTACCTCCAGGGTACGTGATCCACTGGGCTCAGCAAACCTAGGCTCACTGTACAACAAGTCATTCTCCCAGTAGAGAAAAAAGTTCTTCGGATCAGCACCTGCTGCCTGGTCTGCAGCCTGGTGCCGCAGACCTTCAAGAGTAGGGCATGTCTTCTGCGCACGGCAGAACTCCTCTCTGAAGGGACCACCCTCTTGCTGCCAATGGGTCAGCTCAGGTATGTCTCCCAGCTCAGCGACCTGTTCCCCTGTAGGCTCCAGGGCATCCCCCGTAGGTTCTGCTCCTTCCTGGACCGTGGGAACAGCGGGGGTGGACGCACCACGCCCCTTGCCCTTCCTCTTTCTGGCAGGGACCTGGGCCACTGTTTCAGGCTCCAGGTCGGCTTCACAACCCTGTCTGGCTGCCATGGACCGGGTGGTCCCACAGACCCACTCAGGCAAACCCAACATCTCCAAATGAGCCTGGCGTTCCACCTCCTTCCACGGGGAACTCTCCAGGTCATTACCTAGCAGACAGTCAACTGGCATGGATGGACTCACAACAACTTTGAGAGGACCTGAGACCCCCCCCCCACTCAAAGGGAACATGTGCTACCTTGCAAAGGCGCACAGAGTTGTCAGCTGACACTACTGGGTGAAGTATGTCTGGGATGATCAGCTCCTCAGGGACCCACTGACACCTGACCGTAGTCACACTGGCTCCAGTGTCCCTGAGAGCCTCCACCCTCCTCCCATTGATGGTCACCCACTGCCTGTACTTCTTAGTGTTATCAGGGACAGGGGTTTCCTGGACCATCTCTGTGTCTCCTAAAGAGACAAGGGACATAACTGCTAAACCCTCCAAATCACTAGAAATTAAATCCCCCCCAAAAGCTACACTAGCTATACCCGGTGTTGGAGCACCAGTGGGTGCCTGGGATTTCTTGGGACACACAGGAGACTTGTGACCCAATTCCTGACAGTGATAACACTTAATGGGACCCTTGTTATCCGACCTGCCCTTAGGGGGCCAGGTTGGTTTGGGTTTGGACTTGGGGGGCTGGGACTGGTT
This sequence comes from Triturus cristatus, assembly GCF_964204655.1. Lineage (NCBI taxonomy): Eukaryota > Metazoa > Chordata > Amphibia > Caudata > Salamandridae > Triturus > Triturus cristatus. Next base: position 956,464,666 of record NC_140593.1, on the reverse strand, counting down.
ACCCTGGGAACTATTTTGGGGCCCTTGTGAGAACTCCTTTTGGTTACCCTTGTCCCCCCCACTCTTCTGCTGGGGACCCTGCCCACCTTTGGCAACGGTACCCACAATTCCTCTGTGGACCCTGGTACTGGTCCAGCGGTCCGCCTCCTTAGCAAGCTCAATGGGGTCCGTCAACTTGCTATCTAAAAGATGCTGGCGCAGCTCTGGAACACATAGACTACTCAAGTGCTCCCAACTAATTAAATGTAACAACCCCTTATAATCAGTTACCTTGCTGCCCTTCATCCAACCTTCCAGTGCCCGCGAGTACAGATTCACACACTCCATCCAAGTCTCAGACTCTTTCTTCTTGGAATTTCTAAACTGCAGTCTATACTGCTCTGGAGTAAGTCCATACCTGAGACATAGGGCCTCCTTCATATTGGGATAGGTCATGGCACCTGCTAATTCTAAGGGCTCTAGAGCACTCCTCCCAGAAGCCTCAAAATGTTTCCACAGGCCCGCCCCCCAATGCTGTTCAGGCACCCCATTCATCCTCAATGCAATTTCATACGATGTGAACCAGGCATAGATATCCTCACTCCTATTGTAATTCTGTACTAAATCCTTGGGGATATATACTTTACCCCCCTGCACTGGCTGTGCGCTGCCACCATTTGAACCGGACTCCACCTGCTTGGCCTTGATGTCCAGTTCTCTCATGCTCACTTCATGAGCCAGAAGCAATTTCTTCTCTTCCAAGGCACGGGCATTCTTGCTCTCCTCCGCCGCCTTGTCCTTCTCTACTTCCAATTGCTTCATTTTCATTTTCATCATTTCCATTTCATGGTTTCTCACCCTTTGATTCTCCTCCAGCTCCTCTGGAGTGAGCCCCCTACTGGAATGGGAGCTGCTAGCCCTTGAGACTGGTCTGCTCACAGGCAGATCTTGGGGAACAAAACCATCCTCTTCATTTGCATCACTTTCCTCTTGGGCCTCCCACCAGGCCTTCAGGACTCTTTGTAGCACATCTTTTCTAGCTCCGCTTTTAAAAGAGCAACCACGGTCTTTGCAGAATTGCTTGAGATCTTCAACTTTGTATGAATATAAATCCGCAATGGAAAACTCCAATTCTGCCTTCTCGCTTGTTGCCACCTGAGACATGATGCTCTTGAAGAGTTACTCAAAAATAGAATCAAAAAAATATAGTATGTGGTTGTCTATTGGTCTGCACTTAAACTAGTGATGTACACCAATTACTGTGGGTCAAGTACAAATACAAGTTCAATCCTCACCGCTGACCACCAATGTTAGATCTGGGGGTCTCTAGTTGGCAGGGTAGGTACCACTGTCCAAGTAGGGACCCTTGCTTCTAGTCAGGGAAAGGGGGATACACTGTTAAGATAACCCCTGCTCACCCTCTAGGTAGCTTGGCCTGAGCAGTCTAGGCTATCAAAGGCAATGTGTAAAGTATTTGTACCAACACTCACAGTAACACAGTGAAAACACCACAGATTTACTCCACACCAGTTTTAGAAAAATAATGTATCTTTACTAAAAACTTCACAAGACCAAATACTACAGACAAACCAACATATAATTCAAAAAGGTTACTTTAAAGATAGTTCAGAGTTTGCAGAAAGTACTCCAGGATGTAAAAGTCAGTGTCCTGCACAATGCGACTCTCAATGCACAAAATGCGACACTCTCGTGCCCAACAGTACCTGTAGTTGCGATAAGGTTCCCAAAAGCTATAACAAGGAAGATGGCAAAGGCGATGCGATGCTCCTGAGATCCTGGGGAGGCTTTGCAGCAGCCCTGCTTCACGCAGCAGAGGTGGATGCGCCGGCTCCGATCTGTAGGGGGAGGATGCGATACCTTTGGCTTTCGTTGCGTAGGTTTCTTAGGGGGAAGCTTCACGCACAGGTTCGATGCGACACTCTTCGATGTGGTGCGATGCGTGGTGCAGCGTTGACTTCCGGCGCCGCAACTCTCGATGCGCCACGGAACGGGACTCTGCGTCGACGCACGCAGCGATTGGAGACTTTTCACGCACCGGCAGTGGTGCGGCCCGCAAACTGGTTCTGCGACAACCCTCGCAATGGCAGGAAGCTTCACGCTTCGGGACGATGCTCGACGCACTCGGCGATGCGGAGACCCTGCGTGTTGCGATGGTGCCGCGATGAAATTTTCCACGCACTCTCGTATTGCGACACGCAATCGGATGATGCGTTGGGTACCAGTCACTCTTGTTCACGCTTCTGCTTCCCAGCTCCCAAACACAGCAAAACGACCTCCTGAAGCCCCAAGACTGGGCAAGCACTCCAAGGCAGGTCAGAACTCCTTCAGCAGAGTTCCAGGGGAGCTGGTGGTGAAGTCCTTTTGTTCCTGGGACTTCTTAACAGGGAGCCAGCTCTTCTCAGGCCCTTGGAGATCAGAATCAAAAGAAGGGGACACAGCAAAGTCCTTCCCCTCTCCTTGGCAGCAAAGCAAAACAGCAAGCAGGCAGTCTTCTCCTCTTCAGTTTCTTCCAGCTTTCTCCTTGGCAGAGGTTTCTTCTTAGTTCCAAAGTGATCTAAAGTTTTAGGTGTCTGGGGTCCTCTTCTTATACCCCTCCAAGTCTTTGTCTCTTGTGTTTCAGTGGGGGGATTCCCCTGCTCAAACCGGTTCCTGGGTGTGCTCTGCTCTGGAGCACCTGGTTCCTTTCAGAGTGAGGGGCAGGGTCGTTAGACGCTCAGCAGGAGGTGGAGCCTTCTTTGTGCCAGCAGAGGCAGAGTCCTCAGCCTGGCCAGCAGGGGGTGGAGCCAGCTTTGTGTTTGTCAGGGGCAGCCCTATTCAAACCCAGGGACTACTCCTCCCACCCATCTAAAGAAGATCTCCCTATTCACCCTGCTGCTGACTCATCCAGGCTCCTGGAGCCACCTAGCACATCACCTGACACCAGTCAGCCAACCAGCACACAGGCACACAGGAAGGTTAAACAGGAGAATAGCTACTTTCTAAAAAGTGCTATTCTCACACAGTGAATTTAAAAACCATCTTGCTAAAAAGATGTATGATTAAATTCTGAACACAGAGATACCAAACTTGGATTTTCTATCTTGCCCTTATGGGAAGATAGGCATGTAAACAGCCTTCCCCATTCTATCCTATGGGCAAGATAGCCTCTCAGCAGTGAAAAACGAAAATGGCTGTAATTCACTACCAGGGCATGTTACACACCTCAGTACATGCCCTACCTTTCAGATACACTGCACCCAGCCCAGGGGGGTACCTAGGGCCACCATAGGGATGCCTGACATGTACAGAAAGGGAAGGATAAGGCCTGGTCAGTGGGTGCACTGGCCAGGTCGACATGGCAGTCCTGGACTGCACATAGGCACTGCAAGCAGGCCTAAGACATCCTTTTAGCGCTACTCCTGTGGGTGGCACAATCAGTGCTGCAGCCCACTAGTAGCATTTGAATCACCAGCCCTGGCACACGCAGTGCACTTTACTAGGGGCTAACAGGTGAAACAAATATCCCAATCATGGATAACCAATCAATACAACAATTTACCAAGGGAGCACTTGCACTTTGACACTGATCAGCAGTGGCAAAGTGCCCAAAGCATCTAAACCAGCAAAAACGAAATCCAGCATAGCATCAAAAATACAGGAGGTAGAGGCAAAAAGTCAGGGGTAACCACGCCAAAGATGCCAGGTCTAACAACATGCAATAGTCATTTACAGTCAAAAGATTAAACATGAAAAAAATGACCATTTCTGACCATCTGGAGAAAGTTCGCAAGATCCGGGGTCATCGTTCTTCATCAGAAATTTGACATTTGACAAAAACATTAATTCAAATGTCAATTGGATTGTGCCTCATGTTGAATAACCACTTTTTAAAGCCTCACAGTGACCAAAATTGCCATTTTTACAGACTATTCCTCTGTCTCAGAAGTTTCTATTTTGTCCAATTTCGGGCAGGAAAATTACTCTAAGCACACTTATTTTAGTTCCAAAAGTGATAATTCAATTGCACTAGTCATTTACAGTCAAAGGATTAAACATTAAATAATGACCTTTTCTGACCATCTGGATGAAGTTCGACAGGTCCGGGGTCATTGTTTTTCATAATAAAATGTATTGTTTGAACTGTAAGAAAAATGATTTGAAATGTCAATTGGAGTGTGCCTCAAATTGAATAACCACTTTTTAAAGCCTCACAGTGACCAAAACTGCAAGTTTTACAGACTTTTCCTCCTACTCAGAAACTTCTATTTTGACTGATCTCGGGCAGGAAAATGACTGTAAACACCCTTATTTTAGTTCCAAAAGTAATAATTCACATGCAATCGTCATTTACCGTCAAAAGATTAAACATAAAAAATTACCATTTCTGACCATCTGGAGAAAGTTCGAAAGGTCCGGGTTCATAGTTTTTCATCAGAAAATTAATGTTTTGGACTGTTCAAGAAATGATTCAAAATTTCAATTGGATTGTGCCTCATGTTGAATAACCACTTTTTAAAGCCTAACAGTAACCAAAATTGCAATTTTTACAGACTTTTCCTCCTGCTCAGAAGCTTCTATTTTGACCAACTTCGGGCGGGGAAATGACTGTAAACACACTTATTTTAGTTCCTAGAGTGATACTTCACATACAATAGTCATTTACCGTCAAAAGATTAAACATATAAAAATGACCATTAATGACCAGCTGGAGAAAGTTCGATAGGTCTGGGGTCATTGGATTTCATCGGAAATTAGATTTTTTGGACTGTACAAAAAATTATTCAGAATGCCATTTGGATTGTGCCTCATGATAAATAACCACATTTCATAGCCTCACAGTGACTAAAATTGCCATTTTTACTCCTAATCAGAAGCTTCAATTTTGACGAATTTTGGGCAGAAAAATTGCTCTAAACACTTATTTTAGTTCCAGATGTGATAATTCCCATGCAATAGTCATTTAGAGCTAGATTGTGCCTCGTGTTGAATAACCACTTTTTCAAGCCTCACAGTGACCAAAATTGCCATTTTTACAGAATTTTCACCCTACCTAAAAGCTACTATTTTGACCAATTTTGGGCAGGAAAATGACTCTACACACATTTTAGCTCCAAAAGTGATACTTCACATGCAATAGTCACTTACTGTCAAAAGATTAAACATTAAAAAATGAGCATTTCTGACCATCTGAGAAAGTTCGACAGGTCTGGGGTCATCATTTTTCATCAGAAAATTGATTTTTTGGACTGTGAAAAAAAATTTATCCAAATGTCAATTGGATTGTGCCTCAGGTTGAATACCCACTTTTTAAAGCCTCACAGTGACCAGAATTTCCATTTTTACAGACTTTTCCTCCTACTCAGAAGCTTCTATTTTGACGAATTCCGGCCAGGAAAATGGCACTAAACACACTTATTTTAGTTCCAAAATTGATAATTCAAAATGTCATTTGGATTGTGCCTCATGATAAATAACCACTTTTCAAAGCCTAACAGTGACTAAAATTGCCATTTTTGCAGACTTTGTCTACTAATCAGAAGCTTCTATTTTGACAAATTTTGGGCAGAAAAATTACTCTAAACACACTTATTTTAGTTCCAGATGTGATAATTCCCATGCAATAGTTATTTACTGCTGGATTGTACCTCGTGTTGAATAACCACTTTTTCAAGCCTCACTGTGACCAAAATTGCCATTTTTACAGACTTTTCCTCCTACCCAAAAGCTTCAATTTTGACCAATTTTGGCCAGGAAAATGACTCTAAACACACTTATTTTAGCTCCAAAAGTGATACTTCACATGCAATAGTCACTTACTGTCAAATGGTTAAACATTAAAAAATGACCATTTCTGACCATCTGAGAAAGTTCGACAGGTCTGCGGTCATCATTTTTCATCAGAAAATTGGTTTTTTGTATTGTACAAAAAAATATTCAAAATGGTAATTGAATTGTGCCTCATGTTGAATAGCCACTTTTTAAAGCCTCACAATGACCAAAACTGACATTTTTACAGACTTTTCCTGCTACTCAGAAGCTTCTATTTTGACCAATTCCAGTCATGAAAATGACTGTAAACACACTTATTTAAGTTCCAAATGTGATAATTCCCATGCACTAGTCTTTTACAGTCAAAAGATTAAACATCAAAAAATGACCATTTCTGACCATCTGAATAAAGGTCGATGGTCTGGGGTCATTGGATTTCATCAGAAATTAGATTTTTTTGACTGTACAAAAAATTATTCAAAATGTCATTTGGATTGAGCCTCATGATAAATAACCACATTTCAAAGCCTCACAGTGACTAAAATTGCCATTTTTACAGATTTTTACTCTAATCAGAAGCTTCTATTTTGAGAAATTTCAGGCAGGAAAATTACTCTAAACACACTTAGTTTACTTCCAGATGTGATAATTACCATGCAATAGTCATTTACTGATGGATTGTGCCTCATGTTGAATAACCACTTTTTACACCCTCACAGTGACTAAAATAGCCATTTTTACGGACTATTCCTCCTACTCAGAAGCTTCTATTTTGACCAATTCCAGCCATGAAAATGACTGTAAACACACTTATTTTAGATCCAAAAGTGATAATTCACATGCATTTGTCATTTACCGTCAAAAGATTAAACATACAAAAGGACCATTTGTGACGATCTGGAGAAAGTTCAAAAGGTCTGGGGTCATCGTTCTTCATCAGAAATTTGAGTTTTTGGGACTGTACGAAAAATTATTCAAATTACATTTGAATTGTGCCTCATAAAAAAAACACTTTTTAAAGCCTCACAGTGACCAAAACTGCCAGTTTTACAGACTTTTCCTCCAACTCAGAAGCTTCTATTTTGACTGATTTTGGGCAGGAAAATGACTGTAAACACACTTATTTTAGTTCCAAAAGTAATAATTCACATGCAATAGTCATTTACAGTCAAAAGATTAAACATGAAAAAAATGACCATTTCTGACCATCTGGAGAAAGTTCGAAAGGTCCGGGGTCATCGTTCTTCATCAGAAATTTGATTTTTTTGACTGTAAAAAAACATTAATCCAAATGTCAATTGGATTGTGCCTCATGTTGAATAACCACTTTTTAAAGCCTCACAGTGACCAAAATTGCCATTTTTACAGACTATTCCTCTGTCTCAGAAGTTTCTATTTTGTCTAATTTCGGGTAGGGAAATTCCTCTAAGCACACTTTTTTTAGTTCCAAAAGTGAGAATTCACATGCAATAGTAGTTTACAGTCAAAAGATTTAACATTAAATAATGACCTTTTCTGACCATCTGGAGAAAGTTCGACAGGTCCTGGGTTATTGTTTTTCATAAGAAAATGTATTTTTTGGACTGTAAGAAAAATGATTCAAAACGCTAATTGGATTGTGCCTCATTTTGAATAACCACTTTCTAAAGCCTCACAGTGACCAAAATTGACATTTTTACATACTTTTCCTCCTACTCAAAAGCTTCTATTTTGACCAATTTCGGGCAGGAAAATGACTCCAAACACACTTATTTTAATTACAAAAGGGGAAACTTCACATGCAGTAGTCATTTGCAGTCAAAAGATTAAACATTAAAAAATGACGATTTCTGACCATCTGGAGAAAGTTGGAATGGTCCGGGGTCATCGTTCTTCATCAGAAACTTGATTTTTTGGACTGTACAGAAAAATGATTTAAAATGTCATTTGGATTCTGCCTCATGATAAATAACCACTTTTCAAAGCCTCACAGTGACCAAAATTGCCATTTTTACATAGTTTTATTCCTACTCAGAAGCTTTTATTTTGATGAATTTCGGGCAGGAAAATTACTCTAAACACACTTATTTTAGTTCCAAATGTGATAATTTCCATGCAATAGTCATTTACAGTCAAAAGATTAAACATTAAAAAATGACCATTTCTGACCATCTGAAGAAAGTTCGACAGGTCCGGGGGTCATCATTTTCCATCAGAAAATTGATTTTTTCGAATGTAGAAAAATGGATTGAAAATGTCATTTGGCTTGTGCCTTATGTTGAACAACTACTTTTAAAGGCTCAAAAGCTTCTATTTTGACCAATTTCGGACAGGAAAATGATTCCAAACACACTTATTTTAATTACAAAAGGAGAAAATTCACATGCACTAGTCATTTACAGTCAAAAGATTAAACATTAAAAAATGAGCATTTCTGACCATCTGGAGAAAGTTCCACAGGTCCGGGGTCATCATTTTCCATCAGAAAATTGATTTTTTGGATTGTACAAAAAATGACCCTCATCGTTCTTCATGAGAAATTTAATTTTTTGAACTGTTCAAGAAATGATTCAAAATGTCATTTGGATTGTGCCTCATGTTGAATAACCACTTTTTAAAGCCTAACAGTGAACAAAATTGCAATTTTTACAGACTTTTCCTCCTCTCAGAAGCTTCTATTTTAACCAATTTTGGGTGGGAAAGTGACTGTAAACACACTTATTTTAGTTCCAAAAGTGATAATTCACATGCAATAGTCATTTACCGTCAAAAGATTAAACATAAAAAAATGACCATTTCTGACTATCTGGAGAAAGTTCGATAGGTCTGGGGTCATTGGATTTCATCAGAAATTAGATTGTTTGGACTGTACAAAAAATGATTCAAAATGTCATTTCGATTGTGCCTCATGATAAATAACCACATTTCAAAGCCTCACTGTGGCTAAAATTGCAATTTTTACAGATTTTTACTCCTAATCAGAAGCTACTATTTTGACAAATTTCGGGCAGAAAAATTACTCTAAACACTCTTATTTTAGTTCCAGATGTGATAATTCCCATGCAATAGTCATTTACTGATGGATTGTGCCTCGTGTTGAATAATCACTTTTTCAAGCCTCACAGTGACCAAAATTGCCATTTTTACAGACTTTTCCTCCTACCCAAAAGCTTCTATTTTGACCAATTTTGGGCAGGAAAATGACTCTAAACACTTATTTTAGCTCCAAAAGTGATACCTCACATGCAATAGCCACTTACTGTGAAAAGATTAAACATTGAAAAATAACCATTATTGACCATCTGAGAAAGTTCGACAGGTCTGGGGTCATCATTTTTCATCAGAAAATTTATTTTTTGGTCTGTAAAAACAAATTCATCCAAATGTCAATTGGATATTGACTCAGGTTGAATACCCACTTTTTAAAGCCTCACAGTGACCAGAATTGCCATTTTTACAGACTTTTCCTCCTACTCAGAAGCTCCTATTTTGACGAATTTCGGGCAGGAAAATGACCCTAAACACACTTATTTTAGTTCCAAAACTGACAATTCACATGCAATAGTCATTTACTGTCAAAAGATTAAACATTAAAAAATGACCATTTCTGACCATCTGGAGAAAGTTCGTCAGGTCCGGGTCATCGTTTTTCTTCAGAAAATTTATTTTTTGGACTGCGCAAAAAATGATTCAAAATGTCAATTGGATTGTGCCTCATGTTGAGTAACCACTTTTTAAAGCCTCACAGTGACCAAAACTGCAATTTTTACAGACTTTTCCTCCTCCTCAGGAGCAGCTTCTATTTTGACCAATTTCGGGAGGGAAAATTACTCCAAACACACTTATTTTAGTTCCAAAGGTTATAATTGGCATGCAATAGTCGTTTACAGTCAAAAGATTAAACATTAAAAAATGACCTTTCTGATCCACTTGAGAAAATTCGACAGGTCTGGGGTCATCATTTTTAATCAGAAAATGGATTTTTTGGATTGTACAAAAAATGATTCAAAATCTCAAGTGGATTGTGCCTCATGTTCAATAACCCCTTTTTAAAGTCTCACAATGACCAAAACTGACATTTTTTCAGACTTTTCCTGCTACTCAGAAGCTTCTATTTTGACCAATTCCAGCCATGAAAATGACTGTAAACACACTTATTTTAGTTCCAAAAGTGATAATTCACATGCATTAGTCATTTACCGTCAAAAGATTAAACATAAAAAAATGACCATTTGTGACCATCTGGAGAAAGTTCGAAAGGTCTGGAGTCATCGTTCTGCATCAGAAATGGGAGTTTTTGAGACTGTACAAAAAATGATTCAAAATGTCATTTGGATTGTGCCTCATGATAAATTTGCCATTTTATAGACTTTTCCTCCTATTCAGAAGCTTCTATTTTGACGAATTTCGGGCCGGAGATATAGTCTAACCACACTTATTTTATGTCCAAAAGTGGTAATTCCCATGCAATAGTCATTTACTGTCAAAAGGTTAAACATAAAAAAATGACCATTTCTGACCATCTGGAGAAAGTTCAACAGGTCCGGGGTCACTGTTTTTCATACGAAAATGTATTTTTTGGACTGTAGGAAAAATGATTCAAAACGTCAATTGGATTGTGGCTCATTTTGAATAACCACTTTCTGAAGCCTCACAGTGACCAAAATTGCCATTTTTACATACTTTTCCTCCTACTCAAATCTTCTATTTTGACCAATTTCAGACAGGAAAATGACTCCAAAAACACTTATTTTAATTACAAAAGGGAAAAATTCCCATGCAATAGTCATTTACAGTCAAAAGATTAAACATTAAAAAATGACCATTTCTGACCATCTGGAGAAAGTTCGACAGGTTTGGGTCATCGTTTTTCATCAGAAAATTGATTTTTTGGGCTGAACAAAAAATGATTTGAAATGTCACTTGGATAGTGACTCATGTTGAATAACCACTTTTTAAAGCCTCACAGTGACCAAAACTGCCAGTTTTACAGACTTTTCCTCCTACTTAGAAGCTTCTATTTTGACTGATTTCGGGGACAAAAATAGCTGTAAACACACTTATTTTAGTTCCAAAAGTGATAATTCACATGCAATAGTCATTTAACGTCAAAAGATTACACATTAAAAAATGACCATATCTGACCATCTGGAGAAAGTTTGACAGGTTAAGAAAAATGATTCAAAAAGTCAATTGGATTGTGCCCCATTTTCAATAACCACTTTCTAAAGCCTCACGGTCACCAAAATTGCCATTTTTACATACTTTTCCTCCAGCTCAAAAGCTTCTATTTTGACCGATTTCGGACAGGAAAATGACTCCAAACACACTTATTGTAATTACAAAAGGGGAAAATTCACATGCAATAGTCATTTACAGTCAAAATATTAAACATTAAAAAATGACCATCTCTCACCATCTGGAGAAAGTTCGACAGGTCCGGGGTCCTCATTTTTCATCAGAGAATTGTTTTTTTGGACCGTACAAAAAATGATTCAAAATGTCAATTGGATTGTGCCTCATGATAAATAACCATGTTTCAAAGCCACACAGTGACTAAAATTTCCATTTCCACAGATTTTTACTCCTAATCAGAAGCTTCTATTTTGACGAATTTCGGGCAGGAAAATTACTCTAAACACACTTATTTTAGTTCCAGATGTGATAATTTCCATGCAATAGTCATTTACTGATAGATTGTGCCTCATGTTGAATAACCACTTTTTAAAGCCTCATAGTGACCAAAATTGCCATTTTTACATACTTTTCCTCCTACCCAAAAGCTTCTATTTTGACCAATTTTGTGCAGGAAAATGACTCTAAACACACTTATTTTCGTTCCAAAAGTTATACTTCACATGCAAGAGTCACTTACTGTCAAAAGCTTAAACATTAAAAAATGACCATTTCTGACCACCTGGAGAAAGTTCGACAGGTCCGGTTCATCGTTTTTCATCAGAAAATGGATTTTTTGGACAGTAAAAAAAAACTTCCTCCAAATGTCAATTGGATTGTGCCTCATGTTGAATACCCACTTTTTAAAGCCTCACAGTGACCAGAATTGCCATTTTTACAGACTTTTCCTCCTACTCAGAAGCTTCTATTTTGATGAATTTCGGGCAGGAAAATGACACTAAACACACTTATTTTAGTTCCAAAAGTGATAATTCACATGCAATAGTCATTTACTGTCAAAAGATTAAACCTTAAAAAATGACCATTTCTGACCATCTGGAGAAAGTTCGACAGGTCCGGTTCATCGTTTTTTCATCAGAAAATGAATTTTTTGGACTATGCAAAAAAAAATTCAAAATGTCAATTGGTTTGTGCCTCATGTTGATTAACCACTTTTTAAAGCCTCACAGTGACCAAAACAGCCATTTTCACAGATTTTCCTCCTACTCAGAAGCTTCTATTTTCACTGATTTCGGGCAGGAAAATGACTGTAAACACACTTATTTTAGTTCCAAAAGTGATAATTCACATGCAATAGTCATTTACCATCAAAAGATTAAACATAAAAAAATGACCATTTCTGACGATCTGGAGAAAGTTCGAAAGGTCTGGGGTCATCGTTGCTCGTCAGACATTTAATTTTTTTGGACTGTACAAAAAATTATTCAAAATGTCAATTGAATTGTGTCTCATCTTGAAAGACCACTTTTTAAAGCCTCCCAGTGACCAAAATTGCCATTTTTACAGACTATTCCTCCTACTCAGAAGTTTCTATTGTGCCCAATTTCGGGCAGGAAAATTACTCCAAACACACTTATTTTTGTCCAAAAATTTATAATTTACATGAAATAGTTGTTTACAGTCAAAAGATTAAAAATTAAAAAATGACCTTTTCTGACCGACTTGAGAAAGTTCGACTGGTCTGGGGTCATTGTTTTTCATAAGAAAATATACCTTTTGAACTGTAAGAAAAATGATTCAAAACGTCAATTGGATTGTGCCTCATTTTGAATAACCACTTTTTAAAGCCTCACAGTGACCAAAATTGCCTGTTTACATGCTTTTGCTCCTACTCAAAAGCTTCTAATGTGACCAATTTCGGGGAGGAAAATGATTCTAAACACACTTATCTTAATTACAAAAGTGATAATTCACATGCAATAGTCATTTACCGTCAAAAGATTAAACATAAAAAAATGACCAATACTGACTATCTGGAGAAAGTTCGACAGGTCCAGGGTAATCGTTTTTCATCAGAAAATTTATGTTTTGAACTGTACAAATAATGATTTAAAATGACAATTGAATCATGCCTCATGTTGAATAACCACTTTTTAAAGCATCTCAGTGACCCAAATTGAAATTTTTAGAGACTTTTCCTCCTACTCTGAAGCTTCTATTTTGACCAATTTTGGGTAGGAAAGTGACTCTAAACACACATATTTTGGTTCCAAAAGTGATAATTCACATGCAATAGTCATTTACAGTCAAAAGATTAAATGGTAAAAAATAACAAATACTGACCATCTAGAGAAAGTTCGACAGGTCCAGGGTAATCATTTTTCATCAGAAAATGTATTTTTTGAACTGTACAAATAATGATTTAAAATGTCAATTGGATCATGCCTCATGTTGAATGACAACTTTTTAAAGCCTCACTGTGATCAAAATTGCCATTTTTACAGGCTTTTCCTCCTATTCACATGCTTACATTTTGACCAATTTCAGGCAGAAAATGACTCTAAACACACATATTTTAGTTCCAAAAGTGACAATTCACATGCAATAGTCATTTACAGTCAAAAGATTAAACATTAAAAAACGACCTTTTCTGACCATCTGGAGAAAGTTCGACAGGTCCAGGGTCACTGTTTTTCCATAAGAAAATGTCTTTTTTGGACTGTAAGAAAAATGATTCAAAACGTCAATTGGATTGTGCCTCATTTTGAATAACCACTTTCTGAAGCCTCACAGTGACCAAAATTACCATTTTTACATACTTTTCCTCCTACTCAAAAGCTTCTATTTTGACCAATTTCAGACAGGAAAATGACTCCTAACACACTTATTTTAATTCCAAAAGGGAAAAATTCACATGCAATAGTCATTTACAGTCAAAAGATTAAACATTAAAAAATCACCATTTCTGACCATCTGGAGAAAGTTCGACAGGTTCGGGTCATCGTTTTTCATCAGAAAATTGATTTTTTTGGACTGTACAAAAAATGATTCGAAATGTCACTTGGATAGTGACTCATGTTGAATAACCACTTTTTAAAGCCTCACAGTGACCAAAACTGCGAGTTTTACAGACTTTTCCTCCTACTTAGAAGCTTCTATTTTGACTGCTTTCGGGGAGGAAAATAACTGTAAACACACTTATTTTAGTTCCAAAAGTGATAATTCACATGCAATAGTCATTTAACGTCAGAAGATTACACATTAAAAAATGACCATATCTGACCATCTGGAGAAAGTTCGACAGGTCCGAGGTCCTTATTTTTGATGAGAAAATAGATTTTTTGGACTGTACAAAAAATTATTCGAAATGTCACTTGGATAGTGACTCATGTTGAATAACCACTTTTTAAAGCCTCACAGTGACCAAAACTGCCAGTTTTACAGACTTTTCCTCCTACTTAGAAGCTTCTATTTTGACTGATTTCGGGGAGCAAAATAACTGTAAACACAATTATTTTAGTTCCAAAAGCGATAATTCACATGCAATAGTCATTTAACGTCAAAAGATTACACATTAAAAAATGACCATATCTGACCATCTGGAGAAAGTTTGACAGGTCCGAGGTCTTTGCTTTTGTTGAGAAAATACATTTTTTGGACTGTAAGAAAAATGATTCAAAAAGTCAATTGGATTGTGCCCCATTTTCAATAACCACTTTCTAAAGCCAAAATTGCCATTTTTACATACTTTTCCTCCAGCTCAAAAGATTCTATTTGACCGATTTCGGGCAGGAAAAGGACTCCAAACACACTTATTGTAATTACAAAAGGGGTACATTCACATGCAATAGTCATTTACAGTCAAAATATTAAACATTAAAAAATGACCATCTCTCACCATCTGGAGAAGGTTCGACAGGTCCGGGGTCCTCATTTTTCATCAGAAAATTTATTTTTTGGACTGTACAAAAAATGATTCAAAATGTCAATTGGATTGTGCCTCATGATAAATAACAACGTTTCAAAGCCACACAGTGACTAAAATTGCCATTTTTACATCTGGAGAAAGTTCGATAGGTCCGGGGTCTATTTTTTTCAAAAATAAATTTATTTTTTGGACTGTTCAAGAAATGATTCAAAATGTAAATTGGATTGTGCCTCATGTTGAATAACCACTTTTTAAAGACTAACAGTGGCCAAAATTGCAATTTTTACAGACTTTTCCTCCTACTCGGAAGCTTCTATTTTGATGAATTCCGGGTACGAAAATGACTCTAAACACACCTATTTTAGTTCCAAAAGTGATAATTCACATGCAATAGTCATATACCGTCACAAGCTTAAACATTACAAAATTACCATTTCTGACCATCTGGAAAAAGTTTGACAGGTCTGGGGTCATCGTTTTTCATCCGAAAATAGATTTTTGGGACTGTAAAAAAAATGAATCCAAATGTCAATTGCATTGTGCCTCATGTTGAATAACCACTTTTTAAAGCTTCACAGTGACCAAAATTGCCATTTTTACAGACTCTTCCTCCTACTCAGAAGCTTCTATTTTGACCAATTTCGGGCAGGAAAATTACTCTAAGCACACTTATTTTAGTTCCAAAAGTGATAATTCACATGTAATAGTTGTTTACAGTCAAAAGATTAAACATTAAAAAATGACCTTTTCTGACCATCTGGAGAAAGTTCGACAGGTCCAGGGTCACTGTTTTTCCATAAGAAAATGTATTTTTTGGACTGTAAGAAAAATGATTCAAAACGTCAATTGGATTGTGCCTCATTTTGAATAACCACTTTCTGAAGCCTCACAGTGACCAAAATTACCATTTTTACATACTTTTCCTCCTACTCAAAAGCTTCTATTTTGACCAATTTCAGACAGGAAAATGACTCCTAACACACTTATTTTTATTCCAAAAGGGAAAAATTCACATGCAATAGTCATTTACAGTCAAAAGATTAAAGATTAAAAAATCACCATTTCTGACCATCTGGAGAAAGTTCGACAGGTTCGGGTCATCGTTTTTCATCAGAAAATTGATTTTTTTGGACTGTACAAAAAATGATTCGAAATGTCACTTGGATAGTGACTCATGTTGAATAACCACTTTTTAAAGCCTCACAGTGACCAAAACTGCGAGTTTTACAGACTTTTCCTCCTACTTAGAAGCTTCTATTTTGACTGCTTTCGGGGAGGAAAATAACTGTAAACACACTTATTTTAGTTCCAAAAGTGATAATTCACATGCAATAGTCATTTAACGTCAGAAGATTACACATTAAAAAATGACCATATCTGACCATCTGGAGAAAGTTCGACAGGTCCGAGGTCCTTATTTTTGATGAGAAAATAGATTTTTTGGACTGTACAAAAAATTATTCGAAATGTCACTTGGATAGTGACTCATGTTGAATAACCACTTTTTAAAGCCTCACAGTGACCAAAACTGCCAGTTTTACAGACTTTTCCTCCTACTTAGAAGCTTCTATTTTGACTGATTTCGGGGAGCAAAATAACTGTAAACACAATTATTTTAGTTCCAAAAGCGATAATTCACATGCAATAGTCATTTAACGTCAAAAGATTACACATTAAAAAATGACCATATCTGACCATCTGGAGAAAGTTTGACAGGTCCGAGGTCTTTGCTTTTGTTGAGAAAATACATTTTTTGGACTGTAAGAAAAATGATTCAAAAAGTCAATTGGATTGTGCCCCATTTTCAATAACCACTTTCTAAAGCCAAAATTGCCATTTTTACATACTTTTCCTCCAGCTCAAAAGATTCTATTTGACCGATTTCGGGCAGGAAAAGGACTCCAAACACACTTATTGTAATTACAAAAGGGGTACATTCACATGCAATAGTCATTTACAGTCAAAATATTACACATTAAAAAATGACCATATCTGACCATCTGGAGAAAGTTTGACAGGTTAAGAAAAATGATTCAAAAAGTCAATTGGATTGTGCCCCATTTTCAATAACCACTTTCTAAAGCCTCACGGTCACCAAAATTGCCATTTTTACATACTTTTCCTCCAGCTCAAAAGCTTCTATTTTGACCGATTTCGGACAGGAAAATGACTCCAAACACACTTATTGTAATTACAAAAGGGGAAAATTCACATGCAATAGTCATTTACAGTCAAAATATTAAACATTAAAAAATGACCATCTCTCACCATCTGGAGAAAGTTCGACAGGTCCGGGGTCCTCATTTTTCATCAGAGAATTGTTTTTTTGGACCGTACAAAAAATGATTCAAAATGTCAATTGGATTGTGCCTCATGATAAATAACCATGTTTCAAAGCCACACAGTGACTAAAATTTCCATTTCCACAGATTTTTACTCCTAATCAGAAGCTTCTATTTTGACGAATTTCGGGCAGGAAAATTACTCTAAACACACTTATTTTAGTTCCAGATGTGATAATTTCCATGCAATAGTCATTTACTGATAGATTGTGCCTCATGTTGAATAACCACTTTTTAAAGCCTCATAGTGACCAAAATTGCCATTTTTACATACTTTTCCTCCTACCCAAAAGCTTCTATTTTGACCAATTTTGTGCAGGAAAATGACTCTAAACACACTTATTTTCGTTCCAAAAGTTATACTTCACATGCAAGAGTCACTTACTGTCAAAAGCTTAAACATTAAAAAATGACCATTTCTGACCACCTGGAGAAAGTTCGACAGGTCCGGTTCATCGTTTTTCATCAGAAAATGGATTTTTTGGACAGTAAAAAAAAACTTCCTCCAAATGTCAATTGGATTGTGCCTCATGTTGAATACCCACTTTTTAAAGCCTCACAGTGACCAGAATTGCCATTTTTACAGACTTTTCCTCCTACTCAGAAGCTTCTATTTTGATGAATTTCGGGCAGGAAAATGACACTAAACACACTTATTTTAGTTCCAAAAGTGATAATTCACATGCAATAGTCATTTACTGTCAAAAGATTAAACCTTAAAAAATGACCATTTCTGACCATCTGGAGAAAGTTCGACAGGTCCGGTTCATCGTTTTTTCATCAGAAAATGAATTTTTTGGACTATGCAAAAAAAAATTCAAAATGTCAATTGGTTTGTGCCTCATGTTGATTAACCACTTTTTAAAGCCTCACAGTGACCAAAACAGCCATTTTCACAGATTTTCCTCCTACTCAGAAGCTTCTATTTTCACTGATTTCGGGCAGGAAAATGACTGTAAACACACTTATTTTAGTTCCAAAAGTGATAATTCACATGCAATAGTCATTTACCATCAAAAGATTAAACATAAAAAAATGACCATTTCTGACGATCTGGAGAAAGTTCGAAAGGTCTGGGGTCATCGTTGCTCGTCAGACATTTAATTTTTTTGGACTGTACAAAAAATTATTCAAAATGTCAATTGAATTGTGTCTCATCTTGAAAGACCACTTTTTAAAGCCTCCCAGTGACCAAAATTGCCATTTTTACAGACTATTCCTCCTACTCAGAAGTTTCTATTGTGCCCAATTTCGGGCAGGAAAATTACTCCAAACACACTTATTTTTTATTACTCACAGTGACCAAAACTGCGAGTTTTACAGACTTTTCCTCCTACTTAGAAGCTTCTATTTTGACTGCTTTAGGGGAGGAAAATAACTGTAAACACACTTATTTTAGTTCCAAAAGTGATAATTCACATGAAATAGTCATTTAACGTCAGAAGATTACACATTAAAAAATGACCATATCTGACCATCTGGAGAAAGTTCGACAGGTCCGAGGTCCTTGTTTTTGATGAGAAAATAGATTTTTTGGACTGTACAAAAAATTATTCGAAATGTCACTTGGATAGTGACTCATGTTGAATAACCACTTTTTAAAGCCTCACAGTGACCAAAACTGCCAGTTTTACAGACTTTTCCTCCTACTTAGAAGCTTCTATTTTGACTGATTTCGGGGAGCAAAATAACTGTAAACACACTTATTTTAGTTCCAAAAGTGATAATTCACATGCAATAGTCATTTAACGTCAAAAGATTACACATTAAAAAATGACCATATCTGACCATCTGGAGAAAGTTTGACAGGTCCGAGGTCCTTGCTTTTGTTGAGAAAATAGATTTTTTGGACTGTAAGAAAAATGATTCAAAAAGTCAATTGGATTGTGCCCCATTTTTTCAATAACCACTTTCTAAAGCCAAAATTGCCATTTTTACATACTTTTCCTCCAGCTCAAAAGATTCTATTTGACCGATTTCGGGCAGGAAAATGACTCCAAACACACTTATTGTAATTACAAAAGGGGTACATTCACATGCAATAGTCATTTACAGTCAAAATATTAAACATTAAAAAATGACCATCTCTCACCATCTGGAGAAAGTTCGACAGGTCCGGGGTCCTCATTTTTCATCAGAAAATTTATTTTTTGGACTGTACAAAAAATGATTCAAAATGTCAATTGGATTGTGCCTCATGATAAATAACAACGTTTCAAAGCAACACAGTGACTAAAATTGCCATTTTTACATCTGGAGAAAGTTCGATAGGTCCGGGGTCTATTTTTTTCAAAAAGAAATTTATTTTTTGGACTATTCAAGAAATGATTCAAAATGTCAATTGGATTGTGCCTCATGTTGAATAACCACTTTTTAAAGACTAACAGTGGCCAAAATTGCAATTTTTACAGACTTTTCCTCCTACTCGGAAGCTTCTATTTTGATGAATTCCGGGTACGAAAATGACTCTAAACACACTTATTTTAGTTCCAAAAGTGATAATTCACATGCAATAGTCATATACCGTCACAAGCTTAAACATTACAAAATTACCATTTCTGACCATCTGGAAAAAGTTTGACAGGTCTGGGGTCATCGTTTTTCATCCGAAAATAGATTTTTGGGACTGTAAAAAAAATGAATCCAAATGTCAATTGCATTGTGCCTCATGTTGAATAACCACTTTTTAAAGCTTCACAGTGACCAAAATTGCCATTTTTACAGACTCTTCCTCCTACTCAGAAGCTTCTATTTTGACCAATTTCGGGCAGGAAAATTACTCTAAGCACACTTATTTTAGTTCCAAAAGTGATAATTCACATGTAATAGTTGTTTACAGTCAAAAGATTAAACATTAAAAATGACCTTTTCTGACCATCTGGAGAAAGTTCGACAGGTCCAGGGTCACTGTTTTTCCATAAGAAAATGTATTTTTTGGACTGTAAGAAAAATGATTCAAAACGTCAATTGGATTGTGCCTCATTTTGAATAACCACTTTCTGAAGCCTCACAGTGACCAAAATTACTATTTTTACATACTTTTCCTCCTACTCAAAAGCTTCTATTTTGACCAATTTCAGACAGGAAAATGACTCCTAACACACTTATTTTAATTCCAATAGGGAAAAATTCACATGCAATAGTCATTTACAGTCAAAAGATTAAACATTAAAAAATCACCATTTCTGACCATCTGGAGAAAGTTCGACAGGTTCGGGTCATCGTTTTTCATCAGAACATTGATTTTTTTGGACTGTACAAAAAATGATTCGAAATGTCACTTGGATAGTGACTCATGTTGAATAACCACTTTTTAAAGCCTCACAGTGACCAAAACTGCGAGTTTTACAGACTTTTCCTCCTACTTAGAAGCTTCTATTTTGACTGCTTTCGGGGAGGAAAATAACTGTAAACACACTTATTTTAGTTCCAAAAGTGATAATTCACATGCAATAGTCATTTAACGTCAGAAGATTACACATTAAAAAATGACCATATCTGACCATCTGGAGAAAGTTTGACAGGTCCGAGGTCCTTGTTTTTGATGAGAAAATAGATTTTTTGGACTGTACAAAAAATTATTCGAAATGCCACTTGGATAGTGACTCATGTTGAATAACCACTTTTTAAAGCCTCACAGTGACCAAAACTGCCAGTTTTACAGACTTTTCCTCCTACTTAGAAGCTTCTATTTTGACTGATTTCGGGGAGCAAAATACCTGTAAACACACTTATTTTAGTTCCAAAAGTGATAATTCACATGCAATAGTCATTTAACGTCAAAAGATTACACATTAAAAAATGACCATATCTGACCATCTGGAGAAAGTTTGACAGGTCCGAGGTCCTTGCTTTTGTTGAGAAAATAGATTTTTTGGACTGTAAGAAAAATGATTCAAAAAGTCAATTGGATTGTGCCCCATTTTCAATAAGCACTTTCTAAAGCCAAAATTGCCATTTTTACATACTTTTCCTCCAGCTCAAAAGATTCTATTTGACCGATTTCGGGCAGGAAAATGACTCCAAACACACTTATTGTAATTACAAAAGGGGTACATTCACATGCAATAGTCATTTACAGTCAAAATATTAAACATTAAAAAATGACCATCTCTCACCATCTGGAGAAAGTTCGACAGGTCCGGGGTCCTCATTTTTCATCAGAAAATTTATTTTTTGGACTGTACAAAAAATGATTCAAAATGTCAATTGGATTGTGCCTCAAGATAAATAACAATGTTTCAAAGCCACACAGTGACTAAAATTGCCATTTTTACATCTGGAGAAAGTTCGATAGGTCCGGGGTCTATTTTTTTCAAAAAGAAATTTATTTTTTGGACTGTTCAAGAAATGATTCAAAATGTCAATTGGATTGTGCCTCATGTTGAATAACCACTTTTTAAAGACTAACAGTGGCCAAAATTGCAATTTTTACAGACTTTTCCTCCTACTCGGAAGCTTCTATTTTGATGAATTCCGGGTACGAAAATGACTCTAAACACACTTATTTTAGTTCCAAAAGTGATAATTCACATGCAATAGTCATATACCGTCACAAGCTTAAACATTACAAAATTACCATTTCTGACCATCTGGAAAAAGTTTGACAGGTCTGGGGTCATCGTTTTTCATCCGAAAATAGATTTTTGGGACTGTAAAAAAAATGAATCCAAATGTCAATTGCATTGTGCCTCATGTTGAATAACCACTTTTTAAAGCTTCACAGTGACCAAAATTGCCATTTTTACAGACTCTTCCTCCTACTCAGAAGCTTCTATTTTGACCAATTTCGGGCAGGAAAATTACTCTAAGCACACTTATTTTAGTTCCAAAAGTGATAATTCACATGTAATAGTTGTTTACAGTCAAAAGATTAAACATTAAAAATGACCTTTTCTGACCATCTGGAGAAAGTTCGACAGGTCCAGGGTCACTGTTTTTCCATAAGAAAATGTATTTTTGGACTGTAAGAAAAATGATTCAAAACGTCAATTGGATTGTGCCTCATTTTGAATAACCACTTTCTGAAGCCTCACAGTGACCAAAATTACTATTTTTACATACTTTTCCTCCTACTCAAAAGCTTCTATTTTGACCAATTTCAGACAGGAAAATGACTCCTAACACACTTATTTTATCTCCAATAGGGAAAAATTCACATGCAATAGTCATTTACAGTCAAAAGATTAAACATTAAAAAATCACCATTTCTGACCATCTGGAGAAAGTTCGACAGGTTCGGGTCATCGTTTTTCATCAGAAAATTGATTTTTTTGGACTGTACAAAAAATGATTCGAAATGTCACTTGGATAGTGACTCATGTTGAATAACCACTTTTTAAAGCCTCACAGTGACCAAAACTGCGAGTTTTACAGACTTTTCCTCCTACTTAGAAGCTTCTATTTTGACTGCTTTCGGGGAGGAAAATAACTGTAAACACACTTATTTTAGTTCCAAAAGTGATAATTCACATGCAATAGTCATTTAACGTCAGAAGATTACACATTAAAAAATGACCATATCTGACCATCTGGAGAAAGTTCGACAGGTCCGAGGTCCTTGTTTTTGATGAGAAAATAGATTTTTTGGACTGTACAAAAAATTATTCGAAATGCCACTTGGATAGTGACTCATGTTGAATAACCACTTTTTAAAGCCTCACAGTGACCAAAACTGCCAGTTTTACAGACTTTTCCTCCTACTTAGAAGCTTCTATTTTGACTGATTTCGGGGAGCAAAATACCTGTAAACACACTTATTTTAGTTCCAAAAGTGATAATTCACATGCAATAGTCATTTAACGTCAAAAGATTACACATTAAAAAATGACCATATCTGACCATCTGGAGAAAGTTTGACAGGTCCGAGGTCCTTGCTTTTGTTGAGAAAATAGATTTTTTGGACTGTAAGAAAAATGATTCAAAAAGTCAATTGGATTGTGCCCCATTTTCAATAACCACTTTCTAAAGCCAAAATTGCCATTTTTACATAATTTTCCTCCAGCTCAAAAGATTCTATTTGACCGATTTCGGGCAGGAAAATGACTCCAAACACACTTATTGTAATTACAAAAGGGGTACATTCACATGCAAAAGTCATTTACAGTCAAAATATTAAACATTAAAAAATGACCATCTCTCACCATCTGGAGAAAGTTCGACAGGTCCGGGGTCCTCATTTTTCATCAGAAAATTTATTTTTTGGACTGTACAAAAAATGATTCAAAATGTCAATTGGATTGTGCCTCAAGATAAATAACAACGTTTCAAAGCCACACAGTGACTAAAATTGCCATTTTTACAGATTTTTACTCCTAATCAGAAGCTTCTATTTTGACAAATTTCGGGCAGGAAAATTACTCTAAACATACTTATTTTAGTTCCAGATGTGATAATTCTCATGCAATAGTCATTTACTGATGGATTGTGCCTCATGTTGAATAACCACTTTTTAAAGCCTCACAGTGACCAAAATTGACATTTTTACAGATCTTTCCTCCGACCCAGAAGCTTCTACTTTGAACAATTTTGGGCAGGAAAATTATTCTAAACACTCTTAGTTTAGTTCCAAAAGTGATAATTCACATGCAATAGTCATTTAAAGTCAAAATATTAAACATCAAAAAATCACTATTACTGACCATCTGGAGAAAGCGCAACAGGTCCGGGTCATCGTATTTTCATACGAAAATTGTTTTTTTTGGATTGTACAAAAAATTATTCAAAATGTCATTTGGATCATGCCTAATGTTGAATATCAATTTTGTGGGCCTCTCAGTGACAAAAGTTGACATTTTTACAGACTTTTTCTCCTTCTCAGAAGATTCTATTTTGGCCAAGTTTGGGCAGGAAAATGACCTTAAACAGACTAATTAAACATGCTTGTTATAGTTCAAAAAGAAATGATTCACATCCAACAGTCATTTACCGTCAAAAGATTAAGAATTAAAAAGTATCACCAATTCTGACCTTTGGAGATGGTTTGTCAGGTCTGGGGTCATCGTTTTTTTATAAGAAAATAGATTTTTTGGACTGTACAAAAAATTATTCAGAATTGCAATTGTATTGGGCCTCATGTTGAATAACCACTTTTTGAGGCCTATCAGTGATCAAAATTGCCTTCTTATAGTCTTTTCCTCCTACTGAAAGATTGTATTTTGCCTGATTTCAACCATACAAATGACTCTAAACACACATATTTGAGTTCCAAAAGTGATGATTCACATCCTACCAGTCCTTAACGTCTAAAGATTAAACATTCAAAAAAGAACCATTAGTGATTATTTGGAGAAGGTCACGTCCAGCTCATTGCTTTTGATCATAAAAATAATGTTTGGGATTGTACAAAAAATGATTAAAAATGTTAATTGTATCAAGCCTCTTTTTGAATACCCACTTTTTAAGGACTCCCAGTGATCAAATTTGTCAATTTTATACAATTTTCCTCCTTCTCAGAAGCTCGTATTTTGCCCGATTTCAAGCATGAGAATGACTCAAAATACAATTATGTTAGTTCTAAAAGTGATGATTCACATCCGACTTTCAATTCCAGTCCAAAAATTAAAGTTCGATAGGTCGGGGTTCATTGGATTTCATCAGAAATTAGATTTTTTGGACTGTACAAAAAATGATTAAAAATGTCATTTGAATTGTGCCTCATGATAAATAACCACTTTTCAAAACCTAACAGTGACCAAAATTGCCATTTTTACAGACTTTTCCTCCTACTCAGAAGCTTCTATTTTGTCAAATTTCGGGCCGGAAATATACTCTAACCACACTTATTTTCGGTCCAAAAGTGATAATTCCCATGCAATAGTCATTTATTGTCAAAAGGTTAAACATTAACAAATGACCATTTCTGACCATCTGGAGAAAGTTCGATAGGTCCGGGGTCTATTTTTTTCAAAAATAAATTTATTTTTTGGACTGTTCAAGAAATGATTCAAAATGTCAATTGGATTGTGCCTCATGTTGAATAACCACTTTTTAAAGACTAACAGTGGCCAAAATTGCAATTTTTACAGTCTTTTCCTCCTACTCGG
The DNA here is from genome assembly GCF_964204655.1 of Triturus cristatus. NCBI lineage: Eukaryota > Metazoa > Chordata > Amphibia > Caudata > Salamandridae > Triturus > Triturus cristatus. The sequence goes on along the minus strand of NC_140593.1, from coordinate 956,439,488 downwards.
AAGCTTCTATTTTGATGAATTCCGGGTACGAAAATGACTCTAAACACACTTATTTTAGTTCCAAAAGTGATAATTCACATGCAATAGTCATATACCGTCACAAGATTAAACATTACAAAATTACCATTTCTGACCATCTGGAAAAAGTTTGACAGGTCTGGGGTCATCGTTTTTCATCCGAAAATAGATTTTTGGGACTGTAAAAAAAATGAATCCAAATGTCAATTGCATTGTGCTTCATGTTGAATAACCACTTTTTAAAGCCTCACAGTGACCAAAATTGCCATTTTTACAGACTTTTCCTCCTACTCAGAAGCTTCTATTTTGACCAATTTCGGGCAGGAAAATTACTCTAAGCACACTTATTTTAGTTCCAAAAGTGATAATTCACATGCAATAGTCATTTAACGTCAGAAGATTACACATTAAAAAATGACCATATCTGACCATCTGGAGAAAGTTCGACAGGTCCGAGGTCCTTGTTTTTGATGAGAAAATAGATTTTTTGGACTGTACAAAAAATTATTCGAAATGTCACTTGGATAGTGACTCATGTTGAATAACCACTTTTTAAAGCCTCACAGTGACCAAAACTGCCAGTTTTACAGACTTTTCCTCCTACTTAGAAGCTTCTATTTTGACTGATTTCGGGGAGCAAAATACCTGTAAACACACTTATTTTAGTTCCAAAAGTGATAATTCACATGCAATAGTCATTTAACGTCAGAAGATTACACATTAAAAAATGACCATATCTGACCATCTGGAGAAAGTTCGACAGGTCCGAGGTCCTTGTTTTTGATGAGAAAATAGATTTTTTGGACTGTACAAAAAATTATTCGAAATGTCACTTGGATAGTGACTCATGTTGAATAACCACTTTTTAAAGCCTCACAGTGACCAAAACTGCCAGTTTTACAGACTTTTCCTCCTACTTAGAAGCTTCTATTTTGACTGATTTCGGGGAGCAAAATACCTGTAAACACACTTATTTTAGTTCCAAAAGTGATAATTCACATACAATAGTCATTTAACGTCAAAAGATTACACATTAAAAAATGACCATATCTGACCATCTGGAGAAAGTTTGACAGGTCCGAGGTCCTTGCTTTTGTTGAGAAAATAGATTTTTTGGACTGTAAGAAAAATGATTCAAAAAGTCAATTGGATTGTGCCCCATTTTCAATAACCACTTTCTAAAGCCAAAATTGCCATTTTTACATACTTTTCCTCCAGCTCAAAAGATTCTATTTGACCGATTTCGGGCAGGAAAATGACTCCAAACACACTTATTGTAATTACAAAAGGGGTACATTCACATGCAATATTCATTTACAGTCAAAATATTAAACATTAAAAAATGACCATCTCTCACCATCTGGAGAAAGTTCGACAGGTCCGGGGTCCTCATTTTTCATCAGAAAATTTATTTTTTGGACTGTACAAAAAATGATTCAAAATGTCAATTGGATTGTGCCTCAAGATAAATAACAACGTTTCAAAGCCACACAGTGACTAAAATTGCCATTTTTACAGATTTTTACTCCTAATCAGAAGCTTCTATTTTGACAAATTTCGGGCAGGAAAATTACTCTAAACATACTTATTTTAGTTCCAGATGTGATAATTCTCATGCAATAGTCATTTACTGATGGATTGTGCCTCATGTTGAATAACCACTTTTTAAAGCCTCACAGTGACCAAAATTGACATTTTTACAGATCTTTCCTCCGACCCAGAAGCTTCTACTTTGAACAATTTTGGGCAGGAAAATTATTCTAAACACTCTTAGTTTAGTTCCAAAAGTGATAATTCACATGCAATAGTCATTTAAAGTCAAAATATTAAACATCAAAAAATCACTATTACTGACCATCTGGAGAAAGCGCAACAGGTCCGGGTCATCGTATTTTCATACGAAAATTGTTTTTTTTGGATTGTACAAAAAATTATTCAAAATGTCATTTGGATCATGCCTAATGTTGAATATCAATTTTGTGGGCCTCTCAGTGACAAAAGTTGACATTTTTACAGACTTTTTCTCCTTCTCAGAAGATTCTATTTTGGCCAAGTTTGGGCAGGAAAATGACCTTAAACAGACTAATTAAACATGCTTGTTATAGTTCAAAAAGAAATGATTCACATCCAACAGTCATTTACCGTCAAAAGATTAAGAATTAAAAAGTATCACCAATTCTGACCTTTGGAGATGGTTTGTCAGGTCTGGGGTCATCGTTTTTTTATAAGAAAATAGATTTTTTGGACTGTACAAAAAATTATTCAGAATTGCAATTGTATTGGGCCTCATGTTGAATAACCACTTTTTGAGGCCTATCAGTGATCAAAATTGCCTTCTTATAGTCTTTTCCTCCTACTGAAAGATTGTATTTTGCCTGATTTCAACCATACAAATGACTCTAAACACACATATTTGAGTTCCAAAAGTGATGATTCACATCCTACCAGTCCTTAACGTCTAAAGATTAAACATTCAAAAAAGAACCATTAGTGATTATTTGGAGAAGGTCACGTCCAGCTCATTGCTTTTGATCATAAAAATAATGTTTGGGATTGTACAAAAAATGATTAAAAATGTTAATTGTATCAAGCCTCTTTTTGAATACCCACTTTTTAAGGACTCCCAGTGATCAAATTTGTCAATTTTATACAATTTTCCTCCTTCTCAGAAGCTCGTATTTTGCCCGATTTCAAGCATGAGAATGACTCAAAATACAATTATGTTAGTTCTAAAAGTGATGATTCACATCCGACTTTCAATTCCAGTCCAAAAATTAAAGTTCGATAGGTCGGGGTTCATTGGATTTCATCAGAAATTAGATTTTTTGGACTGTACAAAAAATGATTAAAAATGTCATTTGAATTGTGCCTCATGATAAATAACCACTTTTCAAAACCTAACAGTGACCAAAATTGCCATTTTTACAGACTTTTCCTCCTACTCAGAAGCTTCTATTTTGTCAAATTTCGGGCCGGAAATATACTCTAACCACACTTATTTTCGGTCCAAAAGTGATAATTCCCATGCAATAGTCATTTATTGTCAAAAGGTTAAACATTAACAAATGACCATTTCTGACCATCTGGAGAAAGTTCGATAGGTCCGGGGTCTATTTTTTTCAAAAATAAATTTATTTTTTGGACTGTTCAAGAAATGATTCAAAATGTCAATTGGATTGTGCCTCATGTTGAATAACCACTTTTTAAAGACTAACAGTGGCCAAAATTGCAATTTTTACAGTCTTTTCCTCCTACTCGGAAGCTTCTATTTTGATGAATTCCGGGTACGAAAATGACTCTAAACACACTTATTTTAGTTCCAAAAGTGATAATTCACATGCAATAGTCATATACCGTCACAAGATTAAACATTACAAAATTACCATTTCTGACCATCTGGAAAAAGTTTGACAGGTCTGGGGTCATCGTTTTTCATCCGAAAATAGATTTTTGGGACTGTAAAAAAAATGAATCCAAATGTCAATTGCATTGTGCTTCATGTTGAATAACCACTTTTTAAAGCCTCACAGTGACCAAAATTGCCATTTTTACAGACTTTTCCTCCTACTCAGAAGCTTCTATTTTGACCAATTTCGGGCAGGAAAATTACTCTAAGCACACTTATTTTAGTTCCAAAAGTGATAATTCACATGTAATAGTTGTTTACAGTCAAAAGATTAAACATTAAAAAATGACCTTTTCTGACCATCTGGAGAAAGATCGACAGGTCCGGGGTCACTGTTTTTCATAAGAAAATGTATTTTTTGGACTGTAAGAAAAATGATTCAAAACGTCAATTGGATTGTGCCTCATTTTGAATAACCACTTTCTGAAGCCTCACAGTGACCAAAATTGCCATTTTTACATACTTTTCCTCCTACTCAAAAGCTTCTATTTTGACCAATTTCAGACAGGAAAATGACTCCTAACACACTTATTTTAATTCCAAAAGGGAAAAATTCACATACAATAGTCATTTACAGTCAAAAGATTAAACATTAAAAAATGACCATATCTGACCATCTGGAATAAGTTCGACAGGTTCGGGTCATCGTTTTTCATCAGAAAATTGATTTTTTGGACTGTACAAAAAATGATTCGAAATGTCACTTGGATAGTGACTCATGTTGAATAACCACTTTTTAAAGCCTCACAGTGACCAAAACTGCGAGTTTTACAGACTTTTCCTCCTACTTAGAAGCTTCTATTTTGACTGCTTTCGGGGAGGAAAATAACTGTAAACACACTTATTTTAGTTCCAAAAGTGATAATTCACATGCAATAGTCATTTAACGTCAGAAGATTACACATTAAAAAATGACCATATCTGACCATCTGGAGAAAGTTCGACAGGTCCGAGGTCCTTGTTTTTGATGAGAAAATAGATTTTTTGGACTGTACAAAAAATTATTCGAAATGTCACTTGGATAGTGACTCATGTTGAATAACCACTTTTTAAAGCCTCACAGTGACCAAAACTGCCAGTTTTACAGACTTTTCCTCCTACTTAGAAGCTTCTATTTTGACTGATTTCGGGGAGCAAAATAACTGTAAACACACTTATTTTAGTTCCAAAAGTGATAATTCACATGCAATAGTCATTTAACGTCAAAAGATTACACATTAAAAAATGACCATATCTGACCATCTGGAGAAAGTTTGACAGGTCCGAGGTCCTTGCTTTTGTTGAGAAAATAGATTTTTTGGACTGTAAGAAAAATGATTCAAAAAGTCAATTGGATTGTGCCCCATTTTCAATAACCACTTTCTAAAGCCAAAATTGCCATTTTTACATACTTTTCCTCCAGCTCAAAAGATTCTATTTGACCGATTTCGGGCAGGAAAATGACTCCAAACACACTTATTGTAATTACAAAAGGGGTACATTCACATGCAAAAGTCATTTACAGTCAAAATATTAAACATTAAAAAATGACCATCTCTCACCATCTGGAGAAAGTTCGACAGGTCCGGGGTCCTCATTTTTCATCAGAAAATTTATTTTTTGGACTGTACAAAAAGGATTCAAAATGTCAATTGGATTGTGCCTCAAGATAAATAACAACGTTTCAAAGCCACACAGTGACTAAAATTGCCATTTTTACAGATTTTTACTCCTAATCAGAAGCTTCTATTTTGACGAATTTCGGGCAGGAAAATTACTCTAAACGTACTTATTTTAGTTCCAGATGTGATAATTCTCATGCAATAGTCATTTACTGATGGATTGTGCCTCATGTTGAATAACCACTTTTTAAAGCCTCACAGTGACCAAAATTGACATTTTTACAGATCTTTCCTCCGACCCAGAAGCTTCTACTTTGAACAATTTTGGGCAGGAAAATTATTCTAAACACTCTTAGTTTAGTTCCAAAAGTGATAATTCACATGCAATAGTCATTTAAAGTCAAAATATTAAACATCAAAAAATCACTATTACTGACCATCTGGAGAAAGCGCAACAGGTCCGGGTCATCGTATTTTCATACGAAAATTGTTGTTTTTGGATTGTACAAAAAATTATTCAAAATGTCATTTGGATCATGCCTAATGTTGAATATCAATTTTGTGGGCCTCTCAGTGACAAAAGTTGACATTTTTACAGACTTTTTCTCCTTCTCAGAAGATTCTATTTTGGCCAAGTTTGGGCAGGAAAATGACCTTAAACAGACTAATTAAACATGCTTGTTATAGTTCAAAAAGAAATGATTCACATCCAACAGTCATTTACCGTCAAAAGATTAAGAATTAAAAAGTATCACTAATTCTGACCTTTGGAGATGGTTTGTCAGGTCTGGGGTCATCGTTTTTTTATAAGAAAATAGATTTTTTGGACTGTACAAAAAATTATTTAGAATTGCAATTGTATTGGGCCTCATGTTGAATAACCACTTTTTGAGGCCTATCAGTGATCAAAATTGCCTTCTTATAGTCTTTTCCTCCTACTGAAAGATTGTATTTTGCCTGATTTCAACCATACAAATGACTCTAAACACACATATTTGAGTTCCAAAAGTGATGATTCACATCCTACCAGTCCTTAACGTCTAAAGATTAAACATTCAAAAAAGAACCATTAGTGATTATTTGGAGAAGGTCACGTCCAGCTCATTGCTTTTGATCATAAAAATAATGTTTGGGATTGTACAAAAAATGATTAAAAATGTTAATTGTATCAAGCCTCTTTTTGAATACCCACTTTTTAAGGACTCCCAGTGATCAAATTTGTCAATTTTATACAATTTTCCTCCTTCTCAGAAGCTCGTATTTTGCCCAATTTCAAGCATGAGAATGACTCAAAATACAATTATGTTAGTTCTAAAAGTGATGATTCACATCCGACTTTCAATTCCAGTCCAAAAATTAAAGTTCGATAGGTCGGGGTTCATTGGATTTCATCAGAAATTAGATTTTTTGGACTGTACAAAAAATGATTAAAAATGTCATTTGAATTGTGCCTCATGATAAATAACCACTTTTCAAAACCTAACAGTGACCAAAATTGCCATTTTTACAGACTTTTCCTCCTACTCAGAAGCTTCTATTTTGTCAAATTTCGGGCCGGAAATATACTCTAACCACACTTATTTTCGGTCCAAAAGTGATAATTCCCATGCAATAGTCATTTATTGTCAAAAGGTTAAACATTAACAAATGACCATTTCTGACCATCTGGAGAAAGTTCGATAGGTCCGGGGTCTATTTTTTTCAAAAATAAATTTATTTTTTGGACTGTTCAAGAAATGATTCAAAATGTCAATTGGATTGTGCCTCATGTTGAATAACCACTTTTTAAAGACTAACAGTGGCCAAAATTGCAATTTTTACAGACTTTTCCTCCTACTCGGAAGCTTCTATTTTGATGAATTCCGGGTACGAAAATGACTCTAAACACACTTATTTTAGTTCCAAAAGTGATAATTCACATGCAATAGTCATATACCGTCACAAGATTAAACATTACAAAATTACCATTTCTGACCATCTGGAAAAAGTTTGACAGGTCTGGGGTCATCGTTTTTCATCCGAAAATAGATTTTTGGGACTGTAAAAAAAATGAATCCAAATGTCAATTGCATTGTGCCTCATGTTGAATAACCACTTTTTAAAGCCTCACAGTGATCAAAATTGCCATTTTTACAGACTTTTCCTCCTACTCAGAAGCTTCTATTTTGACCAATTTCGGGCAGGAAAATTACTCTAAGCACACTTATTTTAGTTCCAAAAGTGATAATTCACATGTAATAGTTGTTTACAGTCAAAAGATTAAACATTAAAAAATGACCTTTTCTGACCATCTGGAGAAAGATCGACAGGTCCGGGGTCACTGTTTTTCATAAGAAAATGTATTTTTTGGACTGTAAGAAAAATGATTCAAAACGTCAATTGGATTGTGCCTCATTTTGAATAACCACTTTCTGAAGCCTCACAGTGACCAAAATTGCCATTTTTACATACTTTTCCTCCTACTCAAAAGCTTCTATTTTGACCGATTTCAGACAGGAAAATGACTCCTAATACACTTATTTTAATTACAAAAGGGAAAAATTCACATACAATAGTCATTTACAGTCAAAAGATTAAACATTAAAAAATGACCATTTCTGACCATCTGGAGAAAGTTCGACAGGTTCGGGTCATCGTTTTTCATCAGAAAATTGATTTTTTGGACTGTACAAAAAATGATTCGAAATGTCACTTGGATAGTGACTAATGTTGAATAACCACTTTTTAAAGCCTCACAGTGACCAAAACTGCCAGTTTTACAGACTTTTCCTCCTACTTAGAAGCTTCTATTTTGACTGATTTCGGGGAGGAAAATAACTGTAAACACACTTATTTTAGTTCCAAAAGTGATAATTCACATGCAATGGTCATTTAACATCAAAAGATTACACATTAAAAAATGACCATCTCTCACCATGTGGAGAAAGTTCGAAAGGTCCTCATTTTTCATCAGAAAATTTATTTTTTGGACTGTACAAAAAATGATTCAAAATGTCAATTGGATTGTGCCTCATGATAAATAACCACGTTTCAAAGCCACACAGTGACTAAAATTGCCATTTTTACAGATTTTTACTCCTAATCAGAAGCTTCTATTTTGACGAATTTCGGGCAGGAAAATTACTCTAAACACACTTATTTTAGTTCCAGATGTGATAATTCCCATGCAATAGTCATTTACTGATGGATTGTGCCTCATGTTGAATAACCACTTTTTAAAGCCTCACAGTGACCAAAATTGCCATTTTTACAGACTTTTCCTCATACCCAAAAGCTTCTATTTTGACCAATTTTGTGCAAGAAAGTGACTCTAAACACACTTATTTTAGTTCCAAAAGTGATACTTCACATGTAATAGTCACTTACTGTCAAAAGCTTAAACATTAAAAAAATGACCATTTCTGACCACCTGGAGAATGTTCGACAGGTCTGGGGTCATCGTTTTTCCTCAGAAAATTGATTTTTTGGACAGTAAAAAAAAACTTCCTCCAAATGTCAATTGGATTGTGCCTCATGTTGAATACCCACTTTTTAAAGCCTCACAGTGACCAGAATTGCCATTTTTACAGACTTTTCCTCCTACTCAGAAGCTTCTATTTTGATGAATTTCCGGCAGGAGAATGACACTAAACACACTTATTTTAGTTCCAAAAGTGATATTTACATGCAATAGTCATTTACTGTCAAAAGATTAAACCTTAAAAAATGACCATTTCTGACCATCTGGAGAAAGTTCGACAGGTCCGGTTCATCGTTTTTCATCAGAAAATGAATTTTTTGGACTGTGCAAAAAATAATTCAAAATGTCAATTGGATTGTGCCTCATGTTGAGTAACCACTTTTTAAAACCTCACAGTGACCAAAACAGCCATTTTTACAGACTTTTCCTCCTACTCAGAAGCTTCTATTTTCACCGATTTTGGGCAGAAAAAACACTGTAAACACACTTATTTTAGTTCCAAAAGTGATAATTCACATGCAATAGTCATTTACCATCAAAAGATTAAACATAAAAAAATGACCATTTCTGACCATCTGGAGAAAGTTCGAAAGGTCTGGGGTCATCGTTGCTCCTCAGACATTTAATTATTTTGGACTGTACAAAAAATTATTCAAAATGTCAATTGAATTGTGTCTCATCTTGAAATACCACTTTTTAAAGCCTCCCAGTGACCAAAATTGCCAGTTTTTACAGACTATTCCTCCTACTCAGAAGTTTCTATTGTGTCAAATTTCGGGCAGGAAAATTACTCCAAACACACTTATTTTAGTCCAAAAATTTATAATTTACATGAAATAGTTGTTTACAGTCAAAAGATTAAACATTAAAAAATGACCTTTTCTGACCCACTTGAGAAAGTTCGACTGGTCTGGGGTCATTGTTTGTCATAAGAAAATATACCTTTTGAACTGTACGAAAAATGATTCAAAACGTCAATTGGATTGTGCCTCATTTTGAATAACCACTTTTTAAAGCCTCACAGTGACCAAAATTGCCTGTTTACATACTTTTGCTCCTACTCAAAAGCTTCTAATGTGACCAATTTCGGGGAGGAAAATGATTCTAAGCACACTTATCTTAATTACAAAAGTGATAATTCACATGCAATAGTCATTTACCGTCAAAAGATTGAATATAAAAAAATGACCAATACTGACTATCTGGAGAAAGTTCGACGGGTCCAGGGTAATGGTTTTTCATCAGAAAATGTATGTTTTGAACTGTACAAATAATGATTTAAAATGACAATTGAATCATGCCTCATGTTGAATAACCACTTTTTAAAGCATCTCAGTGACCCAAATTGAAATTTTTAGAGACTTTTCCTCCTACTCCGAAGCTTCTATTTTGACCAATTTTGGGCAGGAAAATGACTCTAAACACACATATTTTGGTTCCAAAACTGATAATTCACATGCAATAGTCATTTACAGTCAAAAGATTCAATGGTAAAAAATGACAAATACTGACCATCTAGAGAAAGTTCGACAGGTCCAGGGTAATCATTTTTCATCAGAAAATGTATTTTTTGAACTGTACAAATAATGATTTAAAATGTCAATTGGATCATGCCTCATGTTGAATGACAACTTTTTAAAGCCTCACTGTGATCAAAATTGCCATTTTTACAGGCTCTTCCTCCTATTCACATGCTTACATTTTGACCAATTTCAGGCAGAAAATGACTCTAAACACACATATTTTAGTTCCAAAAGTGACAATTCACATGCAATAGTCATTTACAGTCAAAAGATTAAACATTAAAAAATTACAATTTCTCATCATCTGGAGAAAGTTCCACAGGTCCGGGGTCAGTGGTTTTTCATCAGCAAATAGATTTTTTGGACTGTACATAAAATGATTCAAAATGTTAATTCTATTGTGCCTCATGTTGAATAACCACTTTTTAAAGCCTCACAGTGACCAAAATTGACATTTTTACAGATCTTTCCTCCGACCCAGAAGCTTCTACTTTGAACAATTTTGGGCAGGAAAATTATTCTAAACACTCTTAGTTTAGTTCCAAAAGTGATAATTCACATGCAATAGTCATTTAAAGTCAAAATATTAAACATCAAAAAATCACTATTACTGACCATCTGGAGAAAGCGCAACAGGTCCGGGTCATCGTATTTTCATACGAAAATTGTTTTTTTTGGATTGTACAAAAAATTATTCAAAATGTCATTTGGATCATGCCTAATGTTGAATATCAATTTTGTGGGCCTCTCAGTGACAAAAGTTGACATTTTTACAGACTTTTTCTCCTTCTCAGAAGATTCTATTTTGGCCAAGTTTGGGCAGGAAAATGACCTTAAACAGACTAATTAAACATGCTTGTTATAGTTCAAAAAGAAATGATTCACATCCAACAGTCATTTACCGTCAAAAGATTAAGAATTAAAAAGTATCACCAATTCTGACCTTTGGAGATGGTTTGTCAGGTCTGGGGTCATCGTTTTTTTATAAGAAAATAGATTTTTTGGACTGTACAAAAAATTATTCAGAATTGCAATTGTATTGGGCCTCATGTTGAATAACCACTTTTTGAGGCCTATCAGTGATCAAAATTGCCTTCTTATAGTCTTTTCCTCCTACTGAAAGATTGTATTTTGCCTGATTTCAACCATACAAATGACTCTAAACACACATATTTGAGTTCCAAAAGTGATGATTCACATCCTACCAGTCCTTAACGTCTAAAGATTAAACATTCAAAAAAGAACCATTAGTGATTATTTGGAGAAGGTCACGTCCAGCTCATTGCTTTTGATCATAAAAATAATGTTTGGGATTGTACAAAAAATGATTTAAAATGTTAATTGTATCAAGCCTCTTTTTGAATACCCACTTTTTAAGGACTCCCAGTGATCAAATTTGTCAATTTTATACAATTTTCCTCCTTCTCAGAAGCTCGTATTTTGCCCAATTTCAAGCATGAGAATGACTCAAAATACAATTATGTTAGTTCTAAAAGTGATGATTCACATCCGACTTTCAATTCCAGTCCAAAAATTAAAGTTCGATAGGTCGGGGTTCATTGGATTTCATCAGAAATTAGATTTTTTGGACTGTACAAAAAATGATTAAAAATGTCATTTGAATTGTGCCTCATGATAAATAACCACTTTTCAAAACCTAACAGTGACCAAAATTGCCATTTTTACAGACTTTTCCTCCTACTCAGAAGCTTCTATTTTGTCAAATTTCGGGCCGGAAATATACTCTAACCACACTTATTTTCGGTCCAAAAGTGATAATTCCCATGCAATAGTCATTTATTGTCAAAAGGTTAAACATTAACAAATGACCATTTCTGACCATCTGGAGAAAGTTCGATAGGTCCGGGGTCTATTTTTTTCAAAAATAAATTTATTTTTTGGACTGTTCAAGAAATGATTCAAAATGTCAATTGGATTGTGCCTCATGTTGAATAACCACTTTTTAAAGACTAACAGTGGCCAAAATTGCAATTTTTACAGACTTTTCCTCCTACTCGGAAGCTTCTATTTTGATGAATTCCGGGTACGAAAATGACTCTAAACACACTTATTTTAGTTCCAAAAGTGATAATTCACATGCAATAGTCATATACCGTCACAAGATTAAACATTACAAAATTACCATTTCTGACCATCTGGAAAAAGTTTGACAGGTCTGGGGTCATCGTTTTTCATCCGAAAATAGATTTTTGGGACTGTAAAAAAAATGAATCCAAATGTCAATTGCATTGTGCCTCATGTTGAATAACCACTTTTTAAAGCCTCACAGTGACCAAAATTGCCATTTTTACAGACTTTTCCTCCTACTCAGAAGCTTCTATTTTGACCAATTTCGGGCAGGAAAATTACTCTAAGCACACTTATTTTAGTTCCAAAAGTGATAATTCACATGTAATAGTTGTTTACAGTCAAAAGATTAAACATTAAAAAATGACCTTTTCTGACCATCTGGAGAAAGATCGACAGGTCCGGGGTCACTGTTTTTCATAAGAAAATGTATTTTTTGGACTGTAAGAAAAATGATTCAAAACGTCAATTGGATTGTGCCTCATTTTGAATAACCACTTTCTGAAGCCTCACAGTGACCAAAATTGCCATTTTTACATACTTTTCCTCCTACTCAAAAGCTTCTATTTTGACCAATTTCAGACAGGAAAATGACTCCTAACACACTTATTTTAATTCCAAAAGGGAAAAATTCACATACAATAGTCATTTACAGTCAAAAGATTAAACATTAAAAAATGACCATATCTGACCATCTGGAGAAAGTTCGACAGGTTCGGGTCATCGTTTTTCATCAGAAAATTGATTTTTTGGACTGTACAAAAAATGATTCGAAATGTCACTTGGATAGTGACTCATGTTGAATAACCACTTTTTAAAGCCTCACAGTGACCAAAACTGCGAGTTTTACAGACTTTTCCTCCTACTTAGAAGCTTCTATTTTGACTGATTTCGGGGAGCAAAATAACTGTAAACACACTTATTTTAGTTCCAAAAGTGATAATTCACATGCAATAGTCATTTAACGTCAGAAGATTACACATTAAAAAATGACCATATCTGACCATCTGGAGAAAGTTCGACAGGTCCGAGGTCCTTGTTTTTGATGAGAAAATAGATTTTTTGGACTGTACAAAAAATTATTCGAAATGTCACTTGGATAGTGACTCATGTTGAATAACCACTTTTTAAAGCCTCACAGTGACCAAAACTGCCAGTTTTACAGACTTTTCCTCCTACTTAGAAGCTTCTATTTTGACTGATTTCGGGGAGCAAAATAACTGTAAACACACTTATTTTAGTTCCAAAAGTGATAATTCACATGCAATAGTCATTTAACGTCAAAAGATTACACATTAAAAAATGACCATATCTGACCATCTGGAGAAAGTTTGACAGGTCCGAGGTCCTTGCTTTTGTTGAGAAAATAGATTTTTTGGACTGTAAGAAAAATGATTCAAAAAGTCAATTGGATTGTGCCCCATTTTCAATAACCACTTTCTAAAGCCAAAATTGCCATTTTTACATACTTTTCCTCCAGCTCAAAAGATTCTATTTGACCGATTTCGGGCAGGAAAATGACTCCAAACACACTTATTGTAATTACAAAAGGGGTACATTCACATGCAAAAGTCATTTACAGTCAAAATATTAAACATTAAAAAATGACCATCTCTCACCATCTGGAGAAAGTTCGACAGGTCCGGGGTCCTCATTTTTCATCAGAAAATTTATTTTTTGGACTGTACAAAAAGGATTCAAAATGTCAATTGGATTGTGCCTCAAGATAAATAACAACGTTTCAAAGCCACACAGTGACTAAAATTGCCATTTTTACAGATTTTTATTCCTAATCAGAAGCTTCTATTTTGACGAATTTCGGGCAGGAAAATTACTCTAAACATACTTATTTTAGTTCCAGATGTGATAATTCTCATGCAATAGTCATTTACTGATGGATTGTGCCTCATGTTGAATAACCACTTTTTAAAGCCTCACAGTGACCAAAATTGACATTTTTACAGATGTTTCCTCCGACCCAGAAGCTTTCTACTTTGAACAATTTTGGGCAGGAAAATTATTCTAAACACTCTTAGTTTAGTTCCAAAAGTGATAATTCACATGCAATAGTCATTTAAAGTCAAAATATTAAACATCAAAAAATCACTATTACTGACCATCTGGAGAAAGCGCAACAGGTCCGGGTCATCGTATTTTCATACGAAAATTGTTTTTTTTGGATTGTACAAAAAATTATTCAAAATGTCATTTGGATCATGCCTAATGTTGAATATCAATTTTGTGGGCCTCTCAGTGACAAAAGTTGACATTTTTACAGACTTTTTCTCCTTCTCAGAAGATTCTATTTTGGCCAAGTTTGGGCAGGAAAATGACCTTAAACAGACTAATTAAACATGCTTGTTATAGTTCAAAAAGAAATGATTCACATCCAACAGTCATTTACCGTCAAAAGATTAAGAATTAAAAAGTATCACCAATTCTGACCTTTGGAGATGGTTTGTCAGGTCTGGGGTCATCGTTTTTTTATAAGAAAATAGATTTTTTGGACTGTACAAAAAATTATTCAGAATTGCAATTGTATTGGGCCTCATGTTGAATAACCACTTTTTGAGGCCTATCAGTGATCAAAATTGCCTTCTTATAGTCTTTTCCTCCTACTGAAAGATTGTATTTTGCCTGATTTCAACCATACAAATGACTCTAAACACACATATTTGAGTTCCAAAAGTGATGATTCACATCCTACCAGTCCTTAACGTCTAAAGATTAAACATTCAAAAAAGAACCATTAGTGATTATTTGGAGAAGGTCACGTCCAGCTCATTGCTTTTGATCATAAAAATAATGTTTGGGATTGTACAAAAAATGATTTAAAATGTTAATTGTATCAAGCCTCTTTTTGAATACCCACTTTTTAAGGACTCCCAGTGATCAAATTTGTCAATTTTATACAATTTTCCTCCTTCTCAGAAGCTCGTATTTTGCCCGATTTCAAGCATGAGAATGACTCAAAATACAATTATGTTAGTTCTAAAAGTGATGATTCACATCCGACTTTCAATTCCAGTCCAAAAATTAAAGTTCGATAGGTCGGGGTTCATTGGATTTCATCAGAAATTAGATTTTTTGGACTGTACAAAAAATGATTAAAAATGTCATTTGAATTGTGCCTCATGATAAATAACCACTTTTCAAAACCTAACAGTGACCAAAATTGCCATTTTTACAGACTTTTCCTCCTACTCAGAAGCTTCTATTTTGTCAAATTTCGGGCCGGAAATATACTCTAACTACACTTATTTTCGGTCCAAAAGTGATAATTCCCATGCAATAGTCATTTATTGTCAAAAGGTTAAACATTAACAAATGACCATTTCTGACCATCTGGAGAAAGTTCGATAGGTCCGGGGTCTATTTTTTTCAAAAATAAATTTATTTTTTGGACTGTTCAAGAAATGATTCAAAATGTCAATTGGATTGTGCCGCATGTTGAATAACCACTTTTTAAAGACTAACAGTGGCCAAAATTGCAATTTTTACAGACTTTTCCTCCTACTCGGAAGCTTCTATTTTGATGAATTCCGGGTACGAAAATGACTCTAAACACACTTATTTTAGTTCCAAAAGTGATAATTCACATGCAATAGTCATATACCGTCACAAGATTAAACATTACAAAATTACCATTTCTGACCATCTGGAAAAAGTTTGACAGGTCTGGGGTCATCGTTTTTCATCCGAAAATAGATTTTTGGGACTGTAAAAAAAATGAATCCAAATGTCAATTGCATTGTGCCTCATGTTGAATAACCACTTTTTAAAGCCTCACAGTGACCAAAATTGCCATTTTTACAGACTTTTCCTCCTACTCAGAAGCTTCTATTTTGACCAATTTCGGGCAGGAAAATTACTCTAAGCACACTTATTTTAGTTCCAAAAGTGATAATTCACATGTAATAGTTGTTTACAGTCAAAAGATTAAACATTAAAAAATGACCTTTTCTGACCATCTGGAGAAAGATCGACAGGTCCGGGGTCACTGTTTTTCATAAGAAAATGTATTTTTTGGACTGTAAGAAAAATGATTCAAAACGTCAATTGGATTGTGCCTCATTTTGAATAACCACTTTTTAAAGCCTCACAGTGACCAAAATTGACATTTTTACATACTTTTCCTCCGACCCAGAAGCTTTCTACTTTGAACAATTTTGGGCAGGAAAATTATTCTAAACACTCTTAGTTTAGTTCCAAAAGTGATAATTCACATGCAATAGTCATTTAAAGTCAAAATATTAAACATCAAAAAATCACTATTACTGACCATCTGGAGAAAGCGCAACAGGTCCGGGTCATCGTATTTTCATACGAAAATTGTTTTTTTTGGATTGTACAAAAAATTATTCAAAATGTCATTTGGATCATGCCTAATGTTGAATATCAATTTTGTGGGCCTCTCAGTGACAAAAGTTGACATTTTTACAGACTTTTTCTCCTTCTCAGAAGATTCTATTTTGGCCAAGTTTGGGCAGGAAAATGACCTTAAACAGACTAATTAAACATGCTTGTTATAGTTCAAAAAGAAATGATTCACATCCAACAGTCATTTACCGTCAAAAGATTAAGAATTAAAAAGTATCACCAATTCTGACCTTTGGAGATGGTTTGTCAGGTCTGGGGTCATCGTTTTTTTATAAGAAAATAGATTTTTTGGACTGTACAAAAAATTATTCAGAATTGCAATTGTATTGGGCCTCATGTTGAATAACCACTTTTTGAGGCCTATCAGTGATCAAAATTGCCTTCTTATAGTCTTTTCCTCCTACTGAAAGATTGTATTTTGCCTGATTTCAACCATACAAATGACTCTAAACACACATATTTGAGTTCCAAAAGTGATGATTCACATCCTACCAGTCCTTAACGTCTAAAGATTAAACATTCAAAAAAGAACCATTAGTGATTATTTGGAGAAGGTCACGTCCAGCTCATTGCTTTTGATCATAAAAATAATGTTTGGGATTGTACAAAAAATGATTTAAAATGTTAATTGTATCAAGCCTCTTTTTGAATACCCACTTTTTAAGGACTCCCAGTGATCAAATTTGTCAATTTTATACAATTTTCCTCCTTCTCAGAAGCTCGTATTTTGCCCGATTTCAAGCATGAGAATGACTCAAAATACAATTATGTTAGTTCTAAAAGTGATGATTCACATCCGACTTTCAATTCCAGTCCAAAAATTAAAGTTCGATAGGTCGGGGTTCATTGGATTTCATCAGAAATTAGATTTTTTGGACTGTACAAAAAATGATTAAAAATGTCATTTGAATTGTGCCTCATGATAAATAACCACTTTTCAAAACCTAACAGTGACCAAAATTGCCATTTTTACAGACTTTTCCTCCTACTCAGAAGCTTCTATTTTGTCAAATTTCGGGCCGGAAATATACTCTAACTACACTTATTTTCGGTCCAAAAGTGATAATTCCCATGCAATAGTCATTTATTGTCAAAAGGTTAAACATTAACAAATGACCATTTCTGACCATCTGGAGAAAGTTCGATAGGTCCGGGGTCTATTTTTTTCAAAAATAAATTTATTTTTTGGACTGTTCAAGAAATGATTCAAAATGTCAATTGGATTGTGCCTCATGTTGAATAACCACTTTTTAAAGACTAACAGTGGCCAAAATTGCAATTTTTACAGACTTTTCCTCCTACTCGGAAGCTTCTATTTTGATGAATTCCGGGTACGAAAATGACTCTAAACACACTTATTTTAGTTCCAAAAGTGATAATTCACATGCAATAGTCATATACCGTCACAAGATTAAACATTACAAAATTACCATTTCTGACCATCTGGAAAAAGTTTGACAGGTCTGGGGTCATCGTTTTTCATCCGAAAATAGATTTTTGGGACTGTAAAAAAAATGAATCCAAATGTCAATTGCATTGTGCCTCATGTTGAATAACCACTTTTTAAAGCCTCACAGTGACCAAAATTGCCATTTTTACAGACTTTTCCTCCTACTCAGAAGCTTCTATTTTGACCAATTTCGGGCAGGAAAATTACTCTAAGCACACTTATTTTAGTTCCAAAAGTGATAATTCACATGTAATAGTTGTTTACAGTCAAAAGATTAAACATTAAAAAATGACCTTTTCTGACCATCTGGAGAAAGATCGACAGGTCCGGGGTCACTGTTTTTCATAAGAAAATGTATTTTTTGGACTGTAAGAAAAATGATTCAAAACGTCAATTGGATTGTGCCTCATTTTGAATAACCACTTTCTGAAGCCTCACAGTGACCAAAATTGCCATTTTTACATACTTTTCCTCCTACTCAAAAGCTTCTATTTTGACCAATTTCAGACAGGAAAATGACTCCTAACACACTTATTTTAATTCCAAAAGGGAAAAATTCACATACAATAGTCATTTACAGTCAAAAGATTAAACATTAAAAAATGACCATATCTGACCATCTGGAGAAAGTTCGACAGGTTCGGGTCATCGTTTTTCATCAGAAAATTGATTTTTTGGACTGTACAAAAAATGATTCGAAATGTCACTTGGATAGTGACTCATGTTGAATAACCACTTTTTAAAGCCTCACAGTGACCAAAACTGCGAGTTTTACAGACTTTTCCTCCTACTTAGAAGCTTCTATTTTGACTGATTTCGGGGAGCAAAATAACTGTAAACACACTTATTTTAGTTCCAAAAGTGATAATTCACATGCAATAGTCATTTAACGTCAGAAGATTACACATTAAAAAATGACCATATCTGACCATCTGGAGAAAGTTCGACAGGTCCGAGGTCCTTGTTTTTGATGAGAAAATAGATTTTTTGGACTGTACAAAAAATTATTCGAAATGTCACTTGGATAGTGACTCATGTTGAATAACCACTTTTTAAAGCCTCACAGTGACCAAAACTGCCAGTTTTACAGACTTTTCCTCCTACTTAGAAGCTTCTATTTTGACTGATTTCGGGGAGCAAAATAACTGTAAACACACTTATTTTAGTTCCAAAAGTGATAATTCACATGCAATAGTCATTTAACGTCAAAAGATTACACATTAAAAAATGACCATATCTGACCATCTGGAGAAAGTTTGACAGGTCCGAGGTCCTTGCTTTTGTTGAGAAAATAGATTTTTTGGACTGTAAGAAAAATGATTCAAAAAGTCAATTGGATTGTGCCCCATTTTCAATAACCACTTTCTAAAGCCAAAATTGCCATTTTTACATACTTTTCCTCCAGCTCAAAAGATTCTATTTGACCGATTTCGGGCAGGAAAATGACTCCAAACACACTTATTGTAATTACAAAAGGGGTACATTCACATGCAAAAGTCATTTACAGTCAAAATATTAAACATTAAAAAATGACCATCTCTCACCATCTGGAGAAAGTTCGACAGGTCCGGGGTCCTCATTTTTCATCAGAAAATTTATTTTTTGGACTGTACAAAAAGGATTCAAAATGTCAATTGGATTGTGCCTCAAGATAAATAACAACGTTTCAAAGCCACACAGTGACTAAAATTGCCATTTTTACAGATTTTTACTCCTAATCAGAAGCTTCTATTTTGACGAATTTCGGGCAGGAAAATTACTCTAAACATACTTATTTTAGTTCCAGATGTGATAATTCTCATGCAATAGTCATTTACTGATGGATTGTGCCTCATGTTGAATAACCACTTTTTAAAGCCTCACAGTGACCAAAATTGACATTTTTACAGATGTTTCCTCCGACCCAGAAGCTTTCTACTTTGAACAATTTTGGGCAGGAAAATTATTCTAAACACTCTTAGTTTAGTTCCAAAAGTGATAATTCACATGCAATAGTCATTTAAAGTCAAAATATTAAACATCAAAAAATCACTATTACTGACCATCTGGAGAAAGCGCAACAGGTCCGGGTCATCGTATTTTCATACGAAAATTGTTTTTTTTGGATTGTACAAAAAATTATTCAAAATGTCATTTGGATCATGCCTAATGTTGAATATCAATTTTGTGGGCCTCTCAGTGACAAAAGTTGACATTTTTACAGACTTTTTCTCCTTCTCAGAAGATTCTATTTTGGCCAAGTTTGGGCAGGAAAATGACCTTAAACAGACTAATTAAACATGCTTGTTATAGTTCAAAAAGAAATGATTCACATCCAACAGTCATTTACCGTCAAAAGATTAAGAATTAAAAAGTATCACCAATTCTGACCTTTGGAGATGGTTTGTCAGGTCTGGGGTCATCGTTTTTTTATAAGAAAATAGATTTTTTGGACTGTACAAAAAATTATTCAGAATTGCAATTGTATTGGGCCTCATGTTGAATAAACACTTTTTGAGGCCTATCAGTGATCAAAATTGCCTTCTTATAGTCTTTTCCTCCTACTGAAAGATTGTATTTTGCCTGATTTCAACCATACAAATGACTCTAAACACACATATTTGAGTTCCAAAAGTGATGATTCACATCCTACCAGTCCTTAACGTCTAAAGATTAAACATTCAAAAAAGAACCATTAGTGATTATTTGGAGAAGGTCACGTCCAGCTCATTGCTTTTGATCATAAAAATAATGTTTGGGATTGTACAAAAAATGATTTAAAATGTTAATTGTATCAAGCCTCTTTTTGAATACCCACTTTTTAAGGACTCCCAGTGATCAAATTTGTCAATTTTATACAATTTTCCTCCTTCTCAGAAGCTCGTATTTTGCCCGATTTCAAGCATGAGAATGACTCAAAATACAATTATGTTAGTTCTAAAAGTGATGATTCACATCCGACTTTCAATTCCAGTCCAAAAATTAAAGTTCGATAGGTCGGGGTTCATTGGATTTCATCAGAAATTAGATTTTTTGGACTGTACAAAAAAAGATTAAAAATGTCATTTGAATTGTGCCTCATGATAAATAACCACTTTTCAAAACCTAACAGTGACCAAAATTGCCATTTTTACAGACTTTTCCTCCTACTCAGAAGCTTCTATTTTGTCAAATTTCGGGCCGGAAATATACTCTAACCACACTTATTTTCGGTCCAAAAGTGATAATTCCCATGCAATAGTCATTTATTGTCAAAAGGTTAAACATTAACAAATGACCATTTCTGACCATCTGGAGAAAGTTCGATAGGTCCGGGGTCTATTTTTTTCAAAAATAAATTTATTTTTTGGACTGTTCAAGAAATGATTCAAAATGTCAATTGGATTGTGCCTCATGTTGAATAACCACTTTTTAAAGACTAACAGTGGCCAAAATTGCAATTTTTACAGACTTTTCCTCCTACTCGGAAGCTTCTATTTTGATGAATTCCGGGTACGAAAATGACTCTAAACACACTTATTTTAGTTCCAAAAGTGATAATTCACATGCAATAGTCATATACCGTCACAAGATTAAACATTACAAAATTACCATTTTTGACCATCTGGAAAAAGTTTGACAGGTCTGGGGTCATCGTTTTTCATCCGAAAATAGATTTTTGGGACTGTAAAAAAAATGAATCCAAATGTCAATTGCATTGTGCCTCATGTTGAATAACCACTTTTTAAAGCCTCACAGTGACCAAAATTGCCATTTTTACAGACTTTTCCTCCTACTCAGAAGCTTCTATTTTGACCAATTTCGGGCAGGAAAATTACTCTAAGCACACTTATTTTAGTTCCAAAAGTGATAATTCACATGTAATAGTTGTTTACAGTCAAAAGATTAAACATTAAAAAATGACCTTTTCTGACCATCTGGAGAAAGATCGACAGGTCCGGGGTCACTGTTTTTCATAAGAAAATGTATTTTTTGGACTGTAAGAAAAATGATTCAAAACGTCAATTGGATTGTGCCTCATTTTGAATAACCACTTTCTGAAGCCTCACAGTGACCAAAATTGCCATTTTTACATACTTTTCCTCCTACTCAAAAGCTTCTATTTTGACCAATTTCAGACAGGAAAATGACTCCTAACACACTTATTTTAATTCCAAAAGGGAAAAATTCACATACAATAGTCATTTACAGTCAAAAGATTAAACATTAAAAAATGACCATATCTGACCATCTGGAGAAAGTTCGACAGGTTCGGGTCATCGTTTTTCATCAGAAAATTGATTTTTTGGACTGTACAAAAAATGATTCGAAATGTCACTTGGATAGTGACTCATGTTGAATAACCACTTTTTAAAGCCTCACAGTGACCAAAACTGCGAGTTTTACAGACTTTTCCTCCTACTTAGAAGCTTCTATTTTGACTGCTTTCGGGGAGGAAAATAACTGTAAACACACTTATTTTAGTTCCAAAAGTGATAATTCACATGCAATAGTCATTTAACGTCAGAAGATTACACATTAAAAAATGACCATATCTGACCATCTGGAGAAAGTTCGACAGGTCCGAGGTCCTTGTTTTTGATGAGAAAATAGATTTTTTGGACTGTACAAAAAATTATTCGAAATGTCACTTGGATAGTGACTCATGTTGAATAACCACTTTTTAAAGCCTCACAGTGACCAAAACTGCCAGTTTTACAGACTTTTCCTCCTACTTAGAAGCTTCTATTTTGACTGATTTCGGGGAGCAAAATAACTGTAAACACACTTATTTTAGTTCCAAAAGTGATAATTCACATGCAATAGTCATTTAACGTCAAAAGATTACACATTAAAAAATGACCATATCTGACCATCTGGAGAAAGTTTGACAGGTCCGAGGTCCTTGCTTTTGTTGAGAAAATAGATTTTTTGGACTGTAAGAAAAATGATTCAAAAAGTCAATTGGATTGTGCCCCATTTTCAATAACCACTTTCTAAAGCCAAAATTGCCATTTTTACATACTTTTCCTCCAGCTCAAAAGATTCTATTTGACCGATTTCGGGCAGGAAAATGACTCCAAACACACTTATTGTAATTACAAAAGGGGTACATTCACATGCAAAAGTCATTTACAGTCAAAATATTAAACATTAAAAAATGACCATCTCTCACCATCTGGAGAAAGTTCGACAGGTCCGGGGTCCTCATTTTTCATCAGAAAATTTATTTTTTGGACTGTACAAAAAGGATTCAAAATGTCAATTGGATTGTGCCTCAAGATAAATAACAACGTTTCAAAGCCACACAGTGACTAAAATTGCCATTTTTACAGATTTTTACTCCTAATCAGAAGCTTCTATTTTGACGAATTTCGGGCAGGAAAATTACTCTAAACATACTTATTTTAGTTCCAGATGTGATAATTCTCATGCAATAGTCATTTACTGATGGATTGTGCCTCATGTTGAATAACCACTTTTTAAAGCCTCACAGTGACCAAAATTGACATTTTTACAGATGTTTCCTCCGACCCAGAAGCTTTCTACTTTGAACAATTTTGGGCAGGAAAATTATTCTAAACACTCTTAGTTTAGTTCCAAAAGTGATAATTCACATGCAATAGTCATTTAAAGTCAAAATATTAAACATAAAAAAATCACTATTACTGACCATCTGGAGAAAGCGCAACAGGTCCGGGTCATCGTATTTTCATACGAAAATTGTTTTTTTTGGATTGTACAAAAAATTATTCAAAATGTCATTTGGATCATGCCTAATGTTGAATATCAATTTTGTGGGCCTCTCAGTGACAAAAGTTGACATTTTTACAGACTTTTTCTCCTTCTCAGAAGATTCTATTTTGGCCAAGTTTGGGCAGGAAAATGACCTTAAACAGACTAATTAAACATGCTTGTTATAGTTCAAAAAGAAATGATTCACATCCAACAGTCATTTACCGTCAAAAGATTAAGAATTAAAAAGTATCACCAATTCTGACCTTTGGAGATGGTTTGTCAGGTCTGGGGTCATCGTTTTTTTATAAGAAAATAGATTTTTTGGACTGTACAAAAAATTATTCAGAATTGCAATTGTATTGGGCCTCATGTTGAATAACCACTTTTTGAGGCCTATCAGTGATCAAAATTGCCTTCTTATAGTCTTTTCCTCCTACTGAAAGATTGTATTTTGCCTGATTTCAACCATACAAATGACTCTAAACACACATATTTGAGTTCCAAAAGTGATGATTCACATCCTACCAGTCCTTAACGTCTAAAGATTAAACATTCAAAAAAGAACCATTAGTGATTATTTGGAGAAGGTCACGTCCAGCTCATTGCTTTTGATCATAAAAATAATGTTTGGGATTGTACAAAAAATGATTAAAAATGTTAATTGTATCAAGCCTCTTTTTGAATACCCACTTTTTAAGGACTCCCAGTGATCAAATTTGTCAATTTTATACAATTTTCCTCCTTCTCAGAAGCTCGTATTTTGCCCGATTTCAAGCATGAGAATGACTCAAAATACAATTATGTTAGTTCTAAAAGTGATGATTCACATCCGACTTTCAATTCCAGTCCAAAAATTAAAGTTCGATAGGTCGGGGTTCATTGGATTTCATCAGAAATTAGATTTTTTGGACTGTACAAAAAATGATTAAAAATGTCATTTGAATTGTGCCTCATGATAAATAACCACTTTTCAAAACCTAACAGTGACCAAAATTGCCATTTTTACAGACTTTTCCTCCTACTCAGAAGCTTCTATTTTGTCAAATTTCGGGCCGGAAATATACTCTAACCACACTTATTTTCGGTCCAAAAGTGA
Source organism: Triturus cristatus (assembly GCF_964204655.1). Lineage (NCBI taxonomy): Eukaryota > Metazoa > Chordata > Amphibia > Caudata > Salamandridae > Triturus > Triturus cristatus. The sequence continues at coordinate 956,414,769 of NC_140593.1, read as the reverse complement.
TAATTCCCATGCAATAGTCATTTATTGTCAAAAGGTTAAACATTAACAAATGACCATTTCTGACCATCTGGAGAAAGTTCGATAGGTCCGGGGTCTATTTTTTTCAAAAATAAATTTATTTTTTGGACTGTTCAAGAAATGATTCAAAATGTCAATTGGATTGTGCCTCATGTTGAATAACCACTTTTTAAAGACTAACAGTGGCCAAAATTGCAATTTTTACAGACTTTTCCTCCTACTCGGAAGCTTCTATTTTGATGAATTCCGGGTACGAAAATGACTCTAAACACACTTATTTTAGTTCCAAAAGTGATAATTCACATGCAATAGTCATATACCGTCACAAGATTAAACATTACAAAATTACCATTTCTGACCATCTGGAAAAAGTTTGACAGGTCTGGGGTCATCGTTTTTCATCCGAAAATAGATTTTTGGGACTGTAAAAAAAATGAATCCAAATGTCAATTGCATTGTGCCTCATGTTGAATAACCACTTTTTAAAGCCTCACAGTGACCAAAATTGCCATTTTTACAGACTTTTCCTCCTACTCAGAAGCTTCTATTTTGACCAATTTCGGGCAGGAAAATTACTCTAAGCACACTTATTTTAGTTCCAAAAGTGATAATTCACATGTAATAGTTGTTTACAGTCAAAAGATTAAACATTAAAAAATGACCTTTTCTGACCATCTGGAGAAAGATCGACAGGTCCGGGGTCACTGTTTTTCATAAGAAAATGTATTTTTTGGACTGTAAGAAAAATGATTCAAAACGTCAATTGGATTGTGCCTCATTTTGAATAACCACTTTCTGAAGCCTCACAGTGACCAAAATTGCCATTTTTACATACTTTTCCTCCTACTCAAAAGCTTCTATTTTGACCAATTTCAGACAGGAAAATGACTCCTAACACACTTATTTTAATTCCAAAAGGGAAAAATTCACATACAATAGTCATTTACAGTCAAAAGATTAAACATTAAAAAATGACCATATCTGACCATCTGGAGAAAGTTCGACAGGTTCGGGTCATCGTTTTTCATCAGAAAATTGATTTTTTGGACTGTACAAAAAATGATTCGAAATGTCACTTGGATAGTGACTCATGTTGAATAACCACTTTTTAAAGCCTCACAGTGACCAAAACTGCGAGTTTTACAGACTTTTCCTCCTACTTAGAAGCTTCTATTTTGACTGATTTCGGGGAGCAAAATAACTGTAAACACACTTATTTTAGTTCCAAAAGTGATAATTCACATGCAATAGTCATTTAACGTCAGAAGATTACACATTAAAAAATGACCATATCTGACCATCTGGAGAAAGTTCGACAGGTCCGAGGTCCTTGTTTTTGATGAGAAAATAGATTTTTTGGACTGTACAAAAAATTATTCGAAATGTCACTTGGATAGTGACTCATGTTGAATAACCACTTTTTAAAGCCTCACAGTGACCAAAACTGCCAGTTTTACAGACTTTTCCTCCTACTTAGAAGCTTCTATTTTGACTGATTTCGGGGAGCAAAATAACTGTAAACACACTTATTTTAGTTCCAAAAGTGATAATTCACATGCAATAGTCATTTAACGTCAAAAGATTACACATTAAAAAATGACCATATCTGACCATCTGGAGAAAGTTTGACAGGTCCGAGGTCCTTGCTTTTGTTGAGAAAATAGATTTTTTGGACTGTAAGAAAAATGATTCAAAAAGTCAATTGGATTGTGCCCCATTTTCAATAACCACTTTCTAAAGCCAAAATTGCCATTTTTACATACTTTTCCTCCAGCTCAAAAGATTCTATTTGACCGATTTCGGGCAGGAAAATGACTCCAAACACACTTATTGTAATTACAAAAGGGGTACATTCACATGCAAAAGTCATTTACAGTCAAAATATTAAACATTAAAAAATGACCATCTCTCACCATCTGGAGAAAGTTCGACAGGTCCGGGGTCCTCATTTTTCATCAGAAAATTTATTTTTTGGACTGTACAAAAAGGATTCAAAATGTCAATTGGATTGTGCCTCAAGATAAATAACAACGTTTCAAAGCCACACAGTGACTAAAATTGCCATTTTTACAGATTTTTACTCCTAATCAGAAGCTTCTATTTTGACGAATTTCGGGCAGGAAAATTACTCTAAACATACTTATTTTAGTTCCAGATGTGATAATTCTCATGCAATAGTCATTTACTGATGGATTGTGCCTCATGTTGAATAACCACTTTTTAAAGCCTCACAGTGACCAAAATTGACATTTTTACAGATGTTTCCTCCGACCCAGAAGCTTTCTACTTTGAACAATTTTGGGCAGGAAAATTATTCTAAACACTCTTAGTTTAGTTCCAAAAGTGATAATTCACATGCAATAGTCATTTAAAGTCAAAATATTAAACATCAAAAAATCACTATTACTGACCATCTGGAGAAAGCGCAACAGGTCCGGGTCATCGTATTTTCATACGAAAATTGTTTTTTTTGGATTGTACAAAAAATTATTCAAAATGTCATTTGGATCATGCCTAATGTTGAATATCAATTTTGTGGGCCTCTCAGTGACAAAAGTTGACATTTTTACAGACTTTTTCTCCTTCTCAGAAGATTCTATTTTGGCCAAGTTTGGGCAGGAAAATGACCTTAAACAGACTAATTAAACATGCTTGTTATAGTTCAAAAAGAAATGATTCACATCCAACAGTCATTTACCGTCAAAAGATTAAGAATTAAAAAGTATCACCAATTCTGACCTTTGGAGATGGTTTGTCAGGTCTGGGGTCATCGTTTTTTTATAAGAAAATAGATTTTTTGGACTGTACAAAAAATTATTCAGAATTGCAATTGTATTGGGCCTCATGTTGAATAACCACTTTTTGAGGCCTATCAGTGATCAAAATTGCCTTCTTATAGTCTTTTCCTCCTACTGAAAGATTGTATTTTGCCTGATTTCAACCATACAAATGACTCTAAACACACATATTTGAGTTCCAAAAGTGATGATTCACATCCTACCAGTCCTTAACGTCTAAAGATTAAACATTCAAAAAAGAACCATTAGTGATTATTTGGAGAAGGTCACGTCCAGCTCATTGCTTTTGATCATAAAAATAATGTTTGGGATTGTACAAAAAATGATTTAAAATGTTAATTGTATCAAGCCTCTTTTTGAATACCCACTTTTTAAGGACTCCCAGTGATCAAATTTGTCAATTTTATACAATTTTCCTCCTTCTCAGAAGCTCGTATTTTGCCCGATTTCAAGCATGAGAATGACTCAAAATACAATTATGTTAGTTCTAAAAGTGATGATTCACATCCGACTTTCAATTCCAGTCCAAAAATTAAAGTTCGATAGGTCGGGGTTCATTGGATTTCATCAGAAATTAGATTTTTTGGACTGTACAAAAAAAGATTAAAAATGTCATTTGAATTGTGCCTCATGATAAATAACCACTTTTCAAAACCTAACAGTGACCAAAATTGCCATTTTTACAGACTTTTCCTCCTACTCAGAAGCTTCTATTTTGTCAAATTTCGGGCCGGAAATATACTCTAACCACACTTATTTTCGGTCCAAAAGTGATAATTCCCATGCAATAGTCATTTATTGTCAAAAGGTTAAACATTAACAAATGACCATTTCTGACCATCTGGAGAAAGTTCGATAGGTCCGGGGTCTATTTTTTTCAAAAAGAAATTTATTTTTTGGACTGTTCAAGAAATGATTCAAAATGTCAATTGGATTGTGCCTCATGTTGAATAACCACTTTTTAAAGACTAACAGTGGCCAAAATTGCAATTTTTACAGACTTTTCCTCCTACTCGGAAGCTTCTATTTTGATGAATTCCGGGTACGAAAATGACTCTAAACACACTTATTTTAGTTCCAAAAGTGATAATTCACATGCAATAGTCATATACCGTCACAAGATTAAACATTACAAAATTACCATTTTTGACCATCTGGAAAAAGTTTGACAGGTCTGGGGTCATCGTTTTTCATCCGAAAATAGATTTTTGGGACTGTAAAAAAAATGAATCCAAATGTCAATTGCATTGTGCCTCATGTTGAATAACCACTTTTTAAAGCCTCACAGTGACCAAAATTGCCATTTTTACAGACTTTTCCTCCTACTCAGAAGCTTCTATTTTGACCAATTTCGGGCAGGAAAATTACTCTAAGCACACTTATTTTAGTTCCAAAAGTGATAATTCACATGTAATAGTTGTTTACAGTCAAAAGATTAAACATTAAAAAATGACCTTTTCTGACCATCTGGAGAAAGATCGACAGGTCCGGGGTCACTGTTTTTCATAAGAAAATGTATTTTTTGGACTGTAAGAAAAATGATTCAAAACGTCAATTGGATTGTGCCTCATTTTGAATAACCACTTTCTGAAGCCTCACAGTGACCAAAATTGCCATTTTTACATACTTTTCCTCCTACTCAAAAGCTTCTATTTTGACCAATTTCAGACAGGAAAATGACTCCTAACACACTTATTTTAATTCCAAAAGGGAAAAATTCACATACAATAGTCATTTACAGTCAAAAGATTAAACATTAAAAAATGACCATATCTGACCATCTGGAGAAAGTTCGACAGGTTCGGGTCATCGTTTTTCATCAGAAAATTGATTTTTTGGACTGTACAAAAAATGATTCGAAATGTCACTTGGATAGTGACTCATGTTGAATAACCACTTTTTAAAGCCTCACAGTGACCAAAACTGCGAGTTTTACAGACTTTTCCTCCTACTTAGAAGCTTCTATTTTGACTGCTTTCGGGGAGGAAAATAACTGTAAACACACTTATTTTAGTTCCAAAAGTGATAATTCACATGCAATAGTCATTTAACGTCAGAAGATTACACATTAAAAAATGACCATATCTGACCATCTGGAGAAAGTTCGACAGGTCCGAGGTCCTTGTTTTTGATGAGAAAATAGATTTTTTGGACTGTACAAAAAATTATTCGAAATGTCACTTGGATAGTGACTCATGTTGAATAACCACTTTTTAAAGCCTCACAGTGACCAAAACTGCCAGTTTTACAGACTTTTCCTCCTACTTAGAAGCTTCTATTTTGACTGATTTCGGGGAGCAAAATAACTGTAAACACACTTATTTTAGTTCCAAAAGTGATAATTCACATGCAATAGTCATTTAACGTCAAAAGATTACACATTAAAAAATGACCATATCTGACCATCTGGAGAAAGTTTGACAGGTCCGAGGTCCTTGCTTTTGTTGAGAAAATAGATTTTTTGGACTGTAAGAAAAATGATTCAAAAAGTCAATTGGATTGTGCCCCATTTTCAATAACCACTTTCTAAAGCCAAAATTGCCATTTTTACATACTTTTCCTCCAGCTCAAAAGATTCTATTTGACCGATTTCGGGCAGGAAAATGACTCCAAACACACTTATTGTAATTACAAAAGGGGTACATTCACATGCAAAAGTCATTTACAGTCAAAATATTAAACATTAAAAAATGACCATCTCTCACCATCTGGAGAAAGTTCGACAGGTCCGGGGTCCTCATTTTTCATCAGAAAATTTATTTTTTGGACTGTACAAAAAGGATTCAAAATGTCAATTGGATTGTGCCTCAAGATAAATAACAACGTTTCAAAGCCACACAGTGACTAAAATTGCCATTTTTACAGATTTTTACTCCTAATCAGAAGCTTCTATTTTGACGAATTTCGGGCAGGAAAATTACTCTAAACATACTTATTTTAGTTCCAGATGTTGATAATTCTCATGCAATAGTCATTTACTGATGGATTGTGCCTCATGTTGAATAACCACTTTTTAAAGCCTCACAGTGACCAAAATTGACATTTTTACAGATGTTTCCTCCGACCCAGAAGCTTTCTACTTTGAACAATTTTGGGCAGGAAAATTATTCTAAACACTCTTAGTTTAGTTCCAAAAGTGATAATTCACATGCAATAGTCATTTAAAGTCAAAATATTAAACATAAAAAAATCACTATTACTGACCATCTGGAGAAAAGCGCAACAGGTCCGGGTCATCGTATTTTCATACGAAAATTGTTTTTTTTGGATTGTACAAAAAATTATTCAAAATGTCATTTGGATCATGCCCTAATGTTGAATATCAATTTTGTGGCCTCTCAGTGACAAAAGTTGACATTTTTACAGACTTTTTCTCTTCTCAGAAGATTCTATTTTGGCCAAGTTTGGGCAGGAAAATGACCTTAAACAGACTAATTAAACATGCTTGTTATAGTTCAAAAAGAAATGATTCACATCCAACAGTCATTTACCGTCAAAAGATTAAGAATTAAAAAGTATCACCAATTCTGACCTTTGGAGATGGTTTGTCAGGTCTGGGGTCATCGGTTTTTTTATAAGAAAATAGATTTTTTGGACTGTACAAAAAATTAATTCAGAATTGCAATTGTATTGGGCCTCATGTTGAATAACCACTTTTTGAGGCCTATCAGTGATCAAAATTGCCTTCTTATAGTCTTTTCCTCCTACTGAAAGATTGTATTTGCCTGATTTCAACCATACAAATGACTCTAAACACACATATTTGAGTTCCAAAAGTGATGATTCACATCCTACCAGTCTTAACGTCTAAAGATTAAACATTCAAAAAAGACCATTAGTGATTATTTGGAGAAGGTCACGTCCAGCTCATTGCTTTTGATCATAAATATAATGTTTGGGATTGTACAAAAAATGATTAAAAATGTTAATTGTATCAAGCCTCTTTTTGAATACCCACTTTTTAAGGACTCCCAGTGATCAAATTTGTCAATATTTATACAATTTTCCTCCTTCTCAGAGCTCGTATTTTGCCCGATTTCAAGCATGAGAATGACTCAAAATACAATTATGTTAGTTCTAAAAGTGATGATTCACATCCGATTTCAATTCCAGTCCAAAATTAAAGTTCGATAGGTCGGGGTTCATTGGATTTCATCAGAAATTAGATTTTTTGGACTGTACAAAAAATGATTAAAAATGTCATTTGAATTGTGCCTCATGATAAATAACCACTTTTCAAACCTAACAGTGACCAAAATTGCCATTTTTACAGACTTTTCCTCCTACTCAGAAGCTTCTATTTTGTCAAATTTCGGGCCGGAAATATACTCTAACCACACTTATTTTCGGTCCAAAAGTGATAATTCCCATGCAATAGTCATTTATTGTCAAAAGGTTAAACATTACAAATGACCATTTCTGACCATCTGGAGAAAGTTCGATAGGTCCGGGTCTATTTTTTTCAAAAATAAATTTATTATTTTGGACTGTTCAAGAAATGATTCAAAATGTCAATTGGAATTGTGCCTCATGTTGAATAACCACTTTTTAAAGACTAACAGTGGCCAAAATTGCAATTTTTACAGACTTTTTCCTCCTACTCGGAAGCTTCTATTTTGATGAATTCCGGGTACGAAAATGACTCTAAACACACTTATTTTAGTTCCAAAAGTGATAATTCACATGCAATAGTCATATACCGTCACAAGATTAAACATTACAAAATTACCATTTCTGACCATCTGGAAAAAGTTTGACAGGTCTGGGGTCATCGTTTTTCATCCGAAAATAGATTTTTGGGACTGTAAAAAAAATGAATCCAAATGTCAATTGCATTGTGCCTCATGTTGAATAACCACTTTTTAAAGCCTCACAGTGACCAAAATTGCCATTTTTACAGACTTTTCCTCCTACTCAGAAGCTTCTATTTTGACCAATTTCGGGCAGGAAAATTACTCTAAGCACACTTATTTTAGTTCCAAAAGTGATAATTCACATGTAATAGTTGTTTACAGTCAAAAGATTAAACATTAAAAAATGACCTTTTCTGACCATCTGGAGAAAGATCGACAGGTCCGGGGTCACTGTTTTTCATAAGAAAATGTATTTTTTGGACTGTAAGAAAAATGATTCAAAACGTCAATTGGATTGTGCCTCATTTTGAATAACCACTTTCTGAAGCCTCACAGTGACCAAAATTGCCATTTTTACATACTTTTCCTCCTACTCAAAAGCTTCTATTTTGACCAATTTCAGACAGGAAAATGACTCCTAATACACTTATTTTAATTACAAAAGGGAAAAATTCACATACAATAGTCATTTACAGTCAAAAGATTAAACATTAAAAAATGACCATTTCTGACCATCTGGAGAAAGTTCGACAGGTTCGGGTCATCGTTTTTCATCAGAAAATTGATTTTTTGGACTGTACAAAAAATGATTCGAAATGTCACTTGGATAGTGACTAATGTTGAATAACCACTTTTTAAAGCCTCACAGTGACCAAAACTGCCAGTTTTACAGACTTTTCCTCCTACTTAGAAGCTTCTATTTTGACTGATTTCGGGGAGGAAAATAACTGTAAACACACTTATTTTAGTTCCAAAAGTGATAATTCACATGCAATGGTCATTTAACATCAAAAGATTACACATTAAAAAATGACCATCTCTCACCATGTGGAGAAAGTTCGAAAGGTCCTCATTTTTCATCAGAAAATTTATTTTTTGGATTGTACAAAAAATGATTCAAAATGTCAATTGGATTGTGCCTCATGATAAATAACCACGTTTCAAAGCCACACAGTGACTAAAATTGCCATTTTTACAGATTTTTACTCCTAATCAGAAGCTTCTATTTTGACGAATTTCGGGCAGGAAAATTACTCTAAACACACTTATTTTAGTTCCAGATGTGATAATTCCCATGCAATAGTCATTTACTGATGGATTGTGCCTCATGTTGAATAACCACTTTTTAAAGCCTCACAGTGACCAAAATTGCCATTTTTACAGACTTTTCCTCATACCCAAAAGCTTCTATTTTGACCAATTTTGTGCAAGAAAGTGACTCTAAACACACTTATTTTAGTTCCAAAAGTGATACTTCACATGTAATAGTCACTTACTGTCAAAAGCTTAAACATTAAAAAAATGACCATTTCTGACCACCTGGAGAATGTTCGACAGGTCTGGGGTCATCGTTTTTCATCAGAAAATTGATTTTTTGGACAGTAAAAAAAAACTTCCTCCAAATGTCAATTGGATTGTGCCTCATGTTGAATACCCACTTTTTAAAGCCTCACAGTGACCAGAATTGCCATTTTTACAGACTTTTCCTCCTACTCAGAAGCTTCTATTTTGATGAATTTCCGGCAGGAGAATGACACTAAACACACTTATTTTAGTTCCAAAAGTGATATTTACATGCAATAGTCATTTACTGTCAAAAGATTAAACCTTAAAAAATGACCATTTCTGACCATCTGGAGAAAGTTCGACAGGTCCGGTTCATCGTTTTTCATCAGAAAATGAATTTTTTGGACTGTGCAAAAAATAATTCAAAATGTCAATTGGATTGTGCCTCATGTTGAGTAACCACTTTTTAAAGCCTCACAGTGACCAAAACAGCCATTTTTACAGACTTTTCCTCCTACTCAGAAGCTTCTATTTTCACCGATTTTGGGCAGAAAAAACACTGTAAACACACTTATTTTAGTTCCAAAAGTGATAATTCACATGCAATAGTCATTTACCATCAAAAGATTAAACATAAAAAAATGACCATTTCTGACCATCTGGAGAAAGTTCGAAAGGTCTGGGGTCATCGTTGCTCCTCAGACATTTAATTATTTTGGACTGTACAAAAAATTATTCAAAATGTCAATTGAATTGTGTCTCATCTTGAAATACCACTTTTTAAAGCCTCCCAGTGACCAAAATTGCCAGTTTTTACAGACTATTCCTCCTACTCAGAAGTTTCTATTGTGTCAAATTTCGGGCAGGAAAATTACTCCAAACACACTTATTTTAGTCCAAAAATTTATAATTTACATGAAATAGTTGTTTACAGTCAAAAGATTAAACATTAAAAAATGACCTTTTCTGACCCACTTGAGAAAGTTCGACTGGTCTGGGGTCATTGTTTGTCATAAGAAAATATACCTTTTGAACTGTACGAAAAATGATTCAAAACGTCAATTGGATTGTGCCTCATTTTGAATAACCACTTTTTAAAGCCTCACAGTGACCAAAATTGCCTGTTTACATACTTTTGCTCCTACTCAAAAGCTTCTAATGTGACCAATTTCGGGGAGGAAAATGATTCTAAGCACACTTATCTTAATTACAAAAGTGATAATTCACATGCAATAGTCATTTACCGTCAAAAGATTGAATATAAAAAAATGACCAATACTGACTATCTGGAGAAAGTTCGACGGGTCCAGGGTAATGGTTTTTCATCAGAAAATTTATGTTTTGAACTGTACAAATAATGATTTAAAATGACAATTGAATCATGCCTCATGTTGAATAACCACTTTTTAAAGCATCTCAGTGACCCAAATTGAAATTTTTAGAGACTTTTCCTCCTACTCCGAAGCTTCTATTTTGACCAATTTTGGGCAGGAAAATGACTCTAAACACACATATTTTGGTTCCAAAACTGATAATGCACATGCAATAGTCATTTACAGTCAAAAGATTCAATGGTAAAAAATGACAAATACTGACCATCTAGAGAAAGTTCGACAGGTCCAGGGTAATCATTTTTCATCAGAAAATGTATTTTTTGAACTGTACAAATAATGATTTAAAATGTCAATTGGATCATGCCTCATGTTGAATGACAACTTTTTAAAGCCTCACTGTGATCAAAATTGCCATTTTTACAGGCTCTTCCTCCTATTCACATGCTTACATTTTGACCAATTTCAGGCAGAAAATGACTCTAAACACACATATTTTAGTTCCAAAAGTGACAATTCACATGCAATAGTCATTTACAGTCAAAAGATTAAACATTAAAAAATTACAATTTCTCATCATCTGGAGAAAGTTCCACAGGTCCGGGGTTAGTGGTTTTTCATCAGCAAATAGATTTTTGGGACTGTACATAAAATGATTCAAAATGTTAATTCTATTGTGCCTCATGTTGAATAACCACTTTTTAAAGCCTCACAGTGACCAAAATTGACATTTTTACAGATCTTTCCTCCGACCCAGAAGCTTCTACTTTGAACAATTTTGGGCAGGAAAATTATTCTAAACACTCTTAGTTTAGTTCCAAAAGTGATAATTCACATGCAATAGTCATTTAAAGTCAAAATATTAAACATCAAAAAATCACTATTACTGACCATCTGGAGAAAGCGCAACAGGTCCGGGTCATCGTATTTTCATACGAAAATTGTTTTTTTTGGATTGTACAAAAAATTATTCAAAATGTCATTTGGATCATGCCTAATGTTGAATATCAATTTTGTGGGCCTCTCAGTGACAAAAGTTGACATTTTTACAGACTTTTTCTCCTTCTCAGAAGATTCTATTTTGGCCAAGTTTGGGCAGGAAAATGACCTTAAACAGACTAATTAAACATGCTTGTTATAGTTCAAAAAGAAATGATTCACATCCAACAGTCATTTACCGTCAAAAGATTAAGAATTAAAAAGTATCACCAATTCTGACCTTTGGAGATGGTTTGTCAGGTCTGGGGTCATCGTTTTTTATAAGAAAATAGATTTTTTGGACTGTACAAAAAATTATTCAGAATTGCAATTGTATTGGGCCTCATGTTGAATAACCACTTTTTGAGGCCTATCAGTGATCAAAATTGCCTTCTTATAGTCTTTTCCTCCTACTGAAAGATTGTATTTTGCCTGATTTCAACCATACAAATGACTCTAAACACACATATTTTAGTTCCAAAAGTGACAATTCACATGCAATAGTCATTTACAGTCAAAAGATTAAACATTAAAAAATTACAATTTCTCATCATCTGGAGAAAGTTCCACAGGTCCGGGGTTAGTGGTTTTTCATCAGCAAATAGATTTTTTGGACTGTACATAAAATGATTCAAAATGTTAATTCTATTGTGCCTCATGTTGAATAACCACTTTTTAAAGCCTCACAGTGACCAAAATTGACATTTTTACAGATCTTTCCTCCGACCCAGAAGCTTCTACTTTGAACAATTTTGGGCAGGAAAATTATTCTAAACACTCTTAGTTTAGTTCCAAAAGTGATAATTCACATGCAATAGTCATTTAAAGTCAAAATATTAAACATCAAAAAATCACTATTACTGACCATCTGGAGAAAGCGCAACAGGTCCGGGTCATCGTATTTTCATACGAAAATTGTTTTTTTTGGATTGTACAAAAAATTATTCAAAATGTCATTTGGATCATGCCTAATGTTGAATATCAATTTTGTGGGCCTCTCAGTGACAAAAGTTGACATTTTTACAGACTTTTTCTCCTTCTCAGAAGATTCTATTTTGGCCAAGTTTGGGCAGGAAAATGACCTTAAACAGACTAATTAAACATGCTTGTTATAGTTCAAAAAGAAATGATTCACATCCAACAGTCATTTACCGTCAAAAGATTAAGAATTAAAAAGTATCACCAATTCTGACCTTTGGAGATGGTTTGTCAGGTCTGGGGTCATCGTTTTTTATAAGAAAATAGATTTTTTGGACTGTACAAAAAATTATTCAGAATTGCAATTGTATTGGGCCTCATGTTGAATAACCACTTTTTGAGGCCTATCAGTGATCAAAATTGCCTTCTTATAGTCTTTTCCTCCTACTGAAAGATTGTATTTTGCCTGATTTCAACCATACAAATGACTCTAAACACACATATTTGAGTTCCAAAAGTGATGATTCACATCCTACCAGTCCTTAACGTCTAAAGATTAAACATTCAAAAAAGAACCATTAGTGATTATTTGGAGAAGGTCACGTCCAGCTCATTGCTTTTGATCATAAAAATAATGTTTGGGATTGTACAAAAAATGATTAAAAATGTTAATTGTATCAAGCCTCTTTTTGAATACCCACTTTTTAAGGACTCCCAGTGATCAAATTTGTCAATTTTATACAATTTTCCTCCTTCTCAGAAGCTCGTATTTTGCCCGATTTCAAGCATGAGAATGACTCAAAATACAATTATGTTAGTTCTAAAAGTGATGATTCACATCCGACTTTCAATTCCAGTCCAAAAATTAAAGTTCGATAGGTCGGGGTTCATTGGATTTCATCAGAAATTAGATTTTTTGGACTGTACAAAAAAAGATTAAAAATGTCATTTGAATTGTGCCTCATGATAAATAACCACTTTTCAAAACCTAACAGTGACCAAAATTGCCATTTTTACAGACTTTTCCTCCTACTCAGAAGCTTCTATTTTGTCAAATTTCGGGCCGGAAATATACTCTAACCACACTTATTTTCGGTCCAAAAGTGATAATTCCCATGCAATAGTCATTTATTGTCAAAAGGTTAAACATTAACAAATGACTATTCTGACCTGGAGAAAGTTCGATAGGTCCGGGGTCTATTTTTTTCAAAAATAAATTTATTTTTTGGACTGTTCAAGAAATGATTCAAAATGTCAATTGGATTGTGCCTCATGTTGAATAACCACTTTTTAAAGACTAACAGTGGCCAAAATTGCAATTTTTACAGACTTTTCCTCCTACTCGGAAGCTTCTATTTTGATGAATTCCGGGTACGAAAATGACTCTAAACACACTTATTTTAGTTCCAAAAGTGATAATTCACATGCAATAGTCATATACCGTCACAAGATTAAACATTACAAAATTACCATTTCTGACCATCTGGAAAAAGTTTGACAGGTCTGGGGTCATCGTTTTTCATCCGGAAATAGATTTTTGGGACTGTAAAAAAAATGAATCCAAATGTCAATTGCATTGTGCCTCATGTTGAATAACCACTTTTTAAAGCTTCACAGTGACCAAAATTGCCATTTTTACAGACTTTTCCTCCTACTCAGAAGCTTCTATTTTGACCAATTTCGGGCAGGAAAATTACTCTAAGCACACTTATTTTAGTTCCAAAAGTGATAATTCACATGTAATAGTTGTTTACATTCTAAAGATTAAACATTAAAAAATGACCTTTTCTGACCATCTGGAGAAAGATCGACAGGTCACTGTTTTTCATAAGAAAATGTATTTTTTGGACTGTAAGAAAAATGATTCAAAACGTCAATTGGATTGTGCCTCATTTTGAATAACCACTTTCTGAAGCCTCACAGTGACCAAAATTGCCATTTTTACATACTTTTCCTCCTACTCAAAAGCTTCTATTTTATTTTTGACCAATTTCAGACAGGAAAATGACTCCTAACACACTTATTTTAATTCCAAAAGGGAACAATTCACATACAATAGTCATGTACAGTCAAAAGATTAAACATTAAAAAATGACCATATCTGACCATCTGGAGAAAGTTCGACAGGTTCGGGTCATCGTTTTTCATCAGAAAATTGATTTTTTGGACTGTACAAAAAATGATTCGAGATGTCACTTGGATAGTGACTCATGTTCAATAACCACTTTTTAAAGCCTCACAGTGACCACAACTGCGAGTTTTACAGACTTTTCCTCCTACTTAGAAGCTTCTATTTTGACTGCTTTCGGGGAGGAAAATAACTGTAAACACACTTATTTTAGTTCCAAAAGTGATAATTCACATGCAATAGTCATTTAACGTCAGAAGATTACACATTAAAAAATGACCATATCTGACCATCTGGAAAAAGTTTGACAGGTCCGAGGTCCTTGTTTTTGATGAGAAAATAGATTTTTTGGACTGTACAAAAAATTATTCGAAATGTCACTTGGATAGTGACTCATGTTGAATAACCACTTTTTAAAGCCTCACAGTGACCAAAACTGCCAGTTTTACAGACTTTTCCTCCTACTTAGAAGCTTCTATTTTGACTGATTTCGGGGAGCAAAATAACTGTAAACACACTTATTTTAGTTCCAAAAGTGATAATTCACATGCAATAGTCATTTAACGTCAAAAGATTACACATTAAAAAATGACCATATCTGACCATCTGGAGAAAGTTTGACAGGTCCGAGGTCCTTGCTTTTGTTGAGAAAATAGATTTTTTGGACTGTAAGAAAAATGATTCAAAAAGTCAATTGGATTGTGCCCCATTTTCAATAACCACTTTCTAAAGCCAAAATTGTCATTTTTACATACTTTTCCTCCAGCTCAAAAGATTCTATTTGACCGATTTCGGGCAGAAAAATGACTCCAAACACACTTATTGTAATTACAAAAGGGGTACATTCACATGCAATAGTCATTTACAGTCAAAATATTAAACATTAAAAAATGACCATCTCTCACCATCTGGAGAAAGTTCGACAGGTCCGGGGTCCTCATTTTTCATCAGAAAATTTATTTTTTGGACTGTACAAAAAGGATTCAAAATGTCAATTGGATTGTGCCTCAAGATAAATAACAACGTTTCAAAGCCACACAGTGACTAAAATTGCCATTTTTACAGATTTTTACTCCTAATCAGAAGCTTCTATTTTGACGAATTTCGGGCAGGAAAATTACTCTAAACATACTTATTTTAGTTCCAGATGTGATAATTCTCATGCAATAGTCATTTACTGATGGATTGTGCCTCATGTTGAATAACCACTTTTTAAAGCCTCACAGTGACCAAAATTGACATTTTTACAGATGTTTCCTCCGACCCAGAAGCTTCTACTTTGAACAATTTTGGGCAGGAAAATTATTCTAAACACTCTTAGTTTAGTTCCAAAAGTGATAATTCACATGCAATAGTCATTTAAAGTCAAAATATTAAACATCAAAAAATCACTATTACTGACCATCTGGAGAAAGCGCAACAGGTCCGGGTCATCGTATTTTCATACGAAAATTGTTTTTTTTGGATTGTACAAAAAATTATTCAAAATGTCATTTGGATCATGCCTAATGTTGAATATCAATTTTGTGGGCCTCTCAGTGACAAAAGTTGACATTTTTACAGACTTTTTCTCCTTCTCAGAAGATTCTATTTTGACCAAGTTTGGGCAGGAAAATGACCTTAAACAGACTAATTAAACATGCTTGTTATAGTTCAAAAAGAAATGATTCACATCCAACAGTCATTTACCGTCAAAAGATAATGAATTAAAAAGTATCACCAATTCTGACCTTTGGAGATGGTTTGTCAGGTCTGGGGTCATCGTTTTTTTTATAAGAAAATAGATTTTTTGGACTGTACAAAAAATTATTCAGAATTGCAATTGTATTGGGCCTCATGTTGAATAACCACTTTTTGAGGCCTATCAGTGATCAAAATTGCCTTCTTATAGTCTTTTCCTCCTACTGAAAGATTGTATTTTGCCTGATTTCAACCATACAAATGACTCTAAACACACATATTTGAGTTCCAAAAGTGATGATTCACATCCTACCAGTCCTTAACGTCTAAAGATTAAACATTCAAAAAAGAACCATTAGTGATTATTTGGAGAAGGTCACGTCCAGCTCATTGCTTTTGATCATAAAAATAATGTTTGGGATTGTACAAAAAATGATTAAAAATGTTAATTGTATCAAGCCTCTTTTTGAATACCCACTTTTTAAGGACTCCCAGTGATCAAATTTGTCAATTTTATACAATTTTCCTCCTTCTCAGAAGCTCGTATTTTGCCCGATTTCAAGCATGAGAATGACTCAAAATACAATTATGTTAGTTCTAAAAGTGATGATTCACATCCGACTTTCAATTCCAGTCCAAAAATTAAAGTTCGATAGGTCGGGGTTCATTGGATTTCATCAGAAATTAGATTTTTTGGACTGTACAAAAAATGATTAAAAATGTCATTTGAATTGTGCCTCATGATAAATAACCACTTTTCAAAACCTAACAGTGACCAAAATTGCCATTTTTACAGACTTTTCCTCCTACTCAGAAGCTTCTATTTTGTCAAATTTCGGGCCGGAAATATACTCTAACCACACTTATTTTCGGTCCAAAAGTGATAATTCCCATGCAATAGTCATTTATTGTCAAAAGGTTAAACATTAACAAATGACCATTTCTGACCATCTGGAGAAAGTTCGATAGGTCCGGGGTCTATTTTTTTCAAAAATAAATTTATTTTTTGGACTGTTCAAGAAATGATTCAAAATGTCAATTGGATTGTGCCTCATGTTGAATAACCACTTTTTAAAGACTAACAGTGGCCAAAATTGCAATTTTTACAGACTTTTCCTCCTACTCGGAAGCTTCTATTTTGATGAATTCTGGGTACGAAAATGACTCTAAACACACTTATTTTAGTTCCAAAAGTGATAATTCACATGCAATAGTCATATACCGTCACAAGATTAAACATTACAAAATTACCATTTCTGACCATCTGGAAAAAGTTTGACAGGTCTGGGGTCATCGTTTTTCATCCGAAAATAGATTTTTGGGACTGTAAAAAAAATGAATCCAAATGTCAATTGCATTGTGCCTCATGTTGAATAACCACTTTTTAAAGCCTCACAGTGACCAAAATTGCCATTTTTACAGACTTTTCCTCCTACTCAGAAGCTTCTATTTTGACCAATTTCGGGCAGGAAAATTACTCTAAGCACACTTATTTTAGTTCCAAAAGTGATAATTCACATGTAATAGTTGTTTACAGTCAAAAGATTAAACATTAAAAAATGACCTTTTCTGACCATCTGGAGAAAGATCGACAGGTCCGGGGTCACTGTTTTTCATAAGAAAATGTATTTTTTGGACTGTAAGAAAAATGATTCAAAACGTCAATTGGATTGTGCCTCATTTTGAATAACCACTTTCTGAAGCCTCACAGTGACCAAAATTGCCATTTTTACATACTTTTCCTCCTACTCAAAAGCTTCTATTTTGACCAATTTCAGACAGGAAAATGACTCCTAACACACTTATTTTAATTCCAAAAGGGAAAAATTCACATACAATAGTCATTTACAGTCAAAAGATTAAACATTAAAAAATGACCATATCTGACCATCTGGAGAAAGTTCGACAGGTTCGGGTCATCGTTTTTCATCAGAAAATTGATTTTTTGGACTGTACAAAAAATGATTCGAAATGTCACTTGGATAGTGACTCATGTTGAATAACCACTTTTTAAAGCCTCACAGTGACCAAAACTGCGAGTTTTACAGACTTTTCCTCCTACTTAGAAGCTTCTATTTTGACTGCTTTCGGGGAGGAAAATAACTGTAAACACACTTATTTTAGTTCCAAAAGTGATAATTCACATGCAATAGTCATTTAACGTCAGAAGATTACACATTAAAAAATGACCATATCTGACCATCTGGAGAAAGTTCGACAGGTCCGAGGTCCTTGTTTTTGATGAGAAAATAGATTTTTTGGACTGTACAAAAAATTATTCGAAATGTCACTTGGATAGTGACTCATGTTGAATAACCACTTTTTAAAGCCTCACAGTGACCAAAACTGCCAGTTTTACAGACTTTTCCTCCTACTTAGAAGCTTCTATTTTGACTGATTTCGGGGAGCAAAATAACTGTAAACACACTTATTTTAGTTCCAAAAGTGATAATTCACATGCAATAGTCATTTAACGTCAAAAGATTACACATTAAAAAATGACCATATCTGACCATCTGGAGAAAGTTTGACAGGTCCGAGGTCCTTGCTTTTGTTGAGAAAATAGATTTTTTGGACTGTAAGAAAAATGATTCAAAAAGTCAATTGGATTGTGCCCCATTTTCAATAACCACTTTCTAAAGCCAAAATTGCCATTTTTACATACTTTTCCTCCAGCTCAAAAGATTCTATTTGACCGATTTCGGGCAGGAAAATGACTCCAAACACACTTATTGTAATTACAAAAGGGGTACATTCACATGCAAAAGTCATTTACAGTCAAAATATTAAACATTAAAAAATGACCATCTCTCACCATCTGGAGAAAGTTCGACAGGTCCGGGGTCCTCATTTTTCATCAGAAAATTTATTTTTTGGACTGTACAAAAAGGATTCAAAATGTCAATTGGATTGTGCCTCAAGATAAATAACAACGTTTCAAAGCCACACAGTGACTAAAATTGCCATTTTTACAGATTTTTACTCCTAATCAGAAGCTTCTATTTTGACGAATTTCGGGCAGGAAAATTACTCTAAACATACTTATTTTAGTTCCAGATGTGATAATTCTCATGCAATAGTCATTTACTGATGGATTGTGCCTCATGTTGAATAACCACTTTTTAAAGCCTCACAGTGACCAAAATTGACATTTTTACAGATGTTTCCTCCGACCCAGAAGCTTTCTACTTTGAACAATTTTGGGCAGGAAAATTATTCTAAACACTCTTAGTTTAGTTCCAAAAGTGATAATTCACATGCAATAGTCATTTAAAGTCAAAATATTAAACATAAAAAAATCACTATTACTGACCATCTGGAGAAAGCGCAACAGGTCCGGGTCATCGTATTTTCATACGAAAATTGTTTTTTTTGGATTGTACAAAAAATTATTCAAAATGTCATTTGGATCATGCCTAATGTTGAATATCAATTTTGTGGGCCTCTCAGTGACAAAAGTTGACATTTTTACAGACTTTTTCTCCTTCTCAGAAGATTCTATTTTGGCCAAGTTTGGGCAGGAAAATGACCTTAAACAGACTAATTAAACATGCTTGTTATAGTTCAAAAAGAAATGATTCACATCCAACAGTCATTTACCGTCAAAAGATTAAGAATTAAAAAGTATCACCAATTCTGACCTTTGGAGATGGTTTGTCAGGTCTGGGGTCATCGTTTTTTATAAGAAAATAGATTTTTTGGACTGTACAAAAAATTATTCAGAATTGCAATTGTATTGGGCCTCATGTTGAATAACCACTTTTTGAGGCCTATCAGTGATCAAAATTGCCTTCTTATAGTCTTTTCCTCCTACTGAAAGATTGTATTTTGCCTGATTTCAACCATACAAATGACTCTAAACACACATATTTGAGTTCCAAAAGTGATGATTCACATCCTACCAGTCCTTAACGTCTAAAGATTAAACATTCAAAAAAGAACCATTAGTGATTATTTGGAGAAGGTCACGTCCAGCTCATTGCTTTTGATCATAAAAATAATGTTTGGGATTGTACAAAAAATGATTAAAAATGTTAATTGTATCAAGCCTCTTTTTGAATACCCACTTTTTAAGGACTCCCAGTGATCAAATTTGTCAATTTTATACAATTTTCCTCCTTCTCAGAAGCTCGTATTTTGCCCGATTTCAAGCATGAGAATGACTCAAAATACAATTATGTTAGTTCTAAAAGTGATGATTCACATCCGACTTTCAATTCCAGTCCAAAAATTAAAGTTCGATAGGTCGGGGTTCATTGGATTTCATCAGAAATTAGATTTTTTGGACTGTACAAAAAATGATTAAAAATGTCATTTGAATTGTGCCTCATGATAAATAACCACTTTTCAAAACCTAACAGTGACCAAAATTGCCATTTTTACAGACTTTTCCTCCTACTCAGAAGCTTCTATTTTGTCAAATTTCGGGCCGGAAATATACTCTAACCACACTTATTTTCGGTCCAAAAGTGATAATTCCCATGCAATAGTCATTTATTGTCAAAAGGTTAAACATTAACAAATGACCATTTCTGACCATCTGGAGAAAGTTCGATAGGTCCGGGGTCTATTTTTTTCAAAAATAAATTTATTTTTTGGACTGTTCAAGAAATGATTCAAAATGTCAATTGGATTGTGCCTCATGTTGAATAACCACTTTTTAAAGACTAACAGTGGCCAAAATTGCAATTTTTACAGACTTTTCCTCCTACTCGGAAGCTTCTATTTTGATGAATTCCGGGTACGAAAATGACTCTAAACACACTTATTTTAGTTCCAAAAGTGATAATTCACATGCAATAGTCATATACCGTCACAAGATTAAACATTACAAAATTACCATTTCTGACCATCTGGAAAAAGTTTGACAGGTCTGGGGTCATCGTTTTTCATCCGAAAATAGATTTTTGGGACTGTAAAAAAAATGAATCCAAATGTCAATTGCATTGTGCCTCATGTTGAATAACCACTTTTTAAAGCCTCACAGTGACCAAAATTGCCATTTTTACAGACTTTTCCTCCTACTCAGAAGCTTCTATTTTGACCAATTTCGGGCAGGAAAATTACTCTAAGCACACTTATTTTAGTTCCAAAAGTGATAATTCACATGTAATAGTTGTTTACAGTCAAAAGATTAAACATTAAAAAATGACCTTTTCTGACCATCTGGAGAAAGATCGACAGGTCCGGGGTCACTGTTTTTCATAAGAAAATGTATTTTTTGGACTGTAAGAAAAATGATTCAAAACGTCAATTGGATTGTGCCTCATTTTGAATAACCACTTTCTGAAGCCTCACAGTGACCAAAATTGCCATTTTTACATACTTTTCCTCCTACTCAAAAGCTTCTATTTTGACCAATTTCAGACAGGAAAATGACTCCTAATACACTTATTTTAATTACAAAAGGGAAAAATTCACATACAATAGTCATTTACAGTCAAAAGATTAAACATTAAAAAATGACCATTTCTGACCATCTGGAGAAAGTTCGACAGGTTCGGGTCATCGTTTTTCATCAGAAAATGGATTTTTTGGACTGTACAAAAAATGATTCGAAATGCTTCTATTTTGTCAAATTTCGGGCCGGAAATATACTCTAACCACACTTATTTTCGGTCCAAAAGTGATAATTCCCATGCAATAGTCATTTATTGTCAAAAGGTTAAACATTAACAAATGACCATTTCTGACCATCTGGAGAAAGTTCGATAGGTCCGGGGTCTATTTTTTTCAAAAATAAATTTATTTTTTGGACTGTTCAAGAAATGATTCAAAATGTCAATTGGATAGTGACTAATGTTGAATAACCACTTTTTAAAGCCTCACAGTGACCAAAACTGCCAGTTTTACAGACTTTTCCTCCTACTTAGAAGCTTCTATTTTGACTGATTTCGGGGAGGAAAATAACTGTAAACACACTTATTTTAGTTCCAAAAGTGATAATTCACATGCAATGGTCATTTAACATCAAAAGATTACACATTAAAAAATGACCATCTCTCACCATGTGGAGAAAGTTCGAAAGGTCCTCATTTTTCATCAGAAAATTTATTTTTTGGACTGTACAAAAAATGATTCAAAATGTCAATTGGATTGTGCCTCATGATAAATAACCACGTTTCAAAGCCACACAGTGACTAAAATTGCCATTTTTACAGATTTTTACTCCTAATCAGAAGCTTCTATTTTGACGAATTTCGGGCAGGAAAATTACTCTAAACACACTTATTTTAGTTCCAGATGTGATAATTCCCATGCAATAGTCATTTACTGATGGATTGTGCCTCATGTTGAATAACCACTTTTTAAAGCCTCACAGTGACCAAAATTGCCATTTTTACAGACTTTTCCTCATACCCAAAAGCTTCTATTTTGACCAATTTTGTGCAAGAAAGTGACTCTAAACACACTTATTTTAGTTCCAAAAGTGATACTTCACATGTAATAGTCACTTACTGTCAAAAGCTTAAACATTAAAAAAATGACCATTTCTGACCACCTGGAGAATGTTCGACAGGTCTGGGGTCATCGTTTTTCATCAGAAAATTGATTTTTTGGACAGTAAAAAAAAACTTCCTCCAAATGTCAATTGGATTGTGCCTCATGTTGAATACCCACTTTTTAAAGCCTCACAGTGACCAGAATTGCCATTTTTACAGACTTTTCCTCCTACTCAGAAGCTTCTATTTTGATGAATTTCCGGCAGGAGAATGACACTAAACACACTTATTTTAGTTCCAAAAGTGATATTTACATGCAATAGTCATTTACTGTCAAAAGATTAAACCTTAAAAAATGACCATTTCTGACCATCTGGAGAAAGTTCGACAGGTCCGGTTCATCGTTTTTCATCAGAAAATGAATTTTTTGGACTGTGCAAAAAATAATTCAAAATGTCAATTGGATTGTGCCTCATGTTGAGTAACCACTTTTTAAAGCCTCACAGTGACCAAAACAGCCATTTTTACAGACTTTTCCTCCTACTCAGAAGCTTCTATTTTCACCGATTTTGGGCAGAAAAAACACTGTAAACACACTTATTTTAGTTCCAAAAGTGATAATTCACATGCAATAGTCATTTACCATCAAAAGATTAAACATAAAAAAATGACCATTTCTGACCATCTGGAGAAAGTTCGAAAGGTCTGGGGTCATCGTTGCTCCTCAGACATTTAATTATTTTGGACTGTACAAAAAATTATTCAAAATGTCAATTGAATTGTGTCTCATCTTGAAATACCACTTTTTAAAGCCTCCCAGTGACCAAAATTGCCAGTTTTTACAGACTATTCCTCCTACTCAGAAGTTTCTATTGTGTCAAATTTCGGGCAGGAAAATTACTCCAAACACACTTATTTTAGTCCAAAAATTTATAATTTACATGAAATAGTTGTTTACAGTCAAAAGATTAAACATTAAAAAATGACCTTTTCTGACCCACTTGAGAAAGTTCGACTGGTCTGGGGTCATTGTTTGTCATAAGAAAATATACCTTTTGAACTGTACGAAAAATGATTCAAAACGTCAATTGGATTGTGCCTCATTTTGAATAACCACTTTTTAAAGCCTCACAGTGACCAAAATTGCCTGTTTACATACTTTTGCTCCTACTCAAAAGCTTCTAATGTGACCAATTTCGGGGAGGAAAATGATTCTAAGCACACTTATCTTAATTACAAAAGTGATAATTCACATGCAATAGTCATTTACCGTCAAAAGATTGAATATAAAAAAATGACCAATACTGACTATCTGGAGAAAGTTCGACGGGTCCAGGGTAATGGTTTTTCATCAAAAAATTTATGTTTTGAACTGTACAAATAATGATTTAAAATGACAATTGAATCATGCCTCATGTTGAATAACCACTTTTTAAAGCATCTCAGTGACCCAAATTGAAATTTTTAGAGACTTTTCCTCCTACTCCGAAGCTTCTATTTTGACCAATTTTTCGGCAGGAAAATGACTCTAAACACACATATTTTGGTTCCAAAACTGATAATGCACATGCAATAGTCATTTACAGTCAAAAGATTCAATGGTAAAAAATGACAAATACTGACCATCTAGAGAAAGTTCGACAGGTCCAGGGTAATCATTTTTCATCAGAAAATGTATTTTTTGAACTGTACAAATAATGATTTAAAATGTCAATTGGATCATGCCTCATGTTGAATGACAACTTTTTAAAGCCTCACTGTGATCAAAATTGCCATTTTTACAGGCTCTTCCTCCTATTCACATGCTTACATTTTGACCAATTTCAGGCAGAAAATGACTCTAAACACACATATTTTAGTTCCAAAAGTGACAATTCACATGCAATAGTCATTTACAGTCAAAAGATTAAACATTAAAAAATTACAATTTCTCATCATCTGGAGAAAGTTCCACAGGTCCGGGGTTAGTGGTTTTTCATCAGCAAATAGATTTTTTGGACTGTACATAAAATGATTCAAAATGTTAATTCTATTGTGCCTCATGTTGAATAACCACTTTTTAAAGCCTCACAGTGACCAAAATTGACATTTTTACAGATCTTTCCTCCGACCCAGAAGCTTCTACTTTGAACAATTTTGGGCAGGAAAATTATTCTAAACACTCTTAGTTTAGTTCCAAAAGTGATAATTCACATGCAATAGTCATTTAAAGTCAAAATATTAAACATCAAAAAATCACTATTACTGACCATCTGGAGAAAGCGCAACAGGTCCGGGTCATCGTATTTTCATACGAAAATTGTTTTTTTTGGATTGTACAAAAAATTATTCAAAATGTCATTTGGATCATGCCTAATGTTGAATATCAATTTTGTGGGCCTCTCAGTGACAAAAGTTGACATTTTTACAGACTTTTTCTCCTTCTCAGAAGATTCTATTTTGGCCAAGTTTGGGCAGGAAAATGACCTTAAACAGACTAATTAAACATGCTTGTTATAGTTCAAAAAGAAATGATTCACATCCAACAGTCATTTACCGTCAAAAGATTAAGAATTAAAAAGTATCACCAATTCTGACCTTTGGAGATGGTTTGTCAGGTCTGGGGTCATCGTTTTTTATAAGAAAATAGATTTTTTGGACTGTACAAAAAATTATTCAGAATTGCAATTGTATTGGGCCTCATGTTGAATAACCACTTTTTGAGGCCTATCAGTGATCAAAATTGCCTTCTTATAGTCTTTTCCTCCTACTGAAAGATTGTATTTTGCCTGATTTCAACCATACAAATGACTCTAAACACACATATTTGAGTTCCAAAAGTGATGATTCACATCCTACCAGTCCTTAACGTCTAAAGATTAAACATTCAAAAAAGAACCATTAGTGATTATTTGGAGAAGGTCACGTCCAGCTCATTGCTTTTGATCATAAAAATAATGTTTGGGATTGTACAAAAAATGATTAAAAATGTTAATTGTATCAAGCCTCTTTTTGAATACCCACTTTTTAAGGACTCCCAGTGATCAAATTTGTCAATTTTATACAATTTTCCTCCTTCTCAGAAGCTCGTATTTTGCCCGATTTCAAGCATGAGAATGACTCAAAATACAATTATGTTAGTTCTAAAAGTGATGATTCACATCCGACTTTCAATTCCAGTCCAAAAATTAAAGTTCGATAGGTCGGGGTTCATTGGATTTCATCAGAAATTAGATTTTTTGGACTGTACAAAAAAAGATTAAAAATGTCATTTGAATTGTGCCTCATGATAAATAACCACTTTTCAAAACCTAACAGTGACCAAAATTGCCATTTTTACAGACTTTTCCTCCTACTCAGAAGCTTCTATTTTGTCAAATTTCGGGCCGGAAATATACTCTAACCACACTTATTTTCGGTCCAAAAGTGATAATTCCCATGCAATAGTCATTTATTGTCAAAAGGTTAAACATTAACAAATGACCATTTCTGACCATCTGGAGAAAGTTCGATAGGTCCGGGGTCTATTTTTTTCAAAAATAAATTTATTTTTTGGACTGTTCAAGAAATGATTCAAAATGTCAATTGGATTGTGCCTCATGTTGAATAACCACTTTTTAAAGACTAACAGTGGCCAAAATTGCAATTTTTACAGACTTTTCCTCCTACTCGGAAGCTTCTATTTTGATGAATTCCGGGTACGAAAATGACTCTAAACACACTTATTTTAGTTCCAAAAGTGATAATTCACATGCAATAGTCATATACCGTCACAAGATTAAACATTACAAAATTACCATTTCTGACCATCTGGAAAAAGTTTGACAGGTCTGGGGTCATCGTTTTTCATCCGGAAATAGATTTTTTCGGACTGTAAAAAAAATGAATCCAAATGTCAATTGCATTGTGCCTCATGTTGAATAACCACTTTTTAAAGCTTCACAGTGACCAAAATTGCCATTTTTACAGACTTTTCCTCCTACTCAGAAGCTTCTATTTTGACCAATTTCGGGCAGGAAAATTACTCTAAGCACACTTATTTTAGTTCCAAAAGTGATAATTCACATGTAATAGTTGTTTACATTCTAAAGATTAAACATTAAAAAATGACCTTTTCTGACCATCTGGAGAAAGATCGACAGGTCACTGTTTTTCATAAGAAAATGTATTTTTTGGACTGTAAGAAAAATGATTCAAAACGTCAATTGGATTGTGCCTCATTTTGAATAACCACTTTCTGAAGCCTCACAGTGACCAAAATTGCCATTTTTACATACTTTTCCTCCTACTCAAAAGCTTCTATTTTATTTTTGACCAATTTCAGACAGGAAAATGACTCCTAACACACTTATTTTAATTCCAAAAGGGAACAATTCACATACAATAGTCATTTACAGTCAAAAGATTAAACATTAAAAAATGACCATATCTGACCATCTGGAGAAAGTTCGACAGGTTCGGGTCATCGTTTTTCATCAGAAAATTGATTTTTTGGACTGTACAAAAAATGATTCGAGATGTCACTTGGATAGTGACTCATGTTCAATAACCACTTTTTAAAGCCTCACAGTGACCACAACTGCGAGTTTTACAGACTTTTCCTCCTACTTAGAAGCTTCTATTTTGACTGCTTTCGGGGAGGAAAATAACTGTAAACACACTTATTTTATTTCCAAAAGTGATAATTCACATGCAATAGTCATTTAACGTCAGAAGATTACACATTAAAAAATGACCATATCTGACCATCTGGAAAAAGTTTGACAGGTCCGAGGTCCTTGTTTTTGATGAGAAAATAGATTTTTTGGACTGTACAAAAAATTATTCGAAATGTCACTTGGATAGTGACTCATGTTGAATAACCACTTTTTAAAGCCTCACAGTGACCAAAACTGCCAGTTTTACAGACTTTTCCTCCTACTTAGAAGCTTCTATTTTGACTGATTTCGGGGAGCAAAATAACTGTAAACACACTTATTTTAGTTCCAAAAGTGATAATTCACATGCAATAGTCATTTAACGTCAAAAGATTACACATTAAAAAATGACCATATCTGACCATCTGGAGAAAGTTTGACAGGTCCGAGGTCCTTGCTTTTGTTGAGAAAATAGATTTTTTGGACTGTAAGAAAAATGATTCAAAAAGTCAATTGGATTGTGCCCCATTTTCAATAACCACTTTCTAAAGCCAAAATTGCCATTTTTACATACTTTTCCTCCAGCTCAAAAGATTCTATTTGACCGATTTCGGGCAGGAAAATGACTCCAAACACACTTATTGTAATTACAAAAGGGGTACATTCACATGCAATAGTCATTTACAGTCAAAATATTAAACATTAAAAAATGACCATCTCTCACCATCTGGAGAAAGTTCGACAGGTCCGGGGTCCTCAATTTTTCATCAGAAAATTTATTTTTTGGACTGTACAAAAAGGATTCAAAATGTCAATTGGATTGTGCCTCAAGATAAATAACAACGTTTCAAAGCCACACAGTGACTAAAATTGCCATTTTTACAGATTTTTACTCCTAATCAGAAGCTTCTATTTTGACGAATTTCGGGCAGGAAAATTACTCTAAACATACTTATTTTAGTTCCAGATGTGATAATTCTCATGCAATAGTCATTTACTGATGGATTGTGCCTCATGTTGAATAACCACTTTTTAAAGCCTCACAGTGACCAAAATTGACATTTTTACAGATGTTTCCTCCGACCCAGAAGCTTCTACTTTGAACAATTTTGGGCAGGAAAATTATTCTAAACACTCTTAGTTTAGTTCCAAAAGTGATAATTCACATGCAATAGTCATTTAAAGTCAAAATATTAAACATCAAAAAATCACTATTACTGACCGTCTGGAGAAAGCGCAACAGGTCCGGGTCATCGTATTTTCATACGAAAATTGTTTTTTTTGGATTGTACAAAAAATTATTCAAAATGTCATTTGGATCATGCCTAATGTTGAATATCAATTTTGTGGGCCTCTCAGTGACAAAAGTTGACATTTTTACAGACTTTTTCTCCTTCTCAGAAGATTCTATTTTGGCCAAGTTTGGGCAGGAAAATGACCTTAAACAGACTAATTAAACATGCTTGTTATAGTTCAAAAAGAAATGATTCACATCCAACAGTCATTTACCGTCAAAAGATTATGAATTAAAAAGTATCACCAATTCTGACCTTTGGAGATGGTTTGTCAGGTCTGGGGTCATCGTTTTTTTTATAAGAAAATAGATTTTTTGGACTGTACAAAAAATTATTCAGAATTGCAATTGTATTGGGCCTCATGTTGAATAACCACTTTTTGAGGCCTATCAGTGATCAAAATTGCCTTCTTATAGTCTTTTCCTCCTACTGAAAGATTGTATTTTGCCTGATTTCAACCATACAAATGACTCTAAACACACATATTTGAGTTCCAAAAGTGATGATTTACATCCTACCAGTCCTTAACGTCTAAAGATTAAACATTCAAAAAAGAACCATTAGTGATTATTTGGAGAAGGTCACGTCCAGCTCATTGCTTTTGATCATAAAAATAATGTTTGGGATTGTACAAAAAATGATTAAAAATGTTAATTGTATCAAGCCTCTTTTTGAATACCCACTTTTTAAGGACTCCCAGTGATCAAATTTGTCAATTTTATACAATTTTCCTCCTTCTCAGAAGCTCGTATTTTGCCCGATTTCAAGCATGAGAATGACTCAAAATACAATTATGTTAGTTCTAAAAGTGATGATTCACATCCGACTTTCAATTCCAGTCCAAAAATTAAAGTTCGATAGGTCGGGGTTCATTGGATTTCATCAGAAATTAGATTTTTTGGACTGTACAAAAAATGATTAAAAATGTCATTTGAATTGTGCCTCATGATAAATAACCACTTTTCAAAACCTAACAGTGACCAAAATTGCCATTTTTACAGACTTTTCCTCCTACTCAGAAGCTTCTATTTTGTCAAATTTCGGGCCGGAAATATACTCTAACCACACTTATTTTCGGTCCAAAAGTGATAATTCCCATGCAATAGTCATTTATTGTCAGAAGGTTAAACATTAACAAATGACCATTTCTGACCATCTGGAGAAAGTTCGATAGGTCCGGGGTCTATTTTTTTCAAAAATAAATTTATTTTTTGGACTGTTCAAGAAATGATTCAAAATGTCAATTGGATTGTGCCTCATGTTGAATAACCACTTTTTAAAGACTAACAGTGGCCAAAATTGCAATTTTTACAGACTTTTCCTCCTACTCGGAAGCTTCTATTTTGATGAATTCCGGGTACGAAAATGACTCTAAACACACTTATTTTAGTTCCAAAAGTGATAATTCACATGCAATAGTCATATACCGTCACAAGATTAAACATTACAAAATTACCATTTCTGACCATCTGGAAAAAGTTTGACAAGTCTGGGGTCATCGTTTTTCATCCGAAAATAGATTTTTGGGACTGTAAAAAAAATGAATCCAAATGTCAATTGCATTGTGCCTCATGTTGAATAACCACTTTTTAAAGCCTCACAGTGACCAAAATTGCCATTTTTACAGACTTTTCCTCCTACTCAGAAGCTTCTATTTTGACCAATTTCGGGCAGGAAAATTACTCTAAGCACACTTATTTTAGTTCCAAAAGTGATAATTCACATGTAATAGTTGTTTACAGTCAAAAGATTAAACATTAAAAAATGACCTTTTCTGACCATCTGGAGAAAGATCGACAGGTCCGGGGTCACTGTTTTTCATAAGAAAATGTATTTTTTGGACTGTAAGAAAAATGATTCAAAACGTCAATTGGATTGTGCCTCATTTTGAATAACCACTTTCTGAAGCCTCACAGTGACCAAAATTGCCATTTTTACATACTTTTCCTCCTACTCAAAAGCTTCTATTTTGACCAATTTCAGACAAGAAAATGACTCCTAACACACTTATTTTAATTCCAAAAGGGAAAAATTCACATACAATAGTCATTTACAGTCAAAAGATTAAACATTAAAAAATGACCATATCTGACCATCTGGAGAAAGTTCGACAGGTTCGGGTCATCGTTTTTCATCAGAAAATTGATTTTTTGGACTGTACAAAAAATGATTCGAAATGTCACTTGGATAGTGACTCATGTTGAATAACCACTTTTTAAAGCCTCACAGTGACCAAAACTGCGAGTTTTACAGACTTTTCCTCCTACTTAGAAGCTTCTATTTTGACTGCTTTCGGGGAGGAAAATAACTGTAAACACACTTATTTTAGTTCCAAAAGTGATAATTCACATGCAATAGTCATTTAACGTCAGAAGATTACACATTAAAAAATGACCATATCTGACCATCTGGAGAAAGTTCGACAGGTCCGAGGTCCTTGTTTTTGATGAGAAAATAGATTTTTTGGACTGTACAAAAAATTATTCGAAATGTCACTTGGATAGTGACTCATGTTGAATAACCACTTTTTAAAGCCTCACAGTGACCAAAACTGCCAGTTTTACAGACTTTTCCTCCTACTTAGAAGTTTCTATTTTGACTGATTTCGGGGAGCAAAATAACTGTAAACACACTTATTTTAGTTCCAAAAGTGATAATTCACATGCAATAGTCATTTAACGTCAAAAGATTACACATTAAAAAATGACCATATCTGACCATCTGGAGAAAGTTTGACAGGTCCGAGGTCCTTGCTTTTGTTGAGAAAATAGATTTTTTGGACTGTAAGAAAAATGATTCAAAAAGTCAATTGGATTGTGCCCCATTTTCAATAACCACTTTCTAAAGCCAAAATTGCCATTTTTACATAATTTTCCTCCAGCTCAAAAGATTCTATTTGACCGATTTCGGGCAGGAAAATGACTCCAAACACACTTATTGTAATTACAAAAGGGGTACATTCACATGCAAAAGTCATTTACAGTCAAAATATTAAACATTAAAAAATGACCATCTCTCACCATCTGGAGAAAGTTCGACCGGTCCGGGGTCCTCATTTTTCATCAGAAAATTTTTTTTTTGGACTGTACAAAAAGGATTCAAAATGTCAATTGGATTGTGCCTCAAGATAAATAACAACGTTTCAAAGCCACACAGTGACTAAAATTGCCATTTTTACAGATTTTTACTCCTAATCAGAAGCTTCTATTTTGACGAATTTCGGGCAGGAAAATTACTCTAAACATACTTATTTTAGTTCCAGATGTGATAATTCTCATGCAATAGTCATTTACTGATGGATTGTGCCTCATGTTGAATAACCACTTTTTAAAGCCTCACAGTGACCAAAATTGACATTTTTACAGATGTTTCCTCCGACCCAGAAGCTTCTACTTTGAACAATTTTGGGCAGGAAAATTATTCTAAACACTCTTAGTTTAGTTCCAAAAGTGATAATTCACATGCAATAGTCATTTAAAGTCAAAATATTAAACATCAAAAAATCACTATTACTGACCATCTGGAGAAAGCGCAACAGGTCCGGGTCATCGTATTTTCATACGAAAATTGTTTTTTTTGGATTGTACAAAAAATTATTCAAAATGTCATTTGGATCATGCCTAATGTTGAATATCAATTTTGTGGGCCTCTCAGTGACAAAAGTTGACATTTTTACAGACTTTTTCTCCTTCTCAGAAGATTCTATTTTGGCCAAGTTTGGGCAGGAAAATGACCTTAAACAGACTAATTAAACATGCTTGTTATAGTTCAAAAAGAAATGATTCACATCCAACAGTCATTTACCGTCAAAAGATTAAGAATTAAAAAGTATCACCAATTCTGACCTTTGGAGATGGTTTGTCAGGTCTGGGGTCATCGTTTTTTTATAAGAAAATAGATTTTTTGGACTGTACAAAAAATTATTCAGAATTGCAATTGTATTGGGCCTCATGTTGAATAACCACTTTTTGAGGCCTATCAGTGATCAAAATTGCCTTCTTATAGTCTTTTCCTCCTACTGAAAGATTGTATTTTGCCTGATTTCAACCATACAAATGACTCTAAACACACATATTTGAGTTCCAAAAGTGATGATTCACATCCTACCAGTCCTTAACGTCTAAAGATTAAACATTCAAAAAAGAACCATTAGTGATTATTTGGAGAAGGTCACGACCAGCTCATTGCTTTTGATCATAAAAATAATGTTTGGGATTGTACAAAAAATGATTAAAAATGTTAATTGTATCAAGCCTCTTTTTGAATACCCACTTTTTAAGGACTCCCAGTGATCAAATTTGTCAATTTTATACAATTTTCCTCCTTCTCAGAAGCTCGTATTTTGCCCGATTTCAAGCATGAGAATGACTCAAAATACAATTATGTTAGTTCTAAAAGTGATGATTCACATCCGACTTTCAATTCCAGTCCAAAAATTAAAGTTCGATAGGTCGGAGTTCATTGGATTTCATCAGAAATTAGATTTTTTGGACTGTACAAAAAATGATTAAAAATGTCATTTGAATTGTGCCTCATGATAAATAACCACTTTTCAAAACCTAACAGTGACCAAAATTGCCATTTTTACAGACTTTTCCTCCTACTCAGAAGCTTCTATTTTGTCAAATTTCGGGCCGGAAATATACTCTAACCACACTTATTTTCGGTCCAAAAGTGATAATTCCCATGCAATAGTCATTTATTGTCAAAAGGTTAAACATTAACAAATGACCATTTCTGACCATCTGGAGAAAGTTCGATAGGTCCGGGGTCTATTTTTTTCAAAAATAAATTTATTTTTTGGACTGTTCAAGAAATGATTCAAAATGTCAATTGGATTGTGCCTCATGTTGAATAACCACTTTTTAAAGACTAACAGTATCCAAAATTGCAATTTTTACAGACTTTTCCTCCTACTCGGAAGCTTCTATTTTGATGAATTCCGGGTACGAAAATGACTCTAAACACACTTATTTTAGTTCCAAAAGTGATAATTCACATGCAATAGTCATATACCGTCACAAGATTAAACATTACAAAATTACCATTTCTGACCATCTGGAAAAAGTTTGACAGGTCTGGGGTCATCGTTTTTCATCCGAAAATAGATTTTTGGGACTGTAAAAAAAATAAATCCAAATGTCAATTGCATTGTGCCTCATGTTGAATAACCACTTTTTAAAGCCTCACAGTGACCAAAATTGCCATTTTTACAGACTTTTCCTCCTACTCAGAAGCTTCTATTTTGACCAATTTCGGGCAGGAAAATATACTCTAACCACACTTATTTTCGGTCCAAAAGTGATAATTCCCATGCAATAGTCATTTATTGTCAAAAGGTTAAACATTAACAAATGACCATTTCTGACCATCTGGAGAAAGTTCGATAGGTCCGAGGTCCTTGTTTTTGATGAGAAAATAGATTTTTTGGACTGTACAAAAAATTATTCGAAATGTCACTTGGATAGTGACTCATGTTGAATAACCACTTTTTAAAGCCTCACAGTGACCAAAACTGCCAGTTTTACAGACTTTTCCTCCTACTTAGAAGCTTCTATTTTGACTGATTTCGGGGAGCAAAATACCTGTAAACACACTTATTTTAGTTCCAAAAGTGATAATTCACATGCAATAGTCATTTAACGTCAGAAGATTACACATTAAAAAATGACCATATCTGACCATCTGGAGAAAGTTCGACAGGTCCGAGGTCCTTGTTTTTGATGAGAAAATAGATTTTTTGGACTGTACAAAAAATTATTCGAAATGTCACTTGGATAGTGACTCATGTTGAATAACCACTTTTTAAAGCCTCACAGTGACCAAAACTGCCAGTTTTACAGACTTTTCCTCCTACTTAGAAGCTTCTATTTTGACTGATTTCGGGGAGCAAAATACCTGTAAACACACTTATTTTAGTTCCAAAAGTGATAATTCACATACAATAGTCATTTAACGTCAAAAGATTACACATTAAAAAATGACCATATCTGACCATCTGGAGAAAGTTTGACAGGTCCGAGGTCCTTGCTTTTGTTGAGAAAATAGATTTTTTGGACTGTAAGAAAAATGATTCAAAAAGTCAATTGGATTGTGCCCCATTTTCAATAACCACTTTCTAAAGCCAAAATTGCCATTTTTACATACTTTTCCTCCAGCTCAAAAGATTCTATTTGACCGATTTCGGGCAGGAAAATGACTCCAAACACACTTATTGTAATTACAAAAGGGGTACATTCACATGCAATATTCATTTACAGTCAAAATATTAAACATTAAAAAATGACCATCTCTCACCATCTGGAGAAAGTTCGACAGGTCCGGGGTCCTCATTTTTCATCAGAAAATTTATTTTTTGGACTGTACAAAAAATGATTCAAAATGTCAATTGGATTGTGCCTCAAGATAAATAACAACGTTTCAAAGCCACACAGTGACTAAAATTGCCATTTTTACAGATTTTTACTCCTAATCAGAAGCTTCTATTTTGACAAATTTCGGGCAGGAAAATTACTCTAAACATACTTATTTTAGTTCCAGATGTGATAATTCTCATGCAATAGTCATTTACTGATGGATTGTGCCTCATGTTGAATAACCACTTTTTAAAGCCTCACAGTGACCAAAATTGACATTTTTACAGATCTTTCCTCCGACCCAGAAGCTTCTACTTTGAACAATTTTGGGCAGGAAAATTATTCTAAACACTCTTAGTTTAGTTCCAAAAGTGATAATTCACATGCAATAGTCATTTAAAGTCAAAATATTAAACATCAAAAAATCACTATTACTGACCATCTGGAGAAAGCGCAACAGGTCCGGGTCATCGTATTTTCATACGAAAATTGTTTTTTTTGGATTGTACAAAAAATTATTCAAAATGTCATTTGGATCATGCCTAATGTTGAATATCAATTTTGTGGGCCTCTCAGTGACAAAAGTTGACATTTTTACAGACTTTTTCTCCTTCTCAGAAGATTCTATTTTGGCCAAGTTTGGGCAGGAAAATGACCTTAAACAGACTAATTAAACATGCTTGTTATAGTTCAAAAAGAAATGATTCACATCCAACAGTCATTTACCGTCAAAAGATTAAGAATTAAAAAGTATCACCAATTCTGACCTTTGGAGATGGTTTGTCAGGTCTGGGGTCATCGTTTTTTTATAAGAAAATAGATTTTTTGGACTGTACAAAAAATTATTCAGAATTGCAATTGTATTGGGCCTCATGTTGAATAACCACTTTTTGAGGCCTATCAGTGATCAAAATTGCCTTCTTATAGTCTTTTCCTCCTACTGAAAGATTGTATTTTGCCTGATTTCAACCATACAAATGACTCTAAACACACATATTTGAGTTCCAAAAGTGATGATTCACATCCTACCAGTCCTTAACGTCTAAAGATTAAACATTCAAAAAAGAACCATTAGTGATTATTTGGAGAAGGTCACGTCCAGCTCATTGCTTTTGATCATAAAAATAATGTTTGGGATTGTACAAAAAATGATTAAAAATGTTAATTGTATCAAGCCTCTTTTTGAATACCCACTTTTTAAGGACTCCCAGTGATCAAATTTGTCAATTTTATACAATTTTCCTCCTTCTCAGAAGCTCGTATTTTGCCCGATTTCAAGCATGAGAATGACTCAAAATACAATTATGTTAGTTCTAAAAGTGATGATTCACATCCGACTTTCAATTCCAGTCCAAAAATTAAAGTTCGATAGGTCGGGGTTCATTGGATTTCATCAGAAATTAGATTTTTTGGACTGTACAAAAAATGATTAAAAATGTCATTTGAATTGTGCCTCATGATAAATAACCACTTTTCAAAACCTAACAGTGACCAAAATTGCCATTTTTACAGACTTTTCCTCCTACTCAGAAGCTTCTATTTTGTCAAATTTCGGGCCGGAAATATACTCTAACCACACTTATTTTCGGTCCAAAAGTGATAATTCCCATGCAATAGTCATTTATTGTCAAAAGGTTAAACATTAACAAATGACCATTTCTGACCATCTGGAGAAAGTTCGATAGGTCCGGGGTCTATTTTTTTCAAAAATAAATTTATTTTTTGGACTGTTCAAGAAATGATTCAAAATGTCAATTGGATTGTGCCTCATGTTGAATAACCACTTTTTAAAGACTAACAGTGGCCAAAATTGCAATTTTTACAGTCTTTTCCTCCTACTCGGAAGCTTCTATTTTGATGAATTCCGGGTACGAAAATGACTCTAAACACACTTATTTTAGTTCCAAAAGTGATAATTCACATGCAATAGTCATATACCGTCACAAGATTAAACATTACAAAATTACCATTTCTGACCATCTGGAAAAAGTTTGACAGGTCTGGGGTCATCGTTTTTCATCCGAAAATAGATTTTTGGGACTGTAAAAAAAATGAATCCAAATGTCAATTGCATTGTGCTTCATGTTGAATAACCACTTTTTAAAGCCTCACAGTGACCAAAATTGCCATTTTTACAGACTTTTCCTCCTACTCAGAAGCTTCTATTTTGACCAATTTCGGGCAGGAAAATTACTCTAAGCACACTTATTTTAGTTCCAAAAGTGATAATTCACATGTAATAGTTGTTTACAGTCAAAAGATTAAACATTAAAAAATGACCTTTTCTGACCATCTGGAGAAAGATCGACAGGTCCGGGGTCACTGTTTTTCATAAGAAAATGTATTTTTTGGACTGTAAGAAAAATGATTCAAAACGTCAATTGGATTGTGCCTCATTTTGAATAACCACTTTCTGAAGCCTCACAGTGACCAAAATTGCCATTTTTACATACTTTTCCTCCTACTCAAAAGCTTCTATTTTGACCAATTTCAGACAGGAAAATGACTCCTAACACACTTATTTTAATTCCAAAAGGGAAAAATTCACATACAATAGTCATTTACAGTCAAAAGATTAAACATTAAAAAATGACCATATCTGACCATCTGGAATAAGTTCGACAGGTTCGGGTCATCGTTTTTCATCAGAAAATTGATTTTTTGGACTGTACAAAAAATGATTCGAAATGTCACTTGGATAGTGACTCATGTTGAATAACCACTTTTTAAAGCCTCACAGTGACCAAAACTGCGAGTTTTACAGACTTTTCCTCCTACTTAGAAGCTTCTATTTTGACTGCTTTCGGGGAGGAAAATAACTGTAAACACACTTATTTTAGTTCCAAAAGTGATAATTCACATGCAATAGTCATTTAACGTCAGAAGATTACACATTAAAAAATGACCATATCTGACCATCTGGAGAAAGTTCGACAGGTCCGAGGTCCTTGTTTTTGATGAGAAAATAGATTTTTTGGACTGTACAAAAAATTATTCGAAATGTCACTTGGATAGTGACTCATGTTGAATAACCACTTTTTAAAGCCTCACAGTGACCAAAACTGCCAGTTTTACAGACTTTTCCTCCTACTTAGAAGCTTCTATTTTGACTGATTTCGGGGAGCAAAATAACTGTAAACACACTTATTTTAGTTCCAAAAGTGATAATTCACATGCAATAGTCATTTAACGTCAAAAGATTACACATTAAAAAATGACCATATCTGACCATCTGGAGAAAGTTTGACAGGTCCGAGGTCCTTGCTTTTGTTGAGAAAATAGATTTTTTGGACTGTAAGAAAAATGATTCAAAAAGTCAATTGGATTGTGCCCCATTTTCAATAACCACTTTCTAAAGCCAAAATTGCCATTTTTACATACTTTTCCTCCAGCTCAAAAGATTCTATTTGACCGATTTCGGGCAGGAAAATGACTCCAAACACACTTATTGTAATTACAAAAGGGGTACATTCACATGCAAAAGTCATTTACAGTCAAAATATTAAACATTAAAAAATGACCATCTCTCACCATCTGGAGAAAGTTCGACAGGTCCGGGGTCCTCATTTTTCATCAGAAAATTTATTTTTTGGACTGTACAAAAAGGATTCAAAATGTCAATTGGATTGTGCCTCAAGATAAATAACAACGTTTCAAAGCCACACAGTGACTAAAATTGCCATTTTTACAGATTTTTACTCCTAATCAGAAGCTTCTATTTTGACGAATTTCGGGCAGGAAAATTACTCTAAACGTACTTATTTTAGTTCCAGATGTGATAATTCTCATGCAATAGTCATTTACTGATGGATTGTGCCTCATGTTGAATAACCACTTTTTAAAGCCTCACAGTGACCAAAATTGACATTTTTACAGATCTTTCCTCCGACCCAGAAGCTTCTACTTTGAACAATTTTGGGCAGGAAAATTATTCTAAACACTCTTAGTTTAGTTCCAAAAGTGATAATTCACATGCAATAGTCATTTAAAGTCAAAATATTAAACATCAAAAAATCACTATTACTGACCATCTGGAGAAAGCGCAACAGGTCCGGGTCATCGTATTTTCATACGAAAATTGTTGTTTTTGGATTGTACAAAAAATTATTCAAAATGTCATTTGGATCATGCCTAATGTTGAATATCAATTTTGTGGGCCTCTCAGTGACAAAAGTTGACATTTTTACAGACTTTTTCTCCTTCTCAGAAGATTCTATTTTGGCCAAGTTTGGGCAGGAAAATGACCTTAAACAGACTAATTAAACATGCTTGTTATAGTTCAAAAAGAAATGATTCACATCCAACAGTCATTTACCGTCAAAAGATTAAGAATTAAAAAGTATCACTAATTCTGACCTTTGGAGATGGTTTGTCAGGTCTGGGGTCATCGTTTTTTTATAAGAAAATAGATTTTTTGGACTGTACAAAAAATTATTTAGAATTGCAATTGTATTGGGCCTCATGTTGAATAACCACTTTTTGAGGCCTATCAGTGATCAAAATTGCCTTCTTATAGTCTTTTCCTCCTACTGAAAGATTGTATTTTGCCTGATTTCAACCATACAAATGACTCTAAACACACATATTTGAGTTCCAAAAGTGATGATTCACATCCTACCAGTCCTTAACGTCTAAAGATTAAACATTCAAAAAAGAACCATTAGTGATTATTTGGAGAAGGTCACGTCCAGCTCATTGCTTTTGATCATAAAAATAATGTTTGGGATTGTACAAAAAATGATTAAAAATGTTAATTGTATCAAGCCTCTTTTTGAATACCCACTTTTTAAGGACTCCCAGTGATCAAATTTGTCAATTTTATACAATTTTCCTCCTTCTCAGAAGCTCGTATTTTGCCCAATTTCAAGCATGAGAATGACTCAAAATACAATTATGTTAGTTCTAAAAGTGATGATTCACATCCGACTTTCAATTCCAGTCCAAAAATTAAAGTTCGATAGGTCGGGGTTCATTGGATTTCATCAGAAATTAGATTTTTTGGACTGTACAAAAAATGATTAAAAATGTCATTTGAATTGTGCCTCATGATAAATAACCACTTTTCAAAACCTAACAGTTACCAAAATTGCCATTTTTACAGACTTTTCCTCCTACTCAGAAGCTTCTATTTTGTCAAATTTCGGGCCGGAAATATACTCTAACCACACTTATTTTCGGTCCAAAAGTGATAATTCCCATGCAATAGTCATTTATTGTCAAAAGGTTAAACATTAACAAATGACCATTTCTGACCATCTGGAGAAAGTTCGATAGGTCCGGGGTCTATTTTTTTCAAAAATAAATTTATTTTTTGGACTGTTCAAGAAATGATTCAAAATGTCAATTGGATTGTGCCTCATGTTGAATAACCACTTTTTAAAGACTAACAGTGGCCAAAATTGCAATTTTTACAGACTTTTCCTCCTACTCGGAAGCTTCTATTTTGATGAATTCCGGGTACGAAAATGACTCTAAACACACTTATTTTAGTTCCAAAAGTGATAATTCACATGCAATAGTCATATACCGTCACAAGATTAAACATTACAAAATTACCATTTCTGACCATCTGGAAAAAGTTTGACAGGTCTGGGGTCATCGTTTTTCATCCGAAAATAGATTTTTGGGACTGTAAAAAAAATGAATCCAAATGTCAATTGCATTGTGCCTCATGTTGAATAACCACTTTTTAAAGCCTCACAGTGATCAAAATTGCCATTTTTACAGACTTTTCCTCCTACTCAGAAGCTTCTATTTTGACCAATTTCGGGCAGGAAAATTACTCTAAGCACACTTATTTTAGTTCCAAAAGTGATAATTCACATGTAATAGTTGTTTACAGTCAAAAGATTAAACATTAAAAAATGACCTTTTCTGACCATCTGGAGAAAGATCGACAGGTCCGGGGTCACTGTTTTTCATAAGAAAATGTATTTTTTGGACTGTAAGAAAAATGATTCAAAACGTCAATTGGATTGTGCCTCATTTTGAATAACCACTTTCTGAAGCCTCACAGTGACCAAAATTGCCATTTTTACATACTTTTCCTCCTACTCAAAAGCTTCTATTTTGACCGATTTCAGACAGGAAAATGACTCCTAATACACTTATTTTAATTACAAAAGGGAAAAATTCACATACAATAGTCATTTACAGTCAAAAGATTAAACATTAAAAAATGACCATTTCTGACCATCTGGAGAAAGTTCGACAGGTTCGGGTCATCGTTTTTCATCAGAAAATTGATTTTTTGGACTGTACAAAAAATGATTCGAAATGTCACTTGGATAGTGACTAATGTTGAATAACCACTTTTTAAAGCCTCACAGTGACCAAAACTGCCAGTTTTACAGACTTTTCCTCCTACTTAGAAGCTTCTATTTTGACTGATTTCGGGGAGGAAAATAACTGTAAACACACTTATTTTAGTTCCAAAAGTGATAATTCACATGCAATGGTCATTTAACATCAAAAGATTACACATTAAAAAATGACCATCTCTCACCATGTGGAGAAAGTTCGAAAGGTCCTCATTTTTCATCAGAAAATTTATTTTTTGGACTGTACAAAAAATGATTCAAAATGTCAATTGGATTGTGCCTCATGATAAATAACCACGTTTCAAAGCCACACAGTGACTAAAATTGCCATTTTTACAGATTTTTACTCCTAATCAGAAGCTTCTATTTTGACGAATTTCGGGCAGGAAAATTACTCTAAACACACTTATTTTAGTTCCAGATGTGATAATTCCCATGCAATAGTCATTTACTGATGGATTGTGCCTCATGTTGAATAACCACTTTTTAAAGCCTCACAGTGACCAAAATTGCCATTTTTACAGACTTTTCCTCATACCCAAAAGCTTCTATTTTGACCAATTTTGTGCAAGAAAGTGACTCTAAACACACTTATTTTAGTTCCAAAAGTGATACTTCACATGTAATAGTCACTTACTGTCAAAAGCTTAAACATTAAAAAAATGACCATTTCTGACCACCTGGAGAATGTTCGACAGGTCTGGGGTCATCGTTTTTCCTCAGAAAATTGATTTTTTGGACAGTAAAAAAAAACTTCCTCCAAATGTCAATTGGATTGTGCCTCATGTTGAATACCCACTTTTTAAAGCCTCACAGTGACCAGAATTGCCATTTTTACAGACTTTTCCTCCTACTCAGAAGCTTCTATTTTGATGAATTTCCGGCAGGAGAATGACACTAAACACACTTATTTTAGTTCCAAAAGTGATATTTACATGCAATAGTCATTTACTGTCAAAAGATTAAACCTTAAAAAATGACCATTTCTGACCATCTGGAGAAAGTTCGACAGGTCCGGTTCATCGTTTTTCATCAGAAAATGAATTTTTTGGACTGTGCAAAAAATAATTCAAAATGTCAATTGGATTGTGCCTCATGTTGAGTAACCACTTTTTAAAACCTCACAGTGACCAAAACAGCCATTTTTACAGACTTTTCCTCCTACTCAGAAGCTTCTATTTTCACCGATTTTGGGCAGAAAAAACACTGTAAACACACTTATTTTAGTTCCAAAAGTGATAATTCACATGCAATAGTCATTTACCATCAAAAGATTAAACATAAAAAAATGACCATTTCTGACCATCTGGAGAAAGTTCGAAAGGTCTGGGGTCATCGTTGCTCCTCAGACATTTAATTATTTTGGACTGTACAAAAAATTATTCAAAATGTCAATTGAATTGTGTCTCATCTTGAAATACCACTTTTTAAAGCCTCCCAGTGACCAAAATTGCCAGTTTTTACAGACTATTCCTCCTACTCAGAAGTTTCTATTGTGTCAAATTTCGGGCAGGAAAATTACTCCAAACACACTTATTTTAGTCCAAAAATTTATAATTTACATGAAATAGTTGTTTACAGTCAAAAGATTAAACATTAAAAAATGACCTTTTCTGACCCACTTGAGAAAGTTCGACTGGTCTGGGGTCATTGTTTGTCATAAGAAAATATACCTTTTGAACTGTACGAAAAATGATTCAAAACGTCAATTGGATTGTGCCTCATTTTGAATAACCACTTTTTAAAGCCTCACAGTGACCAAAATTGCCTGTTTACATACTTTTGCTCCTACTCAAAAGCTTCTAATGTGACCAATTTCGGGGAGGAAAATGATTCTAAGCACACTTATCTTAATTACAAAAGTGATAATTCACATGCAATAGTCATTTACCGTCAAAAGATTGAATATAAAAAAATGACCAATACTGACTATCTGGAGAAAGTTCGACGGGTCCAGGGTAATGGTTTTTCATCAGAAAATGTATGTTTTGAACTGTACAAATAATGATTTAAAATGACAATTGAATCATGCCTCATGTTGAATAACCACTTTTTAAAGCATCTCAGTGACCCAAATTGAAATTTTTAGAGACTTTTCCTCCTACTCCGAAGCTTCTATTTTGACCAATTTTGGGCAGGAAAATGACTCTAAACACACATATTTTGGTTCCAAAACTGATAATTCACATGCAATAGTCATTTACAGTCAAAAGATTCAATGGTAAAAAATGACAAATACTGACCATCTAGAGAAAGTTCGACAGGTCCAGGGTAATCATTTTTCATCAGAAAATGTATTTTTTGAACTGTACAAATAATGATTTAAAATGTCAATTGGATCATGCCTCATGTTGAATGACAACTTTTTAAAGCCTCACTGTGATCAAAATTGCCATTTTTACAGGCTCTTCCTCCTATTCACATGCTTACATTTTGACCAATTTCAGGCAGAAAATGACTCTAAACACACATATTTTAGTTCCAAAAGTGACAATTCACATGCAATAGTCATTTACAGTCAAAAGATTAAACATTAAAAAATTACAATTTCTCATCATCTGGAGAAAGTTCCACAGGTCCGGGGTCAGTGGTTTTTCATCAGCAAATAGATTTTTTGGACTGTACATAAAATGATTCAAAATGTTAATTCTATTGTGCCTCATGTTGAATAACCACTTTTTAAAGCCTCACAGTGACCAAAATTGACATTTTTACAGATCTTTCCTCCGACCCAGAAGCTTCTACTTTGAACAATTTTGGGCAGGAAAATTATTCTAAACACTCTTAGTTTAGTTCCAAAAGTGATAATTCACATGCAATAGTCATTTAAAGTCAAAATATTAAACATCAAAAAATCACTATTACTGACCATCTGGAGAAAGCGCAACAGGTCCGGGTCATCGTATTTTCATACGAAAATTGTTTTTTTTGGATTGTACAAAAAATTATTCAAAATGTCATTTGGATCATGCCTAATGTTGA
This sequence comes from Triturus cristatus, assembly GCF_964204655.1. Taxonomy (NCBI): domain Eukaryota; kingdom Metazoa; phylum Chordata; class Amphibia; order Caudata; family Salamandridae; genus Triturus; species Triturus cristatus. The sequence goes on along the minus strand of NC_140593.1, from coordinate 956,370,766 downwards.
ATATCAATTTTGTGGGCCTCTCAGTGACAAAAGTTGACATTTTTACAGACTTTTTCTCCTTCTCAGAAGATTCTATTTTGGCCAAGTTTGGGCAGGAAAATGACCTTAAACAGACTAATTAAACATGCTTGTTATAGTTCAAAAAGAAATGATTCACATCCAACAGTCATTTACCGTCAAAAGATTAAGAATTAAAAAGTATCACCAATTCTGACCTTTGGAGATGGTTTGTCAGGTCTGGGGTCATCGTTTTTTTATAAGAAAATAGATTTTTTGGACTGTACAAAAAATTATTCAGAATTGCAATTGTATTGGGCCTCATGTTGAATAACCACTTTTTGAGGCCTATCAGTGATCAAAATTGCCTTCTTATAGTCTTTTCCTCCTACTGAAAGATTGTATTTTGCCTGATTTCAACCATACAAATGACTCTAAACACACATATTTGAGTTCCAAAAGTGATGATTCACATCCTACCAGTCCTTAACGTCTAAAGATTAAACATTCAAAAAAGAACCATTAGTGATTATTTGGAGAAGGTCACGTCCAGCTCATTGCTTTTGATCATAAAAATAATGTTTGGGATTGTACAAAAAATGATTTAAAATGTTAATTGTATCAAGCCTCTTTTTGAATACCCACTTTTTAAGGACTCCCAGTGATCAAATTTGTCAATTTTATACAATTTTCCTCCTTCTCAGAAGCTCGTATTTTGCCCAATTTCAAGCATGAGAATGACTCAAAATACAATTATGTTAGTTCTAAAAGTGATGATTCACATCCGACTTTCAATTCCAGTCCAAAAATTAAAGTTCGATAGGTCGGGGTTCATTGGATTTCATCAGAAATTAGATTTTTTGGACTGTACAAAAAATGATTAAAAATGTCATTTGAATTGTGCCTCATGATAAATAACCACTTTTCAAAACCTAACAGTGACCAAAATTGCCATTTTTACAGACTTTTCCTCCTACTCAGAAGCTTCTATTTTGTCAAATTTCGGGCCGGAAATATACTCTAACCACACTTATTTTCGGTCCAAAAGTGATAATTCCCATGCAATAGTCATTTATTGTCAAAAGGTTAAACATTAACAAATGACCATTTCTGACCATCTGGAGAAAGTTCGATAGGTCCGGGGTCTATTTTTTTCAAAAATAAATTTATTTTTTGGACTGTTCAAGAAATGATTCAAAATGTCAATTGGATTGTGCCTCATGTTGAATAACCACTTTTTAAAGACTAACAGTGGCCAAAATTGCAATTTTTACAGACTTTTCCTCCTACTCGGAAGCTTCTATTTTGATGAATTCCGGGTACGAAAATGACTCTAAACACACTTATTTTAGTTCCAAAAGTGATAATTCACATGCAATAGTCATATACCGTCACAAGATTAAACATTACAAAATTACCATTTCTGACCATCTGGAAAAAGTTTGACAGGTCTGGGGTCATCGTTTTTCATCCGAAAATAGATTTTTGGGACTGTAAAAAAAATGAATCCAAATGTCAATTGCATTGTGCCTCATGTTGAATAACCACTTTTTAAAGCCTCACAGTGACCAAAATTGCCATTTTTACAGACTTTTCCTCCTACTCAGAAGCTTCTATTTTGACCAATTTCGGGCAGGAAAATTACTCTAAGCACACTTATTTTAGTTCCAAAAGTGATAATTCACATGTAATAGTTGTTTACAGTCAAAAGATTAAACATTAAAAAATGACCTTTTCTGACCATCTGGAGAAAGATCGACAGGTCCGGGGTCACTGTTTTTCATAAGAAAATGTATTTTTTGGACTGTAAGAAAAATGATTCAAAACGTCAATTGGATTGTGCCTCATTTTGAATAACCACTTTCTGAAGCCTCACAGTGACCAAAATTGCCATTTTTACATACTTTTCCTCCTACTCAAAAGCTTCTATTTTGACCAATTTCAGACAGGAAAATGACTCCTAACACACTTATTTTAATTCCAAAAGGGAAAAATTCACATACAATAGTCATTTACAGTCAAAAGATTAAACATTAAAAAATGACCATATCTGACCATCTGGAGAAAGTTCGACAGGTTCGGGTCATCGTTTTTCATCAGAAAATTGATTTTTTGGACTGTACAAAAAATGATTCGAAATGTCACTTGGATAGTGACTCATGTTGAATAACCACTTTTTAAAGCCTCACAGTGACCAAAACTGCGAGTTTTACAGACTTTTCCTCCTACTTAGAAGCTTCTATTTTGACTGATTTCGGGGAGCAAAATAACTGTAAACACACTTATTTTAGTTCCAAAAGTGATAATTCACATGCAATAGTCATTTAACGTCAGAAGATTACACATTAAAAAATGACCATATCTGACCATCTGGAGAAAGTTCGACAGGTCCGAGGTCCTTGTTTTTGATGAGAAAATAGATTTTTTGGACTGTACAAAAAATTATTCGAAATGTCACTTGGATAGTGACTCATGTTGAATAACCACTTTTTAAAGCCTCACAGTGACCAAAACTGCCAGTTTTACAGACTTTTCCTCCTACTTAGAAGCTTCTATTTTGACTGATTTCGGGGAGCAAAATAACTGTAAACACACTTATTTTAGTTCCAAAAGTGATAATTCACATGCAATAGTCATTTAACGTCAAAAGATTACACATTAAAAAATGACCATATCTGACCATCTGGAGAAAGTTTGACAGGTCCGAGGTCCTTGCTTTTGTTGAGAAAATAGATTTTTTGGACTGTAAGAAAAATGATTCAAAAAGTCAATTGGATTGTGCCCCATTTTCAATAACCACTTTCTAAAGCCAAAATTGCCATTTTTACATACTTTTCCTCCAGCTCAAAAGATTCTATTTGACCGATTTCGGGCAGGAAAATGACTCCAAACACACTTATTGTAATTACAAAAGGGGTACATTCACATGCAAAAGTCATTTACAGTCAAAATATTAAACATTAAAAAATGACCATCTCTCACCATCTGGAGAAAGTTCGACAGGTCCGGGGTCCTCATTTTTCATCAGAAAATTTATTTTTTGGACTGTACAAAAAGGATTCAAAATGTCAATTGGATTGTGCCTCAAGATAAATAACAACGTTTCAAAGCCACACAGTGACTAAAATTGCCATTTTTACAGATTTTTATTCCTAATCAGAAGCTTCTATTTTGACGAATTTCGGGCAGGAAAATTACTCTAAACATACTTATTTTAGTTCCAGATGTGATAATTCTCATGCAATAGTCATTTACTGATGGATTGTGCCTCATGTTGAATAACCACTTTTTAAAGCCTCACAGTGACCAAAATTGACATTTTTACAGATGTTTCCTCCGACCCAGAAGCTTTCTACTTTGAACAATTTTGGGCAGGAAAATTATTCTAAACACTCTTAGTTTAGTTCCAAAAGTGATAATTCACATGCAATAGTCATTTAAAGTCAAAATATTAAACATCAAAAAATCACTATTACTGACCATCTGGAGAAAGCGCAACAGGTCCGGGTCATCGTATTTTCATACGAAAATTGTTTTTTTTGGATTGTACAAAAAATTATTCAAAATGTCATTTGGATCATGCCTAATGTTGAATATCAATTTTGTGGGCCTCTCAGTGACAAAAGTTGACATTTTTACAGACTTTTTCTCCTTCTCAGAAGATTCTATTTTGGCCAAGTTTGGGCAGGAAAATGACCTTAAACAGACTAATTAAACATGCTTGTTATAGTTCAAAAAGAAATGATTCACATCCAACAGTCATTTACCGTCAAAAGATTAAGAATTAAAAAGTATCACCAATTCTGACCTTTGGAGATGGTTTGTCAGGTCTGGGGTCATCGTTTTTTTATAAGAAAATAGATTTTTTGGACTGTACAAAAAATTATTCAGAATTGCAATTGTATTGGGCCTCATGTTGAATAACCACTTTTTGAGGCCTATCAGTGATCAAAATTGCCTTCTTATAGTCTTTTCCTCCTACTGAAAGATTGTATTTTGCCTGATTTCAACCATACAAATGACTCTAAACACACATATTTGAGTTCCAAAAGTGATGATTCACATCCTACCAGTCCTTAACGTCTAAAGATTAAACATTCAAAAAAGAACCATTAGTGATTATTTGGAGAAGGTCACGTCCAGCTCATTGCTTTTGATCATAAAAATAATGTTTGGGATTGTACAAAAAATGATTTAAAATGTTAATTGTATCAAGCCTCTTTTTGAATACCCACTTTTTAAGGACTCCCAGTGATCAAATTTGTCAATTTTATACAATTTTCCTCCTTCTCAGAAGCTCGTATTTTGCCCGATTTCAAGCATGAGAATGACTCAAAATACAATTATGTTAGTTCTAAAAGTGATGATTCACATCCGACTTTCAATTCCAGTCCAAAAATTAAAGTTCGATAGGTCGGGGTTCATTGGATTTCATCAGAAATTAGATTTTTTGGACTGTACAAAAAATGATTAAAAATGTCATTTGAATTGTGCCTCATGATAAATAACCACTTTTCAAAACCTAACAGTGACCAAAATTGCCATTTTTACAGACTTTTCCTCCTACTCAGAAGCTTCTATTTTGTCAAATTTCGGGCCGGAAATATACTCTAACTACACTTATTTTCGGTCCAAAAGTGATAATTCCCATGCAATAGTCATTTATTGTCAAAAGGTTAAACATTAACAAATGACCATTTCTGACCATCTGGAGAAAGTTCGATAGGTCCGGGGTCTATTTTTTTCAAAAATAAATTTATTTTTTGGACTGTTCAAGAAATGATTCAAAATGTCAATTGGATTGTGCCGCATGTTGAATAACCACTTTTTAAAGACTAACAGTGGCCAAAATTGCAATTTTTACAGACTTTTCCTCCTACTCGGAAGCTTCTATTTTGATGAATTCCGGGTACGAAAATGACTCTAAACACACTTATTTTAGTTCCAAAAGTGATAATTCACATGCAATAGTCATATACCGTCACAAGATTAAACATTACAAAATTACCATTTCTGACCATCTGGAAAAAGTTTGACAGGTCTGGGGTCATCGTTTTTCATCCGAAAATAGATTTTTGGGACTGTAAAAAAAATGAATCCAAATGTCAATTGCATTGTGCCTCATGTTGAATAACCACTTTTTAAAGCCTCACAGTGACCAAAATTGCCATTTTTACAGACTTTTCCTCCTACTCAGAAGCTTCTATTTTGACCAATTTCGGGCAGGAAAATTACTCTAAGCACACTTATTTTAGTTCCAAAAGTGATAATTCACATGTAATAGTTGTTTACAGTCAAAAGATTAAACATTAAAAAATGACCTTTTCTGACCATCTGGAGAAAGATCGACAGGTCCGGGGTCACTGTTTTTCATAAGAAAATGTATTTTTTGGACTGTAAGAAAAATGATTCAAAACGTCAATTGGATTGTGCCTCATTTTGAATAACCACTTTTTAAAGCCTCACAGTGACCAAAATTGACATTTTTACATACTTTTCCTCCGACCCAGAAGCTTTCTACTTTGAACAATTTTGGGCAGGAAAATTATTCTAAACACTCTTAGTTTAGTTCCAAAAGTGATAATTCACATGCAATAGTCATTTAAAGTCAAAATATTAAACATCAAAAAATCACTATTACTGACCATCTGGAGAAAGCGCAACAGGTCCGGGTCATCGTATTTTCATACGAAAATTGTTTTTTTTGGATTGTACAAAAAATTATTCAAAATGTCATTTGGATCATGCCTAATGTTGAATATCAATTTTGTGGGCCTCTCAGTGACAAAAGTTGACATTTTTACAGACTTTTTCTCCTTCTCAGAAGATTCTATTTTGGCCAAGTTTGGGCAGGAAAATGACCTTAAACAGACTAATTAAACATGCTTGTTATAGTTCAAAAAGAAATGATTCACATCCAACAGTCATTTACCGTCAAAAGATTAAGAATTAAAAAGTATCACCAATTCTGACCTTTGGAGATGGTTTGTCAGGTCTGGGGTCATCGTTTTTTTATAAGAAAATAGATTTTTTGGACTGTACAAAAAATTATTCAGAATTGCAATTGTATTGGGCCTCATGTTGAATAACCACTTTTTGAGGCCTATCAGTGATCAAAATTGCCTTCTTATAGTCTTTTCCTCCTACTGAAAGATTGTATTTTGCCTGATTTCAACCATACAAATGACTCTAAACACACATATTTGAGTTCCAAAAGTGATGATTCACATCCTACCAGTCCTTAACGTCTAAAGATTAAACATTCAAAAAAGAACCATTAGTGATTATTTGGAGAAGGTCACGTCCAGCTCATTGCTTTTGATCATAAAAATAATGTTTGGGATTGTACAAAAAATGATTTAAAATGTTAATTGTATCAAGCCTCTTTTTGAATACCCACTTTTTAAGGACTCCCAGTGATCAAATTTGTCAATTTTATACAATTTTCCTCCTTCTCAGAAGCTCGTATTTTGCCCGATTTCAAGCATGAGAATGACTCAAAATACAATTATGTTAGTTCTAAAAGTGATGATTCACATCCGACTTTCAATTCCAGTCCAAAAATTAAAGTTCGATAGGTCGGGGTTCATTGGATTTCATCAGAAATTAGATTTTTTGGACTGTACAAAAAATGATTAAAAATGTCATTTGAATTGTGCCTCATGATAAATAACCACTTTTCAAAACCTAACAGTGACCAAAATTGCCATTTTTACAGACTTTTCCTCCTACTCAGAAGCTTCTATTTTGTCAAATTTCGGGCCGGAAATATACTCTAACTACACTTATTTTCGGTCCAAAAGTGATAATTCCCATGCAATAGTCATTTATTGTCAAAAGGTTAAACATTAACAAATGACCATTTCTGACCATCTGGAGAAAGTTCGATAGGTCCGGGGTCTATTTTTTTCAAAAATAAATTTATTTTTTGGACTGTTCAAGAAATGATTCAAAATGTCAATTGGATTGTGCCTCATGTTGAATAACCACTTTTTAAAGACTAACAGTGGCCAAAATTGCAATTTTTACAGACTTTTCCTCCTACTCGGAAGCTTCTATTTTGATGAATTCCGGGTACGAAAATGACTCTAAACACACTTATTTTAGTTCCAAAAGTGATAATTCACATGCAATAGTCATATACCGTCACAAGATTAAACATTACAAAATTACCATTTCTGACCATCTGGAAAAAGTTTGACAGGTCTGGGGTCATCGTTTTTCATCCGAAAATAGATTTTTGGGACTGTAAAAAAAATGAATCCAAATGTCAATTGCATTGTGCCTCATGTTGAATAACCACTTTTTAAAGCCTCACAGTGACCAAAATTGCCATTTTTACAGACTTTTCCTCCTACTCAGAAGCTTCTATTTTGACCAATTTCGGGCAGGAAAATTACTCTAAGCACACTTATTTTAGTTCCAAAAGTGATAATTCACATGTAATAGTTGTTTACAGTCAAAAGATTAAACATTAAAAAATGACCTTTTCTGACCATCTGGAGAAAGATCGACAGGTCCGGGGTCACTGTTTTTCATAAGAAAATGTATTTTTTGGACTGTAAGAAAAATGATTCAAAACGTCAATTGGATTGTGCCTCATTTTGAATAACCACTTTCTGAAGCCTCACAGTGACCAAAATTGCCATTTTTACATACTTTTCCTCCTACTCAAAAGCTTCTATTTTGACCAATTTCAGACAGGAAAATGACTCCTAACACACTTATTTTAATTCCAAAAGGGAAAAATTCACATACAATAGTCATTTACAGTCAAAAGATTAAACATTAAAAAATGACCATATCTGACCATCTGGAGAAAGTTCGACAGGTTCGGGTCATCGTTTTTCATCAGAAAATTGATTTTTTGGACTGTACAAAAAATGATTCGAAATGTCACTTGGATAGTGACTCATGTTGAATAACCACTTTTTAAAGCCTCACAGTGACCAAAACTGCGAGTTTTACAGACTTTTCCTCCTACTTAGAAGCTTCTATTTTGACTGATTTCGGGGAGCAAAATAACTGTAAACACACTTATTTTAGTTCCAAAAGTGATAATTCACATGCAATAGTCATTTAACGTCAGAAGATTACACATTAAAAAATGACCATATCTGACCATCTGGAGAAAGTTCGACAGGTCCGAGGTCCTTGTTTTTGATGAGAAAATAGATTTTTTGGACTGTACAAAAAATTATTCGAAATGTCACTTGGATAGTGACTCATGTTGAATAACCACTTTTTAAAGCCTCACAGTGACCAAAACTGCCAGTTTTACAGACTTTTCCTCCTACTTAGAAGCTTCTATTTTGACTGATTTCGGGGAGCAAAATAACTGTAAACACACTTATTTTAGTTCCAAAAGTGATAATTCACATGCAATAGTCATTTAACGTCAAAAGATTACACATTAAAAAATGACCATATCTGACCATCTGGAGAAAGTTTGACAGGTCCGAGGTCCTTGCTTTTGTTGAGAAAATAGATTTTTTGGACTGTAAGAAAAATGATTCAAAAAGTCAATTGGATTGTGCCCCATTTTCAATAACCACTTTCTAAAGCCAAAATTGCCATTTTTACATACTTTTCCTCCAGCTCAAAAGATTCTATTTGACCGATTTCGGGCAGGAAAATGACTCCAAACACACTTATTGTAATTACAAAAGGGGTACATTCACATGCAAAAGTCATTTACAGTCAAAATATTAAACATTAAAAAATGACCATCTCTCACCATCTGGAGAAAGTTCGACAGGTCCGGGGTCCTCATTTTTCATCAGAAAATTTATTTTTTGGACTGTACAAAAAGGATTCAAAATGTCAATTGGATTGTGCCTCAAGATAAATAACAACGTTTCAAAGCCACACAGTGACTAAAATTGCCATTTTTACAGATTTTTACTCCTAATCAGAAGCTTCTATTTTGACGAATTTCGGGCAGGAAAATTACTCTAAACATACTTATTTTAGTTCCAGATGTGATAATTCTCATGCAATAGTCATTTACTGATGGATTGTGCCTCATGTTGAATAACCACTTTTTAAAGCCTCACAGTGACCAAAATTGACATTTTTACAGATGTTTCCTCCGACCCAGAAGCTTTCTACTTTGAACAATTTTGGGCAGGAAAATTATTCTAAACACTCTTAGTTTAGTTCCAAAAGTGATAATTCACATGCAATAGTCATTTAAAGTCAAAATATTAAACATCAAAAAATCACTATTACTGACCATCTGGAGAAAGCGCAACAGGTCCGGGTCATCGTATTTTCATACGAAAATTGTTTTTTTTGGATTGTACAAAAAATTATTCAAAATGTCATTTGGATCATGCCTAATGTTGAATATCAATTTTGTGGGCCTCTCAGTGACAAAAGTTGACATTTTTACAGACTTTTTCTCCTTCTCAGAAGATTCTATTTTGGCCAAGTTTGGGCAGGAAAATGACCTTAAACAGACTAATTAAACATGCTTGTTATAGTTCAAAAAGAAATGATTCACATCCAACAGTCATTTACCGTCAAAAGATTAAGAATTAAAAAGTATCACCAATTCTGACCTTTGGAGATGGTTTGTCAGGTCTGGGGTCATCGTTTTTTTATAAGAAAATAGATTTTTTGGACTGTACAAAAAATTATTCAGAATTGCAATTGTATTGGGCCTCATGTTGAATAAACACTTTTTGAGGCCTATCAGTGATCAAAATTGCCTTCTTATAGTCTTTTCCTCCTACTGAAAGATTGTATTTTGCCTGATTTCAACCATACAAATGACTCTAAACACACATATTTGAGTTCCAAAAGTGATGATTCACATCCTACCAGTCCTTAACGTCTAAAGATTAAACATTCAAAAAAGAACCATTAGTGATTATTTGGAGAAGGTCACGTCCAGCTCATTGCTTTTGATCATAAAAATAATGTTTGGGATTGTACAAAAAATGATTTAAAATGTTAATTGTATCAAGCCTCTTTTTGAATACCCACTTTTTAAGGACTCCCAGTGATCAAATTTGTCAATTTTATACAATTTTCCTCCTTCTCAGAAGCTCGTATTTTGCCCGATTTCAAGCATGAGAATGACTCAAAATACAATTATGTTAGTTCTAAAAGTGATGATTCACATCCGACTTTCAATTCCAGTCCAAAAATTAAAGTTCGATAGGTCGGGGTTCATTGGATTTCATCAGAAATTAGATTTTTTGGACTGTACAAAAAAAGATTAAAAATGTCATTTGAATTGTGCCTCATGATAAATAACCACTTTTCAAAACCTAACAGTGACCAAAATTGCCATTTTTACAGACTTTTCCTCCTACTCAGAAGCTTCTATTTTGTCAAATTTCGGGCCGGAAATATACTCTAACCACACTTATTTTCGGTCCAAAAGTGATAATTCCCATGCAATAGTCATTTATTGTCAAAAGGTTAAACATTAACAAATGACCATTTCTGACCATCTGGAGAAAGTTCGATAGGTCCGGGGTCTATTTTTTTCAAAAATAAATTTATTTTTTGGACTGTTCAAGAAATGATTCAAAATGTCAATTGGATTGTGCCTCATGTTGAATAACCACTTTTTAAAGACTAACAGTGGCCAAAATTGCAATTTTTACAGACTTTTCCTCCTACTCGGAAGCTTCTATTTTGATGAATTCCGGGTACGAAAATGACTCTAAACACACTTATTTTAGTTCCAAAAGTGATAATTCACATGCAATAGTCATATACCGTCACAAGATTAAACATTACAAAATTACCATTTTTGACCATCTGGAAAAAGTTTGACAGGTCTGGGGTCATCGTTTTTCATCCGAAAATAGATTTTTGGGACTGTAAAAAAAATGAATCCAAATGTCAATTGCATTGTGCCTCATGTTGAATAACCACTTTTTAAAGCCTCACAGTGACCAAAATTGCCATTTTTACAGACTTTTCCTCCTACTCAGAAGCTTCTATTTTGACCAATTTCGGGCAGGAAAATTACTCTAAGCACACTTATTTTAGTTCCAAAAGTGATAATTCACATGTAATAGTTGTTTACAGTCAAAAGATTAAACATTAAAAAATGACCTTTTCTGACCATCTGGAGAAAGATCGACAGGTCCGGGGTCACTGTTTTTCATAAGAAAATGTATTTTTTGGACTGTAAGAAAAATGATTCAAAACGTCAATTGGATTGTGCCTCATTTTGAATAACCACTTTCTGAAGCCTCACAGTGACCAAAATTGCCATTTTTACATACTTTTCCTCCTACTCAAAAGCTTCTATTTTGACCAATTTCAGACAGGAAAATGACTCCTAACACACTTATTTTAATTCCAAAAGGGAAAAATTCACATACAATAGTCATTTACAGTCAAAAGATTAAACATTAAAAAATGACCATATCTGACCATCTGGAGAAAGTTCGACAGGTTCGGGTCATCGTTTTTCATCAGAAAATTGATTTTTTGGACTGTACAAAAAATGATTCGAAATGTCACTTGGATAGTGACTCATGTTGAATAACCACTTTTTAAAGCCTCACAGTGACCAAAACTGCGAGTTTTACAGACTTTTCCTCCTACTTAGAAGCTTCTATTTTGACTGCTTTCGGGGAGGAAAATAACTGTAAACACACTTATTTTAGTTCCAAAAGTGATAATTCACATGCAATAGTCATTTAACGTCAGAAGATTACACATTAAAAAATGACCATATCTGACCATCTGGAGAAAGTTCGACAGGTCCGAGGTCCTTGTTTTTGATGAGAAAATAGATTTTTTGGACTGTACAAAAAATTATTCGAAATGTCACTTGGATAGTGACTCATGTTGAATAACCACTTTTTAAAGCCTCACAGTGACCAAAACTGCCAGTTTTACAGACTTTTCCTCCTACTTAGAAGCTTCTATTTTGACTGATTTCGGGGAGCAAAATAACTGTAAACACACTTATTTTAGTTCCAAAAGTGATAATTCACATGCAATAGTCATTTAACGTCAAAAGATTACACATTAAAAAATGACCATATCTGACCATCTGGAGAAAGTTTGACAGGTCCGAGGTCCTTGCTTTTGTTGAGAAAATAGATTTTTTGGACTGTAAGAAAAATGATTCAAAAAGTCAATTGGATTGTGCCCCATTTTCAATAACCACTTTCTAAAGCCAAAATTGCCATTTTTACATACTTTTCCTCCAGCTCAAAAGATTCTATTTGACCGATTTCGGGCAGGAAAATGACTCCAAACACACTTATTGTAATTACAAAAGGGGTACATTCACATGCAAAAGTCATTTACAGTCAAAATATTAAACATTAAAAAATGACCATCTCTCACCATCTGGAGAAAGTTCGACAGGTCCGGGGTCCTCATTTTTCATCAGAAAATTTATTTTTTGGACTGTACAAAAAGGATTCAAAATGTCAATTGGATTGTGCCTCAAGATAAATAACAACGTTTCAAAGCCACACAGTGACTAAAATTGCCATTTTTACAGATTTTTACTCCTAATCAGAAGCTTCTATTTTGACGAATTTCGGGCAGGAAAATTACTCTAAACATACTTATTTTAGTTCCAGATGTGATAATTCTCATGCAATAGTCATTTACTGATGGATTGTGCCTCATGTTGAATAACCACTTTTTAAAGCCTCACAGTGACCAAAATTGACATTTTTACAGATGTTTCCTCCGACCCAGAAGCTTTCTACTTTGAACAATTTTGGGCAGGAAAATTATTCTAAACACTCTTAGTTTAGTTCCAAAAGTGATAATTCACATGCAATAGTCATTTAAAGTCAAAATATTAAACATAAAAAAATCACTATTACTGACCATCTGGAGAAAGCGCAACAGGTCCGGGTCATCGTATTTTCATACGAAAATTGTTTTTTTTGGATTGTACAAAAAATTATTCAAAATGTCATTTGGATCATGCCTAATGTTGAATATCAATTTTGTGGGCCTCTCAGTGACAAAAGTTGACATTTTTACAGACTTTTTCTCCTTCTCAGAAGATTCTATTTTGGCCAAGTTTGGGCAGGAAAATGACCTTAAACAGACTAATTAAACATGCTTGTTATAGTTCAAAAAGAAATGATTCACATCCAACAGTCATTTACCGTCAAAAGATTAAGAATTAAAAAGTATCACCAATTCTGACCTTTGGAGATGGTTTGTCAGGTCTGGGGTCATCGTTTTTTTATAAGAAAATAGATTTTTTGGACTGTACAAAAAATTATTCAGAATTGCAATTGTATTGGGCCTCATGTTGAATAACCACTTTTTGAGGCCTATCAGTGATCAAAATTGCCTTCTTATAGTCTTTTCCTCCTACTGAAAGATTGTATTTTGCCTGATTTCAACCATACAAATGACTCTAAACACACATATTTGAGTTCCAAAAGTGATGATTCACATCCTACCAGTCCTTAACGTCTAAAGATTAAACATTCAAAAAAGAACCATTAGTGATTATTTGGAGAAGGTCACGTCCAGCTCATTGCTTTTGATCATAAAAATAATGTTTGGGATTGTACAAAAAATGATTAAAAATGTTAATTGTATCAAGCCTCTTTTTGAATACCCACTTTTTAAGGACTCCCAGTGATCAAATTTGTCAATTTTATACAATTTTCCTCCTTCTCAGAAGCTCGTATTTTGCCCGATTTCAAGCATGAGAATGACTCAAAATACAATTATGTTAGTTCTAAAAGTGATGATTCACATCCGACTTTCAATTCCAGTCCAAAAATTAAAGTTCGATAGGTCGGGGTTCATTGGATTTCATCAGAAATTAGATTTTTTGGACTGTACAAAAAATGATTAAAAATGTCATTTGAATTGTGCCTCATGATAAATAACCACTTTTCAAAACCTAACAGTGACCAAAATTGCCATTTTTACAGACTTTTCCTCCTACTCAGAAGCTTCTATTTTGTCAAATTTCGGGCCGGAAATATACTCTAACCACACTTATTTTCGGTCCAAAAGTGATAATTCCCATGCAATAGTCATTTATTGTCAAAAGGTTAAACATTAACAAATGACCATTTCTGACCATCTGGAGAAAGTTCGATAGGTCCGGGGTCTATTTTTTTCAAAAATAAATTTATTTTTTGGACTGTTCAAGAAATGATTCAAAATGTCAATTGGATTGTGCCTCATGTTGAATAACCACTTTTTAAAGACTAACAGTGGCCAAAATTGCAATTTTTACAGACTTTTCCTCCTACTCGGAAGCTTCTATTTTGATGAATTCCGGGTACGAAAATGACTCTAAACACACTTATTTTAGTTCCAAAAGTGATAATTCACATGCAATAGTCATATACCGTCACAAGATTAAACATTACAAAATTACCATTTCTGACCATCTGGAAAAAGTTTGACAGGTCTGGGGTCATCGTTTTTCATCCGAAAATAGATTTTTGGGACTGTAAAAAAAATGAATCCAAATGTCAATTGCATTGTGCCTCATGTTGAATAACCACTTTTTAAAGCCTCACAGTGACCAAAATTGCCATTTTTACAGACTTTTCCTCCTACTCAGAAGCTTCTATTTTGACCAATTTCGGGCAGGAAAATTACTCTAAGCACACTTATTTTAGTTCCAAAAGTGATAATTCACATGTAATAGTTGTTTACAGTCAAAAGATTAAACATTAAAAAATGACCTTTTCTGACCATCTGGAGAAAGATCGACAGGTCCGGGGTCACTGTTTTTCATAAGAAAATGTATTTTTTGGACTGTAAGAAAAATGATTCAAAACGTCAATTGGATTGTGCCTCATTTTGAATAACCACTTTCTGAAGCCTCACAGTGACCAAAATTGCCATTTTTACATACTTTTCCTCCTACTCAAAAGCTTCTATTTTGACCAATTTCAGACAGGAAAATGACTCCTAACACACTTATTTTAATTCCAAAAGGGAAAAATTCACATACAATAGTCATTTACAGTCAAAAGATTAAACATTAAAAAATGACCATATCTGACCATCTGGAGAAAGTTCGACAGGTTCGGGTCATCGTTTTTCATCAGAAAATTGATTTTTTGGACTGTACAAAAAATGATTCGAAATGTCACTTGGATAGTGACTCATGTTGAATAACCACTTTTTAAAGCCTCACAGTGACCAAAACTGCGAGTTTTACAGACTTTTCCTCCTACTTAGAAGCTTCTATTTTGACTGATTTCGGGGAGCAAAATAACTGTAAACACACTTATTTTAGTTCCAAAAGTGATAATTCACATGCAATAGTCATTTAACGTCAGAAGATTACACATTAAAAAATGACCATATCTGACCATCTGGAGAAAGTTCGACAGGTCCGAGGTCCTTGTTTTTGATGAGAAAATAGATTTTTTGGACTGTACAAAAAATTATTCGAAATGTCACTTGGATAGTGACTCATGTTGAATAACCACTTTTTAAAGCCTCACAGTGACCAAAACTGCCAGTTTTACAGACTTTTCCTCCTACTTAGAAGCTTCTATTTTGACTGATTTCGGGGAGCAAAATAACTGTAAACACACTTATTTTAGTTCCAAAAGTGATAATTCACATGCAATAGTCATTTAACGTCAAAAGATTACACATTAAAAAATGACCATATCTGACCATCTGGAGAAAGTTTGACAGGTCCGAGGTCCTTGCTTTTGTTGAGAAAATAGATTTTTTGGACTGTAAGAAAAATGATTCAAAAAGTCAATTGGATTGTGCCCCATTTTCAATAACCACTTTCTAAAGCCAAAATTGCCATTTTTACATACTTTTCCTCCAGCTCAAAAGATTCTATTTGACCGATTTCGGGCAGGAAAATGACTCCAAACACACTTATTGTAATTACAAAAGGGGTACATTCACATGCAAAAGTCATTTACAGTCAAAATATTAAACATTAAAAAATGACCATCTCTCACCATCTGGAGAAAGTTCGACAGGTCCGGGGTCCTCATTTTTCATCAGAAAATTTATTTTTTGGACTGTACAAAAAGGATTCAAAATGTCAATTGGATTGTGCCTCAAGATAAATAACAACGTTTCAAAGCCACACAGTGACTAAAATTGCCATTTTTACAGATTTTTACTCCTAATCAGAAGCTTCTATTTTGACGAATTTCGGGCAGGAAAATTACTCTAAACATACTTATTTTAGTTCCAGATGTGATAATTCTCATGCAATAGTCATTTACTGATGGATTGTGCCTCATGTTGAATAACCACTTTTTAAAGCCTCACAGTGACCAAAATTGACATTTTTACAGATGTTTCCTCCGACCCAGAAGCTTTCTACTTTGAACAATTTTGGGCAGGAAAATTATTCTAAACACTCTTAGTTTAGTTCCAAAAGTGATAATTCACATGCAATAGTCATTTAAAGTCAAAATATTAAACATCAAAAAATCACTATTACTGACCATCTGGAGAAAGCGCAACAGGTCCGGGTCATCGTATTTTCATACGAAAATTGTTTTTTTTGGATTGTACAAAAAATTATTCAAAATGTCATTTGGATCATGCCTAATGTTGAATATCAATTTTGTGGGCCTCTCAGTGACAAAAGTTGACATTTTTACAGACTTTTTCTCCTTCTCAGAAGATTCTATTTTGGCCAAGTTTGGGCAGGAAAATGACCTTAAACAGACTAATTAAACATGCTTGTTATAGTTCAAAAAGAAATGATTCACATCCAACAGTCATTTACCGTCAAAAGATTAAGAATTAAAAAGTATCACCAATTCTGACCTTTGGAGATGGTTTGTCAGGTCTGGGGTCATCGTTTTTTTATAAGAAAATAGATTTTTTGGACTGTACAAAAAATTATTCAGAATTGCAATTGTATTGGGCCTCATGTTGAATAACCACTTTTTGAGGCCTATCAGTGATCAAAATTGCCTTCTTATAGTCTTTTCCTCCTACTGAAAGATTGTATTTTGCCTGATTTCAACCATACAAATGACTCTAAACACACATATTTGAGTTCCAAAAGTGATGATTCACATCCTACCAGTCCTTAACGTCTAAAGATTAAACATTCAAAAAAGAACCATTAGTGATTATTTGGAGAAGGTCACGTCCAGCTCATTGCTTTTGATCATAAAAATAATGTTTGGGATTGTACAAAAAATGATTTAAAATGTTAATTGTATCAAGCCTCTTTTTGAATACCCACTTTTTAAGGACTCCCAGTGATCAAATTTGTCAATTTTATACAATTTTCCTCCTTCTCAGAAGCTCGTATTTTGCCCGATTTCAAGCATGAGAATGACTCAAAATACAATTATGTTAGTTCTAAAAGTGATGATTCACATCCGACTTTCAATTCCAGTCCAAAAATTAAAGTTCGATAGGTCGGGGTTCATTGGATTTCATCAGAAATTAGATTTTTTGGACTGTACAAAAAAAGATTAAAAATGTCATTTGAATTGTGCCTCATGATAAATAACCACTTTTCAAAACCTAACAGTGACCAAAATTGCCATTTTTACAGACTTTTCCTCCTACTCAGAAGCTTCTATTTTGTCAAATTTCGGGCCGGAAATATACTCTAACCACACTTATTTTCGGTCCAAAAGTGATAATTCCCATGCAATAGTCATTTATTGTCAAAAGGTTAAACATTAACAAATGACCATTTCTGACCATCTGGAGAAAGTTCGATAGGTCCGGGGTCTATTTTTTTCAAAAAGAAATTTATTTTTTGGACTGTTCAAGAAATGATTCAAAATGTCAATTGGATTGTGCCTCATGTTGAATAACCACTTTTTAAAGACTAACAGTGGCCAAAATTGCAATTTTTACAGACTTTTCCTCCTACTCGGAAGCTTCTATTTTGATGAATTCCGGGTACGAAAATGACTCTAAACACACTTATTTTAGTTCCAAAAGTGATAATTCACATGCAATAGTCATATACCGTCACAAGATTAAACATTACAAAATTACCATTTTTGACCATCTGGAAAAAGTTTGACAGGTCTGGGGTCATCGTTTTTCATCCGAAAATAGATTTTTGGGACTGTAAAAAAAATGAATCCAAATGTCAATTGCATTGTGCCTCATGTTGAATAACCACTTTTTAAAGCCTCACAGTGACCAAAATTGCCATTTTTACAGACTTTTCCTCCTACTCAGAAGCTTCTATTTTGACCAATTTCGGGCAGGAAAATTACTCTAAGCACACTTATTTTAGTTCCAAAAGTGATAATTCACATGTAATAGTTGTTTACAGTCAAAAGATTAAACATTAAAAAATGACCTTTTCTGACCATCTGGAGAAAGATCGACAGGTCCGGGGTCACTGTTTTTCATAAGAAAATGTATTTTTTGGACTGTAAGAAAAATGATTCAAAACGTCAATTGGATTGTGCCTCATTTTGAATAACCACTTTCTGAAGCCTCACAGTGACCAAAATTGCCATTTTTACATACTTTTCCTCCTACTCAAAAGCTTCTATTTTGACCAATTTCAGACAGGAAAATGACTCCTAACACACTTATTTTAATTCCAAAAGGGAAAAATTCACATACAATAGTCATTTACAGTCAAAAGATTAAACATTAAAAAATGACCATATCTGACCATCTGGAGAAAGTTCGACAGGTTCGGGTCATCGTTTTTCATCAGAAAATTGATTTTTTGGACTGTACAAAAAATGATTCGAAATGTCACTTGGATAGTGACTCATGTTGAATAACCACTTTTTAAAGCCTCACAGTGACCAAAACTGCGAGTTTTACAGACTTTTCCTCCTACTTAGAAGCTTCTATTTTGACTGCTTTCGGGGAGGAAAATAACTGTAAACACACTTATTTTAGTTCCAAAAGTGATAATTCACATGCAATAGTCATTTAACGTCAGAAGATTACACATTAAAAAATGACCATATCTGACCATCTGGAGAAAGTTCGACAGGTCCGAGGTCCTTGTTTTTGATGAGAAAATAGATTTTTTGGACTGTACAAAAAATTATTCGAAATGTCACTTGGATAGTGACTCATGTTGAATAACCACTTTTTAAAGCCTCACAGTGACCAAAACTGCCAGTTTTACAGACTTTTCCTCCTACTTAGAAGCTTCTATTTTGACTGATTTCGGGGAGCAAAATAACTGTAAACACACTTATTTTAGTTCCAAAAGTGATAATTCACATGCAATAGTCATTTAACGTCAAAAGATTACACATTAAAAAATGACCATATCTGACCATCTGGAGAAAGTTTGACAGGTCCGAGGTCCTTGCTTTTGTTGAGAAAATAGATTTTTTGGACTGTAAGAAAAATGATTCAAAAAGTCAATTGGATTGTGCCCCATTTTCAATAACCACTTTCTAAAGCCAAAATTGCCATTTTTACATACTTTTCCTCCAGCTCAAAAGATTCTATTTGACCGATTTCGGGCAGGAAAATGACTCCAAACACACTTATTGTAATTACAAAAGGGGTACATTCACATGCAAAAGTCATTTACAGTCAAAATATTAAACATTAAAAAATGACCATCTCTCACCATCTGGAGAAAGTTCGACAGGTCCGGGGTCCTCATTTTTCATCAGAAAATTTATTTTTTGGACTGTACAAAAAGGATTCAAAATGTCAATTGGATTGTGCCTCAAGATAAATAACAATGTTTCAAAGCCACACAGTGACTAAAATTGCCATTTTTACAGATTTTTACTCCTAATCAGAAGCTTCTATTTTGACGAATTTCGGGCAGGAAAATTACTCTAAACATACTTATTTTAGTTCCAGATGTGATAATTCTCATGCAATAGTCATTTACTGATGGATTGTGCCTCATGTTGAATAACCACTTTTTAAAGCCTCACAGTGACCAAAATTGACATTTTTACAGATGTTTCCTCCGACCCAGAAGCTTTCTACTTTGAACAATTTTGGGCAGGAAAATTATTCTAAACACTCTTAGTTTAGTTCCAAAAGTGATAATTCACATGCAATAGTCATTTAAAGTCAAAATATTAAACATAAAAAAATCACTATTACTGACCATCTGGAGAAAGCGCAACAGGTCCGGGTCATCGTATTTTCATACGAAAATTGTTTTTTTTGGATTGTACAAAAAATTATTCAAAATGTCATTTGGATCATGCCTAATGTTGAATATCAATTTTGTGGGCCTCTCAGTGACAAAAGTTGACATTTTTACAGACTTTTTCTCCTTCTCAGAAGATTCTATTTTGGCCAAGTTTGGGCAGGAAAATGACCTTAAACAGACTAATTAAACATGCTTGTTATAGTTCAAAAAGAAATGATTCACATCCAACAGTCATTTACCGTCAAAAGATTAAGAATTAAAAAGTATCACCAATTCTGACCTTTGGAGATGGTTTGTCAGGTCTGGGGTCATCGTTTTTTTATAAGAAAATAGATTTTTTGGACTGTACAAAAAATTATTCAGAATTGCAATTGTATTGGGCCTCATGTTGAATAACCACTTTTTGAGGCCTATCAGTGATCAAAATTGCCTTCTTATAGTCTTTTCCTCCTACTGAAAGATTGTATTTTGCCTGATTTCAACCATACAAATGACTCTAAACACACATATTTGAGTTCCAAAAGTGATGATTCACATCCTACCAGTCCTTAACGTCTAAAGATTAAACATTCAAAAAAGAACCATTAGTGATTATTTGGAGAAGGTCACGTCCAGCTCATTGCTTTTGATCATAAAAATAATGTTTGGGATTGTACAAAAAATGATTAAAAATGTTAATTGTATCAAGCCTCTTTTTGAATACCCACTTTTTAAGGACTCCCAGTGATCAAATTTGTCAATTTTATACAATTTTCCTCCTTCTCAGAAGCTCGTATTTTGCCCGATTTCAAGCATGAGAATGACTCAAAATACAATTATGTTAGTTCTAAAAGTGATGATTCACATCCGACTTTCAATTCCAGTCCAAAAATTAAAGTTCGATAGGTCGGGGTTCATTGGATTTCATCAGAAATTAGATTTTTTGGACTGTACAAAAAATGATTAAAAATGTCATTTGAATTGTGCCTCATGATAAATAACCACTTTTCAAAACCTAACAGTGACCAAAATTGCCATTTTTACAGACTTTTCCTCCTACTCAGAAGCTTCTATTTTGTCAAATTTCGGGCCGGAAATATACTCTAACCACACTTATTTTCGGTCCAAAAGTGATAATTCCCATGCAATAGTCATTTATTGTCAAAAGGTTAAACATTAACAAATGACCATTTCTGACCATCTGGAGAAAGTTCGATAGGTCCGGGGTCTATTTTTTTCAAAAATAAATTTATTTTTTGGACTGTTCAAGAAATGATTCAAAATGTCAATTGGATTGTGCCTCATGTTGAATAACCACTTTTTAAAGACTAACAGTGGCCAAAATTGCAATTTTTACAGACTTTTCCTCCTACTCGGAAGCTTCTATTTTGATGAATTCCGGGTACGAAAATGACTCTAAACACACTTATTTTAGTTCCAAAAGTGATAATTCACATGCAATAGTCATATACCGTCACAAGATTAAACATTACAAAATTACCATTTCTGACCATCTGGAAAAAGTTTGACAGGTCTGGGGTCATCGTTTTTCATCCGAAAATAGATTTTTGGGACTGTAAAAAAAATGAATCCAAATGTCAATTGCATTGTGCCTCATGTTGAATAACCACTTTTTAAAGCCTCACAGTGACCAAAATTGCCATTTTTACAGACTTTTCCTCCTACTCAGAAGCTTCTATTTTGACCAATTTCGGGCAGGAAAATTACTCTAAGCACACTTATTTTAGTTCCAAAAGTGATAATTCACATGTAATAGTTGTTTACAGTCAAAAGATTAAACATTAAAAAATGACCTTTTCTGACCATCTGGAGAAAGATCGACAGGTCCGGGGTCACTGTTTTTCATAAGAAAATGTATTTTTTGGACTGTAAGAAAAATGATTCAAAACGTCAATTGGATTGTGCCTCATTTTGAATAACCACTTTCTGAAGCCTCACAGTGACCAAAATTGCCATTTTTACATACTTTTCCTCCTACTCAAAAGCTTCTATTTTGACCAATTTCAGACAGGAAAATGACTCCTAACACACTTATTTTAATTCCAAAAGGGAAAAATTCACATACAATAGTCATTTACAGTCAAAAGATTAAACATTAAAAAATGACCATATCTGACCATCTGGAGAAAGTTCGACAGGTTCGGGTCATCGTTTTTCATCAGAAAATTGATTTTTTGGACTGTACAAAAAATGATTCGAAATGTCACTTGGATAGTGACTCATGTTGAATAACCACTTTTTAAAGCCTCACAGTGACCAAAACTGCGAGTTTTACAGACTTTTCCTCCTACTTAGAAGCTTCTATTTTGACTGATTTCGGGGAGCAAAATAACTGTAAACACACTTATTTTAGTTCCAAAAGTGATAATTCACATGCAATAGTCATTTAACGTCAGAAGATTACACATTAAAAAATGACCATATCTGACCATCTGGAGAAAGTTCGACAGGTCCGAGGTCCTTGTTTTTGATGAGAAAATAGATTTTTTGGACTGTACAAAAAAGTATTCGAAATGTCACTTGGATAGTGACTCATGTTGAATAACCACTTTTTAAAGCCTCACAGTGACCAAAACTGCCAGTTTTACAGACTTTTCCTCCTACTTAGAAGCTTCTATTTTGACTGATTTCGGGGAGCAAAATAACTGTAAACACACTTATTTTAGTTCCAAAAGTGATAATTCACATGCAATAGTCATTTAACGTCAAAAGATTACACATTAAAAAATGACCATATCTGACCATCTGGAGAAAGTTTGACAGGTCCGAGGTCCTTGCTTTTGTTGAGAAAATAGATTTTTTGGACTGTAAGAAAAATGATTCAAAAAGTCAATTGGATTGTGCCCCATTTTCAATAACCACTTTCTAAAGCCAAAATTGCCATTTTTACATACTTTTCCTCCAGCTCAAAAGATTCTATTTGACCGATTTCGGGCAGGAAAATGACTCCAAACACACTTATTGTAATTACAAAAGGGGTACATTCACATGCAAAAGTCATTTACAGTCAAAATATTAAACATTAAAAAATGACCATCTCTCACCATCTGGAGAAAGTTCGACAGGTCCGGGGTCCTCATTTTTCATCAGAAAATTTATTTTTTGGACTGTACAAAAAGGATTCAAAATGTCAATTGGATTGTGCCTCAAGATAAATAACAACGTTTCAAAGCCACACAGTGACTAAAATTGCCATTTTTACAGATTTTTACTCCTAATCAGAAGCTTCTATTTTGACGAATTTCGGGCAGGAAAATTACTCTAAACATACTTATTTTAGTTCCAGATGTGATAATTCTCATGCAATAGTCATTTACTGATGGATTGTGCCTCATGTTGAATAACCACTTTTTAAAGCCTCACAGTGACCAAAATTGACATTTTTACAGATGTTTCCTCCGACCCAGAAGCTTTCTACTTTGAACAATTTTGGGCAGGAAAATTATTCTAAACACTCTTAGTTTAGTTCCAAAAGTGATAATTCACATGCAATAGTCATTTAAAGTCAAAATATTAAACATAAAAAAATCACTATTACTGACCATCTGGAGAAAGCGCAACAGGTCCGGGTCATCGTATTTTCATACGAAAATTGTTTTTTTTGGATTGTACAAAAAATTATTCAAAATGTCATTTGGATCATGCCTAATGTTGAATATCAATTTTGTGGGCCTCTCAGTGACAAAAGTTGACATTTTTACAGACTTTTTCTCCTTCTCAGAAGATTCTATTTTGGCCAAGTTTGGGCAGGAAAATGACCTTAAACAGACTAATTAAACATGCTTGTTATAGTTCAAAAAGAAATGATTCACATCCAACAGTCATTTACCGTCAAAAGATTAAGAATTAAAAAGTATCACCAATTCTGACCTTTGGAGATGGTTTGTCAGGTCTGGGGTCATCGTTTTTTTATAAGAAAATAGATTTTTTGGACTGTACAAAAAATTATTCAGAATTGCAATTGTATTGGGCCTCATGTTGAATAACCACTTTTTGAGGCCTATCAGTGATCAAAATTGCCTTCTTATAGTCTTTTCCTCCTACTGAAAGATTGTATTTTGCCTGATTTCAACCATACAAATGACTCTAAACACACATATTTGAGTTCCAAAAGTGATGATTCACATCCTACCAGTCCTTAACGTCTAAAGATTAAACATTCAAAAAAGAACCATTAGTGATTATTTGGAGAAGGTCACGTCCAGCTCATTGCTTTTGATCATAAATATAATGTTTGGGATTGTACAAAAAATGATTAAAAATGTTAATTGTATCAAGCCTCTTTTTGAATACCCACTTTTTAAGGACTCCCAGTGATCAAATTTGTCAATTTTATACAATTTTCCTCCTTCTCAGAAGCTCGTATTTTGCCCGATTTCAAGCATGAGAATGACTCAAAATACAATTATGTTAGTTCTAAAAGTGATGATTCACATCCGACTTTCAATTCCAGTCCAAAAATTAAAGTTCGATAGGTCGGGGTTCATTGGATTTCATCAGAAATTAGATTTTTTGGACTGTACAAAAAATGATTAAAAATGTCATTTGAATTGTGCCTCATGATAAATAACCACTTTTCAAAACCTAACAGTGACCAAAATTGCCATTTTTACAGACTTTTCCTCCTACTCAGAAGCTTCTATTTTGTCAAATTTCGGGCCGGAAATATACTCTAACCACACTTATTTTCGGTCCAAAAGTGATAATTCCCATGCAATAGTCATTTATTGTCAAAAGGTTAAACATTAACAAATGACCATTTCTGACCATCTGGAGAAAGTTCGATAGGTCCGGGGTCTATTTTTTTCAAAAATAAATTTATTTTTTGGACTGTTCAAGAAATGATTCAAAATGTCAATTGGATTGTGCCTCATGTTGAATAACCACTTTTTAAAGACTAACAGTGGCCAAAATTGCAATTTTTACAGACTTTTCCTCCTACTCGGAAGCTTCTATTTTGATGAATTCCGGGTACGAAAATGACTCTAAACACACTTATTTTAGTTCCAAAAGTGATAATTCACATGCAATAGTCATATACCGTCACAAGATTAAACATTACAAAATTACCATTTCTGACCATCTGGAAAAAGTTTGACAGGTCTGGGGTCATCGTTTTTCATCCGAAAATAGATTTTTGGGACTGTAAAAAAAATGAATCCAAATGTCAATTGCATTGTGCCTCATGTTGAATAACCACTTTTTAAAGCCTCACAGTGACCAAAATTGCCATTTTTACAGACTTTTCCTCCTACTCAGAAGCTTCTATTTTGACCAATTTCGGGCAGGAAAATTACTCTAAGCACACTTATTTTAGTTCCAAAAGTGATAATTCACATGTAATAGTTGTTTACAGTCAAAAGATTAAACATTAAAAAATGACCTTTTCTGACCATCTGGAGAAAGATCGACAGGTCCGGGGTCACTGTTTTTCATAAGAAAATGTATTTTTTGGACTGTAAGAAAAATGATTCAAAACGTCAATTGGATTGTGCCTCATTTTGAATAACCACTTTCTGAAGCCTCACAGTGACCAAAATTGCCATTTTTACATACTTTTCCTCCTACTCAAAAGCTTCTATTTTGACCAATTTCAGACAGGAAAATGACTCCTAATACACTTATTTTAATTACAAAAGGGAAAAATTCACATACAATAGTCATTTACAGTCAAAAGATTAAACATTAAAAAATGACCATTTCTGACCATCTGGAGAAAGTTCGACAGGTTCGGGTCATCGTTTTTCATCAGAAAATTGATTTTTTGGACTGTACAAAAAATGATTCGAAATGTCACTTGGATAGTGACTAATGTTGAATAACCACTTTTTAAAGCCTCACAGTGACCAAAACTGCCAGTTTTACAGACTTTTCCTCCTACTTAGAAGCTTCTATTTTGACTGATTTCGGGGAGGAAAATAACTGTAAACACACTTATTTTAGTTCCAAAAGTGATAATTCACATGCAATGGTCATTTAACATCAAAAGATTACACATTAAAAAATGACCATCTCTCACCATGTGGAGAAAGTTCGAAAGGTCCTCATTTTTCATCAGAAAATTTATTTTTTGGATTGTACAAAAAATGATTCAAAATGTCAATTGGATTGTGCCTCATGATAAATAACCACGTTTCAAAGCCACACAGTGACTAAAATTGCCATTTTTACAGATTTTTACTCCTAATCAGAAGCTTCTATTTTGACGAATTTCGGGCAGGAAAATTACTCTAAACACACTTATTTTAGTTCCAGATGTGATAATTCCCATGCAATAGTCATTTACTGATGGATTGTGCCTCATGTTGAATAACCACTTTTTAAAGCCTCACAGTGACCAAAATTGCCATTTTTACAGACTTTTCCTCATACCCAAAAGCTTCTATTTTGACCAATTTTGTGCAAGAAAGTGACTCTAAACACACTTATTTTAGTTCCAAAAGTGATACTTCACATGTAATAGTCACTTACTGTCAAAAGCTTAAACATTAAAAAAATGACCATTTCTGACCACCTGGAGAATGTTCGACAGGTCTGGGGTCATCGTTTTTCATCAGAAAATTGATTTTTTGGACAGTAAAAAAAAACTTCCTCCAAATGTCAATTGGATTGTGCCTCATGTTGAATACCCACTTTTTAAAGCCTCACAGTGACCAGAATTGCCATTTTTACAGACTTTTCCTCCTACTCAGAAGCTTCTATTTTGATGAATTTCCGGCAGGAGAATGACACTAAACACACTTATTTTAGTTCCAAAAGTGATATTTACATGCAATAGTCATTTACTGTCAAAAGATTAAACCTTAAAAAATGACCATTTCTGACCATCTGGAGAAAGTTCGACAGGTCCGGTTCATCGTTTTTCATCAGAAAATGAATTTTTTGGACTGTGCAAAAAATAATTCAAAATGTCAATTGGATTGTGCCTCATGTTGAGTAACCACTTTTTAAAGCCTCACAGTGACCAAAACAGCCATTTTTACAGACTTTTCCTCCTACTCAGAAGCTTCTATTTTCACCGATTTTGGGCAGAAAAAACACTGTAAACACACTTATTTTAGTTCCAAAAGTGATAATTCACATGCAATAGTCATTTACCATCAAAAGATTAAACATAAAAAAATGACCATTTCTGACCATCTGGAGAAAGTTCGAAAGGTCTGGGGTCATCGTTGCTCCTCAGACATTTAATTATTTTGGACTGTACAAAAAATTATTCAAAATGTCAATTGAATTGTGTCTCATCTTGAAATACCACTTTTTAAAGCCTCCCAGTGACCAAAATTGCCAGTTTTTACAGACTATTCCTCCTACTCAGAAGTTTCTATTGTGTCAAATTTCGGGCAGGAAAATTACTCCAAACACACTTATTTTAGTCCAAAAATTTATAATTTACATGAAATAGTTGTTTACAGTCAAAAGATTAAACATTAAAAAATGACCTTTTCTGACCCACTTGAGAAAGTTCGACTGGTCTGGGGTCATTGTTTGTCATAAGAAAATATACCTTTTGAACTGTACGAAAAATGATTCAAAACGTCAATTGGATTGTGCCTCATTTTGAATAACCACTTTTTAAAGCCTCACAGTGACCAAAATTGCCTGTTTACATACTTTTGCTCCTACTCAAAAGCTTCTAATGTGACCAATTTCGGGGAGGAAAATGATTCTAAGCACACTTATCTTAATTACAAAAGTGATAATTCACATGCAATAGTCATTTACCGTCAAAAGATTGAATATAAAAAAATGACCAATACTGACTATCTGGAGAAAGTTCGACGGGTCCAGGGTAATGGTTTTTCATCAGAAAATTTATGTTTTGAACTGTACAAATAATGATTTAAAATGACAATTGAATCATGCCTCATGTTGAATAACCACTTTTTAAAGCATCTCAGTGACCCAAATTGAAATTTTTAGAGACTTTTCCTCCTACTCCGAAGCTTCTATTTTGACCAATTTTGGGCAGGAAAATGACTCTAAACACACATATTTTGGTTCCAAAACTGATAATGCACATGCAATAGTCATTTACAGTCAAAAGATTCAATGGTAAAAAATGACAAATACTGACCATCTAGAGAAAGTTCGACAGGTCCAGGGTAATCATTTTTCATCAGAAAATGTATTTTTTGAACTGTACAAATAATGATTTAAAATGTCAATTGGATCATGCCTCATGTTGAATGACAACTTTTTAAAGCCTCACTGTGATCAAAATTGCCATTTTTACAGGCTCTTCCTCCTATTCACATGCTTACATTTTGACCAATTTCAGGCAGAAAATGACTCTAAACACACATATTTTAGTTCCAAAAGTGACAATTCACATGCAATAGTCATTTACAGTCAAAAGATTAAACATTAAAAAATTACAATTTCTCATCATCTGGAGAAAGTTCCACAGGTCCGGGGTTAGTGGTTTTTCATCAGCAAATAGATTTTTGGGACTGTACATAAAATGATTCAAAATGTTAATTCTATTGTGCCTCATGTTGAATAACCACTTTTTAAAGCCTCACAGTGACCAAAATTGACATTTTTACAGATCTTTCCTCCGACCCAGAAGCTTCTACTTTGAACAATTTTGGGCAGGAAAATTATTCTAAACACTCTTAGTTTAGTTCCAAAAGTGATAATTCACATGCAATAGTCATTTAAAGTCAAAATATTAAACATCAAAAAATCACTATTACTGACCATCTGGAGAAAGCGCAACAGGTCCGGGTCATCGTATTTTCATACGAAAATTGTTTTTTTTGGATTGTACAAAAAATTATTCAAAATGTCATTTGGATCATGCCTAATGTTGAATATCAATTTTGTGGGCCTCTCAGTGACAAAAGTTGACATTTTTACAGACTTTTTCTCCTTCTCAGAAGATTCTATTTTGGCCAAGTTTGGGCAGGAAAATGACCTTAAACAGACTAATTAAACATGCTTGTTATAGTTCAAAAAGAAATGATTCACATCCAACAGTCATTTACCGTCAAAAGATTAAGAATTAAAAAGTATCACCAATTCTGACCTTTGGAGATGGTTTGTCAGGTCTGGGGTCATCGTTTTTTATAAGAAAATAGATTTTTTGGACTGTACAAAAAATTATTCAGAATTGCAATTGTATTGGGCCTCATGTTGAATAACCACTTTTTGAGGCCTATCAGTGATCAAAATTGCCTTCTTATAGTCTTTTCCTCCTACTGAAAGATTGTATTTTGCCTGATTTCAACCATACAAATGACTCTAAACACACATATTTTAGTTCCAAAAGTGACAATTCACATGCAATAGTCATTTACAGTCAAAAGATTAAACATTAAAAAATTACAATTTCTCATCATCTGGAGAAAGTTCCACAGGTCCGGGGTTAGTGGTTTTTCATCAGCAAATAGATTTTTTGGACTGTACATAAAATGATTCAAAATGTTAATTCTATTGTGCCTCATGTTGAATAACCACTTTTTAAAGCCTCACAGTGACCAAAATTGACATTTTTACAGATCTTTCCTCCGACCCAGAAGCTTCTACTTTGAACAATTTTGGGCAGGAAAATTATTCTAAACACTCTTAGTTTAGTTCCAAAAGTGATAATTCACATGCAATAGTCATTTAAAGTCAAAATATTAAACATCAAAAAATCACTATTACTGACCATCTGGAGAAAGCGCAACAGGTCCGGGTCATCGTATTTTCATACGAAAATTGTTTTTTTTGGATTGTACAAAAAATTATTCAAAATGTCATTTGGATCATGCCTAATGTTGAATATCAATTTTGTGGGCCTCTCAGTGACAAAAGTTGACATTTTTACAGACTTTTTCTCCTTCTCAGAAGATTCTATTTTGGCCAAGTTTGGGCAGGAAAATGACCTTAAACAGACTAATTAAACATGCTTGTTATAGTTCAAAAAGAAATGATTCACATCCAACAGTCATTTACCGTCAAAAGATTAAGAATTAAAAAGTATCACCAATTCTGACCTTTGGAGATGGTTTGTCAGGTCTGGGGTCATCGTTTTTTATAAGAAAATAGATTTTTTGGACTGTACAAAAAATTATTCAGAATTGCAATTGTATTGGGCCTCATGTTGAATAACCACTTTTTGAGGCCTATCAGTGATCAAAATTGCCTTCTTATAGTCTTTTCCTCCTACTGAAAGATTGTATTTTGCCTGATTTCAACCATACAAATGACTCTAAACACACATATTTGAGTTCCAAAAGTGATGATTCACATCCTACCAGTCCTTAACGTCTAAAGATTAAACATTCAAAAAA
The DNA here is from genome assembly GCF_964204655.1 of Triturus cristatus. Taxonomy (NCBI): domain Eukaryota; kingdom Metazoa; phylum Chordata; class Amphibia; order Caudata; family Salamandridae; genus Triturus; species Triturus cristatus. Next base: position 956,340,436 of record NC_140593.1, on the reverse strand, counting down.
GAACCATTAGTGATTATTTGGAGAAGGTCACGTCCAGCTCATTGCTTTTGATCATAAAAATAATGTTTGGGATTGTACAAAAAATGATTAAAAATGTTAATTGTATCAAGCCTCTTTTTGAATACCCACTTTTTAAGGACTCCCAGTGATCAAATTTGTCAATTTTATACAATTTTCCTCCTTCTCAGAAGCTCGTATTTTGCCCGATTTCAAGCATGAGAATGACTCAAAATACAATTATGTTAGTTCTAAAAGTGATGATTCACATCCGACTTTCAATTCCAGTCCAAAAATTAAAGTTCGATAGGTCGGGGTTCATTGGATTTCATCAGAAATTAGATTTTTTGGACTGTACAAAAAAAGATTAAAAATGTCATTTGAATTGTGCCTCATGATAAATAACCACTTTTCAAAACCTAACAGTGACCAAAATTGCCATTTTTACAGACTTTTCCTCCTACTCAGAAGCTTCTATTTTGTCAAATTTCGGGCCGGAAATATACTCTAACCACACTTATTTTCGGTCCAAAAGTGATAATTCCCATGCAATAGTCATTTATTGTCAAAAGGTTAAACATTAACAAATGACTATTCTGACCTGGAGAAAGTTCGATAGGTCCGGGGTCTATTTTTTTCAAAAATAAATTTATTTTTTGGACTGTTCAAGAAATGATTCAAAATGTCAATTGGATTGTGCCTCATGTTGAATAACCACTTTTTAAAGACTAACAGTGGCCAAAATTGCAATTTTTACAGACTTTTCCTCCTACTCGGAAGCTTCTATTTTGATGAATTCCGGGTACGAAAATGACTCTAAACACACTTATTTTAGTTCCAAAAGTGATAATTCACATGCAATAGTCATATACCGTCACAAGATTAAACATTACAAAATTACCATTTCTGACCATCTGGAAAAAGTTTGACAGGTCTGGGGTCATCGTTTTTCATCCGGAAATAGATTTTTGGGACTGTAAAAAAAATGAATCCAAATGTCAATTGCATTGTGCCTCATGTTGAATAACCACTTTTTAAAGCTTCACAGTGACCAAAATTGCCATTTTTACAGACTTTTCCTCCTACTCAGAAGCTTCTATTTTGACCAATTTCGGGCAGGAAAATTACTCTAAGCACACTTATTTTAGTTCCAAAAGTGATAATTCACATGTAATAGTTGTTTACATTCTAAAGATTAAACATTAAAAAATGACCTTTTCTGACCATCTGGAGAAAGATCGACAGGTCACTGTTTTTCATAAGAAAATGTATTTTTTGGACTGTAAGAAAAATGATTCAAAACGTCAATTGGATTGTGCCTCATTTTGAATAACCACTTTCTGAAGCCTCACAGTGACCAAAATTGCCATTTTTACATACTTTTCCTCCTACTCAAAAGCTTCTATTTTATTTTTGACCAATTTCAGACAGGAAAATGACTCCTAACACACTTATTTTAATTCCAAAAGGGAACAATTCACATACAATAGTCATGTACAGTCAAAAGATTAAACATTAAAAAATGACCATATCTGACCATCTGGAGAAAGTTCGACAGGTTCGGGTCATCGTTTTTCATCAGAAAATTGATTTTTTGGACTGTACAAAAAATGATTCGAGATGTCACTTGGATAGTGACTCATGTTCAATAACCACTTTTTAAAGCCTCACAGTGACCACAACTGCGAGTTTTACAGACTTTTCCTCCTACTTAGAAGCTTCTATTTTGACTGCTTTCGGGGAGGAAAATAACTGTAAACACACTTATTTTAGTTCCAAAAGTGATAATTCACATGCAATAGTCATTTAACGTCAGAAGATTACACATTAAAAAATGACCATATCTGACCATCTGGAAAAAGTTTGACAGGTCCGAGGTCCTTGTTTTTGATGAGAAAATAGATTTTTTGGACTGTACAAAAAATTATTCGAAATGTCACTTGGATAGTGACTCATGTTGAATAACCACTTTTTAAAGCCTCACAGTGACCAAAACTGCCAGTTTTACAGACTTTTCCTCCTACTTAGAAGCTTCTATTTTGACTGATTTCGGGGAGCAAAATAACTGTAAACACACTTATTTTAGTTCCAAAAGTGATAATTCACATGCAATAGTCATTTAACGTCAAAAGATTACACATTAAAAAATGACCATATCTGACCATCTGGAGAAAGTTTGACAGGTCCGAGGTCCTTGCTTTTGTTGAGAAAATAGATTTTTTGGACTGTAAGAAAAATGATTCAAAAAGTCAATTGGATTGTGCCCCATTTTCAATAACCACTTTCTAAAGCCAAAATTGTCATTTTTACATACTTTTCCTCCAGCTCAAAAGATTCTATTTGACCGATTTCGGGCAGAAAAATGACTCCAAACACACTTATTGTAATTACAAAAGGGGTACATTCACATGCAATAGTCATTTACAGTCAAAATATTAAACATTAAAAAATGACCATCTCTCACCATCTGGAGAAAGTTCGACAGGTCCGGGGTCCTCATTTTTCATCAGAAAATTTATTTTTTGGACTGTACAAAAAGGATTCAAAATGTCAATTGGATTGTGCCTCAAGATAAATAACAACGTTTCAAAGCCACACAGTGACTAAAATTGCCATTTTTACAGATTTTTACTCCTAATCAGAAGCTTCTATTTTGACGAATTTCGGGCAGGAAAATTACTCTAAACATACTTATTTTAGTTCCAGATGTGATAATTCTCATGCAATAGTCATTTACTGATGGATTGTGCCTCATGTTGAATAACCACTTTTTAAAGCCTCACAGTGACCAAAATTGACATTTTTACAGATGTTTCCTCCGACCCAGAAGCTTCTACTTTGAACAATTTTGGGCAGGAAAATTATTCTAAACACTCTTAGTTTAGTTCCAAAAGTGATAATTCACATGCAATAGTCATTTAAAGTCAAAATATTAAACATCAAAAAATCACTATTACTGACCATCTGGAGAAAGCGCAACAGGTCCGGGTCATCGTATTTTCATACGAAAATTGTTTTTTTTGGATTGTACAAAAAATTATTCAAAATGTCATTTGGATCATGCCTAATGTTGAATATCAATTTTGTGGGCCTCTCAGTGACAAAAGTTGACATTTTTACAGACTTTTTCTCCTTCTCAGAAGATTCTATTTTGACCAAGTTTGGGCAGGAAAATGACCTTAAACAGACTAATTAAACATGCTTGTTATAGTTCAAAAAGAAATGATTCACATCCAACAGTCATTTACCGTCAAAAGATAATGAATTAAAAAGTATCACCAATTCTGACCTTTGGAGATGGTTTGTCAGGTCTGGGGTCATCGTTTTTTTTATAAGAAAATAGATTTTTTGGACTGTACAAAAAATTATTCAGAATTGCAATTGTATTGGGCCTCATGTTGAATAACCACTTTTTGAGGCCTATCAGTGATCAAAATTGCCTTCTTATAGTCTTTTCCTCCTACTGAAAGATTGTATTTTGCCTGATTTCAACCATACAAATGACTCTAAACACACATATTTGAGTTCCAAAAGTGATGATTCACATCCTACCAGTCCTTAACGTCTAAAGATTAAACATTCAAAAAAGAACCATTAGTGATTATTTGGAGAAGGTCACGTCCAGCTCATTGCTTTTGATCATAAAAATAATGTTTGGGATTGTACAAAAAATGATTAAAAATGTTAATTGTATCAAGCCTCTTTTTGAATACCCACTTTTTAAGGACTCCCAGTGATCAAATTTGTCAATTTTATACAATTTTCCTCCTTCTCAGAAGCTCGTATTTTGCCCGATTTCAAGCATGAGAATGACTCAAAATACAATTATGTTAGTTCTAAAAGTGATGATTCACATCCGACTTTCAATTCCAGTCCAAAAATTAAAGTTCGATAGGTCGGGGTTCATTGGATTTCATCAGAAATTAGATTTTTTGGACTGTACAAAAAATGATTAAAAATGTCATTTGAATTGTGCCTCATGATAAATAACCACTTTTCAAAACCTAACAGTGACCAAAATTGCCATTTTTACAGACTTTTCCTCCTACTCAGAAGCTTCTATTTTGTCAAATTTCGGGCCGGAAATATACTCTAACCACACTTATTTTCGGTCCAAAAGTGATAATTCCCATGCAATAGTCATTTATTGTCAAAAGGTTAAACATTAACAAATGACCATTTCTGACCATCTGGAGAAAGTTCGATAGGTCCGGGGTCTATTTTTTTCAAAAATAAATTTATTTTTTGGACTGTTCAAGAAATGATTCAAAATGTCAATTGGATTGTGCCTCATGTTGAATAACCACTTTTTAAAGACTAACAGTGGCCAAAATTGCAATTTTTACAGACTTTTCCTCCTACTCGGAAGCTTCTATTTTGATGAATTCTGGGTACGAAAATGACTCTAAACACACTTATTTTAGTTCCAAAAGTGATAATTCACATGCAATAGTCATATACCGTCACAAGATTAAACATTACAAAATTACCATTTCTGACCATCTGGAAAAAGTTTGACAGGTCTGGGGTCATCGTTTTTCATCCGAAAATAGATTTTTGGGACTGTAAAAAAAATGAATCCAAATGTCAATTGCATTGTGCCTCATGTTGAATAACCACTTTTTAAAGCCTCACAGTGACCAAAATTGCCATTTTTACAGACTTTTCCTCCTACTCAGAAGCTTCTATTTTGACCAATTTCGGGCAGGAAAATTACTCTAAGCACACTTATTTTAGTTCCAAAAGTGATAATTCACATGTAATAGTTGTTTACAGTCAAAAGATTAAACATTAAAAAATGACCTTTTCTGACCATCTGGAGAAAGATCGACAGGTCCGGGGTCACTGTTTTTCATAAGAAAATGTATTTTTTGGACTGTAAGAAAAATGATTCAAAACGTCAATTGGATTGTGCCTCATTTTGAATAACCACTTTCTGAAGCCTCACAGTGACCAAAATTGCCATTTTTACATACTTTTCCTCCTACTCAAAAGCTTCTATTTTGACCAATTTCAGACAGGAAAATGACTCCTAACACACTTATTTTAATTCCAAAAGGGAAAAATTCACATACAATAGTCATTTACAGTCAAAAGATTAAACATTAAAAAATGACCATATCTGACCATCTGGAGAAAGTTCGACAGGTTCGGGTCATCGTTTTTCATCAGAAAATTGATTTTTTGGACTGTACAAAAAATGATTCGAAATGTCACTTGGATAGTGACTCATGTTGAATAACCACTTTTTAAAGCCTCACAGTGACCAAAACTGCGAGTTTTACAGACTTTTCCTCCTACTTAGAAGCTTCTATTTTGACTGCTTTCGGGGAGGAAAATAACTGTAAACACACTTATTTTAGTTCCAAAAGTGATAATTCACATGCAATAGTCATTTAACGTCAGAAGATTACACATTAAAAAATGACCATATCTGACCATCTGGAGAAAGTTCGACAGGTCCGAGGTCCTTGTTTTTGATGAGAAAATAGATTTTTTGGACTGTACAAAAAATTATTCGAAATGTCACTTGGATAGTGACTCATGTTGAATAACCACTTTTTAAAGCCTCACAGTGACCAAAACTGCCAGTTTTACAGACTTTTCCTCCTACTTAGAAGCTTCTATTTTGACTGATTTCGGGGAGCAAAATAACTGTAAACACACTTATTTTAGTTCCAAAAGTGATAATTCACATGCAATAGTCATTTAACGTCAAAAGATTACACATTAAAAAATGACCATATCTGACCATCTGGAGAAAGTTTGACAGGTCCGAGGTCCTTGCTTTTGTTGAGAAAATAGATTTTTTGGACTGTAAGAAAAATGATTCAAAAAGTCAATTGGATTGTGCCCCATTTTCAATAACCACTTTCTAAAGCCAAAATTGCCATTTTTACATACTTTTCCTCCAGCTCAAAAGATTCTATTTGACCGATTTCGGGCAGGAAAATGACTCCAAACACACTTATTGTAATTACAAAAGGGGTACATTCACATGCAAAAGTCATTTACAGTCAAAATATTAAACATTAAAAAATGACCATCTCTCACCATCTGGAGAAAGTTCGACAGGTCCGGGGTCCTCATTTTTCATCAGAAAATTTATTTTTTGGACTGTACAAAAAGGATTCAAAATGTCAATTGGATTGTGCCTCAAGATAAATAACAACGTTTCAAAGCCACACAGTGACTAAAATTGCCATTTTTACAGATTTTTACTCCTAATCAGAAGCTTCTATTTTGACGAATTTCGGGCAGGAAAATTACTCTAAACATACTTATTTTAGTTCCAGATGTGATAATTCTCATGCAATAGTCATTTACTGATGGATTGTGCCTCATGTTGAATAACCACTTTTTAAAGCCTCACAGTGACCAAAATTGACATTTTTACAGATGTTTCCTCCGACCCAGAAGCTTTCTACTTTGAACAATTTTGGGCAGGAAAATTATTCTAAACACTCTTAGTTTAGTTCCAAAAGTGATAATTCACATGCAATAGTCATTTAAAGTCAAAATATTAAACATAAAAAAATCACTATTACTGACCATCTGGAGAAAGCGCAACAGGTCCGGGTCATCGTATTTTCATACGAAAATTGTTTTTTTTGGATTGTACAAAAAATTATTCAAAATGTCATTTGGATCATGCCTAATGTTGAATATCAATTTTGTGGGCCTCTCAGTGACAAAAGTTGACATTTTTACAGACTTTTTCTCCTTCTCAGAAGATTCTATTTTGGCCAAGTTTGGGCAGGAAAATGACCTTAAACAGACTAATTAAACATGCTTGTTATAGTTCAAAAAGAAATGATTCACATCCAACAGTCATTTACCGTCAAAAGATTAAGAATTAAAAAGTATCACCAATTCTGACCTTTGGAGATGGTTTGTCAGGTCTGGGGTCATCGTTTTTTATAAGAAAATAGATTTTTTGGACTGTACAAAAAATTATTCAGAATTGCAATTGTATTGGGCCTCATGTTGAATAACCACTTTTTGAGGCCTATCAGTGATCAAAATTGCCTTCTTATAGTCTTTTCCTCCTACTGAAAGATTGTATTTTGCCTGATTTCAACCATACAAATGACTCTAAACACACATATTTGAGTTCCAAAAGTGATGATTCACATCCTACCAGTCCTTAACGTCTAAAGATTAAACATTCAAAAAAGAACCATTAGTGATTATTTGGAGAAGGTCACGTCCAGCTCATTGCTTTTGATCATAAAAATAATGTTTGGGATTGTACAAAAAATGATTAAAAATGTTAATTGTATCAAGCCTCTTTTTGAATACCCACTTTTTAAGGACTCCCAGTGATCAAATTTGTCAATTTTATACAATTTTCCTCCTTCTCAGAAGCTCGTATTTTGCCCGATTTCAAGCATGAGAATGACTCAAAATACAATTATGTTAGTTCTAAAAGTGATGATTCACATCCGACTTTCAATTCCAGTCCAAAAATTAAAGTTCGATAGGTCGGGGTTCATTGGATTTCATCAGAAATTAGATTTTTTGGACTGTACAAAAAATGATTAAAAATGTCATTTGAATTGTGCCTCATGATAAATAACCACTTTTCAAAACCTAACAGTGACCAAAATTGCCATTTTTACAGACTTTTCCTCCTACTCAGAAGCTTCTATTTTGTCAAATTTCGGGCCGGAAATATACTCTAACCACACTTATTTTCGGTCCAAAAGTGATAATTCCCATGCAATAGTCATTTATTGTCAAAAGGTTAAACATTAACAAATGACCATTTCTGACCATCTGGAGAAAGTTCGATAGGTCCGGGGTCTATTTTTTTCAAAAATAAATTTATTTTTTGGACTGTTCAAGAAATGATTCAAAATGTCAATTGGATTGTGCCTCATGTTGAATAACCACTTTTTAAAGACTAACAGTGGCCAAAATTGCAATTTTTACAGACTTTTCCTCCTACTCGGAAGCTTCTATTTTGATGAATTCCGGGTACGAAAATGACTCTAAACACACTTATTTTAGTTCCAAAAGTGATAATTCACATGCAATAGTCATATACCGTCACAAGATTAAACATTACAAAATTACCATTTCTGACCATCTGGAAAAAGTTTGACAGGTCTGGGGTCATCGTTTTTCATCCGAAAATAGATTTTTGGGACTGTAAAAAAAATGAATCCAAATGTCAATTGCATTGTGCCTCATGTTGAATAACCACTTTTTAAAGCCTCACAGTGACCAAAATTGCCATTTTTACAGACTTTTCCTCCTACTCAGAAGCTTCTATTTTGACCAATTTCGGGCAGGAAAATTACTCTAAGCACACTTATTTTAGTTCCAAAAGTGATAATTCACATGTAATAGTTGTTTACAGTCAAAAGATTAAACATTAAAAAATGACCTTTTCTGACCATCTGGAGAAAGATCGACAGGTCCGGGGTCACTGTTTTTCATAAGAAAATGTATTTTTTGGACTGTAAGAAAAATGATTCAAAACGTCAATTGGATTGTGCCTCATTTTGAATAACCACTTTCTGAAGCCTCACAGTGACCAAAATTGCCATTTTTACATACTTTTCCTCCTACTCAAAAGCTTCTATTTTGACCAATTTCAGACAGGAAAATGACTCCTAATACACTTATTTTAATTACAAAAGGGAAAAATTCACATACAATAGTCATTTACAGTCAAAAGATTAAACATTAAAAAATGACCATTTCTGACCATCTGGAGAAAGTTCGACAGGTTCGGGTCATCGTTTTTCATCAGAAAATGGATTTTTTGGACTGTACAAAAAATGATTCGAAATGCTTCTATTTTGTCAAATTTCGGGCCGGAAATATACTCTAACCACACTTATTTTCGGTCCAAAAGTGATAATTCCCATGCAATAGTCATTTATTGTCAAAAGGTTAAACATTAACAAATGACCATTTCTGACCATCTGGAGAAAGTTCGATAGGTCCGGGGTCTATTTTTTTCAAAAATAAATTTATTTTTTGGACTGTTCAAGAAATGATTCAAAATGTCAATTGGATAGTGACTAATGTTGAATAACCACTTTTTAAAGCCTCACAGTGACCAAAACTGCCAGTTTTACAGACTTTTCCTCCTACTTAGAAGCTTCTATTTTGACTGATTTCGGGGAGGAAAATAACTGTAAACACACTTATTTTAGTTCCAAAAGTGATAATTCACATGCAATGGTCATTTAACATCAAAAGATTACACATTAAAAAATGACCATCTCTCACCATGTGGAGAAAGTTCGAAAGGTCCTCATTTTTCATCAGAAAATTTATTTTTTGGACTGTACAAAAAATGATTCAAAATGTCAATTGGATTGTGCCTCATGATAAATAACCACGTTTCAAAGCCACACAGTGACTAAAATTGCCATTTTTACAGATTTTTACTCCTAATCAGAAGCTTCTATTTTGACGAATTTCGGGCAGGAAAATTACTCTAAACACACTTATTTTAGTTCCAGATGTGATAATTCCCATGCAATAGTCATTTACTGATGGATTGTGCCTCATGTTGAATAACCACTTTTTAAAGCCTCACAGTGACCAAAATTGCCATTTTTACAGACTTTTCCTCATACCCAAAAGCTTCTATTTTGACCAATTTTGTGCAAGAAAGTGACTCTAAACACACTTATTTTAGTTCCAAAAGTGATACTTCACATGTAATAGTCACTTACTGTCAAAAGCTTAAACATTAAAAAAATGACCATTTCTGACCACCTGGAGAATGTTCGACAGGTCTGGGGTCATCGTTTTTCATCAGAAAATTGATTTTTTGGACAGTAAAAAAAAACTTCCTCCAAATGTCAATTGGATTGTGCCTCATGTTGAATACCCACTTTTTAAAGCCTCACAGTGACCAGAATTGCCATTTTTACAGACTTTTCCTCCTACTCAGAAGCTTCTATTTTGATGAATTTCCGGCAGGAGAATGACACTAAACACACTTATTTTAGTTCCAAAAGTGATATTTACATGCAATAGTCATTTACTGTCAAAAGATTAAACCTTAAAAAATGACCATTTCTGACCATCTGGAGAAAGTTCGACAGGTCCGGTTCATCGTTTTTCATCAGAAAATGAATTTTTTGGACTGTGCAAAAAATAATTCAAAATGTCAATTGGATTGTGCCTCATGTTGAGTAACCACTTTTTAAAGCCTCACAGTGACCAAAACAGCCATTTTTACAGACTTTTCCTCCTACTCAGAAGCTTCTATTTTCACCGATTTTGGGCAGAAAAAACACTGTAAACACACTTATTTTAGTTCCAAAAGTGATAATTCACATGCAATAGTCATTTACCATCAAAAGATTAAACATAAAAAAATGACCATTTCTGACCATCTGGAGAAAGTTCGAAAGGTCTGGGGTCATCGTTGCTCCTCAGACATTTAATTATTTTGGACTGTACAAAAAATTATTCAAAATGTCAATTGAATTGTGTCTCATCTTGAAATACCACTTTTTAAAGCCTCCCAGTGACCAAAATTGCCAGTTTTTACAGACTATTCCTCCTACTCAGAAGTTTCTATTGTGTCAAATTTCGGGCAGGAAAATTACTCCAAACACACTTATTTTAGTCCAAAAATTTATAATTTACATGAAATAGTTGTTTACAGTCAAAAGATTAAACATTAAAAAATGACCTTTTCTGACCCACTTGAGAAAGTTCGACTGGTCTGGGGTCATTGTTTGTCATAAGAAAATATACCTTTTGAACTGTACGAAAAATGATTCAAAACGTCAATTGGATTGTGCCTCATTTTGAATAACCACTTTTTAAAGCCTCACAGTGACCAAAATTGCCTGTTTACATACTTTTGCTCCTACTCAAAAGCTTCTAATGTGACCAATTTCGGGGAGGAAAATGATTCTAAGCACACTTATCTTAATTACAAAAGTGATAATTCACATGCAATAGTCATTTACCGTCAAAAGATTGAATATAAAAAAATGACCAATACTGACTATCTGGAGAAAGTTCGACGGGTCCAGGGTAATGGTTTTTCATCAAAAAATTTATGTTTTGAACTGTACAAATAATGATTTAAAATGACAATTGAATCATGCCTCATGTTGAATAACCACTTTTTAAAGCATCTCAGTGACCCAAATTGAAATTTTTAGAGACTTTTCCTCCTACTCCGAAGCTTCTATTTTGACCAATTTTTCGGCAGGAAAATGACTCTAAACACACATATTTTGGTTCCAAAACTGATAATGCACATGCAATAGTCATTTACAGTCAAAAGATTCAATGGTAAAAAATGACAAATACTGACCATCTAGAGAAAGTTCGACAGGTCCAGGGTAATCATTTTTCATCAGAAAATGTATTTTTTGAACTGTACAAATAATGATTTAAAATGTCAATTGGATCATGCCTCATGTTGAATGACAACTTTTTAAAGCCTCACTGTGATCAAAATTGCCATTTTTACAGGCTCTTCCTCCTATTCACATGCTTACATTTTGACCAATTTCAGGCAGAAAATGACTCTAAACACACATATTTTAGTTCCAAAAGTGACAATTCACATGCAATAGTCATTTACAGTCAAAAGATTAAACATTAAAAAATTACAATTTCTCATCATCTGGAGAAAGTTCCACAGGTCCGGGGTTAGTGGTTTTTCATCAGCAAATAGATTTTTTGGACTGTACATAAAATGATTCAAAATGTTAATTCTATTGTGCCTCATGTTGAATAACCACTTTTTAAAGCCTCACAGTGACCAAAATTGACATTTTTACAGATCTTTCCTCCGACCCAGAAGCTTCTACTTTGAACAATTTTGGGCAGGAAAATTATTCTAAACACTCTTAGTTTAGTTCCAAAAGTGATAATTCACATGCAATAGTCATTTAAAGTCAAAATATTAAACATCAAAAAATCACTATTACTGACCATCTGGAGAAAGCGCAACAGGTCCGGGTCATCGTATTTTCATACGAAAATTGTTTTTTTTGGATTGTACAAAAAATTATTCAAAATGTCATTTGGATCATGCCTAATGTTGAATATCAATTTTGTGGGCCTCTCAGTGACAAAAGTTGACATTTTTACAGACTTTTTCTCCTTCTCAGAAGATTCTATTTTGGCCAAGTTTGGGCAGGAAAATGACCTTAAACAGACTAATTAAACATGCTTGTTATAGTTCAAAAAGAAATGATTCACATCCAACAGTCATTTACCGTCAAAAGATTAAGAATTAAAAAGTATCACCAATTCTGACCTTTGGAGATGGTTTGTCAGGTCTGGGGTCATCGTTTTTTATAAGAAAATAGATTTTTTGGACTGTACAAAAAATTATTCAGAATTGCAATTGTATTGGGCCTCATGTTGAATAACCACTTTTTGAGGCCTATCAGTGATCAAAATTGCCTTCTTATAGTCTTTTCCTCCTACTGAAAGATTGTATTTTGCCTGATTTCAACCATACAAATGACTCTAAACACACATATTTGAGTTCCAAAAGTGATGATTCACATCCTACCAGTCCTTAACGTCTAAAGATTAAACATTCAAAAAAGAACCATTAGTGATTATTTGGAGAAGGTCACGTCCAGCTCATTGCTTTTGATCATAAAAATAATGTTTGGGATTGTACAAAAAATGATTAAAAATGTTAATTGTATCAAGCCTCTTTTTGAATACCCACTTTTTAAGGACTCCCAGTGATCAAATTTGTCAATTTTATACAATTTTCCTCCTTCTCAGAAGCTCGTATTTTGCCCGATTTCAAGCATGAGAATGACTCAAAATACAATTATGTTAGTTCTAAAAGTGATGATTCACATCCGACTTTCAATTCCAGTCCAAAAATTAAAGTTCGATAGGTCGGGGTTCATTGGATTTCATCAGAAATTAGATTTTTTGGACTGTACAAAAAAAGATTAAAAATGTCATTTGAATTGTGCCTCATGATAAATAACCACTTTTCAAAACCTAACAGTGACCAAAATTGCCATTTTTACAGACTTTTCCTCCTACTCAGAAGCTTCTATTTTGTCAAATTTCGGGCCGGAAATATACTCTAACCACACTTATTTTCGGTCCAAAAGTGATAATTCCCATGCAATAGTCATTTATTGTCAAAAGGTTAAACATTAACAAATGACCATTTCTGACCATCTGGAGAAAGTTCGATAGGTCCGGGGTCTATTTTTTTCAAAAATAAATTTATTTTTTGGACTGTTCAAGAAATGATTCAAAATGTCAATTGGATTGTGCCTCATGTTGAATAACCACTTTTTAAAGACTAACAGTGGCCAAAATTGCAATTTTTACAGACTTTTCCTCCTACTCGGAAGCTTCTATTTTGATGAATTCCGGGTACGAAAATGACTCTAAACACACTTATTTTAGTTCCAAAAGTGATAATTCACATGCAATAGTCATATACCGTCACAAGATTAAACATTACAAAATTACCATTTCTGACCATCTGGAAAAAGTTTGACAGGTCTGGGGTCATCGTTTTTCATCCGGAAATAGATTTTTTCGGACTGTAAAAAAAATGAATCCAAATGTCAATTGCATTGTGCCTCATGTTGAATAACCACTTTTTAAAGCTTCACAGTGACCAAAATTGCCATTTTTACAGACTTTTCCTCCTACTCAGAAGCTTCTATTTTGACCAATTTCGGGCAGGAAAATTACTCTAAGCACACTTATTTTAGTTCCAAAAGTGATAATTCACATGTAATAGTTGTTTACATTCTAAAGATTAAACATTAAAAAATGACCTTTTCTGACCATCTGGAGAAAGATCGACAGGTCACTGTTTTTCATAAGAAAATGTATTTTTTGGACTGTAAGAAAAATGATTCAAAACGTCAATTGGATTGTGCCTCATTTTGAATAACCACTTTCTGAAGCCTCACAGTGACCAAAATTGCCATTTTTACATACTTTTCCTCCTACTCAAAAGCTTCTATTTTATTTTTGACCAATTTCAGACAGGAAAATGACTCCTAACACACTTATTTTAATTCCAAAAGGGAACAATTCACATACAATAGTCATTTACAGTCAAAAGATTAAACATTAAAAAATGACCATATCTGACCATCTGGAGAAAGTTCGACAGGTTCGGGTCATCGTTTTTCATCAGAAAATTGATTTTTTGGACTGTACAAAAAATGATTCGAGATGTCACTTGGATAGTGACTCATGTTCAATAACCACTTTTTAAAGCCTCACAGTGACCACAACTGCGAGTTTTACAGACTTTTCCTCCTACTTAGAAGCTTCTATTTTGACTGCTTTCGGGGAGGAAAATAACTGTAAACACACTTATTTTATTTCCAAAAGTGATAATTCACATGCAATAGTCATTTAACGTCAGAAGATTACACATTAAAAAATGACCATATCTGACCATCTGGAAAAAGTTTGACAGGTCCGAGGTCCTTGTTTTTGATGAGAAAATAGATTTTTTGGACTGTACAAAAAATTATTCGAAATGTCACTTGGATAGTGACTCATGTTGAATAACCACTTTTTAAAGCCTCACAGTGACCAAAACTGCCAGTTTTACAGACTTTTCCTCCTACTTAGAAGCTTCTATTTTGACTGATTTCGGGGAGCAAAATAACTGTAAACACACTTATTTTAGTTCCAAAAGTGATAATTCACATGCAATAGTCATTTAACGTCAAAAGATTACACATTAAAAAATGACCATATCTGACCATCTGGAGAAAGTTTGACAGGTCCGAGGTCCTTGCTTTTGTTGAGAAAATAGATTTTTTGGACTGTAAGAAAAATGATTCAAAAAGTCAATTGGATTGTGCCCCATTTTCAATAACCACTTTCTAAAGCCAAAATTGCCATTTTTACATACTTTTCCTCCAGCTCAAAAGATTCTATTTGACCGATTTCGGGCAGGAAAATGACTCCAAACACACTTATTGTAATTACAAAAGGGGTACATTCACATGCAATAGTCATTTACAGTCAAAATATTAAACATTAAAAAATGACCATCTCTCACCATCTGGAGAAAGTTCGACAGGTCCGGGGTCCTCAATTTTTCATCAGAAAATTTATTTTTTGGACTGTACAAAAAGGATTCAAAATGTCAATTGGATTGTGCCTCAAGATAAATAACAACGTTTCAAAGCCACACAGTGACTAAAATTGCCATTTTTACAGATTTTTACTCCTAATCAGAAGCTTCTATTTTGACGAATTTCGGGCAGGAAAATTACTCTAAACATACTTATTTTAGTTCCAGATGTGATAATTCTCATGCAATAGTCATTTACTGATGGATTGTGCCTCATGTTGAATAACCACTTTTTAAAGCCTCACAGTGACCAAAATTGACATTTTTACAGATGTTTCCTCCGACCCAGAAGCTTCTACTTTGAACAATTTTGGGCAGGAAAATTATTCTAAACACTCTTAGTTTAGTTCCAAAAGTGATAATTCACATGCAATAGTCATTTAAAGTCAAAATATTAAACATCAAAAAATCACTATTACTGACCGTCTGGAGAAAGCGCAACAGGTCCGGGTCATCGTATTTTCATACGAAAATTGTTTTTTTTGGATTGTACAAAAAATTATTCAAAATGTCATTTGGATCATGCCTAATGTTGAATATCAATTTTGTGGGCCTCTCAGTGACAAAAGTTGACATTTTTACAGACTTTTTCTCCTTCTCAGAAGATTCTATTTTGGCCAAGTTTGGGCAGGAAAATGACCTTAAACAGACTAATTAAACATGCTTGTTATAGTTCAAAAAGAAATGATTCACATCCAACAGTCATTTACCGTCAAAAGATTATGAATTAAAAAGTATCACCAATTCTGACCTTTGGAGATGGTTTGTCAGGTCTGGGGTCATCGTTTTTTTTATAAGAAAATAGATTTTTTGGACTGTACAAAAAATTATTCAGAATTGCAATTGTATTGGGCCTCATGTTGAATAACCACTTTTTGAGGCCTATCAGTGATCAAAATTGCCTTCTTATAGTCTTTTCCTCCTACTGAAAGATTGTATTTTGCCTGATTTCAACCATACAAATGACTCTAAACACACATATTTGAGTTCCAAAAGTGATGATTTACATCCTACCAGTCCTTAACGTCTAAAGATTAAACATTCAAAAAAGAACCATTAGTGATTATTTGGAGAAGGTCACGTCCAGCTCATTGCTTTTGATCATAAAAATAATGTTTGGGATTGTACAAAAAATGATTAAAAATGTTAATTGTATCAAGCCTCTTTTTGAATACCCACTTTTTAAGGACTCCCAGTGATCAAATTTGTCAATTTTATACAATTTTCCTCCTTCTCAGAAGCTCGTATTTTGCCCGATTTCAAGCATGAGAATGACTCAAAATACAATTATGTTAGTTCTAAAAGTGATGATTCACATCCGACTTTCAATTCCAGTCCAAAAATTAAAGTTCGATAGGTCGGGGTTCATTGGATTTCATCAGAAATTAGATTTTTTGGACTGTACAAAAAATGATTAAAAATGTCATTTGAATTGTGCCTCATGATAAATAACCACTTTTCAAAACCTAACAGTGACCAAAATTGCCATTTTTACAGACTTTTCCTCCTACTCAGAAGCTTCTATTTTGTCAAATTTCGGGCCGGAAATATACTCTAACCACACTTATTTTCGGTCCAAAAGTGATAATTCCCATGCAATAGTCATTTATTGTCAGAAGGTTAAACATTAACAAATGACCATTTCTGACCATCTGGAGAAAGTTCGATAGGTCCGGGGTCTATTTTTTTCAAAAATAAATTTATTTTTTGGACTGTTCAAGAAATGATTCAAAATGTCAATTGGATTGTGCCTCATGTTGAATAACCACTTTTTAAAGACTAACAGTGGCCAAAATTGCAATTTTTACAGACTTTTCCTCCTACTCGGAAGCTTCTATTTTGATGAATTCCGGGTACGAAAATGACTCTAAACACACTTATTTTAGTTCCAAAAGTGATAATTCACATGCAATAGTCATATACCGTCACAAGATTAAACATTACAAAATTACCATTTCTGACCATCTGGAAAAAGTTTGACAAGTCTGGGGTCATCGTTTTTCATCCGAAAATAGATTTTTGGGACTGTAAAAAAAATGAATCCAAATGTCAATTGCATTGTGCCTCATGTTGAATAACCACTTTTTAAAGCCTCACAGTGACCAAAATTGCCATTTTTACAGACTTTTCCTCCTACTCAGAAGCTTCTATTTTGACCAATTTCGGGCAGGAAAATTACTCTAAGCACACTTATTTTAGTTCCAAAAGTGATAATTCACATGTAATAGTTGTTTACAGTCAAAAGATTAAACATTAAAAAATGACCTTTTCTGACCATCTGGAGAAAGATCGACAGGTCCGGGGTCACTGTTTTTCATAAGAAAATGTATTTTTTGGACTGTAAGAAAAATGATTCAAAACGTCAATTGGATTGTGCCTCATTTTGAATAACCACTTTCTGAAGCCTCACAGTGACCAAAATTGCCATTTTTACATACTTTTCCTCCTACTCAAAAGCTTCTATTTTGACCAATTTCAGACAAGAAAATGACTCCTAACACACTTATTTTAATTCCAAAAGGGAAAAATTCACATACAATAGTCATTTACAGTCAAAAGATTAAACATTAAAAAATGACCATATCTGACCATCTGGAGAAAGTTCGACAGGTTCGGGTCATCGTTTTTCATCAGAAAATTGATTTTTTGGACTGTACAAAAAATGATTCGAAATGTCACTTGGATAGTGACTCATGTTGAATAACCACTTTTTAAAGCCTCACAGTGACCAAAACTGCGAGTTTTACAGACTTTTCCTCCTACTTAGAAGCTTCTATTTTGACTGCTTTCGGGGAGGAAAATAACTGTAAACACACTTATTTTAGTTCCAAAAGTGATAATTCACATGCAATAGTCATTTAACGTCAGAAGATTACACATTAAAAAATGACCATATCTGACCATCTGGAGAAAGTTCGACAGGTCCGAGGTCCTTGTTTTTGATGAGAAAATAGATTTTTTGGACTGTACAAAAAATTATTCGAAATGTCACTTGGATAGTGACTCATGTTGAATAACCACTTTTTAAAGCCTCACAGTGACCAAAACTGCCAGTTTTACAGACTTTTCCTCCTACTTAGAAGTTTCTATTTTGACTGATTTCGGGGAGCAAAATAACTGTAAACACACTTATTTTAGTTCCAAAAGTGATAATTCACATGCAATAGTCATTTAACGTCAAAAGATTACACATTAAAAAATGACCATATCTGACCATCTGGAGAAAGTTTGACAGGTCCGAGGTCCTTGCTTTTGTTGAGAAAATAGATTTTTTGGACTGTAAGAAAAATGATTCAAAAAGTCAATTGGATTGTGCCCCATTTTCAATAACCACTTTCTAAAGCCAAAATTGCCATTTTTACATAATTTTCCTCCAGCTCAAAAGATTCTATTTGACCGATTTCGGGCAGGAAAATGACTCCAAACACACTTATTGTAATTACAAAAGGGGTACATTCACATGCAAAAGTCATTTACAGTCAAAATATTAAACATTAAAAAATGACCATCTCTCACCATCTGGAGAAAGTTCGACCGGTCCGGGGTCCTCATTTTTCATCAGAAAATTTTTTTTTTGGACTGTACAAAAAGGATTCAAAATGTCAATTGGATTGTGCCTCAAGATAAATAACAACGTTTCAAAGCCACACAGTGACTAAAATTGCCATTTTTACAGATTTTTACTCCTAATCAGAAGCTTCTATTTTGACGAATTTCGGGCAGGAAAATTACTCTAAACATACTTATTTTAGTTCCAGATGTGATAATTCTCATGCAATAGTCATTTACTGATGGATTGTGCCTCATGTTGAATAACCACTTTTTAAAGCCTCACAGTGACCAAAATTGACATTTTTACAGATGTTTCCTCCGACCCAGAAGCTTCTACTTTGAACAATTTTGGGCAGGAAAATTATTCTAAACACTCTTAGTTTAGTTCCAAAAGTGATAATTCACATGCAATAGTCATTTAAAGTCAAAATATTAAACATCAAAAAATCACTATTACTGACCATCTGGAGAAAGCGCAACAGGTCCGGGTCATCGTATTTTCATACGAAAATTGTTTTTTTTGGATTGTACAAAAAATTATTCAAAATGTCATTTGGATCATGCCTAATGTTGAATATCAATTTTGTGGGCCTCTCAGTGACAAAAGTTGACATTTTTACAGACTTTTTCTCCTTCTCAGAAGATTCTATTTTGGCCAAGTTTGGGCAGGAAAATGACCTTAAACAGACTAATTAAACATGCTTGTTATAGTTCAAAAAGAAATGATTCACATCCAACAGTCATTTACCGTCAAAAGATTAAGAATTAAAAAGTATCACCAATTCTGACCTTTGGAGATGGTTTGTCAGGTCTGGGGTCATCGTTTTTTTATAAGAAAATAGATTTTTTGGACTGTACAAAAAATTATTCAGAATTGCAATTGTATTGGGCCTCATGTTGAATAACCACTTTTTGAGGCCTATCAGTGATCAAAATTGCCTTCTTATAGTCTTTTCCTCCTACTGAAAGATTGTATTTTGCCTGATTTCAACCATACAAATGACTCTAAACACACATATTTGAGTTCCAAAAGTGATGATTCACATCCTACCAGTCCTTAACGTCTAAAGATTAAACATTCAAAAAAGAACCATTAGTGATTATTTGGAGAAGGTCACGACCAGCTCATTGCTTTTGATCATAAAAATAATGTTTGGGATTGTACAAAAAATGATTAAAAATGTTAATTGTATCAAGCCTCTTTTTGAATACCCACTTTTTAAGGACTCCCAGTGATCAAATTTGTCAATTTTATACAATTTTCCTCCTTCTCAGAAGCTCGTATTTTGCCCGATTTCAAGCATGAGAATGACTCAAAATACAATTATGTTAGTTCTAAAAGTGATGATTCACATCCGACTTTCAATTCCAGTCCAAAAATTAAAGTTCGATAGGTCGGAGTTCATTGGATTTCATCAGAAATTAGATTTTTTGGACTGTACAAAAAATGATTAAAAATGTCATTTGAATTGTGCCTCATGATAAATAACCACTTTTCAAAACCTAACAGTGACCAAAATTGCCATTTTTACAGACTTTTCCTCCTACTCAGAAGCTTCTATTTTGTCAAATTTCGGGCCGGAAATATACTCTAACCACACTTATTTTCGGTCCAAAAGTGATAATTCCCATGCAATAGTCATTTATTGTCAAAAGGTTAAACATTAACAAATGACCATTTCTGACCATCTGGAGAAAGTTCGATAGGTCCGGGGTCTATTTTTTTCAAAAATAAATTTATTTTTTGGACTGTTCAAGAAATGATTCAAAATGTCAATTGGATTGTGCCTCATGTTGAATAACCACTTTTTAAAGACTAACAGTATCCAAAATTGCAATTTTTACAGACTTTTCCTCCTACTCGGAAGCTTCTATTTTGATGAATTCCGGGTACGAAAATGACTCTAAACACACTTATTTTAGTTCCAAAAGTGATAATTCACATGCAATAGTCATATACCGTCACAAGATTAAACATTACAAAATTACCATTTCTGACCATCTGGAAAAAGTTTGACAGGTCTGGGGTCATCGTTTTTCATCCGAAAATAGATTTTTGGGACTGTAAAAAAAATAAATCCAAATGTCAATTGCATTGTGCCTCATGTTGAATAACCACTTTTTAAAGCCTCACAGTGACCAAAATTGCCATTTTTACAGACTTTTCCTCCTACTCAGAAGCTTCTATTTTGACCAATTTCGGGCAGGAAAATATACTCTAACCACACTTATTTTCGGTCCAAAAGTGATAATTCCCATGCAATAGTCATTTATTGTCAAAAGGTTAAACATTAACAAATGACCATTTCTGACCATCTGGAGAAAGTTCGATAGGTCCGGGGTCTATTTTTTTCAAAAATAAATTTATTTTTTGGACTGTTCAAGAAATGATTCAAAATGTCAATTGGATAGTGACTAATGTTGAATAACCACTTTTTAAAGCCTCACAGTGACCAAAACTGCCAGTTTTACAGACTTTTCCTCCTACTTAGAAGCTTCTATTTTGACTGATTTCGGGGAGGAAAATAACTGTAAACACACTTATTTTAGTTCCAAAAGTGATAATTCACATGCAATGGTCATTTAACATCAAAAGATTACACATTAAAAAATGACCATCTCTCACCATGTGGAGAAAGTTCGAAAGGTCCTCATTTTTCATCAGAAAATTTATTTTTTGGACTGTACAAAAAATGATTCAAAATGTCAATTGGATTGTGCCTCATGATAAATAACCACGTTTCAAAGCCACACAGTGACTAAAATTGCCATTTTTACAGATTTTTACTCCTAATCAGAAGCTTCTATTTTGACGAATTTCGGGCAGGAAAATTACTCTAAACACACTTATTTTAGTTCCAGATGTGATAATTCCCATGCAATAGTCATTTACTGATGGATTGTGCCTCATGTTGAATAACCACTTTTTAAAGCCTCACAGTGACCAAAATTGCCATTTTTACAGACTTTTCCTCATACCCAAAAGCTTCTATTTTGACCAATTTTGTGCAAGAAAGTGACTCTAAACACACTTATTTTAGTTCCAAAAGTGATACTTCACATGTAATAGTCACTTACTGTCAAAAGCTTAAACATTAAAAAAATGACCATTTCTGACCACCTGGAGAATGTTCGACAGGTCTGGGGTCATCGTTTTTCATCAGAAAATTGATTTTTTGGACAGTAAAAAAAAACTTCCTCCAAATGTCAATTGGATTGTGCCTCATGTTGAATACCCACTTTTTAAAGCCTCACAGTGACCAGAATTGCCATTTTTACAGACTTTTCCTCCTACTCAGAAGCTTCTATTTTGATGAATTTCCGGCAGGAGAATGACACTAAACACACTTATTTTAGTTCCAAAAGTGATATTTACATGCAATAGTCATTTACTGTCAAAAGATTAAACCTTAAAAAATGACCATTTCTGACCATCTGGAGAAAGTTCGACAGGTCCGGTTCATCGTTTTTCATCAGAAAATGAATTTTTTGGACTGTGCAAAAAATAATTCAAAATGTCAATTGGATTGTGCCTCATGTTGAGTAACCACTTTTTAAAGCCTCACAGTGACCAAAACAGCCATTTTTACAGACTTTTCCTCCTACTCAGAAGCTTCTATTTTCACCGATTTTGGGCAGAAAAAACACTGTAAACACACTTATTTTAGTTCCAAAAGTGATAATTCACATGCAATAGTCATTTACCATCAAAAGATTAAACATAAAAAAATGACCATTTCTGACCATCTGGAGAAAGTTCGAAAGGTCTGGGGTCATCGTTGCTCCTCAGACATTTAATTATTTTGGACTGTACAAAAAATTATTCAAAATGTCAATTGAATTGTGTCTCATCTTGAAATACCACTTTTTAAAGCCTCCCAGTGACCAAAATTGCCAGTTTTTACAGACTATTCCTCCTACTCAGAAGTTTCTATTGTGTCAAATTTCGGGCAGGAAAATTACTCCAAACACACTTATTTTAGTCCAAAAATTTATAATTTACATGAAATAGTTGTTTACAGTCAAAAGATTAAACATTAAAAAATGACCTTTTCTGACCCACTTGAGAAAGTTCGACTGGTCTGGGGTCATTGTTTGTCATAAGAAAATATACCTTTTGAACTGTACGAAAAATGATTCAAAACGTCAATTGGATTGTGCCTCATTTTGAATAACCACTTTTTAAAGCCTCACAGTGACCAAAATTGCCTGTTTACATACTTTTGCTCCTACTCAAAAGCTTCTAATGTGACCAATTTCGGGGAGGAAAATGATTCTAAGCACACTTATCTTAATTACAAAAGTGATAATTCACATGCAATAGTCATTTACCGTCAAAAGATTGAATATAAAAAAATGACCAATACTGACTATCTGGAGAAAGTTCGACGGGTCCAGGGTAATGGTTTTTCATCAGAAAATTTATGTTTTGAACTGTACAAATAATGATTTAAAATGACAATTGAATCATGCCTCATGTTGAATAACCACTTTTTAAAGCATCTCAGTGACCCAAATTGAAATTTTTAGAGACTTTTCCTCCTACTCCGAAGCTTCTATTTTGACCAATTTTGGGCAGGAAAATGACTCTAAACACACATATTTTGGTTCCAAAACTGATAATTCACATGCAATAGTCATTTACAGTCAAAAGATTCAATGGTAAAAAATGACAAATACTGACCATCTAGAGAAAGTTCGACAGGTCCAGGGTAATCATTTTTCATCAGAAAATGTATTTTTTGAACTGTACAAATAATGATTTAAAATGTCAATTGGATCATGCCTCATGTTGAATGACAACTTTTTAAAGCCTCACTGTGATCAAAATTGCCATTTTTACAGGCTCTTCCTCCTATTCACATGCTTACATTTTGACCAATTTCAGGCAGAAAATGACTCTAAACACACATATTTTAGTTCCAAAAGTGACAATTCACATGCAATAGTCATTTACAGTCAAAAGATTAAACATTAAAAAATTACAATTTCTCATCATCTGGAGAAAGTTCCACAGTCAGTGGTCAGTGGTTTTTCATCAGCAAATAGATTTTTTGGACTGTACATAAAATGATTCAAAATGTTAATTCTATTGTGCCTCATGTTGAATAACCACTTTTTAAAGCCTCACAGTGACCAAAATTGACATTTTTACAGATGTTTCCTCCGACCCAGAAGCTTCTACTTTGAATAATTTTGGGCAGGAAAATGACTTTAAAAACTCTTATTTTAGTTCCAAAAGTGATGATTCACATGCAATAGTCATTTACAGTCAAAAGATTAAACATTAAAAAATCACTATTACTGGTCATCTGGAGAAAGTTCGACAGGTCCGGGGTCATCGTTCTTCATTGGAAAATAGTTTTTTGGGGCTGTATGAAAAATTATTAAAAATGTCAATTGTACCATTCCTCTTGTTGAATAACCACTTTTTATAGCCTCACAGTGACCAAAATTGACATTTTTACAGATGTTTCCTCAGACCCAGAAGCTTCTACTTTGAACAATTTTGGGCAGGAAAATTATTCTAAACACTCTTAGTTTAGTTCCAAAAGTGATAATTCACATGCAATAGTCATTTATAGTCAAAATATTAAACATTAAAAAATCACTATTACTGACCATCTGGAGAAAGCGCAACAGGTCCGGGTCATCGTATTTTCATACGAAAATTGTTTTTTTGGGATTGTACAAAAAATTATTCAAAATGTCATTTGGATCATGCCTAATGTTGAATATCAATTTTGTGGGCCTCTCAGTGACAAAAGTTGACATTTTTACAGACTTTTTCTCCTTCTCAGAAAATTCTATTTTGACCTGTTTGGGCAGGAAAATGACCTTAAACAGACTAATTAAACATGCTTGTTATAGTTCAAAAAGAAATGATTCACATCCAACAGTCATTTACCGTCAAAAGATAAAGAATTAAAAAGTATCACCAATTCTGACCTTTGGAGATGGTTTGTCAGGTCTGGGGTCATCGTTTTTTATAAAAAATTAGATTTTTTGGACTGTACAAAAAATTATTCAGAATTGCAATTGTATTGGGCCTCATGTTGAATAACCACTTTTTGAGGCCTATCAGTGATCAAAATTGCCTTCTTTTCCTCCTACTGAAAGATTGTATTTTGCCTGATTTCAACCATACAAATGACTCTAAACACACATATTTGAGTTCCAAAAGTGATGATGCACATCCTACCAGTCATTAACGTCTAAAGATTAAACATTCAAAAAAGACCCATTAGTGATTATTTGGAGAAGGTCACGTCCAGGTCATTGCTTTTGATCCTAAAAATAATTTTTGGGATTGTACAAAAAATTAGTAAAAATGTTAATTGTATCAAGCCTCTTTTTGAATACCCACTTTTTAAGGACTCCCAGTGATCAAATTTGTCATTTTTATACAATTTTCCTCCTTCTCAGAAGCTCGTATTTTGCCCGATTTCGAGCATGAGAATGACTCAAAATACAATTATTTTAGTTCTAAAAGTGATGATTCACATCCGACTTTCAATTCCAGTCCAAAAATTAAACATTCACAAAATCGCTATTACTTACCATTTGGTGAAGGTTCGTCATGTCTGGGGGTCATCATTTTTGATCAGAAAATTTATTTTTTAACTGTACAAAAAATGATTGAATAGGTCAATTGCATCCAGCCTCATGTTGAGTAACCACTTTTTAGGGCCTCCCAGTGACCAAAATTGCCATTTTTATACAATTTTCCACATTCTTGGAAGCTTGAATTTTGCCCGATTTTGACTATGAAAATGGCTCTAAATACACTTATTTTAGTTCTAAAGGTGATGATTCACATCCAACAGTCATTTAAGGTCAAAAGATAAAAATTTCTTAAAATCACCATTACTGATCATTTAGAGAAGGTTTGTCAGGTCCAGGGTCAATGTTTTTGATCAGAAAATTTAATTTTTCAGACTGTACAAAAAATATTAAAAATGTCAATTGTATCGAGCTTCATGCTATATTACCACCTTTTAAGGCCTCCAAGTGACCACAATTTCTAGTTTTATACAATTTAAGTCCTACATAGGCATGATAAAGGGAGTGGGTGGAAACCTATTGGTGAGACCCTTAATGAATCTCATAATTATGGGAGATTTAAATAAAGAGGGTTGGCATGGTAAAGAGAGAGGTACAAGGCAGACAAGTAGCCTTTAACAGTAGCTACTGCACAAACCTGTCAAGCCAGGAAAAGAGAGAAACTCAGAATATCAGACATATGGGCTCGCAAAGTCTTTATCGATCTCTTGCCACATCACTTAACAAACTTGGCCCACCTACCAGAATAGACAGATTTGGTGGAGTGTCTGCTCGCTGATAAAATAACATCCACCAAATCTGACGGGAGAGAGAAAGAGCTCAGGTTGCCCCGTTCAATTTCCATGCATTAAGGTGCAGGCTTTGGAGGTCGGGGTATAGAACCTGCCCCTGCAACTGCAAGAGGAGGTCTGCCCTGAGACAGAAACGGGGCAGAGGGTGCGATGAGAGATAAATGAAGTCAGTGTACCACATCCTTCTTGGCCAATCCGGGGCGATCAATACGACATGAGCCTGGTCTTGGCAAATCTTCCTCAGAACTAGAGGAATAAGGGTATGTGAAGAAACGCATAACAAAGACTCCACCTTTGAACTTTGTCACGGACCCTTTGAATATCGAGCCACTGGGGGATAGTGCGTTAATCAAACACTTTACAAGCTCGGTGGAGGTTATTATTAAGTCAAATATTGAGCCTCCTGTAGGGGTGTTAAATAGCATTGATATGTCACTAAAGATATTAATTGGCTCTAGTGTTTCAAAGATCTATTCAGGCACGTAAATTGCGACTAACTCTTTCCCTGATCTTAATTTGGACTTCTCCCAGGTGTCACCACCTTCCCTGATACCGTCACCTGTGGACTGTGTTACTAATAACATCCAGATTGCAATGCAATCAGTAAATCAACAAGAAAAAGGACGCTCAGGCCCCATATCTGTGTCTGGGGAAATCAGTGGGTTTAACCCCACGGGTAGAAAATACAATAAACATCCAGTTGGTACCCACAAAAGTGACCCGAGAACACTCCATCTTCTCCCAGAAGCCACCCCTTATGTCATTGTCCTTAAAAATGTCCCTTCCCTGCCAATCAAAAAAGGAAGAAGACTGGAAACAGCTAAAAAATAAAACAGTGCATTGGTTGGCAAAGACTATGGATTGGTCAGGAAATGATGCTTTAAATGATAACATAATCAATGTTGAACGTGTGTCATGGGTGGGTCGACAGGCAAAAACTGAAACAGGTGATTGTATTGTTGTTAATTTTAGGGATTGGACCTTTGCACATTGGCTTATGGAAAGACTACCCTGGAGTAATAGAGTGGGGGGCCCTATTGAAGCTGTATCACTAGGATATTTTCATAAGCCGTTGTTAAATAAGGGCATTTGTCCCGCCCCTTCATACACTAAAGCATTCTCTCCGTTCACCATTCCAACTTATAATTATTTCTCCCATTTAGACCAGGTGGAATGACTGAACTATCTGCCTTTGAGGGTGCTCGGTGTTGAAAATTCAATTTTACCATACCCCCTTCCTGAAATAGACAGTGTTAACTTTCATGCACCAACAGTTACCCCATCATCATCTCTCAATAATAAATCTTTAAGAGAAGTCTCCCTGTCCAACCTGGGTGGTTTGTTAAATCTAATATATCCTATAGTGTCCGCCACTGTTAGTTCCATCTCTGATGGCATATCAGAGCTCTCACCAGCACTGCCGGATGTACAATCTCCGGGGGTGCTGGAGTCTAATGAGTTAATAGATACGGTGACGGAAGAAGGCAGTGTTGCAGTTACTTGCTGTTTAGAAAGCGAGTACACTAGTCAGACCAGTGTAACCACATATGGCAGTCTCTTTTGGAATGTAGCAGAACTGTCAAACAAACTAGAAATTAAAGATTGGGCGTATTTTGTTGGAAAGTATAGTATAGTATAGTTTGTTTACAGGAAACCTGGATGTGTGACATAGCTCACATAAATGGATTTTACTCTATTCATACACCAGCTAGAGCCTCCACAGGTGGCCACGATAAGGGAGGATTATTAACTCTGGTCTCAACAACATTAAATGACAGAGTAAGGAAGATGCAGCTGGAGTCACCGCCTTTCCACATCATTAACATCTCATTTAGGAAAAACCTGGTCTTGGTGGTTGTCAACTTTTATCACAATAATTTGAATAACACAAATAATATTATCGCTCAAGAATTGGAAACTGCATTACCGAAACATATAGAGGAGATAGAAATGGATTCTGTAGTGTTCTGGGGGGTGATTGTAATTGTAAATTATGTCCCCTATCTAAACGTGCCGCATGTCACCGATTAGCGTGGGTCACCGTGGGCAGTTATCATTTTGAACATTGCTCTTGTGGGAGCATTTTTAATTTTACTCTATTCATACACCAGCTAGAGCCTCCACAGGTGGCCACGATAAGGGAGGATTATTAACTCTGGTCTCAACAACATTAAATGACAGAGTAAGGAAGATGCAGCTGGAGTCACCGCCTTTCCACATCATTAACATCTCATTTAGGAAAAACCTGGTCTTGGTGGTTGTCAACTTTTATCACAATAATTTGAATAACACAAATAATATTATCGCTCAAGAATTGGAAACTGCATTACCGAAACATATAGAGGAGATAGAAATGGATTCTGTAGTGTTCTGGGGGGTGATTGTAATTGTAAATTATGTCCCCTATCTAAACGTGCCGCATGTCACCGATTAGCGTGGGTCACCGTGGGCAGTTATCATTTTGAACATTGCTCTTGTGGGAGCATTTTTAATTCCTTGTTACTAAAATATTCTCCATTTTAACTTTAGATTTTATAGAACTGTTAAATTCTGATGTGGTAACATATGTTGGCAGAGGCCAAGGCACTTTGATTGATTTTATTATTTTGTCTGATTATTTTAATTCACACTCTGTGACTTTTAACATACCTAAAATATATTTTAGTGATCACTATCCATTAATTTTAGAACTGGTGGTCCCATCTGACGATTTAACAACGCCAGCCAGAATATTTCCCTTGTCCTATGCTTAAAACAAGGGGTTAACACGGAAGTGGTCCACTGTTAACCCCGATTTTGTTTTGGAGGAGATCATAAAAAACAACCTCAGACAAGTTCTGGATTGCCTGGAAGATAATATAAACTCACCAGTCATGATCAAATCGTTCATGGCAATAACTGAGACAACTAAGGTGCTTTTAACCAAGAACCACATTGATAGAATACATAGTAATAAAAGGTGGTTCAATAGTGAATGTTCCCACCTACATAACAAATTAATCAAGACCTTAAAAATTAAACCTCATAATAAGGTGGAAGTGAGACAGACACGTATGGATTATAAGCGCGCGTTGGAGAAACACAAGATGGAAATCAGGCAAGAAGCATGGGTTCAACTACATGTGGCATGCCGGAGCAAAGACTCTAGACTTTACTGTCAAACTGTAAATCGAAAGTAGTTTAGTGATACAAAAAATGTTAATATTGATGTAACAATCATGCTTGAAACCTGGGTGAAACTCTTTGCTGGTCTCTATGGAACTAGTACTGACTCACACTGTGGCGCCGACCTCCAATATGTGGCATCTACTTTGGAACCCCTGACTTTAGATGAAGTAAATAGGGCGCTATCTCAGACTGTAAACAATATGGCTCCGGGGCCGGACGGTATACCTGCGGACCTGTTTTTAGCTAACACCTCCCTGTTGCTCCAATTGTTAACCAATATATTGAAATGCTATGCGGCCCAGGGTCCTCCAGATTCTTGGAGATCAGTTATAATAGTCCCTATTCACAAAAAGAGAGACAGGTCGGACCCCAAATGTTACTGACCAATATCTTTATTTGATTGCTCCCGTAAGATCATGGGACGAGTAATATTAGAGAGGTTGGAGACATGGATAGCAGAAACCTAGGAGTTTTCTGATGTTCAATATGGCTTTAGGAAAGGTTTGGGCACTGTAGAACAGTGCCTTAATCTGCACCTGGACATTGGCAAACACACTATGGCTAAGTCAGGGTCTTTATATCTCGGGTTTAAGGACCTGCCTTTGACTGGGTACAGAGGGGAGGCTCTGGGAGAAAATGCTGCTTATGGGCATTGAATCATCTATTATCCATTTTTTAGCATCTATGCACCAGGGAGTCACAGGGAGAATGCGATACGGAGCAGATGGCGAACTTACCTCACCTATAAAGATGGATTGTGGGGTCCGCCAGGGATGTGTACTCACCCCTTTTTTATTTTGTTTATACATAAATGGTTTAGAAAGCCACATCAGAATTGGAAATGTAGATGCACCCCTGATAGGCCATAGGTCCCTTCCAGCATTATTATATCCAGATGACTGTATTTTAATGTCGAGAACTGGGGTGAGATTGCAAAGGCTTCTAACCAGTTTTAACGATTTTATGAGTGACCTTGGCCTAAAAACTAATATTGCAAAATCACACGTTATGGTGGTGGGCAAATCCCCCTCGAAAACAAAATCCTTTTACATAAAGAATGAAAAATTGCTTCAGGTGCCAACCTTTTCTTATTTAGGCATCCTTTTTAATGAAAAAAACTCTTGGTTTCACCTAGTCGACACAAGGATTGGAGGTTTTAACAAAAATGTTGAGGCCATTTTTAGATTCACAAAAAAAGTAGGCTCTCGTCACATAAAAGCCATCATAGATATCTACAAAGTACGGTCGTGCGCTGTTACTTTGTATGGTGCCAGAGTCTGGGGTTGTTCTAATACTTTGGGACTTCAGAGAGCAGAAAACATGATCTTAAAAGGTGTGTTGACAGTACCCAAAAGCACCCCTGCTACCATTTGTCATAATGAACTGGGTGTAATACCATTATCTTTTCGCACACAATTAGCACCTTTGATGCTTTGGCATAACATTTGGGAAAAAGAGACCGTGATATAATTTTAGACTGTTTGAAGCTGGACTATGTGAAAAAAATTCCCTGGTTTTCCAATATACAAGAACAATTGGAGAAGTTGGGATTGCAGGATTGTTTTGACACTCCCGGAAACATATCCGCAATCCCAAGAGCCAAGCTGAAAAGAGACTTTTTTTCTCATCTGAAGCATGCCAGAGACAGTCAAGAGATGGTTAAAAAAAGGGTTGTAGAGCACTCATTGTTAGTCTGCTCCCCAAGAATTGAATCCTACCTCTCTTTTTATTTTAATCATGCCAAAATGTTTTATCTGATTAGGTTTAGATGGGCATTTCTCATCTCTTGGTCTCATATCCACACAACGCATATTGCGATGCCAAATTAGAATTGTGTCCATGTGACTCAGTGTCCGCACAGAGTACCTTACACTTTGTGTTTTTTTGCAAACTTTATCTTAATCCAAGACGTGCCTTTTTAAAACCATTGTTAAGATTTTTAAACATAAGAAAGGGTCAACCTGCATTAAATTATTTACTTCTTTTAAATGATGAATTTACCTGTTAGATGATTTATAAGTACATTTCCTCTACAGTTCGACTCCGTAATATTGTTGGGAAATGACTTTTTGTGTATTGATCATGTTGGTTACATTTTATTATGCTGGGGGGTGTGGCCAAGCCGCGGACCAAGATGGCCGCACGGCTCTGAAGCTCTGCCAGCCGTTCCAGCAACACACTTAATATCCCCTATTTCCACGGGGCACACAGCCATGAAGTCTTCGACGTTGGTTCTGTGAGCGGCACCTGAGCACAGCAAACTTTGCAAATTACAAATCGGAGCAGTGATGCCTGTGATACCCGACTTCTGATGAGATGGGCAAAATCAGCGAAATGGTAGCAACATGGGCCTGCAGCATCTGAGTGCAAACACAGTGTGCCTTACAGCTTCATCAGACGTGGGTGGCGCGGCGATGTGGCGGTGAGTGCATAGGCCGCAGGGCCAGTTAATTGTCTGCATCCCCCATGCTGATCGTAGTCCTAACAGCACGGCGGTCCATTTGGCCGTCTGTGCACTGCATGGTGAGCTCCCCCCTGTGATACACTGGGACCCGCGGGGACAGGGCCTGCGTGCGCCTCCCACTTGCAGCCTCCGGTCCAGTAGTGTGCTTACAGCGAGCGATCACTGGGGATAGCATCGTGGCTGATTTGGCCCGTGCCCGGTTGCCTCCTCACCTCCCCCCCGGGACTGTTCATACCAGTCGCTGCCTTCGGGCTAGTGGGCATCCCGCGCCCATTTCGCTATGAGTTTCCAGGTCGCCGGCCCGCTAATCAGCTAAATCTGCCTCCTTGACTTCTGCCGGATCCCACTCCCCTACTTGGCTCACTAGAGGACGCTTCCCCATCTGGCGCCTGATCCAGCATATCCTACAGTACCAGAACTGGGCATGCAGGACAGCGCTACTATCGACACCCCCCACGGCTGTGAGATTGTTGCTTGCGAGAGGCCGGCTCGTGCTGCCCACCATCTGGTAGCGATAACTGTGCTGCTTCCCGAATGGCTCTGGGTCCCCTCTACTAAACGCTGGCGCTAGCATCCATCTTCAGTTGAGTATCCGCCCTGGGCACTCCTGTCATCACCTATCCCGCGCACCGGAACAGCGGCATGGGCTGCAAAGATCCGAAACAGAGGGTCCTTCCTTTTGAGAAACTGGCGAGACTTCCCCGGATAACTCTTCGGCCATGGCTGAAGGCAGACAGGAAGCAGGGAACCTGGAACACACTGTGGGGCAGATCGACTCACTGTTACAGGAGATGAGAGAAGGATTTAAAGCTCTAGACGATAGATTTGATGCCCTAGATAAAAATCTCGATGATCTGGGGGCGAAAATCCAGGTGCACGACAGGCGCCTCGACGTAGCGGAATCCCGTATATCTGACATCGAAGACGGGACAGCGCAATCCCTCAAATGGCTTGAACGCGTGGAACACCTCCTCAAAGACGTTGCCATCAAGAATGAAGATTTAGAGGAACGCTGTCGTCGAAACAACATACGCATTTTAGGAGTGCCGAAATCTACCGCTAAGGGCCGTGTGGATACTTTCGTTGAGACGATTCTCACTGATATGTTTGGGAGGGACTCTTTCACCCCTGGCTTCGTGGTGGAGCACGCCCATCGTACGCTGGGACCCGGACCTAACCCTGGCTGCCCACCGAGGTCCATCATTGCTCGCCTCATGAACTTTAGAGACTGAGACTCTGCTCTCCGCCTTGCACGTGAACGTGGCGAAATCATATGGCAGGGCTCCAAACTGTCCTTCTACCCAGACTTCACTGTCATGGTCCAGGAGGCCAGCCGCAAGTACAAAGGTGTCAAAGCCACACTCAGAAACCTCTGCCTAAAGTATGGCATGCCCTATCCCGCACGACTGCGAGTGGAGATCAATGCCGAGCCTACATCTTTGACAGCCCCACAGAGGTGCAGGAATATTGCCGCACTCACAAACAAAACACTCAGCAGGTTGGAGAAGGCAACAGACCCTCTCCGCCACACAGCGGTTCGTATGCCAGTATGAAACTTTTCTCTGGGACAGGCTCTGATTGAATTCACTCTGATGCCCCTTTCTCCTATTGCTTTATGACAACATTGGGATATCTTACTTCACCAAGCACCATTCCAGATCGCTGGTCGGCTGAAATGACATTGCCACCCCCAGCTGGTGTACGCCGTGAATTTGTTTTCTAGTTTACGAATGTACCTTTCTGGGCTTTTCGCATCTTCCTGTTACAGCGATTGGTACTATGGGTTTATTTGACAATGTTGGATGTGCCTCACTTGTTGGGTAGTGAGAGGGGGGACTATTGCTATTATTTAGTCATGCTAGGTTACTTATTAGTTTGAACACAGTCATAAGTCACGTTGTTGTGCGACGGCACGCATTTAACCTTCAAACATCTAACTCGCACATGGCCCTGCTAGGTCGCATTGGTGGTCCCTCAGACTTGTCATTGATGACGTGGAATGTCCGGGCCTTAATGGTAAATGCAAGAAACGCCACATCCTACACTATTTGCTGCGCCATAAAGTGGACATCGCCTTTCTACAAGAGAAACACTTCTCCACATCTGATCCTGCTCATTTCGCTTCTAGCTGGGGCGCGCACAGATATTTTGCAAACTTCAGCAGCTATGCGAGAGGCACTGCCATTCTCATTCACAAGAGGGTCCCTTTTAGCATGCACACGACTGTCTGTGACAACGAAGGCAGATGCATCATTGTAGTTGGAATGTTGATGGGAGATGGGGTTGCATTAGTATGCGTTTATGGCCCGAACACTGACACCCCTGACTTTTACCACACCCTGCTCGTCCAATTTCTAAAACTTGGCCCCGTGGCCTTCCTGGCGGGCGGAGACTTTAACATCGCCCCGGACCTGACACTAGATAGCACCTCAGTCGCCCCAGATCCCAAACCACGCGCACACTGGGTGCTCCTGTCCCTATGCAAACAACGAACTATACTAGATATGGGGCGAGCACGCAACCGAGCCCACACGGACTTCACTCATTACACAGGCTATGACAACACCTGGACCAGAATTGACTTCTGGTTGACCTCCCTTTGCATCACCAGTTGGTGTCACTCAGTCCTGACTCTCCCTTGGACATATTTAGCCTACTCCCCCGTGCTGTTGCTTCTCAAGATGCCCGTCCTGAGGGCTTCGAGAGGCAGTGGCACTTCCCAAGCCGTGCTCTCGAGGATGACCTGTTTCAGCATAAAATCCGGGAAGCAATTATTTTGCCATCAACACCGGCTTGGTAGACACAATGGCAGTTCTCTGGGAGGGATTCAAAGCGTACATACGGGGTGGGTGTATTGCTAAGCATGCTGGAGTACTCCGCGACTTATGCACCAATCTGTCCCAAATAGAATGCAAGCTAACTGATTTAGATGCTACGCTTCTGCAAACATGTAACCCAGACACTGAATTAAAGTGTGTGACCCTGATAGTGGACTATAGAGACACTGCCGATTGGGAGATTCTATTCATGGGAAAATACCAAAATGCTAAACAATACGAGGAGGGTGAGTGACCGGGGAGGGTCTTAGCACAGATGCTCAGACCTCCATACAGCAAGGCATACGTTTCTGAATTACAGACCTCTAGAGGCCAGCTGCTTACCGACACAACGGAAATTTGGGATGAATTTCTGTCCTGTTTTAAAAATCTATATGCCTCCAGAATAGGGAGTGACCACCCCGAACAGGAATCTTACGTGTCTGAGGTAGCGCTTGTCTACCTAGAGAAACATATGCAGGACTTCCTGGCGGAGCCCATCTCTGAGCCTGACGTTATTGCCGCCATTGGCGCTCTACAGTCGTCCTCTGCCCCTGGTCTGGACGGGTTCACGAGCGACTTCTACAAGATGTACAAGGACTTACTAGTGCCGCAGCTTATCAAAGTCTACGCGGAGGCTCTGGAGAGACAAATACTGCTTCCCACCCTTCTTCTCCCAAAACCGGGTAAAAATCCACAGCTCTGGGGTCCATACAGGCCCCTCTCATTATTAAATTTGGACTCTAAAATCCTGGCCAAGATAGTCGCAGGACGGTTGTCACAATTAATGGAATTTATCATCTCACCTGGCCAAAACGGCTTTGAACCCCACCGTTCCACATCTTTTAATTTAAGAACGCTATTCTCCACCCTACACAGAATAAATCCAGACGTGCCGGTGGCCGCAATATTACTCAACACTGAAAAGGCCTTCTACTCATTGGAATGGCCCTTTTTCCTGTCAATCATACGCCGCATGGGGATGCCTATGGGATTTGTGGCAACAACGGCGCTATTATATCGCCTCCCTACAGCTCGTCTCAGGCTGAACGGCACACTCTCCAAACCCTTTACATTGTCAGGGGGAACGCGACAAGGCTGCCCGGTATCGCCTTTATTATTTATTCTTGCTATGGACCCCCTAATCTGCCATTTCCAAGAAAAACACCAACACAGAGGCCTGCAATTTAACACGGGCCCCCTATTAGTCTCACTGTATGCTGATTACACTATACTTTACGTTAGAGACCCTCAAGTTAATCTTGACACTCTCATCCATGAAATTCTGTGATTTTCCCCCTAACTCCCAGCATGAAGGCTTGGGAGCCTAAGTTCCCACTTGAATGGTGTACGGATTCTGTCAAGTACCTGGGCATACACATCCACCTAGATGCAGAGCAGATCATCCGCCTCAACTATGGACAGGCTGCTAACACCCTTGAGACACAAATTGACAAGTGGCTCAGGTTGCCGCTGTCCATTGCCGGCTGAGTTGCAATTATCAAGATGGTTGCTCTCCCTAAGTTTCTATATCTCTTCAACAACATTCCCATTTCCCTCCTAAATGGCTTTTTTTTGATGCTCTGCTCACACTTAATACGTCTGGTCTGGGGGGACAAACGGGCACGAGTTCGCTGGCAGGTCATGACTCTTCCCTATGAAAGATGAGGCTATGGGGTACCCAATTTACATTTGTATTACTTTGTAGCTCAGTGCAGCTACGCATATGCCTGGTATCACCCAGACGCCAGAATCCCTTTTCTGCGCCCAGAGGCTGATCTTGTCCTTCCTGAGCAATCAGCAGCTATCCTCCCCAAAGGCCTACCCCGCGACCTGAACGATATTCAAATGGTCTCCACGACTAGTTGGGCCTGGGAAAAACTTTGGCGTGTCCCCGACACGACCTCCTATACTCCACCACCTTACCACTCCCTAATGCCCGCTGGCTGCCGAGTGAGCGAGTGGTACAATGCACCTTAACTAAATTAGAGATTGCAAAACTGGTGATTTATTCCCTGACAGCCACGCCTTTGAGACAGGTGACAAAACTCGTTTTGAGGAACTTCGATTTCTGATCGCGATCGAATCGACCCGCCATTTTGTGCTCCACCGCCATTTTGTGTTGCCATCACTCAGGCAGCACGGCGAACAAAGTCTATTCTGCTTTTTCTGCAGCCTGGTGTCGAAATACGCTTTCTGCCTCTGGTTGCAAAGCTGATGTTAGGACTGGCCGAGTACACTAATCCCTGTCTGGCTTTTCTAATCACCGGCTCAACTATCTGTTGATTCACACTATTCTTTTCTGACTTTATCTTATCGTCTGGCCTTCACTGTCTTCTGCTAGCATTCTCTCGTTTCACAACTGTGCTCCAACACACACAAACGTATCTCGCCACCTGCAAGTTAGTTACGAATCCGTTAATGAATTAGTTGGAGGGAGGGGTGACAAACATAGTTGGAGGAGAGGTTTCTTCGAGTCATCTGACACTTTGTTTTCCAAACTCTCCTATTGGTTCTGTCCTGTTTTCCAACTTTCCTTATTGGCTCTTTCTTGTATACTCTGGGTGTATATTTGGTTAATGTATATGTTTCTATATAGTATATAAGTTTGTGCGCCACAGAGTGAAGTGGCAGTCTCCTGAGAACCTACCTTGTGTACTTCTGGGATAACTGTATTAGCTGCAGCTAATAATATCTTTTCGTCTAACGCCGACAGAGTGTCCCGTGTCTCTGTGTAGCTGAGCAGGAGAACCTAGAAGATTAAGGCATACCCTGCGCCGCCAGGCCCAAAAGGTTCTGGTTCTTCAACTGGCGCCCAACGTGAGGCCGCTTCAGTGGTACCGGTTCTGCCCGAAGGTCGTGAGGAACCCCGCAAGAAAATTCCAGAGGGTTCGCGAGCCACATTAAGCGACCCCTGTATGTCGAAAGTGGTCCGAAGGTCTTTTGCAGTGCGGTTACTCCTTCCTGACGGCTACTAATGACCGCTGCCCTGACTGCCGCCCTGCCTTGGCCCTTCCTTTGATGATGTATGGTAAGGCGAGACGATAGACGGGCCTCTGTTGATGTGAGAAGACGTCCTTAGTTAAGTATCTTCGTGGGTCGCGCCCACCATTTTTATCCTTTGTTTTCTTAGTATTTGTGGTCCTTAGATTCGACTATTGCAATAGCCGAAGCCGAGGGTAAGTGCATTTGTGCTGCGTAAACTGAGTTTTACCCCCTTGAAGTTTGTGAACAGTCCGGTGAAATCAGGAGATGTCTGGTTTGACTAAGTTTAGAAGAATTTGTTGCTTTGGTTGTAATAGGGATTCCCGACTTGAGGACTCTTGTCCGATTCCTTCGGTTGGAACTCCCACATATGAGCTCTATTCAAAACATGGTATTGGCCCCATTGCCTTTAGCGAGGCATGGACCCGATACACGAAGAAAGATGGTGTTCTAAAGTGGCCAGAAAATGGTAGTTTTGATCCTGATGTGCTAGACAATTTTGAAGCAGTTTTATTCAAAAGAAAAGCCCGGCCGGCAATGTTTGACTCTTTCCGCCTTTGGCGAAAGGAAGCCAAACAGAAAGAAATTAAACAAGCAAAGCGAGATAGAAAAGCACAGGGTATGACAATTATTCAGGCTGCCCAACAGTTTAAAAACGATGAAATTGATAATGCGACTGAAATCTCAGAGACAGCATCGTATGGCGATAGATAAATGCTATCCGGTGTTGCCTGTTTCCCCTTCTGATAATAAGAAAGATATAGAAGAAAATCCCCTAATGTCCCACTTATTAAGGTTGCCTCCGCCCTATGCACAAAGTGCCAATGCACCTCAGCCGTTACAGCCTGTTCAGCCGCCAGCGGTACCTCCGCCTGTTCCGGCTCTTCCGCATTTGCCTCCTCCAGTATTACCGCCTTTGCTGGTTTTACCGTTAACTTCAATTTCTTTGCCCTCATCTCCTGATCTTAGATTTCTCTTGCCTTCTGCTCCTCCTGCAGTTATCGATTCTCCTTCTGTCAGTTCTCCTAATACTTTGGGCCTTATGTAGGTGGGCTGGCATTTACCACTTCATAAATACCGAATCATACCGATTCGGTATTTATGAAGTGGTAAATGCAATGTAGGTAATGAGTCGGTAAATATTACCGATTCGGAAACATTCGGTAATTACCGAATCGGTATTTACCGATTCGGTAATGAGGCATATCTTCCCATTGATGAGAAGGTATGCCTCATTACCGAATCGGTAAATACCGATTCGGTAATGGGGGAGCACAGGCAAGGGTGGCAGGGTGTCACATTGACACCCTGTTGCACCCCTGATTCGGCCATGTGTGCACATGTGGCGCACATACATGCCCTAAGGGCATGTATGTCTGCCACATTGCACACTTAAACGTGCACAAAAATGCTTTTTGTCACCTATTCGTCATTTACCACCAACCTTTAGTTGGTGGTAAATAACGAATCCCCACACCCACCACACACTCCCCCTACATCTCATTTCATGATTCGGTATTTACCGATTCGGTAATTTTACCGATTCGGTAAATACCGAATCATGAAATTCTCCCCCTACATCTCAAAAGCCAAAATACCGGTCGGTAACGGTATAATTACCGAAAATCGGCCGTTACCGACCGGTATTCGGCTTCCTACATGAGGCCCTTTGTCTCCAATTCTTATGTCTAATTCTCCGTCTGTGCGTAAGCGTCTCACAGACACAGTCACTGG
This sequence comes from Triturus cristatus, assembly GCF_964204655.1. NCBI lineage: Eukaryota > Metazoa > Chordata > Amphibia > Caudata > Salamandridae > Triturus > Triturus cristatus. The sequence continues at coordinate 956,301,268 of NC_140593.1, read as the reverse complement.
TATTCTATCTCCTTTCTTTGAAGCTTTAAATGTGTCTCCGGCTTTTGCTCGAAGACAGTCTCGTAGTCAGTTCCCAGATTTTGAAGAACGAGAAAGGTTGGACTCTCTTGCACGTAGATGGATCAAAAAGGGTCCTCAATACAGTGTGCCCGATATTATGTCTACCTTTTTACAATGGAATGCGCCTACGCAAAGATATGTTTTTAATACAATGTGCGACACACTCATTAAAGAATGGGAAGATGTGAGTTTGAGTCCGATCCCACAAGATCTATTAGAGGTTCAGACTGATTTTGATAAAGGACTTCTTGTGGGTTCTAAGGTTGAGAAAGCTATAAGGACACTTATTTCTTATAGATCCTTATTGTCCTCTCAAGCTTTCCTTGATTCTGATCTGTCGGTTAAACTGACACTGAAAAATTATCCCATGAGAGAGGTTCCTCCAGTATGGAAGGAAGAGGTAGCGGGAGTAGGTGGTAATGCACCTATCCCTGCTCATTTCCAACGTATATGGATACATGTCCCCTGGAAGAGATCTGAAGTCTTGGCCCTTAAACAGACTCTACCGGATCCTCGTAACAACCCTGCAGGTTATTATAAAGAATTATCAGAGACAGTTGATGCTTGCATTATGAACCTAGCAGATATCGACATGTTGATGGGAAATGTAGTCCCACAGACAATATGGGCTAAGATTCGTAGAGAGGATCACGCGCAGGAATTAGGTGCTACTTGGGATGTTATAACTACCACAGACAGAGATCAAGTGGGTGGTGCAAAGCCTGACGCTTTGATTTCGGAACTCCCTGGTAGAATCATTACATTGATGAAAACTATGATGCCTGCATTGAGAGTAAATTGGGATAAACTAGCAGCATGCAAACAAAAGAAAGATGAGAGTGTCTCTGATTTCTTTACTCGTTTTGAGGAGACATTTATTGATCATAGTGGTCAAGATATGGCTACAGAGGGTGGACAGCGATTATTTGTAGACAAATTTGTATTTAATTTGCTTCCCGAGCTGTCACACAAATTGAAAGATTCAGAAAGTTCATGGGCTGTTTCTTCTTCTGCCCAGATATTGGCTACTGCGCAATATTATGAAAACAGGGATAAAGAAGAAAAAGAAAAGCAAGAGAAAAAGACGAAAGAATTAAAAACGAAGGTTCTCTTGCAACAAGCTTATCCTCCACGTTATACTCAGCCTCAATTTCATCAGCCTCCGCAGTTTCAGAGGTTGTATCAAAAACCTGAGCCATACATTCCGCGACCTTTGTTAGGACCTAATCAATGCGCCTATTGTAGAGAGGAAGGTCATTTTAAGAATAGTTGTCCGGTTTTATTGCAGTGCAATGGAACATTATCTGCTCCACGAGGTCGTGCTGGCCTCCAGTCAGCAAACAGAGGTAGAGGTCGGGGTGTGTTGATTCAAGAACAACGTGCCCTTCCTTCTCCCAATTCCGTGAACTACTTTGATCAGCAAAATGTTAGGTCTACACAGTATTACAATGAAGACCATTATATTGAAGGCGAGAATGAAAGTCTTCATGCTAACTAGGACAGCCATGGACAAAGTAAGGGAGTTGTGTCGATCCCAGTAGATCAGAATGGACCTTATGTTAACATCACTACAATGGGTGTTTCAGAGCCATTTCTTCTAGATACTGGGGCAATGAGAAGTTCTATCATTCATTCTAAACTCCCTGGGGCACCTTTGTCTGGCTTAACGAATATTTCTGTAGGATTTTCTGGCGCCCCTGTTCGTAATCCAGTTTCTTACCCTTTACCTATTTCAGTTGGTCCTTATGATTTGGAAGCTCCACTTTTGTTGATGAATGGTTGCGGTGAGAATCTGTTGGGTCTAGACCTATTGAAAAGAATGCATGCTACAATATATTGTTCTCCTTCTGGTGTACACCTTACTTTAGGACAGAAATTGACTTCTCCAATGTATTTGTCCAAAGATCAGTTTCCACCTGAATTGCTTTCTCTTCCAGCACCGCTTTGGACCACGGGTCCGAATGATGTGGGTTGTCTTGAGATTCCACCTTATGTTGTCACTCTCAAGCCCAATGTTGAATTGCCGCGCATCCCGCAGTATAGGATTTCCACTGAAGGTGAAAAAGCGCTTTTAGAAATCATTCATGATTTGATCCAGAAGGGTGTGGTTGAAGAAACAAGAGGTAACACATGCAATAGTCCTATTCTTCCTGTTCTTAAACGCACTGATCCTTCTCAGCCACCTGTATATCGTTTCGTAATTGATCTGCGGGAGGTAAACAAAATTGTTGTACCACAATTTCCTGTTGTTCCAGATATTACTACACTGTTGACAATGATACCTTCCACAGCGACTTGGTTCTCTGTTATCGATCTAAAGAATGCCTTCTTTAGTATTCCCATTGCAGAAGAGAGTAGGGACATTTTTGGCTTCTCTCTTGGAGGCCGAAGCTTCCGGTTTAAGCGTGCACCTCAGGGCTATTGTGAAAGTCCCTCCATTTACAGCCAAGCTTTAAAATGTCATCTTGATACTTTTTATTTGCCGTCTGGTGCTGCTCTTATCCAATACATGGACGACTTGTTAGTCGCCGCTGATTCAGAAGATATTTGCAAAAATGTCACTGTTGCATTATTACGCCATTTGTTTAATCTGAATCATAAGGTTTCACCTTCCAAATTACAATATGTTTGTCGAGAGGTTACCTACTTGGGTCATCTCCTATCAAAGGAGGGACGACGATTGACACCAGAACTAATTCAGGCAATTGCGCAAATGTCTGTGCCATCCACACAAAGGGAGGTACGTGCCTTTCTGGGTATCACCTCTTATTGTAGGCAGTGGATCCCTAACTTCTCTTTAATAGCCAAACCTTTGTTGGCACTCTCTTTAAAAGATACGCCTCAGCCCCTTCCTTGGACTGATGAGTGCCAAAAGAGTTTCACTGATTTACGCACTGCTCTGTGTTCTGCTCCTGTACTAGGCACCCCTGATTACAGTAAGCCTTTTTCGCTCTATGTTCACGAGAGAGAAGGTTGTGCATTGTCAGTTTTAACACAGCAATTTGGAGACAAATAGCGGCCATGTGCCTATTTTTCGGCTACATTAGATCCAGTAGCTAAAGCATTGCCCAGTTGTCTCAAAGCGACAGCAGCAGCAGAAATTTCTATTCGACAGTCTGCTGGAATAGTGTTGGATAACACTCTCATTGTCATGGTACCACATGCAGTGGATACCTTACTAAACAGAACGAAAACGCAGCATCTTACGAGTGCTCGTCTAACTGGATACGAGCTGACGCTTTTGTCTAGTCACATACACATTAAACGATGTAATACCCTAAATCCAGCTACTCTGTTGCCCCTTCCAGATGAGCAAAGTGTTGAGGAGCAACATGATTGTTTCTTCCGTACTGAGGAAGAGACAAAAGGAAGAATTGACTTGAAAGACACACCACTAGAGAATCCTAATGGAACTCTATGGGTAGACGGTTCTTGTTTTAAAATGCCTAATGGAGATACAGTTTCAGCCTATGCTGTAACTACTTTACATACAGTTGTGGAAACTGCACGCATTAGACACAATTCAGAGCAAGCAGCAGAATTGATAGCATTAACAAGAGCTTGTGTATTATCAAAGGGGAAGAGAGTGAACGTGTACACTGACAGCCAATATGCCTTTGGTGTAGCGTTTAACTTTGGGCGTCTTTGGAAGGAAAGGGGTTTTCTCACTTCACATGGCACCAAAATACAACATGGTCAGTTAGTGACTGATCTTCTTGAATCACTTGCCTTACCCACCCAAATAGCAATCGTGAAGTGTAGTGCACACAAAAAGATTACAGATGATGTTGGTCGAGGAAATGCATTTTCAGATGAAATAGCGAAAAAGACAGCGAGAGATGTTACAAGTCGAATGTATGTGGCGGGTCCTGCGAATTGGGTCAGAGAGAGAGAAATGTATGAGGATACAGTGGAAAATGTAAAAGCGATTCAGAAAGAGGCTTCAGAGAGAGAGTTAAGCAAGTGGAAAGAAAGTACAGGAATGTTGGATGAGATGGGTTGTTGGGTAGAATTATCTGAACATCAACGTTGGCTGTTACCAGATGCCTATGTACTCCCAGTGGTTACTATGGCACATGGTCCAGCCCACTTAAGTGCAAAAGGTATATGTAAACTTCTGGCTCCAGTATGGCAGAATGAACAAATCCCAAAATGCGCAGACAATATAGTGAAACATTGTATCGTTTGTATAATGTACAATCCGGGAAAGGGAACCCCAACTCCAGCAGGTCACTTTGCTCCTCCAACATATCTATTTGAGGTATTGCAGATCGATTATATTCATATGGAGCGATGCAACAACCTCAAATACATTCTGGTGGTAGTATGCGCCTTTTCAAGATGGATTGAAGCATACCCTTTAAAGGATAACACAGCCCTATCCACAGCTAAAGTTCTACTAAAAGAATTCTTCCCCAGGTTTGGTTTGCCGCGCATTGTCTGGAGTACCAATGGGAGCGAATTTGTTGGCCAAGTCATGCAAAAAGTTTGTGCAGGTCTTGGTATCAAGCAAAAGTTCCATGCGGCCAATCAGCCACAGTCAGCGGGTTTAGTAGAATGCTACAACGGTACATTAAAATTAAAACTAGCAAAGGTTCAAGCGAGTACAGGACTCAATTGGCCCGATGCTTTGCCATTAGCCTTGTTATCCACCAGAACTGCAGTACACTCTCGTTTGGGACTTAGCCCTTACGAAGTGGTTTTTGGATGCCCGTCTAATGTATGGGGAGTCCCTCGCCCTAAGAAATACTTAGACTTGCCATATCCAATGTTGATTGACTACCTGCATGATCTTACGACTAAATTGCGTGTTCTCCATCAACAGGTTCAGAGTGCTCTGCCGGAGGCCTCCACAGACCCAGGTCATTCCATCCGACCAGGTGACTGGGTCTGTACCAAAAATTTCCAAAGGACGAGAAATTTGGAACCGAGGTGGAGAGAGCCCCGAATGGTTTTGCTAACCACGAGAACAGCAGTTAAAGTCAAAGGAAAGAAAAAATGGATTCACGGTGTACATTGTAAGAAAGTGCCTTTGCCTTTACCCTACGATCAATGGGTGCACAGGGGTATTGGTGACTCTGAAAGTGAGAAGGTTCCACGATTCGTACCCTTTAGTGATGCACACCTAAATGGGACACTGTCTGAGAAAGAGGACGACGACATTCTTCAAGAAGCAATACCATCACATCGTCGCTTGAATACGACTAATCCACGAACATTGTTCCAAGATCAAACCACGTCTGGAAAGGAACACTACAATCTAAGACCTAGAACAAAGAACTTTTAATATTTCTCTCTTGTGTAGTATTCTGTCCCGGTTGCAGGGTCACGGTAGGAGTCTTAATTGCGACCTGAGCAGTGGCAACAGGCCTGCAGGACTTGCAGTGTCATAGGACGGCAGACAATCGTAATTAAGCGATCAAGGAAAATTGCCGTGAGCATCCATTAGAAAGATGGAGACTACACTAGGAAAAAGAGAGAGAAAGGACAAAATGAAGAAAGAATCCTGTAAAATAATGTACAGTCGTTTTAATATAACCATATGTATTATTATATCATTGTGTATTGTTTTGGCGTTTATAGGTTGGATTATTCATGCTCTGCAGCAAAAAGTTGTCTCTCCTTCTTCATCTTCGTCTTCTTCTACTGTCTCTCCACATCTCTTTCATACCCTTCCTCAACATGAACTCATTAGAAGAACTGAATATTATAACAATTCCTTTGTCCAATTGTTACACCAACACCAGTTAGTGGTCAAAACGACTGACTGTTGGGTGTGTGGACTTATGCCACATACCACAGAGAAAGGAATGCCATATTTAGTTCTCCCGTTTTCTTATGAGTTTTCTGCTTGGGCTTATTTTGTCATCTTCTCCAATGCTTATCAAAGCAAATTCAGTCGATCCGTTAGTTCACATGTTAGTGATCCGGATTTTAGTCATAGTTCTTTGATTAAGGGAATGGTAGCTATGGCTAAAATCATGGAAAATAGTAAAATCTCCATTGACGAAAGAAAAGCGTACACTAACAGGAACGTCACCCAATATATGTCTAGTCTTAGTGATAAAATTAAGAAAGGAAAGTCTTCACCAATTTGGACTATACCACATCAGGGCAATTTCTGCTTACAGATAAACAATCGCTCTTCTGACACCATACAAAGGAATAACTGCTCCTATACGTACATTTATTCCTCTCAAAACTCACCTCCTCTAGTGCCATCTCAAGGCACATATTTCATCTGTTATAATAGAGCTTACACATGGTTACCAACGGGTTTCTCTGGTACTTGTTTATATAGCTTTCCTTCTTCCCCCTACATACACCGCTCTGCAAATCATCATCGAAACAGATACGGCAGAGGGATTATTGATTCGAAAGATACAGCAGGACAAGAGGGAGGAGATTTCCTTAAGGGATTTCTTCCTTTTCGGGGTCCAATGGCCAACAGCAGAAATATAAGGCAACTGGTTTGTGTCGTAGAGACCACCATAGACATCACTGTAGGAGCCTTAAGTAACATCACGGCAGAACTACAGGCGGACCGTCTTATGACATTACAAAATCGAGTTGCCTTAGATTTTGTTCTTGCAGATCGTGGTGGAGTGTGCAAACTGATCGGGTCAAGTTGCTGTATTTTCATACCTAATGACGCTCGAACAGTATACCAAGCTATCTCCAAGTTGCACATAATCTCTGAGTCTATTCATCAGGATGAAGGAGATTGGTCTTTTACGGAGTGGTTTTGGGAACTACTATCCAAATGGGGCTGGAAAGCGTTGACATTTCTTGGAATAATTCTGACCATTATTTTCTCCTGTTGCCTTTGTATGCACTGTGGTCCCGCTATCTGTGACCTTTGTGCTACTATGTGCATCCCAAAACCCAAACCACAAGTAACAGAAAACATAAGAATGATGTTACAGCAACAGCTCGATGACCTCATGACTATCGACATTGACTCAGATTAACATGAGTCTATCTTGCCTGAGTTCTGGCAAAAGGAGGGTCTGAGGAACTTCGATTTCTGACCGCGATCGAATCGACCCGCCATTTTGTGCTCCACCGCCATTTTGTGTTGCCATCACTCAGGCAGCACGGAGAACAAAGTCTATTCTGCTTTTTCTGCAGCCTGGTGTCGAAATACGCTTTCTGCCTCTGTTTGCAAAGCTGATGTTAGACCTGGCCGAGTACACTAATCCCTGTCTGGCTTTTCTAATCCCCGTCTCAACTATCTGTTGATTCACACTATTCTTTTCTGACTTTATCTTATCGTCTGGCCTTCACTGTCTTCTGCTAGCATTCTCTCGTTTTACAACTGTCCTCCAACACACACAAACGTATCTCGCCACCTGCAAGTTAGTTACGAATCCGTTAATGAATTAGTTGGAGGGAGGGGTGACAAACATAGTTGGAGGAGAGGTTTCTTCGAGTCATCTGACACTTTGTTTTCCAAACTCCCCTATTGGTTCTGTCCTGTTTTCCAACTTTCCTTATTGACTCTTTCTTGTATACTCTGGGTGTATATTTGGTTAATGTATATGTTTCTATATAGTATATAAGTTTGTGCGCCACAGAGTGAAGTGGCAGTCTCCTGAGAACCTACCTTGTGTACTTCTGGAATAACTGTACTAGCTGCAGCTAATAAAATCTGATCTTCTAACGCCGACAGAGTGTCCCGTGTCTCTGTGTAGCTGAGCAGGAGAACCTAGAAGATTAAGGCGTACCCTGCACCGCCAGGCCCAAAAGGTTCTGGTTCTTCAGTTTCCCTAACGCCACCTTTATGGGCAGGTTTGTGTTGAGGCGAATTCACTCTGCTATGCGCGCCACATTTCCTGGCTTCTCCCTTGAACCAAAGTCATTCACTCCCCTAACACTAGTCATCAAGAGCGACCGGGGTGTCCACCTCATCTCCAAACTATATAAAGTTTGTGCAAACCTTGTCCCACTCAACGATGACAAGATCCGCAGGGATTGGGAGGAAGATCTGGGTAGCTCGATAACAGACGAGCAATGGGCAGCCTGCTGCGCAGTCATGAAAAATGTCTCCCTCAATAGCCGACACAAGCTAATTCACTTCAAACTTCTACACAGAATATACATTACCCCGAGTCCACAAAATAGACCCGTCTAGACCCCATAACTGACGTAAATGCGACGCCCCAAACGCAGACTTCGCTCACAAAGCATGGACCTGCCCGCGTTTACAATCCTTCTGGGAAGCAGTACACAAAACATTGGGAGACATTATCAACTTACAAATTGACCTGTTACCCGAAATTGCCCTCTTAGGATACGTGGTCAAGTTTCCCAAAAATGTTCGAAAGCTTGCGGCCATTTGTCTTCTGTTGGCCAAGAGAGAAGTGGCCATTCACTGGGGCAGCAAGACAGCACCTACAGTTCAGGGTTGGTTGAGCAGCCTGCCGTCTTGCACCACAAGGAGCGAGGTGTATACCACCACGGTACCATCAGCATCACGGCCCAGAGACATATGGGGCCCCTTCACAACGTACCTAGCATCTTTGCGGCACGACTCAGCCTCTCAGCTGGAACAGGGTATAGTTCCCACTGGGGTTGGTTAGTGAAGCATTCTCTCACACTCTAAACACTGCACTGGTCGGCTACCTAACTGTTCTATGTATCCTTTACTGAATGCACAGAATTGATGCACTTTATTTAGGACTTGGAGATTTCACAATGTGCTAAGAGGTTACGTGCCCCTGAGGGTATTGTCAGCTAAATACTGAATATTGCAACGACATTGGGCTGCACTCTTTTTAGTGTATATCTTAATCAAACCAATCTATATATGTACAAACTCCTTCATTGGCTATTGGTATTGACTGTGTTTATCAATGCTTATCATGTTACCACTGTGACAAACTGCTAAATAAAGTTAAAAAAATATATTACCTACTGGCGGTCACCAGTAGGTAGTTATCGTTAGGACCTATTTTCCATAGGAAATCCGCAACATTCTATTCCCAAAATCTTTGGCACCGATTGACGAATCTTCGCAAAATTTTCAAAACTTTTGGCCAGCTCCGGTCCGCTCCTATCCTAAAAGTCTCGGGATGATTCGTGTAGCGGGGCCGATAAAAAAGGGGGGTCCCAAAACGTGTTCTCCCCATGCAATTTCCCATAGGACCCTTAGCCACAGCTACAGCCCGAACTGCTTAAAGGAATTACACCAAATTTGGCAAAGAGGTAGTCCTCAGTTCAGACTCGTGCCTTTTGCTGAAATGGTGTCAATCTGTTCAGTAGTTCCTGAGAAAATCAAAATCACATATATATCTGGGCGGAGCCTAACCACTGATTGGCTGTCAGCACTTCATCCAAGAAGTGTTGGCAGCCATCTTGGGACCAATATACATGATAGCACCTCATTAAAAAGCATTGCAGTTAATAGAAGGTTTTAAGACTTTAGTTATATTATAAATCATTTGTTGATGGTATCATACTCATTTTAGGAATACTGGTGTGTTCTAAGGCGATTTTACCATGTGAATAAGCCTTCTGCTGTGGATATCATGAATCATGTTTGAGAGAAAAATATTTTCTCATGCTTTTCCCACAGAGGTTTGGAAGGTGATCTATAAGCTAACCTGAGAGCATTGTTTTCTGTAAATTCACATTATCTTTCTCAGTCATGTGAGAATGAAGTCTGACATTCTCAGTAGAACATGTACATCCAACAAGGGCAGAGACTGTCAGTTGATTCCTTTGTGTACTACTGCAGCTTCCCAGAGTGTTCTAAAGAACAACTAGAGCGCTAACAGTCCTACTTATGACAAACGTATGGCACACCTGAAGCCATCTTGATTGGAAGTAGTAACTCTTAAAACATTTAATTTAAAAAGGAACAAAATGAGGGGGTTCATTTTGCCATAAAAAGTATGATTAGTGCTGCAGAAAGAAAAATTAGGGCACATTTTAAGTGACTTCTCAAATCCTCTTCTATTTCATAAAACAATTCTGACATGCAGACTGAAACATGCACTTTGAATACCAGCAGCAGACTTCCCTGGTGAGCAGTAGCTTTACTACAGTGATCTAATGAGCAACTAGAGTGCTAACATTCTGAATTTATGGCAAATGTATGACACATCTGAAAGCCTTCTTGATGGAATCAAAGTAAAAAACTGAAAGTATTTCCTACTGAGGAGAATGTAGTAAATGCGGAAATTAGGAAACTTCATAACAAATAAGTCTCCCAAGATGGCCACCAGAGACAAAAGAGCCCAAATGTAGCACAAATATCACCCAGATGTAGCCCAAGTATAGTTCAATGACAAAATGTCCCAGAGAGTTCTAAATAACAACTAGAGCGCTAACAGTCTTACTTATGACAAAATTATGGCACACCTGAAGCCATCTTGATTGGAATAAAGTGGTAACACTTAAAACATTTAATTTGCAAAGGAACAAATTGAGGGGGTTTATTTTGCCATAGAAATTATGTTTAATGCTGCAGAAAGAAAAATTAGGGCACATTTTGACTTCTCAAATCCTCTGCTATTTCATTAAAAACCTCTGACATGCAGACTGAAACATGCACTTTGAATACCAGCAGCAGACTTCCCTTGTGAGCAGTAGCTTTACTACAGTGATCTAAGCCGTAATTTATAGGCCACTGGATTGATCCTCTTTACCACTCTATAGGGGCCTATAAACTATGGCTTCCGGGCTCTCTTTGGATCCACCCTGTCTTCCACTGTATCCTTTTGAAACCTGCAAAGGGGGGGCTGAGGAAGCCACCACCAGCTGTATCCACAGAAGAGGGACAGGCGTATGAGGTGCGACGCATTGTGGATTCAAAGTACAGGGGGGATAACCTATGGTACTTAATATCCTGGAAGGGGTATACCTCGGAAGAGGATTCGTGGGTACCCTGTGACAACGTGCACGCCCCGGCCAGGGTTCGTGCGTTCTATTGCCGACACCCTGACAAGCCCGGTTCTAGGAGGTGCCGGGACAGGGATCTACTGTCAGGGATCAGGCATTGCGCGCCTGCATTGCATACGATCCCCAGAATACCCGGGGATAGAGTGGGAGGAGCCACGAGCACAAAAGAGAAGTGACGCACACAGGATGCTGTGCGTAATTCCGGATTGGCGAGTTCCGTTTCCCGAACCCGCTCCGAGAAGAACGGAGCTGTAGCTTTGTATTGCCCGTCGCCTGTTGGGAGGATTCGCTCCACCGGTGGTTTCAAGAACCCCTGCCAGCCTTTTTCCGAGGCACTTCTAGGCCGCCTGTCAGCTAGGCGAGCGGCTGTTGACGCGTACTCTCGGAGACAGCGGTAAACGCCTGAGCCGTGTTCGGGGCTTCCAGACCCGGGGCTAAACCCGTCAGGTATTTCTCGCCAAAGCCTTCCCCTCGGATTGGAGGCATTCTGTAGCGACTCTCCCACTGCTGGTCGCATCAGTCCATTGCGAGGCAGGGAGCGCTGTTGCCTTAGCGCTAAGCAGGGAATCCTGCTCGTACTTTCCTCTCTTCCACAGAAAACATTCTGCTGGGGTACATTGTTTGTTTTCTTTGTGTGTGCTTGAGTCCAAGGAGTGGTGCCGCAATCACAACGGACGTATAGCTCGAACAATTGTGAAACTCCCTAGGAGACATGTTCGATTGTATCAGACCAGCGTCTAACCATTTAACTCGGTTGTTATTATAGGTCACACGAACGCACACCATTTCCTCACTTCGTGCTATACTGAGTCTCTCCAGAATTGCCACTGCGGGACTAGTAAGGCAATAAGGGGAGGTTCCTGGTGTACAGTACGCCCACACTGTTTCTCTGCAGGGTATCAGCAAGCGAAAGAGGGTGGTGTTTTTCCGCTGTTTTATGTTCATGTATGCCTGAGAGATGCCAGGGCTTGGTTCTGGTTTATTTGTTGGTATGATTATGGTGCAATATTGGTGTTAGCAAAGAGGAAACAAGAACCACAAGTCTAACAGTTATAGAAGGAATTGGTGTCCCTAGCGAGAATTGATGAGCGTAGCGTGATATGCCTTTTGTGTTTGTATGTTTTATTCTTTTACAGGTTCTACTCCCCACTGTTCCCTTCCTTCCCTTCCCTCGCTTGATTGCTCCAACCTTCCATGCCATTAGTGCAGGAGTTGGGGACGTCGAGAGGTGGACCCCCTATGGCATCACTCAAATTCTGAGGAGTATCGGACCTGGGACGGAACTGTTACAAGTAGAGTGAGTAGTAGAGAGAGAGTAGTAGAGAGTGAATAGTAGAGACTGAGTAGTAGAGAGTAGTAGAGTGAATGGTAGAGAGTGAGTAGTAGAGAGAGAGTAGTAGAGAGCGAGTAGTAGAGAGTGAGTAGTAGAGAGTGAGTAGTAGAGAGTAAATAGTAGAGAGAGAGTAGTAGAGAGTGAGTAGTAGAGTAGTAGAGAGTAGTAAATTGAGTAGTAGAGAGTAATAGTAGAGAGTAGTAGTGAGTAGTAGAGAGTAGCAGAGAGTGTGTAGTAGAGAGTGAGTAGTAGAGAGTAGTAGCGAGTGAGTAGTAGAGAGTGAGTAGTAGAGAGTGAATAGCAGAGAGTAGTAGAGAGTGAGTAGTAGAGAGTGAGTAGTAGAGAGTAGTAGAGAGTGAGTAGTAGAGAGTAGTAGAGTAGTAGAGAGTTAGTAGTAGAGAGTGAGTAGTAGAGAGAGAGTAGTAGAGAGTGAGTAGTAGAGAGTAGTCAGTCAGTGTCAGTCAGTCAGTGTCAGTCAGTCAGTGTCAGTCAGTCAGTGTCAGTGTCAGTCAGTCAGTGTCAGTCAGTCAGTCACTGTCAGTCAATCAGTGTCAGTGTCAGTCAATGTCAGTCAGTCAGTGTCAGTCAATCAGTGTTGGTCAGTGTCAGTCAGTCAGTAAGTGTGAGTCAGTCAGTGTCTGTCAATCAGTGTCAGTCATTGTCAGTCAGCCAGTGTCAGTCAATCAGTGTCAGTCAGTGTCAGTGTCAGTCAGTGTCAGTGTCAGTCAATCAGTGTCAGTCAGTGTCAATCTGTCAGTGTCAGTCAGTCAGTGTCAGTCAGTCAGTGTCAGCTAGAGCAGCTTTGCTGACCTGGTTCTCTGGCTCTAAAGCACCTCTGCTGACCTTGTTCTCTCCCTCTAAAGCAGCTCTGCCGACCTGGTTTCTCTGACTCTACAGCCGGTCTGCTGACCTGGTTCTCTGGCTCTAGAGCAGCTCTGCTGACCTAGTTCTTAGGCTACAGAGCAGCTTTGCTGATCTGGTTCTCTGGCTCTACAACAGCTAAGCTGACCTGGTTCTCTGGCTCTAAAGCAGCTTTGCTGACCCGGTTCTATGGCCCTAAAGCAGTTCTGCTGACATGGTTCTCTGGCTCTAGAGCACCTCTGCTGACCTGGTTCTCTCCCTCTGCAGCAGCTCTGCTGACCTGGTTCTCTCCCTCTAAAGCAGCTCTACTGACCTGGTTTCTCTGGCTCTCCAGCGGCTCTGCTGACCTGGTTCCCTGGCTCTAGAACAGCTCTGCTGACCTGGTTCTATGGCTCTAAAGCAGCTCTGCTGACTCGGTTCTCTGGCTCTAGAGCCGTTCTGCTGACCAGGTTCTCTGGCTCTAGAGCAGCTCTGCTGACCTGGTTCTCTGGCTCTAAAGCAGTTCTGCTGCCCTGGTTCTCTCCCTCTAAAGCAGCTCTGCTGACCTGGTTTCTCTGGCTCTACAGCATCTCTGCTGACCTGGTTCTCGGCCTCTATAGCAGCTCTGCTGACCTGGGTCTCTGGCTCTAGAGCAGCTTTGCTGACCTGGGTCTCTGGTTCTAGAGCAGCTCTGCTGACCTGCTTCTTAGGCTCTAGAGCAGCTCTGCTGACCTGGTTCTCTGGCTCTACAACGGCTCTGCTGAACTGGTTTCTCTGGCTCTACAGCACCTCTGCTGACCTGGTTCTCTGCACTCACGATGCACGCACCCTACTTCGCGAAAATATATTTAAAAGTAATATAAGTTTATTATAAGTACAAATATGTTATTTTTATGACGATCTTAGATAATATCTTGCCCTAATATGTACACTAAACCATAGAAATTCCTCTGTTATAGTTAGTTCTGCTAACTATAACTCGCGCGCCCGCAATGCACTGCTGATGATGTCACACATTGCATCATTCATGACATGGTTAGTGACATCACTGATGACATCACTGATGACATCTCAAATGACATCACTGTTGACATCATCCACGTGACAAACTGATACACCTCATCATACACTAGTATGACCTTTCATCACTCACTGTAAAATACAGAGTACCATATTTGAAACCACTGACACACCATAACCAGTTACTACATACCCACTCACTGATTCCTAAGTCTACACTCACAACTACCCATTCAACAACAGAATCATTTATACATACAGTCACTAATTAATAGAACACTATCAAATGCACTTATACACATATATAGACATTGACACATCAGCAGTCATCTTAGTCAGTTATGCAGTCATCCTACTCAATCGTGAAAAAAATTAATCACACTTACATTTACTCACTTACACAATTATCCAACAACATCTCATTTATTCAAACACATAGTAACTCATAGTTAATATGTTAAAAAATCACCATTACAATTATACACTCATTCATATAGTTACTCTCACAATCACTGACTCTTACAAATACTTATTTATATACACCAACTCTCACATACAATGCCTTTTATTTTTTTACTTTGTTGAAGATATACAACTAAAAAATATATTCGCTCACCAATACACAAATAAATACACTCCGTCACCCAAACAACTGTTTCCACATGCACTCTTAAACCAATACACCTAGTCAATCAACCATTCACACATCTATGCATAGAGTTACACACACCCCATCCAACCACACACAAACTCAGTGTCCCATACAAATACTCCCCCAACTAATCAATAACTAATATAAAAACTCATATAGTTAGTGACAAACTGATGCAGTATGTTATACAACAACAGAGACAGTGATGCACACATTCACATAGTTTAGTTACTGATCCATGTATTAAGTGAGACACTTTTAATTACTCACTTAAACAGACAGTCAGACATCTACTACATCCTCCATCCAGACAGTTATATATCCACTCAATCTTCAATACAGATTGGTGTATATATATATATATAATACATATTTAAATGTCAAACTAAACTACATTTACTGGATGATGTCATCAGTGATGTCCTCAGTGATGTCATTTGAGATGTCATCAGTGATGTCACTGATCATGTCATGAATGATGCAATATGTGACATCATCAGCAGTGCATTGCGGGCGCGCGAGTTTTAGTTAGCAGAACTAACTATAACGGAGGAATTTCTATGGTTTTGTACGAGTGAAATGGCCAGCTAACAATAACACCCCTGAAACCTATGTTTTTTTTCTGTGAATATATATATATATATATATATATATATATATATATATATATATATATATATATTCTGTAGAAACAAAAGACGTGAGGCCCATTACTGCAGCAGAGGTTTAATATCCAAGTTAAGCAGCGCCTGCTTCCATATTCCGACGTTTCGGCTTACTAGCCTTGTTCACAGATGGAAGTGACAAACACTCAGGTGCGCTCGGGCGTGCTCTTAAACAGATTATATCACGTGACTGGATTCACTTTACTTCAATAATGGGCCTCACGTCTTTTGTTTCTACAGAGAGTGTTTTGCTGGGCTGCTCCGTGCCCAGTGTGTGAGGCCGCCTTGAAGGGTCTTGGGCTTCGGAACGGAGACTGTTGTTTTGAAGTTGAATTGAGGGGCCTGACCCACTCGTGCACCCTACCTACAAAGGTAAAAGCTAATGGAGCGAAAAGAGGGATGGCGCGAGGAAAGGATTCAGGCAGGATGATTTCCTGCCATGATCGTGCTGCTTGATGGAGTTTTAATTTCAAGTTATCACTGTAATGAGAACATTGGGTAACTTTAACAATTCATTTGACTGCCTTTATATAAGATTCCACACTGGCATCAGTGCCTGTGCTTTATGAAATTACCAACAGACCTAATAACATTCGAGGACTTCTGGCTATGTTACGAACTGGCACACTGCACTGTGGGATTTGAAGTAAAGTGAATCCAGTCACGTGATATAATCTGTTTAAGAGCACGCCCGAGCGCACCTGAGTGTTTGTCACTTCCATCTGTGAACAAGGCTAGTAAGCTGAAACGTCGGAATATGGAAGCAGGCGCTGCTTAACTTGGATATTAAACCTCTGCTGCAGTAATGGGCCTCACGTCTTTTGTTTCTACAGAGAGTGTTTTGCTGGGCTGCTCCGTGCCCAGTGTGTGAGGCCGCCTTGAAGGGTCTTGGGCTTCGGAACGGAGACTGTTGTTTTGAATATATATATATATATATATATTATCTACTGGCGGTTGCCAGTAGATAGTTATAGTTAGGACCATGTTTCCATAGGAAATCCGCAACATTCTATTTGGAATAACTTTGGCGCCGGTTGACGAATCCTTGCGAATTTTTCAAAACTAATGGGGCGCTACGCTCCGCTCCTACCCTGAAAGTCTCGGGGGGATTCGTCAAGCGGGGGCTGAGAAAAAAGGGGGGTCCCAAAACGCATTATTTCCATGCATTTTCCCATAGGACTTTTAGTCCGAGCTACAGCCCGAACGGCTGAACAGAATTACTTGAAATTGGGCAGAGAGGTAGTCCTCAGGTCAGGGATGTGCCTTTTGCAGGTCTGGTGTAAATCTGTTCAGTAGGTCGTGAGAAAATAGCATTTAAATCAATATATATATATCTGTAAGCGCGCTCCGTGCGCTTATGGTAAGCTTACCGTACGCGTACGGTGCCATGCGCGAGCTCAATTCTGATTGGTGGTTACATGACTGTAAACATTCGAATCGGTCGAAATCAGAAAGTATCGGCCGCCATTTTCTGTCTCTCGCACTGAAAAACAAAGGTTGATAACATGAAAAGGGGGCAACGAAAAGAGTTGCAGACCCCCTAGCATTCGTCAGGGGGTTCACAAAGGACCAAAAAGTATGAAAAATAAATTTAATAATTTTAAAAAAAAATCGCGGAGTACGCGTACGGTAAGCTTACCGTACGCGTACGGTAAAAAAAAAAAAAAAGAATTAACAATCACATTTAATATAGAAATCTAAGGACCCCCAAGGGAGAAAAAAACAATTGATATTTTGTAAAAAATGGCGAGGCGTGCACAGCGCGAGCACGGTGAGTGAAGCGCCTTGTGCGCGCAAAAATTTAAAATAAATACATAACTTAGCATTTAAAAAACCGTACAAATTCACTGAAAAAACCATAGGTTTCACACACGTTATAGTTAGGAATTAGCATTTAAAAAACCTTGCAAATTCACTTAAAAAACCATAGGTTTCACACAAGTTATAGTTAGCTGTACATTTCACTCGTAAAAAACCAATGTAATTCCACGTTATAGTTAGATCAGGTAACTATAACTTGCGCGACCGCAATGCACAATGTGTCATTTCAGATGTCATCATTGATGTCATGAGTGATGTCACTGACCATGTCATAAGTGATGTAATATGTGACGTCATCAGCAGTGCATTGCGGGGGCGCAAGTTATAGTTACCTGATCTAACTATAACGTGGAATTTCGTTGGTTTTTTACGAGTGAAATGTACAGCTAACTATAACTTGTGTGAAACCTATGGTTTTTTAAGTGAATATATATATATATATATATATATTTTATTGTGCTAATTATCTTGAAATATTGTTCTTTTATGTCTTCTTTTATGGCTGGTATTCAGCCGAATAAAGATTTTTGACTGATTGACAGTATTTCAAAAGTTGCTGCTCATCTAGTGAAGCAGTGTATGATGTGTTTAAAACACAATCCTGGGAAGGCTACCCCTACACCTTCTGGTAATTTTGCATCCCCCTTCTTTCCGTTTTGAGGTACTCCAGATGGATTACATAGAGCTACAGTGAATTAATAATTTGAAATATGTGTTAGTGGTAGTTAGTACATTTAGCAAATGGATTGAGGCTTACCCAACAAAGGAAAACACTGCAATGGCAACGGCAAAGGCTCTTATTAAGGAGTTTTTCCCACGCTACCGCTTGCCCCGTTTGATTTGGAGTGACAATGGAAGTCACTTCAACGCGTAGGTAATCCAACTGGTGTGCGATGGTCTGCCCATCAAGCAAAAATTCCATGCAGCCAATCACCCTCAGTCAGCAAGTTTAGTTGAGAAGTACAACGGTACTCTCAAACTAAAATTGGCAAAAATTAAGGAAAGTACTGGGTTGCAATGGCCAAATGCCTTACCTCTTGCCCTATTGTCTACCAGAATGACATCCCATTCTAGAACAGGATTATCACCCTATGAGGTGATCTTTGGTCATCCAGCAAATGTGTGGGGTGTCCCTAGACTGAAGAAGTTTTCTGAGATAGATTATCCTTTATTGGTTGATTATTTGTATGAACTCACTAGAAGCTTGAGTTCTATTCACCAACAGATACACAAGGTGTTACCTTCAGCACCTGAGGGGCCTGGGCACACAATTCAACCTGGCGACTAAATATTGGTCAAAAGCTTCCAGAGACGAGAATGTTTCTAGCCTAGATGGAAGGGACCCTATCTGGTCCTTAACACAATGAGGACAGCGTAAGAGTGAAAGGCCGGAAGCACTGAATCCATGCTTCCCACTGCAGACGGGTGCCGCTACCCCTTCCCTACGATGCCTGGGTGCGTGATGGCATTGGAGAACACGAGACAGAGAAAGTGCCAAGATTTCATCCGCTCTCTGATGCCCAACTAGTTTGTACGCAGACAGAGGAAGAAAATAATGCTGTTTTGAAAGCGGCAGTCTCCCCAGTAATTAAGGCTGCTCAGGTTTCCATCTCATCAGATTCGCAGGAACCTGAGTCTCAGTCCCCGGCACCCCCTCAATTTCAGATTCTTCTCCGAGATGAGACAGTCCCTGGAGTAGAAAGATACGATTTGCGTCCTCGACGGAAGAGTAGTGCACCAAAAGAGAAGTGAGTGTAGTTAGGGACGGACTTTATTGGATAAGATTATTGACAATGCCCCTTGTTTCTGCATTTTCCCATTAGACTAGGGAGTGGAAGAATTGGTACACTTCTTGTGACGCAGGACAGGATAAGCTGAGGGTATTTTCCAAGGAGGGAAGTGCCCTATCCTGAGAACATTGAAGATTTGCAGATGGGCTGCAACAGTGTGGCTCCACCGTGGCATGCTCAATAGCACCACCAGGGATTGGGCAATAGATGCCTGCAAGGGAGGCTTGGAACGGACCCTGATTCTTTTTATTACACATTTTTTTCTTTTTGTTTTTGGTGTCCTTCCCATCATTGGCTCCATCATATAACGTCTCTTTCTCTGGTGATTTAATTTGTAACATTGTAATAAGGATGTATCTGTTTGGTCGATCTTATGCAGAAGATGAACAGTTTCTTGTTGCCCTGCGCCCGGGGAAGGATGGTTTTGAATGGTTACTCAGGAAGAAAATATTTTGGGTTGCAGTTACATTGTTGTTCCTATTGGTGGGAGGGGGTCGTTCTGGATATTAGAGTACTCTGGAGTTAACTTCTCATGTGTTTTATATCAGGCTGTTTCCTCAGGTCGTAGCAAAAGAAAAATGTATAACAATGTCTTCTTAGACACACATCGAAAATTCTTTAGGGACAACACAGCTTGTTATCCTACTGATTCTGTTACAAGTTTATGGACCGCTTATCCCTTGTCATTGGTGAATTACACATATGTTCGCCCTCCTCAATTCATAGAGGTAAAAGGTGAATTCGGCCTGGGATATCCTGGAGCTTGCTTATACTACAGAAAGCCGAGGGGAACAGGGTACCCTGGATGCATGCCTGAAATGTATTGTGGTGATCTGTACCTTAGAAAAAAAAATATCACCCTGACAAGTTGGCACTACCAAGATCTGACTGTCACTCAAGAGGCAGGGATTTATCCTGTGTGTTGCCCTGTAATAAACAGTACTGATGCTTATTTGTATCTCAATTGTTCTGGAGAAGTAGTGTCCAAAAATGTAATGCGTTTAGGAAGAAAGGATGATCCCAGTATGAAGGGAATGAATACTAAATATGCTCCATAAGATTATCAAGACCCACTCTATGCACATCCAGGTTTTTATTTTTTATCAAATGGTACGTATACTAATATGTACAATGGTACAAAGGATGTGGCTTTGGGAATGGTGCTACCTCTTGGGGTACGTTGCAGGCATAGCAGACCAAATATAAGATGCGTAAAAAGAACATTGACCAAGGAATTTTGTAAAGGCGTTACCAATTTGGAAGTTAATAATTAAAGTAATGGTATCATTTTTGGATATCCTTTCCTCTATTATTACATTTGGTGGTGCCATTACCAATTTGGAAGTTAATAATTATAGTAATGGTATCCTTTTTGGAGCTATCCTTTCCTCTATTATTACATTTGGTGGTACCGCCATGGCCAGGGGTGAACGAGCTAAAGAGTATTTTGGATGTAAGTTGAAAATTTTATCTAATTCTACAGTGGCAGCTTTAGGGGACATCACCACTGAGTTGGAAAGTATGCACATATACTCCGAACAAACGAGATATGCAGTCGATTTTATTTTAGCCAAAAATGGTGGTGCATGCATGATAATAGGAGAACAGTGTGTGGTTGGTATTATGAATATGGAAAAGAATATTACACAGCATATTTGAGATTTTGGGAAAATGTTAAAGAAACGGAGAGTGGAAATTGGAGCTGGTCTTTGTTCGGTGGTTGGGGTTGGATTTTAGAAAAGGTAATATATTTCATTGTCCTTCTAGTATGCTGCTGTATTCTGATTCAGTGTCTTTCCTTATGTTTCTCATATTGTACAATTTATCTTACTCCCAAAAGAATTTCGATTCATGATACAAATGTGACTATAATGCTTCAAAAGGAGATTGATACCATCATGCAGCTGGATGAGGGAGTTTTTTGTTCAACCACTTCTCTTGCAGGTTCTGTTCCTGATGTTACTTGTACTGTAACTGCTTAGTGTCATATTTCTCTTTACGCAGGCTATGTCTGTATATATATTCGTTCCCAATATATTATCGTTTGTATAACTATATTTCCCTTTACTGTACTAGAATTGTAAAGACCCTTACCTGATAGCAAGAATAAAGGTTATCCGTATTAGCATAAAATGCTAAAAGGAGGGTCTGATAGAATTGAAACATAACATTGTCATCTTATTTGTATTTTACCCCAAATTATGTTAGCATGTATATGGCTAATACATTATATCTGCATATTGTGTGTAGACGCAATCAGTAAATACAGATGTTGCGATAGTTAGGTTGACATCTGTGCCACCATTTTTGCTCTTGAAGACGCCATATTATATTATAATCGAAACCTTTACTTGCTCATTTTCGAGAAATGGTCCTTGGTAAGTTGTGTTTCTCCAATGCTAAAACTTGCTCATTAACCCATGCCCTTTCTGTTACATAGAGGCCTTCTCCCACCTGTCTAGAGGGGAGGACAGGCCAGACGACCTTGGATAGTAGATAGCTTGTACCAGGCCGCGGAATCGAAAATTATGTTCTGTGCCCCCATTGTAGTACGACAGCTACCAGTTCTTTTCCATAATAGGCGGGTCTTTTTGGGCTCCGCAACCTACATAATGTAACCTTATGCATGTTAGATTCAGTCCCTCGTCAGCCATCATAGGAGGCTAGTCAGACTGGACTCCACTGCAATGTATATTGTGAATAAACTAGCTTGCTTGCATTCTTTACTGCGTCATCAATTTTTCATTCTCGGAAGGCAAGAGGAGGTCGAGAGTGACCCGTGTGACCCTAGTGGGTCTCTTCCTTCAGTGGAGACTGGGTAGTTTTCAGGGGAGTTTGGGTTATTTTTTTAGGTTTTTTTTAGGGCTCATAGAGATGGGTTGGGTCGTTTTGAGGGATTAGGGGATGGTGGGTCATTTTTAGGGCTCTGGGGGAGGGGGTGGTAACCTTAGCCACGCATACCCCTTTAGCATGCATGCCTTTACCACGAAAATATGTCATAAAGGCATGCATGGTAAAGCAATGCGTGGTTAAGATGCAGTCGTTATACAGACCACGTTGTTTAGGTACGTAGGGTTGAGGGACTCGTTATTCCAACATACAACTGAGGATGTGACTGAACACAGAAATAAGTGCACTAGAAAATGTGAGCAATATGGTAGTCATGGTTGCGATCTGGGTACCTGATGCTGAGAAAAGCAGCCAAGAAAGGGCACAGCACAGCTGAGACATGATTCCTTTGACTATGTTAAGTACGCATGCTGAATATTGCAACAAAATGCCTGCTCTTCCTGAAACTGAAGATGAAAGTACACACCAATGATTGTAACACAATATCCTGGTCTTGCTACTTGTCTGGACGTAGAATGAGCTGTTGCAAGAATAATGCCCAAAGTACACTCTAAAGATAGAGACACAATTACTACATGGGCTTGATGATTCTTAAGACTGGTAAAGAATTTTTGAAAAAATAAAATAATATCACAGGAGAATGGATAGCCGAGGATCAACATCATAAGCATTTGAGTGGCTACAAGGTTAGTTATTCATACCTGAGTCATGTGACAAGGAAGGGGCATATGGAGTACTAATTCTTAGCAAACATTAGCAAATATTGGACAATAGACTCTGTTGGAAAAGAAGGGTACCATGGCTGTGTGACTTGTCTTTATAAATGTTTCCTACACACATTATACACTAATTTTAGTGGGTAAACACTTCAGAATGAGGATTTTGAATTTATCTGTCTACGTTAATGGTAAATACGTTGGAAAGAGGTAGTTCTTTGCTATTTTCTCTGACAGGATTGGAGAAATGTGCTTCACCTGATGCTAAATAAATGTTTTCTACAAGTGTGTGGTGTCCTGCTGGGTGAGTGGTGGGTGGAGACAACTTATGGTGTACGAAAAACCATTATAGACTGCCAGTAATTGTGGAGGTTAGTGGGAAATCTAGTGTATGTCACTCTTCTGTCCTAGCAGAGCTGAAGGAGATCAAGGCAGGAGCTTCTGGGCAATGTGGTGGCCCTTTTGTAATAGCAGTTTTTCTGTCTTACAGATGGGGCAGTGGTTGGAAATAGGATATAGGAGACAGGTGGTTGCTGTAAGAGCAGAACAAGAGGTGAGATAGACCAATGATAAGATAGAAAGAGGTGACGCAGAAAAAGAGGGATGTGACCAGAGGTAACATGCTGCAAGAGAGGAACAAGGATGAGGCAGAGCTCAGGTGAGGTGGGCTAAAATTGAGATGGAGCCAACAGTGGGAGGAGGTTCAGAGAAGACAGAGATATGGGGAGAGGTTGGCCAGAGGTGAGGTAGGACAGTGGGGAAGAGAGCAGTGGTGGAAATGGGCCAGATGTGAAATGGGGCAGTGGGTTATGGTGGCTACCAGAAACAGAGAGCACAGGAGACAGGGTGGCCTCAGATGTGTCTGGGCATAAAGAGTAGGGGTGTGAGCTGAAATGGGCTCATGGGGTAAATAGAGGTGACATGGGCTGTGGGAGAGGAGAACCTGAGGAGAAACATGTCTATGAGAGATTGGAGTAAGAGGTGTATAGGGGCTGGAGGTGAGAGGAGACAGTTCAGTAAGAGGGAAAGAGAAGACAAAGGGCATTTAGGAAAAGGCCAGGGGTGAGACAGGTCTCCCATCCTCCCAAGCTCAGTTGAACTTATAGCCTACTGCTGTCATGTGTTACATCTTGCCCCTTCCCTGCTCTCCTGTGTCACCTTTTGCCATATCCCTTGCTGACAAGTTTATTTCTGCATCCCCACCTCACACATTTCAATCTCACCCCTACCCCTCTGCCTGCGACTCTACTCTACTAGTCTAGACACCTCTCTCTACTATCCAATTTCACCTCTGACCACAGCTATCCTAAGTCACTTCTGACTGCTGTCCTTTGCTACCTCTTGCCTCTTCACCATGATCTCCTTTCTTAATGCTGGGCCTTTCACTCCAGAAGCTCTTTCTCCCTTCTGGCACACTCTCCCTGAAGCTCTGAATCTACTCTGGTCCCTATGCCCCAAGCCCTTGTCCCATCTCTTGCCTCTCTTACCGAGGTGCATCTCACCTCTAACCACCCATTTTCCCCAATGTCCTCTCTCACCACTGCCCCCTTTATCTACTATTACTTATCATCTCTGAGCTCCTTCTCCACCATCAAGTATCATTTCTGGCCCTCCAACCCACTGACTCATCTCACTTGTAGCCTAAGCTTTGTAGACCGGTTAAACAAGTTACTCATCTTCGGTAACGCAATTTCTGGAAGAAACAATATCTAGCTACAGATCCCTTATCTTTAAATTTCCCAGCCATCAAGCTGAATCTGGAAACTTTTTGGTGAGCAGCATCCCTGCTTTTCAACGGGCGGCTCAGGCATGGTTCAGCAAAATCGTTGCAGGTTCTGACTCCATACCTCCCCGCATTTCCAGCAGCCGGAGCGACCCCACTCAAGTGGAGAATTTCTACGAGGCCATACAGGGTGTATTTTAGCGGGCAGACCCCTCTGGTGCACCTCCGGGCCCTGTGGGGTCAGAAGAGGCCCCACCGGGCTGCACACCAATATCTCCAGCCTCTGCGCTGGGTGGGTCTTTTGGATCCGATACTGGATCTGAGTCGGTGCCGGTCATGCCAATGCAACCTTCACCAGCTCCGAAGTCAAAGCCTCAGTTGGCACCAGAGCAAACCAGCTGCACCAGCCCCATTCTGATACCCGATGGCTCAGAGATAGATCGACATTGGCAACGTTAACTCCGGCGGCGACAGATTCGAGAGGTTCTACATCATTGCCTGCTCATTTTGAAGAGGTTTTGGGCTTTGGAGAAGTATGGGAGGGCTCTCTGGACCCTTTAGAAAAGCAGTTGGATGTTCCTGTTGAGAAACTGGACTGGTATGAGGAACTTGGGGAGGCCAGAGGAATGGACACCTCTGCAGATACTGGTATGCTCTCTCCACCTAGCGTTGCTATGGAGGAGAGGACATCTTATGCCATTGTGGTGAGGAGGGCAGCAGAGGTCTTTGACCTGGAGCTACCCTTGATGCAGGTCAAGACCAATCTCTTGACCAAAGTGCTTTTGCTTGGGGCTCCCTCATCTGAACCCCTTTTGTCTTTTAATGAGGCACTTACAGATGTCCTTGTAGGCACTTGGTCCAAGCCTACCACCAGGGCGTCCTGTGAACAGGACTATAGCTCAGTAACATCACCCTGAACTGGGTGATCCAAGTTTCTTCAGCCAACACCCCACCCATGAGAGTTTGGTGGCTCAGGCTTCAACGACCCATGGTGCTTTCCCTTCCGCTCCTCTGGATAGGGAATCAAAGAGACTGGATGCACTTGGGAAGAAGATGTTTTCTTCCACCAGCCTTGTATTGCGGTCGGTGAACCCTGCATGCTTATTGGGCCATTTATTGCACTCCTTATGGGAAACGGATGTGCAAGTGCTGCCACAGGTCCTGTAGGAGGCCTGGGCCATGCTCTCCTAGGCAGTGAAGGATGGGAGAGATGCAGCAAAGTTCATCATTCAATGTGGCTTAGATAAGACTTACTCGCTGGGTAGAACCGTTTTGTCAACAGTGTCCTTACGGCACCACGTCTGGTTGAGAACATCTGGCTTCTTGGGTGATGTCCATTCCAACCACATGGACATGTCCTTTGTCCAGACTCATCCCTTTGGAGAGGGGGCATACTCGGCATTGGAGCGCTTCAAGGAATCTCGAGCTACAGCCAGGTCCTATGGCCTCTCTGCTACACCTCATGGCCAGTCTACCTTTTGCCCCTTTCACATCAATGGAAGGGGTTTTCATCCACCTCAGCAATACACAAGCCATCATTAAACACAGACTACCCAAGTTGTATGAGGACGTGGACTCTGTACATTTCGACCTCGTGGGAATGGTAGCCAGAAGTTGTCTGCCACCCACACCGCGGCAGCTGCAGGGCAGCTACAGCCTCCAAGCATTCCTAGTATGGTTCTGCCACTCCAATTTGAGGGAGAATTCAATATCATCTCCTCCGCTGGAGGTCCATAACATTGCACAAATGGGTCTTGCAGATCATTCAGGGTGGCTATTCTCTTCCTCCTCCTTTACCACCAACTCAAGAACGGATGGTGGAGGATCATCTATTATTACTCCGAGAGGAAGTTTCAGCTCTCTTGGCAAGGGAGCTATAGAGAAGGTTCTGATTTCAGAAGTAGGCAGTGGTTGTTACTCCTGCTACTTTCTGACCTGACCTCGTCAGAGCCGGTCGCTCCTCCCGCCGCGTGGCTCCTCCTGAGTGCGCCGGTCCCCCCTGCTCTTGCTGCCTGTTCGCCGCTGCCCCCAGGGCCTAGGTGCCTCTTGGTTGTATTTTATTCATTCTGCTCTGTGCCTTATTGTGTGTTGTATTCTGCTCTGTGCCTTATTTTGTTCGCCCACTGTGCCCCTGTACTTTCTAATTTTTTGCGCTTATTCTGCTGCCTGTTTCCCGCTGTTTTTTCCCACTCCCCGCTCCCTGCCGCTGCTCCCCCGCGGCCCGCCCCCCTTTTCTCTTCTGTACCCTCTCCCCTCCTAGTCGCCACCCCGCTCCCGCCTCCCAGCTGCCCCTACCCCCCTCCTCCCTCCCTCTCTTCATTTATGGCAGAGTCCGCACGTACGTGCAGCGTTTACGCGCAGCGGGCGCACCAATTGTGCGCCGAAGGCGCGCCAAAGGCAAGCCCGTCTACGCCCGTCCGCGCCTGGACCGCGCCCAGCGCCAGAACCACTGGTCCTCGACGATGCCAGTGCACCCGACGGACCTACAACGCCGCAACCCTCCATGCACTCAACGCCGGCCGAAACCCCGCCTGCTACCGAGCCACCCCGAAACTCACCCACGGACCCTTTACCTGCCAAGCCTGCCGATTCACCTGCCTCCGGACCTGCACCGCACCCGCCAAGCCGACCACCAACAACAACCACCTCAAGTGCATCCTACTCAACATCCGCTCCGTCCACAGGCACGCCGTGGAGCTCTGGAACCTCCTCGACACAACCTCACCAGGCGTCGCCTTCCTCACGGAAACCTGGATGAACGCCTCCTCAGCCCCCGACATCGCCATAGCCATCCCGGAGGGCTACAAGATCACCCGGAGGGACCGAGCCAACCAGACCGGAGGAGGCATCGCCATCGTCCACAAGAACACCATCCGCATCACGACCAACTCCGACGACACCCTCACCGCTGCCGAGCACCTTCACTTCCAGATACACACCGACCCCAAGACCACCCTCAGAGGCACCCTCATCTACAGACCTCCGGGACTGCACACACAATTCAGCGAAGCCATCGCAGACTGGGTCAGCCCACACGCCCTCACCTCCACAGACTACATCCTCCTGGGGGACCTCAACTTCCACCTGGAGAACAACAAGGACTGTAACACCACCGCCCTGCTGGACAACCTCGCCAACCTCGGACTCAAGCAACTGGTGAACACCCCCACCCACTACGCCGGACACACGCTTGACCCCGTATTCTCCTCCAGCAAGCACATCTCCTTCAGCCACTCCACCGGACTACACTGGACAGACCACAGCTGCGTCCACTTCAACTTCAGGAGAACCACGACCCACCACCACCCGCAACAGGTTCCCTGCCGAAGCTGGAGCAAGATCACCGCCGACCAGCTCACCACCTCCCTCAGCCAGAACCCGCCCACCAACACGATAGACCCCAACGAAGCAGCCCGCAACCTCACACAGTGGCTCACCGACTGCGCCGACAAACTCGCACCACTGAAGAATCCTCCCAGCAAACCCGGCAGCAGGAGAGCCTCGTGGTTTACCATCGACCTCAAAAACTCCAAGAAAACCTGCCGCACCCTCGAGAAAGCCTAGCGCCTCGACCAGACAACAAAAAACATGACAGCCCTCAAGAACGCCACCCGCGAACACCACCAGCTGATCCGAAGCACCAAGAAGACAGCATTCAAAGAAAGACTGGACAACAACACCCACAACAGAAAGGAGCTCTTCAACATCGTCAAGGAGCTCTCGAATCCCAGCGCATGCAACACCGACATCACTCCCTCGCAAGACCTCTGCGACTCTCTCGCCTCGTTCTTCCACCGCAAGATCGCCGACATTCACAACAGCTTCGGCGCACAGACCGCGCACCCAACCACCGAACCAGCGCCCCCAACCACCACCCTCTGCACCTGGACCCCTGTCAGCACCGAAGACACCACCCACCTGATGAACACCATCCATTCCGGCTCCCCCACCGACCCCTGCCTACACCACATCTTCAACAAAGCTAACTCCACCATCAAGCATCTGCATCCTTCCTGGAGAGCTGGAAACATGCCGAGCTGAGCGCCCTCCTGAAGAAACCCACCGCGGACCCCATGGACCTCAAGAAATTCCACCCCATCTCGCTCCTTCCCTTTCCAGCCAAAGTCATCAAGAAGACTGTCAACAGACAACTCTCCGCCTTCCTCGAGACCAACGGATCCCTCGACCCCTCACAGTCCGGGTTCCAAGCAAACCACAGCACCGAGACCGCCCTCATCGCAGCCACCGACGACATCAGGTCCCTGCTCGACAATGGGGAAATGGCTGCCCTCATCCTCCTGGACCTCTCAGCAACCTTCGACACCGTCTGCCACCGCACCCTGATACAGCGCCTCAGCAACACCGGAATCCAAGGAGCGGCCCTGGAGTGGATCATCTCATTCCTCACCGGAAGAACCCAGAGAGTCCGCCTCCCCCCGTTCCGGTCCGCGGCTACCGAAGTCATCTGCGGCGTCCCGCAAGGATCCTCACTCAGCCCCACTCTCTTCAACGTCTACATGAGCCCCCTCGCAGCCATCGCCCGCCAACACAACCTCAACATCATCTCCTACGCCGATGACATCCAGCTGATCCTCTCCCTCACCAACGACCCCGTCACCGCCAAAGCCAACCTCCAGGAAGGAATGAAAGACGTCGCGGAATGGATGAAGATCAGCCGTCTGAAACTGAACTCAGACAAGACGGAAGTCCTCATCCTCTGGCCATCCCCCTCCGCCTGGGATGACTCCTGGTGGCCCCCTGCCTTGGGCAGCACACCCAAACCAACGGACCACGCACGCAACCTAGGGGTCATCCTGGACTCCTCCCTCACGATGACCAACCAAGTGAACGCAGTCTCATCATCCTGCTTCAACACCCTGCGCATGCTCCGAAAGATCTTCCGATGGATCCCCGCCCGAAGACGGTCACCCAGGCCCTCGTAACCAGCCGTCTGGACTACGGAAACGCCCTCTACGCTGGAACCACAGCCAAACTCCAGAAAAGACTCCAGCGCATCCAGAACGCCTCGGCACGACTCATCCTGGACATCCCGCGCCACAGCCACATCTCTGCCCACCTGAGAGACCTGCACTGGCTCCCCGTCAACAAGAGGATCACGTTCAGACTCCTCACCCACGCACACAAGGCTCTCCACGACATGGGTCCGAAGTACCTCAACAGCCGCCTCACTTTTCACACACCCACCCGCCAGCTCCAATCCGCCAGCCTCGCCCTCGCCTCCCTCCCTAGAATTCGGAAATCCACCGTCAGAGGAAGATCCTTCTCCTACCTGGCAGCCAAGACATGGAACTCCCTCCCCACTCACCTACAGCTGACCCAGGATCACCTCTCCTTCAGGAAACAACTCAAGACCTGGCTGTTCGAGCAGTAGCGACCCCCCCCCCTCAGCGCCTTGAGACCCTTACGGGTGAGTAGCGCGCTCTACAAATTATTGTGATTGTTTGATTGATTGATAATACCAAAAAAGAACAAAGGTCTACGTCCTATTCTGGACCTCCTTACCACCAATCTCTTCCTCAAATAGGAGAAATTCAAGATGCTCAAGTTGGCTCAGGTCTTGTCTGCCCTCAACCAGGGACACTGGCTTGAAGCGTTGGACTTGCAGGATGTGAATTTTCACATCCCATCTTGCCAGCCCACAGGCGTTACCTGTGGTTTAAGGTAGGGCATGAGCACTTTAGGATCAATGTGCTGCCCTTTGGCCTTACCAGTGTCCTCCCGGTGTTCACCTGGGTGATGGCGGTGGTTTCAGCTCATCTATGCAGGTTAGGGGTATCAGTCTTCCACTACCTTGACGAATGGCTGTTGAAGGCCCCTTCACCCCAGGACGGAACCATATACAGGAGTACTGCTCACACAAAAGTTTCTGGACACAGTCTGATGCCTGGGAAATTCAAAGATAAGGAATGCGCAGCTGAAATTCTCTATCAGATACACCTCTGCCTCCCCTCCTTGCCATTCAGTAACACCTCTCCCACCTCTTTTCCCTTAATTTTGTTGCCAGCCTCTATCCACTGCCAACGCGGCTAGTACAGGTAAGCACGGTGGGGGGTTTGGCGGTGGAAGTCAACCGACAACGGAATAGGTGTTATTTATTTATTTAATTATACCTATTGCGTCATCTGTTGACAAACCCCCTGCTCCCACCACCCTACCGCGTTTACCTGTGCTGGCTGCTGCTTCCCACTGCCCGGTTTCATCTCAAGTGTTCTTTTCCCATATGCAGAGGTCACCCTCTTTACCCTCCATTTGTAGCCTGGTCTCAACTCTAGCCCACCCATTTTCCCCTGCCCTATTTCACCTCTTGTCCCTCTGCTGTTCTGTCTCACCTATGAGCCCCCTCCCTCCAAATTCCTGTCTCAATTCTGGCCCACACATCATGCCTCTCTGGTTCCACACCTTCATTAGACCCATCTCACCTTTGATATCCTTCCCCTTGTAACTGTCCCCCCTCTGGTCTGCCTCCGCGACTGCCTTGTCTCAACTCTGGCTCCTCTTGCCCACCATTGTTACATCTAACTTCTCATACTTCCCCCGCTGCCCCATCTCACATGTGCTCCCCTTTCCTCACTGTGTCATCTCACAAATGTGGCCCACGCCTGCTGTCCCATCAAACATCTGACCCCTGTCACCTCTGGACTACCTTCATCAGCAGCCCTGTTTCATTTCTGCCCCCCTCACCAAGGCAGAGTGTATACTCCGCTCCTACCTCCTGTTTATGGCTTCTTCTCAACTCTGTTAGTAGTGTCCTGGTTCACCTTCGGCTAGTTTACCCTTACTATCCAGTGTCTCCACAGTTTTCCTCTATGCTCCTCAGTCTCACCACTACTGACCTCCACTTGGTGTCTAGCCTTACCTCTGGCCCTCCCTGTCAACTGTAGTACCTCAACCAAAGTAGTCTCATCTGACCTCTTGCCTGATTTTCCCCATCACCCCAATTCTCAACTGGTCACATCTACTTGCTTTCACTTCTCATCTCTGGTTCACCTCACCCACCGCTGTGCATTCTCATATCTGGAACCCTTCCACTTAATGTCATGTCTTACCCCTGGCTCCTGGCTCTCCACTGTCACATCTCAACTCTGGCACACCTCCTCCTCTGGCACCCTTTCTCCTATAGGACTGTTTACCCTATAGCACAGTCTCAACCAGGAGCAACCATGTAGGTAAGAGTGGTGGGGCGGGTGGGGAGGGCTCGAGAGATGACAACGAGGGAAAATTAAATATTTATCTTTCCTTGATCGTCATCTGTCAAGTCCCCCCACCCCACCAATCCTACCTGCATGGGTAGCTCCTGGTCTCAACTTTAGCCCCTTCCCCAGTCCAACTGCATGTTTCACTTCTGGTCCCTTGTTTTCAAGTGTTATTTCTTGCCACCCTTCCCTCCCTGTTCTGTGTCAACTCTTGATCAGCCCTAAGCGCTCTGCCACATCTCTAGTCTGGCTCCAGCACACATGTCTTTTTTACCTTTGACCCCCCTTCTCTTTGCAGCCATGTGATCCTTCTGGCCCTCCTGCCCTATAATCATGCCTCACATCTAGCCCACCACCCATAATTTGCACTCTCACCTCTGACCCAACTTGTCCTGTGTCAACACTGACTGCCCGTCTCTCACCGTCTTATCTGACTTTGGCCAATGTAGACCTGTTTCAACTTTTGACCTTCCCCACACCAGCCCAATTTCATGACTTTACCTCCTATTCCATTGTCCTGTTTAACCTCTAGGTTTCCTCCAGGGGTGGCTGGTAAACTCCACTTCGCCAACGGAGTTTGCAGAGTTTTGCCTGCTCTGTTAGGATTGTGGAGTTCTAAAAGAGCTCTGTGAACTGCTGCATGATGGAGTTTTCCTCACATGCGGCTCACCAACTCCCTGCTCCTTGTGGGACCCCCTGGGCAGGCCTAGGGGGTCAGGGTAATTGGTCCCTGCCTCCTTTTCTTTTTTTCATCTTCTTTTTTCTGATTTCTTGTGACTCTGTAAAAGATGGCTGCCAACACTTCCTGGTTTGGAGTGTTGACAGCCAATCAGAAGACAGCTCATGCTTGGGAGGAGATGCGACTCCTCCTCCGTGCTCAGATATACACATTTTTATTTTTTTAATTTCTCAGGAACTACTGAAATGATTTACACCATTTAAAAAAAAGAGTGCTTTCTGAACCAAGAGCTACCTTTTTGCCAAATTTGTTGTAATTCCGTTCAGCAGTTCGAGCTGTAGCGATGTCTTAATTTCCAATGGAAATTAACATGGGTAAAACGCATTTTGGGACCGCCCCTTTTTTCTCTGCCCCTGCTTGACAAATCTCCACAAATCTTTCAAGACAGGAGCTGACTGGAGCACCCCATTAGTTTAGTATATATATATATATATTTCAAAACCACCAAACGCCCTCCTGCACTGCCTTTCGGCGAGAAAGAGGGCATGAACTCCATTGGTTATAGTGCAGATTTTTCTTTATTTGCTCACATGTTCCTTGTCATGACACGTTTCGGTCAACAAGTGACCTTGATCACATGTGGAAATGCTGTACGGTTAACCTTATATTACATACCTCCCTGTGTCACATGATCAACACCATAAAAGAAAAACTCAATCATTTCCTTTACTCCCCAGTGCATGTCTGTCTTCTAGAACACTCCACGTTCCATTTACTCCACATTTTTTCTTTGCATTTTATAATTTTTTAAGGCAACATTGCTATTTTAACATATCATCTTATAGCATGTCCAAGGTGATGAAGATATATATAAATATATAAATACACAAATGTATAAATATATCAATAAATAAAAACATTAAATACATGGATTCATAAATACAATGATAATTAATACATATTATAATATTCATGATGTTGAAACCATATAAAAACACCCTACTTGACGCATCACCTTCGATACATCAATATATTACTGCATGAATGCTGAAAGGGTGAAAAATAATAAAAAACCTTAAAACAGCTATTAAAATCAACAACTCCCCCAATATAACGTGCCTTATTTTTAGTGTTTTATTACTATTTTATTATTTTTGTTTCCTTATTATTAATATTATTTTGGTAATTCACTATATTTAAAAGTGTTCCTGTGCTTAGTAGCTCTATATTAAGTGCTTTAGTGCAAAAAAGTGATATGTGCCTAATAGTGCAAAATACTTGTTTAAAGTGCTGAGTGCGTGCTTAAAGTTGCCTATATACATATATATATATTAGTTCAGCTAACTATAACTCGCGCCCCCGCAATGCACTGCTGATGACGTCACATATTACATCACTCATGACATGGTCGGTGACATCGCTGATGACATCACTGATGACATCTCAAATGACATCACTGATGACATCACTGATGACGTCATCCATGTGATAAATTAGTGCATCTTCTCACACCCTAATATAACCTTTGATACACCGACTCAAAATTTCAGACGGCCATTTTGAAAACCATAGATACTCCAATACCAATAACTACATACCCACTCATTGACTCTTAGGTCTACATACATCTCCACTCACTCATCCTTACAGTCACTCCGTACAGGACTATCATATGCATTTATACACCTATATAGACACTCACACACCGCCAATCATCCATTGAGGTACTGACACACCTAGTCAGTCATGCAAATAATTAATCACAGTCCAATTTACTCACCTATACAGTTAAACACACTCAAGTTTATTTACTCATAAAAATACTAACAAATTCTGACGCTCTTATACAATTACTGATACAAGCACACACTCATCCATACAGCCACTCCCGCAATCACACACTCTCACATATAGATAGTTATATACTCTTACACACATATACACTGCGTTTCACATATGTAGTTACTGACACATGTACAACTGAGATATACATTCAATCACTAACACACCCATACATACACTCACCCAACCACACAGTCCATCACAGTTGCACTCTTAAAACCATGCACCCATAGAAACACCCACTCACACATCTATGCACAGAGCCATACACACCCTTCCCACACAAACACTCAGGCACCCATACAGATACTCAGACAACCAATCAATAACCCATATAGACACTCATATAGCTATTTACAAAACCATGCAGCCACTTATACACTAACACACAGACACATACAGACATTCACACAGTTTAGTCACTAGTCTGCAGTAAGATACATTTAATGACTCACTTATAGAGTCAGTTACGCACCTAGAAAATCATCCATTCACACACTTGTACACCCACTCATTCTTCAACAGGCCTTTCTCTATATATATTAAACATCTTAAAACTTTACAGAAACACAGACTCACTGGATAACATCATCAGTGATGTCATCAGTGATGTCATTTGAGATGTCATCAGTGATGTCATCAGTGATGTCACTGACCATGTCATGAGTGATGTAATATGTGACATCATCAGCAGTGCATTGTGGGGGCACGAGTTATAGTTAGCTGAACTAACTATAACGGGGGAATTTCTAGGGTTTTGTACGAGGGAAATGTCCAGCTAACTATAACGCCCCTGAAACCTATGGTTTTTTCAGTGAATTTCTAAGGTTTTTTAAATGCCAATTCCTAACTATAACGCCACTGAAACCTATGGTTTTTTCAGTGAATTTCAAAGGTTTTTTAAATGCTAATTCCTAACTATATCAGGCCTGAAACCTATGGCTTTTTCAGTGAATTTCAAAGGTTTTGTAAATGACAATTTTTAATGTATTAATTGTTATACTGATTTTTTTTATACTGATTTACTACATTTCTAAAACTATTTATTTTAGATATTTTTTTTAATTACATTATAATTACATTATACATTACAATACAAAATATACTTTCTCAGAATGAATTACTTTAGTTTAAATACTTGGCAAATAGGCAACAGACTTTTAAGTACAGTAGTTACAGTTGTTGCAATGGGCAACACAATTTCAAACACAAAGCAACATTGAGCTCAATGTGAATTTCTAATTAAATGCAATTAGTTACTTTATGGATTACTTTTCTAACCACAGAACTGGATCCTAGATTCAGTCCTTGGACATCTCCTGTAAACAGTTGAGTAAAAGCGCTTTGGTTACAGTAGTAATTTTTAAGGAATATTATTGTATTTTAAAAGTTGACACTTAGAAAATTTTCCCCATAGAATCACCAATGTTATCCTGTGGCAGAAAATTCACTTAGCAGGTAAGTAGTGTTATCGTTACTTTTTCTTACTCAGTGGTGGATCCTGGATCCAGCACTGGCCAACCTCCTGTAAACAGTTGAAAGAATGTCTTTAAGTATTACAGACGATTCTTTAGGAATATTTTTAGTTTGTTAAAATAGAAACTTTTCTGGTGAAAACCACACAGTGGATTCCTATGGAAGAAATACAAGTTACTGGTAAGTACGCTTAGAATTACTTTTCAGGGTCAGTGCTGGGCTAAAAGATGCAGCCCTGGGCTTTCTCCTGATAACATGTGAGTAAATCGGAATTCGTAGTTCGGCTGATTTTAGAGGAATATTTGTACATTTCAAAAATGGACACTTAGAAAATTTTCTGGTGAAAACCACACAATGGACTCCTATGGAAGGAAATACAAGTTACTGGTAAGTACGCTTAGAATTACCTTTCAGGGTCATTGCTGGGCAAAAAGATGCAGCACTGTGTTCTATCCTGATTACAGGTGAGTAAATCGGAATTCGTAGTTCGGCTGATTTTAGAGGAATATTTGTACGTTTCAAAAATGGACACAGAGAAAAATTTCTGCTGCAAACCACACAATGGATTCCTATGGAAGGAAATACAAGTTACTGGTAAGTACGCTTAGAATTACTTTTCAGAGTCAGTGCTGGGCTAAAAGATGCAGCCCAGGGTTCTCTCCTGATTACAGGTGAGTAAATCGGAATTCGTATTTCGGCTGATTTTAGAGGAATATTTATACATTTCAAAAATGGACACTTAGAAAATTTTCTGGTGAAAACCACACAATGGATTCCTAAGGAAGGAAATACAAGTTACTGGTAAGTACGCTTAGAATTACTTTTCAGAGTCAGTGCTGGGCTAAAAGATGCAGCCCTGGGTTCTCTCCTGATAACAGGTGAGTAAATCGGAATTCGTAGTTCGGCTGATTTTAGAGGAATATTTTTAGTTTGTGAAAATAGACACTTAGAAACTTTTCTGCTGAAAACCACACAATGGATTCCTATCGACGGAAATACAAGTTTCTGGTAGATATGCTTAGATTTACTTTTCAGGGTCAGTGCTCGGCTAAAAGATGCAGCACTGGGTTCTCTCCTGATAACAGGTGAGTAAATCGGAATTCGTAGTTAGGCTGATTTTAGAGGAATATTTGTACGTTTCAAAAATGGACACAGAAAATTTTCTGGTGAAAACCACACACTGGATTCTTATGGAAGGAAATACAAGTTACTGGTAAGTACGCTTAGAGTTACTTTTCAGGGTCAGTGCTGGGCTAAAAGATGCAGCCCAGGGTTCTCTCCTGATTACAGGTGAGTAAATCGGAATTCGTAGTTCGGCTGATTTTAGAGGAATAATTGTGCAATGATGAAGGAAGGGGGCAGGGCCTTAGGTGACATGTGCAAACACGCCCTTTGGAGCGTTTTAAGTTGGGTAATTAATTCCTCTTCAACCCTGAGGTCCTCTTGGGGCCAACTAGCCCACCAGGTACCTCCAGTATGCGCCAGAGGGCCGCATTGCAGAGAGGTGTTCAGAGGCCATGCCCCTTTTTACAACACTCTGCAACGCAGCTCCGTGGCGCTTACTGGAGGTATCTGGTGGCCTAGTTGGTCCCCAGGGACCTTCAGGATTGAAGAGGAATTAATTCCCTAACTTAAAATGCGCCACAGGGCGTGTTTGCACACATATCACCTCAGGCCCCGCCCCCTACCTTCACCACTGTGCAGACGCGCCCCGTGGGGTGTTTTAAGTTTGGGGATTAAGTCCCCTTGAATAATGAGGTCCCCTGGCATCCAACTAGCCCACCAGGTACCTCCAGTATGCGCCAAGGAGCTGCGTTGCAGAGAGGTGTTCAGAGGCCACACCCCTTTTTACAATACTCTGCAACGCAGCTCCGTGGCGCTTAGTGGAGGTACCTGGTGGGCTAGTTGTCCCCTAGGGGACCACTGGATTGAAGAGGAATGCATTCCCCAACTTAAAATGCGCCAGAGGGCGTGTTTGCACAGTATCACCTCAGGCCCTGCCCCCTACCTTAACCACTGTGCAAACGTGCCCCGTGGCATGTTTTAAGTTGAGAGATTAAGTCCCCTTGAATCCTGAGGTCCCCTGGCGGCCAACTAACCCACCAGGTACCTCCAGTAAGTGCCACGGAGCTGCGTTGCAGAGAGGTGTAAAAAGGGGCGTGGCCTCATTACACCTCTCTGCAACGCAGCCCCCTGGCGCATACTGGAGGTTCCTGGCGGGCTAGTTGGCCCCCAGGGACACCCAATATTGAAGGGGAATTCGTTCCCTCTCTACAAACGCGCCAGGGGGCGCGTTTGCAGAGTGATGAAAGGAGGGGGCGTGGCCTCCTCCCGATCCCATTTTTTGGGGGTTTTTTTCTTTTTAAGAAGAGGGGCTGTGTAGCTCCCCTCCTTTTTCTTATTTTGTGGCCCTGGGGACCCCATCCCCCAGGGCCTGCCCCCTATTTTTTTTAACTGTGGAGGGGGGCCGCGTGGCCCCCCTCCGGAGGCCTTAATTTGCCCCGGGGACCCCATCCCTCGGGGCATGGCCCTTTTTTGTTTACTTTTGTTTTTTTTTTGGCCCCCCTCCTGTGGCCTCTTTTGGCCCCAGGGACCCCATCCCCCGGGCCATTTTTTTATTTTTATTTTGGGGAGGGGGGCCTCCCGGGCCACTACTGGCCCCGGGGACCCCACCCCCGGGGCCTGGCCTCCGTTGGGGACCGTGGGGGGGTCCCCAATCCCCCCACGGCCCCGCCGGCTCCCCGCCTCCTGCGGGAGCCGGCATTGCTTTTCCACATGGGGAGCAGCTAACATGCTGCTCCCCATGTGGAAAAGCAATCTGCTTTGCTATTTGGAAGAGAGAGAAGATTTCCCTGCTCTCTCCTCCAAATAGCAAAGCAGTTTGCAATGGCAGGGTGGGAGCCACGAGGCTCCCGCCCAGCCATTGCAAACAGCAGTTTCCCGGGGGTGGGCACCCCGGGACACTGCAGGAGCCGGCCCTGGGGGGTGGCGGTCTCCAGGGCCACGACAAGGCTCCAGGAGGAGGTCTACGCGGCCCCCCTCCCACTTAAGTTAAAGCCCTGGGGGGTGATGGTCCCCGGGGCTTGGGGGTCCATAACGGACCCCCTACTTTAAATATGTAGTGCCCCGGGGAGGTGGCGGTCCCCGGGGCGTGTGGGGGGGCTCGAGCCCCCCACACAGGTTTTTTTTTTTTTAAAACAAGCCCCGGAGGTAGCGGTCCCCGGGGCTGCGGGGGAGCCATGAGCCCCCTACATACATTAACTTTAAGCCCTGGGGTGTGGCAGTCCCCGGGGCTGGGGGGCCCCTCTGGGCCCCCCATGACTATGAAAAATTGCCCCCGGGACTTGGCCCCCCCGGGGGCTAATTATAAACGAAGCGCGGGAGCCCGCGCTTCGTTTTTTTTTTCGTTAGCAGGATGCGCGGACCCTACGTGCATCCCGCGATTTTAAAGAAAAAGGCCTTGGTGTCCTTGTTGGACCCCCTGAGCAGGCCTTGTCGGGTTTTGCGCCTTTTTTTTTGGTTTTCTTGTGCCTCGGTTCTACCGAGGTACAAGATGGCTGCCAACACTTCCTGATTCAGAGTGTTGGCAGCCAATTAGCATTCAGCTCGTGCTCGGGAGGGTTCGGGGAGGGTGCGGGGAGCGTGCGCGGATCCTCCCCGGCCATAGATATCACTAACTTTTAACTCTAATTTTCTCAGGAACTGCTGAACGGATTTACACCATTTAAGCAAAAGGCACGAGTCTGAACTGAGGACTACCTCTTTGCCAAATTTGGTGTAATTCCGTTCAGCAGTTCGGGCTGTAGCTGCGACAACAGGTCCTATGGGAAATTGCATGGGGAAAACGCGTTTTGGGACCCCCCTTTTTTCTCGGCCCCCGCTTGACGAATCACCGCGAAACTTTCAGGGTAGGAGCGAAGCTGCCCAAAAGTTTGGAAAATTTCGCAAAGATCCATCAACCGGCGCCAGACTTATTGGGAATAGAATGTTCCGGATTTCCTACGGAAAATAGGTCCTAACTATAACTATCTACTGGCGACCGCCAGTAGATAATATATATATATAACCTACTGGCGGTCGCCAGTAGGTAGTTATAGTTAGGACCTAGTTTCCATAGGAGAGGCGTTTTTGTTTTCCCAATAACGGGCCGGTTGACGAATCTTCACGAATTTTCAAAACTCGTGGGGCGCTCCGGTCAGCTCCTATCTTGAAAGTTTTGGGGTGATTTGGCTAGCAGGGGCTGAGAAAAAAGGGGGGTCCCAAAACGTGTTTTCTCCATGTTAATTCCCATAGGAAACTTTAGACACGTCTACAGCCCGAACTGCTGAACGGAATTACACCAAATTTGGCATAAAGGTAGCCCTTGTTTCAGAAAGAACTCTTTTTCTTAAATGGTGTAAATCCGTTCAGTAGTTGCTGAGAAAATAAAAGTTTCGATATATAGAGGCACCGAGGATCCGTGCACCCTCCCGACCATGAGCTGTATTGTAATTGGCTGTCAATACTCCAAATCAGGAAGTGTTCGGTTGCCGAGGCACAAGAAAAAAGAAAAACAAATGCGAAAAACAAGAAAAGGGGGCAGGGTGGAAACACCCTGACCCCCTAGGCCTGCTCAGGGGGTCTCATTAGGGCCCCCAGGGCCCGAAAAAGCATTTTTTTAAAAAAACAAATATCGGCGAGATTTGCGCACCCAACACGAATTTTGGCCCCAAAAAAAAAAATGAAGCGCGGGCTCCTGCGCTTCGTTATTATTTAGCCCCCGGGTGGGCCAAGTCCTGTGGGCATGTAAAATTGAAATTGCGGGGGCCCAGGTAGGCTTCCGCAACCCCGGGGACCGCCACTCCCAGGGGCTTTCATTAAATATTTGCGGGGGGCTCATGGCCCCCCTGAATCCCCAGGGACCGCCACCCCCTGGGGCTTTGCTTTTTTATTATGTGGGGGGTCTTGGTCAAGCCCCAGGGACCACCACCCCCGGGGCTTTTAGCAATTATTTTGTGGGGGCACACGGCCCCCCGCTGCCCCGGGCACCACCACCCCGGAGCTTTTTTTAAAAAAAATCATACACCTGTGTGGGGGGACTCGAGCCCCCTACACACCCCGGGGACCTCCATCTCCCTAGGGCACTAATATTCAAATGTGGGGTTCCGTAACGGACCCCTGAGCCCCGTGGACCACCACCTCCCCGGGGCTATGCAGACGTTGGGAGGGGGGCCACGTGGCCCCCCTCCTGGAGCCCTTCATGGCCTGGGGACCGCCACCCCCCAGGGTCGGCTACTGCAGTGTCCCGGAGTGCCCACATGACAGGGCGGGAGCCGTGCGGCTCCCGCCCTGTCATTGCAAACTCTGCTTTGCTTCATTGAAGCGAGAGCAGGGAAACCTGATCTCACTTCAATGAAGCAAAGCAGATTGCTTTTCCACACGGGGAGCTGCATGTCAGCAGCTCCCCATGTGGAAAAGCAATGCCGGCTCCTGCAGGACGCGGGGAGCCGGCGGGACTGTGGGGGCATTGGGACTCCCCCAAGGGTCCCCAACGGAGAGGGCCAGCCCCGGGGGATGGAGTCCCCGGGGCTAGCAGTGGCCTGGGAGCCATGTGGCCCCCACTCCCCCCAAAAAAATAAATAAATAAAGGCCGGCCCTGGGGGCTGGGATCCCTGCGGCCAATAGATGCCTTAGGAGGGGGCCACGCAGCCCCCCTCCATAAAAAATATATATTTATGTGGCCATTTCCCGGGGATGGGGTCCCCGGGGCTGGAATTGGTCACAGGAGGGGGGCCCACGCAGCCCCCTTCCCGTTCAATTTTTTTTTTTAAATGTGGGTAAGGCCCTGGGGGATGGGGTCTCCGGGGCCCAAAAAAGGTGAAAAGAAGGGGGGCCACACAGGCCGCCTTCTAAAAACAAAAATAACACAAAACTCCACGATCGTGCCGGAGGCCCCGCCCCCTCACAGTAACACTCTGCAAACGCGCCCCGTGGCACGTTTAACAATGGGGAATTAATTCCCCTTTAATACTGGGGGTCCCTGGGGGCCAACAAGCCCACCAGGTACTTCCAGTAAGTGCCACAGGGCTGCGTTGCAGAGAGGTGGTCCAGGCCCGCCCCTTTTTTCACCTCTCTGCAGCGCAGCTCTGTGGCTCTTACTGGAGGTACCTGGTGGGGTTGTGGAAACCCAGGGACCCTCAGTAATCAAGGGGACTTAATCCCCCAACTTAAAACGCGCCACGGGTGGGTTTAGACAGTGGTGAAGGGAGGGGGCGGGATCTGATGTGACATGTGTGCAAACACGCCCTGTGGCACGTTTTAAGTGAGGGAATTAATTCCCCTTCAATTCTGAGGACCCCTGGGGGCCAACTAGCCCACCAGGTGCCTCCAGTAAGTGTCACAGTCCTGCGTTGCAGAGAGGTGGCCCAAGCCATGCCCCTTTTTACACCTCTCTGCAACGCAGCTCTGTGGCACTTACTGGAGGTACCTGGTGGGCTAGTTGGACCCCAGGGACCCTCAGGATTCAAGGAGACTTAATCCCCCAAATTACAATGCACCAGGGGGCACGTTTGCAGATTGGTAGAGAAAGGGGGCATGGCCTTTGTCTACCTCTCACTAATCCCACTGCGTGCGGCTTACTGGATGTAAAAGGTAGGCTAGTTGGCCCCTAAAGGACCTCCAGCAGTGAAGAGGACTTCAATCCCCATCCAAGAGCGTGCCAGGGAGTGCGTTTGTAGAGTGGTGGGCAAAGTGGGCATGGCCTGGTACGAGTACTTATCAATGCTGCTGTGTGGGACTGACTGGAGGAAATAATTTTGGAAGTTGGCCCCCAAGGATTTCCTCAGGGGCCAACTACCCCTCTTGTTACCTCCAGTAAGTCCCACACAGTGGGATTGCTTAGACGTCTTTGGAGGCCATGGCCCACTTTCTCTACCACTCTGCAGACGTGTCTCGTGGCAGACTACGTGATGGGGGATGAAGTCCAATTTAGTCCTGAGAGAGTTTGGGGGCCAGGAATCCCTCCTGGTACCTCCTGTAAGTCAAACGCAGTGGAATTCCTGAGCGTTGGTTGGACGCCCAGCACCCTTTCTCCACCATTCTGCAAACGCGACTACTAGTTAAAGAGGCATATTTCTGCACCTCTGACTTACAGGTAGTTTTAATCCCCCTGCCCTATTATGTACTAGGGCCTTACAGAGGAGGTCATGCTAATCACAAGGGTACCCCAACGCATAGTGTTCCCTAGTGTATTTAGGTGTTTTCACTGTATTCTAAGTGTCTTAGAATAGCACTGGCTCTAGGCCTGGTTAGTTAGAGTCAGTTACCACCAGTACCCGTCAGAAAAAGTTGTGGGCACAGGATGATTTGGCAACAAGGCATCATTCTGCTCCTCTATTGGTTCTTTCTGCACATGTCTTGCTTCTTCCTGCACTTTTCTTCGTCTTTGTGGACTTATGTTGCTTCTTTCTGCATTTCTTTAGCTTTTTTCTGAGCGTTTTTTCTTCTTTCTTCACATGTCCTACCTCTGTAGCCATAGTTAGAAACTAGCATTTAAAAAACCTTAGAAATTCACTGAAAAAAACATAGGTTTCAGGGGCGTTATAGTTAGTTGGGCATTTTACACGTACAAAACCAGTGATATTCCCCCGTTATAGTTAGTTCAGCTAACTATAACTCGCGCGCCCACAATGCACTGCTGATGATGTCACATATTACATCACTCATGACATGGTCAGTGACATCACTCATGACATCACTGATGACATCTCAAATGACATCACTGATGACATCATCCTTGTGAAAGAGTGGCAGACCTCCTCTCACCCAAATATAATCTTTGATACACACACTCAAAAATACAAACTAACATTTTCAAAACAATGGACATACCAATACCAGTTACAACATATCCATTCAGTAAATCCAAGATCTACACACACATCCACTCATTCACCAACAGTCCTATACAGTCACTCATACCTGTACTCACTCATCATATGTACTCATACACCTATACACACTGTTACACACCGCCACACATCCATAGAGTTACTCACACACATAGTCACACATGCAAACAAAGTTTCAAACATCCATTTACTTGCATATACACTTATACACACACCACCACACTTACTTCTACAGAAACGTACACATACTTACTCTCTTAAACAATCACTTATAAAAAACACATACTTATTTATATAGGAACTTTTCCAATCTCTCACTCTCACATATACTCACTTATATACACCAATACTCACATACACTAGTTTAAAACATATGTAGTTACTCATAAAGACACTATTGAGACAGTCAGTCACTCACTAACACACCCATACACACACTCATCGACCCCTACAGTCATGCATACATACTGTCTTCAACACATACAAACAGTGAGTCACTCATTCATGCATCTATGCACTAAGTAATACCCACCACCAAACCATACAGACACTCAGACACTCATAGTGATACTCAAAAAACCAACGAATAACCCATATAGACACTCATGTAGCTACTCACCAACCATGCAGCCACTTATACACAAAGTGAGAGACTGATACAGATATATACATATTTAAACATTACTCACCATGTATTCACTAAGATACACTTAATCAGTCAGTTATACAATCAATTTTACAAAAAAAAATCATCCATTTAGACACTTATATACCCATCTATTCTTCCATCGATCTTGAGATATACATATATAAAACATATTTAATTTTCACAAAAACACACATTCACTGGATGATGATGGACTAATACCTGCTTGCCAAGTGCGGAGACTCACCGTTCACACCTCCTTGCCGTTACTCCCTGCCGGACCCGCTTCGCGGGTCCCGCTTCGCCGCCCCAGACCCTTGGACATCTATTGGACCTTCGTGACTGCGGCTGGGCTTGTCTGCTGTGCCTCCTACGGATTTGTGGCGGTGCAGCTGGCGTGATTGCGCACGCCTACACAGGACTGCAGGGCTGCGAGCAGACCCGCGGGGACTCAGTGTACCAGGAGTCCCTGCGCGAGGTCCTAACCCGCAACACCTGGGTCGCTCTCCCTGCCTGCCCCGCCCACGTATCAGACATTAAGAGAGGCTGTTTTAGCAGAAATCCTTGGGACTAATACCTGCTTGCCAAGTGCGGAGACTCACCGTTCACACCTCCTTGCCGTTACTCCTTGCCGGACCCGCTTCGCGGGTCCCGCTTCGCCGCCCCAGACCCTTGGACATCTATTGGACCTTCGTGACTGCGGCTGGGCTTGTCTGCTGTGCCTCCTACGGATTTGTGGCGGTGCAGCTGGCGTGATTGCGCACGCCTACACAGGACTGCAGGGCTGCGAGCAGACCCGCGGGGACTCAGTGTACCAGGAGTCCCTGCGCGAG
Source organism: Triturus cristatus (assembly GCF_964204655.1). Classification (NCBI taxonomy): domain Eukaryota; kingdom Metazoa; phylum Chordata; class Amphibia; order Caudata; family Salamandridae; genus Triturus; species Triturus cristatus. The sequence goes on along the minus strand of NC_140593.1, from coordinate 956,256,314 downwards.
GTCCTGACCCGCAACACCTGGGTCGCTCTCCCTGCCTGCCCCGCCCATGTATCAGACATTAAGAGAGGCTGTTTTAGCAGAAATCCTTGGGACTAATACCTGCTTGCCAAGTGCGGAGACTCACCGTTCACACCTCCTTGCCGTTACTCCTTGCAGGACCCGCTTCGCGGGTCCCGCTTCGCCGCCCCAGACCCTTGGACATCTATTGGACCTTCGTGACTGCGGCTGGGCTTGTCTGCTGTGCCTCCTACGGATTTGTGGCGGTGCAGCTGGCGTGATTGCGCACGCCTACACAGGACTGCAGGGCTGCGAGCAGACCCGCGGGGACTCAGTGTACCAGGAGTCCCTGCGCGAGGTCCTGACCCACAACACCTGGGTCGCTCTCCCTGCCTGCCCCGCCCACGTATCAGACATTAAGAGAGGCTGTTTTAGCAGAAATCCTTGGGACTAATACCTGCTTGCCAAGTGCGGAGACTCACCGTTCACACCTCCTTGCCGTTACTCCTTGCCGGACCCGCTTCGCGGGTCCCGCTTCGCCGCCCCAGACCCTTGGACATCTATTGGACCTTCGTGACTGCGGCTGGGCTTGTCTGCTGTGCCTCCTACGGATTTGTGGCGGTGCAGCTGGCGTGATTGCGCACGCCTACACAGGACTGCAGGGCTGCGAGCAGACCCGCGGGGACTCAGTGTACCAGGAGTCCTTGCGCGAGGTCCTGACCCGCAACACCTGGGTCGCTCTCCCTGCCTGCCCCGCCCACGTATCAGACATTAAGAGAGGCTGTTTTAGCAGAAATCCTTGGGACTAATACCTGCTTGCCAAGTGCGGAGACTCACCGTTCACACCTCCTTGCCGTTACTCCTTGCCGGACCCGCTTCGCGGGTCCCGCTTCGCCGCCCCAGACCCTTGGACATCTATTGGACCTTCGTGACTGCGGCTGGGCTTGTCTGCTGTGTCTCCTACGGATTTGTGGCGGTGCAGCTGGCGTGATTGCGCACGCCTACACAGGACTGCAGGGCTGCGAGCAGACCCGCGGGGACTCAGTGTACCAGGAGTCCCTGCGCGAGGTCCTGACCCGCAACACCTGGGTCGCTCTCCCTGCCTGCCCCGCCCACGTATCAGACATTAAGAGAGGCTGTTTTAGCAGAAATCCTTGGGACTAATACCTGCTTGCCAAGTGCGGAGACTCACCGTTCACACCTCCTTGCCGTTACTCCTTGCCGGACCCGCTTCGCGGGTCCCGCTTCGCCGCACCAGACCCTTGGACATCTATTGGACCTTCGTGACTGCGGCTGGGCTTGTCTGCTGTGCCTCCTACGGATTTGTGGCGGTGCAGCTGGCGTGATTGCGCACGCCTACACAGGACTGCAGGGCTGCGAGCAGACCCGCGGGGACTCAGTGTACCAGGAGTCCCTGCGCGAGGTCCTGACCCGCAACACCTGGGTCACTCTCCCTGCCTGCCCCGCCCACGTATCAGACATTAAGAGAGGCTGTTTTAGCAGAAATCCTTGGGACTAATACCTGCTTGCCAAGTGCGGAGACTCACCGTTCACACCTCCTTGCCGTTACTCCTTGCCGGACCCGCTTCGCGGGTCCCGCTTCGCCGCCCCAGACCCTTGGACATCTATTGGACCTTCGTGACTGCGGCTGGGCTTGTCTGCTGTGCCTCCTATGGATTTGTGGCGGTGCAGCTGGCGTGATTGCGCACGCCTACACAGGACTGCAGGGCTGCGAGCAGACCCGCGGGGACTCAGTGTACCAGGAGTCCCTGCGCGAGGTCCTGACCCGCAACACCTGGGTCGCTCTCCCTGCCTGCCCCGCCCACGTATCAGACATTAAGAGAGGCTGTTTTAGCAGAAATCCTTGGCACTAATACCTGCTTGCCAAGTGCGGAGACTCACCGTTCACACCTCCTTGCCGTTACTCCTTGCCGGACCCGCTTCGCGGGTCCCGCTTCGCCGCCCCAGACCCTTGGACATCTATTGGACCTTCGTGACTGCGGCTGGGCTTGTCTGCTGTGCCTCCTACGGATTTGTGGCGGTGCAGCTGGCGTGATTGCGCACGCCTACACAGGACTGCAGGGCTGCGAGCAGACCCGCAGGGACTCAGTGTACCAGGAGTCCCTGCGCGAGGTCCTGACCCGCAACACCTGGGTCGCTCTCCCTGCCTGCCCCGCCCACGTATCAGACATTAAGAGAGGCTGTTTTAGCAGAAATCCTTGGGACTAATACCTGCTTGCCAAGTGCGGAGACTCACCGTTCACACCTCCTTGCCGTTACTCCTTGCCGGACCCGCTTCGCGGGTCCCGCTTCGCCGCCCCAGACCCTTGGACATCTATTGGACCTTCGTGACTGCGGCTGGGCTTGTCTGCTGTGCCTCCTACGGATTTGTGGCGGTGCAGCTGGCGTGATTGCGCACGCCTACACAGGACTGCAGGGCTGCGAGCAGACCCGCGGGGACTCAGTGTACCAGGAGTCCCTGCGCGAGGTCCTGACCCGCAACACCTGGGTCGCTCTCCCTGCCTGCCCCGCCCACGTATCAGCTTATAGCCAGCCACTGTTCCTGCTGCGCGGGAGCGCGCGGGAGCGCCCGGGGCTAAGCCCGGGCAAAGGGCGGGCCGTCTGTGGCCGTCAGAGGCCAAAGGAGGCCGGGCCGGGCCACCCTTCTAACATTTTCCTCTCAAACATTACATGGTTCCTCCTAATAGTCGTTGTAAATGCTCATATTGTTAACGTTGCATCCGACCATAGTCAGGCTTGTGTCCGCATCGTTAGCATAATTGCTTTGCCCTAACGTTGTCCATCATTGTACACTTTTTTGTACTATCAATTTAGTTACTTTTCTATCTAAAGATGACCCTAAGATCTGGAAAAAAGAGGCAAGTCCAGGTCTCCACTTCTAATGGCACTTTTACGGGTACAATTGACCAGTTTTTTAAACGCTCTACTGCAATACTGGAGAAAGAAATTGCTATAGTTGAAAAACGTCTTTCATTGGATATAATCACAGGTAAGCGATCCTCTCTTGGGAAAATCAATGAGGCAGTTTCCCCCATTTCGCTTTCCTTCGTAGGTACTGATAGCAATGTTGTTAATACTGATCTAGTGCTTGTATCTGTTCCTGAGACTCAAACAGTGGAGTTGGTGGGGGTGGGTCAAGATAGCTCATTCTTCACCACTGCTCATGATAACATGCTAAACGGCAGGACTACTATTTTGTTAGACCAGTCTAGAGAGAAATCAGGTCTATCGGACTCACCTAATCTAAATCTTAGTAAGGAGCAAGTGATTTCCCCCCCCATTTTACATCTTTTACCTTCACAGAACCCTGGGAAACGTAAAAGGTTAGATTTTCCCAACATAGATGAACATAATGAGGGGGTGGGAAGCACTACTATTGATTCTTCTATTCAGTTGCCTAACACCAACGTGGCGGGTCAATTCGAAGACCATAATTCCACAGTTAGTATTGTAGAAGGCATACTCCTGGCTAAGATAGAGTTATTAATGAAATCCCTGCTCTTACCACTATTAGAAAGGACAAGACTATTGAATATAAAAATGGACTCCTTGGATAGGTTGGTTAAAGAGAATATAGCAGCTACAAATAGAACGCTAGCCAGTTTAACCCCCAAAGGCGTGCCCCCCACTGCCCTGCCACCATCGAAATCCAATCTGGTGAATAACAAAGTAGGGGTGTCAAGTTCAAAAGCGGGACCCATTATGTTAAAAGCCCCGCAGCCAACAACTGTATTGGCCCCCAAGAAAACAGTTACCTCAGAGGACACACCTTGACTGAAGGCCGCTAAACAACCCCTGGCCAAGAAAACACCTAGCAGTCATGAACAAAACCTCCGGCCATACTTTAAACCTATCCCGAGGAAACAATGTGTTAATCTCCCCCCAGAGTCACAGCCTTATACCATCATCTTAACTGGCGTGGCTCCTCTAGTCGAAGGTAAAAGAGAAACACACAAGGACCTCTACAATAAGGTAACATTCTGGCTTAACAAAAATCGCCCGCTCCCACCCAACACGTATTCTGAAATTCTTAATGTAAGAAGGGTGGATTGGATAGGTTATGGTAAGAAAGATCTTGAGGGGGACTGTGTGGTGATAAATTTTAGAGAATCATGGGTGGCTAACTTTATCAGTAGGATACCTAGATTTGGAAGAGTTGGGGATGTGCAAACTTTATTGTTGAATTACTTCTATCCTGCTTTATGTACAAGCGGATCTCACACCCCACCTCAACACTCTAGAAGAGACAGGCCAAGAGGGAGATTTCACCTTGATACTCCAGCCTATCCCCTGTTTTATCCGCAACTCACAAACCGGTTTGCTCCGCTATCCGGCTTGGAAGGTGTGGATTGACTTGATAATCTAATGTCGAGTCCAGGGATGAGTGAAGTAGTACCAAGTTCCCCTAACCCTACTCCATCTCCCAGGGTTGAGATTGTAACAGGGCTGAGTGGTAATACCCAAGGGGAGGTAGGTGGGGTAAAACTTTTAAATCCTACATATAGTCCTCTGGTTCCGGAGGAGACTATGAACCCATCTAACAACTTGCAGAAAGACACAAGTAATATTCTCACAGTCCTGTCATGGAATATAGCGGGATTAACAGGGAAAATGTCTGAAGATGACTGGGGCTCTTATGTGGATTCTTTCGATGTTATTATGTTTCAGGAAAGCTGGTCAACTGTTGCCATCTTTCGGGTTGGCTTTCTTAACTATTACAAACCAGCCTGTAAAGGACCTAAAGGCCGTCCTTCAGGTGGTCTGGTTATTTGGATCAGGCAATCTCTAGCCTTTACAATTGAAGATATTCCTACTTTGAGTAGTGATATTCTTGCTCTGAAATTGTCTGGTAAAAATAAAGAGGTTTTTTTCTGATTAATATATATGCAAGAGGGCAACCTGGTGGGAAGCCTGCGAGAGCAGTCAGCGATTTAGACTGCTTATTAAACAATATTTCCAACGATAATTGCACAATGGTGGCAGGTGATTTTAATTGTTCCTTTGAACCCTTTCCTAGTCTTGACAATGAAGGATATGGGGAAATCGATCAAATTTGGAATATTCCACCATTATCCATCCCTCCTATCAAAAAGGTTACCGAGGCCGCAATGCAGTGGTTAGGCCTCTGTCTTGAATGGGATCTGCGTGCAGCTAACGGTAGAACTAAATCAGATTCGATGGGAAAGGTCACTTTTGACAATTCCAAGTACTCGAGCCGTATTGACTACTTCTTAATAAAGATAGAGTTTTGGAAAATCCTAGAGGATATGGAAGTAGTCCAAAGACCTGAAAGTGACCATAATCCTCTGGCAATTAAATTAATACTGAATGAGGGTCATAGAATGGATTCTGCATCCACTATCACTACAGCCGAGGCTGTTCTCGCGAATGATTGTAGAAGGGTACGCTGGGCTAGGCTTATAGACAACCCTACCGTGTTAGAAAGGATTGCGGTGGAGGTCTCAGTAGCCACCAATTTGATGGTACCGATACTTAATGAAGGCACTTCCCCGGAAGAAATAGGGTCGATCCACGAGTCTCTGTTCAATAAGATTAAAACTTTTTTTATTGAACCCTCAAAAGGAAGGAATAATGGTCTAGTACCAACTAGGACTAAATGGTACGATAAATCTTGTCGTTTTGCCCATAGCACCTTAATAGCTGCTATTAAATCCAAGTCAGCCAATGATATTAGGCTAGCTAGGGTTAATTACAAGAAAGTACTTAAAGAGGCAAAAACCAACTGGGATGAACAGCGTTGGTTAGATTTATATCAAGCAAGCATTTCATCTAACCAACAAAAATTCTGGGAGGTCGTGAGGTGGGGTGGGACTGGGGACTCGAAAGTCCCTGTTAACCATGTGTCTGCAGAACAATGGGTCAAACATTACGCCACGCAGTTTAGTAACACGGTACGGATCTCCCACTTTTGGGAAGATGCCAGTGTTCAGACTGCAGTGCCTTTACTTGACCACATTGTTTTTACAGAATTAGAAACCATAGCTGCTCTTAAACAAGTCCAGAACGGTAAGGCCCCCGGTATGGACTGTGTCCCTGCGGACCTTTTTAAGTATGATCAGGTGCATTGGGTTCCGTATATAACCACCTTAGCAAATGCGATAGCTAGAGGGATGCGGATCCCAAACTCATGGAAAGGGGCAGAGATCCTGCCCGTGTATAAAAAAGGGGACAAAACTAATGCAGGAAATTACCGTCCAATCAGTCTTATCGATGCCCTACAAAAGGTAGTGGCTAGAATGCTCTTAGGGAAAATTGACACCTGGATGACCGAAGTTGACATTCTCTCCCCATTACAAGCTGGTTTTAGGGCTTATATTAGCACTGTAGACCAGATCTTAAGATTTGTTATGATCTATTGGAAAATTGTGTTCCTGAGAGGTGGCACGATATACGCTGCATTTGTGGACCTCAAATCAGCGTTTGATTTGGTCCCCAGAGGAAAGATGTGGGCTGCATTAAGAAAGATGGGTGTTCCTTCTGCGCTCTTAGAACTTACCATCAGGATGCACGAGGGAAACTTTGCTAGAGTTAGGTGGGGTCGCCAGGGCCAGGTTACAGAAACCTTCCCTGTGACTCGTGGAGTGAGACAGGGCTGCGTCCTGGCCCCTACCCTTTTTATACTTTTTATTAATCAAGTGGTTAAGTTTCTCTCTGTAACTCCTACCGATGCCCCATCATTGGGTGGGACTAAATTTCCCCTTTTAATATTTGCGGATGATACGCTTATATTGGCCAAAACTCAGAAGGGTTTGCAGGTAGCTATAGATAAATTTGTGGATTTCTGCAAAGAGAACGACTTAGAAATTAACATCAACAAAACCAAATTTATGGTCTTTACGAAGAAAAAACCACAGAGGGGCAATGTCACGATGAACGGGTCAAGCCTGGAACAGGTTGAAGTTATGACCTATCTTGGTGTTACAATGGACTATAGATTACGCTGGAAAGAGCAAATAGCAGCGCTTAGCTTGAAACTAACGCGCCTGTCCGGTTGTCTGGTGAAGGAGCAGCGGAGCTCTTCGACCAAAAGGGTGCTGCCCGCACTTAAAATATATAGCGCAAAAATTAGCTCTGCCATATTGTATGGGGCCGATATATGGGGTTGTGTAGACCTGGCTGTCCTTGATAGGATACAAAATAAATTGTTCCGAAATTTAGTTAGTCTTCCGCCATCAACACCAGCTCTACCGCTATTGATGGACATGGGGTTCCATTCATTTAAACACCAAGCCCAGTATAGGTTGGTGGCGTTATGGAGACGAATATGGTCTACACCGGAACTTGCCATGTTCGCCCAAGAGCTTCAGGATGTTAGATCACAACAGGGGGCAGGTGAAATCCCATGGTTTAAGTCAATTAGAAACACTCTTATTGGAATGGGCCTCCCCCAGTTGTGGGCTGAGCCGGGCTCTCACATCTTTCCTTCTAAGAAAGATTTTAAATCTCTCTTTTGGTCTATGGTCAAAGATGAACACGTTGCTCTTTCGGAGAAACCGAACCTGACTGGTTTGTTTCTGCTACATAAAATAGTCCCCCATACCGAGTGTTTTTGGGATATAATTGTCAAAACCATAGATAGGAAACTTTACTTTCAGTTCCGTCTAGGTACACTGCCATTACGGGCCTTTACCAGTGGCTGGCAGAAGCCGGTGACTCCATTTTGTCCATGTTGTATTAACCATAAAGAAACAATAGGTCATTTCTTGTTCGTTTGTAATGCTTACCGTGAACCACGACATAAGTGGCTAAAGCCCATATGCTATAGATTAAAGACCCGGTCGAGCAGGGAAGCCCTACTCATTTTAAGAACTAATACCTCTGAATGTCTTTCAATCGGAATGGCCAAATTCCTTGGATGGGCTTGGTTATTAAGGTCTAAGATAGTTTGTAACACACTGTCATGAATAACCTATATAGCTTGTCACTTTGCTAGTTTGTGTCTCTGACCAGCATTGTTGTTGTATCTTTTTAATTGTATCTGTATAATAATAATCTTCCTTTGTCGTCTTTATGCACATATCAAATTTAATTGAGGTTTTAATTAATTCTTAAATTTTATATAATGTTATTGGTTTTTGATTATGTAATACTGCTATTATTTATATGTTTGTAAATATTTTGTCTTTTATGAAGAATATTCGAAATAAAGACGTTAAAAACTGAAACTGATATCATCAGTGATGTAATTTGAGATGTCATCAGTGATGTCATGAGTGATGTCACTGACCATGTCATAACTATACCGTCCCTGAAACCTATGATTTTTTCAGTGAATATATATATATTACCTACTGGCAGGTGATTCGTCAAGCGGGGGCAGAGAAAAAAGGGGGGTCCCAAAACACGTTTTCCCCATGCATTTTCCCATAGGACCTGTTGACGCAGCTACAGCCCGAACTGCTGAACGGAATTACACCAAATTTGGCAAAGAGGTACTCCTCAGTTCAGCCTTTTGCTTAAATGGAGTAAATCCGTTCAGTAGTTCCTGAGAAAATTAGAGTTAAAAAGATAGATATATCTGGCCAGAGCCTAACCACACATCTCATCGTGAGATCTGATTGGATGTCAGTACTTCATCCAAGAAGTGTTGGCAGCCATCTTGGGACCAATATACATGATAGCACCTCATTAAAATGCATTGCAGTTAATAGAAGGTTTTAAGACTTTAGTTACATTATAAATCATTTGTTGATGGTACCATACTCATTTCAGGAATTGTGGTGTGTTCTAAGGTGATTTTACCATGTGAAAAAGCCTTCTGCTGTGATATCATGAATCATGTTTGAGAAAAAACTATTTTCTCATGCTTTTCCCACAGAGGTTTGGAAGGTGATCTATAAGCTAAACTGAGAGCATATTTTCTGTAAATTCACATTATCTTTCTCAGTCAAGTGAGAATGAAGTCTGACATTCTCAGTAAAACATGTACATCCAACAAGGGCAGGGACTGTCAGTTGATTCCTTTGTGTTCTACTGCAGCTTCCCAGAGTGTTCTAAAGAACAACTAGAGCACTAACAGTCCTACTTATGACAAACGTATTGCACACCTGAAGCCATCTTGATTGGAATAAAGTGGTAACTCTTAAAACTTTTAATTTAAAAAGGAACAAAATGAAGGGGTTCATTTTGCCATAGAAAGTATGATTAGTGCTGCAGAAAGAAAAATTAGGGCACATTTTGAGTGACTTCTCAAATCCCCTTCTATTTCATTAAAATATTCTGACATGCAGACTGAAACATGCACTTTCAATACCAGCAGCAGACTTCCCTGGTGAGCAGTAGCTTTACTACAGTGATCTAATGAGCAACTAGAGTGCTAACATTCTGAATTTATGGCAAATGTGTGACACATCTGAATGCCTTCTTGATGGAATCAAAGTAAAAAACTGAAAGTATTTCCTACTGAGGAGACTGTAGTAAATGAGGAAATTAGGAAACTTCATAACAAATAAGTCTCCCAAAATGGCCACCAGAGACAAAAGAACCCAAATGTAGCCCAAATATCACCCAGATGTAGCCCAAGTATAGCCCAATGACAGAATGTCCCAGAGTGTTCTAACGAACAACTAGAGCGCTAACAGTCTTACTTATGACAAAAGTATGGCACACCTGAAGCCATCTTGATTGGAATGAAGTAGCAACACTTAAAACATTTAATTTACAAAGGAACAAAATGAGGAGGTTCATTTTGCCATAGAAATTATGATTAGTGCTGCAGAAAGAAAAAGTAGGGCACATTTTAACTTCTCAAATCCTATTCTATTTCATAAAAAAATTCTGACATGCAGACTGAAACATGCACTTTGAATACCAGCAGCAGACTTCCCTGGTGAGCAGTAGCTTTACTACAGTGATCGAATGAACAACTAGAGTGCTAACATTCAGAATTTATGGCAAATGTGTGACACATCTGAATGCCTTCTTGATTGAACCAAAGTAAAAAATGTAAAGTATTTTCTACTGAGGAGACTGCAGTAAATGAGGAAATTAGGAAACTTCATAACAAATAAATCTCCCAAGATGGCCACCAGAGACAAAAGATCCCAAATGTAGCCCAAATATCACCCAGATGTAGCCCAAGTGTAGCCCAATGACAGAATGTCCCAAAGTGTTCTTAAGAACAACTAGAGCGCTTACTGTCTTACTTATGACAAAAGTATGGCACACCTGAAGCCATCTTGACTGGAATAAACTGGTAACACTTAAAACATTTAATTTAAAAAAGAACACAATGAGGGGGTTCATTTTGCCATAGAAATTATGATTAGTGCTGAAGAAAGAAAAATTAGGGCACGTTTTGAGTGACTTCTCAAATCCTCTTCTATTTCATTAAGAATTTCTGATATGCAGACTGAAACATGCACTTTTAATACCAGCAGCAGACTTCCGTGGTGAGCAGTAGCTTTACTACAGTGATCTAATGAGCAACTAGAGTGCTAACATTCAGAATTTATGGCAAATGTGTGACATATCTGAATACCTTCTTGATGGAATCAAAGTAAAAAAACTGAAAGCATTTCCTACTGAGGAGAATGCAGTAAATGAGGAAATTAGGAAACTTCATAACAAATAAATCTCCCAAGATGGCCACCAGAGACAAAAGAGCCCAAATGCAGCACAAATATCACTCAGATGTAACCTACATGCAGCCAAAAGACAGAAGTGTGCAAAACATTTATTTTTTGTGTATTTGCAGTTTTATATAGTGCAGACTTGTCAGGTATTGGAGTGCTTTACATGAGCATTGGTTACATCAGACAAGATCAAATTCGTTTTGGTTGTAGACATGGGGAGATTAACTGATTTAACCAAAATCACAGAATGTTGAGCTGAAGCAGAAACTCCAACCTGGTTCCCCAGTTGCAAAGTCTGCAGCTCTGGAAGTAACACCACATCCTCTCCCCTAAGTGCAACATTTAATCAAGTGGTCAACTGGATTAAAAAAACATAAAGATTACAAATAATTTAAAAGTTATTTGTCGCTATTTGAAAACTCAGAAAATGTGTCCTCATTTTAGTTTTTTAGAGCACTAACTATAATTTTGATACAAATAAGACCCTCTCATATATGTAATTTCTAAAGGAAATGCTCTAGGTATTACAGTTTTGAATACATCAAGATGACGTCAGGCGTTCCACACTTTTGTAATAAATATAGAATGTTAGCAATCTAGTTGTTCATTGAGATACTGTTGAGAGGCAGAGGCCAGGGGCCCGGACTCTGAAAATTGAAGGCAGGTAGGAGAGTGCAGAGGCAACAATTTGACCACACTGGGCAGGCAGGAAGGGCAGTGGCAGCACAACAGACTATGGAGGGCAGTGGAAAGGGGGGCAGGGGCAACAAACCAACAATACAGGACTGGCAAGACAGGCTGTCGCAATATAATAGACCATTGTGGGCAGAAGGAAGAGGCAGTAGTAGTACAACCATACATGCCAACAGACCCGTTTCAGCCAGGAAACGTCCATTGTTTTTAATCTCAAATGGGCTTTATTTGATCTGTCTCCTGTCTACAATCTCCTCTTTTTCAATGTAACTCAAAGGGGAAAATCAATACCCCAGTTTTTTTTAAAAATCTCCCTCTTACCAAGTTCAAAATGTTCGCAAGTATGGTACATTGGATCATGGTAGGCAGGAGGAATTGGGGTAGAGACATGGACTCGGATAACAGAGGACAGGAGGGACACGGAGAGGTGCACCAAAGTGACGCTACAGGGCAGGCATCAGGGTTTGCAGCAGCACAATACACCACACAGGGCATGCGGGACGGGAGTGCAGCACAACAATCAATAGAAAGCAATAGGGAGGGGACAGGACCCTGCACATGGACAACAGAGAACAGAGGGGAAAGAAGCAATGGTAGCTAGCTGACCATAATAGACAGACAGGAGAGAAAGCTGCAGCATAACAGACCATAAAGGGAAGGAGGGACGGATCAGGGGCATTACAATGGAACAGACAAGCCAGGAGGGAGGGAATAGCAGTCTGAACATGGAAACAGAGGCCTGGGGGCAAGTGGGCAGGGCAGGAGCAGCAAGATAACCATGGAGGTCAGGCAGGATGGGCACTAGAAACAAGACACACCATGGAGAGCAACAGTGAGACTATGATGGCATACACACAGACCATGGAGGGAAGGTGGGAGGGTGTCAGGGGCAGTTAGCTGACCACACAGGGAAGGTGGGAGGGGCCATGGCAGCACAGAAGACCCTGCATGGCAAGCGGGAGGGTTAGTGGCAGCACAATGGCTATGATGGGCAAGAAGGAGGGTGCAGGGGCATGCACAAAGGACCATGGAGGATAGAAGGGAGGGTCAGGACCTGGGCACAGACAAGAGAGTTCAGGGGAAGGGGCCTCACAACAGGCCGTGCGGGGCAGGCAGGAGGAGCAGTTGCAGCACAACAGACCAGGGAGGGCAGAAGGGTGTGGCAGTAAAAAGGACCATGGAGTACAAGAGGAAGGGGATAGGGGCATGGCATGTGGACAGGCAGGCTGGAGGTGGCAGGGACAGGTTACAGTCATCTGACAATGCTAGGCAGGTGGGAGGAGAGTGGCAGCTCAACAGATCACTCAGAGTCGATAGGAGTGGCAGGTCCATGGAACATGGTGGGCAAAAAGGATGGAGCAGGGGCATGCACAAAGACATCGGAGTGCAGGGGGAAGGAGAATAGGGGCAGCAAGCAAAGCACAGAGGCTAAGCAGGAGGTCAATGATGGGCCATAGAATTGGGCAATGGCGGGCAGTAGGAGTGTACTGGTACATCATGCTAAATGGAGGGCAGTGGCAGCACATCAGACCATGCATGGCAGGAGGGAGGAGGCTAGTTCATGGATTCAGACAACAGAGGATAGGGAGGAGATGGATGGGGCAGCAAGCTAACTGTCCAGAGAAGGTGGGTATTAGGAACTTTATTGTTTTTAAAATGTGTGTCTGTGCGAACTACTTAAAATATGAACAAGTATGCAGCATAATCTCAATTTTATTCAGGAAGAAGTGGACGTTTGTGACTGTGACTCTGGGCTCACTTGGCAGAAACACCCCCTGACCCTCCACCCCCATCACAAAATGTAATGCCCGTGAAAAGGGTAGGTGGACGCAGTGTTATATAGAACATAGTCCTGAGAGCAAGATTGAAAATGAAAACTAGATATAGTATATGGTATAAACTATGCACCAAAAAGTGTGATATAAGATGAACCGGGGCATGAAATATAATATGCAATACATTGTGCGCAATGACAAATTCATTGGGGAGCGCGAGATAGCACAGGCACTAACGCGTGCTATGAGATATGCGCCTTGGAGTGTAATATGCACAGGGCAGTATTGTGTAACCTAACTAGTCTCTAGAGTTGTAATATAAAATATGTGCTGGGGAGTGTAACGTTGCATATGCACTGTGACAAAGATATGGATCCCAGATTGTAATATGTATGGCATAGCGCTGTGCGTTATAACATAGGCATAGAGGAAGGCACGTTAGATAGGGCAATATAACCCGTGCGAAGGCAAGTGTGGCATGACATATTCACGGGGTGGTGTTACAGTGCACATGGGCTAGAGAGTGTCATAGCATACGCACTAGCTGGTGGAATACAACACAGAGGTGTGTGGCACTCGGCGTGCACTGGTGTGTGTAACACACCATTGGGCTCAGCCAGGAGCACGCTGTGACTTTCAAGTGAGGTTCGTCTCCTTTCCAGAGAGTAAAATAAAAAGTATTACACATCCGGCGGTGGATGTGTGCTTTATTAACCGTGAGGGGGGTTTCTTGCATAGTTTGGTCGAATTTTTGTCGAATCCCCCTTGAATGGCTTGGTGTACGTGTGTATTAAATGTGCCCGTCAATTGCTACCCACGTTTGTATAAATAAACGAAAAGGGTGTCTACTTGGAGAGTACCCACCGGCAGGGGCGCCGGGATTGGGCATGGTAGGGCGTCAGACACGTCAGAGCTTCACTAGCGGTGTAAATACATTCCACATGGATTCATTGTCTGCATAGTCACCTTTTAATGAATATCACGCAAATCGTCATAGTGATAGGTACATACGGTTTGTCCAGCATGTCCTAGGTGTTTCTATAAACATATATTTTTTTAAAATAATAAAAAACAAAGGCCGGCCCCGGGGGATGGGGTCCCCGGGGCTATAAGTGACCTGAGGAGGGGGGCAACGCAGCCCCCCTCCTAAAGAATTTTAAAAAAGGCCATGACCCGGGGCTTGGGGTCCCCGGGGCCGATTAAGGCCTTGGGAGGGGGGCCACACAGCCCTCCTTCTTAAAAAATAAAAATAAATAAAAGACCGGCATCGCGCCGGAGGCCTCGCCCCCTCCTTGCAGCACTCTGCAAACGCGCCCCCTGGCCAGTTGTAAGTTGGAGAATTAATTCCCCTTCAATACTGAGGGTCCCTGAGGGCCAACTAGCCCAACAGGTATCTCCAGTATGCGCCAGGGAGCGGCGTTACAGACAGGTGTTCTGAGGCAGCTCTGTGGCGCTTACTGGAGGTACCTAGTGGGCTAGCGTGACCCTAGGGACTCTTAGGATTCAATGGGACTTAATCTCTCAACTTAGAACGGCCACAGGGCGCGTTTACACAGTGGTGAAGGGAGGGGACGGGGCCTGAGGTGACGTGTGCAAACACGCCCATGTGGCGCGTTTTAAGTTGGGGAAATAATTCCCTTTCAATCCTGAGGGACCATGGGGGCCAACTAGCCCACCAGGTGCTTCCAGTAAGCGCCACTGCTCTGCGTTGCAGAAAGGTGGTGCAGGCCGTGCCCCTTTTTGCACCTCTATGCAATGGCGCTTACTGGACGTACCTAGTGGGCTATTTTGCCCCTAGGGACCCTCAGGATTCAAGGGGACTTAATCTCCCAACTTAAAACGGCCACAGGGCGTGTTTACACAGTGGGGAAAGGTGGGGACGGGGCCTGAGGTGACGTGTGCAAGCACACCCTATGGCGCGTTTTAAGCTGGGGAAATAATTCCCCTTCAATCCTGAGGGCCCCTGGGGGCTAACTAGCCCACCAGGTGCTTCCAGTAAGCGCCACTGAGGTGGTCCAGGCCATGCCACTTTTTACACCTCTCTGCAACGCAGCTCTGTGGCGCTTACTGGAGGTACCTAGTGGGCTAGTTAGACCCTAGGGACCCTCAGGATTCAATAAACTTAATCTCCCAACTAAAAACGGCCACAGGGCGTGTTTACATAGTGGTGAAGGGAGGGGACGGGGCCTGAGTTAACGTGTGCAAACACGCCCTGTGGCGCATTTTAAGTTGGGGAAATAATTCCCCTTCAATCCTGAGGGACCCTGGGGGCCAACTAGCCCACCAGGTGCTTCCAGTAAGCGCCACTGCGCTGCGTTGCAGAGAGGTGGTCTAGGCCTTGCCCCTTTTTACATCTCTCTGCAACGCAGCTCTGTGGCGCTTACTGGAGGTACCTAGTGGTCTAGTTGGACCCTAGGGACCCTCAGGATTCAAGGGGACTTAATCTCCCAACTTGAAACGGCCACAGGGCGTGTTTACGCAGTGGGGAAGGGATGGGACGGAGCCTGAGGTGACGTGTGCAAACACGCCCTGTGGCGCATTTTAAGAGGTAGTTTTAATTCTCTGCCCTATTATATACTAGGGGCTTACAGGAGGTCATGCTAATCACAGGGGGGCCCCAACGCATAGTGTTCCCTAGTGTATGTAGGTGTTTTCACTGTATTCTGAGTGTCTTTTAACATAGCACTGGCTCTAGGACTGGTTAGTCAGACTCAGTTACCACCAGTATCCGTCTGAAAAAGTTGAGGGTACAGAATGATTTTGCAACAAGGCTTCTGTTTCTTCTTTCTGCACGTTATCCTTCTTCCTGCACTTTTCTTCATCTTTGAGAACTTCTGTTGCTTCTTTCTGCATTTCTTTTCTTTCTGTGTGTTTTTTCTTCTTTCTTCACATGTCCTATATCTGTAGGCACAGTTAGAAATTAGCATTTAAAAAACCTTTGAAATTCACTGAAAAAACCATAGGGTTCAGGCACGTTATAGTTAGGAATTAGCATTTAAAAAACCTTAGAAATTCACTGAAGAAACCATAGGTTTCAGGGGTGTTATAGTTAGCTGGACTCTTCACTCGTACAAAACCATTGAAATTCCCCCGTTATAGTTAGTTCAGCTAACTATAACTCGCGCGCCCGCAATGCTCTGATGATGACGTCACATATTACATCACTCATGACATGGTCAGTGACATCACTCATGACATCACTGATGACATCTCAAATGACATCACTGATGACATCACTGATGACATCATCCTTGTGATAGATTGGCAGCCCTCCTCTCCCCCAATATAACCTTTGATACACACATTCAAAAATAGAAACTAAAATTTTCAAAACAATGGACATACCAATACCAGTTACAACAACCTATCCAGTAATTCTAAGATCCACATACACATCCACTCATTCACCAACAGTCCTATACAGTCACTCATACATGTACTCACTCATCATATGTACTCATACACCTATACATCCTGTTACACAACGCCACTCATCCATAGAGTTACTCACACACATAGTCACTCATGCTAATAAAGAATCAAACATCCATTTACTTGCATATACAGTTATACACACACCACCAAGCTTACTTCTACAGAAAATTACACATACTTAGTCTTTTAAACAATCACTTATAGAAACACATACTTATTCATACAGGAACTCTTCCAATCTCTCACTCTCACATATACTCAATATATATACACCAATAGTCACATATACTAGTTTAAAACATATGTAGTTACTCTTAAAGACACTATTGAGACAGTCATTCACTCACTAACACACCCATGCACACACTCATCCACCCATACAGTCCTGTACACATGCTGTCTTCAACACATACAAACAGTGAGTCACTCATTCACGCACCTATGCACTACGTAATACCCCCCACCAAACCATACAGACACTCAGACACTCATACTGATACTCAAAAAACCAACTAATAACCTATATATACACTCACGTAGCTACTCACCAACCCATGCAGCCACTTATACACAAAGTGAGAGACTGATACAGATATTTACATATTTAAACATTGCTCACTAAGCCATGTATTCACTAATATGCACTTAATCAGTTATACAATCAATTTTTCAAAAACAAATCATCCATTTAGACACTTATATACCCATTTATTCTTCCATCGACCTTGAGATATACATATATAAAACATGTAATTTTCAGAAAAATACACATTCACTGGATGATGTCATCAGTGATGTCATCAGTGATGTCATTTGAGATGTCATGAGTGATGTCATGAGTGATGTCACTGACCATGTCATGAGTGATGTAATATGTGATGTCATTGCGGGCGCGCGAGTTATAGTTAGCTGAGCTAACTATAACGGGGAATTTCAATGGTTTTGTACGAGTGAAAAGTCCAGCTAACTATAACGCCCCTGAAACCTATGGTTTCTTCAGTGAATTTCTAAGGTTTTTAAATGCTAATTCCTAACTATAACGTGCCTGAAACCTATGGTTTTTTCAGTGAATATATATATATATATAACTCTGGGAGTAATTATTCTTATAGATAGATAATAATCATATCTGCGGGCGGATTCATGAATCGATTCGAATATATAAAACCTGTTTAAAATTGTACATTCATTGTGGTTTCTTTGGAGCTATTGATAACCTTGTGGACGTTCTGAAATTAACAATCACATATGTTTATAGGAAATTATGGAGATCTTCAGTATCCAGAATCATACGTGACTGAAGTTGTTGCAATAAACGTTCTCTGTTGCCAATCCTGCGAAGAATAGAAACCGCATCCACAACAAAGTACTTCCGATTTTTAAGGTACATTTTTTGCTCTGTTTTGAAGTGGCGAGCGACTGGGTATGCGGTGTAATTATTTATAATGGCCCGCAAGTACTGCAATATCCTGACATGCACCTGTAGCTTCATGCTGCCCATGTATTTCAAGCCACAGGTGCATGTCAGCACATACACCGCATACTCCGTCCTGCAATTGTAATTGCCTTAAATGGCAATCTCACCCGGGCTAAAAGGTATTGTATAATGGGTTGTGTTTACTCCAAATTTGCAAGTCCTACAGGAAGAGTATTTAAAAAAAACCCTGCTTAGGCTTGAGCCACATAGTGTTTGAACTTAATTCTCATAGATCTTGCTCGCCTGTATGTGATTGTAGGTATTGTGGGAAGTCTATTTGCCAGTACTCCATCCGTGAGTAAAATTGGCCAGTTTTTCTTAATGATGGACCTCACCTGCCTTTCTTGATGACTGAACATAGTAATCAGTCTGGGAGCACCTATATCACTTATTTTCTGCTCTCCAGATGTTATGGACGTCTCTGAGGGTTCACTGTGTTGCTCCCCTAATTGTATCAATGACTCCCTGGGTATGGCTCTAACTTTTTTCTCTGCCTCGTTGTGTGTACTTTCATTGTAACCCCTCATCTTAAATCTTTTTATTGCCTCCTGTGTACATTTCTCACGTTCCGCCTCTGTACCGCAAATGTGTATGAGCCTGAGAAGTTCCCCATAGGGCATACTTTTTAGAAGGTGTTTGGGTGCAAACTGCTTGCGCGCAATGTAGAGTTGCCTGCCATAGCTTTGCGGTACAACTTTGTTTCTAGTTTACCATCCACTATGTACACCTTTACATCTAAAAATTCAATGCTAGTTTTACTTATGTTGGATGTAAATAATAAGTTTGCAGTATTGACATTTATGTCTTGAATGAATTTGGTTGCACTCTCCTTATCTCCTTTCCAGACAATAAAAATGTCATCTATGTACCTTAGCCAATGTTTGACATGCAAAGAGTACATTGCTGAGTGCATTGTCCTGAGAACCTGTTCCTCCCACCAGCCAACATGCAAGCTGGCATAGCTGGGGGAGAAACATACTCCCATCGCAACACTTCTCAGTTGTCTATACCGATCTTTTCCAAACATGAAGAAATTGTTATGTAAACACCATTTTGTTAGGTCTAATAAAATTTTGTTGTGATTATAACACGTTAACGGTCTATTATCCAAAAAATGCTTGACCGCTGTGTTGTGTATGTTCAATACTGGTATATAATGACTCAATGCCCAATGTTATCAGCAATTGGTCGTCCGTCCATTCAATTTCACGTAGTTTTTTAAGGAAATCCCCTGTGTCTTTTACATATGTTCGAAGCCTTTTGACTTGGTCCTGCAAGAAGAAATCCACGTATTGTGTTATATGTTCACCTATGCTGTTGATGGCTGAGATGATTGGTCTGCCAGGTATGGGTGTCGTTTTTTGCGTGGATTTTTGGTATGAAGTAGATTGTTGGAAGTACTGGGTACTCATTGTGTAAGAATTTATATTCATCACTTGATATCAGTCCCTCCCTTTTCCATTGCTGTAAATCTTTCTTCAGACCTTCTTTTGCTTTTTTATATCCATTCATGCTTGTTCTTTCATAACATTCTTGATTATTTAATTGTCATTGGGCTTCCTGGAGATATTAATTCCTGGGCCAGATCACAATGTTTCCACCCTTATCGGACTTGTTTATAACAACTTCATGATTATTTCTGAGTTTCTCTATCAAATTAGCATATTGTATCTCTTTGTAGATCTTATTACGCTTTTTGTGTTTCACTTTGTGGTACAGCTTCTTGATATCATCCGTCACCATCTTGTGAAAAATGTCAATTGCATCTTTGGGCATTACTGGGAGGAAAGTTGATTTGAGCTTAAAGGGGCTACTGCTCACACTTTGCTGTATATATTCATGTTTTGTAGCCTTTCCAGTGTTGACCCAGTGTGTGTATTATCTGGTCTGTCCATATTTGTTTCATTGTTCAACTCATATAAGGTTAACAGAGTTGAGGCATCCGATACTTGGAGCAAATTAATATTTTGCTGTGCTGCTTTTGGTTGATCTTTGTCTTCCTTAATGGTGAAAAAGCCTTAACTTAAGTTTTTGTATAAAACAGAAAATATCTACCCTGGTGCACCCGTAATCAAAGTTAGTTTCAGGGCAGAAAGACAGCCCTAAAGATAGCAGCTGCATTTCTGCCTTTGTCAGCGTCATATTGGATAGGTTATCGTATTGTCATTCATTTCTCTTTCTTGCGCCATTGTGGTTTTTTGTGTCTCTCACAGCTCCTCCTTTTGTGCCTTGCTCTTCGGCTTTTATTTCTTCGTTGCCTGCTTGTCTCTTTTGATTCCGGGGTCTCAGAGTCTGCCTTCGATCCAAAGATGAAAAATCCAACTCTTCCTCTAGGCTTAACTTATTCCTTCCTGACGGTGCATTCATGCAGCCAGGGCCTCTGTTTTCTGATTCGGTTTCACTTGTTAGTGAATTGGCCTCTGATGTTGATGACGCGTCATTTGCTGCATCACCTGCTCCTTGTTTAATGGCCGTTGTGGTTGTTTTTGGCCTGCTGCTAAACTGCATTCTTTTGGCATTCTCATATTTGCGTGCAAAGGTAAAAATTTGGCCCTGCTCGTAATCGGCCTTATCACGTGCAAATTTGTAAGCCTTTCAAATTTGTATCTTTTCCTCCTGTTTGTTTAGGCGCTCTTGGATTTCTTTTCTTGTTTTAGTAATAGATTTCATGTTTTCCATTTTACCTAGTTGTTAATTGATAGTCTCTATTTCAAGTAGCAATGCTTCACGATCGATTTTGGCATATTTGCAAAAAATTTTTACCAGGTTCATAGATGCCATCAGATTGCTCTCTGCCCATTCCTTTAACATATTGGGATTGGGATTGTCAAAACTGTAACCTTCCTGTGAACCCCACTGTGTCCCTCCGGTTCCTTCTGATGAATAAATCCTTCCTGTGATATTTTGCATGCTAGCCCATGGCATGCTTGGGGGACCCGTCCACTAAGAGTCGGAAACAACATGGACAATTTGTGTATATAGCTCCAAGGGATTGGAATGTTTCCAGACTTCCGCAACCAAGGACAGGAAGGCAACGCTGCAGTCGCAGTCCGTGATTCACAGGGAGGCTTGATCACGGTATCGTAGCCTCAGGACATCCAGGACTTGGTATATGCGGCTGGACGTTGGGGACAAAGGAGTAATTCATTTTAGCAGCAGCATTGTGGTTACACCAACAGGAACTTTTGAAACGCTTCGTTTCTTTTCATCTTCCAGCCCTCACTATGAGATGTAAAACCGAGGGAAGATACTTACCCGGCAAGCAGGAATGGGGCTTCCTCGGAACTGTGGTCCGCCGATGCGGGCGGCCGCCAGTCTCTCCCAATTAACTCAGCTCAGCTGTACCAAGGAGATTAACGTGGGAGCAAATGTATATTACAAAAGCATTTGGGAGTAGATCCTCTGTTGTTGAATGGCATTTGAGAAAGGCACACATGCCGAAACGCGTCATGCCAACTGCTTAAATAAAGAAACCTCCCTGTAAACCCCGCTGTGTCCCTCCGGTTCCTTCTGACGAAAAAATCCTTCCTGTGATAGATATATATATATTATCTACTGGCGGTCGCCAGTAGATAGTTATAGTTAGGACCTGTTTTCCAAAGGAAATCCGCAACATTCTATTGCCAATAAGTCTGGTGCTGGTTGATGAATCCTCGCGAAATTTTCCAAACTTTTGCCGCTCCTACCCTGAAAGTTTCGTGGTGATTCGTAAAGTGGGGGCCGAGAAAAAAGGGGGGTCCCAAAACGCGTTTTCCCCATGCAATTTCCCATAGGATCTGTTGTCGCAGCTACAGCCCGAACCGCTGAACGGAATGACATCAAATTTGGCAAAGAGGTGGTCCTCAGTTCAGACTCGTGCCTTTTGCATAAATGGTGTGAATCTGTTCATTAGTTCCTAAGAAAATTAGGGTAAAAAAGTTAGTGATATCTATGGCCGGGGAGGATCCACGAACCCTACCCGCACCGTAAGCACACCCTCCCCAAATCGAGCGCGCACCCTTCCGAGCGCGCGCTGAATGCTAATTGGCTGTCGAGTGTCTGTCTACATTCGAAACTAGGGACTGTTGGCGGCCATTTTCTGCCTCAGTAGAAGCGAGGCTGAAGAAGCAAGGGGAATAAGTGTGTAAAACATATAATGGGGCAGAGTGGAAATACTCTGACCCTCTAGAGGTGCTTAGGGGGTCCCAGAAGGACCCCCTGGGGCTCCCTTTTAAAAAAAAACCCGGCAAAATGCGGGCAGGGTGCGTGCATCCTATCGCGTTTGGTGCACGGATTCTCCCGCGTTGGGTGCGTGGATCCAAGGAAAAAAAAATTGAAAAAAGACAAGAAATCATTGGTTGTATGACAACTTTCTACACTGAATGGGAGGGTGTATATTTCTGTTTTTTAAAGGCATGATTCTTATTGGTTAACAAAAACTGATTGTAAGGAACATTATATATGATAAGCTGATATGTTGAAAAGTCGAGCACACTTGCTGTCTTGTGTAGCAACATTGTGTGCTGAACTTGTGACCTGTGTGCTCAGTGCAGTGTTCCATGACCTGTTTCTATGGTAATAGGCTGAAGGCAGATTGGGGGAAGGGTTGAAATGTATTTCATTTGGAAAGGGTTGAAATGTTTTGAATTTATGTGTGAAGGATTGTGATTTGATGTTTACATGTATATGTGTGGAAAATGAAAGGGAAACTTTGCCATTCTTTGTTTTTGCTGAGAGGTGCACAGTGCAGAGATTCTGTAAATGAAAATATGGTGAGTGACTGATATACTTCTTAATCTACAAAAGAACTTGTAAGATGAGTTATTTAATTGTGAGGGGATGTATGTAGACTATTTTGATTTTAATCAGACTAATGTATTTCTCCTGGTAATGTGTAGGGAGTACTTTTTTTCTCTACAATCTTATTGACAGTGTGTGTGCATGTAGAAACCATTCTGTGATAAGCATTTGTGTTTTTCATGTGTTTGCAGACAGATAACTGTGCTGTTTTTATATTTTGGTAGAATTAGAAACCAGTCATTGTTTATGAATTTGTGAAATGAGTTATGTTTCTATACTAAAATGTAGTACTCCTTCTATATGAAGAAATGTGTTTTGGTATAGTGCAAGGGATAGTGTTGTTTGTCTAGAATCACACAGTGAGTATGTGTGCATTTGGGAACCACTGTGAGAGAAGCATTTGGTAACATCGTGTATTTGCTGACAGATAACTGTTTTAAAACCTGTCTTGTTGTCAAGTTTTAGTAGCATTGGAAGGCAGTTTTTGCTTATGCTTTGATTAAATGAGTCAGGCTTTGACACAAAAGTGCAGTCCTGAAATATGTAGATTGTGTGCAGTTCCCTTACCACTTCCACTGTAGTGAAGGAGTTTTGGTAAACTCCTAGGGATAGTGGTGCTTGTCTAGAATCACACTGTGAGTCTGTGTGCATTTGGGAACCACTGCGAGAGAAGCATTTGGTAACATTGTGTATTTTCTGACAGATAACTTTTTTAAAACCTGTCATGTTGTCAAGTTTTAGTAGCATTAGAAGCCAGTCTTTGCTTATGCATTGATAAAATGATTCATGCTTTGACACTAATGTGCTGTACTTTAATATGTAGATTGTGTGTAGTCTCCTTACCCCTTGCACAGTAGTGAATGAGTTTTGGTAAGCTGCTAGGGATAGTGTTGCTTGTCTAGAATCACACTGTGAGTCTGTGTGCATTTGAGAACCACTGTGAGAGAAGCATTTGGTAACATCATGTATTTGATGACAGATAACTGTTTTAAAACCTGTCTTGTTGTCAAGTTTTAGTTGCATTAGAAGCCAGTTTTTGCTTATGCTTTGATTAAATGAGTCAGGCTTTGACACAAAAGTGCAGTCCTGAAATATGTAGATCGTGTGCAGTTCCCTTATCACTTCCACAGTAGTGAATGATTTTTGGTAAACTACTAGGTATACTGGTTGTTGTCTAGAATCACACTGTGAGTCTGTGTGCATTTGGGAACCACTGTGAGAGAAGCATTTGGTAACATCGTGTATTTTCTGTCAGATAACTCTTTTAAAACCTGTCATGTTGTCAAGTTTTAGTAGCATTAGAAGCCAGTCGTTGCTTATACGTTGATTAAATGAGTCATGCTTTGACACTAATGTGCTGTACTTAAATATGTAGATTGTGTGCAGTACCCTTACCTCTTCTAGACTAGTGAATGAGTTTTGGTAAACTCCTAGGATAGTGTTGCTTGTCTAAAATCACACTGTGAGTCTGTGTGCATTTGGGTACGGATTGTGATAGAAGCATTTGGTAACATCGTGTATTTGCTGACAGAAAACTGTTTTAAAACCGGTCATGTTGTCAAGTTTTAGTAGCTTTAGAAGCCAGTCTTTGCTTATGCATTAATAAAATGAGTCATGCTTTGACACTAATGTGCTGTACTTAAATATGTAGATTGTGTGCAGTACCATTACCTCTTCTAGACTAGTGAATGAGTTTTGGTAAACACCTAGGATAGTGTTGCTTGTCTAAAATCACACTGTGAGCCTGTGTACATTTGAGTAAGGATTGTAATAGAAGCATTTGGTAACATCGTGTATTTGCTGACAGATAACTGTTTTAAAACCGGTCATGTTGTCAAGTTTTAGTAGCTTTAGAAGCTATTCTTTGCTTATGCATTGATAAAATGAGTCAGGGTTTGACACTAAAGTGCAGTACCGTGTACTATTCTCTTCACTGTGCCAGAACTGAAAATGTAAAAGTTTTACCCAGGCACTGTCCTAGCAGTAGTCTGATGATTTAGTCAGTTTCCAAGTACTCATGTTGTGAACCATACATTACCACATAGACTGCTTCAAATGTCTATGCAGTATGCATGCAGTCTTCTAACATACTATACACTTGTCTTTCACATCTTCAATTCCCTAGTCAGTATCCATACAGTCCAGCAAACATCCTGTCACTCCCTTTGCACTCCTCTAGTGACCCATTCAGTACCAAGTACTAATCCATTCACTGTGTCAAAAGCCAACCACTTATAAATTCACCCAGGCACTCTCTTTGCTGTACTCTAATCATTCCGTCAGTTCCCAAGTACTCATGAAGTGAGCCAGGCCTTAGCACATAGACTGCTTCAAATGCCTATTCACTATGCATGCAGGCCTCTAACCACCTACACAGTTGTCTTTCACACCTTCAATTCCCCAGTCAGTATTCATACACTTCTAGCAAACACCCTGTTACTCACCCAGTGTGTCTCCTTATAGTACTGTAATCATTCAGTCAGTTAGCAAGTAGTCTTTTAGTGAGGTAGGCTTTAGGGCATGAACTGCTTCAAAGTAGTATGCACTATGCATGTAGTGTTTTAACCATCATCACACTTGTGGTTCAGGGCTATAGTTTCTTAGTCAGTTTTTATATAAAATGTGTTTGTGCAGTAATGGAATAGTATACATTTGAAAGTTATTAATATACATTTATTTGTGATTCTTTTTTACAGATACTGTTTTTCAACGTAAAAATAGAGAAATCATGCCAGAAAAAAAAGAAAAAGAAAAGAAACTCAGAAAGGCGCAGGAGCAGGCGTGTTTCTCGTCCGTTTGCACTCTTCTTGTGCAAGATTGTTTGGATGAAGGGTCCTTAGGTGTTTCATCATACTTGCCCTGCCGTATGAGTATTTCTTGTTAGGATCCCCTCGCAACAGAACCCTTAGGCAAATCTTGCACGTGACCAAGGTGGCATTGATCTTTGTTTGCCCCTCGGGAAAAGTAAAACATTTCCACACCACTGAAGAAAAACGTTGTGGGCGTGGTGCCTCCTCCAAAAAATTAATCCTTAGATTCGGACAATATTTTAATGCGACAACATTTAAAGTTTTTGTAAGTTAAACTTATAAAGTTTGTTAGCCTTAAGCATTTTATATGTCTGTGATGTGTATCTTGTGGTATTTTGCTGAGAATAGCATGTTGTTTTTTTTTTAACAATCTTTCTGATTATTTTTTTTTTGCCCGCTGTTACTTGATGAGTATGATTGAAATCACTATTTTTAGTGAAATTCAATATATTCTGAGAACAGCAAAAAAGGCAAACAAATTACTTTGTGGAAATTATGCTGTGTTGTAAAAAATGTATTATTACATGTTATAATTTTTTTTTCCTTTTCTTTCACAGATCCAAATTTAAAAATAAGCAATTTATATGAATTTAGATTGCAATGAAAATCTGAAAAAAATGTATACCATTTTTTATTGCTATTACTGTGAAGGTAAGTTTAACTAAGTCTCAATATGCAGAATGAGGAGGTCTGCAAGAAGCTACAAAGTTGAAACACTCTGTTTATACCTATGTAGTTTTGAAATCTGACCATAATCAGATATCATGTGACCTGCAAAAAAAGAGATTTGAGGGGTTCATAATATTTCCCATTGTAGCTATTGAAGGACCGCAATCATTTCAATCATTCTTCTTTGAACATCTTTGCAGACAAAACTCTGTGCTTCCCTTCTATCATTCACAAGGAATTTTAAAACTGGAAATATGTCACTTTTTGTAACATAATTATTGCGCCAGACACTCTTTCATATTTACAAAGAGAGGAAAAGGCACTCTTTATACTCCATGCAAATACAACCTCGTTATGCACACCAGTTTGCGTTGAAAGGGTGTTCCATAAATGTTGTTGTGCATGATTGCACTGAATACTCATAGAACAAGACACATGTCTAGATTTGTCAGAAATCATAAATCTCGATATGTGTGTGAATGCTGCACCATTCTAAAATTGGTGTAGGAAAGCACAACAAGGAGAATTGTTTTCATTTCTCCACATTTTTATATCTTCAATGCATGCTACAATGCTCAGCATACATTGAAGGAGAAAAATGCCTTTACTGATTGTTTTCGTGCAGGAAGGTGTGTCTTCCTGCACAAAAACAAACAGCACATGACACAGATATCCTTGCACTATGGTGCAAGGGTGCCTGTGTCACCACATGGCTGCAGTTTAAGCAGCTGTGCAGAGAGAAGCATAGATTTGCAACATATTTATGTACATATGTTGCATCCCTGTGCTTCGGAAGTACTACAGCACACTGCAGTTAAAGAGGTTACTGTGTGATGCTGCTGCACTTCCTCATAGTTCTGCACTTATACATTCACCATAAGCTACTAATGCATTCATTCAGTCAATTACGTACTACACATACATTCATCTAAACTTTCACACACTAACAAAGAAATTTAGCTCTTTTTTTAAACCAGGAAAGTTAGTTCTTACAAGAACTTTTTTTTTTCTTCTTTCTTCTTTTATATTTTTTGGGGGGGTTTCTGAACATTTTTTTTTTTTGTTTTGGTTTTTCTGCAAAAAAAAACAGGAGGAACCAAACAATGAACTTCAGGAAAAATAAAAAAAAATAAAAAAAATAGCAAATGTGACTTTCTTGCCGGCGGCAGATCAGATCGATCGACTGCTCACCGTAGAGCAAAGTAGCATTGCACTTAGTGCAGAGCACTTTTAAAAATTCAAATTGAGGACGGATGTCCAAATTTTGGGCTGATGGATGCACTCTTGAAGTGCTCTGCTTCGATGAGGTGGAAGGCGCAGGAGCAGGAGTGTCTCTCATCCGTCGGCATTCTTCTCGTGCAAGATTGTTTGGATGAAGGGTCCTTAGGTGCTTCATCATACTAGCCGTGCCGCACGAGTATTTCCTGTTAGGATCCCCTCGTGACAGCACTCTTTTGCAAATCTTGCATGTGACCAAGGTGGCATTGGTCTCATTCTGCCCCTCGGGAAAAGTAAAAAATGTCCACACCCCTGAAGAAAAACGTTCTTTTCGTGGTGCCTCTTCCAAAAATTCATCCTCAGATGTATGAGGAGATGCAGGTGATGCCTGCTGCCCTGAAGCCATTTTTAGTAGAAAAAAGCTAGAGCTAAGTGTAAACTTAGTCTAAAAAAATCTTCTTCTCTGCAAAGAGATGCTCCTCCAAAGAAGGTCAAAGAAGAATGATTGAATTGGGTGGGGTCTTTTAATAGTTAGAAGAGGAAATGTAATGAACCAATCAAATCTCTTTTTTTTGCAGGTCACATGGGATCCGCGCACCCTGCGCATAGGCAGCATGCACCCAGCGCGCATCCGCGAAATTGAATTAAAAAAAATTATAGGATTAGATGTAAAAATATATTAGTTTTAAGACTAGTTTAGAGTTTGTCTTCAATTAATATTCACATGAAATACATATATATGTTTTTTTAAATGTTAAATATTTTGCGGGATCTGTGCACCTACCGCGTCATAGGCGCAGATGACGCATCGCGGAAGCGCGTAAACGTTGCGTTACATACATTGAACGTGTCGCGTATAGGCTGGGAGTCGTGTACCTGTCGTATTGCGATCGCGCACTAAACACGTACCCAACGCATACCATGCACGGATGCTAACGTGTAGGGATCGAGAACGGTGCGCATAGGGTGCACGGATCCAAAAACAAGGGAAAAAAATATATAAAATAAAGTTTTGAACATATAGTTAAAGAAATATTTTTCAAAATATAAAAAAATATGTTTGAAAAACCCAATAAAAACAAATAATATTTTTTAATTTTTAAAAGAATTAATTAAAAAAATAAATTTAAAAAAAGAATTTCAAAAAAACATAATTAATGAAATTGCCACACTGAATTTGAAAAATATAGAAATCCAATGAAAATCATTAAACATGATATCTTTAGAGATAAGTTATAGATAGGAATTAGCATTTAAAAAACCTTTGAAATTCACTGAAAAAACCATAGGTTTCATGCACGTTATAGTTAGGAATTGGCATTTAAAAAACCTTAAAATTTCACTAAAAAACCATAGGTTTCAGGGGTGTTATAGTTAGCTGGACATTTCCCTCGTACAAAACCCTAGAAATTCCCCTGTTATAGTTAGTTCAGCTAACTATAACTCGCGCCCCCGCAATGCACTGCTGATGACGTCACATATTACATCACTCATGACATGGTCAGTGACATCACTGATGACATCACAGATGAAATCTCAAATGACATCACTGATGACATCACTGATGACGTCATCCATGTGATAAATTAGTGCATCTTCTCACACCCTAATATAACCTTTGATACACCAAAATTTCAGACGGCCATTTTGAAAGCCACAGATACTCCAATACCAATAACTACATACCCACTCATTGACTCTTAGGTCTACATACACCTCCACTCACTCACCTGTACAGTCACTCATACTTACAGTCACTCAGTACAGGACAATCATATGCATTTATACACCTATATAGACACTCACACACCGCCAATCATCCATTGAGGTACAGACACACCTAGTCAGTCATGCAAATAATTAATTACAGTCCAATTTACTCACCTATACAGTTAAACACACTCAAGTTCACTTACTCATAAAAATACTAACAAATTCTGACGCTCTTATACAATTACTGATACAAGCACACACTCATCCATACAGCCACTCCCAAAATCACACACTCTCACATATAAATAGTTATATACTCTTACACACATATACACTGTTTCACATATGTAGTTGCTGACACATATACAACTGAGATATACATTCAATCACTAATACACCCTTGCATACAGTCACCCAACCATACAGTCCATCACAGATGCACTCTTAAAACCATGCACCCACTGAATCACCCACTCACATATCTATGCACAGAGTCACACACAAACACTCAGGCACCCATACAGATACTCAGACCACCAATCAATAACCCATATAGACACTCATATAGCTATTCACAAAACCATGCAGCCACTTATACACCAACAAACAGACACATACAGACATTCACACAGTTTAGTCACTAGTCTGCAGTAAGATACATTTAATGACTCACTTATAGAGTCAGTTATGCACCTAGAAAATCACCCTTTAACACTTATACACCCACTCATTCTTCCATAGGTATTTCACTATAAATATATCAAACATATTTAAACTTTTCAGAAAAACACACATTCACTGGATGAAGAC
The DNA here is from genome assembly GCF_964204655.1 of Triturus cristatus. Lineage (NCBI taxonomy): Eukaryota > Metazoa > Chordata > Amphibia > Caudata > Salamandridae > Triturus > Triturus cristatus. The sequence goes on along the minus strand of NC_140593.1, from coordinate 956,226,322 downwards.
ACCCCTGAAACCTATGGTTTTTTTAGTGAATTTCTAAGGTTTTTTAAATGCCAATTCCTAACTATAACGTGCATGAAACCTATGGCTTTTTTCAGTGAATATATATATATATATTCACTGAAAAAACCATAGGTTTCAGGCACGTTATAGTTAGAAGGAGGAATTGGGGTAGGGACATGGACTCGGACAACAGAGGACAGGAGGGACATGGAGAGGTGCACCAAACTGACCCTACAGGGCAGGCATGAGGGTTTGCAGCAGCACAATACACCACACAGCGCATGCGGGACGGGAGTGCAGCACAACAATCCATAGAAAGCAATAGGGAGGGGACAGGACCATGCACATGGACAACAGAGAACAGATGGGAAAGAGGCAATGGTAGCTAGCTGACCATAATGGACAGACAGGAGAGAAAGCTGCAGCATAACAGACCATAAAGGGCAGGAGGGACGGATCAGGGGCATTACAATGGAACAGACAAGCCAGGAGGGAGGGAATAGGGGGTCTGCACATGGAAACAGAGGGCTGGGGGCAAGGTGGCAGGGCAGGAGCAACAAGATGACCATGGAGGTCAGGCAGGATGAGCACTAGAAACAAGACACACCATGGAGAGCAACAATGAGACTATGGTGGCATACACACAGACCATGGAGAGAAGGTGGTAGGGGGTCAGGGGCAGCTAGCTGACCACACAGGGAAGGTGGGAGGGGCCATGGCAGCACAGAAGACCATGCATGGCAAGCGGGAGGGTTAGATGCAGCACAATGGCTATGATGGGCAAGAAGGAGGGTGCAGGGGCATGCACAAAGGACCATGGAGGATAGAAGGGAGGGTCAGGACCTGGGCACAGACAAGAGAGTTCAGGGGAAGGGGCCTCACAACAGACCACACGGGGCAGGCAGGAAGAGCAGTTGCAGCACAACAGATCAGGGAGGGCAGAGGGGTGTGGCAGTAAAATGGACCATGGAGGACAGGAGGAAGGGGATAGGGGCATGGCATGTGGACAGGCAGGGTGGAGGTGGCAGGGACAGGTTACAGTCATCTGACAATGCTAGGCAGGTGGGAGGGGAGTGGCAGCTCAACAGAACACTCAGAGTAGACAGGAGTGGCAGGTCCATGGAACATAGTGGGCAAAAAGGATGGAGCAGGGGCATGCACAAAGACATCGGAGGGCAGGGGGAAGGAGAATAGGGGCAGCAAGCTAAGCACAGAGGCTAAGCAGGAGGTCAATGATGGGCCATAGAATTGGGCAATGGAGGGCAGGAGGAGTGGACTGGTACATCATGCTAAATGGAGGGCAGTGGCAGCACATCAGACCATGCATGGCAGGAGGGAGGAGGCTTGTCCATGGATTCAGACAACAGAGGATAGGGATGAGGTGGATGGGGCAGCAAGCTAACTATTCAGAGAAGGTGGGTATTAGGAACTTTATTGTTTTTAAAATGTGTGTCTGTGCGAACTACTTAAAATATGAACAAGTATGCAGCATAATCTCACTTTTATTCAGGAAGAAGAGGACGTTTGTGACTGTGACTCCGGGCTCCCTTGGCAGAAACACCCCCTGACCCTCCACCCCCATCGCAAAATGTAATGCCCGTGAAAAGGGTAGGTGGACACAGTGTTATATAGAACATAGTCCTGAGAGCACGATTGAAAATGAAAACTAGATGTAGTATATGTATAAACTATGCACCAAAAAGTGTGATATAAGATGAACCGGGGTGTGAAATATAATATGCAATACATTGTGCGCAATGACAGATTCATTGGAGAGCGCGAGATAGCACAGGCACTAGTGCGTGCTATGCGATATGCGCCTTGGAGTGTAATATGCACAGGGCAGTGTTGTGTAACATAACTAGTCTCTAAATTTGTAATATAAAATATGTGCTGGGGAGTGTAACGTTGCATATGCACTGTGACAAAGATATGGATCCCAGATTGTAATATGTATGGCATAGCGCTGTGTGTTATAACATACACATCGAGGAAGGCACGTTAGATGGGGCAATATAACCCGTGCGAAGGCAAGTGTGGCATGACATATTCACGGGGTGGTGTTACAGTGCACATGGGCTAGACAGTGTCATAGCATACGCACTAGCTGGTGGAATACAACACAGAGGTGTGAGGCAATCGGCGGGCACTGGTGGGTGTAACACAGCATTGGGCTCAGCCAGGAGCACGCTGTGACTCTCAAGTGAGGTTTGTCTCCTTTCCAGAGAGTAAACTAAAAAGTATTACCCATCCAGCGGTGGATGTGTTTTTTATGAACCGTGAGGGGGGTTTCTTGCATAGTTTGGTCGAATTTTTGCCGAATCCCCTTTGAATGGCTTGGTGTGCGTGTATATTAAATGTGCCCGTCAATAGCTACCCATGTTTGTTTAAATAAACGACAAGGGTGTCTACTTGGAGAGTACCCACCGGCGGGGGCGCCGGGATTAGGCACGGTAGGGCGTCAGACACGTCAGAGCTTCACTAGCGGTGTAAATACATTCCATGTGGATTCATTCTATGCATAGTCGCTTTTTAATAAACATCACGCAAATCGTCATGGTGATAGGTACATACGGTTTGTCCAGCATGTCCTAGGTGTTTGCATTGCGGGCGCGCGAGTTATAGTTAGCTGAACTAACTATAACGGGGTAATTTCAATGGTTTTGTATGAGTGAAAAGTCCAGCTAACTATAACGCCCCTGAAACCTATGGTTTTTTCAGTGAATATATATGTATATATATATAACCTACTGGTGGTCGCCAGTAGGTAGTTATAGTTAGGACCTAGTTTCCATAGGAAAAGCATTTTTTGTTTTCCCAATAACTTTGGCGCCGGATGACGAATCTTCGTGAAATTTTTAGACACGACTACAGCCCAAACTGCTGAACGGAATTACACCAAATATTTCAAAAATGTAGCCCTTGGTTCAGAAAGAGACCTTTTTTTTAAATGGTGTAAATCCATTCAGTAGCTCCTGAGAAATTAAAAAAATAGAGGTCAGAAAATCAATTTCCCATAGGAAACTTTAGACACGGTTACAGCCGAAGCTGCTGAACGGAATTACACCAAATTTGGCAGAAAGGTAGCCCTTGGTTCAGAAAGAGACCTTTGTTTTTAAATGGTGTAAATCCGTTCAGTAGTTGCTGAGGAAGTCAAAAAATGAAAGTTTCGATATTTAGAGGCGCGGTGGATCCGCGCACCCTCCCGACCACGAGCTTTATTCTTATTGGCTGTTAACACTCCAAACCAGGAAGTGTTGGCAGCCATCTTGTGCCTCGGTAACCGAGGCACAAGACAACAGAAAAACAAAAGCGAAACACAAGAAAAGGGGTCAGGGTAGAAACACCCTGACCCACTAGGCCTGCTCAAGGAAGCTCAAAAAAAGCTTTTTTTTTTTTTTTTTTAAATCGGCGAGATTCAAGAACCCCGCGCGAATTTTGGCAGATAATAAAAAAAACTAAGCGCGGGCTACCGCGCTTCGTTATAAGTCCGGGGGCATGCGATAATGTAATAGCGGAGGCCCTGGGAGGCCCCCGCAGCCCTGGGGACCACCAGCCCCGGGACTTTGGTTTTTTTATGTGTGGGGGGCCTTCAAGGCCCTACCAAGCCCTGGGGACCGCCACCCCCTGGGGCTTTCATCAATAATTTTGCAGGGGGTACATTGCCCCCCCCCCGCTGCACCGGGGACTGCCACCCCCGAGGGCTTTCATTTTTTTAATAACACCTGTGAGGGGGGCTTGAGACCCGCCACATGCCCCGGGGACTGCCACCTCCCCAGGGCACTAATATTCAAATTCGGGGGTCCGTAACAGACCCCGAGCCCCAGGGACCACCACCTACCCTTTGCAATTGTTGGGCGTGGGGCCGCGCGGCCCCCCTCCTCAAGCCCTTCATGACCCTGGGGACCGCCACCACCAGGGCTGGCTCCTGCAGTGTGCTGGGGTGCCCACCCCCTGGACACTGCTGTTTGCAACGACAGGGCGGGAGCCTCGCGGCTCCCGCCCTGTCATTGCAAACTCTGCTTTGCTTCATTGAAGAGAGAGCAGGGAAACCTGATATCCCTTCAATGAAGCAAGGCAGAATTGCTTTTCCATAAGGGGAGCTGCATGTCAGCAGCTCCCCTTGTGGAAAAGCAATGCCGGCTCCCGCAGGACGTGGGGAGCCGGCGGAACCGTGGGGGGATTGGGGATTAATATATATATATTTTTTTTAAAAAGGGGGTCAGGCCCTGGGGGATGGGGTCCCCAGGGCCCAAAAAAGCAAAAAGAAGGGGGACCACACAGCCCCCCTTCCCCAAAAAAACTACAAAACACACGTGATCGTGCCGGAGGCCCCACCCCCTCCCAGCAACATTCTGCAAACACGCCCTGTGGAGCGTTTTAAGTTGAGAAATTAATTCCCCTTCAATACTGGGGGTCCCTGGGGGCCAACTAGTCCACCAGGTACCTCCAGTAAGCGCCACAGGGCTGCGTTGCAGAGAGGTGGTTCAGGCCACGCCCCTTTTTACACCGCTCTGCAACACAGCTCTGTGGCACTTACTGAGGTAGCTCGTGGGCTAGTTGGACGCCAGGGACCCTCAGGATTCAAGGGGACTTTATCCCCAGCTTAAAACGCGCCACGGGGCGTGTTTGCACAATGGTGAAGGGAGGGGGCGGGGCCTGAGGTGACATGTGTGGAAACACGCCGTGTGGCGCTGTAGGAGATTAGGATCGGCACTTATGTTGACCCCACTTTTTTTCTGATGTTAACACTGGTTTCTGGCTATAGTCTGGCTGGGTCCCTGCTAATCAGGGCCCCAGTCTCTCTGTTCTCTCTAAACAACTTGGAGTGCATATTAGATGCACTAGTGATTGGATACTGTGGTAACTTATGAGCCCCTAGTATATGGTACCTTAGGTACCAAGGGCATAGGTCCTTCACAGGCCTACCAGGGGCTGAAGCATGTATTATGCCACCCCTGGGAAGCGGACTAAATCTGACACCACAGGCCTGCTACAGCAGCCTGGGTGAGGTAGTGTTAGCACGCCTCACTGAGGTATAGGTTCCCTATATCTCACCATACACACACATATAAACCTATCAGTCACCCCTAAGGCAGGCCCTATCAATCCTGAGGGCAGGGTGCTTGGTTTACAATGTGAGGGGGTGCCTCTGCATGAGCAGGGCCCCTCTGCAGCTGGCAGAGTCTATTCTCTGTGGCTGTTTGTGGATGCGGTTAAACCATATACTCTTAAGTGCATTATAAACTACCGGTAAATGCTAACTTTGGAATGACTGCATCAAAACATGTCGTGTTTGGTGTCAAACAACTTGGAATCATACCCCCACACCAGTAACGGGTGTGGGAGTATGATCCCACCCTTCTAGAGGGGACGACATGTACCTACTGTGGAAACACGGTAGAAATCTGAAAGAGCCCTGGCATCACAAAATGGATGCCACCAGCACACACACTGGGTTGCCCTCCGGCTGCTGACTGAAACTCGCAGTGGAGGAGGCCCAACAATAGGCATCCTGTCACAGGGAGGTGTAATCACCTTCCAGACAGGATTTAGTGTATTGGGGCTGGGTGGGTGTACTCTTAGAGTGCTTTGAAGTCCTGCACTGGGGGAGCAGTAGGGTCCTCTGTGCATCTGCCAGCTCAAACCGGTTCAGGGGCTACCTGCCCCTGCTCTGGCGTGAAACTGGACAAAGAGAAGTGGGTGTAACCACCCCCTCCCCTGACCCTCCCAGAGGAGTGGTCATAGAGCTAGTCCCTCCCTTTCCTTTAGTATAAGATAGGGAAACCTTGCCATTGCAAACTAGATATCCTTGGACAATGCTCTACAAGAAGAATCCTGGACCTTCGATGTTCCACTACCTTTGGAAGACTGAAGAATCTCCCTTGGAGTCAAGGAGTGATTCCCCTGCTTGGCAGGCACCAAAAACTTGAATCAACTGTCGCAACCTGTCCCGCTCCCGCCAGAGTCCAAAGTCCCTGCAGCCCCAGAAGTTGATTTCCTGACTTCTCGACAGCCATTGTGAGTCCCCAGCAGAGCTGAGGCAAGTGAACCCCACGAGTGACGAGGAACAGCAATACCCGGGTACTATGCACTATTGTCAAATGCAACCCCTTCACGATGTTCTACGAACTTGTGCATTAGACCACGTGTGGTCTAAGCCTCCAGCAGGATTTCCCTTGAAAATCAGAGGCCTACCTTGTCCTGAGTGACCGTGGGCTCCTGTGAAGCGAATCCTCACGAGCCACCTTTGCGATCCCTTGCCGGCTGGCTTGTGGGTCCCCTGAAGACTTTCTCATCAAACCAAATGGCTCCCCTGGTTGCTCCAGGCCTACCCTTGCTGGGTGAGTCTCTCAGGCCTTGCTGGTCTGCACCGCTGACTTTCTTCAATTTCCACAAGACTTGCTGTTGCCAAGGCTTGTTGGCTCCAATCCGGTTGTCGACACCTCAGTAAGCTGCAGACTTTGTGGGACCCTCCAAATCCAGCTCCTGGTTGTTGTCGACGCCTCCTGGACCTCGTGGCTGAAGAGTCAAAACACCCTTGATCACCTGAAATCACCGACTTCCGTGGGCATCCATCTTCCTGGCCCCGGGTCACTGGCAAGTGACTGTGAACACTGTCCCTTTTGCTTTCAGGTCTTCTTCATCTTGAATCCAGCCTTGGATTCCACCGTACACTTCTCCAGTCTTCACAAGCAGCAAAACTTCTTCGGCTTCCATTGAAAATGACGACGCGACCTGACGCCAAAAGACACCTATGCACCCGGCTTCCCTGGGTGAGGTAACACGTGCACTCCGGTGCTCCTGTGGGTGTTGGCCCTCGAACTACTTACCTTGTAAGTGGCTTGCTTGTAGACTCTCTAGAAGTACCCTTAAACTTTAAAAATCCAACCGCGACTTGCTCCATTGAAATCAATAGGGAACCCGTGGCTGTGTTCTCACACTGCACGCGTCTCCCGTGGGTCCTTTACTTACCTGCCTTGGGTGGATTAGTGAAGCCCCAGCGATTCTACAGGCCCTAGGCCTTGTCCCCTTGCAAGTCGACTTTCCTAAACCTCTTTTTTAGTATATGGTCTGGTACGCCCCTAGGGCCCCAGCTATATTTGTGCTTAACTTATTGTGAAACGCTGATATTTGCATATGTTCCTGACATCTAATCTTATAAAGAGATTAGTAGAGTGTGTCTAGTAATACATACATATATATTTGATATATATACCTGTGTGGTGTCCTTTCATTTGGTAATTCAAGAGATTATAAGGTAAAACCAGCTGCTTTACATTCCTCTGAGCCTTAGCCTGAAGTCTGCTCTCCACAGCTACCACTAGGATAGCTTTCTTTAAAAGGTTGTCTTAAACCTATCTACCATAAGAGTCGAATTGGACTGGTGCAAGGTGGCCACTATAACTAGTGACCAGCATATGCCAGGCCAACTTCTCACATTGGTGGGCAGCGTGTGGGATTCCAGCTTGCCATTGTTTTACCAGAAAATCTCTATTTGAATTACTAACTGAAAAACACTAAAGGTACTCAAGGTACATATAAAAGTCAAGCTTAGTATCAATAAGTTCTACTGAACTTAGAACTGTGAGTGAAGGGATAGCACACCCTTGCTACAGCTCAAGCTAGGATCAGTAGGCCACAAACTAGTGTAGGTAGTACAACACTGCACAACACTAGAATGTCCTCAAGGGATGGAGCCAGTGGGTCCACCCAGCCTCAGTATAAGGACATGACCTTCTTTGACTTGAAGGCCATGTGTGTTGCAAGATACCTGAAGCTAGGACAGAGTCCCTCCACACTAGGCCTGATATATCTGCTGACAGCAGATGATCTGAGGTTGGCTCTAGGAGCTAACAGATCTGAATCAGGGGGTGGGTCAATTACAGTATCTGGGTCAGATGATGAAAATCAAGATGACCAGGACTCTGTGGTTGAAGGGCCAGACCCACATGGGTCTGAACAGGGCAGAGGAATTCTCCCTAAGAGAACTGACAGAGTGGAGGAGAGGCCTAGGTCCCTTTCTAGGGACTCTGACCACTCATATCACTCTGGCAGAGAATCTGTCCATCAGAGGAGCTCATACTTTAATAGAAGAGAGACCTCCACTGAAAGAATGTATAAACTGCTGAAGTATGAGGAATCAATGTTTGCCCTTAAGGCCAAGCAGTTGGCATTAGATAAAGAAGCCTTTGAGCTCTAGAGAGCTTCTAGAAAAGAGGGGTTAGAACCCCCTGGTGGCAGCAACAGTGTCCCTAGAGTCAGAGATTACATTCCAGATCATAGGAACCTGTCCAAGGTTGTTCCTCCCTACCAGAGTGGGGATGATATCCACAAATGGATAACTGCTATGGAGAGGGCCTGTAGAGTACAACAGGTCCCCCAGAAACAGTGGGCAGCAATCTTGTGGCTCTCCTTTTCAGAAAAAGGTAGAGACAAGCTCCTCGCTGTTAGAGAAGAGGATGCTGATGACTATGAAGTCCTGAAAAGTGCAATAATAGATGGGTTTGGCTTAATCACTGAGCAGCACAGGTTGAAGTTCAGAGACACCCAGAAAGCACAGAATCAGGACTGGACAGACTGTAGATTGTGCAACCAAGGCTCTGGAGGGTTGGCTGGTTGGTAGTAGAGTTACTGATTTTAAGGGATTGTATAATATTATGATGAGAGATCAGATCCGTAATAATTGCCAAAACCAGTTGTTGCATCAATACCAGGTGGACTCTGATCTGACCTCTCACCAAGAACTGGGAAAGAAGGCAGACAAATGGGTCAGAACCAGGGTGAGGCAGAAAACCCAGAACCAAGAGGGTGACACTAAGAAGCAGGATCCTAAAAGCTCTGAGAAAGGTGGGGATAAGTCAAAAGACCAGAAGTCTTCACAAGGGCCCCAAAAATCTGCATCTGGTGGGGATTCACAGTCTACAAAGGGAAAAGGCCAAAAGAAGCCCTGCTGCAAATTCTGTAAACAGAAAGGGCACTGGACTTCTGATTGTACCAAGTCCAAAGACCAAACCACCACCACTCCTGCCCCTAAGGCAACTGTTCCCCCTAGTGCAGCTACTGGTGGAGGTGGTAATCAGAATACGGGTGTAGTAGGGTTGACCCTGGGTTCTGATGTGGACTCTGGCCTAGTCAGAGTACCCACTCAGGCAATGCTGATTTGTGATGGAGACATTGATATGTCATTCCTAGTGAGCCCCAGTAATCTGGGCAAATACAAACAGCAGCCTGTAATAAATGGCAAACAGGCTTTGGCATTCAGGGACACAGGTGCTAGTGTCACCATGGTGGCAGAGGATCTTGTGGACCCTGGACAGATCATCCTGGGTTAAATGTACCAGGTTACCAATGCAAGCAATGTCAGGACCAACCATGGTCTGGCAGTTGTGAATTTCTCCTGGGGAGGGGTAACTGGCCTCAAGAAGGTAGTAGTCAGTGCAGACCTCCCTGTCGAATGTCTATTGTGCAATGATCTAGAGACTTCAGACTGGTCTGAAGTAGAGTTATGGACTCATGCTAAGATGTTGGGCATACCTGCAGAGGTATTTGCTGTGACCAGGTCACAAGCCAAAATGCATCAAACTGAACCAGCTCTGGATCCTGAAAGTATGGACCAGGTGCTACCCAAGAGGAGGAGCAGTAGGGTTAAGGCAGGACCTTCCCCTCTGTCTCTGATCTCAGATTCCCCTCCTGAGGGAGGAGAAGCAGATCCTGAAGAAGGAACTGCCCCAGAGGGACTTGAGCCTGATCAGGTTGAGTTCTTGGGGGCAGGGGGACCTTCCAGGGAAGATCTGAGTAAGGAGCAACAGTGCTGCCCCTCTCTTGAACCCCTCATACAGCAGGCTGCTGCTGAGGCTGCTGGGAGTGCTAGTGGGTCCCATAAAGTTTATTGGGATGAGGGACTCCTATATTCTAAGGCTAGAGATCCTACCACTGGAGCCACCAAGAGGTTGGTAATACCTCAGAAGTTTAGGGGGTTCCTCTTGACCCTAGCACATGACAACCCTTTAGCAGGACACTTGGGCCAAAACAAGACCTGGGACAGGCTTGATCCACATTTTCATTGACCACACATGTCAGAGGACACCACGGAGTTTTGACGCTCCTGTGTCACTTGCCAAGCCAGTGGCAAGTTAGGTGGCACAACAAAGGCCCCCCTGATACCACTACCTGTGGTGGGGGTACCCTTTGAAAGGGTAGGGATTGACATTGTTGGTCCCATTGACCCTCCAACAGCATCTGGGCACAGGTTTATCCTGGTGGTAGTGGTTCATGCCACCAGGTACCCAGAAGCAATTCCCCTCAGGACCACCACAGCCCCTGTGGTGGCAAGAGCCCTCATTGGAATTTTTTCCAGACTGGGTTTCCCTAAGGAGGTTATATCTGACAGAGGTACCAACTTCATGTCAGGGTATCTAAAAGCAATGTGGAAGGAGTGTGGTGTAAACTACAAATTCACTATTCCCTATCACCCACAATGCAATGGTTTAATTGAAAGCTTCAACAAAACCCTAAAGGGAATGATTAAAGGCCTCCCAGAAAAGCTTAGGCGAAAATGGGACCTTTTACTTCCCTGCCTTCTGTTTGCATACAGAGAGGTCCCACAGAAGGGGGTTGGCTGCAGCCCTTTTGAACTTCTGTTTGGGCATCCTGTAAGAGGTCCATTATGTTTGGTGAAGGAGGGCTGGGAGTTACCTCTCAAACCTCCCAAACAGGATGTGATGGACTATGTACTTGGTCTCTGCTCCAGGATGGCTGAATACATGAAGAAGGCAACTAAAAACCTGGAGGCAAGCCAAGAACTACAAAAAACTTGGCATGACCAAAAGGCTGTGCTGACTGTATACCAGCCAGGGCAGAAAGTATGGGTGTTGGAGCCTGTGGCCCCAGCAGCTCTCCAAGACAAGTGGGGTGGCCCCCATACAATTGTTGAGCAAAGGGGAGAAGGCACCTACTTGGAGAATCTTGGAACTCCCAGGAGCCCCCTTAGGGTGTTCCATGTCAACAGATTGAAACCATATGTTGACAGGGCTGACATGGGCTTGCTCATGGCAACTGATGAGGAACAGGAGGAGGAGAGTGACCCTCTCCCTGACCTGCTCTCACAGAACCCTGATGATGGGTCAGTAGATGGTGTTGCTTTGGCAAGCAGCCTCACTGACCATTAGCAAACTGTATGCAGACAAGTTCTGCAGCAGTTCAGACATATGTTTAGCCTGCCCCCTAGTCAGACTTCCTGGTGCACCCATGAGGTGGACACTGGAGACAGTCTGCCTGTCAAGAGTAACATCTACAGGCAACCTGACCATGTCAGGGACTGTATCAGGACTGAAGTGCAGAAAATGTTGGCACTAGGTGTAATTGAGCCTTCAGATAGCTCTTGGGCTAGTCCAGTAGTCCTTGTGCCTAAACCTCATACCCAGGGTGGTAAGAAAGAAATTAGGTTTTGTGTAGACTACAGAGGCCTCAGTGCAGTCACCAGGACTGATGCCTATCCAATTCCCAGGGCAGATGAGTTCATTGATACTTTGGCCTCAGCCAAATATCTGAGTACATTTGACCTAACAGCTGGCTACTGGCAAATCAAGTTAGCTGATGATACCAAGGCCATAACAGCATTTTCAACCCCTGGTGGGCACTACCACTTTGTGGTGATGCCCTTTGGTTTGAACAATGCACCTGCCACTTTTCAGAGGTTGGTGAATAAAGTTCTGACAGGTATGGAAACTTATTGCTCAGCTTATCTAGATGATATTGCTGTCTTTAGTTCCACCTGGCAGGATCACCTGGCCCACCTCAGAAATGTTTTGGTGGCTCTGCAAAAAGCAGGCCTCACTATCAAGGCCACTAACTGCCAGATAGGGCAGAGTCAGGTTGTGTACCTGGGCCACCTTGTAGGTGGAGGCCATGTTCAAACATTGCAGAGCAAAATCCAGACCAAAATGGAATGGGTAGCTCCAACCACCCAGACACAGGTGAGAGCCTTTTTAGGCCTGACTGGGTACTATAGGAGGTTTGTTAAGGGATATGGATCTATAGTGACCCCTTAAATGATCTTACCTCAAAGAAAATGCCAAAAAAGGTTCAGTGGATAGCTAGCTGTCAAAAGACATTTGATGACCTAAAGCAGGTCATGTGCACTGCCCCCATCTTACAGAGTCCAGACTACACAAAAAAGTTCATAGTCCAAACAGAAGCTTCTGAGCTGGGTGTGGGAGCTGTACTGTCTCAACTGAATGATGAAGGTCAAGACCAGCCAGTAGCTTTTATAAGCAGAAGGCTGACCCCTAGAGAGAAACGCTGGTCAGCTATAGAGAGGGAGGCCTTTGCTGTGGTGTGGGCCCTGAAGAAGCTGAGGCCATACTTGTTTGGCACTCACTTCATAGTTCAGACTGACCACAAGCACCTCCTATGGCTTAAACAGATGAAAGGTGGAAATCCTAAACTGCTAAGGTGGTCCATTTCCCTACAGGGGATGGACTATACAGTGGATCATAAGCCTGGGACCCAACATGCCAATGCAGATGTACTCTCAAGGTATTTCCACTTAGAACATGAAGACTCAACTGGTCAAGGTTAGTTTAGTGTCCCTGCATTTGGGGGGGCGTTGTGTAGGAGAGTAGGATCTGCACTTATGATGCCCCCACTTTTTTTCTGATGTTAACACTGGTTTCTGGCTATAGTCTGGCTGAGTCCCTGCTAATCAGGGCCCCAGTCTCTCTGTTCTCTCTAAACAACTTAGAGTGCATATTAGATGCACTAATGATTGGATACTGTGGTACCTTATGAGCTCCTAGTATATGGTACCAAGGGCATAGGTACTTCACAGGCCTACCAGGGGCTGAAGCATGTATTATGCCACCTTTGGGAAGCAGACTAAATCTGACATCACAGGCCTGCTCCTGCAGCCTGGGTGAGGTAGTGTTAGCTCTCCTCACTGAGGTATAGGTTCCCTATATGTCACCATACACACACATATAAACCTATCAGTCACCCCTAAGGCAGGCCCTATCAATCCTGAGGGCAGGGTGCTTGGTTTACAATGTGAGGGGGTGCCTCTGCATGAGCAGGGCCCCTCTGCAGCTGGCAGAGTCTATTCTCTGTGACTGTTTGTGGATGCGGTTAAACCATATACTCTTAAGTGCATTATAACCTACCGGTAAATGCTAACTTTGGAATGACTGCATCAAAACATGTCGTATTTGGTGTCAAACAACTTGGAATCATACCCCCACACCAGTAACTGGTGTGGGAGTATGATCCCACCCTTCTAGAGGGGACAACATGTACCTACTGTGGAAACACAGTAGAAATCTGAAAGAGCCCTGGCATCACAAAATGGATGCCACCAGCACTGACACTGGGCTGCCCTCCTGCTGCTGACTGAAACTCGCAGTGGAGGAGGCCCAACAATAGGCATCATGTCACAGGTCGGTGTAACCAACTTCCAGACAGGATTTATTGTATTGGGTCTGGGTGGGTGCACTCTTAGAGTGCTTTGAAGTCCTGCACTGGGGGAGCAGTAGGCTCCTCTGTGCATATGCCAGCTCAAACCGGTTCAGGGGCTACCTGCCCCTGCTCTGGCACGAAACTGGACAAAGGGAAGTGGGTGTAACCACCCCCTCCCCTGACCCTCCCAGAGGAGTGGTCATAGAGCTAGTCCCTCCCTTTCCTTTAGTATAAGATAGGGAAACCTTGCCATTGCAAACTAGATATCCCTGGACGATGTTCTACAAGAAGAATCCTGGACGTTCCACTACCTTTGGAAGACTGAAGAATCTCCCTCGGAGTCAAGGAGTGACTCCCCTGCTTGGCAGGCACCAAAAACTTGAATCAACCATCGCAAACTTTCCCGCTCCCTCAGGAGTCCGAAGTCCCTGCAGCCCCAGAAGTAGATTTCCTGACTTCTCAACGGCCATTGTGAGTCCCCAGCAGAGCTGAGGTGAGTGGACCCCACGAGTGACGAGGAACAGCAATACCCGGGTACCTTGCACTAGTGTGGTCCAAGCCTCCAGCAGGATTTCCCTTGAAAATCAGAGGCCTACCTTGATCCGAGTGACCGTGGGCTCCTGTGAAGCGAATCCTCACGAGGCGTCTTTGCGATCCCTTGCCGGCTGGCTTGTGGGTCCCCTGAAGACTTTCTCATCAAACCAAAGGGCTCCCCTGGTTGCTCCAGGCCTGCCCTGACTTACCCTTGCTGGGTGAGTCCCTCAGACCTTGCTGGTTTGCACTGCTGACTTTCTTCAATTTCCACAAGTCTTGCTGTTGCCAAGGCTTGTTGGCTCCAATCCGGTTGCACACACCTCAGTAAGCTGCAGACTTTGTTGGACACTCTGAATCCAGCTCCTGGTCATCATCGACGCCTCCTGGACCTCGTGGCTGAAGAGTCAAAACACCCTTGATCACCTGAAATCACCCGACTTCCGTGGGCATCCATCTTCCTGGCCACGGGTCACTGGCAAATGACTGTGAACACTGTCTCTTCTGCTATCAGGTCTTCTTCATCTTGAATCCAGCCTTGGATTCCACCAGACACTTCTCCAGTCTTCACAAGCAGCAAAACTTCTTCGGCTTCCATTGAAAACGACGACGCGACCCGACGCCAAAAGACACCTATGCACCCGCCTTCCCTGGGTGAGGTAACTTGTGCACTCTGGTGCTCCTGTGGGTGTTGGCCCTCGAACTACTTACCTTGTAAGTGGCTTGCTTGTAGACTCTCTAGAAGTACCCTTAAACTTTAAAATTCCAACCGCGACTTGCTCCATTGAAATCAATAGAGAACCCGCGGCTGTGTTCTCATACTGCACGCGTCTCCCGTGGGTCCTTTACATACCTGCCTTGGGTGGATTAGTGAAGCCCCAGCGATTCTACAGGCCCTAGGCCTTGTCCCCTTGCAAGTCGACTTTCCTAAACCTCTTTTTTAGTATATGGTCTGGTTCGCCCCTAGGGTCCCAGCCATATTTGTACTTAACTTATTGTGAAACGTTGATATTTGCATATGTTCCTGACTTCTAATCTCATAAAGAGTCTAGTAGAGTGTGTCTAGTAATAAATACATATATATTTGATATATATACCTGTGTGGTGTCCTTTCATTTGGTAATTCAAGAGATTATAAGGTAAAACAAGCAGCTTTACATTCCTCTGAGACTTAGCCTGAAGGCTGATCTCCACAGCTACCACTAGTATAGCTTTCTTTAAAAGGTTGTCTTAAACCTACCTACCATAAGAGTCAAATTGGACTGGTGCTGTTGAGGCCTTAGGCGACAAGAACAGAAGATGCCGAAATCCACAGGAGTGAAGCCAGTGGCTTTCCTCTACCCCAAGATAGCACCCCCTTAGGGCAATTAATATTCCCAAAAGGCGGGGACTATCCCGAAGGAGAGAAGAGCCCTCGAAGAGCCACCAGGGAGCGTCAGGAGTGGAATGGCAGGGGACTCTGGTAATGTCTGGCAATAATATAAACCTGTGGTAATGACAGAAGGGGGAGAGAAACAGATTAGTACATCCCCCCTGTTTGGCATATAAACAATGTTCGTTTTCTTTCCCTCTCTATGGCTGTTTAGACCTTGTGTACTCCCCCAAACACTTACACGAAGATCAGCAGGAGCGGTGAGATCTCAAAGAGATTTCCCAACAGGAGTTTTGCGGAATGTTAATGTTCCTACCAGATTGCCCAAGAGTCTCCGTTAGAAATCAAAATTCCCCAAGAAGTCGGAGAACAGCGTTCTCAAAAGAATGGTAGAGCTCCAAGGTAACAAGTAAAGAAAGAATTAAATGGCAGCTTTGTACTCACAGATCCAAGTCCGCACTCGGCAGAAAGTTAAAAAACACTTAAAGTCTCTGCGAGCTTGCTGTGACAATCCGATGATTCTCGGAAGCGGAAGCTCTCCGCCTTCGGTTAAAGGAACTGCGACCTCGGCAAGACGAAATCCGTTGTGGTAGATCTGTGCGGAAAATGCGAGGACCCGGTGCGGTCTAGCTGGAAATAGCCGCAAACCTTTGTCCTCCTTAGGCAGTGTCAATTAAGTAAAAAAAAATGGTATCGAACTAGTAGCTTCTTGGCGCTACGGATTTAAAGGCGCCGCGCACCTTTGATTGGAGTTTCATTACTCCTCGGGACTTCGTGGCTATTTAGAAGTTCGAGGCTCTTTAGAAATGGCAACAAAGTATCCTCATGCTGTAGAATCAATGACGGTCTTGTAGCAGAAGCAAACAGTGGCGAGACTCCACACCTTCAGATTCAGGAGAGTAGATAGAGTGGAGTTCCTCGAGGTTACCAGCGTTTTCCAACAAACGGGGACAGAATCAGGGTGCTTCCAGCTTGTCTCAGTTCGAGAAACGGGCGGGGCTTCAACAGGAATTCAAAGCCAAGCACCTGAGACGGGTTGCGGAGGGCTTTTGAACAGGAGGTCAGGTGTTCTTCCTCGTTGCATTCTGGGAGGGTACACAAGGATTCCCTATGGTGGTGCCTTATGGGATTCGTAGTGAGAACCTAGGCTACAAATGTGCGAGAACAATTCCCAGCGTTAACAGGTACAAGGTGGCCACTATAACTAGTGACCAGCATATGCCAGGCCAACTTCTCACAGGCATATTTTAAGTTGGGGATAGGGGCATGGCATGTGGACAGGCAGGGTGGAGGTGGCAGGGACAGGTTACAGTCATCTGACAATGCTAGGCAGGTGGGAGGGGAGTGGCAGCTCAACAGAACACTCAGAGTAGATAGGAGTGGCAGGTCCATGGAACATGGTGGGCAAAAAGGATGGAGCAGGGGCATGCACAAAGACATCGGAGGGCAGGGGGAAGGAGAATAGGGGCAGCAAGCTAAGCACAGAGGCTAATCAGGAGGTCAATGATGGGCCATAGAATTGGGCAATGGAGGGCAGGAGGAGTGGATTGGTACATCATGCTAAATGGAGGGCAGTGGCAGTGCTCCAGCGCGGAGTGCAAAATCCCTCCCTACCGTTGCGGACCAAAAGATCTCACACACGCACACTATCCATACATCCGCTGGTGGGGCCCATAACACCAACACACACTCACCATCAGTCCGTACGAGAGGCGATTATCCTTCCAAGTGCTGGATAATAAGGGAGGAAGATACCACTTTACCTTAATGAGCAACAAACCTACAAACCCTTCTTATACTCATTAGGCCCTAGATTCTACATTTGGTATTCCCCTCATGACCGGGATGGATCTGTTAGTTGTAGATTTAAGTGAATTTCTAATACTCTAATTAACCTTTTCATTAACACATTTCAATGAATAAACAACCCAACTCATTTCTGTAGATGTTCAAATCCAAATTTATATTAATATTGCAGATTAAATCATTCATTTGATCAAGTTGCCATTCATATTTACCTATTCTGCCTAAAGTCGTCCTCTATGTCAAATCTGGCAATCTCGCAAATCTATGCCCATCAATTTAGCAGGTTAAGTTCATCAGGATTTTGGGCACTAATTCAGTCCATCAAAGATTCAGGCTAACAGATGTCCTGCAGTGTCACCGTCCTCTTCGTCAGCATATCATCAGGAAATCGAAGGAGCGACCCTCCAATCTCTCTATTCTATGGGTTTTATAATAATTTCAATAGCAAAATGTAACAATATTGAGTTTTAAACTGTTCTGATTGGCTGATCAGGGGTCAACCTCTCCGTTCCCATAAGTTTTAGTCCATGTTATCAGCATACTTGCTGGTTCCGGTTCTTTAATAAAGCCTTTTGTCTGTAGCGCTGGCACCTTTCCCAGTGGCCTTGATAAGTACAGCTTGCCTGGGGTCAAGACAGGGCCATTGTTGCTCATCTTTTAGCGCAGGCGCACTTCACCCAAGCCTGGTTCAGCGTCGGCAGTTGGGTTAGGCACCAAAAGCAGCCATCATTTGATAGGCCAGAATAGTCAACTTAAGCAAAGAAACACAAAAACGTAATTAATACATAGAAATGACTAATTAAATGTTATTCCCTCGCTAATACCCATATGTGTGTGTATTTATCTAGCCAAAAGCAACACTCAATGCGGTTTATACTTACTAAATAAAGCACGAATCACAATTTCATCACCAAAGCGACATATATCATGCAATGTTCTAATTATCTATCATTAATATGCGTACGAAATTTAGTTCAAGTCATTAATTAGGCCATGCAGATGCAAATCCCACGTGTATTTCGGTCATTAATAAGGTTGATTAGTTATTTCCACATCACTCCAAACCATTAGTACGATTATGATTAATTAATTAATCTAATTAATAAAACGACATGCAAAATGGGATGGGTATACAAAAATTTTGCATAACCCGCTCCAGCAGCAGCACATCAGACCATGCATGGCAGGAGGGAGGAGGCTAGTCCATGGATTCAGACAACAGAGGATAGGGAGGAGGTGGATGGGGCAGCAAGCTAACTGTTCAGAGAAGGTGGGTATTAGGAACTTTATTGTTTTTAAAATGTGTGTCTGTGCAAACTACTTAAAATATGAACAAGTATGCAGCATAATCTCACTTTTATTCAGGAAGAAGAGGACGTTTGTGACTGTGACTCCGGGCTCACTTGGCAGAAACACCCCCTGACCCTCCACCCCCCATCGCAAAATGTAATGCCCGTGAAAAGGGTAGGTGGACGCAGTGTTATATAGAACATAGTCCTGAGAGCACGATTGAAAATGAAAACTAGATATAGTATATGGTATAAATAAGGCTCCCGGTTTTCCGTTTAAACAGATTTTTACTTATAAATGCAGACGGAAAACGTTTTGTCCTTCGTCTGTATTTATAAATAAAAACGGAAAAATACTGCCAAAGTGCTTTAGCTCAAGGTTGCCTGATCTGATGCATAGAATGCAGGCTGCTCTTTGCACATGAAAGGCGCGCCCTACTTAGAGGGCGGACTCTTAGCACAGCACTTGGCACTCTCCCTTCACAGGTCATTACTCAGGACCCCTGGGGGGAGCCTAGTATAGTCATCCTCATCCAGCATGCTCTCACTGCTAGGCAGAGGCACAATAAAAATTTCGGGGGGGGGGGGGCTAATTCTTCCGGCCGAAGGGGTGAAAAAAACAACAAAGCCTCGCTAACAAGTGAAGTGATGGTCTTTCAAAGACCTGTGAAGTACCTGGGTGCGGCTGTGTGTGCCCGGGAAGTGTCTCAGCCCTGGCAGACAGCAGACACACATGGCAGGGGGGTGGGGGGGGGGGGCTGGCTATGCGCACCTGCATAGGAGAGATAAGATCGGAGAGACATGGTGACTGCAGTGAAGGAGACCAAGGTTAAAGGGTACGGAAAGAGAAGTGAGGGCGGGTAACGGCCGTGGGTAAAGACACAGGGTGAGAGTACTAGGAAGAGATGAGAGACGGTGTAATGGGAAGGGTAGAGAGTAAATGGGAGGCGCTGGTTCCAGCAGAGGCACTGAAGAGAGCACAGCCAGCCGAATCCAGAGCCCGCATGCTCGCTACAGTGCCTCAGCTGTACCCTGCTCAGTACTGTATGTTACCTTTGCTAGGCCAGTACATGCTGTGGACTCGGAGCCGCGGGGAGGGGTGAGGGGCCAAGGACTCGTGTCAATGGCACATTAGGTACTCGGTGATGTGGTGCCCCCTTGGCTCCTATCTGGCCGCTTTAGGGGTCAAAGAACCTCTCTGGAGAGGGGCCTTTTTGACATCCTGGCGCACAGATGGGGGGGGATGCTTGTCTTTTGGTCATTTGGAGCATGTTTGTGCCCCTGGAGGCCCCCCCCCGACTTCCAGAGGCTTTCATCCACTCTCAGCCTTACACCCCACTTCTCCTTGCGTTCCCTCACTTCACTCATGCATAGCTGGCACAAACATGGTCTTACAGCTTCTAGTCACAGCAAAGAGTCCTAGTACTAAATGGGCATGGAGTCTGATGGGCAGTGTCAGCTATTGGCATACGTAAACAATGTGACGAACCGACCCTGTCGGGCAGTGTGAGATGCTGTCACTGATAGACAGCATGAGGGACTGGCAATTGGGGGCATGTGAGGATCTCCCCAAGTGGGCAGTATGAAGAACGGGTGGTGGGGGCAAAATGTGTAGTCGCAAGTGATGGGCAGTTTAACCCTTTTGATATGCATGACGGAGCGGTTCCGTCATGCGCATCGGTCGCACTGTGCGGATGACGGAACCGCTCCGTCACGGCCCCGCCCGCGCAACGAACCTTCAGCACGGTGCGGTAATCCGCGCCGCACTGAAGGGGTTAAGAAGCTGCCACAATGAAGATTGTGAGAAAGAGGCTGTGGGGTTCAGAATAGTAAAGTTACACTGGTGAACAGTGTTAGAATGTGGCACTGTTGGGCAATGTGAAGAACTGGGGTGGGCAGTGTGAATATCTGGCACTGGTGGCTAGGGTGAGGAAAAGACAGTGATGTGGGGGGAGCGGGGGGGCTGAAGCCAGTTGAGCCCAATGGGTGTTGGGCGCCTCCTTCCGGGGGAAGACTGTTTCCGATGCAGACACAAAGCATTTTGCACCCTCCTCCCTTCAAAAATATGAACAGACACCTTGCGTTTTAGCAAGTTATAAATCGATATTTATCATAGTGTACGCTGGAAAATTATCTCCTCCGTTTAAAAAAAATAGAAGAAAAATCTGCCAAAATAATTCCTATGTAGGCCTAAATAATCCCAGGGAAATTATTCTGCAATGAGAAAAAAGAATGGGTTGCTCCCTCAAAAACACAGCTTGACATTGGACCTCTGTCTTTGAAGGGCAGGATTTAAAGGTCCCTATGTTGTACAGCCCGCAGTAAAGGTTTCCTCATGCAAGTTACACAAGGTCTGTTTAGGCCTATTTTCTCTTTAAATTATTTTGGCAAAGTTTTCAGATGAATATATTGTGTTTACTTAATTTGATGTATATATACATATATCTAAACCTATTACAACTGAGTGCAAGTGTGCAGTGCCTACTTAAATAAATGTGGAAAAATACTGGCTGCAGCGTCTTCTTTTGCTTGCGACAAAAATAAATGTGGATAAATACAGATAAAATGACCACAAAAAAAATATGGATAAATACAGACGGAAATGTCAAAAAAATAAATACCATAAAACCGGGAGCCCTAGGTATAAACTATGCACCAAAAAGTGTGATATAAGATGAACCGGGGCATGAAATATAATGTGCAATACATTGTGCGCAATGACAGATTCATTGGAGAGCGCGAGATAGCACAGGCACTAGCGCGTGCTATGCGATATGCGCCTTGGAGTGTAATATGCACAGGGCAGTGTTCTGTAACCTAACTAGTCTCTAAAGTTGTAATATAAAATATGTGCTGGGGAGTGTAACGTTGCATATGCACTGTGACAAAGATATGGATCCCAGATTGTAATATGTATGGCATAGCGCTGGGCGTTATAACATAGGCATCGAGGAAGGCACGTTCGATGGGGCAATATAACCCGTGCGAAGGCAAGTGTGGCATGACATATTCACGGGGTGGTGTTACAGTGCACATGGGCTAGAGAGTGTCATAGCATACGCACTGGCTGGTGCAATACAACACAGAGGTGTGAGGCACTTGGCGGGCACTGGTGGGTGTAACATAGCATTGGGCTCAGCCAGGAGCACGCTGTGACTCTCAAGTGAGGTTCGTCTCCTTTCCAGAGAGTAAAATAAAAAGTGTTACACATCCGGCGGTGGATCTGTGTTTTCTCAACCGTGAGTGGGATTTCTTGCATAGTTTGGTCGAATTTTTGTCGATTCCCCTTTGAATGGCTTGGTGTGCGTGTATATTAAATGTGCCTGTCAATAGCTACCCATGTTTTTATAAATAAACAACAAGAGTGTCTACTTGGAGAGTACCCACCGGCGGGGGTGCCGAGATTAGGCACGGTAGGGCGTCAGACACGTCAGAGCTTCACTAGCGGTGTAAATACATTCCATGTGGATTCATTCTATGCATAGTCGCCTTTTAATGAATATCACGCAAATCGTCATGGTGATAGGTACATACGGTTTGTCCAGCATGTCCTAGGTGTTTCTATAAATATATTTTTTTTTTAAATAATAAAAAACAAAGGCCGGCCCCGGGGGATGGGGTCCCCGGGGCCATAAGTGGCCTGAGGAGGGGGGCAACGCAGCCCCCTCCTAAAGAATTTTTTTTAAAAAAAGGTCGTGACCCGGGGGATGGGGGTCGGATTAAGGCCTTGAGAGGGCCAAATTTATTTTTTCAACAAAAAAAATTAGGGTGGAGGCCCTGGGGGATGGGGTCCCCAGGGCCAGTAAATTAGAAAAAGAAGGGGGGCCACACAGCCCTCCTTCTTAAAAAAATAAAATAAATAAAAGACCGGCATTGCGCCAGAGGCCACGCCCCCTCCTTGCAGCACTCTGCAAACGCGCCCCCTGGCCAGTTGGAAGTTGGGGAATTAATTCCCCTTCAATACTGAGGGTCCCTGAGGGCCAACTAGCCCAACAGGTATCTCCAGTATGCGCCAGGGAGCTGCGTTGCAGACAGGTGTTCTGAGGCCACGCCCCTTTTTACACCTCTATGCAAAGCAGCTCTGTGGCGCTTACTGGAGGTACCTAGTGGGCTAGTTTGACCCTAGGGACCCTTAGGATTCAAGGGGACTTAATCTCTCAACTTAGAACGGCCACAGGGCACATTTACACAGTGGTAAAGGGAGGGGATGGGGCCTGAGGTGACTTGTGCAAACACGCCCTGTGGTGCGTTTTAAGTTGGGGAACTAATTCCCTTTCAAACCTGAGGGACCCTGAGGGCCAACTAGCCCACCAGGTGCTTCCAGTAAGCGCCACTGCTCTGCGTTGCAGAGAGGTGGTGCAGGCCGTGCCCCTTTTTACACCTCTCTGCAATGGCGCTTACTGGACGTACCTAGTGGGCTATTTTGCCCCTAGGGATCCTCAGGATTCAAGGGGACTTAATCTCCCAACTTACAAAACGGCCCCAGGGCGTGTTTACACAGTGGGGAAGGGAGGAGACGGGGCCTGAGGTGACGTGTGCAAACACGCATTATGGCGCGTTTTAAGTTGGGGAAATAATTCCCCTTCAATCCTGAGGGCCCCTGGGGGCTAACTAGCCCACCAGGTGCTTCCAGTAAGCGCCACTGAGCTGCGTTGCAGAGAGGTGGTCCAGGCTGTGCCACTTTTTACACTGTTTCCCTAGAGGGATAAGCTTCCAAACGCTGACATGAAAGGAATATCTTTTCACCTAAACCCTAATGCGCATTGAATACTTATTAACTTCAAACCTCGTGATATTCCCCTCATTTGGCGATGAATCAGTTAGTTGTATTATAGTTTGGTAATTCAATTCATTTATTCATACTCTCCTCTTAATCTAATTTCTTCAAATAATCGACACAACACGTTTATCAATTAATCAAAACATCGTTTATCTAATTAAATTGCAAATTTTTTAGAAATCATTGTCCAAACCGCAGAACATCATATTTACCTAATCTGGCTATTAGTCGTCCTCTAAGTCAGTCAAGTCGTGGAAAAATCTTTAAATTCATCAAAGTCAGGCCGCAATTCAGTCTCTCAAAGATTCAGGATAACAGCTGTCCAGCAGTGTCACCGTCCTCTCCATCAGCATAACGTCAGGAAATGAAAGTTCGCTCAAAGAAGGACTTCCTAATTCGCTTTGTCTACCTACTTTTATAATTAAACTAATGTCAAAATGTAACAAAAATCAGTTTTAGAAGGTCCTGATTGGTGAGTTTGGGGTCATTCGGTGAAGTTCTCACATAGTCCGTAAGATTAAGTCATCGCACTTGCTGGTTCCGGTTTTAAAGACAGTTCATTGTTGAGGTCCTGGCAACTCTCCCAGTATGACCTTGGTGGGTACATCTCTCCTGGGGTCAGGACAAGGCCATTGTTGCTGGCGGTGGCACAAGCACACTTCACCCAAAACCTCATGGGACAGTAACAGTCACGTCGTGCGTCTCAGTCAGACTTCTTTAAGAAGGCCCAAATGGTCAACTTAAGCAAAACAAACACAAAAACTTAATTAAAACATTGAAATGGCTAATAAAATGTTAAACCCTCACTAATTCCCCTATGTGTAAGTAATTATCTAGCATAATAGCAACATTTAAAGCGTTTATATTCACCCAGTGATGTCATCTGGTGCAACTTACAATTACATCACAAAAGCAAAATATATCATGCAATATTCTAATTTTCTACCATTAGTATGTGTACATATATTAGTATACAATTAGTTTAGCCATGCAAAATGCAAATCCCACGTGTAAATCTTTTGTTAATATAATTGGTGAGTTTTCACTTCAAACAAATTAATAATATTTACCATTAATTGATTATTCAAATAAATATAAACATGCAGAATGGGGGGGGGGTATACAAAATGTTGTACTACCCGCTCCAGCAATCCCCCCCTTTGGTGATTATATCACCACACCAACAAAATTTTGTATCCGTTTTACGGAATATCAAAGTGATTTCTTGTTTTTATTCATATTTCAGTTTCCCCTGTTTCTTCTCTTTTTGCTGATTTATACATGCTCTCCTTGATTTCCTCCAATTCTATTTCTTCAAATTCTCTTTCTTGTTTCTTATCTCTTTTCCTTAAATTTTCTCTTTTTAACCTTTTCTGATTTTTATCCTTTTTATGACAAATGCATCCTAATCTAATTATTAATACTATGAAAATCACACATGTTAATGGAAATAATATCTTACCCAAAAATGTTCTACTTAGTTTTACTACGAAATCTTTAATAGCTGATAATTTCTTTCCAATCTTTTCCCAAACACCTTCAACCTCCAGTGGTGCAATTTCGTCATGCAATTCTGTAATATTTTTAATATAAATTTTCAAATCTTTACTTTCGTCAGGAATGTAAGTACAACAATGTTGAACTTGCAGCATTCCACAGACTCCACCCTCTTTTGCCAATAATATATCAAGGGCAAGTCGATTTTGCATTACCATAGCACGCATGGCAACCATTTCAGTATTTACCAATAAGAAACCTCCGGCAGTGCTTGTGGACAAGCGATCCACTACTGTTGAAAGTCTTCTGGTATCAATGCTCCAAAAATGTCACCGACAATTTCTGTCCAAGATTCTCTCTTACTACCTGCTAAATAACTACCTGAACTATGTACACCATCTTCTCCTCTATCCATATGAAAAATCTTTGGGAAAACCAGGCCTACATAACATGTGCCATACCAATGGTCTGGCAGACGATAATATGCCCTGTTCCCACAAATGAAATATAGTCCAGGAAAAACGGGATCTTTTCCAACTTTAAATCCCCATCCACTCATGATTCGGTATGAATCATAGCACTCGCTATTCCCTACAAAATAATTATCATATGCTGTTTGATTCCTTCTAATACACAATTTCCCTTTCTGAGGCCAATCTAAAGCCATAGTTTGACTCGTTTCCCCTTTCAAGTGTTTTCCATCTCTACATCCCAGACTGTCTTCTCCACTTTTCCTTCTGAAGCCTTTCTTTGCATTTTCAATCTCCTTTCTTCAACCATATCTAAAAATGTCTTTTCCTCTGTCTTTAAACTGCAAGTCAAATTATTTCTAAATATGTATTCTAATGTTAGTCCTTTAGTCTCTAAGAAAAATTCACCTAATACCTTTGCAGGTTTTACCTTGTTTAGTTTGTTAAATGACGGTACTTGTGAAAATATAGTATCTACATCTGAAAAATAATACTCTAATTTACCTGTTTGATAAAATAAACTAGCTATTACACTACATGTTATTCCATAAGTTACTGGAAGGTGGTGATAAGTCACTCCCTCCGATACAGAGGCAGGTAACTGCATGCACACGTAGCAGTCCCTTATGTCCATTGTCTTTACATATTCATACAACAATTTTGAAAACACATTGGTGCCGATCACGATCCTGCAAAAACCGGGTACGAACCGTCGGACGGAGCATATTCTCCGTCCGACGCGTACCCGGTCGTCAAAATATACAAACATGGAATTACGATTCGCACGGAAACACCATTTCCGTACGAATCATACAAAACCCCGACCGTCCAAAATAAACATACAAATGCGATCCGGGAAAGCGCTGACGTGACGTCGGGACGCACGCAGCCTGCCATTCACGAACCAGGAATTACGATTCGCACCGCCGTCATCCCGCACGGACAATATTTTCCGGCTGCCAAAAACTGCCGGGAAATCAGGACGACGCGAACAAGGAGGACCTGTACGCGACGGACAGACATGGACCCGAACCTACGTGTCATCCCGGCCCTCATAGCAGTCGACCTCCTCTACAGGTTCCGCCGCAGACGCCGCAGAAGGTCAGAACAACTAAGGGAGGGGGGGAAAGGGGGGGCAGGACCAGGGGCAGGCCACAAAACCACCACCAAAGTCACACAGCACACATGCCCTGGACATACCTGACCCCCATGCCCTGGTCACTACGAGGGGGTGGGGGCGTGTCCAGCAAAGCCAGCATCCGCCACAACGGAAGTGCCTGACGACGCGAACCGGCAACACAACTATACAGGTACGTCCCGTACCCACGCCTTAAGAGCGTGGGTACGAGTCGTACCACGCCCACACCTACGTCACCCCAACAATGGCGGGACGGCTGTACCCACGTGGCAAAGGCCTGGGTACGGCCCGCACAAGCACCACATAGCGTGGGGACGCATATGTACGGGCCGTACCCCCACCCCCGTATGCATGGAGCATACCCCCAACCCCAACAGTGTAAGTACGACCCGTACCCCACCCGTGTACGTATGGAGCGTACCCCCCACCCCAACAGTGTAAGTACGACCCGTACCCTCACCGCGTATGCATGGAGCGTACCCCCACCCCAACAGTGTAAGTACAACCCGTACCCCCACCCGCGGACATATGGAGCGTCCCCCCCACCCCAACAGTGTAAGTACGACCCGTACCCTCACCCGCATACGTATGGAGCGTACCCCCACCCCAACCGTGTATGTACGGACCGTACCCCCACCCCAACAGTGTAAGTACGACCCGTACCCTCACCCGCGTACATATACGTCCCACCCCAACAGTGTAAGTACGACCCGTACCCTCACCCGCGTACGTATACATCCCACCCCAACAGTGTAAGTACGACCCGTACCCTCACCCGCATACGTATACGTCCCACCCCAACAGTGTAAGTACGACCCGTACCCTCACCCGCGTATGCATGGAGCGTACCCCCCACCCCAACAGTGTAAGTACGACCCGTACCCTCACCCGCGGACGTATACGTCCCACCCCAACAGTGTAAGTACGACCCGTACCCTCACCCGCGTATGCATGGAGCGTACCCCAACAGTGTAAGTACGTACCGTACCACCACCCCAACAGTGTAAGTACGAACCGTACCCCCATGGAGCGAACCCACACACGTGTATGTTCTAAGCGTACATATTGTTAAAAAGGAGGGGTGTGTGCCTATCACTCCCAGCAGTGCCCAGACGCAGGAGGGGTGGGTGCAGAGTCCTCCCAGCAGTGCCCAGACAGAGGAGGGGTGTGTACAGAGTCCTCCCAGCAGTGCCCAGACACAGGAGGGGTGTGTGCAGAGTCCTCCCAGCAGTGCCCAGAGTCAGGAGGGGTGGGTGCAGAGTCCTCCCAGCAGTGCCCAGACACAGGAGGGGTGGGTGCCTATCACTCCCAGCAGTGCCCAGACGCAGGAGGTGTGGGTGCCTATAACTCCCAGCAGTGCCCAGACACAGGAGGGGTGGGTGCAGAGTCCTCCCAGCAGTGCCCAGACAGAGGAGGGGTGTGTGCAGAGTCCGCCCAGCAGTGCCCAGACACAGGAGGGGTGTGTGCAGAGTCCTCCCAGCAGTGCCCAGAGTCAGGAGGGGTGGGTGCAGAGTCCTCCCAGCAGTGCCCAGACAGAGGAGGGGTGTGTGCAGAGTCCTCCCAGCAGTGCCCAGACAGAGGAGGGGTGTGTGCAGAGTCCTCCCAGCAGTGCCCAGACACAGGAGGGGTGGGTGCCTAGCACTCCCAGCAGTGCCCAGACGCAGGAGGTGTGGGTGCCTATCACTCCCAGCAGTGCCCAGACAGAGGAGGGGTGGGTGCAGAGTCCTCCCAGCAGTGCCCAGAGTCAGGAGGTGTGGGTGCCTATCACTCCCAGCAGTGCCCAGACACAGGAGGGGTGTGTGCAGAGTCCTCCCAGCAGTGCCCAGAGTCAGGAGGGGTAGGTGCAGAGTCCTCCCAGCAGTGCCCAGAGTCAGGAGGGGTGGGTGCAGAGTCCTCCCAGCAGTACCCAGAGTCAGGAGGGGTGGGTGCAGAGTCCTCCCAGCAGTGCCCAGACAGAGGAGGGGTGTGTGCAGAGTCCTCCCAGCAGTGCCCAGACAGAGGAGGGGTATGTGCAGAGTCCTCCCAGCAGTGCCCAGACACAGGAGGGGTGGGTGCCTATCACTCCCAGCAGTGCCCAGACGCAGGAGGTGTGGGTGCCTATCACTCCCAGCAGTGCCCAGACAGAGGAGGGGTGGGTGCAGAGTCCTCCCAGCAGTGCCCAGAGTCAGGAGGTGTGGGTGCCTATCACTCCCAGCAGTGCCCAGACGCAGGAGGTGTGGGTGCCTATCACTCCCAGCAGTGCCCAGACACAGGAGGGGTGGGTGCAGAGTCCTCCCAGCAGTGCCCAGACAGAGGAGGGGTGTGTGCAGAGTCCTTCCAGCAGTGCCCAGACACAGGA
The DNA here is from genome assembly GCF_964204655.1 of Triturus cristatus. Lineage (NCBI taxonomy): Eukaryota > Metazoa > Chordata > Amphibia > Caudata > Salamandridae > Triturus > Triturus cristatus. The sequence continues at coordinate 956,197,649 of NC_140593.1, read as the reverse complement.
GGGGTGTGTGCAGAGTCCTCCCAGCAGTGCCCAGAGTCAGGAGGGGTGGGTGCAGAGTCCTCCCAGCAGTGCCCAGACAGAGGAGGGGTGTGTGCAGAGTCCTCCCAGCAGTGCCCAGACAGAGGAGGGGTGTGTGCAGAGTCCTCCCAGCAATGCCCAGACACAGGAGGGGTGGGTGCCTATCACTCCCAGCAGTGCCCAGACGCAGGAGGTGTGGGTGCCTATCACTCCCAGCAGTGCCCAGACAGAGGAGGGGTGGGTGCAGAGTCCTCCCAGCAGTGCCCAGAGTCAGGAGGTGTGGGTGCCTATCACTCCCAGCAGTGCCCAGACACAGGAGGGGTGTGTGCAGAGTCCTCCCAGCAGTGCCCAGACACAGGAGGGGTGTGTGCAGAGTCCTCCCAGCAGTGCCCAGAGTCAGGAGGGGTGGGTGCAGAGTCCTCCCAGCAGTGCCCAGAGTCAGGAGGGGTGGGTGCAGAGTCCTCCCAGCAGTACCCAGAGTCAGGAGGGGTGGGTGCAGAGTCCTCCCAGCAGTGCCCAGACAGAGGAGGGGTGTGTGCAGAGTCCTCCCAGCAGTGCCCAGACAGAGGAGGGGTATGTGCAGAGTCCTCCCAGCAGTGCCCAGACACAGGAGGGGTGGGTGCCTATCACTCCTAGCAGTGCCCAGACGCAGGAGGTGTGGGTGCCTATCACTCCCAGCAGTGCCCAGACAGAGAAGGGGTGGGTGCAGAGTCCTCCCAGCAGTGCCCAGAGTCAGGAGGTGTGGGTGCCTATCACTCCCAGCAGTGCCCAGACACAGGAGGGGTGTGTGCAGAGTCCTCCCAGCAGTGGCCAGAGTCAGGAGGTGTGGGTGCCTATCACTCCCAGCAGTGTCCAGACAGAGGAGTGGTGTGTGCAGAGTCCTCCCAGCAGTGCCCAGACACAGGAGGGGTGTGTGCAGAGTCCTCCCAGCAGTGCCCAGACAGAGGAGGGGTGGGTGCAGAGTCCTCCCAGCAGTGCCCAGAGTCAGGAGGTGTGGGTGCCTATCACTCCCAGCAGTGTCCAGACGCAGGAGGTGTGGGTGCCTATCACTCCCAGCAGTGCCCAGACACAGGAGGGGTGGGTGCAGAGTCCTCCCAGCAGTGCCCAGACAGAGGAGGGGTGTGTGCAGAGTCCTCCCAGCAGTGCCCAGACACAGGAGGGGTGTGTGCAGAGTCCTCCCAGCAGTGCCCAGAGTCAGGAGGGGTGGGTGCAGAGTCCTCCCAGCAGTGCCCAGACAGAGGAGGGGTGTGTGCAGAGTCCTCCCAGCAGTGCCCAGACAGAGGAGGGGTGTGTGCAGAGTCCTCCCAGCAGTGCCCAGACACAGGAGGGGTGGGTGCCTATCACTCCCAGCAGTGCCCAGACGCAGGAGGTGTGGGTGCCTATCACTCCCAGCAGTGCCCAGACAGAGGAGGGGTGGGTGCAGAGTCCTCCCAGCAGTGCCCAGAGTCAGGAGGTGTGGGTGCCTATCACTCCCAGCAGTGCCCAGACACAGGAGGGGTGTGTGCAGAGTCCTCCCAGCAGTGCCCAGAGTCAGGAGGGGTGGGTGCAGAGTCCTCCCAGCAGTGCCCAGAGTCAGGAGGGGTGGGTGCAGAGTCCTCCCAGCAGTACCCAGAGTCAGGAGGGGTGGGTGCAGAGTCCTCCCAGCAGTGCCCAGACAGAGAAGGGGTGTGTGCAGAGTCCTCCCAGCAGTGCCCAGACAGAGGAGGGGTATGTGCAGAGTCCTCCCAGCAGTGCCCAGACACAGGAGGGGTGGGTGCCTATCACTCCCAGCAGTGCCCAGACGCAGGAGGTGTGGGTGCCTATCACTCCCAGCAGTGCCCAGACAGAGAAGGGGTGGGTGCAGAGTCCTCCCAGCAGTGCCCAGAGTCAGGAGGTGTGGGTGCCTATCACTCCCAGCAGTGCCCAGACACAGGAGGGGTGTGTGCAGAGTCCTCCCAGCAGTGGCCAGAGTCAGGAGGTGTGGGTGCCTATCACTCCCAGCAGTGCCCAGACAGAGGAGTGGTGTGTGCAGAGTCCTCCCAGCAGTGCCCAGACACAGGAGGGGTGTGTGCAGAGTCCTCCCAGCAGTGCCCAGAGTCAGGATGGGTGGGTGCAAAGTCCTCCCAGCAGTGCCCAGACACAGGAGGGGTGTGTGCAGAGTCCTCCCAGCAGTGCCCAGACGCAGGAGGGGTGGGTGCCTATCACTCCCAGCAGTGCCCAGACACAGGAGGGGTGTGCAGAGTCCTCCCAGCAGTGCCCAGACACAGGAGGGGTGTGTGCAGAGTCCTCCCAGCAGTGCCCAGACACAGGAGGGGTGTGTGCAGAGTCCTCCCAGCAGTGCCCAGAGTCAGGAGGGGTGGGTGCAGAGTCCTCCCAGCAGTGCCCAGACACAGGAGGGGTGTGTGCAGAGTCCTCCCAGCAGTGCCCAGAGTCAGGAGGTGTGGGTGCCTATCACTCCCAGCAGTGCCCAGACACAGGAGGGGTGTGTGCAGAGTCCTCCCAGCAGTGCCCAGACACAGGAGGGGTGAGTGCAGAGTCCTCCCAGCAGTGCCCAGAGTCAGGAGGGGTGGGTGCAGAGTCCTCCCAGCAGTGCCCAGACAGAGGAGGGGTGTGCGCAGAGTCCTCCCAGCAGTGCCCAGAGTCAGGAGGTGTGGGTGCCTATCACTCCCAGCAGTGCCCAGACAAAGGAGGGGTGTGTGCAGAGTCCTCCCAGCAGTGCCCAGAGTCAGGAGGTGTGGGTGCCTATCACTCCCAGCAGTGTCCAGACAGAGGAGGGGTGTGTGCAGAGTCCTCCCAGCAGTGCCCAGACACAGGAGGGGTGTGTGCAGAGTCCTCCCAGCAGTGCCCAGACACAGGAGGGGTGTGTGCAGAGTCCTCCCAGCAGTGCCCAGAGTCAGGAGGGGTGGGTGCAGAGTCCTCCCAGCAGTGCCCATACACAGGAGGGGTGTGTGCAGAGTCCTCCCAGCAGTGCCCAGACGCAGGAGGTGTGGGTGCCTCTCACTCCCAGCAGTGCCCAGACAGAGGAGGGGTGTGTGCAGAGTCCTCCCAGCAGTGCCCAGACACAGGAGGGGTGTGTGCAGAGTCCTCCCAGCAGTGCCCAGACACAGGAGGGGTGTGTGCAGAGTCCTCCCAGCAGTGCCCAGAGTCAGGAGGGGTGGGTGCAGAGTCCTCCAGCAGTGCCCAGAGTCAGGAGGGGTGGGTGCAGAGTCCTCCCAGCAGTGCCCGGACAGAGGAGGGGTGTGTGCAGAGTCCTCCCAGCAGTGCCCAGACAGAGGAGGGGTGTGTGCAGAGTCCTCCCAGCAGTGCCCAGACACAGGGGGGGTGGGTGCCTATCACTCCCAGCAGTGCCCAGATGCAGGAGGTGTGGGTGCCTATCACTCCCAGCAGTGCCCAGACAGAGGAGGGGTGGGTGCAGAGTCCTCCCAGCAGTGCCCAGAGTCAGGAGGTGTGGGTGCCTATCACTCCCAGCAGTGCCCAGACACAGGAGGGGTGTGTGCAGAGTCCTCCCAGCAGTGCCCAGAGTCAGGAGGTGTGGGTGCCTATCACTCCCAGCAGTGCCCAGACAGAGGAGGGGTGTGTGCAGAGTCCTCCCAGCAGTGCCCAGACACAGGAGGGGTGTGTGCAGAGTCCTCCCAGCAGTGCCCAGAGTCAGAAGGGGTGGGTGCAGAGTCCTCCCAGCAGTGCCCAGACACAGGAGGGGTGGGTGCAGAGTCCTCCCAGCAGTGCCCAGACAGAGGAGGGGTGGGTGCAGAGTCCTCCCAACAGTGCCCAGAGTCAGGAGGTGTGGGTGCCTATCACTCCCAGCAGTGCCCAGACACAGGAGGGGTGGGTGCCTATCACTCCCAGCAGTGCCCAGACAGAGGAGGGGTGTGTGCAGAGTCCTCCCAGCAGTGCCCAGACACAGGAGGGGTGGGTGCAGAGTCCTCCCAGCAGTGCCCAGACAGAGGAGGGGTGTGTGCAGAGTCCTCCCAGCAGTGCCCAGACACAGGAGGGGTGTGTGCAGAGTCCTTCCAGCAGTGCCCAGAGTCAGGAGGGGTGGGTGCAGAGTCCTCCCAGCAGTGCCCAGAGTCAGGAGGGGTGGGTGCAGAGTCCTCCCAGCAGTGCCCAGACAGAGGAGGGGTGTGTGCAGAGTCCTCCCAGCAGTGCCCAGACAGAGGAGGGGTGTGTGCAGAGTCCTCCCAGCAGTGCCCAGACACAGGAGGGGTGGGTGCCTATCACTCCCAGCAGTGCCCAGACGCAGGAGGTGTGGGTGCCTATCACTCCCAGCAGTGCCCAGACAGAGGAGGGGTGGGTGCAGAGTCCTCCCAGCAGTGCCCAGAGTCAGGAGGTGTGGGTGCCCATCACTCCCAGCAGTGCCCAGACACAGGAGGGGTGGGTGCCTATCACTCCCAGCAGTGCCCAGACAGTGGAGGGGTGTGTGCAGAGTCCTCCCAGCAGTGCCCAGACGCAGGAGGGGTGGGTGCAGAGTCCTCCCAGCAGTGCCCAGACACAGGAGGGGTGGGTGCCTATCACTCCCAGCAGTGCCCAGACGCAGGAGGTGTGGGTGCCTATCACTCCCAGCAGTGCCCATGGAATGCAAAGGGTGGAGTAGCCACAGATACCATGCCCACAAATTTCAGTCAGGTGCACAAAGACCCTGCAGTACATGTAACACATGTGTGCGAGGCTGGGAGTATACGCATGCATAGCGCAGAAAAGAAAACATGTCCACATGAAGTCATGTCAATAGTCCACATACACAAGTACAATGACTGCCAAGGATGCCACGAATGATGCAGGTGGAGACATCGCTCAGCATGCATGTGCAAAGTTGAAGGAGTCCGTCACACACCCAGCTAATGTACACACAGCTCAGCGCTAAATATTGGGAACACCCTGCAGGGAAGATGGCAGGGTACACAGAGGAAGGAATACACCTTTGGACAATTTCACCATGCAGCAACTGCTTACAGGAACACAGAAACCTAGCTAACACTGTGTGATGGCACACAGATCCCAGGGTCCCCCCTATGACCAGCACACTACTACATTTCCCACACACCCAACACATGAACACCACCCAAAACCATGTAGCAGCCCCACCAACAGCAATACCAGCAAAGCAGTAGTGTTCCAAGGGGAAAAAAATAAATTGCTTTATTCAGCATGAACCAAAAAATCTTATTTGTAGGAAGTTCAATATTTACAAAGCCCATAGGGCAGTCCAGAAGTCACAGCTGGATGGGGGACACAGTGGGATGCATGTCCCCTAGCTTGCCTGCACAGTTACATTCCGTCGTCTTCCACAGGGGTGAGGGAATCATGTGGGGGGGAAGAACCAGGCACCGCAGGGACAGGAGGGTGAAGGGTAGGCATCGTGGGTGCAGGGATGGAGGACTCCACCACAGGGGGTGGGGCAGGGCCAAAGGCGGAGGCCAGGATCTCGCTGCACACCTTAGCAAGGTCCTCCAGGGAATCCCTTGCACCCGAAGGAACCACAGGCCCCAAGGAGGGGGGGGTCAGAGGGATGGGTCGCAGCACCACTGGGGGAGGGTGTGGACGGGGGGGAATCAACCACCCTGACCGGGGACTTCCTTGACCGCTTGCGTGGTAGTGTCACTGTGGGGCTCAGGGACAGAGCGGCCATGAAGGAGTCTTTGGGGGAGATGTGGCCAGGAGAGCTGAGGGGAGGGGATTTGGAGGGAGTGGATTGGGTGGAATGCGGACTCCCACTCTGGCTGTGTGTCACACGTTTGCCCCCTGACCCAGTGGGTGTGCCTACTTCACCCTGTGTGCGCGTGTCAGGAGGTGTGCGGTGGACCTTCCCTGCTGGTGTGGTGCCTGTGTGTGTTGTGGTGGGTGCATGCTGACGTCTGGGTGTACGTGGGACAGGCATGGGAGTGGGAAGTGTGGATGGGGCAGGGGTAGGGGGTGGGACGTAGCACTGCAGGAGACCCACTGCTGCAGTCAGTGTCGAGTCTATCGACCTCAGCAAGCTGCGTTGGTCAGCCTGCGACGAATGAATGCCCTCCAAGTATGCCTCCATGTTGTTGAGGACCTGGCTGTGGCCATGGAGTACATTAAGGATCGCAGCCTGACCAATCTGCAACTGCCGCTGGATGTCCACAGACTCGGCATTGGCGGCAGCAGTGGAGACAGGGGCAGGGGGTGCGGTGCCTGGCAGGAAGGAGACATGTGGTGACCGGGCACGTTGGGAAGGGACACGAGCAAGTGGGAGGCGGCTGATGGCAATGGAGGGGGCGGGGTGAGATGTTGTGCCGCTGTCAGCTGGTGGTGCAGCCTCCGCCCACTCGGAGAGATCATCCTCGGACCCATCAGCTTCATACTCAGTTGTGCCAGTCGACAGGTCCCCGGCTTCACTCTCCTCCGCCTCAGTCCCACTTGATGTGCCAGCCACGATGTCACCGCTGGCACTGGTTCCCGGGCCCTCTGCTCCGTCTGTGCCCATGTCTCCCTCCGTGTCCCCCGACGATGCTGTGGGCAGGGTGAAGAGACAGAAATTAATTATACACCTGTATACATATGTCACATGAGTCCAATCTACATAGGTTACAGTGCATAGCCTGAAACAAAAGAAGAGTTACATCTACAAAACAAGGTACATATGTAGGGCATGCAAGACACAGTTGTTTGACCCACCATGCCACTGAAAAACTATGGAGAGCATGACACAATAGCAAATGAGATGGAATGGAATATTGAATGAGGAGCAAGGCCCTGGGGACAATCCAGCACTGCATCTGCACCACACAGCGTGGCAGGAAATAGGGATGAGCAGGGACCATATCCAGGAACAAGAGGCACATGCAGCATAGGTTATACTGAAAACATGCCCACCATGACTGGCTCACTGCACCTTGAGTGCATGTCCAGACAAACATCACACACTGGCCAGTCCTAGCAAGGAGATATCAGGTTGTGACATGAAGGCCATGCCCGCACCACCCACCCCCTACATGAGACAATTATTTGGAGACACAGGAAGCACTTACATCTCTTAGTCAGGGTGAAATACACATGGGATGCAACAATTCAAGATTGCACACAAAATACCCAAGGTGCGCCTGTCCAAATAATCATGTACAAATGGGCATCATCAGATGATTGTAACAAGACACACAGGCAATGTTCACCGTGAGTATGAACAAGGAAAAGCAGGTCAGGCTGTACAGTGGACACTTGTACTACATTTCACGTCAATATACATTTGGCCAGGGGACAATGGCACAGAGCACAACCTATGCTGTAGACACAGAGATTGTCGACATATTCGGATTACACACATGATACCTAGGAAAATATGCCCCAGGGGACAGTAGTGGCCACACAACCCCATGGTCCTGAATGGGAATGACTGCAACACACGCTACCATCCCCGCACTATGCGTACCGCACACTCATGCACATCATGTCACAGGCCACCACATAGGACATGCGTGCTGTAAGGCCTCACACTTGAGAGACTAACTCCCATGTCTAGACTCAGCATTAGTGCCAACTGACATGGAACCCACAAGACCAGAACTGGACAGGGCACAGGCAAGGTCCCAAAACCTGTTACACACCACCCCCACACATGATGCTACAGGCATAGTTCACGTGAAGAAAGTGCCAGCCTAGATAACCTTGTGAAGGAGTGACTACACACAGACCAGGTAACACATTGCAAGGAGGGGAAGGGAGGCAGGAGAGCACAGCTATACAGTGGGTAACTGGATCTGCACAGCACCTTTAAACCCTGGCAGTGTATCCATGCAACTGTGCACTTACAAATGCTGGTGAAACACAACAAGCACACATGTACCTACCCCCTTCCTGCTGCTGCATCTCCTGTAAGCGCCTCTCCAAGTCTGGAAAGACCACCGGCAGCACACGCTTGTGGATGTGGCTCAGTCGGCGGCGCCCGCGGTTCTTATGGCTCTCAGGTGAGTCCCCCAGCAGGACCCGTGCGATTCCAGCACCGGATATCCTGCCAGCGTTTCCTCACCTGGGACAGGCGCCGCTTCCGACCATCCGCACTACACTACATCAATACACCTGCAACATGTCACAGAGACACATATGAGAACAAATTAGCTGGTTACAACAAGGCATGTCATGCAGCCAACGCATTGCACCTTTGCCATAGGGACATACTCCTCTGGGGAAGGGCAAAAGCAGTACGTGCCAGTGAAAGTACACAGGTGGAATGAGGGCAAAGACACAATCATTTATCAAGGCTCACACTGTGCATCACACCCACCCATCCTGCGTCTGGGCACTGCTGGGAGGACTCTGCACCCACCCCTCCTGTGTCTGGGCACTGCTGGGAGTGTTAGGCACCCCCCCTCCTGTGTCTGGGCACTGCTGGGAGAACTCTGCACCCACCCCTCCTGTGTCTGGGCACTGCTGGGAGGACTCTGCACACACCCCTCCTGTGTCTGGGCACTGCTGGGAGGACTCTGCACCCACCCCTCCTGACTCTGGGCACTGCTGGGAGGACTCTGCACCCACCCCTCCTGACTCTGGGCACTGCTGGGAGGACTCTGCACCCACCCCGCCTGTGTCTGGGCACTGCTGGGAGTGTTAGGCACCCACCCCTCCTGTGTCTGGGCACTGCTGGGAGGACTCTGCACCCACCCCTCCTGTGTCTGGGCACTGCTGGGAGGACTCTGCACACACCCCTCCTCTGTCTGGGCACTGCTGGGAGGACTCTGCACCCACCCCTCCTCTGTCTGGGCACTGCTGGGAGGACTCTGCACCCACCCCTCCTGCGTCTGGGCACTGCTGGGAGTGATAGGCACACACCCTCTTATGTCTGGGCACTGCTGGGAGTGTTAGGCACCCACCACTCCTGTGTCTGGGCACTGCTAGGAGGACACCGCACCCACCCCTCCTGTGTCTGGGCACTGCTGGGAGGACTCTGCACACATCCCTCCTGTGTCTGGGCACTGCTGGGAGGACTCTGCACCCACCCCTCCTGACTCTGGGCACTGCTGGGAGTGTTAGGCACCCACCCCTCCTGTGTCTGGGCACTGCTGGGAGGACTCTGCACCCACCCCTCCTGTGTCTGGGCACTGCTGGGAGGACTCTGCACCCACCCCTCCTGACTCTGGGCACTGCTGGGAGGACTCTGCACCCACCCCTCCTGTGTCTGGGCACTGCTGGGAGGACTCTGCACCCACCCCTCCTGACTCTGGGCACTGCTGGGAGACATCAGGCATTCCCCCCCCCCGGGACCCCCCCTACAGTACATAGCATGTGTGTCACACCTGGACACAATGGCAGAAGTCACAGTCACAAGAAAGGGACACAGTCTGTGCTCGTGGACTCACCTGATACCCTGATCGCCCATACAGCATGGGGTACTGTGGGAGGATCACATCCAGCAGAGCCATGTTCTCCTCCAGGGTGAAGGGCTGTGACCTCTCCACAGACCTTGACATGGTTCCAGGGAATCAGTAGCAGCAGCTGGGTCGTGGAATACAGAGATGTGGAGGCAAGTGCTCCCTCATGGGACCTGGCTGCCTTATATCTGCCTTGCTGGCCTGTTTCATGCACAGGAGTACAGAGTGATTGGTCACTCACATTTGCATCCTATGTTTCCTCCAATCCCTTCAAACCTAGCACAGTCAGTGGGTTCTTATTGTGTTTTTTTCTTCAGCATGATGTCAACCCCACAAACACATTGCAACAAAGTAGATTCATTCCAACTGACTTCTGCTGTGCACCTTCCAGAACAAATTCAAACTTAAAACTTGGTCTCCATGACAACCAGCATGCATGTAGGCCTTAATACTTGTCCCTCATGTGTCCCCTATGTAATTTTGAGCTTCACACACAGGTACGGTGTGTTCCGGGGCCCTAGGGCACCCCAAATGCATAGCATGGGCCCGTACAGGCGTGTGTACGGGCCTACCACTATGAGTACGCATACGCAAGAACACCCATAGTGGTACGGCACGCACACACGCCTGTACGTTCACTATCACCATGGGTGTCCTCGCGTATGCGTACTCGTAGTGGTACGGCCCGTACACACGCCTGTACGCTCACTATCACTATGTGTACGCATACGCGAGAACACCCATAGTGGTACGGCACGTACACACGCCTGTACGTTCACTATCACCATGGGTGTCCTCGCGTATGCGTACTCGTAGTGGTACGGCCCGTACACACGCCTGTACGCTCACTATCACTATGAGTACGCATACGCGAGAACACCCATAGTGGTACGGCACGTACACACGCCTGTACGTTCACTATCACCATGGGTGTCCTCGCGTATGCGTACTCGTAGTGGTACGGCCCGTACACACGCCTGTACGCTCACTATCACTATGAGAACGCATACGCGAGAACACCCATAGTGGTACGGCACGTACACACGCCTGTACGTTCACTATCACCATGGGTGTCCTCGCGTATGCGTACTCGTAGTGGTACGGCCGGTACACACGCCTGTACGCTCACTATCACTATGAGTACGCATACGCGAGAACACCCATAGTGGTACGGCACGTACACACGCCTGTACGTTCACTATCACCATGGGTGTCCTCGCGTATGAGTACTCGTAGTGGTACGGCCCGTACACACGCCTGTACGCTCACTATCACTATGAGTACGCATACGCGAGAACACTCATAGTGGTACGGCACGTACACACGCCTGTACGTTCACTATCACCATGGGTGTCCTCGCGTATGCGTACTCGTAGTGATAGTGAGCGTACAGGCGTGTGTACGTGCCGTACCACTATGGGTGTTCTCGCGTATGCGTACTCATAGTGATAGTGAGCGTACAGGTGTGTGTACGGGCCGTACCACTATGGGTGTTCTTGCGAATGCGTACTTACTGACCGTACACATGCCTGTACGCTCACCATCACTATGGGTACACATACGGCAGCACTCCCATAGTGATATGGGAACGTACACAGGCCCTCCTAGCAGCAGTACAGTGGTTTTCACACATCACAGTGGTGACAGGCAGCACACAGGAAGGAATAGGGCTGACATACTTGTCCATGGATGGACATCAAGGCATTGTCTGGGCAGTACTACATGTGTGGGGCACAGGTGTGAAAGGCTGTGATGTGGCACATTACTCCTGAGTCGAGAAGGCACCAGATGTATGATGAGATGTGTACACATGTAATGTGTGACGGTGCAATGTGTGCCAGGCATGCCCTTGACTCCTTTGACATGTGTGCATGTCGTACTGCACACTTGGGATGAGCGTCACTGGCATGGCACGGACAACAACACACGGAAGTGTCCCCTGAGGCCCGGTACAGGGGTTACCACACCTGACATGTCACTACCCACGGTGCACGATGTGACTATGTCATGTATGTGTGAGGGGTTCCCATTAGGTTGATGTTTGAGCTCCCTCAAAAGCTGCAGCTGTTGCAGCAACCAACATGTGTCTGTGTGTAGATTGACATTGCACACTGTTCCGCACACCATGCCACATGTGGTATCGGATGTGAGGTGCGTATGTATGCATGGGACACGGAGTAGCGTAACAAGGACATGTCTGCATCCTCTCTATGAATGTGTGGTGAGTCATGACATGTACACCTTCATGGCAAGGTGTGTGGGCTGTCCTAGTGTAATGTCATGTGACCTGTGGCTCTAGTGTCCCGCTACCAGTCTCTGCAATCGACATCCTACTTCGACTGATGTGTGGATGTATGTCATTCCTGTCTTGCGTCTGGCTGTTCACTTGCACTGGGACACAGCTAATCCCATGCCATGGCATGTGGAGGTTCACAATCTCCGTGTGTAGCTGGGTCTTGGTAGGAGTGTCACCTGGCAGCCATACATGTCCAGGGCATGTGGCACATACCTGACTCAGTATGTAGCATATGTGTATAGACAGATTAACATGTGCTCAGTACAAATTAATTGTTGTTGTGGTGCACTCACTCTTCCTTGTCACTTCCAAATTACTGCAGAGCGCCGCCTCTTCCCCGACCAATTCCGGACTTGGCTGCCATGCGGGAGAATGACTGTATCCGGTGCTACCGCTTCCCCCAACGGTTGATTCTGGATTTGACGGTGAGACTGGCACCACACCTGCAACCGCTGCACAGGTATCCTACGGCACTGACACCCAAGCTGAAGATAATGGCAGCCCTACATTTTCTAGCCACGGGTACCTTTCAAAATACCATAGCTCATGTTGGTGGCATGTCCCAGAGCATGTTCTGCCGTGTGCTGCATGATTTCTTAGAGGCCATGTTGATTCACCTGGATGACTTCATCCATTTTCCTACCCCTGAAATGTTGACTGGGGTCAAGTGTGGATTCTATGCCCTGGGAGGGATGCCCCATGGCATTGGGTCCATAGATGGGACACATGTGGCTTTGGTACCACCACAGGCACAGGAGATAGCGTACCGGAATCGCAAGCACTACCACTCCATCAATGCCCTTGTGGTGTGTCTGTCCAACAAGGTGATTTCACATGTCTGTGCTCGTTTTCCAGGATCAGCACACGATGCCTACATCATGAGGCGTAGCAGGGTGCCTGAAATGATGACGCAGCTGCGCAACGAACGAGCATGTGTTGTTGGTGGGTACAGTCTGTCTGTCCTGTATTTTGCGTAGACTTCCAGCACGACCGCTTCTCCTGTCCTGCTTATGTCCATGTGCTTTCCATGTAGGGGACGCTGGCTATCCCAACATGCCATGGCTGATCACACCTCTCCGCAACCCCATCACGCCGGCCCAGCTCCGTTACAACACCGCCCATGGCCGGACAAGGCGAGTGATAGAGAGGACGTTTGGCCTCCTGAAGAGCCGATTCAGATGCCTCCACAAGACCGGCGGCGCCCTCCCATATGCCCCGGCGAAGGTCTGCAAAATCTTCATGGTCTGCTGCATGCTGCACAACATGGCAGTTGAGAAAGCTGTGCCACTCATCCTGGATCAAGATGACCAGGACCATCCACCCGTGGAGGACGAAGGGCTTGGCAATGGGGCTAGTGATGTGGAGGATGTGGAGCCGCAAGAGGACATCCGGACTCGGCTCATACGCGACTTCTTTGCTTAGTGGTGAGTACCAGTGTCTGAGTGTGCACGCATTGGTCCCCGTGTGGCATGTGTTGCCATGTGTGTCTCCACCTGCATGTATGGCACGTGAGTCAGAGGTGTGTGTGGGTGTGTCACTGGAGTGATGGTGCCAGTGATGGTTGTATTTCCCCAGTCATAATTGTGACCTAGCATGTTGTCATCCATACATGTGTCGAGGACATGCAGATGCAAGTGGCTGTGCTTTTTGTGGCTGACTTCTTGTGTGTCTCTCTTCCCCAGGTACTTGCGCATGCCATCTGCTGGTTGCATTGTTGTGGCACTGCTATTCCTCATGGACACGTCATCGTGTGCTGACTCAGCGTTACACGCACGGACACGTTTGGAAGTCTCCTTAGGGTAAGGGATGCATCAGGGGAGTATTGGGTGTGGCAGTTGTTCACGATGTATGCGCACTGCCCCTTTCGATGTTTGGTTCCTCTGCAGACATGTTGCATCACCATGGTACACATTACATGCAGCTGGGCACACCTGAATAGATGGTCAGACTTTTTGACAGTCATCAGTGATGGGATTGTGGAATGTGATGATGGCATCAATGTGTGTAACACTGCCCTCGGACACATACGGTTTGCATTGGCTTGACATGCTGTGGGACTTCCACATCAGCGGATCAATGGTGTATGGCAGGCTCTCCGTGAGCAGCTGGGGGTGTTTAGCTGTTAGCCGACACTTGTGTGCCCGTTCCATGGCTATCACGCATTTGTGCTGCAGAAGGGGGATGCCAGTGTTGGACCCACATGTTACTCCACATGAACTGTTCATGTGTACTTCGAGTTGCCTCTGCAATCCCGATTACATGACTAATAAAGGTGTCCCTATGCCTCCAAGGTGCCTCTTCTCAGTCAATGCTGGTGTGTTGCCACGGTGCATCCAGCATGTCTGGCATGGTTTTCCGTGATAGTGGCTATGTGTCTATGTGTAGAGTAGCAAGATGCAAGCTGTTTGTGTGGGATTAGACTGTGTATTGTTCATGATGTCCATGACTGTGTGGGTATTGTGACATGTGCCATCCCCATGCATCCAACGTTGGCCAGGCCACCATTCTCTGCATCCACCTGACTCAAGCTTGCAGGACATGGTTCTGCCACCTGTCCACACATACCTGGGTGCCCCCCAGGACACTCCACATGATCCCTGACCTCTGCGCATGACTGTTGCTGTACTCAATATGTCTGTCGGCACGGTTGTGCGGCCACCCCCTCAGCTGGTTGGGCCCATCACGGGTGTGTATGGTGCTCCATGTCTGTCTTGCCTAATACACTGTGACCCATGTGTCCTGTGCCATACTCAGGCCCCAGGGTGTGGATGGTTGAAGTCAAAAGAGAACTCAGGCATGTTTAGACTTTACAAGACACATGTAAGGTAATAATGCAACCAGCAGGCATCTTCTCTTCATGGTGTGACTTTTTATTTTAGTGGGGGGGGGGGGTTTGACATGAGGGGCTTTCCGGGTGTGTGGAATCCAAAGTTCACTAGGGGAGTTGTGTCCTTGCCATTAGAAATCCTCAGAGTCCATGCCACAGTCTTTGTCAACATTGGTCAGACAGTGACCAGCAAGGCCATGTGGCAGAGAATGTCTTTTGATGCTGTGCAGCTGTTGCTCCAGTGGGCCAGGTGCCAGGCCAGGTGTCCTGGGAGATGGTGCTGTAGCGCCGACCCTCACGGTCTTTTCCGTGGACGACCCGCCCTCCTGCGGGGACCCTCAGAAGCAGGCCGTGACGATGTTTGGGATGCTCCATCGGATGTTTCCTCCTCCTCCTCCTGATCCCTCCCTGTGGGTGGTGATGTTCTACGCCTTCTGGCACAGGGAGGGTTGCCCATGTTGTCGGCCATCCGACGGAGTGTACTGTGAATTCCCGTGAACACCGTCACGAGCTCAGCCTGTCTGTCCTCCATCCTCCGTTGGTGTTGCAGTAGACAGGCATGTTGCTCCGCATGTTGCTGGGCCTGCTGGGTCTTGATCCCCTCGAGGATGGACACAACCTGGGCCATGCCCGTGGTGTCCTGCCGGTATGTGTCCAGGATGTTTCGGACATGGGAATATACCGGTTCCCCAGCCAACTGGTCAGGCTGGCGCCTCCGCCATCCTCCACTCCCACCACCCCTGCCCACTTGCGCCTGGCCTGCCGTTGTGGGCACATCGGGTCTCCGGGACCCCTGAGGGATGGCATTTGCGGTGTCGCCTGCCTCCTCCTGGGTGCCCGGAGTACCTTGTCCCTCCTGGACAGACTGGCTGCTTTGTGGTGGTGGGGCAGGGATCCTGGGTGTCTCCTGGGATGTGGCAGGAGTGGGGGTGGTGGTTGGCCCCATTGTACCTGACGCAGGTGCTGCAGGTCGTTGGACACCAGAGGGGCCAGGTTGGTCGGGGTCGTCCACAGAGTGGTGAGAGTCGTCGCTGCCGGTGGGATCGGCCTCCCGCAGAGCCGGGTCCTGTGAGTCTTCCCCCCCAGTGTTGGGGGGTGAACCACGACGTTGACCTGTGTGTGAGAGAGACAATGTTAATTTTGTTCCATGCAACATCCATGTTTCATTAGTTTCAAAGTTGGCACATTTCCTCTGGGAATTTGGATCTGTCTTGCATTCCACTCACAGTGCATTTGTGCATGGGTATGTCCCTTGGGCACAGCTTTGGCGACTTTACCTATGTGTGGCACAGTCTTACTTGCTGCGTCAAGTGTGACTGCAGTCAGCAGTGGAGTGGGCAGGTGTGGCGAGCCGTGCATTGGCGCCTTCCGTGTAGCAATGTACGTGGGCACATGAAGTTGTTCCACACACTTATATGATGCAGGTAGCTGTCGTTGTGCTCGTGCACAGGTTGTGACATGGCCCTGTGTTTTGCCATGGAGGAGAGGGGGGGTGCTGGCACTGGCCACCCTTGTCTACATACACGCAGTCCACCTGCTGACGAGCAGACATTCCCACACACCACAAGGCTGATTTGCTCTCCCTGTGTCTCCCTCCCTCTCTGTCCCCCTCTCCCTCCCTCTGTGTGTCGGCCTCCTCCCTCTGTCCGTCTCCCTGTGTCTCTCTCCCTCTCTGTCCCCCTCTCCCTCCCTCTGTGTGTCAGCCTCCTCCCTCTGTCCGCCTCCCTGTGTCTCCCTCCCTCTCTGTCCCCCTCTCCCTCCCTCTGTGTGTCACCCTCTGTCACCTCAGCCCAGCTTACTGTGCACACACTGTTAGCAGATCTTTGTATGGCCCTTGGATTGTTGATGTGAGTTTGTTTCTGATCTCCAGGCACCCATTGGGTGTAGTGTGTGTGTCTGCACTGCTGCTGTGGTGGTGTGTGCTGCCACTCTTTCACAGTGTTGGCTGTTCATTAGCTGCTGTCATGTGCAAGAATGTGCCGTCACCCCCATGTGTTGATGCAAGGAGTCCGCCATTTGCTGGCAAGTCATTCCTGTGTTGGGACACACTGTTGGTCTGGCTGTGACCTAGGCCATATGGGCAGGAGGCATTGTTGTCTGCTTCTGAGTTGCACTATGTGATTTTTGGGGCCCACCCTCCCGCCAACCGGGTTACCGTGTCATGTGTTGGTGTCTTCTGTGGCCTGTGACTTGACATTGTCCAGCTGGGTGCATGGGGCATGGTGGCGCCAGTGGCATGTGCGTGTTCATGGAGTGTGGTTGAGTCATGCGATAGCTTGGGGTGGTTGCGTGCCTGTTTGTGAGTTTGGTTGTGGATGACGTTCCCCCCATGTGAGGTGCGTTGTTTGTGTACTCACCCGGGTCTCGGAGTCCTCCTAATCCTTCGACTGCCTCCACCGGCAGTATGGCCATCACCCTCTCCTCCCAGGGATGGTAGTGTACGGGTCTGCGGGACGGCCCTCCTCCAGTGACGTTGGCCTGGTTGTGTTCATCCGTCATCTTGGCTCGGACCCTCCTCCGCAGATCGTACCACCTGGCTTGGCATTTCTGCTTGTTCCTTCTGGTGTCCGCAACAGCATTCACAGCATCGACGATGGTCTGCCACATGGCTGTTTTTGGTGAAATGCTGGTCTGTCTGACCAATGTTCCAAAGAGGTGTGGCTCGACTCTGAGGATTTCATCGACAAGGACCTCCAACTCTCGGCTAGTGAACTTTGGATTCTTGTTAGTGGGCATGGTGAGGGGTGTGGGTGTGGATGGTGGGGGGGGTGTGTGGATGGTTGTGGGTGTGTGGGTGTGGTTGTGCAGGTGTGTGTGTGAATGTGATGAGGGGGTGTTTGTGAAGGTGTGTGTGTGAAGGTGTGCAAGTGTAAGGTGTGGTAAAGCTTCTAGTATGGTGCTGTAGGTTGTCTGTGGGGTCTGGCAGCAGTGAGTCTGTTGCAAAGGCTCATGGTTTGTGTGTGTGGGCCCTTTTTATTGGTCCATTGGTGGGTGTGGCTGTGTTTGAAGTTTGGGTGGGTGTGTTATAAGGAGTGGTGGTGTTTTGGGCCTCTGTTTGTTTTTGGCAGTTGCAGGTCAGTGAATGTGTTGTTTTAGTGGTTGTTGGACATGTTTTGTGGCTTTGTGCCATTCGAATGGTGTATTCTTGAGTCGTTTTGGTTTGTCCTGGTTGTGTACGTGCGTTTTTAGCGTGTGTACGGTGTGTACATGGGCCATTTTGTTGTACAGTGCTGTCCTTGTGTGTGGCTTGGTACGACTCGTACATGCGGTTGTGATGTTGGGGCCTGGGGTGCGCTCCGTACTTAGAATGTTGTGGTGGGGGTACGCTCCATGCATACGCGGGTGGGGGTACGACTCTAACGTACACGGGTGTAGATACACGGGGGTACGACACGAACGTAGAGGGGGTACGACACGTACAGGGGTGTACATACAGGGGGGGTACGACACGTACACGGGTATACATACACGGGGGGTACGACACGTACACGGGTGTACATACAGGGGGGGTACGACACGTACACGGGTGTACATACACGGGGGATACGACACGTACACGGGTGTACATACACGGGGGGTACGACACGTACAGGGGTGTACATATAGGGGGGGATACGACACGTACAGGGGTGTACATACACGGGGGTACGACACGTACAGGGGTGTACATACACGGGGGGTACGACACGTACAGGGGTGTACATACAGGGGGGGTACGACACGTACACGGGTGTACATACAGTGGGGGGTACGACACGTACACGGGTGTACATACACGGGGGGTACGACACGTACACAGGTGTACATACACGGGGGTACGACACGTACACGGGTGTACATCCCTGGGGGGTACGACACGTACACGGGTGTACATACAGGGGGGTACGACATGTACAGGGGTGTACATACACGGGGGGTACGACACGTACAGGGGTGTATATACACGGGGGTACGACACGTACACGGGTGTACATACACGGGGGGTACGACACGTACACGGGTGTACATACACGGGGGGTACGACACGTACACGGGTGTACATACACGGGGGGTACAACACGTACACGGGTGTACATACACGGGGGTACGACACGTACAGGGGTGTACATACAGGGGGGGTGTACATACACGGGGGTGTACATACACGGGGGGTACGACTCAAACGTACGGGGGCTGGGGGGGTGTTGGGCGCGTATGCGGGCACATGTCTCCATGGTTGCTATGGGTGTTCGGTGCGGACGGTGTTTTTTCCATACGGTTGTAACTTCTGACTCACGGGATGGATCGTGATTCCGCGGTCGGACTTCACTTTTCACATTTGTACGGTAAATCGTCCGGGGACGTGTCGGACACATTTTCCGACCCGAGGACCTGTGGGGAATGATTCCCAATGCGATTCGTATGGTCTTTTTCCCATGCGAATCGTAATTGGCAGTTTGTACGGCACTTGTATGATTCGTATGGAAAAAAGACCGGATACGAGTCGTACGGGGAAATTTTTTACCGGATCGTAATTGGCACCATTATTGGAAAAATCTGTTATAGACCTGTCTTTATGTAAATAATTTTTATCTATTCTAGTCGGAACTACCTTTTGAATCTTCCCTGTATTAGTTATGTTTTCACTATGTCCTTCTAATGTATCTATAGTAATCTTAAATGAGATCAGTAGAGCAAGTATACTCCATAGAAGCATTAATAATCCTGTACACATTTTACACCATCTCCTCAAAAATGTACATCTACCTTTGCTACTATCTATGTTTGCCATCTTTGCTAAAATGGACCGTGTCTTTTCACTTAGCCTCTTCTACTTCACAACTAGTTTTTCTAACCCAAGGCTCTAAGCACCTTTTTGGTTCTACCAGTTTTAGTCTTTTTCAATATTTTAATTGTCTTTCTCTCAGTTGGGTTCTTGTCTCATTTCAGTTTGGCATTTCATCATTTTTCACTTTTCCTTCGTTTTCGGTATACAGAGGTGCCGATTCCAATCCTGGAAAAACCGGGTACGAACCGCCGGTCGGAGGGTTTTCTCCGTCCGACTCGTACCCGGTTGTAACACTTTACAAATATGCAAGTACGATTCGCACGGAAATACTATTTCCGTACGAATCGTACAAAACACCGACCGACGAAAATAAACATACATATGTGATCCGGGAAAGCGCCGACGTGACGTCGGGACGCATGCAGCCTGCGTTTCACGAACCAGGAAGTACGAATCAAACCCACAGCAGTCCGGACGGCAATATTTTTACGGCACCCAAAAAGTGCCGGGAAAGCAAAGTACGCCACGAAACGACCAGATGAGGCGGCCCGGTACGCGCCGTACCCCCCCAGCCCCCGTAAGTACGCGCCGAACCCCCCAGCCCCCGTAAGTACGCGCCGAACCCCCCCAGCCCCCGTAAGTATGCGCCGAACCCCCCCCAGCCCCCGTAAGTACGCGCCGAACCCCCACCTGTGTATGTAGACCAGTGTACGTACGCACCGTACCCCCACCCGTGTATGTACACCAGTGTACGTACGCACCGTACCCCCACCTGTGTATGTACACCAGTGTACGTACGAGTCGTACCCCCACCCGTGTATGTACGGCGCAAACCCCCAGCGGGTACGCGCCGTAAATACACGGGTGGGGGTACGGTGCGTACGTACACTGGTGTACATACACGGGTGGGGGTACGGTGCGTACGTACACTGTTGGGATGGGGGTACGCTCCATACATACACGGGTGGGGGTACGGTGCGTACGTACACTGGTGTACATACACGGGTGGGGTACGGTGTGTACGTACACTGTTGGGGTGGGGGTACGCTCCATACATACACGGGTGGGTGTACGGTGCGTACGTACACTGGTGTACATACACGGGTGGGGGTACGGTGCGTACGTACACTGTTGGGGTGGGGGTATGCTCCATACATACATGGGTGGGGGTACGGTACATACGTAAACTGTTTGGGTGGGGGTACGCTCCATACATACACGGGTGGGGGTACGGTGCGTACGTACACTGGTGTACATACACGGGTGGGGGTACGGTACGTACTTACACTGTTGGGGTGGGGGTACGCTCCATACATGCACGGGTGGGGGACCGGCGCGTACATACGAGGGCTGGGGGGTGGTTCGGCGCGTACATAAGGGGGCTGGGGGGGGTGTTCGGCGCGTACATACGGGGGCTGGGGGGGGTGTTCAGCGCGTATGCGGGCACATGTCTCCATGGTTGCTATGGGAGTTCGGTGCGGACGGTGTTTTTTCCATACGGTTGTAACATCGGACGCACAGGATGGATCGTACTTGTGCGGTCGGACTTCACTTTTCACATTTGTACGGTAAATCGTCCGGGGACGTGTCGGACACATTTTCCGACCCGAGGACGTGTGGGGAATTATTCACAATGCGATTCGTATGGACTTTTTCCCATACGAATCGTACTTGGCAGTTTGTACGGCAAAAGACCGGATACAAGTCGTATGGGGAAATTTTTTCCAGGATCCGAATCGGCACCAGAATGTCCTGAACATCCCCTTCTTCTCCAATATCGGACAAGATAACTCTCAGGATTTCCGATTCTTCGTCTTCCTCAACCACTTCCGGTACAACCACCTCTGGATTTCCTTGGCTATCCGCCTCTTCTTTTACTTCAGGCAGGGCCACATACGTCCATTCCGGTGATTTATATTTCTGGTTAGGTTTCCTTGTTCTTCTGCTTTCTTTAACTACAATTGTTTCTTCTTGTTTTGATTTCTCATGACTCGTCACTTCAGTCACCTGTTCAGCCCTTGGTGAATTTACTCGTGTCAGTCGGTATCTCAATCTTTTTATTTTATTCGGCCAAATGTCGTCTTTTGCAGTTCTTTTCAATTTACACCCTTTATCGTTCTTTCCAGTCCTCCAAGCTCTCTTTCTTAGAACTCGGCCTTCAGGTATCTCATCTTCGCTTTCCTCTGACTCTGTTTCAACTTGCTTTTTACTCTCAAGAGTGGTGGTGTTTTGGGCCTCTGTTTGTTTTTCGCAGTTGCAGGTCAGTGAATGTGTTGTTTTAGTGGTTGTTGGACATGTTTTGTGGCTTTATGCCATTCGAATGGTGTATTCTTGAGTCGTTTTGGTTTGTCCTGGTTGTGTACGTGCGTTTTTAGCGTGTGTACGGTGTGTACATGGGCCATTTTGTTGTACAGTGCTGTCCTTGTGTGTGGCTTGGTACGACTCGTACATGCGGTTGTGATGTTGGGGCCTGGGGTGCGCTCCGTACTTAGAATGTTGTGGTGGGGGTACGCTCCATGCATACGCGGGTGGGGGTACGACTCTAACGTACACGGGTGTAGATACACGGGGGTACGACACGAACGTAGAGGGGGGGTACAACACGTACAGGGGTGTACATACAGGGGGGGTACGACACGTACACGGGTATACATACACGGGGGTACGACACGTACACGGGTGTACATACAGTGGGGGGTACGACACGTACACGGGTGTACATACACGGGGGTACGACATGTACACGGGTGTACATACACGGGGGGTACGACACGTACAGGGGTGTACATACAGGGGGGGATACGACACGTACAGGGGTGTACATACACGGGGGTACGACACGTACAGGGGTGTACATACACGGGGGTACGACACGTACAGGGGTGTACATACAGGGGGGGTACGACACGTACACGGGTGTACATACAGTGGGGGGTACGACACGTACACGGGTGTACATACACGGGGGGTATGACACGTACACGGGTGTACATACACGGGGGTACGACACGTACACGGGTGTACATACACGGGGGGTACGACACGTACACGGGTGTACATACAGGGGGGGTACGACATGTACAGGAGTGTACATACATGGGGGTACGACACGTACAGGGGTGTACATACAGGGGGGGTGTACATACACGGGGGTGTACATACACGGGGGGTACGACTCAAACGTACGGGGGCTGGGAGGGTGTTGGGCGCGTATGCGGGCACATGTCTCCATGGTTGCTATGGGTGTTCGGTGCGGACGGTGTTTTTTCCATACGGTTGTAACTTCTGACTCACGGGATGGATCGTGATTCCGCGGTCGGACTTCACTTTTCACATTTGTACGGTAAATCGTCCGGGGACGTGTCGGACACATTTTCCGACCCGAGGACCTGTGGGGAATGATTCCCAATGCGATTCGTATGGTCTTTTTCCCATGCGAATCGTAATTGGCAGTTTGTACGGCACTTGTATGATTCGTATGGAAAAAAGACCGGATACGAGTCGTACGGGGAAATTTTTTACCGGATCGTAATTGGCACCATTATTGGAAAAATCTGTTATAGACTGTTAGACGGACCGGGAGGGTCGGCCGAGGACAAGGGGAGAGGTCTCCGGGGAGAGCCGTCTCCAGCGATCGTACAGACAAATAACTTCCCCCCCCCCACAGACAGATACCACACAAGGAGATGAGTTAGCGTTCTTTATAAGCACTTCTTAAGGTACGATGAAAAGGTACAAGGAGGTCTGGACTCAGGGGTCCCCTCGATTCAAGTCTCTCAAGATGGGAAAATGGGGTAGCGGGATAGTCTGGTTACCAGTCTGGTAGTTGAGGTGGTATGGTGGGTAGCTCACAATCCTCGAGCATGGTGGTCTAGCTGGTACGGGCCGCGGCAGCGCCAGCAGGTCCCAGTGAAGATGGTCGATACACGGTCCGCGGCAGCGCCAGCAGGTCCCAGTGAAGATGGTCGAGGTACGGTCCACGGTAGCGCCAGCCGGTCCCGGTGAAGATGGTCGTTACAACGGGCCGCGGCAGCGCCAGCAGGTCCCGACGAGGATGGATGTTGCAGAAGGCCGCGGCAGCGCCAGCAGGCAGGTCGATAGTTCACAAGATAGGGCTACGGCAGCGCCAGTAGTCCGTCAAGGCTGAGTTCTCTCGGTGTCTCTCGACTCCAGGATACAACTCCTCCTGCTCCGGAGCTGCTCCAGTTATAGGGCAGGTGCCCTTTGATGTCCGGACCCTCGCACTTGGAGGTCGGAGGGTCCGGGATGAAGGTGTCCAGACACCCAGCGGGGGGTGGAGCCGGTGCCCGGGGGAGCTGGAGGCGATCGTCACCTGGCGGGGGAGAGTCCTTGGCGCTTCGTTCTCCCATTGACCTGCCAAGTGGTCCGCTCACCTCCTGGGTGGATGGTGGTGCCGGGATGTCGGGGCCGGCCAGGCCCAGGGTTAGGGTCGGGGGGAGGCCACGCGGCCTCGTGGCGCAGGGCCCAAGATGGCGGCTTGACCCGGCCGAGGGAGCCGGTGGTGGCTTGGGCCCGTGATACATGGAGGTCCGAGGGCAGGAGTTCCGTCGGGAGACGGGGTGCGGGTGATTCTCGTGGGTCCCGCCTGGTGGGCCGGGGCTTGGGCCCTGTCATGCGGGGAGGGAGCAAGCCCTTCGTGTGGCCTGTCCAACATGCGTCCCCCCCAGCTGAAGGCGGGGAGGGTCACCCATCTTCTTGGGGACTCTCCTCGTCGAGGCGGAAGAAGCGGGACAGGCCATCTGCGTTGGCGTGGTCTTGGCCCGGTCGGTGCTCCACGCTGAAGTCCATTCCCTGCAGGGAGATGGACCAGCGCAATAGTTTTGGGTTTTCCCCCCGCATCTGCATCAGCCACTGCAGGGGTCTATGGTCGGTTTGTACCCGGAAGTGGGTACCGAAGAGATAGGGCCGGAGCTTTTTGAGGGCCCACACCACTGCGAAGGCCTCCCTCTCGATTGTGCTCCAGCGCTGTTCTCGGGCCAGGAGACGTCGGCTGATGAAGGCCACCAGCTGGTCATGACCCTCGGGGTTCACTTGGGAAAGGACAGCTCCGATGCCGTGGTCGGAGGCGTCTGTCTGTACTACGAATTCCCGACTGTAATCGGGGGCCTGGAGCACAGGGGCGGTGCACAGGGCGGCCTTCAGCTTTTCGAAGGCCGCTTGACAATCGGGGGTCCAGTTAATCCGCTTCGGTTGGTTCTTGGACGTGAGACCCGTGAGGGGCCCCACAATGCTGCCGTAGTCCCTCACGAACCGCCGGTAGTAGCCGGTGAGCCCCAAGAAGGCTCTGACTTCGGTCTGGGTGACGGGAGGCTGCCAGGACTGGATGGCAGCAATCTTCAGTTGCAGTGGGGCCACCAGGCCGCTCCCCACCTGGTGCCCCAGGTAGGTCACGGACCCTTGACCAATTTGGCATTTGCCGGCCTTAATCGTGAGGCCGGCCCGCTGGAGGGCCTGTAGGACCTCCTGGAGGTGGAGGAGGTGGTCGGACCAGTGGCGGCTGTATACAGCGATATCGTCCAGGTAGGCAGCGCTGAACTCTTCGAGCCCCGCCAAGACCTGGTTCACAAGACGTTGAAATGTAGCGGGGGCGTTCTTCATGCCGAAGGGCATGACCTTGAAGTGGTAGTGGCCATCGGGGGTAGAGAAGGCGGATCGTTCTTGAGCCCGGGGTGTGAGACCGATCTGCCAGTAGCCCGCTGTTAGGTCGAAGATACTGAGGTAGCGGGCGGCCCCCAGCCGGTCGATCAATTCATCCGCTCTGGGGATAGGATGAGCGTCGGTTCGGGTGACAGCGTTCAAGCCCCGGTAGTCGACACAGAATCTCAGTTCAGGTGTGGTGCCGGGGGCAGCGGCTTTGGGGACCAATACAACCGGGCTGGCCGAGGGACTGTCCGAGGGCTCGATGACCCGGATCGTGAGCATTTTGGCCACTTCCTCTTGTATGCAGGCCCGTACCCGATCTGGTACGCGGTAGGCCCGGTGTCGGATAGGGGGACTGTCCCCGGTGTCCACGTCGTGCAAGCACCAAGGGGTGACCCCGGGAGTGAGGGAGAACAGTGAAGCGAACCGCAGCAGGAGGTCCCGGCAGCCCTGGCGTTGCTCTGGGATGAGGGCATCGGAGAGCCGGACCCCGTCCACGGAACCGTCGTTCTCCTGAGTCTTCAGGAGATCCGGGAGGGGTTCGGAGTCCTCCTCTGCTCCACCGTCTGTAGCCATCAGGAGGCTGAGTTCTGAGCGCACAAAGTGTGGTTTGAGTCTGTTGGTGTGGAGGACCCGAAGGGGGTTCCGGGGGGTCCCCATGTCGATGAGGTAAGTGACGGGGCTTTTGCGCTCGACCACCTTGAAGGGCCCCGTCCACTTATCTTGCAAGGCACATGGTTCGGTGGGGGACATCACCCACACTTGTTGTCCAGGTTCGAACTCGACGGAGGAGGCATTGTGATCATACCATCCCTTCATGTCTTCCTGGCTGGCCTCGAGGTTCGCCTTGGCCATATCCCTGAAGCGCCGGGTCTGATTACGTAGGGCCAGGAGGTACTTGAAGACGTCTGGAGGGGTCTTTAGGGGGGCCATCTCCCAACCTTCTTTGACTAGGCTGAGGGGCCCTCGCACAGGGTGCCCGTACAGGAGTTCGAAAGGGCTAAAACCGAGGGACTTCTGGGGAACTTCTCGGTAGGCGAAGAGGAGGCACGGGAGTAGTACATCCCACTGGCGACGGAGGGGCTCTTCCAATCCCCCAATCATCCCCTTGAGAGTGCGGTTGAATCGCTCCACTAGTCCGTTCCCTTGGGGGTGATAGGGGGTCGTGAATCGGTAGGTGACCCCGCACTGTTGCCAGAGGGACTTCATGTATTTGGAGATGAAGTTCGTGCCTCGGTCGCTGACGACTTCTCGGGGGAAGCCCACCCGGGAGAAGATCCCCATTAGGGCCCGGCCAACCACCGGAGCTGTTACAGTTCGTAGAGGCACCGCCTCGGGGTAGCGGGTGGCGTGATCCACCAGTACCAGGATGAACCTATGTCCTTGTGCCGTGCGGGGGTCCAGGGGCCCCACAATGTCTATTCCTACCCTCTCGAACGGGGTGGTGACCACTGGGAAGGGTTGTAGAGGGGCCTTCAGCTTACGGCCACTCTTCCCGCTGGCCTGGCACGTGGGGCAGGACCGGCAGTGGTTCAGGGCGTCGTTCCGCATCTTCGGCCAGAAAAAGTGGGTCACTAGGCGACTGTAAGTTTTGTCTTGGCCCAGGTGTCCAGCCAGGGGGACATCGTGGGCCAGGTTGAGCAGGAAGTCTCTGAAGCGGAGAGGTACCACCAGTACTCGACCGGCCCCTAGCTCTGCGATTCTCTGTTCGCTGTATAGCAGGTCGTTCTCCCAGTAGACCCAGTGAGTTCCGGTGGAGTCCCCTGCGCTCTGGGCGCTGGCTTGTTGGCGGAGTCCCTCGAGGGAGGGGCAGGTCTTTTGCTCCTGGCGGAACTGTTCTTGGGTGGGCCCCCCTTCTTGACGCCACTGAGCCAGGGCGGGGACGTCCTGGGGTTGCGCGTCCCCTTCGGTCGTTGGCTCCGGGGGGTTGGCCTCGTCGTTGTCTTCTACTGGGGCGACCGGGGGCGGAGGTGCTGGCCATTCCGGTTCTTCTGGTCGGGGAACGGCACGGGCGGCCATGGACCGGGTGGTTACGCAGGCCCAGTCCGGGAGGCCCAGCATCCCCAGGTGCTCTCTTCTTTCGACGGTGGCCCACGGGGAACTCTCAAGGTCATTCCCCAGGAGGCAGTCCACTGGGGCATCATCCCGGACCGTCACTTTCAACAGGCCGGAGACCCCTCCCCATTCGAAGGGGACGCAGGCCATTTGACACAGACTTTCGGAATTGTCGGCTGAGCGGACGGGGCAGAGAATGTTCGGCAGGATCTGCTCGGGTTTCACCAGGTGACAGCGGACGGCCGTCACACTGGTGCCTGTGTCACGTAAGGCCTCGGCCCGATGCCCATTAATGGTCACCCACTGACCGTATTTCCTGGTGTTGGCGGGTAGGGGAGCCCGCGGGACTATGTCTTTTCCCCCTAGGCACGCTAGAACCATGGCGGCCGGTTCCCACTCTTGCTGGGCCGGCTCATACTCTTCCTGTTCCTCTGATAGTCGTTCTTCCCCCAGGGCGGCGGCAGCTACCTGGCGGGGCTTGGGTGTTTGGTTCTGCGGGCAGCTCGGGTCATTGGCGTAATGGCCGACTCGCTGGCATCGGTGGCACGTGACATTGGCTCGGAACCCTGGACGCATCGGGGGGTTTCCCCGGCCGGCCGGGGGCGGGGTGCTGGCCACGGGTGTTGCCGGGAGGGTGTCTCTCCCTCGCCCCTGGCCTCCTCCTCCTCCCCGAGGACGGTGCTGGCCTTGGTTGCTTCGGTTCTGCTCGTGCGGTCCCCTCCGGCCCACTCGGGTGCTCTCCCATCGGTCAGCTTCAGCGGCGAGCTGCCGGGGGTCGGTCAATTTACTGTCGAGGAGGTGCTGCCTGAGCTCGACGAAGCAGTTGTTCGACAGGTGTTCCCATACCATAAGGTTGAAGAGTTGTTCGTAGGTCGTTACATGGCTCCCCTTGATCCAACCCTCGAAGGCTCGGCTGAAATAGTTTACGTACTCCACCCAAGTTGTACCCGGGATCCGGGTGCAATCTCTGAACCTCTGGCGGTACATCTCGGGTGTGAGGCCGTAGCGGGTGAGGAGGGCAGCCTTCATGTGGTCGTAGGACGACATTTGGTGATCTGGGAGCTGCAACAGGGCATCGCGACCTTCGTTGACGAACCTCCCCCATAGTCCAGCTCCCCAATCACTCCGGTCGATCCGGTGGGAGGTCATGGCGATCTCGTAGGCTTTGAACCATTGCTGTATGTCGTCTTCTCGGACATACTCTCGGACAACATCCTTGGGGATGTGGACTTTTTTCTCGGTTGCCCCTGGGATGTGCGGTCGCTCAGGCACCCCCGGTTCTTTATTCTGTTTCCGAAGTTCTATTTCCGCCAGTTTGCGCTCGTGTTCGAGTGTTATTCTTTTTTCCTCAAGCTCTCTCTGTCTCTGTTTTTCTTCTCGTTCCTCTCGGAGCCGCAGATGCTCTAGATTTAGTTTCTGCTCGGCTAACTTTAGTTCACCGTCCATCTTGAGTCGTGCCATTTCCAACTCGTGTAGTCTGGTCCTTTCTCTTTCCTGGATCTCCTCCTGCGAGAGGCCCGTTCCCCGCTCCTCGGGAGCCGTGGCGTTCCCCTCTGGTGCGACACTGTTTTGGTCGGAGGATCCGGTGATCCCAGTTTCTGCCCACGACTCAAGGGCGCGCTTCAAATCATCTTTGGTACTCAGGCCGGTGGTAGCAATGCCTAGTTCCATGCAGAATTGTTTAAGTTTGCGGTGGCTATATTCTTCCAACTTATCCATTTGGAACTTTTCAGTGGAACCGCTATCTTTGGCTGACATCGTGGTTTTGTCGTGGGGTGAGCTACTCTCTGTACGATTACGCGTTGATTCGGATCGCGCCGCTGGCCACCAATGTTAGACGGACCAGGAGGGTCGGCCGAGGACAAGGGGAGAGGTCTCCGGGGAGAGCCGTCTCCAGCGATCGTACAGACAAATAACTTCCCCCCCCCCACAGACAGATACCACACAAGGAGATGAGTTAGCGTTCTTTATAAGCACTTCTTAAGGTACGATGAAAAGGTACAAGGAGGTCTGGACTCAGGGGTCCCCTCGATTCAAGTCTCTCAAGATGGGAAAAGGGGGTAGCGGGATAGTCTGGTTACCAGTCTGGTAGTTGAGGTGGTATGGTGGGTAGCTCACAATCCTCGAGCTTGGTGGTCTAGCTGGTACGGGCCGCGGCAGCGCCAGCAGGTCCCAGTGAAGATGGTCGATACACGGTCCGCGGCAGCGCCAGCAGGTCCCAGTGAAGATGGTCGAGGTACGGTCCGCGGTAGCGCCAGCCGGTCCCGGTGAAGATGGTCGTTACAACGGGCCGCGGCAGCGCCAGCAGGTCCCGACGAGGATGGATGTTGCAGAAGGCCGCGGCAGCGCCAGCAGGCAGGTCGATAGTTCACAAGATAGGGCTACGGCAGCGCCAGTAGTCCGTCAAGGCTGAGTTCTCTCGGTGTCTCTCGACTCCAGGATACAACTCCTCCTGCTCCGGAGCTGCTCCAGTTATAGGGCAGGTGCCCTTTGATGTCCGGACCCTCGCACTTGGAGGTCGGAGGGTCCGGGATGAAGGTGTCCAAACACCCAGCGGGTGGTGGAGCCGGTGCCCGGGGGAGCTGGAGGCGATCGTCACCTGGCGGGGGAGAGTCCTTGGCGCTTCGTTCTCCCATTGACCTGCCAAGTGGTCCGCTCACCTCCTGGGTGGATGGTGGTGCCGGGATGTCGGGGCCGGCCAGGCCCAGGGTTAGGGTCGGGGGGAGGCCACGCGGCCTCGTGGCGCAGGGCCCAAGATGGCGGCTTGACCCGGCCGAGGGAGCCGGTGGTGGCTTGGGCCCGTGATACATGGAGGTCCGAGGGCAGGAGTTCCGTCGGGAGACGGGGTGCGGGTGATTCTCGTGGGTCCCGCCTGGTGGGCCGGGGCTTGGGCCCTGTCATGCGGGAAGGGAGCAAGCCCTTCGTGTGGCCTGTCCAACATAGACCTGTCTTTATGTAAATAATTTTTATCTATTCTAGTCGGAACTACCTTTTGAATCTTCCCTGTATTAGTTATGTTTTCACTATGTCCTTCTAATGTATCTATAGTAATCTTAAATGAGATCAGTAGAGCAAGTATACTCCATAGAAGCATTAATAATCCTGTACACATTTTACACCATCTCCTCAAAAATGTACATCTACCTTTGCTACTATCTATGTTTGCCATCTTTGCTAAAATGGACCGTGTCTTTTCACTTAGCCTCTTCTACTTCACAACTAGTTTTTCTAACCCAAGGCTCTAAGCACCTTTTTGGTTCTACCAGTTTTAGTCTTTTTCAATATTTTAATTGTCTTTCTCTCAGTTGGGTTCTTGTCTCATTTCAGTTTGGCATTTCATCATTTTTCACTTTTCCTTCGTTTTCGGTATACAGAGGTGCCGATTCCAATCCTGGAAAAACCGGGTACGAACCGTCGGTCGGAGGGTTTTCTCCGTCCGACTCGTACCCGGTTGTAACACTTTACAAATATGCAAGTACGATTCGCACGGAAATACTATTTCCGTACGAATCGTACAAAACACCGACCGACGAAAATAAACATACATATGTGATCCGGGTAAGCGCCGACGTGACGTCGGGACGCATGCAGCCTGCGTTTCACGAACCAGGAAGTACGAATCAAACCCACAGCAGTCCGGACGGCAATATTTTTACGGCACCGAAAAAGTGCCGGGAAAGCAAAGTACGCCACGAAACGACCAGATGAGGGGGCCCGGTACGCGCCGTACCCCCCCAGCCCCCGTAAGTACACGCCGAACCCCCCCAGCCCCCGTAAGTATGCGCCGAACCCCCCAGCCCCCGTAAGTACGCGCCGAACCCCCCCAGCCCCCGTAAGTACACGCCGAACCCCCCCCAGCCCCCGTAAGTACACGCCGAACCCCCACCTGTGTATGTACACCAGTGTACGTACGCACCGTACCCCCACCCGTGTATGTACACCAGTGTACGTACGCACCGTACCCCCACCTGTGTATGTACACCAGTGTACGTACGAGTCGTACCCCCACCCGTGTATGTACGGCGCAAACCCCCAGCGGGTTCACGCCTTAAATACACGGGTGGGGGTACAGTGCGTACGTACACTGGTGTACATACACGGGTGGGGGTACGGTGCGTACGTACACTGTTGGGATGGGGGTACGCTCCATACATACACGGGTGGGGGTACGGTGCGTACGTACACTGGTGTACATACACGGGTGGGGTACGGTGCGTACGTACACTGTTGGGGTGGGGGTACGCTCCATACATACACAGGTGGGGGTACGGTGCGTACGTACACTGTTGGGGTGGGGGTACGCTCCATACATACACGGGTGGGGGTACGGTGCGTACGTACACTGGTGTACATACACGGGTGGGGGTACGGTGCGTACGTACACTGTTGGGGTGGGGGTATTCTCCATACATACACGGGTGGGGGTACGGTACATACGTAAACTGTTGGGGTGGGGGTACGCTCCATACATACACAGGTGGGGGTACGGTGCGTACGTACACTGGTGTACATACACGGGTGGGGGTATGGTGCGTACGTACACTGTTGGGGTGGGGGTACGCTCCATACATGCACGGGTGGGGGTTCGGCGCGTACATACGAGGGCTGGGGGGGTGGTTCGGCGCGTACATAAGGGGGCTGGGGGGGTGTTCGGCGCGTACATACGGGGGCTGGGGGGGTGTTCAGCGCATATGCGGGCACATGTCTCCATGGTTGCTATGGGAGTTCGGTGCGGACGGTGTTTTTTCCATACGGTTGTAACATCGGACGCACAGGCTGGATCGTACTTGTGCGGTCGGACTTCACTTTTCACATTTGTACGGTAAATCGTCCGGGGACGTGTTGGACACATTTTCCGACCCGAGGACGTGTGGGGAATTATTCACAATGCGATTCGTATGGACTTTTTCCCATACGAATCGTACTTGGCAGTTTGTACGGCAAAAGACCGGATACAAGTCGTACGGGGAAATTTTTTCCAGGATCCGAATCGGCACCAGAATGTCCTGAACATCCCCTTCTTCTCCAATATCGGACAAGATAACTCTCAGGATTTCCGATTCTTCGTCTTCCTCAACCACTTCCGGTACAACCACCTCTGGATTTCCTTGGCTATCCGCCTCTTCTTTTACTTCAGGCAGGGCCACATATGTCCATTCCGGTGATTTATATTTCTGGTTAGGTTTCCTTGTTCTTCTGCTTTCTTTAACTACAATTGTTTCTTCTTGTTTTGATTTCTCATGACTCGTCACTTCAGTCACCTGTTCAGCCCTTGGTGAATTTACTCGTGTCAGTCGGTATCTCAATCTTTTTATTTTATTCGGCCAAATGTCGTCTTTTGCAGTTCTTTTCAATTTACACCCTTTATCGTTCTTTCCAGTCCTCCAAGCTCTCTTTCTTAGAACTCGGCCTTCAGGTATCTCATCTTCGCTTTCCTCTGACTCTGTTTCAACTTGCTTTTTACTCTCAAGAGTGGTGGTGTTTTGGGCCTCTGTTTGTTTTTGGCAGTTGCAGGTCAGTGAATGTGTTGTTTTAGTGGTTGTTGGACATGTTTTGTGGCTTTGTGCCATTCGAATGGTGTATTCTTGAGTCGTTTTGGTTTGTCCTGGTTGTGTACGTGCGTTTTTAGCGTGTGTACGGTGTGTGCATGGGCCATTTTGTTGTACAGTGCTGTCCTTGTGTGTGGCTTGGTACGACTCGTACATGCGGTTGTGATGTTGGGGCCTGGGGTGCGCTCCGTACTTAGAATGTTGTGGTGGGGGTACGCTCCATGCATACGCGGGTGGGGGTACGACTCTAACGTACACGGGTGTAGATACACGGGGGTACGACACGAACGTAGAGGGGGGGTACAACACGTATAGGGGTGTACATACAGGGGGGGTACGACACGTACACGGGTATACATACACGGGGGGTACGACACGTACACGGGTGTACATACAGTGGGGGGTACGACACGTACACGGGTGTACATACACGGGGGTACGACACGTACACGGGTGTACATACACGGGGGTACGACACGTACAGGGGTGTACATACAGGGGGGGATACGACACGTACAGGGGTGTACATACACGGGGGTACGACACGTACAGGGGTGTACATACACGGGGGTACGACACGTACAGGGGTGTACATACAGGGGGGGTACGACACGTACACGGGTGTACATACACGGGGGTACGACACGTACAGGGGTGTATATACACGGGGGTACGACACGTACACGGGTGTACATACACGGGGGGTACGACACGTACACGGGTGTACATACACGGGGGGTACGACACGTACACGGGTGTACATACACGGGGGGTACAACACGTACACGGGTGTACATACACGGGGGGTACGACACGTACAGGGATGTACATACAGGGGGGGTGTACATACACGGGGGTGTACATACACGGGGGGTACGACTCAAACGTACGGGGGCTGGGGGGGTGTTGGGCGCGTATGCGGGCACATGTCTCCATGGTTGCTATGGGTGTTCGGTGCGGACGGTGTTTTTTCCATACGGTTGTAACTTCTGACGCACGGGATGGATCGTGATTCCGCGGTCGGACTTCACTTTTCACATTTGTACGGTAAATCGTCCGGGGACGTGTCGGACACATTTTCCGACCCGAGGACCTGTGGGGAATGATTCCCAATGCGATTCGTATGGTCTTTTTCCCATGCGAATCGTAATTGGCAGTTTGTACGGCACTTGTATGATTCGTACGGAAAAAAGACCGGATACGAGTCGTACGGGGAAATTTTTTACCGGATCGTAACTGGCACCATTATTGGAAAAATCTGTTATAGACCTGTCTTTATGTAAATAATTTTTATCTATTCTAGTCGGAACTACCTTTTGAATCTTCCCTGTATTAGTTATGTTTTCACTATGTCCTTCTAATGTATCTATAGTAATCTTAAATGAGATCAGTAGAGCAAGTATACTCCATAGAAGCATTAATAATCCTGTACACATTTTACACCATCTCCTCAAAAATGTACATCTACCTTTGCTACTATCTATGTTTGTCATCTTTGCTAAAATGGACCGTGTCTTTTCACTTAGCCTCTTCTACTTCACAACTAGTTTTTCTAACCCAAGGCTCTAAGCACCTTTTTGGTTCTACCAGTTTTAGTCTTTTTCAATATTTTAATTGTCTTTCTCTCAGTTGGGTTCTTGTCTCATTTCAGTTTGGCATTTCATCATTTTTCACTTTTCCTTCGTTTTCGGTATACAGAGGTGCCGATTCCAATCCTGGAAAAACCGGGTACGAACCGTCGGTCGGAGGGTTTTCTCCGTCCGACTCGTACCCGGTTGTAACACTTTACAAATATGCAAGTACGATTCGCACGGAAATACTATTTCCGTACGAATCGTACAAAACACCGACCGACGAAAATAAACATACATATGTGATCCGGGTAAGCGCCGACGTGACGTCGGGACGCATGCAGCCTGCGTTTCACGAACCAGGAAGTACGAATCAAACCCACAGCAGTCCGGACGGCAATATTTTTACGGCACCCAAAAAGTGCCGGGAAAGCAAAGTACGCCACGAAACGACCAGATGAGGGGGCCCGGTACGCGCCGTACCCCCCAGCCCCCGTAAGTACACGCCGAACCCCCCCAGCCCCCGGAAGTATGCGCCGAACCCCCCAGCCCCCGTAAGTACGCGCCGAACCCCCCCCAGCCCCCGTAAGTACACGCCGAACCCCCCCCAGCCCCCGTAAGTACGCGCCGAACCCCCACCTGTGTATGTACACCAGTGTACGTACGCACCGTACCCCCACCCGTGTATGTACACCAGTGTACGTACGCACCGTACCCCCACCTGTGTATGTACACCAGTGTACGTACGAGTCGTACCCCCACCCGTGTATGTACGGCGCAAACCCCCAGCGGGTTCACGCCTTAAATACACGGGTGGGGGTACAGTGCGTACGTACACTGGTGTACATACACGGGTGGGGGTACGGTGCGTACGTACACTGTTGGGATGGGGGTACGCTCCATACATACACGGGTGGGGGTACGGTGCGTACGTACACTGGTGTACATACACGGGTGGGGTACGGTGCGTACGTACACTGTTGTGGTGGGGGTACGCTCCATACATACACAGGTGGGGGTACGGTGCGTACGTACACTGTTGGGGTGGGGGTACGCTCCATACATACACGGGTGGGGGTACGGTGCGTACGTACACTGGTGTACATACACGGGTGGGGGTACGGTGCGTACGTACACTGTTGGGGTGGGGGTATGCTCCATACATACACGGGTGGGGGTACGGTACATACGTAAACTGTTGGGGTGGGGGTACGCTCCATACATACACAGGTGGGGGTACGGTGCGTACGTACACTGGTGTACATACACGGGTGGGGGTATGGTGCGTACGTACACTGTTGGGGTGGGGGTACGCTCCATACATGCACGGGTGGGGGTTCGGCGCGTACATACGAGGGCTGGGGGGGTGGTTCGGCGCGTACATAAGGGGGCTGGGGGGGGTGTTCGGCGCGTACATACGGGGGCTGGGGGGGTGTTCAGCGCATATGCGGGCACATGTCTCCATGGTTGCTATGGGAGTTCGGTGCGGACGGTGTTTTTTCCATACGGTTGTAACATCGGACGCACAGGCTGGATCGTACTTGTGCGGTCGGACTTCACTTTTCACATTTGTACGGTAAATCGTCCGGGGACGTGTCGGACACATTTTCCGACCCGAGGACGTGTGGGGAATTATTCACAATGCGATTCGTATGGACTTTTTCCCATACGAATCGTACTTGGCAGTTTGTACGGCAAAAGACCAGATACAAGTCGTACGGGGAAATTTTTTCCAGGATCCGAATCGGCACCAGAATGTCCTGAACATCCCCTTCTTCTCCAATATCGGACAAGATAACTCTCAGGATTTCCGATTCTTCGTCTTCCTCAACCACTTCCGGTACAACCACCTCTGGATTTCCTTGGCTATCCGCCTCTTCTTTTACTTCAGGCAGGGCCACATACGTCCATTCCGGTGATTTATATTTCTGGTTAGGTTTCCTTGTTCTTCTGCTTTCTTTAACTACAATTGTTTCTTCTTGTTTTGATTTCTCATGACTCGTCACTTCAGTCACCTGTTCAGCCCTTGGTGAATTTACTCGTGTCAGTCGGTATCTCAATCTTTTTATTTTATTCGGCCAAATGTCGTCTTTTGCAGTTCTTTTCAATTTACACCCTTTATCGTTCTTTCCAGTCCTCCAAGCTCTCTTTCTTAGAACTCGGCCTTCAGGTATCTCATCTTCGCTTTCCTCTGACTCTGTTTCAACTTGCTTTTTACTCTCAACAGTTTCTTTTTCCACCACTTCTTTTGTTTTCCCTACTTCTGTCCCTCCTCGAATCTCCGACATGCAATCTTCCTGCTGACTACTTGTCCCTGCTTCTAACTGAATGTTGGAGTTCCCTACACCTCCTCGGGGGTCTTCCGCAATAATCTTCCCCTCTCTCTCTGTATCTGGCACCTGTCCATCTAAATGTGTTATTTCTGGTGGAATTTCTCTCAATCTTTCATCTGGCACTTCCTTCTCATGAATCTCTTTTATCGTCTCTTCATTGTCCTTTTCTTTGTTCTTTCCTTGTTCTTTCCTGGAAGATTGTGCTCTTTGTTCTGTCTCTGAGTCTGAACTGGTATCAGAAATCTGTAACCTTCTCCTCAGGGAATTACTTCTGGGGACAAAAGTTAAACTTGGTTCTGTTTCCCCCCTTTCAGGGTTTTCTTTGTCTTTTGGCTCTCCGTCATCTGACTCAGTACTGGATTCTGATTCGTTAAAATACTCCTTTTCTGTGCTGTCTACTGGATTTGGAATCCTCAAAGTATGACTTGCATGGATCCAGTTCTTCAATCCAGCACACTTCACAGCTGTTGTTGTGGTCAAGATAACTTGTCTTGGTTTTCCCCACCTGGGAACCAAACAGTTTCTTCTTCTGTGGACTTTTATCCTTACCCAGTCCCCTGGGCTTAGATCATGGGCTGGCTTCTTTTCAAGGGTGGTGGCATCCGCTCCAACCTGATGAAACACAGAATGAACTGCATCAGCCAGGCTTTTACAGTATTCCAACACCATGTCATCAGTTATAGTCATCAGCTTGTTGACTGGTATAAACACGTGGCGCATGGCTCGTCCCATGATGATTTCATGGGGACTTAACCCTGTAGTTCTGTCTGGAATTGATCTAATAGTCATGAGTACTAGAGGCAAAATATCAGACCATTTCATACATGTGGCTAAACACATTTTCCCTATCCTGTTTTTGATAGTACCATTCATCTGTGCCACCACACCAGAAGCCTCTGGTCGGTAGGCACAATGTAGTTTTTGTCGTATATTTAATGCTTCACAAATCAGTTTTATGATCTCATTATGAAACTGTCCTCCTCGGTCTGATTCAATTGTCACTGGGAACCCAAATCTAGGGATAAATTCCCTCAAAAGTAATTTTGCCACTGTCATCCCATCATTTCTTCTTGTTGGAAATGCCTCTACCCATCTGGAAAATAGACAGACAATAACCAAGACATGGTAAACAGACATAATATCGGAAAAAAAATAACGACTGCACAAAATATCGAGTTTTTAATATAGAATGGACAGAATATCGAATTGCCAAAATATAGTGGTGAAGAATATCGAAAATCAGGTAAGAAATATTGATTTAAATAATATAGAAGTAAGTAATATCTACAGTCATAATATAGTTGTTAAAAATATCGAATTTTTTATAGTGTTTTAAGTGTTAGTATATGTGTTAAAAGTATGTATTAATTTTGGAATGTATGTGTGAATATTTTTAAAGCAATGAAGTTTATGTTATTTAATTTTTGTGTAATTTAATTCCGCAGTGGGTTGTGGGTTTATAGGGGATTAGGGTGGGAAGTAATTTAATTATAGTACATTAAATAATAATTTTTAGGAATTATTAATTATTTTTAATTGAATTTTGCGTTTGACTTCTGTAGCGGGTTGTGGGTTTATAGGGGAATAGGGTGGTAAGTAATTTAATTGTTATTAGGTAATTATTAATTGGTATTGAAAATTAATTGGTTGTTGATTAATTATTAATTGGTAAATAATTTGTATTAATTGGTAATTAATTTGTATTAATTGTTTCATTGATAATTATGTTAATTGTATTAATTTATTATTTGTAGTGGGTTGTGGGTTAATAGGGGAATATGGTGGGAAGTAATTTAATTGTAAATAATTAATTATTGAAATAATTTGTGTATATTGATAATTAATTTATTATTAATTAATTATTAATTGGTATTATTTGTATTTATTAATTTTTGGTATTGAAAATTAATTGATTGTTAATTAATTATTAATAGGTAATTAATTTAAATATATATGTATTTATGATTAATTAATTAATTATTAAATATTGTGTGATTGGTAATTAATTTAACTACTTTTTTTTGGTATTAATAATTAATTTATTTTTAATAAAATATTAAATTATTATTTCCCTACTATTGCACTCACTGGAGTGGGAATAGTAAATTTTACCCCTACGCTATCCAACGCTTTCCCTACAGTTGCACTCACTGGAGTGGGAATAGTAATTTTTACCCTCCCGCTATCCAACGCTTTCCCTACTGTTGCACTCTCTGGAGTGGGAATAGTAATTTTTACCCCTACGCTATCCAATGTTTTCCCTACTGTTGCACTCTTTGGAGTGGGAATAGTAATTTTTACCCCTACGCTATCCAACGCTTTCCCTACTGTTGCACTCACTGGAGTGGGAATAGTAAATTTTACCCTCCCGCTATCCAATGCTTTCCCTATTATTGCACTCTCTGGAGTGGGAATAGTAATTTTTACCCTCCCGCTATCCAACGCTTTCCCTACTGTTGCACTCTCCGGAGTGGGAATAGTAATTTTAACCCTCCCGCTATCCAACGCTTTCCCTACTATTGCACTTACTGGAGTGGTAATGGTAAATTTTACCCGCCCGCTATCCTACGCAAAAAATATTGAATATTTTTAATTAATATTACGTTAATATATTTTTTTTACTTACATTAATTATTTATTACTTTTAAAGTTATTTAAGTATTTTTAAGTATGTTTTATTTAATTATATGTATTATTTCATTAATTTTACATTACTTTTAAGACATTTAAAAAATTTGATATTTTGACCAACTATATTTTTTACAACGATATTTTGGATTCTATATTTTTGTACTGACCTGTTTGGAAATAGGGATTCGATATTTTGACATTCTGGTGCCGATTCCGATCC
This sequence comes from Triturus cristatus, assembly GCF_964204655.1. Taxonomy (NCBI): domain Eukaryota; kingdom Metazoa; phylum Chordata; class Amphibia; order Caudata; family Salamandridae; genus Triturus; species Triturus cristatus. The sequence goes on along the minus strand of NC_140593.1, from coordinate 956,158,415 downwards.
GTTAAAAAAATGTACTGTCCGACTCGTATTCGTATTTTTTTACGTACGAATCGTACAAGTACCGTACAAACGGCGAACTACGATTCGTACGTGAAAAATACATACGAATGGCGTCGTGAAAATGGTCCGAAAGGGAGCCGGAAATATTTACGTCCGAATAGCGTCGGGAAAAGTGTCCGATAGGGAGCCGGACATTTTTACGTGCAAATCGTAAAACAGAAGTCCGAGCGCGCAAGTACGATCCGTACCGCCCGTCCGAATACACAACCGCATGTAAAAGGCCCCGTACGGAGCGAACGCTGTAGCACACATGTACATGGGTAAACTTGTGCCCGAATACGAGTCGTACAGCCCCCCTCACCCCGCACATGTCAGCACCGTACCCCCGTGTGTCAGCACCGTACCCCCCCTCCGCACCGTACCCCAACACCGTAGCACAGCCCGCACCTGTACGAGCCGCATCCCAGGACCGTACCCCAGCCCCCCACCTGTACGTGCCGCACCCCAGGCCCGTCTCCCAGCCCCGCACCTGTACGCACCGTACCCCACCACCGTAGCACAGTCCCGTACCTGTACGCACCGTACCCCAACACCGTAGCACAGCCCGCACCTGTACGCGCCGCACCCCAACACCGTAGCACAGCCCGCACCTGTACGCGCCACACCCCAACACTGTAGCACAGCCCGCACCTGTACGTGCCGCACCCCAACACCGTAGCACAGCCCGCACCTGTACGCTCCGCACCCCAGGCCCGTCTCCCAGCTCTGCACCTGTACGCCCCGTACCCCAGGACCGTACCCCAGCCCCCCACCTGTACGTGCCGCACCCCAGGCCCGTCTCCCAGCCCCGCACCTGTACACACTGTACCCCAACACCGTAGCCCAGCCCCGTACCTGTACGCACCGTACCCCAACACCGTAGCACAGCCCACACCTGTACGCGCCGCACCCCAACACCGTAGCACAGCCCGCACCTGTACGCACTGCACCCCAACACCGTAGCACAGCCCGCACCTGTATGTGCCGCACCCCAACACCTTAGCACAGCCCGCACCTGTACGCTCCGCACCCCAGGCCTGTCTCCCAGCTCCGCACCTGTACGCCCCGTACCCCAGGACCGTACCCCAGCCCCCCAACTGTACGCGCCGCACCCCAGTCCCGTCTCCCAGCCCCGTACCTGTACGCACCTAACCCCAACATCGTAGCCCAGCCCCGTACCTGTATGCACCGTACCCCAACACCGTAGCCCAGCCCCGTACCTGTACGCACCATACCCCAACATCGTAGCCCAGCCCCGTACCTGTACGCACCGTACCCCAACACCTTACCCCAGCCCTGTACCTGTACGCACCGTACCTCAATACCGTCGCACAGCCCGCACCTGTACACGCCGCACCCCAACACCGTAGCACAGCCCGCACCTGTACGCGCTGCACCCCATCACCGTAGCAAAGCCCCGCACCTGTACGCACCGTTCCCCAACACCGTACCCCAGCACCCTCACCCAGCATCGCGTATGTACGGACCGTACCTACGCGAAAAAGACGTACAGAACCAGGACACTGTTAAACAGCACAAGGAGGGTCAATTCGACTCGCACAACACCACAAAACACGTCAACATGACAAAATACATCTCTATGACTGACCTGGCACATCCAAACAGGCAAACAGAGGCCCAAATCACAACCACCTCTTATAACACACCCACCACAAATTCAAACACAGCCACACCCACAAATGGACCAATAAAAAGGGCCCACACACACAACCCATGAGCCATTGCAACAGACCCACTGCTCACAGACACCACAGACAAACAACTGCACCCATACACCTTAACTGACACACCATCACACAACCTCCTTCACAAACACCCCCTCTTCACCTTCACACACACACTGTCACATTCACACCCACACACCCACAACCATCCACACCCACACCCCACACCATGCCCACAGACAAGAATCCAAAGTTCACAATGGCGGAGCTGGACCGCCTTGTCAACGAAGTCATCAGAGTCGAGCCACAGCTGTTTGGAACATTGGTCAGACAGACCAGCATAGCCCAAAAAACCAGCCTGTGGCAGAGGATCGTCGATAAGGTGAATGCTGTTGCGCCCATCCGAAGGACCAGGCATGAATGCCAAGCAAGGTGGTACGATCTGCGCAGGGCAGTCAAGCGGAAAATGAACGAGGAATACGCCCAGAGTAACATCACTGGAGGCGGGCTGCCCCGCAGACCTGTACATTACCATCCATGGGAGGAGAAGGTGATGGCCACGCTTCCGCCGGTGGGAGTACACGGAGTCGAAGGAGTCGCAGAGCCTGGTGAGTACACAAACAACTCACGTAACATGTGGAGAATGGCATCCACACCACAAATACACCCAATGCACGCAACTACCCACAAGCCCTCACTGCACACAACCACACCCAAAAACCACGCTCATGCCACTAACGTCTCCATGCCCCATTCACAAATTAAGGCAATGCCATGTCCCAGGCCACACCAACCACAAACCCAAGACTGGATGTCCGGGATGCTGGGAGGGTGGGGCTCACACAACACATTGTGCAACTCAGAACCAGACACTAATGCCCACAGCCCATATGGCCTAGGTATATACTCATGCACCATGCCCAATGCACAGGGACTGGCAAAGTACTGACAAGGTAGCTGACACTTGGCCCTGCTGTAGGCAGCACAAGGCCCTCCTGTGACCACTGTAAACTCAAACTACAATTCCACTAGCTCACATACCCAGCACAGGAACTCACACACACTGTCATGCCAGCATGCACCATGAGGGGACAGACACATCACCTGGGAGACCCAATGACAAATCACACTACACCCAACAGCAGGCCTGGTCACACACCCCCCTCACACAAGCACACACCCCCAGGGCAGGCAATGGATTTACCCACTCACACAATGGACATGTGACACAACAAGACCAATCCATAGCCAAATAAGCATCCAAGCCAAAAATCTACTGGCAAACACTCAGGAGCACATACCAATCTGTCCCCCGCAACATACCCATACCCAAGTGTACATTGAGAGGAATGCTAGGCACATCCAACCACCTGGAGGAACAGTGACTACTTGAATATGTATGAAACATGGATGTGGCATGAAACAGCATTAACATTGTCTCTCTCTCACACACAGGGCAACGTCATCGACCTCCCCCCAACAATGGGGGGGAACAATCACAGTCCCAGGCTCAGCGTGAAGATGATCCCACCAGCAGCAACGACTCCCACCACTCCGTGGATGACCCCGACCAACCTGGCACCTCTGGTGCCCAAGCCCCTGCAGCACCTGCGTCAGGTACATCTGTGCCAACCACCACCCCCATTCCTGCCACATCCCAGGAGACACCCAGGAGCCCTGCTCGCAGTGAACAACACAGCCAGTCTGACCAGGAGGGACAAGGTTCTCCGGGCACCCAGGAGGAGGCAGACGACCACGCCAATGCCATCCCTCAGGGGTCCCGTAGACCTGATGTGCCCACAACGGCAGGCCAGGCTCGTGTGGGCAGGGGTGGTGGGAGTGGAGGCAGGCGGAGGCGAGAACCTGACCAGCCAGCTGAGGGAACCGGTATGGCACACATGCACCACATCCTGGACACATACCGGCGTGACACCAGGGGCATCAGCCAGGTTGTGTCGAGCCTCACAGACATCAAGGGGACCCTCGACGAGATGAAGAACCTGCAGGCCGAGCAACATGCCAGTCAACAACAACACCAAGGACGGATGGAGGCAAGACTGGCTGAGCTCCTGGCGGTGAAAACGAACATGAGCCGTTCACTCCGTCGGATCGCCGACAACATGGGCAACCCTCCCTGTGCCACCAAGCGAAGACCACCACCAGCCACAGGGAGGGAGGAGGAGGAGGATTCGTCCAACGGAGCATCACAAGCATCGTCAAGGCCTGCATCTGAGGGTCCCCCGAGGAAGGTGGGTCGTCCACAGAAAAGACCGTGAGAGTCAGCGGACCATCAACATCTCCCAGGTCACCTGGCCTGGCACCTGGACCTCTGGCGCAACAGCAGCACCTCACCCAATGAAATTCTCTGCCACATGGACTTGCTGGTCACAGTCTGACCAATGATGACCAACACTGTGGTCTGGACTCTGATGACTCCAACTGACAAGGATGCCATCTCCCCCTGTGAACTTTGGATTCTATGCACCCGGTAGAGCACCTTCGCACATCTACCAAAAGACTCACCCCACCAAAAATAAAACCTATTTTTTATTCTCATGAGATGTTGCTGTCATTTGGCATTAGTCCACAACATATGTGTGTGTAAATGTCTAACTATGCCTGAGTGTTGATGTTGAACCAACTCCACCCATCCATACCCTGGGATCTGAGTCTGGTACAGGACACACATGGGTCACAAGTTATCAGTCAATGCAGACATGGAGCACAATACCCACCTGTGGTGGCCTCAAGCTGCTGAGGGGGTGCCAGGAAAACTGTGCGGACACACCTATTTGGAAGAGTAACATTAAGGCGTAGAGGTCATGCCTCATTTGGAGGTTCCCGGGGAGGGAGTCCCAGGTATGTGTTCCCAGGTGGGAGAACTATGTCCTGCATGCAGGAGTACGGTGGATAAGAAGAATGGTGGCCAGGTCAATGTTGGATGCACGGAGATGGCACTACGGGGTCTGGGATGACAGTGGCACAAGGTTGTGTTTGGGTCAGGGTTCTGGCCTGCCTCCTGAGTGTGGGTGAGGAGTCTGAAGGTCATCCTGCAGCACACAGTGAGCCATTGCAGCTAACTCTGCTGGACGGTGATGTGGCTGGGGCGCGGGTTGTTGACGCTGAGGTGTGCAGATGCAGCATGGATGTGGACAAGTGTCCCTGGATTTTGGATGTGGCTGCTCCGTAGAGGGCAGGGCAGTATTTGACACGGATGTTGTCGTGGACCTGGGGGATGGTCCGTCTTACCTTGGAGTGGATCTATCTGGGGATCAAGTGCATAATGCTGAGGGTGTTGCAGTGTGAGGTACAGATGCTGGTGATTACCATGGCATATTTGAGCAAGCAATACATGATGCACAACATCTTGTGTGCGTGGACACTGGGTACCTGTGCGGGGCTTCTGTGGGTGGGACACAAGCAGTTGACCCAGCTGTAAGGGGACAATCCTCAGATGTTGACCTCAGTCCTGTACAAGTCCAGCCTCAGGTGGCTGCTGTTCTGCCATTCATCTATGGATCCCATGCAATCTTGAATATTCGAACTGGAAATGTCTGCGTCCTTGGTGAGGGTGAGGAGCGCCTGGCTGTCAATGGCATACGAGTTGATGATGAGGTTGTGTGCGCATGTGATGGTGGATAGGGGGGTCCTGGACACATTGTAGATTGACACGCTGAGAGATGATACCTGTGCCATGTGCCTCACGACGAAAGCATACTACATGCCGAAGCCTTGAGTCCCACTCCCATGGTCTTGCAGGGGTACAGAGTCGGTGGGGAGTAGGAGGGACATGACCTGGTGGGTGTGACAGGTCCTGGAAGGTGTGGCAGCGCTGTGTAGGCAGTCGGAGTTGCACACTCATCAAGCAAAGGTGTTATGTGTGCGCTTAGTGCATGCCTGAGAGCAGGCGGGAGATGTGTGGATGGACCTTGCTTGGAGGGTGGCTGCAACATCAGACTGTAGTGTGATGTGGGTCATGCAAGGACCTGAGGGTCGTGCAATGTGCATGTTGCATGTGCAGACGGTCCAGCCTTTGGTACCGCGTGGCCGCAACTGTTGCACAGACAAGCTGAAGACAGCCAAATGAATGTGTTAAGGGAGGAGCACCTTTGATATGTGTGTGTTGCCAAATCTGGAAACTACGTGTGCCCTTGCTGCAGTGGCTGCAACAGCAGGCGGCATGTCCTGGGAACTATGCCACAATATCCACACAAAGAGTAGGATGTCAGAAAGGACTACTGCAACAGGTGTATGTCAAGGAAGGAGGTACCGGTTTGCAATGGCACACACAGAGACAAAGGATGCCCAATCACCAAAGATGACTGACACCGGATCATGAAACTGAAGGCCGAGCTGCGCACAGGAAACACACCCCAGAAGGTGTTGACGGCCCGTGGAGGGGGACTAACATGCCAAAACACATACACAGCCATGGACATCATGCACAATAGCAAATCACATACATGAAGAACAGCATGCAGGTTGCTAATCTACACATAGACTCATATGCACAATCCTTGACAACCATGCCAGAGATGCCGCATGCACAGTGGCAAGAGACCTGCATTGACAGAGATGAGGCACCTTGGAGGCAGAGGAACACCTTTATTACTCAGGCTCACACCTATGCAAAAGCATCAACATTATCAGACTCACAGGTCTATTGGATTAACATGTGAGACCTACACCAGACACCCCCTTTGCACCACAGATGCTGTAAATCCATTGTACTGGCACACAAGTGAAGGGGTTGAGCCAAACATCCCCTGCTGCACACGGAGAGGCTGCAATTACCCATTGAGCATCATATGGGGATGTCCCGCAATATGTCCACCCGTAGCCTCCCGCATGTTTCCGAGGGAAGTTGTACACACATTGATGCCTTCATCACAAACCACAATCCCATAACAGATGACTGTCACAAAGTGTGACCCTCAATTCATGTGAGTCATGCCACATGTCATGTGCCCCATGGTGAGTCGACATGTATGCATAGTAACAAAACCTGCACAGGAGCAGTGCCCACACATTACAAACAACTACCACACCCAAAAAGCCATACTGGAATCCTTAACCAAAGGAGAATTTTCACCATGTCCGTGCATGTAACGCTGATTCAGCACACGTTGCATTACTCATGAGGAATAGCAGGAGCGCAACGATGCCACGAGCAGACAGCATGCACAACTACCTGGGGATGAGAGACACACAAGAAGTCAGGATAAACATAGTCATCCGCATGCATGGTCATGTACTCTACATGAATAAGGTTGACACCATGCTAGTTGTCAATTGAGTGTGTCAGCTAAAATGTGTGGAATGACATCAGCACTCGAGTGACACATCAGCACACACCTCAAAGTCACTTAGCATACAGTCAGCTGGACACACACATTGCAACACATGCCACTCAAGGCTCCAAGCGTGCACACTCAGACACAGGGACTCACCATTATGAGAAGAAGTTGCGTATGAGCTGACTCCGGATGTCCTCCTCCTCCTCACTTGCCTCGTGACCAAGGCCGTCATCCTCCACGGGTGGATGTTCCTGCTCATCGTGATCCAGGATGAGTGGCACAGCTTTCTCCACTGCCATGTTGTGCAGCATGCAGCACACGAGGAAGATTTTGCAGACCTTCACCGGTGCATATGGGAGGGACCCGCCGGTCTTGTGCAGGCACCAGAATCGGCTCTTCAGGAGGCCAAACGTCCTCTCAATCACTCGCCTGGTCTGCCCATGGGCGTGGTTGTAACGGTGATCTGCAGCTGTTCTCGGGTTGCGGAGAGGCGTCACCAGCCATGGCATGTTGGGATAGCCAGAGTCCCCTACATGGAAACATCATGTAAAGAAGTGGGTCAGCAGATGCCGTCACATACTAAGATACCGCTGAATACTGGACAAACAGAGTCTACTCACCAACAAGACATGCTCGTTCGTTGTGCAGCTGCAGCATCATGTCTGGCACCCTGCTACGCCTCATGATGTAGGCATCGTGTGCTGACCCTGGAAAATGTGCACAGACATGGGAAATCACCATGTTAGCAAGACACACCACAAGGGCATTAATGGAGTGGTAATGTTTACGGTTACGGAAGGCTACCTCCTGTGCCTGTGTTGGTACCAAAGCCACATGTGTCCCATCAATGGACCCAATTACATGGGGCATCCCTCCCAGGGCATAGAACTCACCCTTGATACCTGTCAACTGCTCACGAGTTGGAAAATGGATGAATTCATCCAGGTGCTCCAACATGGCTTCCAAAACATCATGCAGGACACGGCTGAACATGGTCTGAGACATGCCACCCACATCAGCTATGGTCAATTGAAACGTACCGGTGGCACAGAAATGTAGGGCTGCCATCACCTTCATCTTGGGGGTCAGCGCAGTCGGATAACTGTGTCGCGGTTGGAGGTGTGGTGCCAGCCTGTTTGTCAGGTCCACAATTAACCGTTGGGGGAATCGGTACCGGCGTATGCAGTCACGTTCCCTCATGGCAGCCAAGTCTGGCATTGGTCGGGGAAGAGGCGGTGCCCTGCAGAAAATTGGAAGGAATAACGAAGATTAAGTACATTACTACACCAATTTCAATGAACTGAGCACATGTTCAACAGCTAATACACATATGCCACATACAGAGTCTGGTCTGTGCAATACATCCTGCACACGTATGGCAGCCAGGTGATACTCCTACCAAGAGCCAGCTACAAACATGGATAGTCAAGGTCTACATGACATGCCATGAAAGTAGCTGTGGGCCAGTGTGAGTGAACAGCCAGACACATTCCAGGAGTGACATACTTCCACATATGTGCATTTGAAGGATGTCATCTCATACAGACAGCTGCCGGCAAGCTAGATGCACAGGTCACATGTCATGGAAAAAGGACAGACCACACACCTTGCCATGAAGGGGTACATGTCAAATATGATCACACAGACATTGTGACTACGCAGATATGTCCTAAGCTCGCAAGTCCCTGTTAGATGCATACAGACACACGTCACGTGTTATTCCACATGTGTCCTGGTGTGCGTAATAGTGTGACATGGGCATCTACACACAGACACATGTTGGATGCAGCTACAGCAGATGCCGTTGACGGAACACCAACAGCAAGATCATGGGAACACATGACACACACATGACATAGTCACATCATGGCACGCTGGTAGTGAGATGTAAGGTGTCATCATCCGTGTACCTGGCATCAGGGGACTGTTGCGGGTGTTGGGGACTGTGCCATGCCAGTGTGCTTGACAAGTTAGAACTACATGCACACATGTGAAAGGTGTGAAGGGGAAGTGCGCAACACAGTGCCCCATCACACATGACATGTGTACACAGGTCATGACACAACTATTGGGTTGACACATGAGGAGACATGTGCCACATCACTGCCTGACACACCTAGGCCCTACACATGAAGGACTGCACTGACAATGACTTGATGTCCATCCTTGTGCGAGTCTGACACCTCCATTCCTTTCCTGTGCGCCTCCTATCACCAGTGTAAGCTGTGAAACGCACCGTACACACGCTCCGAGGGCGTGTGTACGGACCGTAGCACTATGGCGTACGCCTATGGCGACACTACCATAGTGCAACAGACCGTACCCGCGTGTGTACGGACCATAGCACTATGGTAGTGTTGCCATAGGCGTACGCCATAGTGCTACGGACAGTACCCGCGTGTGTACGGACCGTAGCACTATGGTAGTGTCGCCATAGGCATATGCCATAGTGCTACAGACCGTACCCATGTATGTACGGACCGTAGCACTATGGTGGTGTCGCCATAGGCGTACGCCATAGTGCTACGGACCGTACCCGCGTGTGTACGGACCGTAGCACTATGGTGGTGTCGCCATAGGCGTACGCCATAGTGCTACGGACCATACCCGCGTGTGTACGGACCGTAGCACTATGGTGGTGTCGCCATAGGCGTACGCCATAGTGCTACGGACCATACCCGCGTGTGTATGGACCGTAGCACTATGGTAGTGTCGCCATAGGCGTACACCATAGTGCTACGGACCGTACCCGCGTATGTATGGGCCGTAACACTACGGTAGTGTTGGCGTAGGCGTACGCCATAGAGATACGGTCCGTAACCGCGTATGTACGCCCGTAGCACTATGGCGTACGCCTACGGCAACACTACCATAGTGCTACAGGCCCTACACACGCGGGAACGGCCCATAGCTCTAGGGTAGTGTTGGAGTAGGCATACGCCATAGAGATACGGGCCGTACCCGCGTATGTATGTAGCACTGTGGCGTACGCCTACGGCAACACTACCATGGTGCTACGGGCCCTACACACGTGGGTGCGGCCCGTAGTACTAGGGTAGTGTTGGCGTAGGTGTACACCATAGAGATACGGGCCGTACCAGCATATGTACGGCCCGTAGCACTATGGCGTACGCCTACGGCAACACTACCATTGTGCTATGGGCTCTACACATGCGGGTACGGCCCGTAGCACTAGGGTAGTGTTGGTGTAGGCGTACGCCATAGAGATACGGGCCGTACCAGCGTATGTACAGCCTATAGCACTATGGCGTACGCCTACGGCAACACTACCATAGTGCTACGGGCCCTACACACGCATGTACGGACCGTATCACTGGAGTAGTGGTGCCCTAGGGGGTACATGTGGAACGCACCGTACCTGTGTGTGGATGCCTTCATGCACCCATGGAGTTTTGCTAATGGGAGGATGATGTACACACCCCCATGTCTCTGTCCACTGCTGGGAGTCCTCTGCACCCACCCCTCATATGTCTGGACACTGCTGGGAGTGATAGGCACCCACCCCTCATATGTCTGGGCACTGCTGGGAGTCCTCTGCACCCACCCCTCATATGTCTGAGCACTTCTGGGAGTGATAGGCACCCACCCCTCATATGTCTGGGCACTGCTGGGAGTGATAGGCACCCACCCCTCATATGTCTGGGCACTGCTGGGGGTCCTGTGCACCCACCCCTCATATGTCTGGGCACTGCTGGGAGTGATAGGCACCCACCCCCATATGTCTGGGCACTGCTGGGGGTCCTCTGCACCCACCCCTCATATGTCTGGGCACTGCTGGGAGTGATAGGCACCCACCCCTCATATGTCTGGGCACTGCTGAGGGTCCTCTGCACCCACCCCTCATATGTCTGGGCACTGCTGGGAGTCCTCTGCACCCACCCCTCATGTGTCTGGGCACTGCTGGGAGTGATAGGCACCCACCCCTCATATGTCTGGGCACTGCTGGGAGTGATAGGCACACACCCCTTATATGTCTGAGCACTGCTGGGAGTGATAGGCACCCACCCCTCATATGTCTGGGCACTGCTGGGTGTGATAGGCACCCACCCCTCATATGTCTGGGCACTGCTGGGGGTCCTCTGCACCCACCCCTCATATGTCTGGGCACTGCTGGGAGTGATAGGCACCCACCCCTCATATGTCTGGGCACTGCTGGGGGTCCTCTGCACCCACCCCTCATATGTCTGGGCACTGCTGGGAGTCCTCTGCACCCACCCCTCATATGTCTGGGCACTGCTGGGAGTCCTCTGCACCCACCCCTCATATGTCTGGGCACTGCTGGGAGTGATAGGCACCCACCCCTCATATGTCTGGGCACTGCTGGGAGTGATAGGCACCCACCCTCTCATGTCTGGGCACTGCTGGGAGTGATAGGCACCCACCCCTCATATGTCTGGGCACTGCTGGGAGTGATAGGCACCCATCCCTCATATGTCTGGGCACTGCTGGGGGTTATAGGCACCCACCCCTCATATGTCTGGGCACTGCTGGGGGTCCTCTGCACCCACCCCTTATATGATATGTCTGGGCACTGCTGGGAGTGATAGGCACCCACCCCTCATATGTCTGGACACTGCTGGGGGTCCTCTGCACCCACCCCTCATATGTCTGGGCACTGCTGGGAGTGATAGGCACCCACCCCTCATATGTCTGGGCACTGCTGGGGGTCCTCTGCACCCACCCCTCTTATGTCTGGGCACTGCTGGGAGTCCTCTGCACACACCCCTCATATGTCTGGGCACTGCTGGGAGTCCTCTGCACCCACCCCTCATATGTCTGGGCACTGCTGGGAGTGATAGGCACCCACCCCTCATATGTCTGGGCACTGCTGGGGGTCCTCTGCACCCACCCCTCATATGTCTGGGCACTGCTGGGAGTGATAGGCACCCACCCCTCATATGTCTGGGCACTGCTGGGAGTGATAGGCACCCACCCCTCATATGTCTGGACACTGCTGGGGGTCCTCTGCACCCACCCCTCATATGGCTGGGCACTGCTGGGAGTGATAGGCACCCACCCCTCATATGTCTGGGCACTGCTGGGAGTCCTCTGCACCCACCCCTATGTCTCTGTCCACTGATGTGGATCGTAGCACGACACCCACCCACCCGCCCACACGCTCTTCAGGCCTGGGTATGGGCCTTACCCCAAATGTTGGGGTGCCGTAGGGGTACGGCCCATACCCAGGCCTGAAGAGCGTGGGTACGGACCGTACCACCATTGTTGTGGTGACGTAGGGGCACGGCCCGTACCCAGGCCTGAAGAGCGTGGGTACGGGCCGTACCACGCGTACCCCTACATCACCACTACAATGGTGGTACGGACTGTACCCACGCCCTCAGAGCGTGGGTACGGTCCGTACCACGCATACCCCTACATCACCACTACAATGGTGGTACGGCCCGTACCCAGGCCTGAAGAGCGTGGGTACGGGCTGTACCACCATTGTTGGGGTGCCGTAGGGGTACGGCCCATACCCAGGCCTGAAGAGCGTGGGTACGGGCCGTACCACCATTGTTGGAGTGACGTAGGGGTAGGCGTGGTACGCCCCGTCCCCACGCTCTTAAGGCCTGGGTACGGGCCAAACCCCTACGGCACCCCAACAATGGTGGTACGGCCCGTCCCCATGCTCTTCAGGCCTGGGTACGGGCCGTACCCCCAAGGCTACGTGCGGAGTGACGTAGGCACAAATCGTACTTGCTGGTTCGTAAAACGCTGCCTGGCTCCGTCCGGAAGTCACGTACGCGGTGTCCCAGATTGGAATTGTGGGTATATTTTAGCCGGTCGGTGTTTTGTACGATTCGTACGGAAATGGTATTTCTGTACGAATCTTACTTGCGGGTTTGTAAGGAGGTTTTCCCGGGTTAGAGTCGGACGGAAAAAACGCTCCGTATGACGGTTCGTACCCGGGTTTTACAGGATCGGAATCGGCACCTCTATATTTTTTCCTCGATATTTTTGTAGGTCGATATTCTGCTTCTCGATATTTTGTCAGTGATCCCCAAGACATACCTCAACCTGTTACAGGGAGGCATCTCAATGAAATCCACTTGCATTCTGGTAAAAGGCCCTCCTTCTCGACCTATTGTTCCTAGACTCACTACTGTCTTTCTTCCTGGATTGTATTGCTGACATATTAGGCATCTCTGACAAAGACTTTCTGCTACAAGTCTGAACTTTGCATTATACCAGGTTTGCTTAAAGGACCTGATCATAGCGTCTCTCCCTATGTGTCCCTGTCCATGATACATCCGTGCCATTGCAGTCATCATGCTATCAGGCATGACTGGTCTTCCATCTCGATAGACCCACACATGATCTTTCTCTCTTGGTGCACATCCTGCTTTTACCCACTGTTTTATTTCTTCCTCTCCTGCTTCTTCCTGCAATTGTCTTACTTCTTCCCATGTTCACACAGTGTTAGTAAACATCAAAGAGCAAGAAATCACCTCTTTTTCCTTAGCCCGATTGATTGAATTCCGATTTTGTGCACAGTATTGCGCCATGTCATTTGCAAATTTATTTCCAGTAGCGATAAAATCACCACTGCGACTATGGGCAGCACACTTTTCAACAGCCAATTGCCTAGGCAGCTGTATCGCCTCAAGCAACTTTCCAACCACTTCAGCATTCTTAATGGGAGTTCCACTTGAGGTTAAGAATCCTCTCTGCAGCCATATCTGGCCGAAGTCATGGACAACTCCATAGCCATACTGGCTATCAGTTATCACAGTCACTCTCGCACTTTTCCCAATCTTGCATGCTCTCGTCAAAGCAACAAGTTCAGCTACTTGGGCCGATTTTACTCCTTTCAAATAGGATGCTTCCATTACTGCTGCAACTGCATATGCTGCACTTAACACTCCATCATCTGTCCTCAAACAAGACCCATCAACAAACATAACAAAATCACTTTCTGGTAAGGGTTCATCTTTTATGTCAGGTCGTGGTTTCGTACAGAAATCAAGTACATCCAGACAGTCATGATCTGCTTCATCTCTTACTTCCACATTCTCTGCATCAGGCAACAATGTTGAAGGATTCACATTCAAGCATCTTACAAGACTTACATTTGTTGCACCTAATATGACCTTTTCATACTTAGTCAGCCGACTATGTGTCATATACTGAGTACGACTCCTTGTTAAAAGGATCGCCACATCATGAGGTACAAACACTTTCACAGGATATCCCATCACAATTCCCTCACTCTGTTCCAAACTCCGACATATAGCAGCTACTGCTTTCAAACACCTAGGTAGGGCTACAGCTACTGGGTCCAACATTGATGAAAAATATGTAATTGGTCTCCTCAGTTTTCCATGCTTCTGTACTAGAACAGAGAGTGCACATCCATTTGTCTCACTACAATACAACTCAAATTCTTTCTCTTAATCAGGCATACCCAATGCAGGTGCTTCACACAACCCATCTCTCAATCTTTTGAATGCTGCCAATTCCTCTTTGTTCAAATCAATGGGATCTTTCACATCACTTCTTGTCAGTCGTACCAAAGGTTTTGCGATCAATGAAAAATTGGTGTTCCATTGACGACAATATCCAACCATTCCCAGAAACATTCTCACTTCTCTTTGGGTCATAGGTGGACTCATTCTCTTTATGATCCTGATTCTGTCTATTGTTATTCTTCTCAGTCCTTTTTCAATGTTATGTCCTAAATATTGTACTTCCTTCTTACAAAATTGTAATTTCGATGGTGACACTTTTAGTCCTCCATCTGCCAAATGATTCAGCAAGGATATTGTGTCTACCTCACAAGCTTCACGGGTTTTGGATGCTACAAGTAGGTCATCGATGTATTGAACTAACACTGAATTTTCTGGCGTTTCTAGACTTTCCAAGGACTTCCTCAATAGCTGATTAAATATTGAGGGGCTTTCTGTATACCCCTGTGGAATTCGGCACCAAGCCAAAATACGCTCACCGAAACGAAATGCATGGTGCAATGGAATGGAAAAGAAAGCATGGCATAGATCAACCACTGTATACCATTCTGCGCCATGGGGAATCTGATATAAAACCACAGATGGATTCGGTACAATGGGACAGCATGACACAACAATTTTGTTTATCTTTCTCACATCTTGTACTATCCTGAACTTCCCACTAGGCTTTTTCAGTCACATTATTGGTGTATTACATGGACTACTCATTATTTCTCTCAAAATACCTTGTTTTATCATTTTCTCAATCACAGGAGTAACTCCTTCGATTATTTCAGGTGTCAATTTATATTGAGGGACATTAGGATAACTCACTCTTTCTTTTACTGTTATTTTTACTGGATCTACATTTCTCATTAATCCTACGTCTTGTCCGGTGAAATCCCAATCTTCTGCTTTAACAGATTGTTTTAATTCTTTAGGTAATTCGTCAGGGTTAAATACAGCATAGGTTTCAGTAACCTCTTTCTCCCTGTTTGCCATTGTCATTTTATACAGCACATCATCATCTGGTGTTTCAAATGCTATTCCATCTGGGATACAAAATATAGTGCAGTTCATCTTGCACAACAAATCTCTACCTAACAAGTTCACAGGACTAGTGTCGGACACTATTGGTGAGTTTTCACTTCAAACAAATTATTAATATTTACCATTAATTGATTATTCAAATTAATATAAACATGCAGAATGGGGGGTATACAAAATTTTGTACTACCCGCTCCAGCAGCCTCCGGCGCGATGCCGGTCTTTTATGTATTTCATTTTATTAGGAAGGGGGGTTGTGTGGCCCCCCTTCTTTTTTTAATTTAGTGGCCCTGTGGACCCCATCCCCCAGGGACTGCCTCCTAATTTTTTTTTTTAATAAAAGAAATTTGGAAGGGGCGAGTGGCCCCCCTCCTAAGGCCTTAATCGGCCCCAGGGACCCCAATACCCGGGTCATGGCCTTTTTTTTAAAAAAAAATTATTTAGGAGGAGGGCTGCTGTGCCCCCCTCCTCAGGCCACTTATGGCCCCGGGGACCCCATCCCCTGGGGCCGGCCATTGATTTTTATTATTTTTTAAAAATATATACTTATTGAAACACCTAGGACATGCTGGACAAACCATACGTACCTATCACCATGACGATTTGCGTGATATTCATTAAAAGGCGACTATGCATACAATGAATCCACGTGGAATGTATTTACACCGCTAGTGAAGCTCTGATGTGTCTGACGCCCTACCGTGCCTAATCCCGGCGCCCCTGCCGGTGGGTACTCTCCAAGTAGACACCCTTGTCGTTTATTTATACAAACATGGGTAGCTATTGACGGGCACATTTATTACACACACACACCAAGCCATTCAAAGGGGATTCGACAAAAATTCGACCAAAACTATGCAAGAAACACCCCTCATGGTTAATAAAACACACATCCACCGCCGGATGTGCAATACTTTTTAGGTTACTCTCTGGAAAGGAGACGAAACTCACTTGAGAGGCACAGCGCGCTCCTGGCTGAGCCCAATGCTGTGTTATGCCCACCAGTGCCCGACGAGTGCCACACACCTCTGTGTTGTATTCCACCAGCTAGTGCGTATGCTGTGACACTCTCTAGCCCATGTGCACTGTAACACCACCCCGTGAATATGTCATGCCACACTTGCCTTCGCACAGGTTATATTGCCCCATCTAACGTGCCTTCCTCGATGCCTATGTTATAATGCAGAGCGCTGTGCCATACATATTACAATCTGGGATCCATATCTTTGTCACAGTGCATATGCAACGTTACACTCCCCAGCACATATTTTTTATTACAACTTTAGAGACTAGTTAGGTTACACAACACTGCCCTGTGCATATTCCACTCCAAGGCGCATATCGCATAGCACGCGCTAGTGCCTGTGCTATCTCACGCTCTCCAATGAATCTGTCATTGCGCAAAATGTATTGCATATTATCCAATTTGATGCGCATGATGGAGCGGTTCCGTCATGCGTGTCGGTTGCGCTGTGCGCATGACGGAACCGCTCCGTCATGGCCCCGCCCACGCACAGAACCTTCAGCACAGCGCGGAAATCCGCGCCGCGCTGAAGGGGTTATATTTCACGCCCGGAGGGTCAGGGGGTGTTTCTGCCAAGTGAGCCCAGAGTCACAGTCACAAACGTCCTCTTCTTCCTGAATAAAAGTGAGATTATGCTGCATACTTGTTCATATTTTAAATAGTTTGCACAGACACACATTTTAAAAACAATAAAGTTCCTAATACCCACCTTCTCTGAACAGTTAGCTTGCTGCCCCATCCCCCTCCTCCCTATCCTCTGTTGTCTGAATCCATGGACTAGCCTCCTCCCTCTTGCCATGCATGGTCTGATGTGCTGCCACTGCCCTCCATTTAGCATGATGTACCAGTCCACTCCTGCTGCCCTCCATTGTCCGATTCTATGCCCCATCATTGACCTCCTGCCTAGCCTCTGTGCTTAGCTTGCTGTCCCTATTCTCCTTCTCCCTGCCCTCCGATGTCTTTGTGCATGCCCCATCCTTTTTGCCCATCATGTTCCATGGACCTGCCACTCCTATCTACTCTGAGTGTTCTCTTGAGATGCCACTCCCCTCCCACCTGCCTAGCATTGACAAATGACTGTAACCTGTCCCTGCCACCTCCACCCTGCCTGTCCACATGCCATGCCCCTATCCCCTTCCTCCTGTCCTCCATGGTCCATTTTACTGCCACACCCTTCTGCCCTCCCTGGTCTGTTGTGCTGCAACTGCTCCTCTTGCCTGCCCCGCATGGTCTGTTGTGAGGCCCCTTCCCCTGAATTCTCTTGTCTGTGCCTAAGTCCTGACCCTCCCTTCTATCCTCCATGGTCCTTTGAGCATACCCCAGCACCCTCCTTCTTGCCCATCATAGCCATTGTGCTGCCACTAACCCTCCCGCTTGCCATGCATGGTCTTCTGTGCGGCCACGGCCCCTCCCACCTTCCCTGTGTGGTCAGCTAGCTGCCCCTGACCCCCTCCCACCTTCCCTCCATGGTCTGTGTGTATGCCATCATAGTCTCAATGTTGCTCTCCATGGTTTGTCTTGCTTCTAGGGCCCATCCTGCCTGACCTCCATGGTCATCTTGCTGCTCCTGCCCTGCCCCCTTGCCCCCAGCCCTCTGTTTCCATGTGCAGACCCCTATTCCCTCCCTCCTGGCTTGTCTGTTCCATTGTAATGCCCCTGATCCGTCCCTCCTGCCCTTTATGGTCTGTTATGCTGCAGCTTTCTCTCCTGTCTGTCCATTATGGTTAGCTAGCTACCATTGCCTCTTTCCCCTCTGTTCTCTGTTGTCCATGTGCATGGTCCTGTCCCCTCCCTATTGCTTTCTATGGATTGTTGTGCTGCACTCCTGTCTCGCATGCCCTGTGTGGTGTATTGTGCTGCTGCAAACCATGATGCCTGCCCTGCAGGGTCAGTTTGGTACACCTCTCCATGTCCCTCCTGTCCTCTGTTGTCCGAGTCCATGTCCCTACCCCAATTCCTCCTGCCTTCCATGATCCAATGTACCATACTTGCAAAGATTTTGAACTTGGTAAGAGGGAGATTTTGAAAAAAACTGGGGTATTGATTTTCCCCTTTGAGTTACATTGCAAAAGAGGAGATTGTAGACAGGAGACAGATAAGGCCCATTTGAGCTTAAAAACATTGGACGTTTCCTGGCTGAATCGGGTCTGTTGGCATGTATGGTTGTACTACCACTGCCTCTTCCTTCTGCCCACAATGGTCTATTATATTGACACAGCCTCTCTTGCCAGTCCTGTATTGTTGGTTTGTTGCCCCTGCCCCCCTTTCCACTGCCCTCCATAGACTGTTGTGCTGTCATGGCCCTTCCTGCCTGCCCAGTTTGGTCAAATTGTTGCCTCTGCACCCTCCTACCTGCCTTCAATTTTCAGAGTCCGTGCCCCTGGCCTCTGCCTCTCAACAGTATCCTAATGAACAACTAGATTGCTAACATTCTATATTTATTACAAAAGTGTGGAACGCCTGATGTCATCTTGATGTAATCAAAACTGTAATACCTAGAGCATTTCCTTTAGAAATTACATATATGAGAGGGTCTTATTTGCATCGAAATTATAGTTAGTGCTCTAAAAAACTAAAATGAGGACATATTTTCTGAGTTTTCAAATAGCGACAAAGCACTTTTAAATTATTTGTTATCGTTATGTTTTTTTATCCAGTTGACCACTTGATTTAATGTTGCACTCAAGGGAGAGGATGTGGTGTTACTTCCAGAGCTGCAGACGTTGCCTCTGGGGAACAAGGTTGGAGTTTCTGCTTCAGCTCGAGATTCTGTGATTCTGGTAAAATCACTTAATCTCCCCATGTCAACAACCAAAATGAATTTGTTCTTGTGTGATGTAACCAATGCTCATGTAAAGCACTCCAATACCTGACAAGTCTGCACTATATAAAACTGCAAAAACACAAAAAATAAGTGTTTTGCACACTTCTGACATTGGGCTTTACTTGGCCTACATCTGGGTGATATTTGGGCTACATTTGGGCTGTTTTGTCTCTGGTGACCATCTTGGGAGATTTATTTGTTATGAAGTTTCCTAATTTCCTCATTTACTGCAGTCTCCTCAGTAGGAAATACTTTCAGTTTTTTACTTTGGTTCCATCAAGAAGGCATTCAGATGTGTCACACATTTGCCATAAATTCTGAATGGAAGCACTCTAGTTCCTCATTAGATCACTGTAGTAAAACTACTGCTCACCAGGGAAGTCTGCTGCTGGTATTCAAAGTGCATGTTTCAGTCTGCATGTCAGAATGTTTTAATGAACTAGAAGAGGATTTGAGAAGTCAAAATGTGCCCTAATTTTTCTTTCAGCAGCACTAATCATAATTTCTGTGCACAATGAACCCCCCTCATTTTGCTCCTTTGCAAATTAAATGTTTGAAGAGTTACCAGTTTATTCCAATCAAGATGGCTTCAGGTGTGCCATACGTTTTTTATAAGTAGGGCTGTTAGCGCTCTGTTCTTTGGAACACTCTAGGAAGCTGCAGTAGAACACAAAGGAATCAACTGACAGTCTCTGCCCTTGTTGGATGTACATGTTTTACTGAGAATGTCAGACTTCATTCTCACTTGACTGAGAAAGATAATGTGAATTTACAGAAAATATGCTCTCAGTTTAGCTTATAGATCACCTTCCAAACCTCTGTGGGAAAAGCATGAGAAAATAGTTTTCTCTCAAACATGATTCATGATATCCCAGCAGAAGGCTTTTTCACATGGTAAAATCACCTTAGAACATACCACAATTCCTAAAATGAGTACAGTACCATCAACAAATGATTTATAATGTAACTAAAGTCTTAAAACCTTCTATTAACTGCAATGCTTTTTAATGAGGTGCTATTATGTATATTGATCCCAAGATGGCTGCCAACACTTCTTGGATGAAGTGCTGACAGCCAATCAGATCTCACGATGAGATGTGTGGTTAGGCTCCGCCCAGATATATATGTGATTTTACTTTTGATTTTCTCAGGAACTACTGAACGGATTTACACCATTTAAGCAGCCCCCGCAGCCCCGGGGACCGGCACCCCCCGGGGCACGCACATAAAATAGGCAGGGGACTCATGACTCCCCACAGCCCCGGGCCCACCACCCCCCGGGGGCACGCACATAAAATGCGCGGCCCCCCTCCTGGAGCCTGGTACAGGCCCTGGGGACCCCCACCCCCCAGGGCCGGCTCCTGCAGTGTTCCGGGGTGCCCACCCCCGGGACACTGCTGTTTGCAATGACAGGGAGGGAGCCTCGCTGCTCCCACCATGCCATTGCAAGCTGCTTTGCTTCATTCAATGAAGCAAAGCAGATTGCTTTTCCACATGGGGGGCAGCATGTTAGCTGCTCCCCATGTGGAAAAGCAATGCCGGCTCCCGCAGGAAGCGGGGAGCCGGCTGGGACCGTGGGGGGATTGGGACCCCCCTACGGTCCCCAACGAGGTGGCCAGGCCCTGGGGCATGAGGTCCCTGGGGCCATAAGTGGCCCGGGAGGGAGGCCACGTGGCCCCCTCCCCATTTATTTAAAAAAAAAAAAACAATTTAAAAATCAATGGCCGGCCCCAGGGGATGGAGTCCCCGGGCCTTAAAGTGGCCAGCGGAGGGGGGCTACGCAGCCCCCCTCCATAAAAAGCTAAAAAAAGGTGGCAATGCCCCAGGGGACGGGGTCCCCGGGGCAAAATATGGCCTCGGGAGGGGGGCCACGCAGCCCCCTTCCCGATTGAAAAAAAAAAAAAAACTATTGGGGGCAGGCCTTGGGGGATGGAGTCCCCAGGGCCAATAAATTAGAAAAAGAAGGGGGGCTACATAGCCCCCATCTAAAAAAGCAAAAAAAAAATAGATAAAAGACGGGATCGGGCCGGAGGCCACGCCCCCTCTTTACACCACTCTGCAAACGTGCCCTCTGGCGCATACTGGAGGTACCTGGTGGGCTAGCTGGCCCCCAGGGGACCGCAGCATTGAAGAGGAATTAATTCCCCAACTTAAAACGCCCCACAGGCCGTGTTTGCACACATCACCTCAGGCCCCGCCCCCTTCCTTCACCATTGTACAAATATTCCTCTAAAATCATCCGAACTACGAATTACGATTTACTCACCTGTTATCAGGAGAGAAGCCAGTGATGCATCTTTTAGCCCAGCGCTGACCCTGAAAAGTAATTGTAAGCGTACTTACCAGTAACTTGTATTTCCTTCCATAGGAATCCATTGTGTGGTTTTCACCAGAAAAGTTTCTAAGTGTCCATTTTTGAAACGTACAAATATTCCTCTAAAATCAGCCGAACTACGAATGCCGATTTACTCACCTGTTATCAGGAGAGAACCCAGGGCTGCATCTTTTAGCCCAGCACTGACCCTGAAAAGTAATTCTAAGCGTACTTACCAGTAACTTGTATTTCCTTCCATAGGAATCCATTGTGTGGTTTTCACCAGAAAAGTTTCTAAGTGTCTATTTTCATAAACTAAAAATATTCCTAAAAAATCATCTGTATGACTTAAACACATTCTTGCAATTGTTTACAGGAGATTCACCAGTGCTGGATCCAGGATCCACCACTGAGTAAGAAAAAGTAACGATAACACTACTTACCTGCTAAGTGAATTTTCTGCCATAGGATAACATTGGTGATTCTATGTGAAAGAATTTGTGTCACCTTTTAAAATACAATAATATTCCTTAAAAATCACTACTGTAACCAAAACGCTTTTACTCAACTGTTTACAGGAGATGTCCAAGGACTGAATCTAGGATCCAGTCCTGTGGTTAGAAAAGTAATCCATAAAGTAACTAATTGCATTTGACTAGAAATTCACATTGAGCTCAATGTTGCATAGTGTTTGAAATTGTGTTGCCCATTGCAACAACTGTAACTACTGTACTTAAAAGTATATCGCCTATTTGCAAAGTATTTAAACTAAAGTAAATCATTCTGAGAAAGTATATTTTTTAATGTAATGTATAATGTAATTATAATGTAAATAAAAAAATATCTAAAAATAAATAATTTTAAAAATGTAGTAAATCAGTATCAAAAAAATCAGTATAACAATTAATACATTAGAAATTGTCATTTACAAAAGCTTTGAAATTCACTGAAAAAGCCATAGGTTTCAGGCCTGATATAGTTAGGAATTAGCATTTAAAAAACCTTTGAAATTCTCTGAAAAAACCATAGGTTTCAGGCCTGATACAGTTAGGAATTAGCATTTAAAAAGCCTTTGAAATTCACAGAAAAAACCATAGGTTTCAGGCCTGATATAGTTAGGAATTAGCATTTAAAAAACCTTTGAAGTTCACTGAAAAAACCATAGGTTTCAGGCCTGATATAGTTAGGAATTAGCATTTAAAAAATCTTTGAAATTCACTGAAAAAACCATAGGTTTCAGGCCTGATACAGTTAGGAATTAGCATTTAAAAAGCCTTTGAAATTCACAGAAAAAACCATAGGTTTCAGGCCTGATATAGTTAGGAATTAGCATTTAAAAAACCTTAGAAATTCACTGAAAAACAATAGGTTTTAGGGGTGTTATAGTTAGCTGGACATTTCACTCGAACAAAACCATTGAAATTCCTCCGATATAGTTAGTTGTATCTCGCGCGCCCGCAATCCACTGCTGATGATGTCACATATTACATCATTCATGACATGGTCAGTGACATCACTGATGACATCTCAAATGACATCACTGATGACATCACTGTCGTTGTGTGAATAAACAGCAGTCTACTTCAATTCATCATTGGGTCTGTGATTCCTGAGAGCGCGCGGATTGGAATAGTGATTTTTGCAAGTTGAGATTGCCGGTTATCTCCGCCGGCGTGTGCACCACTCCCCATGAGTCCATCCAAGTCCGGAAGGAGTCGTTGTTGTTTGATATATATATATATATATATATTTTTTTTTTTTTTCACTGAAAAAACATAGGTTTCAGGCACCTTATAGTTAGAAATTAGCATTTAAAAAAACATAGAAATTCACTATAAAAACCATAGAAACTCTGGTGTTATAGTTAGTTCAGCTAACTATAAGTCGCGCCCCCGCAATGCACTGCTGATGACGTCACATACTTCATCATTCATGACACGGTCAGTGATATCACTGATGACATCACTGATGACATCATCCAGTGACTGTGTGTTTTTGCAAAGTTTAAATTTGTTTTATATATGCCAAGCTGTATTGAAGAATGAGTGGGTGTATAAGTGTCTGTATGGAGGATTTAGTAGGTATGTGACTGATTGTATAAGTGAGTGATTAAATGTGTCTTACTGAAAGCATGGGTTAGTGACTAAACTGTGTGAATGTGTGTATCAGTCTGTCTGTTGATGTGTAAGCTGCTGCATGGGTTGGTGAGTAGCTGAATGAGGGTGAAAATGGGTCATAGATTGCTTGCCTGAGTATTTGTATGCCTGCCTGAGTGTGTGTGGGGGTGGGTGGGAGGTGTGTGACTCTGTGCATAGATGTGTGTGTGGTTGATTCACTGGGTGTATGGGTTCAGGAGTGCATGTGGAAACAGCTGTATGGGTGGGTGAGTGTGTGTATGGGTGTGTTGGTGAGTAAATGGATGTCTCATTGGTACATGTGCAAGTAACTACATAAGTACTCTTGCAGTACGAGTAGTATGAAAAAGCATATGGAGACCATCCATCCTGAACACCTTGCAAGAGAGGAAAGAAAGAGACAGTTGAATGCTGCTGCTGAAGAAGACCTCAGTACACCATCAACTTCTGCACAGATTCCATCTGCACCAAGGCCTCACATCATGCCTGCATTTTTAAATGCAGCAGTTAGTTGCATTAAGTGTGCCACCGAGCTCTGTGTTGGCAAACAGTGCATTGATGTCATCTCTGCTGCTCTTAAAGCGCACAAATGTTAATTTTGTTATTATAATGCACTTTTCTTTTTGTTCAAGAGATCATTTCCTGATCTTCATTTTTCTCTGTTGTTTTTAAAATAAAAAACACACAAAAAAAGTAAAAAAAGGTTACAAAAATAAGATTTTTTTAAAAAATTGTTCCAAAAAAACAACGGTTCTTACGGAACCACATCTACTGGTTAAAAAAAGAAAAATTACCTGAGTGATTGCATGAGAGTATGGACACTATGTGGGTGATCGGAGAAATGCAAGTATAGTGTATGGTTATTTTATGAATGTTCAACGTGATTGAATGAGTTCATGGATAATAGCAGGGTATTGGAGGAGTGCATGAGTAGTGTGTAAGTGATTAGATGAGTGCATGTGTAGTACACAAGTGATTGTAGTAGTGGCTGGTTACTGCCTGGGTCATTCAATGAGTACATGGCTACTGACTAGATGATTAGAGTACTGTAATGAGAGTGCATGGTGAATTTCTAAGTGCTTGGGTATTGGCGGAGAGATTGGATAAGTACATGGTGCTGGATGGATGATTGGAGGAGTTCATGGGAAGTGACAGGGGGATTGCTGGAGTGCATAGGTACTAGCTGAGTAATTGGAGGAGTGAATAAGTAGTGTGTAGGTAGTTAGAAGTCTGCATGAGTAGTGTATGGAGGATTGTAGAAGTGCATGGATTAGTGCCTGGGTCATTGAATGAGTACATGGGAAGTGACTGGATGATTAGAGTACTGCAAAGAGAATTCATGGTGAATTCATAAGTGCTTAGGTATAGGCGGAGTGTTTGGATAAGACTATGGTGCTGCATGGGTGATTGGAGGAGTGCATGGGAAGTGAGAGGGGGTTTGCTGGAGTGCATGGGTACTACCTGGGTAAATGGAAGATTGAATGAGTAGTGTGTAGGTGGTTAGAGGTCTGCATAGAAAGTACATGGAGTTTTGTAGCAGTGCATGAGTTACTGCCTGGATCATTGAATGAGAACATGGGTAGTGACTGGATGATTAGAGTACTGCAAGGAGAGTGTATGGTGAAGTTATAAGTGCTTGGGTATTGATGGAGCGATTGGATTAGTACATGGTATTGGCTGGGTGACTGGAGGTGAGTTTGGGGAGTAACAGTGTGATTGCTGGACTGTACGGGTACTACCTGGGTAAAGGAAGGCGTGAATAACCAGTGTATAAGTGATTAGAGGACTACATGGATAGTGAACATGTTATTGTAGCACTGCATGTGTTAGTGTCTGGGTCATTGCATGAGTACATGGGTAGTAACTGGATGATTAGAGTACTGCAAGGAGAGTGTATGGTGAATATGATGGAGTGCACGGAAAATGACAGTGTGATTGTTGGACTGCATGGGTACTACCTGGGTAATTGCAGGAGTGAATTAGTAGGGTGGAGGTGGTTAGAGGACTGCATGGATAGTGCACATCTGATTGTAGCACTACATGTGTCAGTGCCTGGGTATTTGCATGAGTACATGGATAGTGACTGGATACTTTGAGTGTTGCAAGGAGAGTGCATGGTGAATTTATAAGTGCTTGAGTTTTGGCAGAGTGATTGGATAAGGACATGGGACTGGCTTAGCAACTGAAGGAATGCATTGGTAGTAACAGGGAGATTAGTAAACTGTATAGATAACAGTCAAAGGAATGTAGAAGTGCATGAATAAGTGCCTGGGTAATTGCATGAGTACATGGGTACTGACTGGATGATTAGAGTACTGCAATGTGAGTGCATGGTGAATTTATAAGTGCTTGGGTATTGGCGGAGTGATTGGATTAGTACATGGTACTGGTTGGGTGATTGGAGGAGTGCACAGGGAGTCACAGTGTGATTGCTGGACTGCATGGGTACTATCTGGGTAATTGGAGAACTGAATCAATAGTGTGTAGGTGGTTAGAGGACTGCATGGATAGTGCACATGTTTTTGTAGCACTGCATGTGTTAGTGTCTGGATCATTGCATGATTACATGGGTAGTAACTGGATGATTAAAGTACTGCAAGGAGAGTGTATGGTGAATTTATAAGTGCGTGGGTATTGGCGGAGTGATTGGATTAGTACATGATACTTGCTGGGTGACTGGAGAGATGCAAGGGGAGTGACAGTGTAATTGCTGGACTGCATGGGTACTACCTGGGATATGAAGATGTGAATAGGCACTTTATATGTGGTTAGAGGACTGCATGGATAGTGCACATGTTATTGTAGCACTGCATGAGTTAGTGTCTGGGTCATTGCATGATTACATGGGTAGTGACTGGATGATTAGAGTACTGCAAGGAGAGTGTATGGTGAATTTATAAGTTCTTTGGTATTGGCGGACTGATTGGATTAGTATATGGTACTGGATTGGATGACTGTAGGAGTGCACGGGGATAGACAGTGTTATTGCTGGACTGTACGGGTACTACCTGGGAGAAAATGAAGGTGTCAATAAGCGGTGTATAAGTGGTTAGAGGACTGCATGGATAGTGCACGTTATTGTAGCACTGCATGTGTTAGTGTCTGGGTCATTGCATGAGTACATGGGTAGTGACTGGATGATTAGAGTACTGCAAGGAGAGTGTATGATGAATTTATAAGTGCTTGGGTATTAATGGAGTGATTGGATTAGTACATGGTACCAGCTGGGTCACTGGAGAAGTGCATGGGGAGTGGGAGTGTGATTGCTGGACTGTACGGGTACTACCTGGGAAAATGAAGGTGTGAATGAGCAGTGTATAAGTGGTTAGAGGTCTGAATGCATAGTGACATGTTATTGTAGCACTGCTTGTGTTAGTGTTGATGGAGCTCGGGTCACCAGCTCTGGTCACACATATACATAATACTCACCTGGGCCCAAACCACATTCATACAGTAAGCTAGTAAAACCCTGCTGGCATCAGTTTCGTGTAAAACTACCTGTAATTTTGTTACCTTTACCAAGTCTTACCAACTCAATAAATATAGTTTCCTTCCTTAATGAATCAGGTTGCTGAGTTAGTTTAAGGTAGTATGACATTTACTTCTTTACTCTGAATAACCACAGACTCAGGAAGATTTGAAATTAATTTGTGAGTCAAAATTCAATTACAGTAACCACCTTCATTTCAAGAGGCAAAAATACTCAAATTGTTTTATAGTAAAACCAAATTATCAATAATGACGGTACCTGAAAAGGGAAGAGGAAAAAGAGAGAAATAGGCACAAAAGACAGATTTGCTGATTATATTTACCTATGGTCTAAGATGAACCCAACTCTGTACATCGGGCTAGATAGAATCTCCAAGACAGGTTACAGGTAGATGATCAGGCAGATTCAGATCTGGGAGAATAACGTCTTCTAAAGTACAACACCAGCGTTGCACCCCTCTCTGGCACTACTCTCCTCTGGTATCCCGTTTCCACAATCCCTCTAGATGAATAGATTTATCGATCAGTATCTCGAACTCTCAGACAGAGTTTCTGGCAGCAGCAAGGTCTGAGACAGCGTCTCGGACAAGAACTGCAGCAGCATACGCGTTGGGTCAGTGACGAGTCGGAATGACAGATCTGACAAGTCGAACAAGGTCTCTAGCTATCTTATCTCAATTATTGTCACCTATCGGTTTTCTCCTGTCCAGTCCTCGTGGTCGATTCGTGGCTCAAGTGGGTCCACCCATTGATAGCCTCAATTCTGTTAGTTATAATAGAACAGAAGGTTAAGGTGATCAAGTGAGGGAAGGAAAGGAAGGGGACAGCAGGGAGGGAGATCTGAAACGAGAGACAACACCTTGAGCATGGATAACAATGACTAACATATGAAATGCGGAAACTAGCGCTGTCTTATTACCTGTAAAGAAAATAACACAGTCCTGCACAAGAGCATATAAGGGATGTCCTATTCCTATTTAGCCAATGATGGTAAGGTAGCTGAAATTACAGAACTAAGCAATGTATACCTGCGCTAATGTTAGACACATTTTTCTGAGTCCGTAATGTTTATCAATTGAACACTAGCCATACCCACCAAAATAATAATGAAAACAGGCGTCACAGGGGATGAATCCTAGTAGGACCTCATAACCCCCTGTTAGGAAACAATAAGAAACAATTATACCCCAAGTGTTGCGAGTGTGAAGGATCTTGGTTGTACTCTTGTACTTGCGGTGACCGATAATACTTCTTCGGTCACACAATTTTTATACTGTTATCAAGGCATAAAGGCTTCCTTATCAAGTTAATAGTTGCTGGTAAACCTTGTATTCTCAAAAATGAATGGCAGTCCGTAAATCTTTAGAGGTCAACAATTAACAAGCTTCTCCATGAAGTTCAAGCCCAAATTCTACTATTCAAGGTGAGTAGAGCCCAAGTAACTATACAGGGTTTTTCCTTAAGAATCCGCCACTGGTACCCTCCGCCACCTTACCGCACCAGAAGACGTTGTTTCTTCACGACGTTCTGTTTCAATCCCGAAACAAAAATAATCTGCTTCGTTCTCAACCCGGAAGCCTCTTTTGAGAGCTTCCGGGTTGACGTCCTCACGCATGCTCCCTCTGATGCGTCGTGGAGGAGCGTAGGAGCCGCTCGCTTCCTGAACGCCGCACCACAAGTTACGGAGCCTCTCCCCATATCGCAGGTAAGAGTGGAGGGTAGCCTGAGCTATGCAAATAGCAGCGTTGCTCGTGGCACCCCCCACGGCTCCAAAGGGACTCGTAACAATTATACTGTTCTTGATTCGTGTACCACCCCCCCATGTATCAATTCTTATGTTTTCCCTTATTCTGATTGGTCGGGATGAGGAGGTGAGTTCATCACACCACTTAGAATTTAAGTTTTTCTCTATGAGCCATTGTTTATGTGCCTGCCCCTTAATTTTCTTTTACCATAGCTTTATTCCCACACGCATTTCACATTACTCAGTAAATTAAACATTTTATTCAACATTGTTGCTCTCGCTGGGGTCATCAGTTGAACTTCCCATGCTTCTTCATTCAAGGTGGCCTTGGCTGAGTGACACAGGAGCCATCATTGTTTCCGGCCAATCTTTTATGCGCATGCGCATAGTAGGGATTCCAGTCACCCTCCGAGGCCCAAATAAAAACTAATAATAAAGTCAGAAAAGACACGTTAGAACACAGTAACAATTGATTTCACTGTATACCACTTATCTCTACTCTATCCCCATTTACTTATTTAAATCTTTTGCATTAGTGTTTAATAAAACTTACAAGTTTTAGTTTAGCAGAAGCAGGTGCATTAGCATGTGAGTTCGAAGCGGCCATTTTGAGTGCCATTGCGTAGCTACAAATGTTTCCCACCAAAAGCGACAGAGTCATACTACGTAGATGCAGTAGACGCATGTGCAATAGAAATCCTGCGTTTTGTCGGCCATTTTAGGGCATTCATGTTACGGGTTAGTAATGCACATAGAAAAGCTTCCCCTAGATAATTTACAGACTCCACCCTCTTTTGCCAATAATATGTCAAGGGCAATTCGATTGTGCATAACCATAGATCTGACCGCAACTAATTCAGTGTTGATGAGCAGAAATCCTCCAGCAGTGTCAGTAGATAACCAATCAACTACTGTAGTCAACTGACAAATGTTCTCTGAATTCAGAAGAACCCCCACTGAAGGTATCAATGCACCAAAAATGTCACCTACAATCTCTGAAAAAATAGCTCTTTTAACACGTGTTAGTCCATTTGCTTCTTCATTGTTTCCAGTGAGTCTTTTTACATGATAGACTTTAGGGAATACTATTCCAAAATAGCAACTCCCGTACCAATGGTCTGGCAGCCTAAAGTAGGCTTTATTGCCACACATATAATAAACTCCAGGAAATACTGGATCAGTTCCTCCTTTTATTCCCCATCCCCCAATTATTAAAAAATTGTGCTCACATTCACTGGAACCAATAAACACATTGTTATATTCTGTTTTTAACCTATGGAGACGGATTTTCCCTTTCTTTTCAAATTCTAAAGACACGGCAGCATGAGTTTTGCTACTTGCAAAATACTCTTCTTCCTCAGCCCATTTCGGTATCTGAGGTTTAGGTTCAGAGGATCTTCGTTAGAGATGCTGTCTTCTTTGTTCCACTAAATTCAAAAATATTTTCTCTTCTTCATGTAATTTACAGGTTAAATTGTTATTATGTGCTTCAGCTATATCTATTGCTTTCATGGTTAAGAAATATTCACCCATAAATTCTGAATCTCTCGTACTAAGAACAGGGTTCATGCTTTTTTGCATGGGAACCTCTGAAAAAATCACATCTATGTTAGAATAATAATATTGCAATTTTCCAGTTTTATTAAATAAACTTGCTAAACCACTACAGGATATACCATAGGTCAATGGTAAATGATGATAGGTCCCTACCTCTGCTACAGATGCAGGTAATTTCATGCAGACATAGCAATCACTAACTTCCATAGTTTCTACATATTGTACTAATAAGTTGGTGAAAACATTTAAATCAGTGCCATTTTTATTCACAGCGTGATGTAAATCTGACTCATCTGGTGCTTCTAATTCTACTCTATCTCCTTTGATAGTAGCTACCTTTTCATGTGTGTTAGTGTTATTCTGTACACTTTTGACCACTAAAGAAGGTATGGCCACTGCTAATATTAACCATATTATGAGTATTAGAAATCTACTACATATACACACACTCCAACATTTCTTAAAACAATTTGGTTTTCCAGCAGCTCTATTATCAGCCATTCTCTAAGGGGGGGGGGGGGGGGGAGAAGTTCTCTCTTCTTTATTAGAGTGATTCAATTCTTGGAACAGGGTTATAAGAAGGGAATTTGTTTCAAGGTGGTCTCACTTCTTCGTCAATTTGCTCTGCATCAACAGTTTCCTCTTCAATTATCTCTAAATTCTCAAAATCTACGAGAATTACATAGGTCCATTCAGGGCCTTTGAATTTGTTATTTACAAATTTCGCTTTGGGGCTTCTTCGTTTTGAACCTACAGCTGCATGCCCAGACCAACTAGATACTTCATCTACCTGCTTTGGGTTTTCGGGTATGGTTGTGAGGTGATATTTCAATCTTTTGATAACACCTGGCCTATTATCACCTTTTCTGATTCGTTTAGCTTGCACTGCACTTGTACCTTCTTAGATGTTCTTTTGTTTTCGTTGATTTGTGGCACAACGTGATTATTTCTGTCCTCAGATTTTTTCTCTGTCTGATCTTGTACAGGACTTACTAGTTCACTACTTCCTTCCTGAATGTTTTCTCCTTCACTAGTCCGACCTGGTACAGGCTCAATTTTTAATGTCGCTTTCTCTGTATCTGCCTGAATTTCTGTAACTTCCCTGATTGGCTCTTGCTTAATTTCCTTTAAATCTTTGTTATCTTTTATCAGTTCACTCTCTTTAGATTCTTTCTGTTCTTCCCCAGTCTCTGGTTCTTTCACTACCTGGTTCTGCTCAGGTTTATAATCTAAATTATTTTCTGTTTCTTTAGCACTTTCTTCTCTGCCTATCTGGTCTTCACTCTTTTCTTGACTATATTGTCTAGTTTGGCTCCTCGTTCTTACAATTATCTCTGGTATGTCTACTACAGGTATCCAATCATCCTGACTGGTGCTCGGTTGTTCTTCGTCAGCTACTTCAGGATCTATTACTTGAGATCCTTCAGCTGTGCAACCTTCAGCCCCCTCAACCGCCTGAGTCAGTTGAGGTTCCTCCTTGTAAGGTGCTGGTACTCTTTTAGTGTGGCTTGCATGAATCCAATTTGGCAAGCCTGTACATTTTATAGCTGTTGTTGTGACTAATATAACCTGATGTGGTGTCTCCCACCTTGGTGCTAGGCAAGTCGCTCATGTGTGATTCTTCACTACAACCCAGTCACCAGGGTTCAGATCATGCGCTTGAATCAGCTGCCTGACATCTGCGTCTTCTCCAACCTGGTGAGAGATAGAGCGCACTTGGTCAGCCAATTCTTTGCAATACTCCAGTACCAAATCATCAGTTATATTCAACGACTTGTGTCCTGGTATGCATGCCTGCCTCATTGCTTTTCCCATGATGATTTCATGGGGACTCAATCCAGTATTTTTGTCTGGAATACTTCTGAGTCCCATCAGAACAAGAGGTAGGACATCAGTCCTGTCCAGTGGAGTCAATCCACACACCTTCCCCAACCTTGACTTAATTGTGCCTTTCAATTGTTCTACCACTTCAGATGCCTCTGGGCGGTATGAGCAGTGCAACTTCTGTTCAATTTTAAATGCTTCAGAAATTAATCAAATTATTTCATTATTAAAATGAGACCCTCTGTCTGATTCAATAGTTACTGGGAAAACGAACCGAGGAATGAGCTCTCTCAATAGGAGTCTGGCTACTGTTAAACTGTCATTTCTTTTGGTGGGGTACGCCTCCACACACTTTGAAAATAAACAAACGATGACAAGCACATATTTTAATCCTCGACAGGCAGGTAACTGAATAAAGTCGATTTGAAGTCTTATGAATGGTCCTTCAGCCTTTCCAATTTTCCCCATATAGACTACTGTTCTCTTTCCTGGATTCATTTGCTGACATGTCAAACAGCTTTGGCAAAGTCTTTCAGCAATATTTCTAAACCTTGGGTTAAACCAATCCTGCCTGAAAAGTCTGATCATTGCATCTCTGCCTATGTGAGTGTCTCCATGAAACATTCTAGCCATAGGTGCAAGCACGCTGTCTGGCAATACAGGTCTATCGTCTAAGTAGACCCACACACCATCTTCGGTCCTTTGTGTACAACCAATTTTCACCCACTCCTCTTTCTCTTTTATTTCTGCTTCATTTTGTAGATCTTTCACTTCTTTCCATGTTTCTAACCCTCACAATAGCATACGTTGGCAGCTGTTTTGACAATTTTAAATTTTTCTGTTTACTGCCATTTTGTATCTGGCACAATGTTGGGCGACCTGGTCAGCGTACCGATTGCCTGCAGTCACACGGTCATTTCCTGACTGGTGTGCGGCACATTTGACCACTGCCACTTTTTTTGGTAATTGTATTGCTTCAAGCAATTCTTTGACAAATTGTCCATTTTTAATGGGAGACCCTGAAGAAGTCAGAAAGTCTCGCTGCATCCAGAGCTGGCCAAAGTCATGCACAACCCCATAACTATACTGACTGTCAGTGTAAATGGTTACTCTCCAATTTCTTCCCTTTTTGCAGGCTTTAATTAAAGCAATCAATTCGGCAATGTGTGCAGACCTGACTCCTGGTAAATAGGATGCTTCGACTATTTCAGCCAATGTACACACAGCATAAGCAGCACTTAATCCTCCCACCTCATGGCGCGTGCATGAACCATCTACAAAGAATTCATGCTCAGCATCTTTTAATGGCTCATCTTGTATGTCTGGATGTGGTTTTGTACTAAGTTCTGTTACATCAAGACAGTCATGTTCAGGGTCATCTTTTACTTACTCATTGTATGGATCTAGTAACAGAGTAGCTGGGTTAAGTACAGTACAGTACATCGAACAATGGTCACATTCTCTGCTCCTAAAATGATCCTTTCATATTTTGTTAATCTGCTTGGGGTAAAGTGCTGGGTACGAGTTTGTGTTAAAAGAATAACAACTGCATGAGGGACATATACCTTTACAGGGTGTCCCATTACAATTGTCTCACTGTGCTCCAGACTTACACATGTTGCTGCCACAGCTTTTGGGCATCCTGGCAAAGCGGATGCTACAGGATCTAAGGTAGCAGAAGAATATGCCACTGGGCGTCGCATCAGGCCCTGAATCTGAGTTAGAACTGAGAGGGCACAATTATCTCTCTCACAACAAAATAAAGTGCCTGGGTAATTGCATGAGTACATGGGTACTGACTGGATGATTAGAGTACTGCAATGTGAGTGCATGGTGAATTTATAAGTGCTTGGGTATTGGCGGAGTGATTGGATTAGTACATGGTACTGGTTGGGTGATTGGAGGAGTGCACAGGGAGTCACAGTGTGATTGCTGGACTGCATGGGTACTATCTGGGTAATTGGAGAACTGAATCAATAGTGTGTAGGTGGTTAGAGGACTGCATGGATAGTGCACATGTGTTTGTAGCACTGCATGTGTTAGTGTCTGGGACAATACAAGGTTTTCATTGTTTCCAGTGAGTCTTTTTACATGATAGACTTTAGGGAATACTATTCCAAAATAGCAACTCCCGTACCAATGGTCTGGCAGCCTAAAGTAGGCTTTATTGCCACACATATAATAAACTCCAGGAAATACTGGATCAGTTCCTCCTTTTATTCCCCATCCCCCAATTATTAAAAAATTGTGCTCACATTCACTGGAACCAATAAACACATTGTTATATTCTGTTTTTAACCTATGGAGACGGATTTTCCCTTTCTTTTCAAAATCTAAAGACATGGCAGCATGAGTTTTGCTACTTGCAAAATACTCTTCTTCCTCAGCCCATTTCGGTATCTGAGGTTTAGGTTCAGAGGATCTTCGTTAGAGATGCTGTCTTCTTTGTTCCACTAAATTCAAAAATATTTTCTCTTCTTCATGTAATTTACAGGTTAAATTGTTATTATGTGCTTCAGCTATATCTATTGCTTTCATGGTTAAGAAATATTCACCCATAAATTCTGAATTTCTCGTACTAAGAACAGGGTTCATGCTTTTTTGCATGGGAACCTCTGAAAAAATCACATCTATGTTAGAATAATAATATTTCAATTTTCCAGTTTTATTAAATAAACTTGCTAAACCACTACAGGATATACCATAGGTCAATGGTAAATGATGATAGGTCACTCCCTCTGCTACAGATGCAGGTAATTTCATGCAGACATAGCAATCACTAACTTCCATAGTTTCTACATATTGTACTAATAAGTTGGTGAAAACATTTAAATCAGTGCCATTTTTATTCACAGCGTGATGTAAGTCTGACTCATCTGGTGCTTCTAATTCTACTCTATCTCCTTTGATAGTAGCTACCTTTTCATGTGTGTTAGTGTTATTCTGTACACTTTTGACCACTAAAGAAGGTATGGCCACTGCTAATATTAACCATATTATGAGTATTAGAAATCTACTACATATACACACACTCCAACATTTCTTAAAACAATTTGGTTTTCCAGCAGCTCTATTATCAGCCATTCTCTAAGGGGGGGGGGGGGGGGGGAGAAGTTCTCTCTTCTTTATTAGAGTTATTCAATTCTTGGAACAGGGTTACAAGAAGGGAATTTGTTTCAAGGTGGTCTCACTTCTTCGTCAATTTGCTCTGCATCAACAGGTTCCTCTTCAATTATCTCTAAATCTTCGAGAATTACATAGGTCCATTCAGGGCCTTTGAATTTGTTATTTACAAATTTCGCTTTGGGGCTTCTTCGTTTTGAACCTACAGCTGCATGCCCAGACCAACTAGATACTTCATCTACCTGCTTTGGGTTTTCGGGTATGGTTGTGAGGTGATATTTCAATCTTTTGATAACACCTGGCCTATTATCACCTTTTCTGATTCGTTTAGCTTGCACTGCACTTGTACCTTCTTCAGATGTTCTTTTGTTTTCGTTGATTTGTGGCACAACGTGATTATTTCTGTCCTCAGATTTTTTCTCTGTCTGATCTTGTACAGGGCTTACTAGTTCACTACTTCCTTCCTGAATGTTTTCTCCTTCACTAGTCCGACCTGGTACAGGCTCAATTTTTAATGTCGCTTTCTCTGTATCTGCCTGAATTTCTGTAACTTCCCTGATTGGCACTTGCTTAATTTCCTTTAAATCTTTGTTATCTTTTATCAGTTCACTCTCTTTAGATTCTTTCTGTTCTTCCCCAGTCTCTGGTTCTTTCACTACCTGGTTCTGCTCAGGTTTATAATCTAAATTATTTTCTGTTTCTTTAGCACTTTCTTCTCTGCCTATCTGGTCTTCACTCTTTTCTTGACTATATTGTCTAGTTTGGCTCCTCGTTCTTACAATTATCTCTGGTATGTCTACTACAGGTATCCAATCATCCTGACTGGTGCTCGGTTGTTCTTCGTCAGCTACTTCAGGATCTATTACTTGAGATCCTTCAGCTGTGCAACCTTCAGCCCCCTCAACCGCCTGAGTCAGTTGAGGTTCCTCCTTGTAAGGTGCTGGTACTCTTTTAGTGTGGCTTGCATGAATCCAATTTGGCAAGCCTGTACATTTTATAGCTGTTGTTGTGACTAATATAACCTGATGTGGTTTCTCCCACCTTGGTGCTAGGCAAGTCGCTCATGTGTGATTCTTCACTACAACCCAGTCACCAGGGTTCAGATCATGCGCTTGAATCAGCTGCCTGACATCTGCGTCTTCTCCAACCTGGTGAGAGATAGAGCGCACTTGGTCAGCCAATTCTTTGCAATACTCCAGTACCAAATCATCAGTTATATTCAACGACTTGTGTCCTGGTATGCATGCCTGCCTCATTGCTTTTCCCATGATGATTTCATGGGGACTCAATCCAGTATTTTTGTCTGGAATACTTCTGAGACCCATCAGAACAAGAGGTAGGACATCAGTCCTGTCCAGTGGAGTCAATCCACACACCTTCCCCAACCTTGACTTAATTGTGCCTTTCAATTGTTCTACCACTTCAGATGCCTCTGGGCGGTATGAGCAGTGCAACTTCTGTTCAATTTTAAATGCTTCAGAAATTAATCAAATTATTTCATTATTAAAATGAGACCATCTGTCTGATTCAATAGTTACTGGGAAAACGAACCGAGGAATGAGCTCTCTCAATAGGAGTCTGGCTACTGTTAAACTGTCATTTCTTTTGGTGGGGTACGCCTCCACACACTTTGAAAATAAACAAACGATGACAAGCACATATTTTAATCCTCGACAGGCAGGTAACTGAATAAAGTCGATTTGAAGTCTTATGAATGGTCCTTCAGGCTTTCCAATTTTCCCCATATAGACTACTGTTCTCTTTCCTGGATTCATTTGCTGACATGTCAAACAGCTTTGGCAAAGTCTTTCAGCAATATTTCTAAACCTTGGGTTAAACCAATCCTGCCTGAAAAGTCTGATCATTGCATCTCTGCCTATGTGAGTGTCTCCATGAAACATTCTAGCCATAGGTGCAAGCACGCTGTCTGGCAATACAGGTCTATCGTCTAAGTAGACCCACACACCATCTTCGGTCCTTTGTGTACAACCAATTTTCACCCACTCCTCTTTCTCTTTTATTTCTGCTTCATTTTGTAGATCTTTCACTTCTTTCCATGTTTCTAACCCTCACAATAGCATACGTTGGCAGCTGTTTTGACAATTTTAAATTTTTCTGTTTACTGCCATTTTGTATCTGGCACAATGTTGGGCGACCTGGTCAGCGTACCGATTGCCTGCAGTCACACGGTCATTTCCTGACTGGTGTGCGGCACATTTGACCACTGCCACTTTTTTTGGTAATTGTATTGCTTCAAGCAATTCTTTGACAAATTGTCCATTTTTAATGGGAGACCCTGAAGAAGTCAGAAAGTCTTGCTGCATCCAGAGCTGGCCAAAGTCATGCACAACCCCATAACTATACTGACTGTCAGTGTAAATGGTTACTCTCCAATTTCTTCCCTTTTTGCAGGCTTTAATTAAAGCAATCAATTCGGCAATGTGTGCAGACCTGACTCCTGGTAAATAGGATGCTTCGACTATTTCAGCCAATGTACACACAGCATAAGCAGCACTTAATCCTCCCACCTCATGGCGCGTGCATGAACCATCTACAAAGAATTCATGCTCAGCATCTTTTAATGGCTCATCTTGTATGTCTGGATGTGGTTTTGTACTAAGTTCTGTTACATCAAGACAGTCATGTTCAGGGTCATCTTTTACTTACTCATTGTATGGATCTAGTAACAGAGTAGCTGGGTTAAGTACAGTACAGTACATCGAACAATGGTCACATTCTCTGCTCCTAAAATGATCCTTTCATATTTTGTTAATCTGCTTGGGGTAAAGTGCTGGGTACGAGTTTGTGTTAAAAGAATAACAACTGCATGAGGGACATATACCTTTACAGGGTGTCCCATTACAATTGTCTCACTGTGCTCCAGACTTACACATGTTGCTGCCACAGCTTTTGGGCATCCTGGCAAAGCGGATGCTACAGGATCTAAGGTAGCAGAAGAATATGCCACTGGGCGTCGCATCAGGCCCTGAATCTGAGTTAGAACTGAGAGGGCACAATTATCTCTCTCACAACAAAATAAAGTGCCTGGGTAATTGCATGAGTACATGGGTACTGACTGGATGATTAGAGTACTGCAATGTGAGTGCATGGTGAATTTATAAGTGCTTGGGTATTGGCGGAGTGATTGGATTAGTACATGGTACTGGTTGGGTGATTGGAGGAGTGCACAGGGAGTCACAGTGTGATTGCTGGACTGCATGGGTACTATCTGGGTAATTGGAGAACTGAATCAATAGTGTGTAGGTGGTTAGAGGACTGCATGGATAGTGCACATGTGTTTGTAGCACTGCATGTGTTAGTGTCTGGGACAATACAAGGTTTTCATTGTTTCTTGTGAGTCTTTTTACATGATAGACTTTAGGGAATACTATTCCAAAATAGCAACTCCCGTACCAATGGTCTGGCAGCCTAAAGTAGGCTTTATTGCCACACATATAATAAACTCCAGGAAATACTGGATCAGTTCCTCCTTTTATTCCCCATCCCCCAATTATTAAAAAATTGTGCTCACATTCACTGGAACCAATAAACACATTGTTATATTCTGTTTTTAACCTATGGAGACGGATTTTCCCTTTCTTTTCAAAATCTAAAGACATGGCAGCATGAGTTTTGCTACTTGCAAAATACTCTTCTTCCTCAGCCCATTTCGGTATCTGAGGTTTAGGTTCAGAGGATCTTCGTTAGAGATGCTGTCTTCTTTGTTCCACTAAATTCAAAAATATTTTCTCTTCTTCATGTAATTTACAGGTTAAATTGTTATTATGTGCTTCAGCTATATCTATTGCTTTCATGGTTAAGAAATATTCACCCATAAATTCTGAATTTCTCGTACTAAGAACAGGGTTCATGCTTTTTTGCATGGGAACCTCTGAAAAAATCACATCTATGTTAGAATAATAATATTGCAATTTTCCAGTTTTATTAAATAAACTTGCTAAACCACTACAGGATATACCATAGGTCAATGGTAAATGATGATAGGTCACTCCCTCTGCTACAGATGCAGGTAATTTCATGCAGACATAGCAATCACTAACTTCCATAGTTTCTACATATTGTACTAATAAGTTGGTGAAAACATTTAAATCAGTGCCATTTTTATTCACAGCGTGATGTAAGTCTGACTCATCTGGTGCTTCTAATTCTACTCTATCTCCTTTGATAGTAGCTACCTTTTCATGTGTGTTAGTGTTATTCTGTACACTTTTGACCACTAAAGAAGGTATGGCCACTGCTAATATTAACCATATTATGAGTATTAGAAATCTACTACATATACACACACTCCAACATTTCTTAAAACAATTTGGTTTTCCAGCAGCTCTATTATCAGCCATTCTCTAAGGGGGGGGGGGGGGGGGAGAAGTTCTCTCTTCTTTATTAGAGTGATTCAATTCTTGGAACAGGGTTACAAGAAGGGAATTTGTTTCAAGGTGGTCTCACTTCTTCGTCAATTTGCTCTGCATCAACAGGTTCCTCTTCAATTATCTCTAAATCTTCGAGAATTACATAGGTCCATTCAGGGCCTTTGAATTTGTTATTTACAAATTTCGCTTTGGGGCTTCTTCGTTTTGAACCTACAGCTGCATGCCCAGACCAACTAGATACTTCATCTACCTGCTTTGGGTTTTCGGGTATGGTTGTGAGGTGATATTTCAATCTTTTGATAACACCTGGCCTATTATCACCTTTTCTGATTCGTTTAGCTTGCACTGCACTTGTACCTTCTTCAGATGTTCTTTTGTTTTCGTTGATTTGTGGCACAACGTGATTATTTCTGTCCTCAGATTTTTTCTCTGTCTGATCTTGTACAGGGCTTACTAGTTCACTACTTCCTTCCTGAATGTTTTCTCCTTCACTAGTCCGACCTGGTACAGGCTCAATTTTTAATGTCGCTTTCTCTGTATCTGCCTGAATTTCTGTAACTTCCCTGATTGGCACTTGCTTAATTTCCTTTAAATCTTTGTTATCTTTTATCAGTTCACTCTCTTTAGATTCTTTCTGTTCTTCCCCAGTCTCTGGTTCTTTCACTACCTGGTTCTGCTCAGGTTTATAATCTAAATTATTTTCTGTTTCTTTAGCACTTTCTTCTCTGCCTATCTGGTCTTCACTCTTTTCTTGACTATATTGTCTAGTTTGGCTCCTCGTTCTTACAATTATCTCTGGTATGTCTACTACAGGTATCCAATCATCCTGACTGGTGCTCGGTTGTTCTTCGTCAGCTACTTCAGGATCTATTACTTGAGATCCTTCAGCTGTGCAACCTTCAGCCCCCTCAACCGCCTGAGTCAGTTGAGGTTCCTCCTTGTAAGGTGCTGGTACTCTTTTAGTGTGGCTTGCATGAATCCAATTTGGCAAGCCTGTACATTTTATAGCTGTTGTTGTGACTAATATAACCTGATGTGGTTTCTCCCACCTTGGTGCTAGGCAAGTCGCTCATGTGTGATTCTTCACTACAACCCAGTCACCAGGGTTCAGATCATGCGCTTGAATCAGCTGCCTGACATCTGCGTCTTCTCCAACCTGGTGAGAGATAGAGCGCACTTGGTCAGCCAATTCTTTGCAATACTCCAGTACCAAATCATCAGTTATATTCAACGACTTGTGTCCTGGTATGCATGCCTGCCTCATTGCTTTTCCCATGATGATTTCATGGGGACTCAATCCAGTATTTTTGTCTGGAATACTTCTGAGACCCATCAGAACAAGAGGTAGGACATCAGTCCTGTCCAGTGGAGTCAATCCACACACCTTCCCCAACCTTGACTTAATTGTGCCTTTCAATTGTTCTACCACTTCAGATGCCTCTTGGCGGTATGAGCAGTGCAACTTCTGTTCAATTTTAAATGCTTCAGAAATTAATCAAATTATTTCATTATTAAAATGAGACCCTCTGTCTGATTCAATAGTTACTGGGAAAACGAACCGAGGAATGAGCTCTCTCAATAGGAGTCTGGCTACTGTTAAACTGTCATTTCTTTTGGTGGGGTACGCCTCCACACACTTTGAAAATAAACAAACGATGACAAGCACATATTTTAATCCTCGACAGGCAGGTAACTGAATAAAGTCGATTTGAAGTCTTATGAATGGTCCTTCAGGCTTTCCAATTTTCCCCATATAGACTACTGTTCTCTTTCCTGGATTCATTTGCTGACATGTCAAACAGCTTTGGCAAAGTCTTTCAGCAATATTTCTAAACCTTGGGTTAAACCAATCCTGCCTGAAAAGTCTGATCATTGCATCTCTGCCTATGTGAGTGTCTCCATGAAACATTCTAGCCATAGGTGCAAGCACGCTGTCTGGCAATACAGGTCTATCGTCTAAGTAGACCCACACACCATCTTCGGTCCTTTGTGTACAACCAATTTTCACCCACTCCTCTTTCTCTTTTATTTCTGCTTCATTTTGTAGATCTTTCACTTCTTTCCATGTTTCTAACCCTCACAATAGCATACGTTGGCAGCTGTTTTGACAATTTTAAATTTTTCTGTTTACTGCCATTTTGTATCTGGCACAATGTTGGGCGACCTGGTCAGCGTACCGATTGCCTGCAGTCACACGGTCATTTCCTGACTGGTGTGCGGCACATTTGACCACTGCCACTTTTTTTGGTAATTGTATTGCTTCAAGCAATTCTTTGACAAATTGTCCATTTTTAATGGGAGACCCTGAAGAAGTCAGAAAGTCTTGCTGCATCCAGAGCTGGCCAAAGTCATGCACAACCCCATAACTATACTGACTGTCAGTGTAAATGGTTACTCTCCAATTTCTTCCCTTTTTGCAGGCTTTAATTAAAGCAATCAATTCGGCTATGTGTGCAGACCTGACTCCTGGTAAATAGGATGCTTCGACTATTTCAGCCAATGTACACACAACATAAGCAGCACTTAATCCTCCCACCTCATGGCGCGTGCATGAACCATCTACAAAGAATTCATGCTCAGCATCTTTTAATGGCTCATCTTGTATGTCTGGATGTGGTTTTGTACTAAGTTCTGTTACATCAAGACAGTCATGTTCAGGGTCATCTTTTACTTACTCATTGTATGGATCTAGTAACAGAGTAGCTGGGTTAAGTACAGTACATCGAACAATGGTCACATTCTCTGCTCCTAAAATGATCCTTTCATATTTTGTTAATCTGCTTGGGGTAAAGTGCTGGGTACGAGTTTGTGTTAAAAGAATAACAACTGCATGAGGGACATATACCTTTACAGGGTGTCCCATTACAATTGTCTCACTGTGCTCCAGACTTACACATGTTGCTGCCACAGCTTTTGGGCATCCTGGCAAAGCGGATGCTACAGGATCTAAGGTAGCAGAAGAATATGCCACTGGGCGTCGCATCAGGCCCTGAATCTGAGTTAGAACTGAGAGGGCACAATTATCTCTCTCACAACAAAATAAAGCGAAATCTTTTGAATAGTCGGGCATACCTAAAGCAGGGGCTTCACATAAACAATCTCGTAATTTCAGAAAAGATTTTGTGCTCTCATCATCCCATTCTATCTGTTCTTTTGCTCGTTTCTTTGTCATTTGTATCAAAGGTTTCGCCAGCATGGAGAACCCCATAATCCACTGCCTGCAATACCCAACCACCCCTAGGAGCATTCTCATTTCCTTCTGGGTTTGCGGCAGCTTCATTTGTTTTATTATCTTTATTCTTTATGAGGTCACTCTCCTTTCTCCTCGTTCTATCTGGTTTCCCAGATACTTCACTTCTTTTCTGCAAAACTGTAACTTCTCAGGGGACACTTTATGTCCACCTTTGGCTAAATGGTTCAACAAGGCTATGGAATCTGTCATGCAAACCAAAAGATCATCAATATACTGTACGAGGACAGATTCTTTAGGCATTATT
This sequence comes from Triturus cristatus, assembly GCF_964204655.1. Classification (NCBI taxonomy): domain Eukaryota; kingdom Metazoa; phylum Chordata; class Amphibia; order Caudata; family Salamandridae; genus Triturus; species Triturus cristatus. Next base: position 956,114,959 of record NC_140593.1, on the reverse strand, counting down.
AAAGTCTCAAGGCATTTTTTTCAAAATCTCATAAAAAATCGATGGACTCTCTATGTACCCTTGAGGAACACGATTCCAAACGTAAACATGATCCTCCTATTTGAAATAAAACTAAAACTGGCTATCTGGATGCAATGGGATGGAGAAAAAAGCATGGTATAAATCAATCATGGTGAACCACCTTGCATTCCATATTATTTGGTACAGGATCACTGCAGGGTTGTGCACCACTGGACAACAGAGCACAACAATTTTATTAATTTTTTGTAAATCTTGAACTATCCTAAATTTGCCTTATGGTTCCTTAATGGCAATTATAGGTGAGTTACAGGGACTACTCAAAATCTCTTTTACTGTGCCTTGTTCGACCATTCTGTTAATTTCTGCTGCAACACCGGCTTTGACTTCAGGACTCATTTTGTATTGCAGAGTGTTTGGATAAACAGCACCTTCCTTTACGGTCACTTTTACAGGGTCTACATCTGTCATTAATCCTACTTCTTTTCCAGTAAAATACCACACATCTGGATTTACTGTCAATTTTACTTCTTCCGGCAAGTCATCCTGGGTTATTATTGAACACAATTCATTTACTTCTGCTCCTTGCTTAGCTAGCATGATTTTGTATATTCCGTCTTCATCTGGGGTTTGAATGGCAACACCATCCGGTGTGCAGAATATGGTGCAATTCATTTTGCACAACTCCCTTCCTAATAAATTCACGAGACTGGAGTCGCACACTACAAATTTGTGCATTTCTTTGAAGTTTCCAATGCATACTTCCATTGGCATTGTAATAGGGGTCCTAATTTGCTTATTAGAAATGCCCACTACGTGGATCACTTCTCCCGAGAGGGGTAGGTTTGGAATGTCTGCTGTTATCACAGTAGAACGTGTAGCGCCAGTGTCCAACAAAAAGGTAAAGTCATTTCCCTCTACCTTCCCGTCGACCTACGGACCTGACTGATCTACCGGTAAGGATGCGCCAAGTACGCAATCCTCATCCCCCCCTCTCAGGCACCATCATTGATCCTGGTCCTCGAAATAGGGATCCAGCAAAAGAAACTGTGATGTTAGGTAATTTTTCTTACCACTTCCTTCTTGAAATCCGGTGTCAGTACTGTACTTGGCATGATTCACAAATGTTGGCATAGGGGCAGGTGGCAATTGATTCTGCAGGTTTACAACCAGTTGTGGTTGACTCATTATCACCTCATTCTGTGTCTGGGGATTTAAATTTTTATTTGGGCTATTATTATTTTGTATATTCTTACACTCGTTTTTCCAATGCCCCAATTTTCCGCACCTGTGACAAGGGAATTTCTTCTTTCCCTCTTCTCTGCTTAATCGCCCTTTTGGCTTTCACCCATTATTGTCGCCACTTCCTTGCCCTTTTCTTGATTTCACTGCCATGTTAGTTAACTGGAGTTCTTGTTGTTCTGCTAATTTAACTTGAGCCCACATCACTTTCTCCTCTAAAGGTTTCCGTCTATTGTCAATTTCATCTCAACAGTACTTTGCATATTTTAAAATCTCATCTATGGTCTTTGCTTGCCAACACAAATTATGTTGTGTAATCATTTCAGAAATGTCCTTCTTTAATACATTGACAAATCGATACACAAAATGAGTCATATCTTTATTCCCAATGCTTTCCACCTCACTATACTGTTTGAACACCAGTAGAAGGCACTCATAGTACGCATGAACTGATTCATCCTTTTCCTGAGTTGTTCTATCTATCTTTACCCAATCTGTCTCCTTTGGGGGAATTTTCCCTTTCAAGAAAGTTATGACCTGGTTATATTTTCTCCTTACTTCTTCAGATGGGGCTCCAGTTTTCTTATCTCTTGGATACACATCATTTGGACAATCAACCGTAATTTTACACTCAGCCCACAAATCAGCCGGTACCACTATGTCAAATGAACCATCCAAATCTTTCAATAGGACTTTCGAAACCTTCACAAACCTTTCGACTTGTCTATACCATTACACAAGCTTCTCCCTCAGCTTTGGGAAATCATTTGTAAATGACAATATATCCTGTCTAGTCCATGGGGCATGTACATAACCTCCCCCTGGAACTTCTCTCATTGGGTACAACCCTCCTGCTTTTTCTGTTTCTTTCATTAAATACTCTGATGTTACTTGAGTAGTCTGTGCTTCTTCTTTTTTCTTTGTCCACCTTGCTTTCCACCTGTCTAGGTCTCCCCATTTTAGCAATATCGTCATTAATTCCTTAACTTGCAACTTTCTCCCAGACACATTCATATTTTCTAAGTCTTTATCAGAAAATTCTGCTCTATAAGGTTTTTGCAGAACCTTAGATCTTCCTACATCGATTCTCATTTCTAAAGCCAGATTCATTAATTTATCATGAAATATTTTTGTATTTCGTGTTGTACTTCGGCAGATGAACAGCAAGTCTTCCTCATTTCTTTTTTTTTTTTTTTTTTAGTCCTCATCACGCAAAGTTTTGAGAAATAGAGTGTTTATGTCAAACATGTCCACTTTAAGGAGAAGCTCTTGGGCTATATCTTCCATGACCCTTACCCATCGCTTGGATCATTCCTTACCCAGCGAAAGGATATCCTAACAGCCCAGTCAAAACTCTCCAACGTGGCTTGCCCACTCTTTGTGTAGATGAACTCTCTATAACCACCATACAAAACTATTAATGCGCTTAATCACTGGACTTCAGATAGTTGCCAAAATCTCAAAACGCTACAATTTCCATATCCAGTACTGTTCCCAATCATTCCAAAAAAATAATCTTTTACTATGTGGACCAGCTTTATCCATTAAGTTTCTTCTAAGGACTGAATTCAGCCCCTCTTCTCTGCTAGGAGAAACTTGCTTGACCCACTTTATAAAAATCTCACGTCTGGCAGCTAAAATCAGCAAAAATAGCAAGTTCCTCTGTCTTTTAATGAGACTGGACCTCCCATTATCATCCAATTTTACCCCAAACAAAATCAATTGGGCGCTTACCTGAATTTCTTGACGGAGAGCATCTGAGAGGATCTTACCTACATCTTCCCAATAGGATTGAAGGTGCGCTCACTGCCAAAACATATGGATGTCATCAGCTTGCTCCTCGCCACATTTGGGGCAGCATCTAGCACTCCCTTTATTCATTTTCGACAACCTCTTAGGCGTCCAGTATGCTCTGTGCAGAGTAAATAGAAAGTTTTTCTTCAACGGTGCAGATTTGATAACATCCCCAAATGCAGCCACAGATACTTGCCATAGTGCTGAAACATCCAGTGACGGCATCGCCTTCCCCCAGATCTCATTTGGTAGTGTAAATCCCTCACCTCCTTCATCAATAAGCGCCCAATACCAGAAGGCTACTTCTTTCTTCTCAAATCTCCTTTGGAGTTTTGCCTCCATCTCTATATTACCTATCCCATCTTTTTTTAATGTTTTGGTCCAGCTCATTAACTGATAATACTTGAATTTTGATAAACCCCCATTTGTTAAGTCTACCAGGCGGTCCCAATCAGCAATGTTAGATCCAGATAATAATTGTCCCCATTCCAGTACTCCGCTTCCTCTCAACGGGACCGATAATACATCCTTTAAACATTCAGGCGTGCCAGGCGAGTCCCAGATAGGGGCATAGTAGCTATAATAAGGGATCTTCCATAAACACCTTATCTGGACCCACAATTTAACAGCAGCTTCCAAGATTTTTAATTTGATTTTCTTAAAGTACTTCATGTGACCAAATTTGTACAAAAAGTGGTCACCCGCCCGACCTGTCATTGCTTGCATGAAGGTTGGAAGGGAGCTGTGTTTTTTAAAAAGTACTCTGACATTCTTAAAATTGAATGCCCTATGATACTGGAATAAGTCCGGGCTAGCAATCCCTCCATGTTCCTGCTTCCTTCTTAATTTCTTCCAAGAGATTCTAGCTCCCTTTGAAGCCCAAATAAAAGTCGTAATTTCGCCCTGCGTTTTACTGGTCCACTCTTTTTTAAACTCTAAAGGTATCGAGTTAAAGAGGTACGTAAATTTAGGCAAGATCATCATTTGAATCAGGTTAGAGCAACCTAAGAATGAGAGAGGGAGGCATTTCCATGCATTAAGCACTTTTTGGGATTCTGATTGTACTTTATTAAAGTTTGTTTGAGCAATCTTAACTTCACCCACAATTAGTATTCCTAAATATCGTGTTTGATGTTTTACCAAGGGATCATTACTCTGAGTATTCCAAAACATCATCTCGGTCTTTTGTTGATTAATTTGATAGCCTGATAAACTTCCAAACTGCTGTAGTGTTGCTGTTATTTCAGGAAAGGAACTCATCAGATCATTAGTGAATAACATTAGGTCGTCAGCATAAAGTATGACTTTTTTCACCCAGTTCCTACATCTAAAAGGTATTATAGAAGAGTTGGATCTTTAAGCACAGGCCAGGGGCTCTATATAAAGATTAAACAAAATAGGAGATAACGGACACCCCTGTCTGGTACCTCTTTCAATGTGGAATTTCACTGTCAAAGACCCATTAACTAGCAAACATGAAGTCGGGTAACAATATAACGCTCTTACAGCTCTGATGAAATTACTACCCAAATCTTAAGCCTCCAGAGCATTGTGTAAAAAAAAAACAATTAACCCTATCAAAGGCCTTAGCTGCTTCATAGGTGATGACTGAAAGAGGGAGTTTTTCCTCATCTGCCAGATCTATTGCTGCTATTAGTTCGTGTGTAAGTTCCTGGATCTGTCTACCCTTTATTAAGCCTTTTTGATCTATATGGATTAAATTCCCTACCCATTTTCCCAATCTCCTTGCTAATAATTGCGTAAAGATTTTATAGTCACAATTTAGCATAGAGATTGGTCTGTAGGATTCGCAATGTTTAGGGTTTTTTCCTGCTTTTAGTAAAATACATATAGTGGCTTCATTCCATGATTTAGGAGGTAATTGTCCTCTTATAAAGATGTCATTAAATAAGTTCGTAAGTTCAGGAACAAGTTCTTCTCTCAAAACCTTATAAAAGCTCGTTGGGCAAGGCGTCAGGCCCAGCGGCCTTAGCTTTTTTTAGGGATTTAATTACCTCATTAACTTCAAATTGAGTAAATTCAGCATTAATTTCTTTCCTTTGATCCTCCGACAAGGTTTGCTTAACCCAGCGATTAAGATATTCTTTTGAGTTAGGTCCTCACAATTATTCATATCCTCTTTATATAAGTCTGAGTAGAAATCGAAAAAGGCCCTTTTAATATCTGCCTCCTCCGTGAGGGGATGACTCATGTTCGCCTCTTGGATATTTGGGATCTTATTCCTATTTAGGTCCATTTTTGTTTTCCAAGCCAGAAGCTTTCCGCACCCCTCACCATACTGGTAGTGAGCCAGTTTACTGACCTCCCATTTCTTCTTGATTCGAGTATCTAATATATTAACCAAGTTGTTTTTTTTCCTTGATGTGTTCCCTCCTAAAAACATCCACCTTCACAGCCGAAGTTTCTCTAGTAATACACTTTTCTAATCTATGAATTTCATTCTCTACGCTTTCCAACTCCTTCTTATTCAGTTTGTTAATATGAGCGGATATACTAATCAACTTCCCCCTAAGTACCGCCTTGAAGGCCTCCCACCTATTCTGACTAGATGTCTGATCCGAGTTTAGGTAGAAATAGGATGCTGTTTCTTCTTTAAGAGCCTCGATTACTTTAACATCCAGAAGTAAGGTTTTATCTAGAGTCCACCTTGAACGATTGTAGTGAGTATGTAGTTCAAGCTCCATTAAAACTGCAGAGTGGTCAGATAAGTGTTCAGGTAGATGGACAACCTCTTTTACTTCCCCATTTAATGATTTATCAATTAAAAAGTAATCAATTCTGGAGAAGTGTCCCAATTTCTTGTTCTTAAAGGTAAACAAGTGATCTTTCTTACCCTTACTTCTCCAAATATCTGTTAATCCTAGGTCTTCAAGATACATTTTAAGCCATCTCCTCATTTTTAACAGTCGGTGCTTTTTTTGGAGGACTCCTGTCTATTTCGGGGTTCAATAATATATTAAAGTCTCCGCCCAGAATGATGTGTCCAGGGGCTTCCAAAAGTTGCGCATAGAGAGCCTGCAGTGCTGAAGGATCGTCAACATTAGGTCCCTAATACCCTGCTATAACTAGGGATCTACCACTTAAATGGATATTTCTGACAATCCATCTCCCTTTTATATCGGATTTATAAGAGACTAGAGTGGCTTTTGCTGATTTCTTGGAGATAATAATTACCCCCTTAACACCGCAGGTTTGCTCAGTGCAAATATAGAAGTCCACCCAGCTTTGAGTTTTCATTATGGCTTTCCATTCCGATTTTAGAAGGTGAGTTTCTTGAAGGAATATTATATCCCAATCCTTACATTTAAGATAGTCAAGAATCCTTTGCCTTCTTGCTCTAACCCTCAAGCCATTCACGTTCCATGTAAGGACTTTAGTTCTCATAATTCAAAATGGTTAGTTCACTTTTTCTTTTAACTTGCATGATTTGGACAAAAATGTATTTTTTTCCCCTATAATGCTCCCACACCATATGTGCCATAATTAAACAAAAACCCGTAGCCCCCCCACCTGAATCTCGCCCCTCTCCCCTCCCACAGAGAACCCTCCCTTTATTCATTGGCAGATCTGCTCTGCCTATTTGAGATCCCTGCTCTGGGCAATTTTAAACTTTATGTGCCTTAATCGTGCTTATCAATGCCTCTACCTCTTGGGATTCCTTCAAATTATACATGTGGTTATCCCACATAATTCTCAGGAGTGCCGGAAACTTCATTTGAACATTTGCTCCCAGGGATTTTAATTCCTGCATATATTGGCCTAAATGCCACTGGCGGTCCTGTGTCGTCTTAGAAATATCCGATCTTACTCAGAATGACCAATCCCCCAATTCTTCCTCATTGAAGGTATTCAACCTTTCCAACCGTACACTTCCTGCTATCATCTCTTCCAATTCTACTCTTAGTTTAAAAACATCTAGTATTTTTGGTGGTGGATTGGGCTTCTCTATGTCTCTTGTCCATCTGTCTAACTCCTCTGGTGTTATTAGTGTGGCACTCTTTGATCCCGTGGATGTCTCAAGTCTCACTTATTTTGTACAACCTGGTGTGACTCTTCTGGGTGTGTGATTTATTTGCCCTCTTATCGGAAAGTCCAATAATGAAATTACTGACTCACAATCACTAGCTTGGTCGTCGACTATTATTTTTCCTTTTCAAGGTTCTATGATTGGTGTGGTCATGACATGAGTTTTAGGACAGTTTGATTTATCTCCGTACAACGGGACAACAGGACCTATAGTTACAGGTATAGTTAGAGCCTCAGGATGGGTGTTAACTGTGTTATCTTCTTTATTAATTATTCTCTATTTTTATTTATTGCCTCTCTTTCCTTTTCTTGGAGTACCCTTTCCATTGTTTTTTCATGTACTATTTGTGGTACCGAAGGTGTCTCTAAGAGTGGAGCACTCGGGGTAATTCTGCTTGGCCCTTCCTGATATGGCGGAGGACTTTTCATTAATATTTCTTCTAAATAATCATCTTCAGAGTTCCCTTCACTTGTTGTCATTAAGTGTTTTTTCTTTTCCCTACATTTACTTCCTGTCTGTTCATCAGCCATTAATACAGGATATAATCCCTCGGTTAACATGGCTTGCCTCCTTTGTTTCATCTGTTTGTCTCGAGTTTCACGTGGAAGTTTTGGGTAAAAATTACCCAAATTAATGTTACACCTTGGTCTATCGCATTCAAATGCCTCAGTTTCCCATTCTTCTAACGCCTCATACTGAGTCAACCTAGGTCTGGGTTCTAATTCATTCATTCTTGTGCGTAACTTATGTAAAATTCTCCCATTAAATGTTCCGTATTCTGGGAAAGCCAAAATTCCATCATCTTTCGTGTATTCGATCCAATTCTCTAACCAAACACAGGTATGATAACCTCTCTCTACCATCATGTATGATGCAGGAGTTTTTGGAGGAGGAATGAGAATTCCTTCTCTAGTTTTAATTGGCTTATCTTTCTTGAAATAATTCTTTATTTTCTGCATAAACGACATTTTCCTTTTCTCACCGTGCATTTTCTGTGACCTTTTTCTCAAGTATTGCTGATAAGCAAATCCTAAATAATTTCTATCTGGGCGACTTCCAATAATGTGGGATAGTACATACACAATCCATTTTCTATTATTATTTTTAGGACTTCTATGTTTATAATTTTCTCAAATCCGTTTCTCCAATAGGAGTACGTTTTTTATTTTTGTATTCAATTAGAATTCAACTTACTCTGTGCGTTTATCCAATGCTAGCATGGCTTTAAGTGACATCAGAATCACTCCTGAGGAAATTCGATTTTCGATCTCGATCATATTGACCCGTCATTTTGGGTGCTGCCGCCATTTTGTGTTGCCCTCACTCAGGCAGCACGACAAACGAAGTATTTTCTGTTTTTCCTGCGGTATCGTGTCAAAATAGCCTTCTGCCTCTGTTTACAAAGCTGGTGCCAGGGACTGGCCGAGTACACTAATCCCTGTCTGGTTTTCCTAATCCCTGTCTCAATTATCTGTTGGTTCACACTATTCTCTTCTGACTTTATCTTATCTTCTGGCCTTCGCTATTCTCTGCTCATATTCTCTCGTTTCACAACTGTCCTCCAAAACACACAAATGTATCTTGCCACCTGCAAGTCAGTTGCAGACACGTTAATAAATTAACCTGTGAGGAGGGGTGACAAACACAGTTGGAGGAGAGGCTCCATCGGGTTACTCATTACCTTATTTTTAAACTCTTTCTATTGGCTATGTTTTGTTTTCGAACCTTCCTTATTGGTTCTTCATGTATGTATTGGGTGTGTTTCTGGTTAATCTATATGCCATCTATGTACTATAAAAGACTGTGCACCACGGAGTGAAGTGGCAGTCTCCTGAGAACATACCGTGTGTACTTCTAGGACAACTGTTCTAGCTGCAGCTAATAAATCTGATCTTTTACGCCGACAGAGTGTCCCCGTGTCTCTGTTAGCTAAAGCAGGAGAACCCAGGAGATTAAGGCGTACCCTGCGCCGCCAGGCCCATAAGGTTCTGGTTCTTCACTCCTTTCTACTGACCCCTCCTTTACAAAACTTGCATAAGTCTCACACCCGCTGTCCTACCAATCCCAGCGCGGCTCTTTGTGACGTCAGTGCACCACTCGCAACTGACCCCTCCTTTACAAGGTAATGCATACCTTACATTTCTCAGTATTTTGTACTTTTTTTTGCATAAATCAACAACATAAAACGATTCTCTAAATTCCAAAGAATCGAGTAAAACTTTTCCACTTACCCTTCACACACTACGAGAAAAACCTTTCCACTTACTCTTCACACACTACAAGTAAACCTTTCCGCTTACTCTTTACTCAAGCCTCAGGGATCCTGCTACTCCTTCAGTATTACCCTTTCTAGATGATATAAGACCAAAGTTTCACCAATGAAATCTTTAGCTATCAATTACTCTCAATTACATACAGAACATAATCCCTAACACAGTGCTTCTAGTTTTACCTAACTTTCTGCACTTTTCTTGAATCCTGACAAGTAACCTCACTGTAGTATGACTTCTATTCACCATTCGCTATTCAATATTCCCGGGAACTTCAGACAACATGAATAACGATTACAACAACGACAAATGTTAATACATATATCAATAATTTCAATTACAATATTTTCAATTACAATATTTCCTACCTAACTAACTAGAACCTAACCATGCCTCTGCTACCAAGCAAATCTGATGGAGCACGGGTCTTTACTCTGAATCTCTACAGACTCAGGAAGTTTTTAAATTAATTTGTGAGTCAAAATTCAATTACTGTAACTAGGCCTGGGCCAAAATTCCGTTCCGTTCGCGGAAATTGCGATAATTTGGCATTTTCGCGTTCCGCGGAAAGCGCGAAAATGTTTAGCAGTAGCAGGTACATTAGCATGTGAGTTTGAAGCGGCCATTTTTAGTGCCATTGCGCAGCTGCAAATGTTTCCCACAAAAAGCGACAGAGTCATACTAGGTAGATGCAGTAGATACATGCGCAATAGAAATCCCGCGTTTGTCGGCCATTTTAGGGCATTCATGTTACAGATTAGTAATGCACATAGAAAAGCTTCCCCTAGATAAAAGTGTTCATGGTGTATTGCGGTTTTAGTATTCACAAAACAAATTGGTTACATTATTATACATTATTTGAGAGGATTGAATCCAAGCAAGTTTCCTTCACGAATCCTTGCTCCATCAATGTCTGGGTCATTGTATGAGTAGACGGGTACTGACTGGATGATTAGAGTATTGCAAGGAGAGTGAAAAGTGATGCACGCCTGAATGGAACACTGTCAGACAAAGAAAACTACGACATTCTCCAAGAAGCTGTACCACCACATCTTCGCTTGAATATCACAAATCCACGAACATTGTTTCAGGATCAAACTGTACCTGATAAAGCTCATTACGATTTAAGACCTAGACTGAAGAAGAAAACTTGAGATTCTCTCTTCCATGTAGTTTCTATCCCGGTTGCAGGGTCACGGTAGGTGTCTTGGTTGTGACCTGAGTAGTGACAATAGGTCTGCAGGACGTGCAGTGTCATAGGATGGCAGATAATCATAACCAAGTGATTGAGGAAGATTGCCGTGAGCATCCACTTAGAAGATGGAGACTACATTAGGAGAAAGAGAGAAAAAGGACAAGATGAAAAAATACTGTAAATTAATGTACAGTCGTTGTGGTATAACTTTATGTGTTTTCATATTATTGTGTATTTTGTTGACGTGTATAGGTTGGATTGTTCATGCTATGCAGCAAAAAGTTGTCCCTTCTTCTATCTCTGTGCTTTCTTATTCTACTATCTCTCCACATCTATTTCATACACTTCCTCAACATGAACTCATCAGAAGAACCGAATATTACAATAATTCATTTATCCAGTTATTACACCAACACCAATCAGTAATTAATACAACCGATTGTTGGGTGTGTGGACTTATGCCTCATACCACAGAAAAAGGGATGCCATATTTAGTCCTACCGTTCTCTTTGGTTCCGCTTGGGCTTATTTTGTAATATTCTCTAACGCCTATCAAAGCCGATTTAAATGACCTGTCAGTTCTTATATTGGTGGACCAGATTTCAGTCATAGTTCATTGATAAAGGGAATGGTAGCTGTGGCTAAAATCATGGAGAATAGTAAAATTTCTGTTGATGAGAGAAAAGCATATACTAATTGGAACGCCACTCATTATATCACTAGCCTTAGTAGTAAGGTTAATCAGGGAAAATCTCCACCAATTTGGACTGTACCTCATCAAGGCAATTTCTGTTTGCAAATAAATGGCCAAACTACTGACACCGAACAGAAAAGAAGCTTTTGTTCCCACACGTACATCCACTCATCTCAGAATTCGCCGCCGTTAGTACCATCTGAGGGCACATATTTCATCTGTCACGATAGAGCCTATACGTGGTTGCCGACTGGTTTTTCTGGAACATGCTATATAGCTTTTCTTCTTCCCCCTACATACACTGCTTCTTCAAATCATCATAGAAACAGATATGGCAGAGGAATTATTGATAGTAAAATAAATGAGAGGGACCCCTTAGAATTCACAAGGGAAATAAGGTCACCTAACCACGTAAAAGAGAGAGAATTCCCTTGCTCATACAAATCCTTGTAGTGGACAACAAAATTATTGACTGCTCTAATATATAAAAAAAGGGTTTTTATTTTGACAAATATTTTTCTGTGATCCTATATTCATAAAAAGCTATCATAACATATTCATTGTGACACAATCATTAAAAACATTATACAAGTCATTCAATTAAAAAGATAAAGACAATGTTACAGAATTACAATATTACAAGAATCCAAAGATGACCAGCATCATGGAGACAAACATATACGTAAGACACTGATTATGTTCTTTACCAATACACATCCATTGGGCTCAGCAGTACAGTTTATAGTTTCAATTTTGTACTTATTACTCTGTGCTGGTCTCAGGATTGTGTTTCCAGTAAAAGGCGTCGACGCGTTTCGATGGCTTTACCAAGTTACTGCCATCTTTATCAAGACAAAAATTTGTTGCTGTCTCCTGTATTCTTGAATAGGTTTCTTTTATTCCTTCTTTATTGATGGAAACGATATATGTTTTTCGATATATGGGTAGACAGATAAATAGTGTCCTCCGTTCTGTCATACGATCTTCTGATATGCTCAAAATATTGAATAAAAACGTCTTTCCGTGCTATAGTGATCTCACATGTATAATGAGACCGGTTAATTATTGCCGTTTTTCTTTTCCTTGGATACGTATTAGTGATACCGAGTGACCATACCACCTCGGGGCCCAACACCGCAAGGTTCAAGTTCCTCCTTATTACTCGGGTGGGTCTTTGCGTTAATCTATCGCGGGTTCACGGCAGTCTCTGTTTTCGGTTACAATGATTCCCGATCCCAATTATTGATTCCAAAGACACAGCAGGACAAGAGGGAGGAGACTTCCTCAAAGGATTTCTTCCTTTTTGGGGTCCTATGGCAAACAGCAGAAATATGAGACAACTGGTTCGCGTTGTAGAGACTACCATAGACATCACTGTAGGAGCTTTGAGTAATATTACAGCGGAACAACAGGCGGATCGTCTTATGACATTACAGAACCGAGTTGCCTTAGATGTTATTCTTGCGGACCTTGGTGGGGTCTGTAAATTGATCAGATCGAGTTGCTGTATTTATATACCTGATGATGCTCCGACAGTATACCAAGCCATCTCTAAATTACATGTAATCTCCAAGTCGATTCATCAGGACGAAGGAGATTGGTCGTTATTGGGGTGGTTTTGGGGACTACTGTCTAAGTGGGGATGAAAGGTATTAACATTCCTTGGAATGGTTTTGGCCATCATTTTCTCTTTGTGCTACTGTGTGCATCCCAAAACCTAAGTCACAGAGAACAGAGAATATTAAAATGATGTTGCAACAACAGCTTGATGACGTCATGGCCATTGACATCGACTCAGATTAACATGAGTCTGTATATTATTGCCTGAGTTCTGGCAAAAGGAGGGTCTGAGGAAATTCGATATTCGATCTCGATCATATTGACCCGCCATTTTGGGTTCTGCCGCCATTTTGTGTTGCCCTCACTCAGGCAGCACGACAAACGAAGTCTTTTCTGCTTTTCCTGCGGTATTGTGTCAAAATAGCCTTCTGCCTCTGTTTACAAAGCTGGTGTCAGGGACTGGCCGAGTACACTAATCCCTGTCTGGTTTTCCTAATCCCTGTCTCAACTATCTGTTGGTTCACACTATTCTCTTCTGACTTTATCTTATCTTCTGGCCTTCGCTGTTCTCTGCTCATATTCTCTCGTTTCACAACTGTCCTCCAAAACACACAAATGTATCTTGCCACCTGCAAGTCAGTTGCAGACACGTTAATAAATTAACCTGTGAGGAGGGGTGACAAACACAGTTGGGGGAGAGGCTCCATCGGGTTACTCGATACCTTATTTTTAAACTCTTTCTATTGGCTACGTTTTGTTTTCAAACCTTCCTTATTGGTTCTTCATGTATGTATTGGGTGTGTTTCTGGTTAATCTATATGCCATTTATGTACTATAAAAGATTGTGCACCACGGAGTGAAGTGGCAGTCTCCTGAGAACATACCGTGTGTACTTCTAGGACAACTGTACTAGCTGCAGCTAATAAATCTGATCTTTTACGCCGACAGAGTGTCCCCGTGTCTCTGTTAGCTAAAGCAGGAGAACCCAGGAGATTAAGGCGTACCCTGCGCCGCCAGGCCCATAAGGTTCTGGTTCTTCACTCCTTTCTACTGACCCCTCCTTTACAAAACTTGCATAAGTCTCACACCCGCTGTCCTACCAATCCCAGCACGGCTCTTTGTGACGTCAGTGCACCACTCGCAACTGACCCCTCCTAAACAAGGTAATGCATAACTTACATTTATCAGTATTTTGTACTTTTTTTTTTTGCATAAATCAACAACATAAAACGATTCTCTAAATTCCAAAGAATCGAGTAAAACTTTTCCGCTTACCCTTCACACACTACGAGTAAAACCTTTCCACTTACTCTTCACACACTACAAGTAAACCTTTCCGCTTACTCTTCACTCAAGCCTCAGGGATCCTGCTACTCCTTCAGTATTACCCTTTCTAGATGATATAAGACCAAAGTTTCACCAATGAAATCTTTAGCTATCATTTACTCTCAATTACATACAGAACATAATACCTAACACAGTGCTTCTAGTTTTACCTAACTTTCTGCACTTTTCTGGAATCCTGACAAGTAACCTCACTGCAGTATTACTTCTATTCACCATCCGCTATTCAATATTCCCGGGAACTTCAGACAACATGAATAACGATGACAACAACGACAAATGTTAATACATATATCAATAATTTCAATTACAATATTTTCAATTACAATATTTCCTACCTAAGTAACTAGAACCTAACCATGCCTCTGCTACCAAGCAAATCTGATGGAGCACGGGTCTTTACTCTGAATAACTACAGACTCAGGAAGTTTTGAAATTAATTTGTGAGTCAAAATTCAATTACTGTAACTAGGCCTGGGCCAAAATTCCGTTCCGTTCACGGAAATTGCGATAATTTGGCATTTTCGCGTTCCACGGAAAGCGCGAAAATGTCAAAATTTCCACATTCCGCAGCTTAGCGATAATTTATTTCTTGCTCACGCTGTAAAATAATACAGTCTCGCGTGCGCGCGATCGCCTTACCTGAATCCCTGCGTTCGCTGACAAGTTTTCCCGATCCGGTCGCGTTCTCCACGAGATGTCGGATTGTTGGTAGCCATTCGCGCTGTCTCGCGACAGTTCGCGCCCGCAGTAACGTCATGCGTCACGCGATCACGTCTTTCTTCTCGCGATCATGCACCGCGAGACAAGTGAAAACAAGATGGCTGCGCACGCGAGCAACCGCATGGGTAAGTTGACCACGCAGAAATTACCGTGAACGGGCGGGAAAAAAACTTCTGCATCTTCGCGATATTTCCGCGTGTTTGCGGAGATTTTTAACATTTTCGCGATAATTTGCGAAAGTAAATTTCACAAATTCCGCCCACCCCTAACTGTAACCACCTTCATTTAAAGAGGCAAAAATACTCAAAAAATGTTATAGTAAAACCAAATGATCAATAATGACGGTACCTGAAAAGGGAAAAGGAAAAAGAGATAAATAGGCACAAAAGACAGATTTGCTGATTATATTTACCTTATGGTCTAAGATGAACCTAACTCCATACATGGGGCCAGAAAGAATCTCTAAGACAGGTTACAGGTAGATGATCAGGCAGATTCAGATATAGGAGGATAAATTCTTCTAAAGTACAACGCCAGTGTTGCACTCCTCTCTGGCACTTCTCTCCTCGGGTGTCATTTTTCCGCAATCCCTCTAGATGAATAGATTTATCGATCAGTATCTCGAACTCTCGGACAGAGTTTCTGGCAGCAGCAAGATCTGAGACAGCGTCTCAGACAAGAACTGAAGCGGCATACGTGTTGGGTCAGTGACGAGTCGGAATGACAGATCTGACAAGTCGGACGGGGTCTCTAGCTATCTTACCTCAATTATACTGTTCTTGATTCGTGTACCACTCCCCATGTATCAATTCTTATGTTTTCCCTTATTCTGAATGGTCCGGATTAGGAGGTGAGTTCATCACACCACTTAGAAATTAAGCTTTTCTCTATGAGCCATTGTTTATGTGCCCGCCCCTTAATTTTCTTTTCCCATATCTTTATTCCCACGCGCATTTCACATTACTCAGTAAATTAAACATTTTATTCAACATTGTTGCTCTCGCTGGGGTCATCAGTTGAACTTCCCATGCTTCTTCATTCAAGGTGGCCTTGGCTGAGTAACACGGGAGCCATCATTGTTTCCTGCCAATCTTTTATGCGCATGCGCGTAGTAGGGATTCCAGTCACCCTCCGAGGCCCAAATAAGGACTAGTAATAAAGTCAGAAAAGACATGTTAGAACACAGAAACAATTGATTTCACTGTATACCACTTATCTCTACTCTATCTCCATTTACTTATTTAAATGTGTTGCATTAGTCTTTAATAAAACTTATGAGTTTTAGTTTAGCAGTAGCAGGTACATTAGCATGTGAGCTTGAAGCAGCCATTTTTAGTGCCATTGCGCAGCTGCAAATGTTTCCCACAAAAAGTGACAGAGTCATACTACGTAGATGCAGTAGATACATGCGCAATAGAAATCCCGCGTTTGTCAGCCATTTTAGGGCATTCATGTTACAGATTAGTAATGCACATAGAAAAGCTTCCCCTAGATAAAAGTGTTCGTGGTGTATTGCGGTTTTAGTATTCACAAAACAAATTGGTTGCATTCTTATACATTATTTGAGAGGATTGAATCCAAGCAAGTTTCCTTGACGAATCCTTGCTCCATCAATGTCTGGGTCATTGTATGAGTAGACGGGTACTGACTGGATGATTAGAGTACTGCAAGGAGAGTGAAAAGTGAATTTATAAGTGCTTGGGTACTAATGGAGTGCTTGGATTAGTACATGGCACTAGCTGAGTGACTAGAGGAGTGCATGGGGAGTGACAGTGGGATTGCTGGACTACATGGGTACTACGTGGGAAAATGAAGCTGTGAATAAGCAATGTATAAGTGGTTAGGGGACTGCATGGAAAGTGCACATGTTATTGAAGCACTGCATGTGTTAGTGTGTGGGTCATTGCATGAGTACATGGGTACATACTGGATGATTAGAGTACTGCAATGCGAGTGCATGGTGAATTTATAATTGCTTCGGTATTGGCGCAGTGATTAGATAAGGATATGGTACTGGCTGGATGATTGGATAAGTGCACGGAAAGTGCGGAGATACCCTGGAGGGACCATCTCACAGGGATAGCCAGGACGGGTTCCCCAGCGGTCTACAGCACCAGGACGCCTCAGGGCAGCAGTGCGCTTTACAAGACACATACATTTACATGGTACTGGATGGATGATTGGAGGAGTGCACAGAGAGTGACAGTGTGATTGCTGGACTGCATGGGTACTACATGGGTAATTGGAGGAGTGAATTAGTAGTGTGGAGGTGGTTAGAGGACTGCATGGATAGTGCACATTTTTTTTTTTTAAAACAATTTTTATTAACAGTAATTTTGCACCTTTCCTTATACAAAGTTCACGTTCACGACATAGGTTGAATTCGTTTCTGTCAAATACAGCATAGGTGACATCCCTTTGGAACAGCCATACGTCAGCAGTACATATAACACAGAGTACCTTCTGCAAGCAGTCCCATACGTGGACCCTCTCCCCTCTAATCAAGAAGTATACCGTCTGCATCATATGCTGAGGTCGGACTCTGATCCCGATGACGGGGGTGTGCATATATGACCCTTGAATGTGTTCCATTTTCCCCATATTATCTGCCATCGCCGGGGGCAACCCCTATTAGCACATACCACCTTCTCCGCAACCATGGCGCTATCTAAGTCGCGACACCACCATGCGTGTGAGGGGACTGCTGGCGCCCCCCAGTTGCGCGCAATATTCCTCTTGGCCAATACTAGCCCTATGGACACCAAGGTTTGTTCAGCGTGGTTCAGGTCTGTATCATCCCATATATTCAGTAAACACATCCGAGGCTCAGGGGGAACCTCACGCCCGGTTACTCGGGAGACCGTTGCCATAACCTCTCTCCAATATCCGGCAATGACAGGGCAATTCCAAATCGTATGAAAAAAGGTACCCTGGAGGCCGCATCCCCGTAGGCAAAGCGGATCAACCGCTCTCCCCATTTTATGTAGCGTGGATCTAGTGTAGTATATCCTGTGCAGTATTTTAAGCTGCACCAATTTTAGTTTGGACGAAACCGCCACCTCCCGCGGGGATGCAGTCGCTTCCTGCCATTCGTGCTCATCCATGTCCCCAACATCTACCTCCCATTTCTGTTTAAGAAGTTCTGTGGGGTCTTTTTGATGGTTTATTAACTTACGATATGTCCGCGATATAGCTTTCTTGGTCAGATGGTCTGTGAGTAAACGATCCTCGAGTGGGGAGGACTCAGGTGGGGTGGTCCCTCTAGGTATAGCATTCCTCAAGGCATGTTGAATCTGCAGAAATTTGAAACTTTCCGCCCGCTGCAGCTGATATTCTATCTGCAGTTGCTCAAACGGGACTATCTCACCCCGCCTCCAGAGGTCGCCGACCCTGGAGATGCCTATCAGGTCCCACCCCGCAAATTCCTTACTTAAATGCATCATGCCTATCGCGGGAGAAACCCATAGCGGTGTCTGACGAGTGATCACTCCCTCCCAACCAAGCCTGCGCTGCGCCGTGTGCCATATATGTAGGGTGTGTTGTGTGGGGCCCGTTAGTGTATTTTTGGGGGATTTATTGTACAAGGCACGAAGTACTCCTGCCACCCCCATCTTATGCCTATCCATGCGCAGAGCCGGGTCGTCCTGCGGCGCATGAAGCCACTGATTGATTACCGTGAGCTGGGAGGCCCAGTAATATAAGCGTATGTTGGGTAGGGCAATTCCCCTGTCGTACCAACTCCTCATGAATTTGCAGAGAGCAATGCGGTGGGGTCCGCCCTCCCACAGAAGACTGCCCATCTCCGCCTCAACCAATTTAAAGTAGGAGTCTGGGATTGGCATGGGCGTGTTTTGTAGCACATAGAGGAAACGCGGGAGGGCCATCATCTTGAACAGGGCTGCTCTCCCCAGCAACGTCAGCGGAAGAGAGTGCCAGTGTTTAACATCACTCCGGAGTCTGCGGAGAGGCGGAAGCAGGTTGCGTTCAAAGAACAGGGCTGGGTCAGGCGTGATGTGAATGCCGAGGTATCGGAAACCATCCATCGCCACCGTTAGTGTTACTCCTCTAGGGAGTTGTGGTATGGGTCCGTGCAGGACGTAAAGTACTGACTTTGCCCAATTGATCAGATATCCGGATAATCTACCGTATGATTCACAGATGTCCAACAGACTACTGATAGACCATTTCGGCCGCGTCAGGTACACCAGAATATCATCTGCATAGAGGGAGACACGGTCGTCCCAGCTCTCAGTCCACTTCAGTCCCGTGATGACCGGATCCTGCCTGATCCACGCCGCCAAGGGTTCCAGCACTAGAGCGAACAGCAGTGGGGAGAGAGGACACCCCTGTCTAGTTCCCCGCCCCAGCGGAAAGTCCTTCGATAGCCGTCCGTTCACTGCCACCTGTGCCAGAGGCGCGCTATATAGCAAACGTACCCGAACACGAAATTTGGGCCCGAAACCAAACCGCTCAAGCACTGCAAAGAGGAAGGGCCACTCCACACGGTCAAACGCCATACTGGCGTCCAGCGACAAGATAACCGCATCTTCCTGAATATGGGGTCCTCCGGCCAATATGCCGTGCAGTCGTCTGATATTCATCGCTGTGTTGCGTCCCGGCATAAAGCCGGATTGGTCAGGGTGTATGAGCGTCTGCAAATAAGGCTGCAGACGGGTCGCTAACACCTTCGCTAGAATTTTCGCTTCTGCGTTAAGGAGTGAGATAGGTCTGTAGGAGTTGCAGTCGTGGGGAGGCTTCCCAGGCTTTAATATCGCCACCAGTGTCGCGACTCTCTGGTCGCGGGGGAGTATGCCCTCCTTTAAGCTGGTTTCGTACATTTTCAACAGGTGGGGAACTACCGTGTCTGACTCCTTCTTGTATAATTCTATCGGAACTCCATTAGGCCCCAAGGCTTTCCCAGACTGGAGGCCCCGAATGGCCAGGGCTATCTCTTCTGCGGAGAGGTCAGCCTCTAATGCCTCCGCATCCTCCTCCTACAATCGCGGAAGACATATGTCCCGCAGAGATGCCAGGCTGTCGTCAACAGAGGCCGTTGCTACGGGAGTGTACACCTGTTCGTAATGGGTTGCAAAGGCCCTCACTATTTCGTCAGGATTCGTCACAACCTCACCCGTGGCCAACCGTATCTGCGCTACCCATCTGCTTGCCCTCTCTTTTTTATCTAACCATGCTAGTAATTTGCCCGCCTTGTCTCCCACCTCATAGATTGTGTGTTGCGTTTTCGTAAGACACACCCGGGCTGCCTCCCATAAATGGTCCCTGTATGTCTGTTTAGCGAGGTTCAATGCCTGGACTCTCGTGTCAGTGGGCTCTCGTGCGTGCTCCCTTTCTGCCTCGGTCACCGCCGCCTCAAGCTCTAACATCTGTCGCGCCGCGGTGCGTCTGTGGGCTGTAATGGACGCGATGGCCTGTCCACGTAGCACTACCTTGTAGGCCTCCCAGAGGATAACGGGTGAGGTAACGGACTGCGTGTTGTCCTTGAAGTAATGTTTCGTGGTTTTATGTAGGGTCTTACGTATGTTGGGGAGTTTTAGATAGCTGGGGTGTATCGGGTAGATGCGTCTCCGCCCCACCAGGCCCGAGGCGCATGACAGCAGCATCGGGGAGTGATGTGATATCCCCCTGGGGAGGTGCTTGACCTCCAGTAGTTTCTCAATGCATGCCGGGGACGTAAGGAGGTAGTCGATACGTGAAAGACTGTTATGCGCGCTGGAGTGATGCGTGTATTGACGCTCCGTGGGGTGGTGTATGCGCCAGGTGTCCAGTAATCCCATCGCATCTATGAAGTCGCGCAAGGGCGAAGTAGCTGCGCTGCGCTCCCTCGGGGGGTGCCTGTCCCACGCATCGTCCACTGTAGTGTTGAAATCGCCCCCAGTATCAGTTCTCCAGGGGGCAGGCCTAGCAGAAAACCCCCCAGAGCCAGGAAAGCAAGAGAGTGCAATGCCGGAGGAATATATACTGTGACAAAATTGAAGCTGCGCCCCTCCCACTGCCCGGCCATTGCAGCAAAGCGCCCTTGGTCATCTGTCCACTTCCCTTTCACCACCAGGGGGCAACTTTTCCGGATAAGGATCCCCGCTCCCCTAGAGCCAGCGGTAAACTCTGAATGTGCTATCATTGTGAAACCCCATCTATCGAGTGCCTTAACGGCTGTTCCCACTAAGTGGGTCTCCTGCAGTAGAACCACCGACGGGGCATGCCGTTTAAGGGGTTGTAGTACCAACCCCCGTTTGATTTTATTGCCCAGGCCATTCACATTCCACGACAGCACTGTCAATGGACCACCCGGGGCCTGGTCACCAGCCGGTTGCAGAACTGTAATTGTCATTAGAGTGGCTGCTAAGCATGTGCAAGTCAACCCCTGTCAGGATCAAATCCCCTAGTGTATCTACCCTGAATTTAATAGTCGTAGGCGATGAACGTGCCTCACATATGTGAGTTCCCCTGACCCACTGAAGGTGACTGACAAACCAAGAAACTAAAAAAGAAAACAGAAAAATCCAACAAGTCCATAACGGAAACCCTCGCCCCCCAACTACCCCCCTCCCTGCTTCCCTGCCAGACGGATCCCAAACTACCCGCCACCCCAACATAGCAGAGTGCTTCAATCCCATCAACAGTACTTGCTTGTAGAGGGAAGGAAGTCCGAGAGCCGGCACCTCTCCCCCAGCCTCCACACTGTCCCGTAACCATGCAAACTGTGCACCCTCCGATTTTCTTTGGTACTTGTAGGCACTGGAAGCATCTCTCGTAAGAAAGGAGCCCCCAGCGAACAGTCTCCGTGCCACTCATTTGTCCCTTCCTGCAGTGGGTGCATCCC
Organism: Triturus cristatus; assembly: GCF_964204655.1. Classification (NCBI taxonomy): domain Eukaryota; kingdom Metazoa; phylum Chordata; class Amphibia; order Caudata; family Salamandridae; genus Triturus; species Triturus cristatus. The sequence goes on along the minus strand of NC_140593.1, from coordinate 956,093,230 downwards.
CTCCTCCCCATGTCGCCAGTCCCACGGCAGGCGTCAACAGTTCAGTCATCCGGGTCAGGACTCCCGGGGCCCGGCTCCATCCCCTCCTGCCGACACGGCTGGGAATTACCGTGCAATTCTGTGTCTTGACGCTGCCGCCTCTTCGATCTGTCGGTACCACTCACCGGCTGCCAGCCCTCGAGCCAGTCGTGGGCCTCCTCTGGCGTTTCAAAGAACCATGTCTTGCCCTGTGCTACCACTCTCAATTTAGCCGGAAACAGCATCGAATAGGAAAGTTCCTTGCGGCGAAGTACTTTTTTCACCTCTATAAAACTTCTGCGCCGTTTGGCCACCGCCGCTGTATAGTCGGGGAAAAAGGAGATCAAGGAATTTTGTATGCGCAAGGGCGGCGCCACCCGCGCTGCCTGCAATATAGCGTCGCGGTCCCTAAAATTGAAGATCCGGGCCACGATTGGCCTAGGGGGCGCTCCGGGCTGGGGCCTACCTCCAGGCACTCTGTGCGCCCGTTCCACTGAGAAGAGGGTGGACAGTCCCCGGGGCTGAAGCTTGGATTGTATGAGTTCCTCAACATAGAGGTCCATGGCTGGGCCCCCCTCGTTCTCGGGAACCCCGGTAATTCGGACGTTGTTCCGTCGGGAGCGCCCCTCCTGATCGTCCAATTTTGACACCAGAAACCTGTTGTCCGCCTCCAGACGACCGACTCTTTGGAGCAGGGAGGTAGTGTCCGCAGTGAGAGATTTTGTCACCTTTTCTACTTCCTTCACTCAGTCGGTCATTTTTGAAAAATCTGCACGTAGGAGGGGAACATCAGTGGAGATCGACCCCACCGTGGTCTCCACGTTCGTAAGGGCCGCCATAATATCCTCCAAGGTCACTTTGGTCGCTGCTCCGGAGTCCACAGCCCCTCCCGACAGTTCTCCGCGTTCCGGTGGGCCCCTCGGGTCCTTGGCGAATGCGTATTTGTCGAGTTTAGCTTGCGCAGCCGTCCGTTGGCCCCTGCCCCCCATCTCCCCCCAGCCCGCCCAGTCCGGACAGGTAGTCTCCGCCGCCTGCCGCCTGACCTGACGCCAAGCGCGGCCTGTCGGTTTTCCCTGCCTGATGGGCAACAGCCGGGCGAAGGGGCACAGCGACACCGTTGTCTTTCACTCGCCTCGACAGGCAGGGAGGAGCGGTCTCCCAGCACCACCGCAAGGGAGGGCCGCAGGCGGCGCAGCGTATGGAGGGCCTGCCAGCCCCCTCGGTCCGTAGGCCTACGCTGGACGACGGCCGCCGGCGCCGGGCCTCCCGAGCCTCCTTCAATCCGGCGGGTCTATCAGCAGGGCCCCCCCGGTCTCATCAGCTCCTACAGCCCCCGAGGGCCCCCCCAGCGTCGATCCACAATGGCGTCCAGAGCAAGTAAACGGCGCTGCACAGTCCCGAGGGGTCACAGCGCTATCAGGGCTGCAGGTGTGCCCCCCTCCTCCAGAGCACGCTCTGCCCTGCACACTCCCGGGGGAACTCACTGTGTGGTCCGGTCCCAGCACGCGTCCGCCGCGAGGTCGGCAAGCGTCGGAATCAACGCAGGGCTCCTCCACCGCACCGCAGTCGTCCTCAACGATCCGGCGTGAGCAGTCGAAGCCGCAAAGTTGGGTCGCTCACCCTCCTTCGCCGCTCCGCTCCCGCTGTCACTCGCAGGGGACCAGGGGGCCTCGCGGCACGTCCTCGCTGTGGGGCCGCACCACCAACGGCCAGCTCGGATTCAAACTGGAGGTCCCGGCTGCAGGCTCGCAGCCAGGCCGTCGCCTGTTCTTCGGCGCCAGCAGCGTTGCCAGGCACCGGGCGGCCGCTGGAGCGGATCAATCAATGCCTCTCACCCTCCGATATGTTCACAGGTCAGTGGGGGCCGGATAGATGCGCGGATAGTTGGTCGGGTCGTCGGGGGAGCTTTACCGCTCCCGGAGCTTCACTAGTTCGCAGCCATCGCTGGTGCCGCCAGGCCACGCCCCCGGATAGTGCACATTTGATTGCAGCACTGCATGTCTTAATGCCTGAGTCATTGTACAAGTACATGGATAGTGACTGGATACTTAGAGTGCTGCAAGTTGACAGCATGGTGAATTTTTTAGTGCTTGGGTTTTGGTGGAGTGATTAGATAAGGACATGGTACTGGCTGGGTGATTGGAGGAGTGCATGGGGTGTTACAGTGTGATTGTTGGACTGCATGGCTACTACCTGGGTAATTAGAGGAGTGAATCAGTAGTGTGAAGATGGTTAGAGGACTGCATGGATAGTGCACATGTGATTGTAGCACTGCATGTGTTAGTGCGTGGGTCATTGCACAAGTACATGGTTAGTAACTCGATACTTAGAGTGCAGCGAGTTCACAGCATGGTGAATTTATAAGTACTTGGGTTTTGGCGCAATGATTAGATAAGGACATGGTACTGGCTTGATGACTGGAGGAGTGGATGGAGAGTGACAGTGTGATTGCTGGACTGCATGGGTACAACCTGGGGAAATGAAGGAGCAAATCAGTAGTGTGTAGGTGGTTAGGGGACTGCATGCATTGTGCACATTTGATTGCAGCACTGCATGTGTTAATGCCTGAGTCATTGTAGAACTACATGGATAGTGACTGAATACTTAGAGTGCTGCAAGTTGACAGCTGTTAGAGGTCACGCTTCCTATACCCTTTTTCTTTGCAAACCGCATGAAAACTCCAAATCCCAGAATGCTTTGCCAGAGGGAGTACCTTGTATGCCTTCCCATGCTGCATTACGATAGATCATGTGACTGATGCCGGCATATAGGCTGCCTGCTCGCAACCACGAGTGCTTGGCCTTACTTCCTGCCTTAGGACCACGCCCCCTTTTCCTGTTTGAATCCTACCCGGGACGGCTACCCGTCATTCCTCTGCTTGCTGAGCCTAAACGATAGAATCTGAAATCTGCACCGTGAGTTAGCGCGTCATGCGGTACCTGAGACTCTCTGGAACTGTGAATTGCCTAGCGCGCTGGAAAAGCGCTCGTGTATTGTCTCTTGCTGCCAGCGCGGGGAAGCGCTGTTGTTCTGAATATTGCCGCATTACCTGCCTTTGTCCGTCAGCGCTGGAAATGCGCTAAGTGATCCGCCTATTGTCCCCCAGCGCCGGGAAGCATTGTGGAACTGATTATCGCCGCAAACGCCGGAAGGCGTTACATCATTGTATTGAGAGACTCGTGCTGAAAGACGCTGTCGCGCCATTTATTTTGGTCCCCACAAACCTCCTATATCATTTATACCTGGATTAGAAAGCACGAAGCCTCGTCTGGACAGACAGTCCTATTTCTTTATTCATCGGAGACTCGCATTATAAAGCACAGCATCCACAAAGAGAAAGGACTATTGTACAGAAGCATCTTGATGAACACTAAAAAACAGCGCATTGTAAGACGCTGTATGTCTCCTTCGTTGTGTGGGAGTGATACTTCCCAAGGCCCCCATCTTGTTTCTGGACTGCCCTCTTCACACTGGATTCACAGAGAGGCGCAGGTTCCTCATGTTTGAGTGCTCCTTCATTTCCTTTTCACAAGAAGAGTCATTCAGTCCACGTTCTCCAGGTCTTGGTTATGTGAGTATGAGAAGGCATAGAATGTAAGGAATACAGTGTGGGTGGTCACAAGAGAATAAGTCTTATGAATTCCTTTTTGTTTTCTGTCTCCCTGTAGGAACCCTGACATCCTTGCCTGACACCTTGGTAGAAGACCGGGTGGTCCTTTCTGGTCTTGACGCTCTCTAGGGGGTCTATGTCTTCCTGTAGTGTGTCTGTACCTATAGGGGATTGGATCCTGTGAGAGCAAAAAGACATTATCTTCGCTCCCGTGGATATTGGACTATCTGTCGTTGGACCAAGAACCGGACAGAAAGGCCAAGCCCATGTATATTTTAACATACCCTGAGCGAAGATGGATCAAGGCGCTTCATATGATGCGTCCCTGGTAGAACCTTTGCGCCTTGAAAACCCTGACATTACCATGTCTGAATTAGCAAGTACCGTAGTCACCTTACAGTCAGAACTCAGAGCCTTAAGGGGAGAAAATCAGCGTTTGGTAACAGAATTAGGGATACTAAAAACACACACATCATTAGAGGCTGTAGGAACAGGAACACATCCCAAACAGAAGCGTAGTTATATTCAGCCAGGTCATTTTCACCTCACATCCCCAGACACATCCATGCCTCCTGCTTCCACGTCTGCCCCGGTTAATGTAACTGTTGTCACTCCACCCCATACTCCCTTGGCCATGCCTGAACGGTTTAATGGGGATAGCACTAAATATGCAGTCTTCATGAATCAATGCCATCTCCAGTTCCTTTGTCGAGCTGCTGCGTTCCCTGATGATGCCGCCAAAGTAGCATTCATCATATCATATCTAAGTGGGAATGCAGCTCTTTGGGCAGTGCCGTTAGTGGACAACGATGATCCGGTTCTATATAATTTAGCACATTTCAAGGAAAGGATGCGGAGTTTATTTGCTCGCCATTCCTATATGCAGGCCAGTGACAATGAGTTACTGAGCCTGAAACAAGGTACGAAGGACCTTCTTACGTACATAACCACGTTCAACAGACTAGTCACTGAGACACAACGGCCTGAATAAAAAAGAACTTCCCTATTTTATAGAGGGTTAAGAGATGACTTAAAAGACATTCTGTCTCAGATTGTAGATCCTCCCGAAGATTGTGCGTCCTTTATTGATTTAGTGGTCAAATTGGACCATAGGCTGACAGAGAGGAAGGGAGAGAAATCAAAAGGAGAATACCCACGTCTTTTTCTTTCAAGGGCTGACAAAAAAGATACCAAGGATTCGAGTGAACCGATGCAGATCGGGGGGGTCAGAGGCCCTTTAACTACTGAAGAAAGAGAAAAACAACGACGTTTGAAATTATGCCTCTACTGTGGTAAGGGAGGGCATTTTGCCAGAGAATGCCCTGTGAAGCCTAAAAAATTAGGTAGTAGTATTGTAAATAAAGCTGGGGCAGTTTCTGTTTCGGAAAACTAAGAGACTTGGTAAGTTTAGAGATCGATTTCCCAAGTCCTTCAGTGTCTCAGATCTCTCAGTCTGTCCCTAACCCCTTGGCTCCTGTGCCCAAGCATTTTATCATTTCGGTGGTCTTTATTCTGCCCTCTCAACATAGAAAATCTATGGCTATATTACTAGATTCTGGGGCTACTGGGAATTTTTTAGACATAACGGTAGCTAAAGCCCTTGGTTTGCAATTTATCACAAAACCACATCCCGAAAGGGTTCGAGCTGTGGATGGGTCAGAGTTGTCATCGGGGTTGATTAAACATCATACTCCAGACATTATCATGGTGTGTGACAATGGACACTCAGAGGTGATCTCTTTCGATCTCATCGATACGCCCACGTTTGGGGCCATATTAGGAGTGCTGTGGTTGCAACAACACAATCCCCATATAGATTGGGTCTCTAGAACAGTAACTTTAAGGTCTTCCTTTTGCACACTACACTGTTACAGAGAAACCGCGCTCTAGCAAACGCCTTTATGTTGCGCTACTGTGTCCTCCTACTCCACGAGTCTGCCGGCTGAATACCAAGACTTTGCTAGTGTGTTCGATGAGGTGAAGGCGACAGCCCTACCACCGCATCGATCATACGATTGCAGGATTGATTTAATCCCTGGAGCTGAACTGCCCATCAGTCGAGTATACGCGTTGACTGAACCTGAGACTAAATATCTTTATGACTACTTGCAGGAGATGTTGAAGAAAGGTTTTATTCGACATTCTACCTCCCCTGTCTCCTCGCCTCTTTTCTTCATCCCCAAACGAGAAGGAGGATTGAGAGCGTGCCTGGATTACCGCGCATTAAATAAAGCTACGGTAAAAAATACCCTCTTCCACTCATCTCCACTCTCTTGGATCAAGTACGTAAGGCAAAAATATTCACCAAACTAGATCTTAGAGGTGCGTACCACTTGATCAGAGTAAGAGAAGGAGATGAGTGGAAAACAGCTTTCCGTACAAAATTCGGTTTATACGAATACTGCGTTATGCCGTTTGGCCTCTGTAATGCTCCAGCAGCATTCCAATTTTTTGTGAATGAAATATTACGAGATTATTTAGATCTCTTTGTCATCGTCTATATTGACGATATTCTAATCTATTCACAAAACGATCAAGACCATGTAAATCATGTGAGGCTAATACTGCAACGTTTGCAAGAACACCAGCTGTTTGCCAAATTGGACAAATGTTTGTTTCACACACGAAAGGTTGACTTCTTGGGTTTCGTTATCTCGCCGGAGGGGATTCATATGGATCCGGCTAAGGTAGCTGCTATCACCAATTGGAACAGCCCCAAGACCGTGAGAGAAATACAATCCTTTCTAAGATTCGCTAATTTCTATAGAAGATTCATACATCACTTCTCTGAATTAGTGTCTCCTATCACTAGACTGCTAAAGAAAGGAGTGCTGTTTGACTGGGATAAAACTGCTGAAGCGGCTTTCCGGGCCTTAAAAGACAGATTTACCTCTGCCCCCATAATCAGACACGCAGATGAGACCCTACCTTATTTTGTGGAAGCGGATGCTTCTCAATATGCAGTGGGGGGAGTATTGTCGCAGCGCGACAGGAGTACGGGTACTCTCCATCCTGTAGCATATTTCTCAAAGACTCTCTCACAAGCAGAACAGAACTACACGATCGGGGAACGAGAATTGCTAGCCATAAAGATGGCTTTTCAGGAGTGGAGGCATTATTTGTTGGGGTCACCCCATACTATTACGATCTATTCTGACCACAGAAATCTACAATTCTTTTGATCCGCTAGAGCCCTCACCCCCAGACAGATGAGATGGGTGTCTTTCTTCTGTGAATACGACTTTATTATCACCTTTCGGCCAGGTGCAAAGCATGGAAAAGCAGATGCTTTATCCAGGTTAGGAAAAGAGCTCAGTATCATGGAAGAAGCACCCATGCCCATCATTCCAGAAAACAAGATCGTTGCTTTGGAAACACAAGAGGAGGTGACTTCTGACTCCTTTCTTGCCCGATTAGAACTTGAGTATGAAAAGCTAGGACAAGAGACATGGTTAGCAGATCCGTTGAATACAGTAGTGAACGGCTTGTTTTATCATGAAGGAAAGCTGTTCATTCCCTCACCTGAAACTCGTTCACTAGTTTTGAAATGGTGTCATACTTTACCTCTGGCAGCACATCCTGGAAGTGACAAGACTCGCCAAACTTGTCAACGGTGGTTCTGGTGGAAAGATATGTACCATGACATCTCTGACTTTTGCAAAGCCTGTTCCACCTGTGCACGACAGAAATCCATGCATTGTGCTCCAGCTGGCCTGTTACGACCTCTACCTGTACCTGAGTGTCCCTGGTCCACTATCAATATGGATTTTATCACTGATTTACCTACAAGTAGAGGTTGTACCACTAGCCTGGTGGTGGTTGATATGCTATCCAAAATGGCACATTTTATTCCTCTTAAAAGACTTCCCCGAGCCACTGAACTCATTGACATCTTCATCGACAACGTAGTGAAATTACATGGGTTACCCTCGGTCATTGTGTCAGACCGAGGACCCCAATTTATCTCTAAATTCTGGCAAGGACTCTGTAAGACACTTCATATAGATCACAGACTCTCTTCCGCTTATCATCCGCAAACGGATGGACAAACGGAGAGGACAAACCAAACCCTTGAACAGTTTTTGAGATGTTTATTGAGTACTATAACCAGTGAATGGAGTAAAGCCCTTCCCTTAGCAGAATTCGCCTACAATAAATCCACACATTCCGCTTCCAAGATATCCCCTTTTTTCTTTGTTACAGGGTGTCACCAAAAAATCCCTCCCATTACATCTTCCCCCTGAAATGCTAAACATTCCTGCAGTACATGAACACCACAAGACCCTTAAATCCATATGGGAACAAGCTACAAGAGAATTGCTCGAAACCAAACAACACATGAAAGAACAGGCGGACAAACATAGGCGCCCGGCTCCTGTCTACTCTGAGGGGGATCAAGTATGGTTATCCACGAAAAATCTCAGACTAACAGGACCACGTAAATTCTGGCCCAGATACATAGGACCTTTCCCCATAAACCGGGTAATCAATCCGGTAGCCATGAAACTCGATCTCCCAACGGACATGCATATACATCCTGTTTTTCACATTTCTCTCCTTAAACCCTTCATCCCTCCCTCTAGTCCGGAGCCTCCACCTCCTCCCATCACTGTGAATGGTGAACAAGAGTTTGAAGTCAGACGCATTGTTGATTCTCGCAGACATCGGGGAAGGTTACAATACCTAATAGATTGGGTAGAGTATTCTCCCGAAGATAGAACATGGGAACCTGCAGAGAATGTACACGCCCCAGTCTTAGTCAAGAGATTTCACGCCTTGCATCCCTCCAAACCCAGACCTGTAATTAGACCGTTAGGGGGGAGAACTGTTAGAGGTCGCGCTTCCTGTACCCTTTTTGTTTGCAAACCGCATGAAAACTCCAAATCCCAGAATGATTTGCCAGAGGGAGTACCTTGTATGCCTTCCCATGCTGCATTACGATAGATCATGTGACTGATGCCGGCATATAGGCTGCCTTCTCACAACCACGAGTGCTTGGCCTTACTTCCTGCCTTAGGACCACGCCCCCTTTTCCTGTTTGAATACTACCCGGGACGGCTAACCGTCATTCCTCTGCTTGCTGAGCCTAAACGATAGAATCTGAAATCTGCACCGTGAGTTAGCGCGTCTTGCAGTACCTGAGACTCTCTGGAACTGTGAATTGCCTAGCGCGCTGGAAAAGCGCTCGTGTAATGTCTCTTGCTGCCAGCGCGGAGAAGCGCTGTTGTTCTGAATATTGCCGCATTACCTGCCTTTGTCCGTCAGCGCTGGAAATACGCTAAGTGATCCGCCTATTGTCCCCCAGCGCCGGGAAGCATTGTGGAACTGATTATCGCCGCAATCGCCGGAAGGCGTTACATCATTGTATTGAGAGACTCGTGCTGAAAGACGCTATCGCGCCATTTATTTTGGTCCCCACAAACCTCCTATATCATTTTAACCTGGATTAGAAAGCACGAAGCCTCGTCTGGACAGACAGTCCTATTTCTTTATTCATCGGAGACTCGCATTATAAAGCACAGCATCGACAAAGAGAAAGGACTATTGTACAGAAGCATCTTGATGAACACTAAAAAACAGCGCATTGTAAGACGCTGTATGTCTCCTTCGTTGTGTGGGAGTGATACTTCCCAAGGCCCCCATCTTGTTTCTGGCTTGCCCTCTTCACACTGGATTCACAGAGAGGCGCAGGTTCCTCATGTTTGAGTGCTCCTTCGTTTCCTTTTCACAAGAAGAGTCCTTCAGTCCACGTTCTCCAGGTCTTGGTTATGTGAGTATGAGAAGGCATAGAATGTAAGGAATACAGTGTGGGTGGTCACAAGAGAATAAGACTTATGAATTCCTTTTTGTTTTCTGTCTCCCTTTAGGAACGCTGACATCCTTGCCTGACACCTTGGTAGAAGACCTGGTGGTCCTTTCTGGTCTCTTCGCTCTCTAGGGGGTCTATGTCTTCCTGTAGTGTGTCTGTACCTATAGGGGATTGGACCCTGTGAGAGCAAAAATACATTATCTTCGCTCCCGTGGATATTGGACTATCCTTCGTTGGACCAAGAACCGGACAACAGCATGGTGAATTTATAAGTGCTTGGGTTTTGGTGCAGTGATTAGATAAGGACATGGTACTGGCTGGATGTTTGGAGGAGGGGACGGAGAGTGACAGTGTGATTGCTGGATTGCATGGGTACTACCTAGGTATTTCGAGGAGTGAATCAGTAGTGTTGAGGTGGTTAGAGGAACTCATGGATAGTGCACATTTGCTTGTAGCACTGCATGTGTTAATGCCTGAGTCATTGTACAATTCTATGGAAAATGACTGGATACTTAAGAGTGCTGCAAGTTGACAGCATGGTGAATGTATAAGTGCTTGGTTTTTGGTGCAGTGATTAGTCAAGGACATGGAACTGGCTGGATGATTGGAGGAGGGGACGGAGAGTGACAGTGTTATTGCTGGACTGCATGGGTACTACATGGGTAATTTAAGGAGCGAATGAGAAGTGTGGAAGTGGTTAGAGGACTGCATAGATAGTGCACATTTGATTGTAGCACTGCATGTGTTAATGCATGAGTCATTGTACAAGTACATGGATAGTGACAGGATACTTAGAGTGCTGCAAGTTGACAGCATGGTGAATTTATAAGTGCTTGGTTTTTGGTGCAGTGATTAGATAAGGGCATGGTACTGGCTGGATGATTGGAAGAGTGCACGGAGAGTGACAGTGTTATTGCTGGACTGCAAGGGTGCTACCTGGGTATTGGTGGAGTGAATCAGTAGTGTGGAGGTGGTTAAAGGACTGCATGGATAGTGCATATTTGACTGTAACACTGCATGTGTTAATGCCTGAGTCATTGTACAAGTACATAGATAGTGAAGGGATACTAAGAGTGCTGCAAATAGACAGCATAATGAATTTATAAGTGCTTGGGTTTTGGTGCAGTGAATAGATAAGGACATGGTACTGGCTGGATGAGTGGACGGAGAGTGACAGTGTGATTGCTGGACTGCATGGCTACTACCTGGGTAATTGGAGGAGTGAAGCAGTAGTGTGTAGGTGGTTAGGGGACTGCAAGGAAAGTGCACATTTGATTTAAGCACTGCATGTTTGAATGCCTGAGTCATTGTACAAGTACATGGCTAGTGACTGGATACTTAGAGTGCTGCAAGTTAACAGCATGGTGAATTTATAAATGCTTGGGTTATGGCGCAGTGATCAGATAAGCAAATAGTAGTGGCTGTATGATTGCAGGAGTGGACGGAGAGTGACAGTGTGATTGCCGGACTGCATGGGTACTACCTGGGGAATTGAAGGTACAAATGAGAAGTGTGGAGGTGGTTAGAGGACTGCATGGATAGTGCACATTTGATATTAGCACTGCATGTGTTAATGCCTGAGTCATTGTACAAGTACATGGATAGTGATTGGATACTTAGAGTGCTGCAAGTTGACAGCATGGTGAATTTATAAGTGCTTGGGTTTTGGCGCAGTGATTAGATAAGGGCATGGTACTGTCTGGATGATTTGAGGAGTGTACGGAGAGTGATAGGTTGATTGCTGGACTGCATGGGTACTACTTGGGTAATTGGAGGAGTGAATCAGTAGTGTGGAGGTGGTTAGAGGACTCCATGGATAGTGCGCATTTGATTGTAGCATTCCATGTGTTAATACCTGAGTCACTGTACAAGTACATGGATAGTGACTGGATACTTAGAGTGCTGCAAGTTGACAGCATGGTGAAATTATAGGTGCTTGGGTTTTGGTGCAGTGATTAGATAAGGACATGGTACTGGCTGGATGATTGGAGGAGTGCACGGAGAGTGAACGTGTGATTGCTTGAATGCATGGGTACTACTTGGGTAATTGCAGGAGTGAATCAGTAGTATGGAGGTGGTTAGAGGACTGCATGGGTAGTGCACAATTCATTGTAGTGCTGCATGTGTTAATGCCTGATTCATTATACAAGTACATGGATAGTGACTGGATACTTAGAGTGCTGCAAGTTGACAGCATAATGAATTTATAAGTGCTTGGGGTTTGGTGCACTGATTAGTCAAGGACATGGAACTGGCTGGATGATTGGAGGAGGGGACGGAGAGTGACAGTGTTATTGCTGGACTGCATGGGTACTACATGGGTAATTTAATGAGTGAATGAGAAGTGTGGAAGTGGTTAGAGGACTGTATGGATAGTGCACATTTGATTGTAGCACTGCATGTGTTAATGCATGAGTCATTGTACAAGTACATGGATAGTGACAGGATACTTAGAGTGCTGCAAGTTGACAGCATGGTGAATTTATAAGTGCTTGGTTTTTGGTGCAGTGATTAGATAAGGGCATGGTACTGGCTGGATGATTGGAAGAGTGCACGGAGAGTGACAGTGTTATTGCTGGACTGCATGGGTGCTACCTGGGTATTGGTGGAGTGAATCAGTAGTGTGGAGGTGGTTAAAGGACTGCATGGATAGTGCACATTTGACTGTAACACTGCATGTGTTAATGCCTGAGTCATTGTACAAGTATATAGATAGTGAAGGGATACTAAGAGTGCTGCAAATAGACAGCATAATGAATTTATAAGTGCTTGGGTTTTGGTGCAGTGAATAGATAAGGACATGGTACTGGCTGGATGAGTGGACGGAGAGTGACAGTGTGATTGCTGGCCTGCATGGCTACTACCTGGGTAATTGGAGGAGTGAAGCAGTAGTGTGTAGGTGGTTAGGGGACTGCAAGGAAAGTGCACATTTGATTGTAGCACTGCATGTTTGAATGCCTGAGTCATTGTACAAGTACATGGCTAGTGACTGGATACTTAGAGTGCTGCAAGTTAACAGCATGGTGAATTTATAAATGCTTGGGTTATGGCGCAGTGATCAGATAAGCAAATAGTAGTGGCTGTATGATTGCAGCAGTGGACGGAGAGTGACAGTGTGATTGCTGGACTGCATGGGTACTACCTGGGGAATTGAAGGTACAAATGAGAAGTGTGGAGGTGGTTAGAGGACTGCATGGATAGTGCACATTTGATATTAGCACTGCATGTGTTAATGCCTGAGTCATTGTACAAGTACATGGATAGTGATTGGATACTTAGAGTGCTGCAAGTTGACAGCATGGTGAATTTATAAGTGCTTGGGTTTTGGCGCAGTGATTACATAAGGGCATGGTACTGTCTGGATGATTTGAGGAGTGCACGGAGAGTGATTGGTTGATTGCTGGACTGCATGGGTACTACTTGGGTAATTGGAGGAGTGAATCAGTAGTGTGGAGGTGGTTAGAGGACTCCATGGATAGTGCACATTTGATTGTAGCATTCCATGTGTTAATACCTGAGTCACTGTACAAGTACATGGATAGTGACTGGATACTTAGAGTGCTGCAAGTTAACAGCATGGTGAAATTATAGGTGCTTGGGTTTTGGTGCAGTGATTAGATAAGGACATGGTACTGGCTGGATGATTGGAGGAGTGCACGGAGAGTGACTGTGTGATTGCTTGAATGCATGGGTACTACTTGGGTAATTGCAGGAGTGAATCAGTAGTATGGAGGTGGTTAGAGGACTGCATGGGTAGTGCACAATTCATTGTAGTGCTGCATGTGTTAATGCCTGATTCATTGTACAAGTACATGGATAGTGACTGGATACTTAGAGTGCTGCAAGTTGACAGCATAATGAATTTATAAGTGCTTGGGGTTTGGTGCAGTGATTAGTCAAGGACATGGAACTGGCTGGATGATTGGAGGAGGGGACGGAGAGTGACAGTGTTATTGCTGGACTGCATGGGTACTACATGGGTAATTTAATGAGCGAATGAGAAGTGTGGAAGTGGTTAGAGGACTGCATGGATAGTGCACATTTGATTGTAGCACTGCATGTGTTAATGCATGAGTCATTGTCCAAGTACATGGATAGTGACAGGATACTTAGAGTGCTGCAAGTTGACAGCATGGTGAATTTATAAGTGCTTGGTTTTTGGTGCAGTGATTAGATAAGGGCATGGTACTGGCTGGATGATTGGAAGAGTGCACGGAGAGTGACAGTGTTATTGCTGGACTGCATGGGTGCTACCTGGGTATTGGTGGAGTAAATCAGTAGTGTGGAGGTGGTTAAAGGACTGCATGGATAGTGCACATTTGACTGTAACACTGCATGTGTTAATGCCTGAGTCATTGTACAAGTATATAGATAGTGAAGGGATACTAAGAGTGCTGCAAATAGACAGCATAATGAATTTATAAGTGCTTGGGTTTTGGTGCAGTGAATAGATAAGGACATGGTACTGGCTGGATGAGTGGACGGAGAGTGACAGTGTGATTGCTGGCCTGCATGGCTACTACCTGGGTAATTGGAGGAGTGAAGCAGTAGTGTGTAGGTGGTTAGGGGACTGCAAGGAAAGTGCACATTTGATTGTAGCACTGCATGTTTGAATGCCTGAGTCATTGTACAAGTACATGGCTAGTGACTGGATACTTAGAGTGCTGCAAGTTAACAGCATGGTGAATTTATAAATGCTTGGGTTATAGCGCAGTGATCAGATAAGCAAATAGTAGTGGCTGTATGATTGCAGCAGTGGACGGAGAGTGACAGTGTGATTGCTGGACTGCATGGGTACTACCTGGGGAATTGAAGGTACAAATGAGAAGTGTGGAGGTGGTTAGAGGACTGCATGGATAGTGCACATTTGATATTAGCACTGCATGTGTTAATGCCTGAGTCATTGTACAAGTACATGGATAGTGATTGGATACTTAGAGTGCTGCAAGTTGACAGCATGGTGAATTTATAAGTGCTTGGGTTTTGGCGCAGTGATTAGATAAGGGCATGGTACTGTCTGGATGATTTGAGGAGTGCACGGAGAGTGATAGGTTGATTGCTGGACTGCATGGGTACTACTTGGGTAATTGGAGGAGTGAATCAGTAGTGTGGAGGTGGTTAGAGGACTCCATGGATAGTGCACATTTGATTGTAGCATTCCATGTGTTAATACCTGAGTCACTGTACAAGTACATGGATAGTGACTGGATACTTAGAGTGCTGCAAGTTGACAGCATGGTGAAATTATAGGTGCTTGGGTTTTGGTGCAGTGATTAGATAAGGACATGGTACTGGCTGGATGATTGGAGGAGTGCACGGAGAGTGACCGTGTGATTGCTTGAATGCATGGGTACTACTTGGGTAATTGCAGGAGTGAATCAGTAGTATGGAGGTGGTGTCATGTTCACGGCGCCTGCCGTCTTCCCCGCTTCCCCGCTTCCCCGCTAACACACACAGAAACGGCCGAGGGACTCACTTCCGGCTGGAGGGTGAGTCACGGTCTAGTCTTTTGCCAGGCATAGCGGTTCACGGAAGCACTTCCGGGGGAAACGCTTAAACATCGCGTTTCCCGCCGGCTCCGTGCTTCGGATTCCTCTGGATGTGTAGAACGACGCGAGACGCTGATCCTGTTGAACGGAAGACTTCAGAAGCGGTCTGGTGCTTTCCGGACTGGAGCGCTGCTGGTGGTCTTCGTTGTCTCACTGGAGAACAGTCATGGTACATTCGTTCTCACTAACTGTGGAGCCATCGTAACGCGGTTGCGTTGTGGGTGGCCAGGGGTTTTGTCCGCGCAGGAGCGCTTAGGGTTATTTTGATTTTTACCGCGCAGGAGCGCTTTATGGTTCTTTTTGGGTTTAGTCCGCGCTGGAGCGCTTTATGGTGATTTTGTTCTGTCCGCGCAGGAGCGCTTAGGGTTATTTTGATTTTGACCGCGCAGGAGCGCTTTATGGTTCTTTTTGGGTTTAGTCCGCGCTGGAGCGCTTTATGGTGATTTTGTTCTGTCCGCGCAGGAGCGCTTGTTCGTTCTTCTTGGTTTCCAACATTTGCCTTCCAGGGATGCCAGTATTTTGTTGTGTCCAAATTCGTCCTACATACGCGCAGGAGCGCTATCCTTTGAGTTCATGAGAGCCTAGCACTGACACAACTTCCCTGTATAGACCTTCCTTGGAGCTGTACTGTTCAGGGTCCCGTGGTCTGCTGCCCACTGGTGAGTCTCCAGGTTTGGGGACAGGGCTTTTCTGTGTGTGTTTTGCGTATCTTGTATTAAGCGGGAGTTTGGGTCCTTCACTGATCTGGGTCTTATTTGTCTTCCAGTTGGCTCCGAGATACCCTTCACCTCAACCCCCTGCTTTCTTTCTGGCTCCCTTCCCTGCGTCCATCTCATCCCTGCTGGGTTCTACTGTCCACGAGGGTCAGGTGGGTACAGGGGCGGGCGCTCTTGTCGTCTCTGCGGACTTGCTTCACAAGCAGAGGTAAGCATTGTGGGGCACCCGACAGGTGGTTAGAGGACTGCATGGGTAGTGCACAATTCATTGTAGTGCTGCATGTGTTAATGCCTGATTCATTGTACAAGTACATGGATAGTGACTGGATACTTAGAGTGCTGCAAGTTGATAGCATAATGAATTTATAAGTGCTTGGGTTTTGGTGCAGTGATTAGTCAAGTACATGGAACTGGCTGGATGATTCGAGGAGGGGACGGAGAGTGACAGTGTTATTGCTGGACTGCATGGGTACTACATGTGTAATTTAAGGAGTGAATGAGAAGTGTGGAAGTGGTTAGAGGACTGCATGGATAGTGCACATTTGATTGTAGCACTGCATGTGTTAATGCATGAGTCATTGTACAAGTACATGGATAGTGACAGGATACTTAGAGTGCTGCAAGTTGACAGCATGGTGAATTTATAAGTGCTTGGTTTTTGGTGCAGTGATTAGATAAGGGCATGGTACTGGCTGGATGATTGGAAGAGTGCACGGAGAGTGACAGTGTTATTGCTGGACTGCATGGGTGCTACCTGGGTATTGGTGGAGTGAATCAGTAGTGTGGAGGTGGTTAAAGGACTGCATGGATAGTGCACATTTGACAGTAACACTGCATGTGTTAATGCCTGAGTCATTGTACAAGTACATAGATAGTGAAGGGATACTAAGAGTGCTGCAAATAGACAGCATAATGAATTTATAAGTGCTTGGGTTTTGGTGCAGTGAATAGATAAGGACATGGTACTGGCTGGATGAGTGGACGGAGAGTGACAGTGTGATTGCTGGACTGCATGGCTACTACCTGGGTAATTGGAGGAGTGAAGCAGTAGTGTGTAGGTGGTTAGGGGACTGCAAGGAAAGTGCACATTTGATTGTAGCACTGCATGTTTGAATGCCTGAGTCATTGTACAAGTACATGGCTAGTGACTGGATACTTAGAGTGCTGCAAGTTAACAGCATGGTGAATTTATAAATGCTTGGGTTATGGCGCAGTGATCAGATAAGCAAATAGTAGTGGCTGTATGATTGCAGCAGTGGACGGAGAGTGACAGTGTGATTGCTGGACTGCATGGGTACTACCTGGGGAATTGAAGGTACAAATGAGAAGTGTGGAGGTGGTTAGAGGACTGCATGGATAGTGCACATTTGATATTAGCACTGCATGTGTTAATGCCTGAGTCATTGTACAAGTACATGGATAGTGATTGGATACTTAGAGTGCTGCAAGTTGACAGCATGGTGAATTTATAAGTGCTTGGGTTTTGGCGCAGTGATTAGATAAGGGCATGGTACTGTCTGGATGATTTGAGGAGTGCACGGAGAGTGATAGGTTGATTGCTGGACTGCATGGGTACTACTTGGGTAATTGGAGGAGTGAATCAGTAGTGTGGAGGTGGTTAAAGGACTCCATGGATAGTGCACATTTGATTGTAGCATTCCATGTGTTAATACCTGAGTCACTGTACAAGTACATGGATAGTGACTGGATACTTAGAGTGCTGCAAGTTGACAGCATGGTGAAATTATAGGTGCTTGGGTTTTGGTGCAGTGATTAGATAAGGACATGGTACTGGCTGGATGATTGGAGGAGTGCACGGAGAGTGACCGTGTGATTGCTTGAATGCATGGGTACTACTTGAGTAATTGCAGGAGTGAATCAGTAGTATGGAGGTGGTTAGAGGACTGCATGGGTAGTGCACAATTCATTGTAGTGCTGCATGTGTTAATGCCTGATTCATTGTACAAGTACATGGATAGTGACTGGATACTTAGAGTGCTGCAAGTTGACAGCATGTTGAAATTATAAGTGCTTGGGTTTTGGCGCAGTGATTAGACAAGGAGATGGTACTGGCTGGATGATTGGAGGAGTGTACTGAGAATGACAGTGTGATTACTGGACTGCATGGGTACTACCTGGGTAATTGGAGGATGAATCAGTAGTGTGGAGATGGTTAGGGGACTGCATGGCTAGTGCTCATTTGATTGCAGCACCGCATGTCTTAATGCTTGAGTCATTGTACAAGTACCTGGATAGTGACTGGATACTTAGAGTGCTGCAAGTTGACAGCATGGTGAATTTATAAGTGCTTCGGTTTTGGCGCAGTAATTAGATAAGGACATGGTACTGGCTGGATGATTGGAGGAGTGCACGGAGAGTGACAGTCTGATTTCTGGTCTGCATGGGTACTACTTGGGTAATTGGAGGAGTCAATCAGTAGTGTGGAGGGGGTTAGAGAACTACATAGATAGTGCACATTTGATTGTAGCACTGCATATGCTAAAGCCTGAGTCATTGTACAAGTACATGGAGAGTTACAGGATACTTAGAGTGCTGCAAGTTGACAGCATGGTGAATTTATAGGTGCTTGGGTTTTGGTGCAGTGATTAGATAAGGGCATTTTACTGGCTGGATGATTGGAGGAGTGCACGGAGAGTGACAGTGTTATTGCTGGACTGCACGGGTACTACCTGTGTATTGGTGGAGTGAATCAGCAGTGTGGAGGTGGTTAGAGGACTGCATGGATAGTGCACATTTGATCGCAACACTGCATGTGTTAATGCCTGAGTCATTGTACAAGTACATGGATAGTGAATGGATACTAAGAGTGCTGCCAATAGACAGCATGGTGAATTTATAAGTGCTTGGGTTTTGGCGCAGTGAATAAATAAGGACATGGTACTGGCTGTATGATTGGAGGAGTGCACGGAGAGTGACAGCGTGATTTCTGGTCTGCATGGGTACTACTTGGGTAATTGGAGCAGTGAATCAGTAGTGTGGAGGTGGTTAGAGAAATACATGGATAGTGCACATTTGATAGTAGCACTGCATATGTTAATGCCTGTGTCATTGTACAAGTACATGGATAGTGACTGGATACTTGGAGTGATGCAAGGTGACAGCATGGTGAATTTATAAGTGCTTCGGTTTGGCGCAGTGATTAGATAAGGACATGGTACTGGCTGGATTATTGGATGAGTGAACGGAGATTGACAGTGTGATTGCTGGACTGCATGGGTACTACCTGGGTAATTGGGGGAGAGAATCAGTAGTGTGGAGGTGGTTAGAGGACTGCATGGATAGTGCACATTTCATTGTAGCACTGCATGTGTTAATACCTGAGTCATTGTATAAGTACATAGATAGTGACTGGATAATTAGAGTGCAGCAAGTTGACAGCATGGTGAATTTATAAGTGCTTGGGTTTTGGCGCAGTGATTAGATAAGGACATGGAACTGGCTGATGATTGGAGGAGTGGGCGGAGAGTGACAGTGTGATTACTGGACTGCATGGGTACTATCTTGGTAATTGGGGGAGAGAATCAGTAGTGTGGAGGTGGTTAGAGGACTGCATGGATAGTGCACATTTCATTGTAGCACTGCATGTGTTAATGCCTGAGTCATTGTACAAGTACATGGATAGTGACTGGATACTTAGAGTGCTGCAAGTTGACAGCATGGTGAATTTATAAGTGCTTGGGTTTTGGCGCAGTGGTCAGATAAGGACATGGTACTGGCTGGATGATCGGAGGAGTGCACGGAGAGTGACAGTGTGATTACTGGACTGCATGGCTACTACCTGGGTAATTAGATGAGTGACTCAGTAGTGTGGAGCTGGATAGAGGACTGCATGGATAGTTCACATTTGATTGTAGCATTGCATGTGTTAATGCCTAAGACATTGCACAACTACATGGATAGTGACTGGATACTTAGAGTTCTGCAAGTTGACAGCATGGTGAATTTATAGGTGCTTGAGTTTTGGTGCAGTGATTAGATAGTGACATGGTACTGGCTGGATGATTGGAGGAGTGGACGGAGACTGTCGGGTGTGATTGCTGGACTGCATGGGTACTACCTCGGGAATTGAAGAGGCGAATCAGTAGTGTGTAGGTGGTTAGGGGCCTGTATGCATTGTGCACATTTGATTGTAGCACTGCAAGTGTTAATGCCTGAGTCATTGTACAACTACATGGATAGTGACTGGATACTTAGAGTGCTGCAAGTTGACAGTATGGTGAATTTATAAGTACTTGGGTTTTAGCACACTGATTAGATAAGGACATGGTACTGGCTGGATGATTGGAGGAGTGGACGGAGAGTGACAGTGTGATAACAGCACTGCATGGGTACTACCTGGGTAAATGGGGGAGTGAATCAGTAGTGTGGAGGTGGTTAGAGGACTGCATGGATAGTGCACATTTGATTGTGGCACTGCACGTGTTAATGCCTGAGTAATTGTACAAGTACATGGATAGGGACTGGATACTTAGAGTGCTGCAAGTTGACAGCATGGTGAATTTATAAGTGCTTGGGTTTTGGCGCAGTGATTAGATAAGGACATAGTACTGGCTGGATGAATGGAGAGGTGCACAGAGAGTGACTGTGTGTTTACTGGACTGCATGGGTACTACTTGGGTAATTGGAGGAGTGAATCAGTAGTGTGGAGCTGGTTAGAGGACTGCATGGATAGTTCAAATTTGATTGTAGCACTGCATGTGTTAAGACCGGAGTCATTGTACAAGTACATGGATAGTGACTGGATACTTAGAGTGCTGCAAGTTGACAGCATGGTGAATTTATAAGTGCTTGGGTTTTGGTGCAGTGATTAGATAAGGGCATTTTACTGGCTGGATGATTGGAGGAGTGCACGGAGAGTGACAGTGTTATTTCTGGACTGCATGGGCACTACCTGGGTATTGGTGGAGTGAATCAGTAGTGTGGAGGTGGTTAGAGGACTGCATGGATAGTGCACATTTGCTTGTAGCACTGGATGTGTTAATGCCTGAGTCATAGTACAAGTACATGGATAGTGACTGGATACTTAGAGTACTGCAAGTTGACAGCATGGTGAATTTATAAGTGCATGGGTTTTGGCGCAGTGATTAGACAAGGACATGGTACTGGCTGGATGATTGGAGGAGTGCAGGGAGAGTGACAGTGTGATTACTGGACTGCATGGGTACTACTTGGGTAAATGGAGGAGTGAATCAGTAGTGTGGAGGTGGTTAGAGGACTGCATGGATAGTGCTCATTTGATTGCAGCACCGCATGTCTTAATGCCTGAGTCATTGTACAAGTACCTGGATAGTGACTGGATACTTAGAGTGCTGCAAGTTGACAGCATGGTGAATTTATAAGTGCTTCGGTTTTGGCGCAGTAATTAGATAAGGACATGGTACTGGCTGGATGATTGGAGGAGTGCACGGAGAGTGACAGTCTGATTTCTGGTCTGCATGGGTACTACTTGGGTAATTGGAGGAGTCAATCAGTAGTGTGGAGGGGGTTAGAGAACTACATAGATAGTGCACATTTGATTGTAGCACTGCATATGCTAAAGCCTGAGTCATTGTACAAGTACATGGAGAGTTACAGGATACTTAGAGTGCTGCAAGTTGACAGCATGGTGAATTTATAGGTGCTTGGGTTTTGGTGCAGTGATTAGATAAGGGCATTTTACTGGCTGGATGATTGGAGGAGTGCACGGAGAGTGACAGTGTTATTGCTGGACTGCACGGGTACTACCTGTGTATTGGTGGAGTGAATCAGCAGTGTGGAGGTGGTTAGAGGACTGCATGGATAGTGCACATTTGATCGCAACACTGCATGTGTTAATGCCTGAGTCATTGTACAAGTACATGGATAGTGAATGGATACGAAGAGTGCTGCCAATAGACAGCATGGTGAATTTATAAGTGCTTGGGTTTTGGCGCAGTGATTAGACAAGGACATGGTACTGGCTGGATGATTGGAGGAGTGCAGGGAGAGTGACAGTGTGATTACTGGACTGCATGGGTACTACTTGGGTAAATGGAGGAGTGAATCAGTAGTGTGGAGGTGGTTAGAGGACTACATGGATAGTGCACATTTGATTGTAGCCCTGCATATGCTAATGCTTGAGTCACTGTACAAGTACATGGATAGTGACTGGATACTTAGAGTGCTGCAAGTTGACAGCATGGTAAATTTATAAGTGCATGGGTTTTGGCGCAGTGATTCGACAAGCACATGGTACTGGCTGGATGATTGGAGGAGTGCAGGGAGAGTGACAGTGTGATTACTGGACTGCATGGGTACTACTTGGGTAAATGGAGGAGTGAATCAGTAGTGTGGAGGTGGTTAGAGAAATACATGGATAGTGCACATTTGATTGTAGCACTGCATATGCTAATGCTTGGGTCATTGTACAAGTACATGGATAGTGACTGGATACTTAGAGTGCTGCAAGTTGACAGCATGGTGAATTTATAAGTGCTTGGGTTTTGGCGCAGTGATTAGATAAGGACATGGTACCGGCGGTACTAGTGGATGAGTGCACGGAGAGTGACAGTGTAATTGCTGGACTGCATGGGTACTACCTCTGTAATTGGAGGAGTGAATCAGTAGTGTGGAGGTGATTAGGGTACTACATTGTGAGTGCACTTTTGATTATAGCACTGAAAGTGTTAATGCCTGAGTCGTTGTACAAGTACATGGATAGTGACTGGATACTTAGAGTGCTGCAAGTTGACAGTATGGTGAATTTATAAGTACTTTGGTTTTAGCACACTGATTAGATAAGGACATGGTACTGGCTGGATGATTGGAGGAGTGGACGGAGAGTGACAGTGTGATTACAGCACTGCATGGGTACTACCTGGGTAAATGGGGGAGTGAATCAGTAGTGTGGAGGTGGTTAGAGGACTGCATGGATAGTTCACATTTGATTGTAGCACTGCATGTGTTAATGCCGGAGTCATTGTACAAGTACATGGATAGTGAATGGATACTAAGAGTGCTGCAAATAGACCGCATGGTGAATTTATAAGTGCTTTGGTTTTGGCGCAGTGAATAGATAAGGACATGGTGGGTTGGATGATTGGAGGAGTGGACGGAGACTGACAGAGTGATTGCTGGACGGCATGGGTACAACATCGGGAATTAAAGGGGCGAATCAGTAGTGTGTAGGTGGTTATGGTACTGCATGCATAGTGCACATTTGATTTTAGCACTGCAAGTGTTAATGCCTGCGTCATTGTACAACTGCATGGATAGTGACTGGATACTTAGAGTGCTGCAAGTAGATAGCATGGTGAATTTATAAGTGCTTGGGTTCTGGCGCAGTGATTAGACAAGAACATGGTACTGGCTGGATGATTGGAGGAGTGGACGGAGAGTGAGAGTGTGATTTCTGGACTGCATGGGTACTACCTGCGGAATTGAAGGAGCGAATGAGAAGTGTGGAGGTGGTTAGAGGACTGCATGAATAGTGCACATTTCATTGCAGCACTGCATGCGTTAATGCCTCAGTCATTGTACAAGTACATGGATAGTGACTGGACACTTAGAGTGCTGCAAGTTGACAGCGTGGTGAATTTATGAATGCTTGGGTCATGGCGCAGTGATTAGATAAGGACATGGTACGGGCTGGATGATTGGAGGAGTGGACGGAGAGTGACAGTGTGATTGCTGGACTGCATGGCTCCTACCTGGGTAATTGGAGGAATGAATCAGTAGTGTGAAGAAGGTTAGAGGACTGCATGGATAGTGCAAATTTGATTGTAGCACAGCATGTGTTAATGCCTGAGTCATTCTACAAGTGCATGGATAGTGACTGGATACTTAGAGTGCTGCACATGGACAGCATGGTGAATTTATAAGTGCTTGGGTTTTGGCGCAGTGATAAGATAAGGACATAGTACTGGTTGGATGATTGGAGAGGTGCACAGAGAGTGACTGTGTGAATACTGGACTGCATGGGTACTATTTGGGTAATTAGAGGAGTGAATCAGTAGTGTGGAGCTGGTTAGAGGACTTGCTGGATAGTTCACATTTGATTGTAGCACTGCATGTGTTAATGCCTGAGACATTGTACAACTACATGGATAGTGACTGGATACTTAGAGTGCTGCAAGTTGACAGCATGGTGAATTTATAGGTGCTTGAGTTTTGGTGAAGTGATCAGATAGTGACATGGTACTGGCTGGATGATTGGAGGAGTGGACGGACACTGACAGAGTGATTGTTGGACTGCATGGGTACTACCTCAGGAATTAAAGGGGCGAATCAGTAGTGTGTAGGTGGTTAGGGAACGGGAATTAAAGGGGCGAATCAGTAGTGTGTAGGTGGTTAGGGGACTGCATGCATAGTGCACATTTGATTGTAGCACTGCAAGTGTTAATGCCTGAGTCATTGAACAACTACATGGATAGTGACTGGATACTTAAAGTGCTGCAAGTAGACAGCATGGTGAATTTATAAGTGCTTGGGTTCTGGCGCAGTGATTAGACAAGAACATGGTACTGGCTGGATGATTGGAGGAGTGGACGGAGAGTGAGAGTGTGATTGCTGGACGGCATGGGTACTACCTGCGGAATTGAAGGAGGGAATGAGAAGTGTGGAGGTGGTTAGAGGACTGCATGGTTAGTGCACATTTCATTGCAGCACTGCATGCATTAATGCCTCAGTCATTTTACAAGTACATGGGTAGCGACTGGATACTTAGAGTGCTGCAAGTTGACAGCATGGTGAATTTATAAGTGCTTGGGTTTTGGTGCAGTGATTAGATAAGGGCATTTTACTGGCTGGAAGATTGAAGGAGTGCACGGAGTGTGACAGTGTTTTTGCTGGATTGCATGGGTACTACCTGGGTATTTGTGGAGTGAATCAGTAGTGTGGAGGTGATTAGAGGACTGCATGGATAGTGCACATTTGATTGCAACACTGCATGTGTTAATGCCTGAGTCATTGTACAAGTACAATGATAGTGAATGGATACTAAGAGATCTGCAAATAGACAGCATGCTGAATTTATAAGTGCTTGGGTTTTGGCGCAGTGATTAGATAAGGACATGGTTCTGGCTGGATGATTGGAGGAGTGGACGGAGAGTGACAGTGTGATTGCTGGACTGCATGGCTACTACCTGGGTAATTGGAGGAATGAATCAGTAGTGTGAAGAAGGTTAGAGGACTGCATGGATAGTGCAAATTTGATTGTAAAACAGCATGTGTTAATGCCTGAGTCATTCTACAAGTACATGGATAGTGACTGGATACTTAGAGTGCTGCACATGGACAGCATGGTGAATTTATAAGTGCTTGGGTTTTGGCGCAGTGAATAGATAAGGACATGTTACTGGCTGGATGATTGGAGAGGTGCACAGAGTGACTGTGTGATTACTGGACTGCATGGGTACTATTTGGGTAATTGGAGAAGTGAATCAGTAGTGTGGAGCTGGTTAGAGGACTGCATGGATAGTTCACATTTGATTGTAGCACTGCATGTGTTAATGCCTGAGACATTGTACAACTACATGGATAGTGACTGGATACTTAGAGTGCTGCAAGTTGACAGCATGGTGAATTTATAGGTGCTTGAGTTTTGGTGCAGTGATTAGATAGTGACATGGTACTGGCTGGATGATTGGAGGAGTGGAAGGAGACTGACAGAGTGATTGCTGGACTGCATGGGTACTACCTCGGGAATTAAAGGAGCGAATCATTAGTGTGTAGGTGGTTAGGGGACGGTAATTAAAGGGGCGAATCAGTAGTGTGTAGGTGGTTAGGGGACTGCATGCATAGTGCACATTTGATTGTAGCACTGCAAGTGTTAGTGCCTGAGTCATCGAACAACTACATGGATAGTGACTGGATACTTAGAGTGCTGCAAGTAGACAGCATGGTGAATTTATAAGTGCTTGGGTTCTGGCGCAGTGATTAGACAAGAACATGGTACTGGCTGGATGATTGGAGGAGTGGACGGAGAGGGAGAGTGTGATTGCTGGACTGCATAGGTACTACCTGTGGAATTAAAGGAGCGAATGAGAAGTGTGGAGGTGGTTAGAGGCCTGCATGCTAAGTGCACATTTCATTGCAGCACTGCATGCATTAAAGCCTCAGTCATTGTACAACTACATGGATAGTGACTGGATACTTAGAGTGCTGCAAGTTGACAGCATGGTGAATTTATAAGTGCTTGGGTTTTGTTGCAGTGATTAGATAAGTGCATTTTACTGGCTGGAAGATTGGAGGAGTGCACGGTGAGTGACAGTGTTATTGCTGGACTGCATGGGTACTACCTGGGTATTTGTGGAGTGAATCAGTAGTGTGGAGGTGGTTAGAGGACTGCATGGATAGTGCACATTTCATTGTAGCACTGCATGTGTTAATGCCTGAGTCATTGTACAAGTACATGGATAGTGACTGGATACTTAGAGTGCTGCAAGTTGACAGCATGGTGAATTTATAAGTGCTTGGGTTTTGGCGCAGTGGTCAGATAAGGACATGGTACTGGCTGGATGATCGGAGGAGTGCACGGAGAGTGACAGTGTGATTACTGGACTGCATGGCTACTACCTGGGTAATTGGATGAGTGACTCAGTAGTGTGGAGCTGGATAGAGGACTGCATGGATAGTTCACATTTGATTGTAGCATTGCATGTGTTAATGCCTAAGACATTGCACAACTACATGGATAGTGACTGGATACTTAGAGTTCTGCAAGTTGACAGCATGGTGAATTTATAGGTGCTTGAGTTTTGGTGCAGTGATTAGATAGTGACATGGTACTGGCTGGATGATTGGAGGAGTGGACGGAGACTGTCGGGTGTGATTGCTGGACTGCATGGGTACTACCTCGGGAATTGAAGAGGCGAATCAGTAGTGTGTAGGTGGTTAGGGGCCTGTATGCATTATGCACATTTACATTTGATTGTAGCACTGCAAGTGTTAATGCCTGAGTCATTGTACAACTACATGGATAGTGACTGGATACTTAGAGTGCTGCAAGTTGACAGTATGGTGAATTTATAAGTACTTGGGTTTTAGCACACTGATTAGATAAGGACATGGTACTGGCTGGATGATTGGAGGAGTGGACGGAGAGTGACAGTGTGATAACAGCACTGCATGGGTACTACCTGGGTAAATGGGGGAGTGAATCAGTAGTGTGGAGGTGGTTAGAGGACTGCATGGATAGTGCACATTTGATTGTGGCACTGCACGTGTTAATGCCTGAGTAATTGTACAAGTACATGGATAGGGACTGGATACTTAGAGTGCTGCAAGTTAACAGCATGGTGAATTTATAAGTGCTTGGGTTTTGGCGCAGTGATTAGATAAGGACATAGTACTGGCTGGATGAATGGAGAGGTGCACAGAGAGTGACTGTGTGATTACTGGACTGCATGGGTACTACTTGGGTAATTGGAGGAGTGAATCAGTATTGTGGAGCTGGTTAGAGGACTGCATGGATAGTTCAAATTTGATTGTAGCACTGCATGTGTTAAGACCGGAGTCATTGTACAAGTACATGGATAGTGACTGGATACTTAGAGTGCTGCAAGTTGACAGCATGGTGAATTTATAAGTGCTTGGGTTTTGGTGCAGTGATTAGATAAGGGCATTTTACTGGCTGGATGATTGGAGGAGTGCACGGAGAGTGACAGTGTTATTTCTGGACTGCATGGGCACTACCTGGGTATTGGTGGAGTGAATCAGTAGTGTGGAGGTGGTTAGAGGACTGCATGGATAGTGCACATTTGCTTGTAGCACTGGATGTGTTAATGCCTGAGTCATAGTACAAGTACATGGATAGTGACTGGATACTTAGAGTACTGCAAGTTGACAGCATGGTGAATTTATAAGTGCATGGGTTTTGGCGCAGTGATTAGACAAGGACATGGTACTGGCTGGATGATTGGAGGAGTGCAGGGAGAGTGACAGTGTGATTACTGGACTGCATGGGTACTACTTGGGTAAATGGAGGAGTGAATCAGTAGTGTGGAGGTGGTTAGAGGACTACATGGATAGTGCACATTTGATTGTAGCCCTGCATATGCTAATGCTTGAGTCACTGTACAAGTACATGGATAGTGACTGGATACTTAGAGTGCTGCAAGTTGACAGCATGGTGAATTTATAAGTGCTTGGGTTTTGCCGCAGTGGTCAGATAAGGACATGGTACTGGCTGGATGATCGGAGGAGTGCACGGAGAGTGACAGTGTGATTACTGGACTGCATGGCTACTACCTGGGTAATTGGATGAGTGAATCAGTAGTGTGGAGCTGGATAGAGGACTGCATGGATAGTTCACATTTGTTTGTAGCATTGCATGTGTTAATGCCTGAGACATTGCACAACTACATGGATAGTGACTGGATACTTAGAGTTCTGCAAGTTGACAGCATGGTGAATTTATAGGTGCTTGAGTTTTGGTGCAGTGATTAGATAGTGACATGGTAGTGGCT
Source organism: Triturus cristatus (assembly GCF_964204655.1). Lineage (NCBI taxonomy): Eukaryota > Metazoa > Chordata > Amphibia > Caudata > Salamandridae > Triturus > Triturus cristatus. The sequence goes on along the minus strand of NC_140593.1, from coordinate 956,065,082 downwards.
GGATGATTGGAGGAGTGAGGGCATACCTAAGTTAAATAACTTTCTCCACAGCAAAATTCTATCTACTTTATCAAAGGCGGTGGAGAAGTCAATAAAGGCGCCATATACCTGACCACCACGGATTTTCACATATTTTTCATTGATAACTTGCAATGCAGTCAGGTTGTCTAAAGTTCCATGATTTTGTCTGAAACCTGTTTGCTCCATGGGAAGGATTTTATGTTCAGATACCCATTGATTCATTAAAGTAAGCACACATTTTGCGAAAACCTTACCAATGGCATCAAGCAAAGCGATTTGACGGTAATTTTGCGGTAGATCTCTTGCCCCTTTTTTATATAAAGGGACAATAATACTTCCTTTCCAGGAGGGGGGGACTGTTCCACTAGAAAAACAAAATTTAAACACTGGAAAGAGTATTTTACTCCAAAGTTCACTCTGGTGTTTTAATACCGAAATTGGGATTTTATCAGGACCCATCGCACCAGAGGAACGCATATTCTTAATGGCACATTCAATTTCCTTTTCCGTTGGACAGTCAAATATACGTGAGACATTATCAGATTCAACATTAAAAACTTGAGAATTATTGTTACTGTACAACTTCTCGATATAATGAACCCACACCTGTTCCTCAATGGCAATAGGCGTAGGACTGGCTCTGGTACCACAACCTTTGCCAATTAAGGACCAGAATGTCTTGGCTTGGCCATTATAAGAAGCTTCCCTCAGTTGAATCCAGAGTGCATCTTCCTTAGAACGTTTTAAACGGGCCTTAAGTCTAACTCTCCTTCTTTTTAAAATAAACAACTTAGACTTAGCTTCTTGGGTAAAGAATAAAAATTGTCCCCTTACCACTTTGTTTATTTCTCTATTTATAGCCCGTAAAGGATGAGGGACTACGAGGGATTGTTTCACACCTGGTTTCTTTTTTGCACTAGCAGTTACAGCATCTAAAAAATTAATAAAACTCAACAGCTCTCTCCCTTCCCAGAAGGGTAAATTCTCAACAGTAAAATACAAAAGAGGCACCACATTTTCAACAGTACAAGGGTTCCAAAAACATTTCCCTGATCTGGAATCAAAATTCACAAAATCTGTATCCAGACTCCACGGATCCACTTTCTGAAGATTAACGGAGACAGAAAGCATCAGTGCATTATGGTCACTAAGAATAGACTCAATGACCTTCATATCCTTTAGTAGGTGAAAACCGGCATAATCTACCATGATAAAATCAATAATAGATTTTCCCTTATTAGATTTACGAGTATAAGCTGCCGGGATGTCAGACGGAAGCCTCCCATTTACTATTAAGCATTCAACTTTAAGTAAACCATCTAAGATAAGTTTACCTCTTTTGTTAGTTTTAATTTTGGAGGGAAACTGGGCAGGAGGTATATTCAAAGACTCTTCCAATTGAATATTTCTAAACAACTCCAACCCACAGTTAGATATATTACAATTTAAGTCCCCAAACATTAACACATGCGGAGTTGGGGAGACATCCAACGCTTTAGTTAAAAAAGTGAACAAAGTTATTAAACCAGCATTAAAACTACAATTGGGGGGAATATAAATATTAACCACAATCAACAATCTATTAGGGCAATCCTCAAATACATCTTTTAGGGTTATTGCTTGAAACAGTTTCCCTGGATCTAGATAGTGTGAATAGTTCCATTGCAGTCTGTTAGATAACAAACATGCTAACCCTCCCTTAGCATGGCCTCTTCTAGTGCTGGTTGCGCTGTATTCCAAAACAAAATAGTCTTTTTCCAAAGCTATTCTTCCTTCAACCCAGGTTTCTTGCAAACAGATTATATCTGCCTTTTGAGAATGCAAGAAACCCAATTTCTCCTTATAATCCTTGAATCCGGCAGTGTTCCATGAGATAAACTTCAGCTCTCTGTTAAAAATTGGAATGTTGTTTAGAACAGGGAGCAGATTTACTCGCTAGAACTCCAGGTAACCAACTCCATTTAGATTGGTCATCCTTCACTGTCTGCTTAAGGGGAGGGTTTTTGTATGAAACTAGCCTTTCATTCCTAGCCACACAAATTTTTAGGTCCTCTGATCTGAGATTAGACCAATCCGACAACAGCACGCCCGTATTAGAGGGAAGTGACAGTGAAAAATTGGCGAGAATACTTTGAGTACATTTTTCCCCAAAGTGTGGCATGACATCTATCCCTCTAACTTGTAATTCCTCTGCCCACTGTAGAACAAGATTTAACACAACTTTCGAATGGAATTTCACCCTTGTTGATCTTATTGGTTTCCCCACAAAGGAGTTAAGGAGAAATACAATATCTAAATCGGACGTTTGAATTAATTTCAAACTTTCGATCTCTTTAAAACAGATCAGTAGGGCTGATCTATTTAAAATTAAATCTGGTTCAAATAAGGGAGAGAAATCAAGATATAAAGTATCCACACTTATTTTTTCTTTTGGGAGAATAACTGACATTGAGGATGGAACCTGAAAGGGTCTTGCTGAAGGATTTAGGGAAGTAGGGGACGGGATGACAGAAGAAGTGGTAACCTTAGAAATAACTTGGCAAGATCCTGCTTTAACATTACAATAAGCTGAAAAAGGATTGGCGGTAGGGTGGGAAACCTTGGGGAGGAAAGGATTGGTAAAGCTTATAGGACCTAGACCAGAGGAAGGGGCGTCTTCTTTAGGCGAGACAACCCTAGCTTCTACATGAGAGGTGGGAGACTGCTCCACCTGCGGAGAATCTTCTAGACTTAATTCAGCATTCTTATCAAAAAGAAGTTTCCTCTGTCTTTTTTTAGCAAATCTTCGGATGGGTTTCCTCTTCTTCATTCTAATCTTTTTGTGTTTCAGGGGACTCACTTTTCCCATCAATCCCGTATTTACTTTGGGAATCTCCTCTTCTTTGCTTGATGGCAAGGAGAATATCGGAAAGAGAGATGGAATTTCGGATTTGGGAATGAGAGGAGATGTTACTATTACCTCTATCTTGTCACTGATTGGGGCTATACAATTAGCGCCAGCCGAAACCACTTTGGAAGGATTGGGGACAGCAGGAAGAACTACAGGCTTCTTTTCCTTTTGACCTTCTGTCAAAGGAGAAGATTGAGCTGAATCCAAAACTGCCGAAGCGGGAGGAGCGCTTATTTTTTGGGGCACCAACAGAGAAGCCGATGGTATGGGAAGATCTGACACTAACTCATTTTTACTTAGCAAGAGAACTTGCAAAATTTGCGTTACAGTGTCAAAAATACAATCCGAACCTCCCACAAACTTTTCAAGTAAACTCAAAATCGAAGAAAGAATTGATTCCAAAGAGGACAAAGAATTAGAAATTAGCCTCCCATTAATATTTGGAGAGCCCTCAGCTAAATTGTTCAATACTGGACCTGAACAAGATGAAAGGTTTAATTGTGAAAGGGAAAAATCTAGTTTATTAGAAGGTGTGCTTCTCAGAGGACCGGTACTTGAAATAGTTATTGCTTCCTCTAAAGGCACACCTTTAGGGTTCCCATGTAACGATCCCACCCGCGCCCTATGAGCTGTTAAATCAATGTCAGGCAGTGTAAAATCATTCCCTACTACAGGGGATTTAACTAACGCGGCTGACAAAAGATCAGTATTCACTGAAACTTTAGGAACATCCATTAGTGCAACTTGCGAGGGGACAATTTTATCAGATTTTGAGGACATATTACCCAAAGATTCAAGGGGAGCAATCTGTTTCAGATGTACATTGTTTGACGCCGAAGGCGAGCCCCTTAGTACTTCGGGACTAACTGAAATAGGCAAAGATTGACTAGCAACCAAGCTTAAACTAGAGGAAACATCAATGACCCCATTAACAGGCACCGAATCGTTAAACCCTGGGATTTCGTTCGGGGGCTGCAGATCAGTGTGTTTATCTTTCCCTTTGTCCCAAAAATTGAAAAGCTGACATTGACCTTTCAATTGCAAGGAAGTTGCAATTTTGTTCCGAAGGGGGTTAGATTTGGTTTTAGACCCAGATCTCCCTACAATCACTCGCCCAGAGCGTAGTTTTTTAGCCGTCATGAGACTGTATTAGAAGGGGAGTAAGAATCAATTAATAACAATTGTAGAATACGAAACCTAAGAATCCTAAAATACAATAAAATCTATAAAAGCAGTGTCACACAGATTTAATACCGGAGAACCAAGGGAGGGGGCCCAGCCCAGCCTTCTTCAGCCTCTGACGGCCTCAGACGGTCCCGCCCTTGTCCCGGGCTTCTCCCGGCGCGCTCCCGCGTTGCGGTGTCACAAGGGAGGGTTATAGCCGCGCTGAGGCGGGGGAGGAGCCAGCAGGGAGAGCGGGTCAGCTGCTGGTGATGCCGAGGGTCAGGCGCTCCTGGGACTTGAAGTCCTCGCCTGACCACGCTCGCAGCCCTGCCCACACCACCGCCACAGAGGTTCTATCTGAAGTAATACCTCGCAGTCACAGCGCACTTCCAGCAGCGCTAAGCAGAGAACCAGAGGCGAAGCGGGACCCGCGGAGCGGGTTCCGCGAGGAGTTGATTAAAGGAAGAGCAGCTCCAGCGTGCTCGCAGTCCAAAGCTCCCTCTTCAGACCACACAGGTAACAGGTAAAGTTGATGCTCAAAGATGTTAAAACGAACTGCCAATGCTTCCGTGTTAACAAAGAAGGCGTCATGGATAGTGCACATTTGATTGTAGCCCTGCATATGCTAATGCTTGAGTCACTGTACAAGTACATGGATAGTGACTGGATACTTAGAGTGCTGCAAGTTGACAGCATGGTAAATTTATAAGTGCATGGGTTTTGGCGCAGTGATTCGACAAGGACATGGTACTGGCTGGATGATTGGAGGAGTGCAGGGAGAGTGACAGTGTGATTACTGGACTGCATGGGTACTACTTGGGTAAATGGAGGAGTGAATCAGTAGTGTGGAGGTGGTTAGAGAAATACATGGATAGTGCACATTTGATTGTAGCACTGCATATGCTAATGCTTGGGTCATTGTACAAGTACATGGATAGTGACTGGATACTTAGAGTGCTGCAAGTTGACAGCATGGTGAATTTATAAGTGCTTGGGTTTTGGCGCAGTGATTAGATAAGGACATGGTACCGGTGGTACTAGTGGATGAGTGCACGGAGAGTGACAGTGTAATTGCTGGACTGCATGGGTACTACCTCTGTAATGGGAGGAGTGAATCAGTAGTGTGGAGGTGATTAGGGTACTACATTGTGAGTGCACTTTTGATTATAGCACTGAAAGTGTTAATGCCTGAGTCGTTGTACAAGTACATGGATAGTGACTTGATACTTAGAGTGCTGCAAGTTGACAGTATGGTGAATTTATAAGTACTTGGGTTTTAGCACACTGATTAGATAAGGACATGGTACTGGCTGGATGATTGGAGGAGTGGACGGAGAGTGACAGTGTGATTACAGCACTGCATGGGTACTACCTGGGTAAATGGGGGAGTGAATCAGTAGTGTGGAGGTGGTTAGAGGACTGCATGGATAGTTCACATTTGATTGTAGCACTGCATGTGTTAATGCCGGAGTCATTGTACAAGTACATGGATAGTGAATGGATACTAAGAGTGCTGCAAATAGACCGCATGGTGAATTTATAAGTGCTTTGGTTTTGGCGCAGTGAATAGATAAGGACATGGTGGGTTGGATGATTGGAGGAGTGGACGGAGACTGTCGGGTGTGATTGCTGGACTGCATGGGTACTACCTCGGGAATTGAAGAGGTGAATCAGTAGTGTGTAGGTGGTTAGGGGCCTGTATGCATTGTGCACATTTGATTGTAGCAATGCAAGTGTTAATGCCTGAGTCATTGTACAACTACATGGATAGTGACTGGATACTTAGAGTGCTGCAAGTTGACAGTATGGTGAATTTATAAGTACTTGGGTTTTAGCACACTGATTAGATAAGGACATGGTACTGGCTGGATTATTGGAGGAGTGGACGGAGAGTGACAGTGTGATAACAGCACTGCATGGGTACTACCTGGGTGTTGGAAACAGCCCACTCCCACTCCGCAGGGTGGTGGTGGACTCCCCGAACACACTGTGGTAGCTTGGCTCGAGTGGTCAGGAAACAGGCGCCGTGCTAAGCATACAATATACCCATACAATAACCATGCGTGCATCCGTTCCAAAAACGACTCTACACCGTAAAAATTATGAAAATATTCTTTCTTTATCTTTTTCTCTTAGTTGCTGATTGGAAAAATAAATAGGTCAATCACAATATACAAGTTTCAATTAGTGCAGGTCAAATAAATATTGGCTGTTTGATGAAATAAATAGGGGTGATCATAAATAACAGGGCATAAATACAAGTGCAATATATACAGACAATTAAATACTTTGAGGCAATAAATACTGTACCAATAAATATTGTACACCATCAAGTCCTGTGGACCTATAAATATAGTGCAGCAATAAATAGGTAAAAACTCAATAAATACAGTATCCCCAATAAATAATTAAAAGTATACAGCAACCCTCATATAATCAGATGACACTTCAATTCTTAAGGGCTGATATGGCCCAGGCACAGCTTGTAGGGTTGTGGAAGGCTTGAGGGGGGCTACTCCCTGGCTGGGACAAGGCTGAGGCCTAAGCTGAGGTAGATCAAAGGGGGGAATACCAGTGCCCTGGCTTTCTCTCTCCACACAACCTCTCTAGGTTAGTCCCAGTTCACCCCTTGCACAGTCAGGTTGGTTTCAGCACCTCCCTAGCCCCTTAGAGCAGTCTCTCAGGTCTCCACAGGGCCTTAGGCGCCCTCTACTCCACTTACTGCCCTTTTTCTGATGTTCCGACGCCGCTGGAGTCGTGTCGACGCCGTGAGGCGGTTCCGGTTCGGTCTCGGCGGCCTCGGCACAATGTCAGTTCTTTGACGACGCCGGGAGGCGGTTCCGGTCCGATGTCGGTGGCCTCGGTTCGATCTCGACCTCCGATTCGACGGCGTCGGGCAGTCTCTTCACGATGTCGACTTCGGGCGGCTCCGGTCCGATGGCGCTCTCGGCTCCGATGACGTCGGCCGGCCTGGCCTCGATGTCGACTTCCGGCGACTCCGGGGTGCGATCCTCACCCCCGACCTCCGGTGCTCCTCCTCACAGGCTCCGGGCGACTCCGGAGTGCGATCCTCACTCCCGACCTCCGGTGCTCCTCTACCTCGGTCTCCGACGACTCCGGAGGGCGGACTTCACTCCTCCGATGACGCCGCTCGCTCGACCTCGGTTCACTTCCTCCTCGACCTCTGGTATTCCTCACGACCTCCGTCGGCGCCCTCTCACGACCTCAGGCGGCTCCGGGTACGACGTCTGCTACTTCAGTCAGCGCCGCTTCTCCACCTCGGGCTCCAGGTCTTCAGGCTACTCGACGCCGGACTCCAGGGAAACCAGTTCTCAGGTCAGGATCTTGCTGCTTTCTGCTTCTAAGGCCTGTTCCTGCTGTTCAGGTCCTTAGGATGAGTTTTTCTGTCTTCTTCCCACACAGGGCTACAGGCTGGGATCCATCAGTAGGGACAAGTATCAAGGGTGGGTTTATGGACCCCACTCCAGGCACAAGTTTCCACCCCTGCTGCTTCACTCCTTCCTCCTTCACTCTTGTGCTCCTCTCTCTTCACCAGTCAGGTGCCAACTGCCAGCTCCAACTGCCAACTGCCTCTCTTATCCTCCCAACATTCTAAACGGTCTCCAACTGTCACAGAGTTCTGGAATCTCCTGGAATGTTCTGGAAGGTGCTGGTAGGTTCCAGTGGATGCTGGTGATGTCACAGGTGGCCTCCATTTTGTGCTCCAGGCCCTCAGACAGAAGTTTCAGGGGTAGCTAAAATGGCTCCCTGAATCTGCAGCAACACTAAAAAGTCTGGTGGTTCCCAAAAAGGAAAAATTCAAACAGGGTTTGAGGCAAAAGTGGGACAAAATAAATAATGATGAGGAGGGACCACCCAAAGGGCTGACAGGTCTAACACGCGTCCCCCCCAGCTGAAAGTGGGGAGAGCTACCCAACCCCTTGGGAGTTCTCATCACTAAGGCGGAAATACCTTGAGAGACCGTCTGCATTGGCGTGGTCCACTCCAGGCCGATGTTCCACCTGAAAGTCCATCCCCTGTAGGGAAATAGACCACCTCAACAACTTGGGATTCTCCCCCTTCATCTGCATCAGCCAACGAAGGGGTCTGTGGTCGGTCTGAACAAGGAAGTGCGAGCCAAACAGGTATGGCCGCAGCTTCTTCAGAGCCCATACCACTGCAAAGGCTTCACGCTCTATTGCACTCCACTTCTGTTCCCTGGGAAGTAGTCTCCGGGATAGGAAGACCACGGGTTGATCCAGACCCTCTTCGTTGCGTTGCGATAACACTGCCCCAATGCCATGTTCTGATGCATCTGTCTGGACAATGAACTTCTTGGAAAAGTCTGGGGCCCTTAAGACCGGGGCCTCGCACATGGCTTTCTTCAATTTCTCAAAGGCTTGCTGACAAGCCTCCGTCCAGACTACCCGTCGAGGTTGTTTCTTGGACGTGAGCTCCGTGAGGGGGGCTACGATGGTACCGTACCCCTTCACGAAGCGGCGATAATATCCCGTGAGGCCCAAAAATGCTCGGACCTCAGTCTGTGTCTTGGGGGGCTCCCAGGCCATGATGGCCTCGATCTTCGCCTGGAGGGGTTGCACCGCTCCCCTACCCACCAAGTGTCCAAGGTACACTACCGACCCCTGCCCGATCTGGCACTTGCTGGCCTTGATCGTCAATCCAGCTTGTCTCAGGGCCTGGAGAACAGCTTGCAGGTGACGCAAGTGATCCTCCCAGCTGTTACTGAAGACGGCTATGTCATCCAGATAAGCAGCAGAGAAACTCTCCATTCCGGTGAGGATCTGGTTTACCAGGCGCTGAAACGTGGCAGGTGCGTTCTTGAGCCCAAAGGGCATCACACAGAACTGGTAGTGGCCATTGGGCGTGGAGAAGGCTGACCTTTCCCTTGCTCCATCAGTCAACGAGATCTGCCAGTACCCTGAAGTAAGGTCAAAGGTACTTAGATATTGGGCAGCTCCCAGCCGGTCAATCAATTCATCCGCCCTAGGGATCGGATGAGCATCAGTTTTTGTCACTGAATTCAGTCCCCGGTAGTCCACACAGAACCTCAGTTCTGGTTGGGCACCCGGTGGTGCAGCTTTTGGTACTAACACCACCGGACTGGACCAGGGGCTGCTAGAAGGTTCAATCACTCCTAGCTCCAGCATCTTAGTGACCTCACTATGAATGCTGGCCTTCACCTTGTCTGACATCCGGTAGATCTTGGACTTCACAGGTGGGCTGTCTCCTGTGTCCACGTCATGGACGCACAGGTGAGTCCTACCCGGGACAAGGGAGAACAACGAAGAGTACTGCCCCAGGACCTGGCGACAGTCCTCCTGCTGTTCAGGAGTTAGAGATGGGGAGAGAATCACTCCCTCCACCGACCCATCCTTCTCTTGAGACGCAAACAGATCAGGGAGAGGCTCGCTTTCCACGTCCTCTCCTCCGTCAGTCACCATCATCAAGATGACTTCGGGCCTCTCGTGGTGGGGTTTGAGGCGGTTGGCATGCAGCACCCGCAGGGGCTGACGAGGGGTCTTCAGGTCCACCAAGTAGGTAGCCTTACCCTTCTTCTCCAACACCTCAAAGGGTCCTGACCAGCGATCCTGGAGGGCACTAAGCTCTCCGGGTTCGATCACCCACACCTTCTGGCCAGGCTCCAACTCCACCGGGTGAGCGTTGTGGTCATACCACGCCTTCATCACTGCTTGGCTGGCTTCCAAGTTGTCAGAAGCTTGCTTCCACAACTTAGCCATTTGGCTCCGGAAGGCCAGCATGTAGCTCACCACATCCTGGGGGAGCTTTCTGGGAGTTCTTTCCCAGCCGTCTCTCACCAGGTTAAGAGGTCCACGTACAGGGTGCCCATACAGAAGCTCGAGGGGGCTGAAGCCCACTCCCTTCTGTGGCACTTCCCTGTAGGAAAAAAGTAAACAGGGTAGGAGGACGTCCCATTTCCTCCGCAGGCTTTCAGGCAGACTTCTGATCATGCCTTTCAAGGTTTTATTAAACCTCTCCACCAGACCATTGGTCTGGGGGTGGTAAGGAGTCGTGAACCGGTAGGTCACTCCACACTCCTTCCACATTGCCCGCATATACGCTGACATGAAGTTGGTCCCCCTGTCGGACACAACTTCCTTGGGAAAACCCACTCGGGTAAAGATTCCCATCAGGGCCCTAGCCACAACAGGTGCTGTTATGGTCCTCAGAGGTATTGCCTCTGGGTACCGTGTGGCATGATCCACCAGAACCAGGATAAACCTGTGACCAGCTGTAGTCGGTGGATCTAATGGACCCACAATGTCGATGCCCACCCTTCCAAAGGGGGTGCTAACGACAGGAAGTGGTTCCAGGGGAGCTTTCAGCTTCACCCCTGTTTTCCCACTGGCTTGGCAAGACACACATGTCCGGCAGTAGGTATCGGACGACACTTTCATCTGAGGCCAATAAAAGTGTGGGACAAGACGGGCGAAGGTCTTGTCTTGCCCCAGGTGTCCTGCCAATGGTATCTCGTGAGCCAACTCCAAAAGGAAGGCTCGATAACGTTGAGGAACTACCAAGGCTCGTGACGATCCATGTAGGGGTGCCTTGGGTTCACTGTAGAGGAGGCCATCCTCCCAGTAAACACTGTAGTTCCCTTCAACGTTCCCTGCTGCCTGGGCTTCGGCCTGTCGCCTCAGCCCCTCAAGGGTAGGGCACTCCCTCTGGCCCTGGCAGAATTCCTCCCTGGACGGGCCTCCCTCCACGTGCCACTCGGCCGGGATGGGTAGGTCCTCCAGGTTGGTAACGTCCCCCTCCGCAGACTCCTGGTCCACCACCTCCGGTGGCCTATCCGTCCTACGGGGTGGAGACGCCGAGGCAGGCTCCTCCTGTCCTCGGTTCTTCCCTTGACTGGCAGCTGGCTGGGCCTTTGTTCCAGGCTCCAGCCGGAATGAACTCCCTCTTCGGGTAGTCTCGGACCTTGTGCTAACACAGGCCCAGTCAGGTGTACCCAGCATCTCGGTGTGAGTCCGGTATTCCACCTCCTTCCAAGCGTTGTGCTCCATGTCATTGCCCAGCAGACAATCGACTGGCACGGCAGGGCTTACGGCAACTCGAAGTGAACCTGCAACCCCCCCCCATTCAAAGGGAACCTCGGCCACGGGATAGTGACCTGTTCTGCCGTCAGCCATCGCGGCTGGGTGGAGTACATCGGGAACTACCTGCTCTGGAGACACCAGCTGGCTACGCACCATAGTCATACTGGCTCCTGTGTCTCTCAGAGCCTCCCCTCTTTGGCCGTTGATGGTGATCCACTGCCCATACTTTGCGGTATTTGCGGGCACCTGGATCTTGGGAACCATCTCCCGTTCTCCCAGGGACACTAAAGTGACACCCGCCCACTCCCTTCCCTTAGTTAAGGGCATCTCCTCCCCGAGCACTACACTAGCTACTCCGGGGGTCTTTCCTCCAGTGGGAGGGGGTGATCGTTTCTGACACTTCGGGTCTCCTTTATAGTGTCCAACGCCACCGCACTCGTAGCAATGGACAACCCTTGGCTGCTGACTCTGGCCAGGATTAGGGTTTCTGGGTGGGTTAGCCTTAGAGGTGAATCCTGTTACCTTCCCTTGGAAGTTATTTTGGGGGCCTTTGGAGAACTCCTTTTTCTTTTCCCCTCCCTCTTTCTTCTGGGGGGTGCCCTGTCCGGCCTTTTGAGTATCCCCTCCAGTCCCCCTTGTGGACACCCGGGTACTGGCCCAAATGTCCGCCTCCTCAGCAAGCTTCCGGGGGCTGGTCAGCTTGCTATCCACCAGGTGTTGCCGCAGTTCAGGGAAACATTTCTCGAGTAGGTGTTCCTTCAGTACTAGGTCAAACAGCTCCTCGTAGTTCCTTACTTCACTGCCCTGAATCCAACCTTCCAGTGCCTTCTTTGCATAGTCCAGGAAGTCCACCCAATTCTGTGTGCCCAGTTTGTGACTACCCCTGAACTTCTGTCTGTACTTTTCAGGTGTTAGTCCAAACTTTCTGATGAGCGCCAGTTTCATGGTGGGGTAGTGGGTCTGCTCATCCTCTTCGAGGGCCAATAAAGCATCCCTACCAGCTGGAGGCATGTACCTATACAATCCTCCTCCCCAATACTTCACTGGAACCCCATGGGCCCTCAACGAGACCTCATAGGCTGCTAGCCACTTGGCGATGTCGTCACCCGCCCCATAGCTAGCTACTATGTCCTTTGGCAGGTAAGGTTTGGATTCCCTGGTGATTTCTTGGTCTTTGCTGCCACCATTAGGAACAGTTGGTGCCCCAATTCTTAGGATCTGAAGCTCTATCTCTTTCAGTCTTATCTCATGAGCCATCTTCTGTTTCTCCGTCTCATGAGCCATCCTCTGTTCCTCCTTCTCCTTCTCCAGCTTTGCTAAGTCCCATGTGAGCTGTCTTTTCTCCCTCCGATCTGCTAACTCCACTTCGGATAAGCCCCCACTAGAGACAGTGCTGCCCTTCCTAGAAAGTGTCCTGGGCCCTGCTGACAGGTTCCCCACCTCAGGTTGGTACATCTCAGCCCCCTCGGGGTCAGGCTCTCCATCCCTGTCTTCCTCCTCAGCCTTGCTTTCTCGGCGTGCCTCCCCCCAAGCCCTTAAGCTGGTTTGGAGTGCACCCTTCTTTGCTCCTGGGGGGCAGTACACCCCCTCCCGCTGGCAAAACTCCCTGAGTTGGGCCACAGTGTACGTTTCTAAGTCTTCCAGTACAAATTCCATCTTGCCCACTCAGGTTAGAGGACAGGTTTTTGTGCAGTAACAATGCAGGGGGGGTACCTTTAATAATACCTCCTCCCACCACCAGAGTAAATTTGGAAAAAAACAAAAACCCACAATTAGGAAGGCCGCTCTTGAGAAAACTCCCGGTGTAGGCCTATGGACTACCCACAGTTATTGTTGAGTATATGTAGGCACAGCTCTATCCCACCACTGAACACCAATTTATGTTGGAAACAGCCCACTCCCACTCCGCAGGGTGGTGGTGGACTCCCCGAACACACTGTGGTAGCTTGGCTCGAGTGGTCAGGAAACAGGCGCCGTGCTAAGCATACAATATACCCATACAATAACCATGCGTGCATCCGTTCCAAAAACGACTCTACACCGTAAAAATTATGAAAATATTCTTTCTTTATCTTTTTCTCTTAGTTGCTGATTGGAAAAATAAATAGGTCAATCACAATATACAAGTTTCAATTAGTGCAGGTCAAATAAATATTGGCTGTTTGATGAAATAAATAGGGGTGATCATAAATAACAGGGCATAAATACAAGTGCAATATATACAGACAATTAAATACTTTGAGGCAATAAATACTGTACCAATAAATATTGTACACCATCAAGTCCTGTGGACCTATAAATATAGTGCAGCAATAAATAGGTAAAAACTCAATAAATACAGTATCCCCAATAAATAATTAAAAGTATACAGCAACCCTCATATAATCAGATGACACTTCAATTCTTAAGGGCTGATATGGCCCAGGCACAGCTTGTAGGGTTGTGGAAGGCTTGAGGGGGGCTACTCCCTGGCTGGGACAAGGCTGAGGCCTAAGCTGAGGTAGATCAAAGGGGGGAATACCAGTGCCCTGGCTTTCTCTCTCCACACAACCTCTCTAGGTTAGTCCCAGTTCACCCCTTGCACAGTCAGGTTGGTTTCAGCACCTCCCTAGCCCCTTAGAGCAGTCTCTCAGGTCTCCACAGGGCCTTAGGCGCCCTCTACTCCACTTACTGCCCTTTTTCTGATGTTCCGACGCCGCTGGAGTCGTGTCGACGCCGTGAGGCGGTTCCGGTTCGGTCTCGGCGGCCTCGGCACAATGTCAGTTCTTTGACGACGCCGGGAGGCGGTTCCGGTCCGATGTCGGTGGCCTCGGTTCGATCTCGACCTCCGATTCGACGGCGTCGGGCAGTCTCTTCACGATGTCGACTTCGGGCGGCTCCGGTCCGATGGCGCTCTCGGCTCCGATGACGTCGGCCGGCCTGGCCTCGATGTCGACTTCCGGCGACTCCGGGGTGCGATCCTCACCCCCGACCTCCGGTGCTCCTCCTCACAGGCTCCGGGCGACTCCGGAGTGCGATCCTCACTCCCGACCTCCGGTGCTCCTCTACCTCGGTCTCCGACGACTCCGGAGGGCGGACTTCACTCCTCCGATGACGCCGCTCGCTCGACCTCGGTTCACTTCCTCCTCGACCTCTGGTATTCCTCACGACCTCCGTCGGCGCCCTCTCACGACCTCAGGCGGCTCCGGGTACGACGTCTGCTACTTCAGTCAGCGCCGCTTCTCCACCTCGGGCTCCAGGTCTTCAGGCTACTCGACGCCGGACTCCAGGGAAACCAGTTCTCAGGTCAGGATCTTGCTGCTTTCTGCTTCTAAGGCCTGTTCCTGCTGTTCAGGTCCTTAGGATGAGTTTTTCTGTCTTCTTCCCACACAGGGCTACAGGCTGGGATCCATCAGTAGGGACAAGTATCAAGGGTGGGTTTATGGACCCCACTCCAGGCACAAGTTTCCACCCCTGCTGCTTCACTCCTTCCTCCTTCACTCTTGTGCTCCTCTCTCTTCACCAGTCAGGTGCCAACTGCCAGCTCCAACTGCCAACTGCCTCTCTTATCCTCCCAACATTCTAAACGGTCTCCAACTGTCACAGAGTTCTGGAATCTCCTGGAATGTTCTGGAAGGTGCTGGTAGGTTCCAGTGGATGCTGGTGATGTCACAGGTGGCCTCCATTTTGTGCTCCAGGCCCTCAGACAGAAGTTTCAGGGGTAGCTAAAATGGCTCCCTGAATCTGCAGCAACACTAAAAAGTCTGGTGGTTCCCAAAAAGGAAAAATTCAAACAGGGTTTGAGGCAAAAGTGGGACAAAATAAATAATGATGAGGAGGGACCACCCAAAGGGCTGACAGGTCTAACACTGGGTAAATGGGGGAGTGAATCAGTAGTGTGGAGGTGGTTAGAGGACTGCATGGATAGTGCACATTTGATTGTGGCACTGCACGTGTTAATGCCTGAGTAATTGTACAAGTACATGGATAGGGACTGGATACTTAGAGTGCTGCAAGTTGACAGCATGGTGAATTTATAAGTGCTTGGGTTTTGGCGCAGTGATTAGATAAGGACATAGTACTGGCTGGATGAATGGAGAGGTGCACAGAGAGTGACTGTGTGATTACTGGACTGCATGGGTACTACTTGGGTAATTGGAGGAGTGAATCAGTAGTGTGGAGCTGGTTAGAGGACTGCATGGATAGTTCAAATTTGATTGTAGCACTGCATGTGTTAAGGCCGGAGTCATTGTACAAGTACATGGATAGTGACTGGATACTTAGAGTGCTGCAAGTTGACAGCATGGTGAATTTATAAGTGCTTGGGTTTTGGTGCAGTGATTAGATAAGGGCATTTTACTGGCTGGATGATTGGAGGAGTGCACGGAGAGTGACAGTGTTATTTCTGGACTGCATGGGCACTACCTGGGTATTGGTGGAGTGAATCAGTAGTGTGGAGGTGGTTAGAGGACTGCATGGATAGTGCACATTTGCTTGTAGCACTGGATGTGTTAATGCCTGAGTTATAGTACAAGTACATGGATAGTGACTGGATACTTAGAGTACTGCAAGTTGACAGCATGGTAAATTTATAAGTGCATGGGTTTTGGCGCAGTGATTAGACAAGGACATGGTACTGGCTGGATGATTGGAGGAGTGCAGGGAGAGTGACAGTGTGATTACTGGACTGCATGGGTACTACTTGGGTAAATGGAGGAGTGAATCAGTAGTGTGGAGGTGGTTAGAGGACTACATGGATAGTGCACATTTGATTGTAGCCCTGCATATGCTAATGCTTGAGTCACTGTACAAGTACATGGATAGTGACTGGATACTTAGAGTGCTGCAAGTTGACAGCATGGTAAATTTATAAGTGCATGGGTTTTGGCGCAGTGATTCGACAAGGACATGGTACTGGCTGGATGATTGGAGGAGTGCAGGGAGAGTGACAGTGTGATTACTGGACTGCATGGGTACTACTTGGGTAAATGGAGGAGTGAATCAGTAGTGTGGAGGTGGTTAGAGAAATACATGGATAGTGCACATTTGATTGTAGCACTGCATATGCTAATGCTTGGGTCATTGTACAAGTACATGGATAGTGACTGGATACTTAGAGTGCTGCAAGTTGACAGCATGGTGAATTTATAAGTGCTTGGGTTTTGGCGCAGTGATTAGATAAGGACATGGTACCGGCGGTACTAGTGGATGAGTGCACGGAGAGTGACAGTGTAATTGCTGGACTGCATGGGTACTACCTCTGTAATTGGAGGAGTGAATCAGTAGTGTGGAGGTGATTAGGGTACTACATTGTGAGTGCACTTTTGATTATAGCACTGAAAGTGTTAATGCCGGAGTCGTTGTACAAGTACATGGATAGTGACTTGATACTTAGAGTGCTGCAAGTTGACAGTATGGTGAATTTATAAGTACTTGGGTTTTAGCACACTGATTAGATAAGGACATGGTACTGGCTGGATGATTGGAGGAGTGGACGGAGAGTGACAGTGTGATTACAGCA
This sequence comes from Triturus cristatus, assembly GCF_964204655.1. Taxonomy (NCBI): domain Eukaryota; kingdom Metazoa; phylum Chordata; class Amphibia; order Caudata; family Salamandridae; genus Triturus; species Triturus cristatus. The sequence goes on along the minus strand of NC_140593.1, from coordinate 956,048,428 downwards.
CTGCATGGGTACTACCTGGGTAAATGGGGGAGTGAATCAGTAGTGTGGAGGTGGTTAGAGGACTGCATGGATAGTTCACATTTGATTGTAGCACTGCATGTGTTAATGCCGGAGTCATTGTACAAGTACATGGATAGTGAATGGATACTAAGAGTGCTGCAAATAGACCGCATGGTGAATTTATAAGTGCTTTGGTTTTGGCGCAGTGAATAGATAAGGACATGGTGGGTTGGATGATTGGAGGAGTGGACGGAGACTGACAGAGTGATTGCTGGACGGCATGGGTACAACATCGGGAATTAAAGGGGCGAATCAGTAGTGTGTAGGTGGTTATGGTACTGCATGCATAGTGCACATTTGATTTTAGCACTGCAAGTGTTAATGCCTGCGTCATTGTACAACTGCATGGATAGTGACTGGATACTTAGAGTGCTGCAAGTAGATAGCATGGTGAATTTATAAGTGCTTGGGTTCTGGCGCAGTGATTAGACAAGAACATGGTACTGGCTGGATGATTGGAGGAGTGGACGGAGAGTGAGAGTGTGATTTCTGGACTGCATGGGTACTACCTGCGGAATTGAAGGAGCGAATGAGAAGTGTGGAGGTGGTTAGAGGACTGCATGGATAGTGCACATTTCATTGCAGCACTGCATGCGTTAATGCCTCAGTCATTGTACAAGTACATGGATAGTGACTGGACACTTAGAGTGCTGCAAGTTGACAGCATGGTGAATTTATGAATGCTTGGGTCATGGCGCAGTGATTAGATAAGGACATGGTACGGGCTGGATGATTGGAGGAGTGGACGGAGAGTGACAGTGTGATTGCTGGACTGCATGGCTCCTACCTGGGTAATTGGAGGAATGAATCAGTAGTGTGAAGAAGGTTAGAGGACTGCATGGATAGTGCAAATTTGATTGTAGCACAGCATGTGTTAATGCCTGAGTCATTCTACAAGTGCATGGATAGTGACTGGATACTTAGAGTGCTGCACATGGACAGCATGGTGAATTTATAAGTGCTTGGGTTTTGGCGCAGTGATAAGATAAGGACATAGTACTGGTTGGATGATTGGAGAGGTGCACAGAGAGTGACTGTGTGAATACTGGACTGCATGGGTACTATTTGGGTAATTAGAGGAGTGAATCAGTAGTGTGGAGCTGGTTAGAGGACTTGCTGGATAGTTCACATTTGATTGTAGCACTGCATGTGTTAATGCCTGAGACATTGTACAACTACATGGATAGTGACTGGATACTTAGAGTGCTGCAAGTTGACAGCATGGTGAATTTATAGGTGCTTGAGTTTTGGTGCAGTGATCAGATAGTGACATGGTACTGGCTGGATGATTGGAGGAGTGGACGGACACTGACAGAGTGATTGTTGGACTGCATGGGTACTACCTCAGGAATTAAAGGGGCGAATCAGTAGTGTGTAGGTGGTTAGGGAACGGGAATTAAAGGGGCGAATCAGTAGTGTGTAGGTGGTTAGGGGACTGCATGCATAGTGCACATTTGATTGTAGCACTGCAAGTGTTAATGCCTGAGTCATTGAACAACTACATGGATAGTGACTGGATACTTAAAGTGCTGCAAGTAGACAGCATGGTGAATTTATAAGTGCTTGGGTTCTGGCGCAGTGATTAGACAAGAACATGGTACTGGCTGGATGATTGGAGGAGTGGACGGAGAGTGAGAGTGTGATTGCTGGACGGCATGGGTACTACCTGCGGAATTGAAGGAGGGAATGAGAAGTGTGGAGGTGGTTAGAGGACTGCATGGTTAGTGCACATTTCATTGCAGCACTGCATGCATTAATGCCTCAGTCATTTTACAAGTACATGGGTAGCGACTGGATACTTAGAGTGCTGCAAGTTGACAGCATGGTGAATTTATAAGTGCTTGGGTTTTGGTGCAGTGATTAGATAAGGGCATTTTACTGGCTGGAAGATTGAAGGAGTGCACGGAGTGTGACAGTGTTTTTGCTGGATTGCATGGGTACTACCTGGGTATTTGTGGAGTGAATCAGTAGTGTGGAGGTGATTAGAGGACTGCATGGATAGTGCACATTTGATTGCAACACTGCATGTGTTAATGCCTGAGTCATTGTACAAGTACAATGATAGTGAATGGATACTAAGAGATCTGCAAATAGACAGCATGCTGAATTTATAAGTGCTTGGGTTTTGGCGCAGTGATTAGATAAGGACATGGTTCTGGCTGGATGATTGGAGGAGTGGACGGAGAGTGACAGTGTGATTGCTGGACTGCATGGCTACTACCTGGGTAATTGGAGGAATGAATCAGTAGTGTGAAGAAGGTTAGAGGACTGCATGGATAGTGCAAATTTGATTGTAAAACAGCATGTGTTAATGCCTGAGTCATTCTACAAGTACATGGATAGTGACTGGATACTTAGAGTGCTGCACATGGACAGCATGGTGAATTTATAAGTGCTTGGGTTTTGGCGCAGTGAATAGATAAGGACATGTTACTGGCTGGATGATTGGAGAGGTGCACAGAGTGACTGTGTGATTACTGGACTGCATGGGTACTATTTGGGTAATTGGAGAAGTGAATCAGTAGTGTGGAGCTGGTTAGAGGACTGCATGGATAGTTCACATTTGATTGTAGCACTGCATGTGTTAATGCCTGAGACATTGTACAACTACATGGATAGTGACTGGATACTTAGAGTGCTGCAAGTTGACAGCATGGTGAATTTATAGGTGCTTGAGTTTTGGTGCAGTGATTAGATAGTGACATGGTACTGGCTGGATGATTGGAGGAGTGGAAGGAGACTGACAGAGTGATTGCTGGACTGCATGGGTACTACCTCGGGAATTAAAGGAGCGAATCATTAGTGTGTAGGTGGTTAGGGGACGGTAATTAAAGGGGCGAATCAGTAGTGTGTAGGTGGTTAGGGGACTGCATGCATAGTGCACATTTGATTGTAGCACTGCAAGTGTTAGTGCCTGAGTCATCGAACAACTACATGGATAGTGACTGGATACTTAGAGTGCTGCAAGTAGACAGCATGGTGAATTTATAAGTGCTTGGGTTCTGGCGCAGTGATTAGACAAGAACATGGTACTGGCTGGATGATTGGAGGAGTGGACGGAGAGTGAGAGTGTGATTGCTGGACTGCATAGGTACTACCTGTGGAATTAAAGGAGCGAATGAGAAGTGTGGAGGTGGTTAGAGGCCTGCATGCTAAGTGCACATTTCATTGCAGCACTGCATGCATTAAAACCTCAGTCATTGTACAACTACATGGATAGTGACTGGATACTTAGAGTGCTGCAAGTTGACAGCATGGTGAATTTATAAGTGCTTGGGTTTTGTTGCAGTGATTAGATAAGTGCATTTTACTGGCTGGAAGATTGGAGGAGTGCACGGTGAGTGACAGTGTTATTGCTGGACTGCATGGGTACTACCTGGGTATTTGTGGAGTGAATCAGTAGTGTGGAGGTGGTTAGAGGACTGCATGGATAGTGCACATTTGATTGTAACACTGCATGTGGTAATGCCTGAGTCATTGTACAAGTACAATGATGGTGAATGGATACTAAGAGATCTGCAAATAGACAGCATGCTGAATTTATAAGTGCTTGGTTTTGGCGCAGTGAATAAATAAGGACATGGTACTTGCTGGATGATTGGAGGAGTGGACGGAGAGTGACAGTGTGATTACTGGACTGCATGGGTACTACTTGGGTAATTGGAGGAGTGAATCAGTAGTGTTGAGGTGGTTAGAGGACTTCATGGATTGTGCACATTTGCTTGTAGGACTGCATGTGTTAATTCCTGAGTTATTGTACAAGTCTATGGATAGTGACTGGATACTTAGAGTGCTGCAAGTTGACAGCATGGTGAATTTATAGGTGCTTGAGTTTTGGTGCAGTGATTAGATAGTGACATGGTACTGGCTGGATGATTGGAGGAGAGGAAGGAGACTGACAGAGTGATTGCTGGACTGCATGGGCACTACCTCGGGAATTAAAGGGGCGAATCAGTAGTGTGTAGGTGGTTAGGGGACGGGAATTAAAGGGGCGAAGCAGTAGTGTGTAGGTGGTTAGGGGACTGCATGCATAGTGCACATTTGATTGTAGCACTGCGAATGTTAGTGCCTGAGTCATTGAACAACTACATGGATAGTGACTGGATACTTAGAGTGCTGCAAGTAGACAGCATGGTGAATTTATAAGTGCTTGGGTTCTGGCGCAGTGATTAGACAAGAGCATGGTACTGGCTGGATAATTGGAGGAGTGGACGGAGAGTGAGAGTGTGATTGCTGGACTGCATAGGTACTACCTGCGGAATTAAACGAGCGAATGAGAAGTGTGGAGGTGGTTAGAGGACTGCATGCTAAGTGCACATTTCATTGCAGCACTGCATGCCTTAATGCCTCAGTCATTGTACAACTACATGGATAGTGACTGGATACTTAGAGTGCTGCAAGTTGACGGCATGGTGAATTTATAAGTGCTTGGGTTTTTTTTGCAGTGATTAGATAAGGTCATTTTACTGGCTGGAAGATTGGAGGAGTGCACGGAGAGTGACAGTGTTATTGCTGGACTGCATGGGTACTACCTGTGTATTTGTGGAGTGAATCAGTAGTGTGGAGGTGGCTAGAGGACTGCATGGATAGTGCACATCTGATTGTAACACTGCATGTGTTAATGCCTGAGTCATTGTACAAGTACAATGATAGTGAATGTGTGGAAATATGGATTTTTCTGGTCAGTTATGTCCCCTATCTTGGACCCCAACGGTTCTATGTGCATGTTACAAGTACATGTATGTTCCCTCTAGTTCCAGTTATGAAGACGCAAATACATGTGCGTCCACCGTTAACATGTCCTCTGTTGATCCGCCATGAATGGGCCGGATATTCCATTCCTAAGTACGAAAGGCCACCGCCTTTATATGGTTCACTTATGCCATTTTACAGTCCAGGCAAGTAGGCCCTGATTCTGTCATCAAGCTTTTCTTGCTTTCTGTCTCTGAAGCTCCAGTCCGAGCCTGCATCTGTGACCATGAACTTTGTCTCATTCTCTGCGCGGCTCACGAAGCCTGACATCAGCTTGCTGCCTGCCAAGAACTGTATTTCACCTTCGAAAATTATCTGCTCCGCTCCCTGCCCAATGCATTCCTGTCTAGTAGCTTAAGTAAACATTCTTCCAGCTACCAAGCAAAGGCCCGACTTCTCTGTCTTCATACAAGTAATTCATAGCCCTGTTACTATGGAAGATTCCGCCCTCGCATCTGGTGTAGACACTTAGACGCTTGTACACGCACTAACCGTCAGTATAGTCAGTATAGAATAAGATTCTACTCTAAGAGACCTCTCTTTTGGATAACATAGTTCTTTAAACATAGGATGTTAGATATGATTTGGGATTAGGTTGACTTGACCCTCCAGACTTCTGTCGCCACATGTAGAGCTAAATATCAAGTCCCCTTCACCCCCTAGTTGCACGTCAATCACACGTCATACTGCTGCGCGCGCATCTCTGCCAAGTATTTCTGCTGATATTGCGAAATTATCTCATAGATCCACCCATTTGTGACATCACAACCAATGACGTTTCTCTGTTACGCCCTATTACGCCTCTTTTCATTACGTATGTGTATTCTTATCTGTATTATCAGCTGTTACGCCTCCTGCATCTGTCTTAATGTAAATGCTTTTCATATATATATTGTTACCTGTCAATAATGTATTGCCTTCACTTCCTGAACCTTCGTGGTGATGGAACCTGAAATCCCTGATTCGAATCAGTATTGGAATAAAGCCCATTCCGAACCTCTAATACCACGGATCCTGCCTCTTATTTACTGAGCTATTTTTATTATGTTTCCGTATCAAATTAAGTCCCGGTAATTAAATTATTTACCACATGAATGGCGCCCGAACAGGGACACTTTCTCATCTCACGCGCCGGCGGTGCGTTGCAGGCCCGGTCTCCTGCCACAGCTGGACGGACAATAACGCGTACCAGCAGGATTTCCTGTGTCTCCCTCCGGTCAAGCGGGGGCGACTGAGGCTGCGATCAACACCCAGACGAGGCGGTGAGAAGTGCGAAGTATCCCGACCAGAGCCTAGCTGAGAGAGCAAGATCCGAGGTATACAGAGGCCCACCAGTTTCCGAAGTCCAAAGTCGAGTCCAGTGTCCGAAGCGTTCGAGTCGAGTCCAGTCCGGTTCAAGTTCAGTTCAGTCTCCGAGGCCTTCCGTTCCGAGCTACCCGGTGAGTACCATTACTGGGGAGGCGTTCTGGCGTGCACATAAGTTGTGCCGGTCCAGACGGGTTTGGGTACACAAATCCGGTCTGCACTGTTTCAGCAGTGTATCTGTACTGTTTAGCAGTGTATCTAGTATATCAAGTATATAAATTCAGAATAATTCAGTTCAAGTCGAGTATCATGTTTAATGATTAAGTTTTCCTTAGATCGTCATCATCATTGTTGCTCAGTTAAATGTTAAATGTTAAATGTTTATAGTACGTTCTGCATATTGTGGTATGAATGACTGTTCATTATTGTGATTACTGTATTAAGTTTGTTCAAGATCAAGTATCAGATCAGTTCTCAATATGCCGCTCTTTTCGAAACTAAGACAGATCACAACTAGAAAAGGGGTACTCGAAGAAGCTGTTCCCATTCCTCCTAGGGACACTCCAGGGTACTTCATGTATCATAAACATGGCCTAGACGCCATATTATTTCTTGATCTATGGGTAGACTACACTAAGGAATTACCAGAAAATCAGAGGTGGCCCGCAGTGGGGACCTGGGATGCAGAGTGCATCGTGAAAGTAGAGGAAGAATTATGGAAAAAGAAAGCTAGACAATCACAGAAAGACGCCATTGAATTATGGCGTAAGGAATCACATAGACGAACAGAAAAAGCACGTAGACAGGAAGAGAAGAGTAAAGAGAATTCTAATGAAGTCCGAGAAAATCTATTAATTAAAGAAGGTGCACGAGTGAAATCAGAACAAGTAGACAGACAAAGAAATGCCCTTATGAATGGTATGTATCCCCTTCTGGCTGAAGGATTACCTAAGGCTACTCCAGGGATACCAAAAGACTTGCCAACCCCATTATTTCCAATAAAGGTACATCCTAAGGGGCATCCTAGAACCGCAGAAGATGTTTTTCTTTCCTCATATTTAGATGACGCAGCTCCCGAGTATGCTCATCCCGCCCCACATAGACCGCCTGCCAGGGAGGTTCAACGCCAAGATCCAGTACCCGTATCGTTACAGCAACAAGTTCTGACACAAGTTCCGGCAAGCACATCTGTTTCTGCATCTGTTCCTACAGCTACTTCTATAGCTGTATCCACGCCTATAGTTGCTGTATCACGTTCAACGAATCCTTTCACACCCGATACCCCAGATGGGGCTACCGGAGGTGCTACCAATATCTTTTCTACGCCACCTAGAATAAATAAACTTACTTTTCAAGAGTCAGCACATTCACGTACCCCCAAACTCATAAATGCCCGTACGCTTAAGGAACTTCTTATAGATTGTAGATATGACCCTGTGCCCGGAAAAGAGGACGAAATGACCCTAGCATCATTACGTATCAGACGAGCCGCAGTGTATTTAGGGAAATTACCAGGAATGACTGCACATCTAGATAATATATATCATTTTGTCCAAACCGGGCGAGATTCTGAATGTATTAACAGAGCTATGGAATACCAGAAAGTGGAAATACAGGGGGAACTGTTGCGTTTCCTCATAAATTGTGTGATCAGAAATCAAGACCGACCGGGGGTAGACCCGGAAGCAATGCAGATTCTTACCAGATGGAGCCAGAATATATCAGAAGGGAGACATGATAAGCAAAACTGTATAATAGCCATGTGCCGAAAGATCCGTAAAGAAATAGAACGCCTACACGAAGAAAGATTAGCGGTAGACCAGTTCGAACAAAGCGAGGAAGAAGCATCAGGACTGCCCACAGGACAGTCAGAAACTATAGCCTATGTAGGTAGAGGAAGATCTCGTAATAGTACTAGATGTCTTACTGATCCGATACATCCGATAGGTCTAGAAAATAACAGGAATTTTCAAACACCAATAATAAATATAAGGTCTAACGAGCATTCATTCCAAGCAGCAGAAAAATTACTCCGAGAACGAAGGGGTTATCATTTTCCCGATTCTATGGATGAACAAGAATTAGCCAGGTCAGCTGTCCATTGGGTTGACAGTCCCGGGAAGTATAGTGATGACACAGTAGCTCACACATTTTTGAATCTCACCCCAGATGAACAGCGTTTAGCTGGGATTTATATGATTCAACAACTTCTTATACTATATAAAAGCCAACATTCAGATCCTGGTCCCTTACCTGATATATTGACCGAATTACTCACGAATAGATGGAGAGGTTCAGGTACTAAGCTAATTAAAGAAATACTAGAATCAAGAAAGCAGTACATTCTTTTTATATGCCCAGAACATGTCTCACTGCCCATCAAGGAAAGAACCATGTATTACATGGACAGACAGAATCCCTTACGAGAAGTGCACCCAATAAAGGGCGAGGACAATGAGTTTAAACGTGTATATGTGTATACGCCCATATCGAAAATAGAATTGTTGGAAATGAAGAAAGTGGTACCCAGTCATGACAAAGACCCAGCGGGTTTCCACCGAGAAATTAAAGACATGTTACTCATGGGAGAGTATACCTATCCCGACATTATGACAATATTAAAGGTATTGATGCCTGCTGGCATTTATGAAAAACTCAAGGAAAAAGAGTGGGAGGTAGGAGACCAAAAGATAGATTGGACAGCATTAGAAGCAGAAGAAAAGGCCCGAGGTCCAGGTTCGGGGCTTGGGGACAAAACTAAAGCACTACCAGGTCTACTAGTACAGGTACTGCCACGTTTATTAACCACGAAAAAGGAAGACTGGGGTGCAATTTCAGCCTGTAAACAAAAGCAAGATGAAGACACCAGTGATTTCTATGCACGATTTGAAAAATGTTTTGGTATAAATAGTGGTATAAAAGCGAGTAGCGAATCATACCCACATCTGTTTGTGACAAAATTAGTTGAAAATTCCTTGCCCCAAGTGAAGAATAGAGTATTAAAATTCGAGAGTACCTGGCAAGGTAACACTCCATCACAAATGTTACAAATGTTACAGTATCATCACAATAGAATTAGAGAGGAACAAGATCATGAACAAAGACGCATGAAAGACACGAAAATGAAAATGCTAGTCTCCCAGACAGTTCCAGTTGAAGGACATAAAAAGGGTACGACACATTCTGGCGATTTAGCGGGACCTGTAAAAGGGACATGCAACTATTGTAAACAACTAGGTCATCATGTACACGATTGTCCAGTCCTGAAGCGTAATATCGCCACGGGCATTACAAAAGAAAGACCACGGCCACTTAGACAGGATCAGAATGAACAAGGAGCCTTGCAGCATGCACAGTCCATGCCAGCTCCACAACAGACTATACAGTTTGTGCCAGCTGCACCAGCGCTGCCTGTTGCTGCCACGCAAACCACGACACGACAACTGTACCAGACCGCACAGTATGACTAACCTGATTATCAACGATATGCATGAACCAGCCTAGAGAGGGAAGTTGACTTACCCCTTATCGAGATCCCTGTAGATCAAGAAGGACCTTATGTACATAGTGAATTATTAGGCCAAGACAGAAAATTTTTACTCGATACAGGGGCAAGTCGAACAACAATAAAACGTAGTGAAGTTCCAGGGGCACCCCTCTCAGGCTCACAGAATATTTCCCTTGGTTTTTCAGGAAAACCTATTGTTAATGAAGTGTCACAACCTCTTCCACTTACGATAGGACCTTTGACCCGAACTACAGATTTATTGCTTACTAAATCATGTCCAGAAAACCTGTTAGGAATAAAAACACTGAAGGCTCTAGGAGCTATAATATGTTGTTCTCCGGAAGGAGTAAGATTGTTTTTACGTGATTTTAAAGGTCATTATGTGTCTAGAGACATGGATCCCCGATTGCAGACTTTACCTACACATCTATGGGCACAAGGCCCTACTGATGTTGGTTGCATGAATATTACACCGTATCGAGTCACACTAAAGGCAGGAGTGGTACTACCACGAATGCGACAATACAAGTTACCACCAGATGCTGTAGTGGCTTTACTACAAATCATTGACGAGCTCATTGCCCAAGGAGTGGTTGTAGAAACAGACTCCAATGTATGTAATTCACCGATAATTCCGATTCTCAAACGAACAGATCCGAAGGCCCCGCCAGTATATCGATTGGTTGTTGATCTGCGCGAATTAAATAAGTGTATTGTGCCGCAATTCCCTGTGGTCCCCGATATCTCATCATTACTGACAGCTATTGATTCCGAAGCAACATTCTTTACTGTAATTGATCTCAAAAATGCCTTTTTCAGCGTCCCAATAGATCCGGAAAGCCAATATTTGTTCGGATTTAGTTTAAATGGACGTAGCTTCAAATTCTCACGCGCACCTCAAGGATTTACAGAAAGCCCCAGCATCTATAGCCAAGCACTGAAACGAGAACTCGACAGCATCCACATGCCAGTTAACACTGCCTTGCTTCAATATGTCGATGATCTGCTGATCACCGCCCGAAGCGAACCTGAATGTGAAAAAGCATCACTGACAGTTTTACAATTTCTAGCCGAAAAGGGGCACAAGGTGTCCCCTTCTAAGCTGCAATTCTGTGTCCAGCGAGTTATTTACCTTGGTCACTCGCTGTCCAAGGAGGGAAGGCAGCTTACACCAGACCGCATTCAGTTAATAGCTAACATGCCAATACCCAAGACACAAAAGGAGGTGCGGGCTTTCATAGGCCTCACTTCATATTGTAGACAGTGGATCCCTCAGTATGCATTTTTAGCAAAACCACTCATTCAGTTGACAACACAGGAGGCAGCCACATCGACTGTTCTCCCTTGGACTCAGGAACATACACAAGTTTTTGAAAGCTTAAAGAAAGCTCTATGCCAAGCACCTGTTTTAGCAACACCATGTTACAATAAACAGTTTACACTCTTTGTTACAGAACGCGAAGGTACTGCCTTGTCAGTACTCACACAGGAACAAGCAGGAGCACACAAACCATGTGCTTATTTTTCTAGTACATTAGATCCCGTAGCTCAGGCTCTGCCTGCGTGCCTAAAATCAGTGGCAGCGACAGCTTTAGCAATCAGACAAAGCGATGCCATAGTGTTAGGACATCCATTGACAGTACAAGTACCACATGCAGTGGAGGTTCTTGTGAATCGAACGCAAACACAACATTTGACTATAGCAAGACTTACAGGGTATGAACTAACACTGTTTCAGCCACATATAGAAATCAGACGTTGTAACACATTGAATCCTGCCACACTTTTACCTGTAAATGGAACAGACCCACTAGCCCATGACTGTATTGATGTTATTACAATCACGACGAAACCCAGACAAGACTTGACAGATGTCCCATTGTCAGACCCAGACCTGACGTTGTATGTAGATGGTTCATGTATGAGAACAAGTACAGGAGAGCTAGTGGCCGCGTATGCAGTCACAACAGACACTGAAGTCGTTGAAACAAATCGTATTAATACCTTGTCAGTTCAAGCAGCAGAGCTCGTCGCTCTGACACAAGCCTGTATTCAAGCCACAAATAAAAAAGTCAACATATACACTGATTCACGTTATGCATTCGGAGTCGTACATGACTTCGGCGTGCTGTGGCGAGAGAGAGGTTATTTAACTTCTCACGGTGCCCACATTCAGCACGGACCCCTCATTCATGCCTTATTAGATGCAATACATTTACCCATTGCAATATCGATTATGAAATGCAAAGCGCATACGAAAGTTACTGATATCATTTCTCAAGGCAATGATTTAGCTGATAGAACAGCTAAACAGACTGCTCAAACTCAAACATCCGACATGACAAAGACAATAGTCCCGACGCCAACACATTGTATGACGGTTAAAGATCCTACTCTTGACGTAATTGATATACAGACACATGCTACACCAGAAGAAATAAAGAAATGGACGGAATTAGGAGGGATCCAAACGGATCAAGGATGGTTGATGAAGGAAAAGTCTGTGTGGTTCCTTCCTGATTCAATGGTCCAAGTCATTATTAACACTAAAGAAAGCTATGCTAGACAGCATTCAACATATTTGGTTCAACAAGCATTTACGAGCTGCAGCCAAACAAAAGGTTCGTACCTGTATGATCTGTTGCCAGTTCAACCCAGGAAAAAGCGTTCCCGTAGAACAGGGTGGATTTCAGCCTCCTGATCATCCTTTTGAGGTCCTCCAGATGGATTATATCCAGATGGAACGATGCAGAGGATTCAAATATGTTCTCGTAGTTGTGTGTGCGCTTTCCCGTTGGACGGAGGCATACCCGGTTTCAGATTACACTGCCCCGACTACTGCCAAACAGTTGGTTCGAGAATTCTTCCCACGATACGGTTTACCACGTGTTGTTCACTCAGATAACGGCCAGCCGTTCTCATCCGAATTAATGAAACACGTTTCACTTTTGTTAGGCTATCAGTGGAAATTCCACTGTGTCCGACACCCCGAAGCAGCAGGTCTCGTAGAAAGACATAATCAGACTCTGAAAATAAGATTATCCAAAATATGCAGAGAAAAAGGTGTCGACTGGGTAGTAGCATTACCAGTTGCACTCTTTTACACAAGAATGGTAGCACACTCTCGAACAGGGCTATCCCCGTATGAAGTGATCTTCGGCAGACCACCAAATATGTGGGGGACGCCTATACCACGCAAAATAACTGATATTGACTGTAACATGCTGACAGATTACTTGGCTTCCTTGATGTCTGCACTACAATCTTGTCGTTCACAGGTAGCTGCAGCTTTTCCTGACAACACTGAGGTGAAACCCCATGACGTGGTTCCGGGAGACTTAGTCCTCGTGAGGAACTTTGATCGAAAGACGCAGCTGGAACCTAGGTGGAGGTCACCTCAGCTGGTGTTGCTCACAACAAGAACAGCCGTGAAGATCGAAGGCAGAAAAGGATGGATTCATTCAAGTCATATCAAGAAATTTCATGGACTGAAATCAGATGTGAATACCACACCTTGTGTGTCTTCACCCATTGACTCAAAACTTCCTTTTGTGGAAAAAAGTGACTCCGAACTTTATAAATTAAAGCTCAGGCCCAATCAGTCGAGCAATTTGATTGTTTAAGTCCTCTCCAAGGTGAAGCGGTTGAATTGTCTCTGACATGTATCCCTTGGACCTGAATAGAGAAAGCACCCGAAAAATGTTGAAACGACAGGCGTACTGTAAATCACTGCGTAGTCATTGCATAGTGACGTTATTAATTTTGTTTTTCTCAAGTCTTTTAATAATTACTGCAAGTATATTGTTGCACATATATTATCCTATTTCTAGACATGTTTACAATGTTACTGCTGAACATTCTTTTAGTGAATTACCTCCGCTTGAATTGTCATACAGATTTGCGCTGCGCAATAACACTTTTATTAGTATGTTACATCATTCCCATCAGGTTAGCAATGCTACAAATTGTTGGATATGTGGCCGACTCCCTCCCTATCAGAACTATAAAGGAATTCTACCTCTTTTTCCATACCCGTTCACACACAACGGCTCCTGTGGAGCATGGTTTAGCTTAATTAATTCTCTGGATTCGAATTCTGCAGTTTATCAAGATAACTGGGTATGGGGAAATTTGAATTTAGTTTTACTTAAGGTCTGCTATCCTAACAAGGAGGGACTTCCCAAAAGAACAGGAACTGATCTAGAAAATGAAGTATATGGATTAGGTAATTTTACGCTTAATCTTATGATCCTAAATGTCGAATCCGAAGCTACTCCAATTTTGCCCGCTATGTCAATATTTCCAGTAAAAGGTGAATTATGTGTAAGAAAGAATGGTTCCATACATATGGGCCATAGTAGATGCACCACTGTAGTAGAATTTAGTGATCAAGGCAAGTCTACATTTAGAGCTTCCCGCCATTCCTATTTTATATGTGGTCAGACGGCATATGTACGTTTGCCTCTAGATTGGGATGGTACCTGCTACATTGGATTCCTTTTGCCACCTGTTTTCCTAGCTCCTCCTGATTATCACAGAAATATTAATTTAGTATATAATAGAGTAAGGAGAGATCTCCCAATAGTCGATTACACTGAAACGGCATGGGAAAAATACACAGATTTCAATAAAGGTCTCTTTCCTTATATAGGTACCGTTACTAATAGTAAGCTGATACGTAGATTGACTAGAACCCTTGAAGCAGTAGTGAACGAGACTATTTCCGCCTTAGGCAATTTAACAGAAGAGCAGTCTGCTATGCGGATTGTTGTGCTTCAAAATCGTCTTGTCCTTGACGTCATCCTGGCCGATAGGGGCGGAGCTTGTAGGGTCATCGGATCAAGCTGTTGCATATTCATACCAGAAAATTCGCCATCTGTATATAAGGCCATAACCCGCCTTCATAAGATTGTAAGCCAGATACACCAGAATCCAGGCACCTGGACTTGGTCCGGTTGGTTTTGGAGCGTGATATCAGCCTGGGGATGGAGAGTTCTATCCCTCCTAGGTATTGGCCTTCTCATATTATTCAGTTGCTGCTTATGCCTGCAATGTGGACCAGCGATTTGTGGTCTGTGTGCCACATCGTGCATTCCACATCAAGATTTTCATTCAAGATCCCGGAAGAAGAAAGAAGAACAAATGATGCTATATGAACAGATCAATGGATTAATGAAGATTGATATCTCTTGACGGGCAAGTAGGGGACAAGGAGGGAATGTGGAAATATGGATTTTTCTGGTCAGTTATGTCCCCTATCTTGGACCCCAACGGTTCTATGTGCATGTTACAAGTACATGTATGTTCCCTCTAGTTCCAGTTATGAAGACGCAAATACATGTGCGTCCACCGTTAACATGTCCTCTGTTGATCCGCCATGAATGGGCCGGATATTCCATTCCTAAGTACGAAAGGCCACCGCCTTTATATGGTTCACTTATGCCATTTTACAGTCCAGGCAAGTAGGCCCTGATTCTGTCATCAAGCTTTTCTTGCTTTCTGTCTCTGAAGCTCCAGTCCGAGCCTGCATCTGTGACCATGAACTTTGTCTCATTCTCTGCGCGGCTCACGAAGCCTGACATCAGCTTGCTGCCTGCCAAGAACTGTATTTCACCTTCGAAAATTATCTGCTCCGCTCCCTGCCCAATGCATTCCTGTCTAGTAGCTTAAGTAAACATTCTTCCAGCTACCAAGCAAAGGCCCGACTTCTCTGTCTTCATACAAGTAATTCATAGCCCTGTTACTATGGAAGATTCCGCCCTCGCATCTGGTGTAGACACTTAGACGCTTGTACACGCACTAACCGTCAGTATAGTCAGTATAGAATAAGATTCTACTCTAAGAGACCTCTCTTTTGGATAACATAGTTCTTTAAACATAGGATGTTAGATATGATTTGGGATTAGGTTGACTTGACCCTCCAGACTTCTGTCGCCACATGTAGAGCTAAATATCGAGTCCCCTTCACCCCCTAGTTGCACGTCAATCACACGTCATACTGCTGCGCGCGCATCTCTGCCAAGTATTTCTGCTGATATTGCGAAATTATCTCATAGATCCACCCATTTGTGACATCACAACCAATGACGTTTCTCTGTTACGCCCTATTACGCCTCTTTTCATTACGTATGTGTATTCTTATCTGTATTATCAGCTGTTACGCCTCCTGCATCTGTCTTAATGTAAATGCTTTTCATATATATATTGTTACCTGTCAATAATGTATTGCCTTCACTTCCTGAACCTTCGTGGTGATGGAACCTGAAATCCCTGATTCGAATCAGTATTGGAATAAAGCCCATTCCGAACCTCTAATACCACGGATCCTGCCTCTTATTTACTGAGCTATTTTTATTATGTTTCCGTATCAAATTAAGTCCCGGTAATTAATTTATTTACCACAAATGGATACTAAGAGATCTGCAAATAGACAGCATGCTGAATTTATAAGTGCTTGGGTTTTGGCGCAGTGAATAGATAGGGACATGGTACTTGCTGGATGATTGGAGGAGTGGAAGGAGAGTGACAGTGTGATTACTGGACTGCATGGGTACTACCTGGGTAATTGGAGGACTGAATCAGTAGTGTTGAGGTGGTTAGAGGACTTCATGGATTGTGCCCATTTGCTTGTAGCACTGCATGTGTTAATTCCTGAGTTATTGTACAAGTACATGGATAGTGGAGGGATACTCAGAGTGCTGCAAGGTGACAGCATGGTGAATTTATAAGTGCTTGGGTTTTAGCGCAGTGATTAGACAAGGACATGGTACTGGCTGGATGATTGGAGGCGTGAAGGGAGAGTGACAGTGTGATTGCTGGACTGCATGGGTACTACCTGGGTAATTGGAAGACTGAATCAGTAGTGTTGAGGTGGTTACAGGACTTCATGGATGTGCCCATTTGCTTGTAGCACTGCATGTGTTAATTCCTGAGTTATTGTACAAGTCTATGGATAGTGACTGGATACTTAGAGTGCTGCAAGTTGAAAGCATGGTGAATTTATAAGTGCTTGGGTTTTGGCGCAGTGATTAGATAAGGACATGGTACTGGCTGGATGATTGGAGGAGTGCACGGAGAGTGACCATGTGATTGCTTGAATGCATGGGTACTACTTGGGTAATTGCAGGAGTGAATCAGTAGTATGGAGGTGGTTAGAGGACTGCATGGGTAGTGCACAATTCATTGTAGTGCTGCATGTGTTAATGCCTGATTCATTGTACAAGTACATAGATAGTGACTGGATACTTAGAGTGCTGCAAGTTGACAGCATGGTGAAATTATAAGTGCTTGGGTTTTGGCGCAGTGATTAGACAAGGAGATGGATGAGTGCACGGAGAGTGACAGTGTAATTGCTGGACTGCAAGGGTACTGTAGGAGAGTAGGATCTGCTTCACCTGGGTACCGCCACTTTTTGCGGATGTTTCACTGTTTTTCGACCTTAGTCTGACTGTGGCCCTGCTAATTAGGCCGAAAGCCTAGCTGCTTGCTCTCTAAAACGTTTTGCATGTACATTAGGTACATATCTAATTGGATTCTGGAGTGCCTTATAAGTCCCTAGTATATGGTATACTATGTACCTAGGGCATAGGTACCTTAGAGGCCTACCAGGGGCTGAGGCATGTATTATGCCACCCCTGGGAAGCACTCCAAAATAGCACCACAGGTCTGCTACTGCAGCCTGAGTAAGGGTGTGCTTGCACCCCTTACAGTGGTATAGGCCTTGACAATCCTGAAGGCAGAGTGCTTGGTTTTCTGTGAGAGGGTGACCAAGCATGCGCTGAGCCCCTCCACAGCTTTCGGAAATACTTCCTTATGGCTGTTCTGTGATACAAGAAAAAAAGAGGATTAAGGTGCACACCTATTTAATGGCTAAAGCTATAATCAGGTTTTATTAACTTAAATTATGGGTGCTACAGTACTGTGTCCGCTGTCAATGATGGACACAGACAAAGACGTTAAAGAATATAGCATGAAAACATACTAGGTACCATGCACTGTTCACTGTTCTGTGATACAGCCATACCATATACTCTTAAGTGCATTATAACCTTGCGGTAAATGCTAACTTTGGGATGGCTGCATCAAAACATGTCATGGTGTCAAACGCTTTGGAATACTACCCCCCCCCCCGCCCCCCCCCCAGCCAGTTCTGGTGGCGGGAGTAGCATTCCACCCTTCTAGAGGGAGAGACATGTTCACACTGGTCAAAGCCGGTAGGACTTTCCTGAGCCCTGGCATCACAAAATGGATGCCTCTGCCACAGACAAGGGTCTGGCCTCCTGCTGCTGACCAAAACTCCGGCAGGGGAGGCCTGGACAATAGGTTTTCTGTTGAAGGGAGGTGTAACCACTTTCCCAGACAGGCAGATGTGTATTGGGACTGGGCAGGAGCACTCTCTGGTGCTTTGAAGTCCTTCACGGGGGGCATGTTTGCTGTCTCTGTGCATAGTCCAGTTCAAACCGGTTGCAGGGGCTACCTGCCCCTGCTCTGGTGCGAAACTGGACAAAGGAAATGGGTGTACCACCCCTCTTTCCAAGCCCACCCATAGGTGGGGCCTTAGAGTTAGTCCATCCCCTACACTTGGTATAAGTATAGGAATCCAGTCCCTAGGACTTTAGATTACGCTGGACGAAACTCTGCAATGTACATACTGGACCTTCGACGTTCTATCCTGACTACAAGACTGAAGAGATCTCCCTTGGGGTCAAAGAAGCAACTGACCGGTCTGCAATTCTGAAGCTCCTGCCGGAAGCCGAAGTCTCTGCATCCCCAGAGGTGGATTTCCAGACTTCCCCGAGGCTACCCTGAGTCCACAGCAAAGCTGAGGCCAGTGGCTATCGTGGGTGACGTGGAACCGTGACCTCTGGACACCGTGAACTTTTGCAGCAACTACTTACTGGTCCTCCTCGAAATAATGCTTTGGGCTCCGAGTAGCCCCAGCCTTGAGCACCTCCTGCACCGAAGATTGTTGGCCTCCACTCCACGAGTGACCCGTGGGCCAGCTTCAAGTGCGACCGCTCGAGGCTCCTTCGCGATCACTAGCCCGTTGGCTAGCAGGTCCCCACGAAGGCAACTCCTTTTCTGATTGCACGTTCCTGGTTGCTCCAGACGTTCCCTGACTTACCCTTGCTGGGTGAGTCCCTCAGATCTTGCTGGTCTGCACTGCAGTCCTTTCTCTGAATTCCTGTGACTTGCCGTTGCCAAGGCTTGTTGGGTCCACTCGGGTCGCCGACACCGCAGCACTCAACAGACTTCGTGGGACAGCTCGAATCCAGTTCGTAGACTTCGTCGACGCCTCCTGGACCTCATAGCTGAAGAGTCAAGACACCCATCAACTCACCTGAAGCACCCGACATCTGTGGGCATTGGTACATCCTGCCCTAGGTCACTGGCAAGTGACCCAGACTCTGTCCCCTCTGCTTTCAGGTTCCTTACATCCTAGATCCAGGCTTGGATCTCTTCGGACACTTCTCCTCTTCACGGCAGCAGCAGTTCTTTGCAGGCTTCCATTGGAATCGACGACGCGACCAGACACAAAAAGACACCTATGCACCCGGCTTCCCTGGGTGAGGTAACTCGAGTACTCCAGTGCTCTCGTGGGTGCTAGCCCTAGAACTTCTTAAGTCCAAAAGGGTTTGGTCCTGACTCGATTAGAAGTGCCCTTAATCTTTAAAATTCCAACCGCGACATTGCCCATAGAAGATAATAGGAACCTGCGGTTGTGTTTTCACACTGCATACAGCTCCCTTGGGTCCCCTGTGTCACTACCTTGGGTGGTTCCTTGGGGTCCCAGCGATTCTAGAGGTAATAGGCCTAGTGCCTATTCCAGTCGTGGTTCTTATACTACTTTTTTGGTATATGGTTTGGTATGCCCCTAGGGCCCAAACGTGTATTTGTGCTTTTACTGATGCTTGATCACTTGTAACTTTAGTACTTCGGAGGTGGTTAGAGGACTACATGGATAGTGCACATTTGATTGTTGCACTGCAGTGGGTAATGCCTGAGTCATTGTACAACTAGATGGATAGTGCCTTGATACTTAGAGTGCTGCAAGTTGACAGCATGGTGAATTTATAAGTGCTTGGGTTTTGGAGCAGTGATTAGATAAGGACGTGGTACTGGCTGGATGATTGGAGGAGTGGACGGAGAGTGACAGTGTGATTGCTGGACTGCAGGTGTACTACCTGGGGAATTGAAGGAGTGAATCAGTAGTGTGTAGGTGGTAAGGGAACTGCATGCATAGTGCACATTTGATTGTAGCACTGCATGCGTTAATGTCTCAGTTATGGTACAAGTACATGTATAGTGACTGGATACTTAGAGTGCTGCAAGTTGACAGCATGGTGTGACGGGGCAGAGAACGCAGCCGAGGCAGAAACGAGTCCATGGAAACCATGTTCACAAGGCGACCTTGTGCCACCTTCTCTTCCCCTACAGCGGCCAGCAGTACCCTACACAACGGACGAGTGGTACCCATATCCTTCACAAGACTGGACACAAGAGTCGGAACGAGGTTCCTTTAATTTGGCCTTTCAGCCCGACGACACCCCGCCCCCTGCTGAGGTTACGGTGGTGGGTGTTACAAAGACAGCGGAATCCCGGAAGAAGACGGACGGTGTTTCCCTGGAGGCGGAAGGAGAGTTGGAGTGGAGGCGTAAGAAGGATGGGGAGCAGGAGTGGAGCGGAGGAGTGAGCGACGAACCGGAGGCAGAGACGAGTAGAGACGACCACAACAAGCCAGGAGGCCAACGACTCCTCGAGCCGCCCGCCACGTTCCCACGGGAGGAGCGTGGCTCGAACAGGTACGGGGAAGGGTAGCGGGCTGGGTGGGCAGAAGGACACCGCCTACACTCTGAGTGAGCACCCGTACCGAGCCAGTGTTTGTACAGTACGCACGGTCCGACAAACTCCCTCCCCTCACTAAGCACTAAAACCCGCTTGCACGTACTGGAGAGCTACGAGCACTTGAGCACTCGGTTTCCTTCACTCCCGGCCCCTGTTGTCAGCAGTACAGGACGATTGTCCTAATCCTTGGTTTCTTGTTTTCTTTTCTTCCTGTACCACCCGCTCCGGACCCCCACGAGATCTGAAACCTCCACGGAGTTTACGGCGGTGAAACCCCTACCCCACCATCTCAGTCTGGAGTCGCCAAGAAGGAGCAAACCGGACTCCCCCTCTTCTGCAGCATCACGACGGGCAGCACGCCAAAAGAGAGTGTTGTACAAAATAAAACCCTCTTTACACCATCCTGGTCTGGTTGCCGACTGTGTCCCTGCTACCCCGCCACAACTGGTGTCAGAAGTGGGATTGTCATCACAGTCCGTCTGTACTACCGAGATGGATGCGCTCATCCAACATCTCATAAAGGGACAAGAGAAGCTGGAATGGGCAGTGCAGAGGCAGATGACGTCGGGTCAAGCCAATCGGGATCAGTTCCAGAACACCATCACGGCACACATAGAGAGTCTGCAGAAAATCGGCCCGGTCGCTACCGTCCCTACACCCTTGGAGACCCGACCGCTAACAGTTCCAAACCCGTCAGGGATAGCGTTACAGAAGTACGTACAAGGGGAGGATCCCGACGTCTTCTTAATGAACTTCGAGAGGGCCTCTAGGGCCTTGGGCTGGCCTGAGGAGAAGTGGCCTTTCTTTTTGGCACCGCTGTTATCGGGGGAGGCACAGTTCGCCTACCAGGTGGCTAACCCTACAGGAAATGCACCCTATCTGACCATCAAAGAGGTCATTTTGGACCACCTGGGTCTTGACGGGGAAGCTTATCGGCTCAGGTTTAGGAGGGAACGAGGCACACCAGGTGAGAACCCCAAAACCCTGTTCTTTCGTCTCAAGATGGCCGCAGATAAATGGCTACGCCCGGCCTCCAGCACCAAGGAGGAGGTAATGACAAAGATATACTTGGAGCAGTTCATGGAAGCCCTGCCATATGCCTCCCAGAGATGGCTGAAACAGCACCCAGGACTTTCACTAGAACAAGCCATCGAAATGGCAGCAAATTACGCCCGAGCACAACCAAAGACGCTGGGGTGGGACGTTGAGAAAGGTTCGAAAGGGCAACCACCCCTCAAAGCAGACCAAAAATCGAAGCCAACGCCTGACCCTCCGCGACCCAGGCCTATGAGGATAGACGGGCCTCCGGCCCGGGGACCCCAGTGTTTTGACTGTGGAGAATGGGGGCACATTGCGAGACTCTGTCCCAGGAAAAGACCCTCCGAAGAACCGATGGAGGTTGGATACCTCCCCAGGACTGTCCTGTACTCAGCCGAAATGGGAACATCCTTTTATGTGAGTCTAAGAATGAACGGTTTGACGGTACAGGCCCTGTTAAGATTCAGGGTGCAGGCAATCCGTAATACGAAGGCGGTTAATCCTCCCCAATCAGTACGGCCCAGGAGCAAGGGTCCACATCAGATGTGTACACGGGGATGTTAGGCCCTACCCCCTCGCCCAGGTGACCCTGACTCCCCTCGATAAAGAGCCGTGTACAGTGAAGGTGGGGGTGGTGGATTCCCTACCTGAGGATGTGATATTGGGGGTGGATAATCCGGGATTTTTGTCTCTGTTTAAACGATCACTGTCTCTTCCCCCTTCACCTGACCCCGAGTCCGTGGCTGCTCTTCTGTCTCCTGAGCCTTGGGTCCTAGACCGTAGTTTCCGTTTTGCGCAGGCTAGTGACCCCACCCTGTTTAATGCCTGGGAGAGCGCCCATGTCTCACAGAATCAGGAGCCAAAAAGATACCCTAGATTCACAATAACCAAAGAACTCCTGTATCGGGAGGGAGTAGAAGGGGGGGACTCCCAGTTGTTGGTACCGGTGTCTTTCCGTGAACAAGTGCTCTTCTTTGCCCATACCCACCTCACCGCAGGACACAGCGGTAAAGAGAAAACTACCGATAGTATCTTACGACACTTCTACTGGCCAGGGATTTACAAAGACGTTCAGGAGTACTGCACGAAATGCGAGATATGCCAGAGACAGAATGTACACCGACCCCCGGCAGCGCCACTTCAACCCTTGCCCACCATCGGACGACCATTTGAAAGGATCGGTATGGACTTGATAGGACCGCTGCCCAAGTCCTCACGAGGCCACGTGTATGCACTCGTCATTGTAGATTACGCGACCCGGTTCATTGAGGCATTCCCGTTGCGGACCCCGACGACAGCTCACATCGCCGAGAAATTCGTCGAACTATGTTCCAGGGTCGGCTTCCCTAAAGAGGTCCTTACCGACCAAGGTACCCCCTTCACGTCTAAACTGATGAAGGAAGTCTGCAAAACGCTGGACATACATCACCTGCGTACCTCAGTATACCATCCACAAACTGATTGACTCGTCGAGAGGTACAACCAGACGTTAAAGACCACCTTGAAAAAGATGCTCTCTGCCGAAGGGGCGATTGGGATCGACTGTTGCCACTGGCTCTATATGTACTGAGGGCCCAGAAACAGAGCAGCTTGGGGTGTTCAGCGTTTGAACTGCTGTATGGGAGACAACCGAGGTCGTTACTAGAAATCACTAAAGATGCCTGGGAGAATGAAGGGCAACAAGAGCAGAAGTCCTTACTCGACTATACACAGCAGCTCCGGTCCAAACTGGGGAAATTACGAACCTTGGCGTCTTCCAACCTGGAACAGCAAAGGGCGAAGCAAAAGAAATACTACGACCGTGGGACAAAGCTGCGAAGATTGAAAGTAGGGGATTGGGCCTTACTCCTACTCCCTCCCAGCGCTAGCAAAGGCAAAAATGAGTGGAAGGGTCCCTACAAGGTCGTGGATACGGTAGGAGAAAGTACGTACCGACTAAAGATGTCAGCGAACAAGGTACAAACGTACCACATCAACTTGTTAAAGAAGTGGATCGGACCCCCCCCAAAAGGCTTGAACTTGCTCATTCCCACCACCCGCAAGGAGTGTTCAACGTTGAACGAGTTGGTCATCAACGCCGATCTCTCGCAGCAGCAGAAAAAAGAGCTAGGAAAAACGTTACTCCCGTTCGGGGCGATCTTCTCGGATCTCCCCGGAAAAACGACGCTAGCAGAGCATAACATCGATACCCATCCTGGGAAACGGGTAAAGCAAAAGCCCTACCGCATTCCAGCTGCACGGCGAGAGATCATTATAAAGGAAGTAAATGACATGCTACGACTTGGAGTCATCCAACCCTCAAAAAGTGACTGGGCGTCGCCCATAGTGATGGTCCCTAAACCGGACGGATCAAGGCGATTTTGTATGGACTTTAGAGCACTGAACGCCATCTCCTCTTTCGACGCCTACCCTATTCCGCGGATAGACGAGCTAATCGAAAAACTGGGAGAAGCAGCATTTATCACCACGTTGGACCTCACAAAGGGGTACTGGCAGGTGCCCCTCAGAGAAACAGACCGGAAGAAAACGGCCTTTATAACGGACGAAGGGTTGTTCGAATTTACAGTTCTGCCCTTCGGCCTTCACGGGGCACCTGCCACATTCCAGCGCCTCATGAACACTATATTGCAACCCTACCCCACATTCAGTTCGGCGTATCTGGATGACATCGTCATTTATAGCAAAACCTGGGAAGAGCACTTGATACACCTGCAGACCATCCTCACCGCCTAACAGAGGGCAGGTCTGCATATTAATGCCAAGAAGTCCCGAGCAGCATTTCACAGGGTGAATTACTTGGGTTTTGTATTAGGGGACGGCACCATCACCCCACAAAGCACCAAAGTGCGAGCCATTGAGGAGACCCCTTTTCCTAGTTCCAATAGAGACTTGAGAGCGTTCCTAGGGCTTATAGGATACTACCGTAGGTTTATCCCCAGATTCGCCGACATAGCTGCCCCCCTTACTGACCTCCTTCGTAAGGGAGCAAAACCCAGGGAGATCCTGCATCCCAATCCAGAGGCCGTGAAAGCGTTTGTAGCCCTAAAAACCGTTATCACCACTCATCCGGTTTTGTTATCCCCCAATTTTTCCAAACCCTTTTTTATTAGCTACGGATGCATCCAATCTGGGTATAGGGGCTGTGTTATCACAGGAGGGGGAGGACGGTTTAGAACACCCGGTATTGTTCATTAGCCGTAAGCTGTTCCCCAGGGAGGCCAAGTACCCTACAATAGAACGGGAGTGTCTAGCCATAAAATGGGCGGTGGACAAGTTGCAGTATTATCTCGAGGGCAAACCGTTCATTCTATATACAGATCATGCTCCTCTTCGGTGGATGTATAACAATAGGAGCCTGAATCCTCGGATTCTACGTTGGTTCCTCTCCCTCCAGCCGTATGCCTTTTCGGTGCAACACAGGAAGGGGAAAGACAACGGGAACGCCGACTATCTGTCCAGGGTCTTTCCTCTCCCCGATCGGGAGAAACCAGGGGGGGGGGGAGTGTGACGGGGCAGAGAACGCAGCCGAGGCAGAAACGAGTCCATGGAAACCATGTTCACAAAGCGACCTTGTGCCACCTTCTCTTCCCCTACAGCGGCCAGCAGTACCCTACACAACGGACGAGTGGTACCCATATCCTTCACAAGACTGGACACAAGAGTCGGAACGAGGTTCCTTTAATTTGGCCTTTCAGCCCGACGACACCCCGCCCCCTGCTGAGGTTACGGTGGTGGGTGTTACAAAGACAGCGGAATCCCGGAAGAAGACGGACGGTGTTTCCCTGGAGGCGGAAGGAGAGTTGGAGTGGAGGCGTAAGAAGGATCGGGAGCAGGAGTGGAGCAGAGGAGTGAGCGACGAACCGGAGGCAGAGACGACCACAACAAGCCAGGAGGCCAACGACTCCTCGAGCCGCCCCACCACGTTCCCACGGGAGGAGCGTGGCTCGAACAGGTACGGGGAAGGGTAGCGGGCTGGGTGGGAAGAAGGACACCGCCTATGCTCTGAGCACCCGTACCGAGCCAGTGTTTGTACAGTACGCACGGTCCGACAAACTCCCTCCCCTCACTAAGCACTAAAACCCGCTTGCACGTACTGGAGAGCTAAGAGCACTTGAGCACTCGGTTTCCTTCACTCCCGGCCCCTGTTGTCAGCAGTACAGGACGATTGTCCTAATCCTTGGTTTCTTGTTTTCTTTTCTTCCTGTACCACCCGCTCCGGACCCCCACGAGAGCTGAAACCTCCACGGAGTTTACGGCGGTGAAACCCCTACCCCACCATCTCAGTCTGGAGTCGCCAAGAAGGAGCAAACCGGACTCCCCCTCTTCTGCAGCATCACGACGGGCAGCACGCCAAAAGAGAGTGTTGTACAAAATAAAACCCTCTTTACACCATCCTGGTCTGGTTGCCGACTCTGTCCCTGCTACCCCGCCACACACGGTGAATTTATAAGTGCTTGGGTTTTGGCGCAGTGATTAGATAAGGACATGGTACTGGCTAGATTATTGGATGAGTGCACGGAGGGTGACAGTGCAATTGCTGGACTGCAAGGGTACTACCTGGGTAAGTGGAGGAGTGAATCAGTAGTGTGGAGGTGATTAGGGTACGGCATGGTGAGTGCACATTTGATTGTAGCACTGCATGTGTTAATGCCTGTGTCATTGTACAAGTACATGGATAGTGACTGGATACTTAGAGTGCTGCAAGTTGACAACATGGTGAATTTATAAACGCTTGGGTTTGGGCACACTGATTAGATAAGGACATGGTACTGGCTGGACGATCGGAGGAGTGGACGGAGAGTGACAGTGTGAATACTGGACTGCATGGGTACCACCTGGGTAATTCAGGGAATGGATGAGTAGTGTGGAGGCGGTTAGAGGACTGCATGGATAGTGCACATTTCATTGTAGCACTGTGTCAGGAATCCCCTCCCGCACATGGACTCCCTCCCATGATGCCACTGCCGTGAACCTGGTGCGTTTGGAGGAGAGCGGACTACAACTCCCAGAATGCCCTCCGGCAACAATACCTTATGCAACTCAAGAGTTCTGGTTACATAACACCAAGGGTAACGCCTAGTTTTCGTGTTATGCAACTCAAGAGTCATGGTTATACAACGCCGAGAGTACTACTTAAGGAGAAGAGCACTGGGACTCGGCGTCGGATATTCTGATCTTTACTGGAGTACCTGGTTGAGGTACACGGACCCGTTGGAGAGTTGAGCGGCGGAAGGAACATTCTAAGGAGCGGAGGAGAGGTGTTGCGTGTGCTTCCTGCCCGTGTCCTGTCCCGTTCTGAGAGCCGTATTCAACGTCATTGGGCACAGGTACCGTTGGTAGAGCCGAAGCTCCCAACGACCTGACAATTGGAGAAAACGAGGTGGGTGCGAGCCGAAGCTCCCCACCCTCGTTACTTGGGTAAACACACGCCTAGAGCTAAGACGCTATCCAGGAGGTGTTTCCGCGTCTTAGCCATCGACACTCGTAGGAGAACTGGGATAGGTAGAGCGGCTGCTCCCATCCATTCTCTGCACCACCTTGGGTAGCATCACTTAAACCCGGATACAAGAGACGCACACTAGGAAGTGTTCCCAGCGCCTTTGTGTTGTGGCAGTGCTCTGGGGAACACTGGTACAGCGGCTGTTCCCAGGTGGTAGAGAGCCGAGCCGGGTGACTCCCACGTGCCCCCCCCCGTAGATTCCACAACCTTGGAACTACCCTTCACAGCGGTCGAGTGGCATTGTCGGCCACTGCTTAGCACTGTGCCCTCCGTTGGAGCATACCGGGTCCGGTGTGCATGCGGAGGACGGTTAGAAGAGCTGTGAATGGGTATCGTACTTTAACTGGTGATTCCAGTACCGGTATTCTTTGTTGTCTGTAGTTGTTTATCTGTTTATTAAATCATCCTTAACCTCCATTTCTCTGGTCCGTCGTCTGTTGGTCCCAACCCCGAGAAAGCCAGGACGTTACATAATATCCGACCTCTTCCATAACAATCTCCTGGTTGGGCGAACGACATGGCCACGATTGAGGATCTGTTGGCCGTCTTAGCCGCGATGCAAATCGAGCTCACTGCTTCCAGACAGGAAACAGCCGACGTTAAGGCTAGAATGGACGTTCTGCAGAACGATCCGCTATAGGCGAGTGCCTCTCACACGGCCCCTGCGGTTGTGGTAGAGATGCCCGTAGCCATTCCTTTGGCGACACCAGAGAGGTACAGCGGAGACCCCAACACAGTGCAGGTATTCCTCACTCAAGTAGCACTGCATCTGTCCTGCAAACCAAAGGCCTTTCCTACCAGCCAAGCCAGAGTGGCCTTTCTGATCTCGTATCTTGCTGGGAACGCGGCGCAATGGGCAGTCCCACTGGTGAGCAGGGACGACCCTATCCTATGTGATTGGGGAGCCTTCCGCGAGGAATTCTTGAAGGTGTTTGATCGAAGGGCGGACTCGTATACTGCCGATCGAGAGATGTTGGAGCTGAGGCAAGGCAACAATGATCTGGTGCAGTACCTTAATGCTTTTCGAAGGTTCGTGGCCGAAACCAAGTGGCCCATAGCCAAACAAACCGCGCTGTTTCACCAGGGCTTGAGCGAAGAGCTCAAAGATGTGGTAGCACAAATCGACCCCCAACCCAAGACATGTGAGGGCTTGATCAACCTGGTGCTACGGCTGGACCATAGATTGAACGAAAGAAAGGGCGATCACAAGAGGAAAGGGAAAGAGCTGCCATCGTATGTTTCGATGGGTGGCCCTGAGACCAACTCCTCCACCAGGACGGAACCCATGGACATAGGAGCTATAAGGGCGAGCCTTACAGCCACTGAAAAAGAATCACGCCGCAAGCAAGGCCTTTGCCTTTACTGCGGAAAAAGGGGGCACTATGTACGCGAGTGTCCAGCCAAGCCAAAAACCTCACGGTATCGAGCGAACAAAACGGTGACAGCAGTGGTGGACGCACCGGCGGAAAACTGAGGGACTCCGGGTCTAGGGAAGGGGCATCTTGGAGTCACACCCACATCCCTTCCATGTTGAGCCCGAATCAAGGAGGGCGAAGACATTTGTTTATTACCTTACACGTAGGAGTGCAGGACCAGTGGATACCTGTGGTAGCCATGATTGATTCAGGAGCCACGGGCATGTTCATGGACTACAATGAAGCATGGAGACTGGATCTCACTCTCCTTCCCAAACAGATACCAGAGGAGGTGTATGCCGTGGATGGGAGAAGTCTGGTGACCGGACCTATCGGACAGCACACAGGAGAAGTACCGGTGAGGTTCGGAAAACAGCATAACGAACGTATCGATTTTAGCATAAGCAGAGCCCCGCAGTACGGGGTCATATTGGGCCTACCCTGGCTCCAAAAACATAACCCAACGGTGGATTGGCCTACGCATCACATTGAGATGACTTCCCCGTTTTGTGAACAATGGTGCGGCATGCGGCAGGACCCCCATAAAGGTGAGGTAGGCGAAGGTCACACGGTCGCCACGGCAGCAGAAAAGGCCGTAAAGCTGCCCAGAGTGTATCACGGTTTCGGGGACGTCTTCGATGAAATCTGAGCGGAGGTGCTCCCTCCACATAGACCGTTCGACTGCCAAATCGACCTGGTTCCGGGGGCTAGCTTTCCCAGCGGCAGACTGTATGCGCTCACAGAACCCGAAAACGTACATCTACGGGGATATTTGGATAAGTTACTAGGGCTGGGGTTCATCAGGCCGTCGAAATCCCCCGCCGCATTGCCTCTCTTTTTCATCCCGAAAGCGAATGGCGAATTGAGGGCCTGCGTGGACTTTAGGGCCTTGAACGCGATAACCATAAAAAACCGATACCCCCTGCCTCTCATAAGCGTCCTCCTGGAACAGGTAAAAAAGGCCCAAATATACACAAAGCTTGATCTCAAGGGGGCATACCATCTTGTGCGCATGAGGGACGGCGACAAATGGAAAACCGCCCTTAAGACCAGGTTCGGGCTCTTTGAGTACCTCGTCATGCCGTTCGGACTATGCAATGCCCCTGCCGCCTTCCAATACTTCCTCAATGAGGTGTTCCGGGAGGTATTAGATATTTACGTGGTCGTTTACATAGACGACATACTCATCTACTCCAACTCAGAGGAAGAACACGTACAGCACGTATCCGCGGTTCTCAACAAACTGAGGGAAAACTGCAAACTCAGCAAATGTGACTTCCACGTCACATCAGTGGAATTCCTTGGGGTGATGCTGAGCCCCAACGGACAGGAGATGGCGGAACGCAAGATCAGAGCGGTGGAGGAGTGGCCGTTGCCCCGAGGAGTTAAGGAAGTCCAGAGCTTCATAGGCTTCGCCAACTTTTATAGGCGTTTTATTGAGGGGTTTTCTGGCTTGGTTGCCCCGATCACGCAACTACTAAGGAAGTCTCAGGAGTTCGTGTGGGGACCGGAAGCACAAAAAGCATTTGTGGCCCTCAAGAAGGCCTTCAGCACCGCCCCGGTGCTAGCTCACTCGAATCCGGAATTACCCTATGTGGTAGAAGCGGACGCCTCTGATGTGGCGCTGGGTGCCATTCTATCTCAGAGGAATGAGGTGTCGGGGTTGCTCCATCCTGTGGCGTACATGTCTCGTAAATTGAACTACGCGGAACGCAATTACCATATTGCGGAGAAGGAACTACTCGCGATAAAAGACGCATTTGCTGAGTCGAGGCATTTGTTAATGGGGGCCAGACACGTGGTTACAGTATATACGGACCACAGAAACCTCCAGTTTCTGACGGCGGCGCGGCACTTGTCTCCCCGTCAAATGAGGTGGATGCTCTTTTTCTCTGGTTTCAATTTCCACATCACATACCGACCCGGTACGGAGAACAGGAAAGCGGACGCGCTTTCGAGGCAATCGAATGCCAGGGATCCGCAGCCGGTTGCCGAACATTCCATCATCCCTCCAGGAGTTGTGATAGGGGCGATTCAACCACAGACGTTCCTCAGGGGGGTTCAGAAGGGGACCCATACCTTCATGTGGCGGAGGTGGCTTCACAGTCACAAGGAATGGCAGATGAAGGACGGGATTCCGGTGAAAGGACGATGTATGTTGTTACCCACGCCTAGGCTTCGAAAACAGGCCTTCACCTGGTGCCACGTGTCTCCCTGTGCCGGCCATCTGGGTGTCGAAAAGACGGTAGCGAGCCTAGGACGGCAGTTCTGGTGGCCTGCCATGAGAACAGACGTCCGGAATTGGTGTTCATCATGTACCGTTTGCGCATCCATGAAATCGGACCACAGAAGATCGCAAGGACTCCTCCAACCCCTTCCTACACTGACCAAACCCTGGGAAAACATATCCTTAGACTTCATTGTCGGGCTACCAAAGGATCAAGGAAAGACGGCCATCCTGGTGGTGGTGGACTATCTCACGAAGATGGGGCACTTCCTCGCTTGCAATCAGGTACCTTCGGCAGGAGAGCTGGCGTCGTTGTTATTGAGGAATGTAGTGAGACTACATGGACTACTCAACGTGATCGTGTCGGACAGGGGGTCTCAGTTCACGTCGCACTTCTGGAAAACTTGGTGTTCGGCGTTACACGTCAAGTCTGCCATGTCCACGAGTTATCACCCGCAGACGGACGGTCAGACGGAGCGCCTGAACCAGTCGCTCAAACAATATCTACGTTGTTTTGTTGAGCAAGGGAAGGATGAATGGGTGGTCCTACTTTGGATCGCGGAAATCGCGTACAACAACGCCACACATTGTTCCACCAAGGCCTCCCCTTTCTATTGTAACTACGGCCATCATCCCCGGTTCTTGCCGTTTCTGCACCCGGTCAGGGAAGACAGATTGCCGACAACAGCCAAGCGTGTGGCCCGCATCAAGGAGGCCTTGCTGAGTTCTCGAGTTGCCCTGGAGGGGGCTAAGGCCTCGTATAAAGCCTTTTCTGATAGGAGGAGAAGGCCTGGACCGGTCTACAAACCTGGGGATTTCGTCTGGGTCTCTACACAGCACATGAGATTCAAGAAAAGTAGCGTGTTCCATCCCCGCTTCATGGGCCCATATAGGATCCTTCGATGCATCAGCCCGGTGAACGTGAAATTGTGCCTGCCCCAGTCCCTGCGGATCCATCCCGTGTTCCACGTTTCCCTCTTGAAACCCGCGAACGCGGTGAGGCCTCGTGCGCCGGTGTCGGTGAATGTGGATTCGGAGGTGGAGTACGAGGTGGCTGGTATCTTGGATTCCACGTGGCGCAGGGGCAAACTATGGTATCTGGTGGCATGGAAGGGGTACGGACCCGAGGAGCAGTCATGGGAACCTGCGGCGGGGGTTCACGCTCCTCGTCTGGTGTCGTCGATCCATCGTCGATTTCCTTCCTGTGCTGGTCCTGCTGGGGGGCGCTGATGGGAGGGGATGTACTGTCAGGAATCCCCTCCCGCACATGGATTCCCTCCCACGATGCCACTGCCGTGAACCTGGTGCGTTTGGAGGAGAGCGGACTACAACTCCCAGAATGCCCTCCGGCAACAATGCCTTATGCAACTCAAGAGTTCTAGTTACATAACACCAAGGTTAACGCCTAGTTTTCGTGTTATGCAACTCAAGAGTCATGGTTATACAACGTCGAGAGTACTACTTAAGGTGAAGAGCACTGGGACTCGGCGTCGGATATTCTGATCTTTACCGGAGTACCTGGTTGAGGTACACGTACCCGTTGGAGAGTTGAGCGGCGGAAGGAACATTCTAAGGAGCGGAGGAGAGGTGCTGCGTGTGCTTCCTGCCCGTGTCCTGTCCCGTTCTGAGAGCCGTATTCAACGTCATTGGGCACAGGTACCGTTGGTAGAGCCGAAGCTCCCAACGACCTGACAATTGGAGAAAACGAGGTGGGTGCGAGCCGAAGCTCCCCACCCTCGTTACTTGGGTAAACACACGCCTAGAGCTAAGACGCTATCCAGGAGGTGTTTCCGCGTCTTAGCCATCGACACTCGTAGGAGAACTGGGATAGGTAGAGCGGCTGCTCCCATCCATTCTCTACACCACCTTGGGTAGCATCACTTAAACCCGGATACAAGAGACGCACACTAGGAAGTGTTCCCAGCGCCTTTGTGTTGTGGCAGTGCTCTGGGGGATACTGGTAGAGCGGCTGTTCCCAGGTGGTAGAGAGCCCGGCCGGGTGACTCCCACGTGCCCCCCCCCGTAGATTCCACAACCTTGGAACTACCCTTCACAGCGGTCGAGTGGCATTGTCGGCCACTGCTTAGCACTGTGCCCTCCGTTGGAGCATACCGGGTCCGGTGTGCATGCGGAGGACGGTTAGAAGAGCTGTGAATGGGTATCGTACTTTAACTGGTGATTCCAGTACCGGTATTCTTTGTTGTCTGTAGTTGTTTATCTGTTTATTAAATCATCCTTAACCTACATTTCTATGGTCCGTCGTCTGTTGGTCCCAACCCCGAGAAAGCCAGGACGTTACACACTGCATGCGTTAATGCCTCAGTCATTGTACAAGTACATGGATAGTGACTGGATACTAAGAGTGCTGCAAATAGACAGCATGGTGAATTTATAAGTGCTTAGGTTTTGGCGCAGTGATTAGACAAGGACATGGTACTGACTGGATGATTGGAGGAGTGGACGGAGAGTGACAGTGTGATTGCTGGACTGCATAGATACTACTTGGGTAATTGGAGGAGTGAATCAGTAGTGTGGAGGTGGCTAGAGAAACACATGGATAGTGCACATTTGATTGAAGCACTGCATATGTTGATACCTAAGTAATTGTACCAGTACATGGAGAGTGACTGGATACTTAGAGTGCTGCAAGTTGACAGCATGGTGAATTTATAAGTGCTTGGGTTTTGGCGCAGTGATTAGATAAGGACATGGTTCTGGCTGTATTATTGGATGAGTGCACGGAGAGCGACAGTTAAATTGCTGGACTGCATGGGTACTACCTGGGTAATTGGAGGAGTGAATCAGTAGTGTGGATGTGATTAGGGTACGGCATGGTGAGTGCAAATTTGATTGTAGCACTGCATGTGTTAATGCCTGAGTCATTCTACAAGTCGATAGATAGTGACTGGATACTTAGAGTGCTGCAAGTTGACAGCATGGTGAATTTATAAGTGCTTGGGTTTTGGCGCAGTGATTAGATAAGGGCATGGTACTGGCTGGATGATTGGAGGAGTGCACGGAGAGGGACAGTGTTATTGCTGGACTGCATGGGTACTACCTGGGTATTTGTGGAGTGGATCAGTAGTGTGGAGGTGGTTAGAGGACTGCATGGATAGTGTACATATGATTGTAACACTGCATGTGTTAATGCCTGAGTCATTATACAAGTACATGGATTGTGAATGGATACTAAGAGTGGTGCAAATAGACAGCATGGTGAATTTATAAGTGCTTGGGTTTTGGCGCAGTGAATAGATAAGGACATGGTACTGGCTGGATGATTGGAGGAGTGGACGGAGAGTGAGAGTGTGATTGCTGGACTGCATGGGTACTACCTGGCGAATTGAAGGAGCGAATGAGAAGTGTGGAGGTGGTTAGAGGACTGCATGGATAGTGCAAATATCATTGTAGCACTGCATGTGTTAATTCCTCAGTCATTATACAAGTACATGGATAGTGACTGGATACTTAGAGTGCTGCAAGTTGACAGCATGGTGAATTTATAAGTACTTGGGTTTTGGCACACTGATTAGATAAGGACATGGTACTGGCTGGATGATTGGAGGAGTGGACGGAGAGTGACAGTGTGATTACTGGACTGCATGGGTACTACCTGGGGAATTGAAGGAGCGAATGAGAAGAGTGGAGGTGGTTAGAGGACTGCATAGATAGTGCACATTTGATATTAGCACTGCATGTGTTAATGCCTGAGTCATTGTACAACCACATGGATAGTGACTGGATACTTAGAGTGGTGCAAATAGACAGCATGGTGAATTTATAACTGCTTGGGTTTTGGCGCAGTGAATAGATAAGGACATGATACTGGCTGGATACTTGGAGGAGTGGACGCAGAGTGACAGTGTGATTGCTGGACTGCATAGCTACTACCTGGGTAATTGGAAGAGTGAATCAGTAGTGTGAAGAAGGTTAGAGGACTGCATGGATATTGCAAATTTGATTGTAGCACAGCATGTGTTAATGCCTGAGTCGTTCTACAAGTACATGGATAGTGACTGGATACTTAGAGTGCTGCAAATTGACAGCATGGTGAATTTATAAGTGCTTGGGTTTTGGCGCAGTGATTAGATAAGGACATAGTACTGGTTGGATGATTGTAGAGGTGCACAGAGAGTGACTGTGTGATTTCTGGACTGCATGGGTACTACTTGGGTAATTGGAGGAGTGAATCAGTAGTGTGGAGCTGGTTAGAGGACTGCATAGATAGTTCACATTTGATTGTAGCACTGCATGTGTTAATGCCTGAGACGTACAACTACATGGGTAGTGACTGGATACTTAGAGTGCTGCAAGTTGACAGCATGGTGAATTTATAGGTGCTTGAGTTTTGGCGCAGTGATTAGATACTGACATGGTACTGGCTGGATGATTGGAGGAGTGGACGGAGACTGACAGTGTGATTGCTGGACTGCATGGGTACTACCTCGGGAACTGAAGGGGCGAATCAGTAGTGTGTAGGTGGTTAGGGGACTGCATGCATAGTGCACATTTGATTGTAGCACTGCAAGTGTTAATGCCTGAGTCATTGTACAACTACATAGATAGTGACTGGATACTTAGAGTGCTGCAAGTAGACAGCATGGTGAATTTATAAATTCTTGGGTTCTGGCGCAGTGATTAGACAAGAACATGGTACTGGCTGGATGATTGGAGGAGTGGACGGAGAGTGAGAGTGTGATTGCTGGACTGCATGGGTACTACCTGGGGAATTGAAGGAGCGAATGAGAAGTGTGGAGGTGGTTAGAGGACTGCATGGATAGTGCACATATTATTGCAGCACTGCATGTGTTAATGCCTCAGTCATTGTACAAGTACATGGATAGTGAATGGATTCTAAGAGTGCTGCAAATAGACAGCATGGTGAATTTATAAGTGCTTGGATTTTGGCGCAGTGAATAGATAAGGACATGGTACTGGCTGGATGATTGGAGGAGTGCACGGAGAGTGACAGTGTGATTTCGGGTCTACATGGGTACTACTTGGGTAATTGGAGGAGTGAATCGGTAGTGTGGAGGTGGTTGGAGAAATACATGGATAGTGCACATTTGATAGTAGCACTGCATATGTTAATGCCTGAGTCATTGTACAAGTCTATGGATAGTGACTGGATATTTAGAGTGCTGCAAGTTGAGAGCATGGTGAATTTATAAATGCTTGGGTTATGGCGCAGTTATCAGATAAGCACATGGTACTGGCTGGATAATTGGAGGAGTGGACGGAGAGTGACAGTGTGATTGCTGGACTGCATGGGTGCTACCTGGGGAAATGAAGGAGGGAATGAGAAGTGTGGAGGTGGTTAGAGGACTGCATGGATAGTGTACATTTGCTTGTAGCACTGCATGTGTTAATGCCTGAGTCATTGTACAAGTCTATGGATAGTGACCGGATACTTAGAGTTCTGCAAGTTGACAGCATGGTGAATTTATAAGTGCTTGGGATTTGGCGCAGTGATTAGATAAGGGGATGGTACTGGCTGGATGATTGAAGGATTGCACAGAGAGTAACAGTGTTATTGCTCGACTGCATGCGTACTACCTGGGTATTGGTGGAGTGAATCAGTAGAGTGGAGGTGGTTAGAGGACTGCATGGATAGTGCACATTTGATTGTAGCACTGCATGTGTTAATCCCTAAGTCATTGCATGAGTATATGGATAGTGACTGGATACTTAGAGTGCTGCACAGAGAGTGCATGGTGAATTTATAAGTGCTGGGGTTTTGCTAGAGTGCTTGCATAAGGACATGGGGCTGGCTGGGTAATAGGAGGAGTAACAAGGAGGTTACTAAACTGTATAGGTAGCACTCAAAGGAGTGTAGAAGTGCATGAGTTAGTGCCTGGGTCACTCAATGAGTACACTAGGCATACATGCAACTGTATAAATAATATCTGAAGACACAGATAACTCATTACATACTATCTAGTTAAGTAGATAAGTCCAACATGCCACAAAGGGTAATATATTGTTTATTTTTTAAGTACATCTTGACCATTCAGTCTACAAATATGCGACAACATTAAACTATACGTCAGAACAGACTTAAGAAAGAAAAGCAATTAACAACACATTTAATGATCATTTCCAAAACCACATAAATCTTCAGCTTTGTTTCTAAAATGATGTGGCATCATTCAACTATACCTTTGCTTAAACTACAAAAAAAAACGAATTAACACCACCTTATTTCACCATTCTATCTTTAATTATATGCCATAATTTAACTTTACCTTCTGTACAAATTAATAACAGAAACCTAATTAATAACACCTTATATGATCATCTTTCAAACACCACAGTTCTGCTGCATCTTTACCAAAGTATCTATAATTATGCAGTATCATTAAACTACACCTTTGTAGAGAGAAGAAAAAATCATCTTTCAAAATACACATTTGTACTGCATCTTCAACCACCTATCTAAAAATATGAAGCATCATTCAGCTAATCCTTTGAACAGGGCTAAAAAAAATATATATTATTGTACAGACTATTTTTCAAAGAAACTTCAAGTACAATTAAACTAATTCCAATATACATCTCTACATTTAATAATATATTTCAAGCAACACAGTTTTACAGTAATGTGAAATATTTTTTAAATAAACCTCAAAAATATATAACTCACCTTTCAAATAAATCTGTTGTTAGAAAAATCTCACACACTCAGACAGGATTTTCTTTACACACAGTCAATATAGATCACCAGACTGCAAGGTGAAACCAGTAATGGCAAGGTTTCCCCCTATTTGTCCATACAAATACACATAAGCAACAAATAACAATGCTTTCCAGAGATTTTCAAATTGAAAAACACATTTCCATTGGTTATAGATAATAACCCTTTTCAACTGACTTCTTCACCCCTTCTGCTTCATGCCAGTTTCCATAGCAACAGGCCATGCAACATTCAACCTAACTGACAGGTCACAAGCTCACCACAGAATGTTGCAAATAAGAACAGCTAGTGTGGTTGCCTTTGGAAAACATACCCTTATCCTTTCTGCTGTACCTTTCAAACATTGTTTACTAACCAATAAGAAAAATGCTTTTTAAACAAAGTAAAAGCACCCTATTTTTGAATGTATAATTTTCTTAAACAGCCAATCAAATCTCTACTTTCTTAAAAACAGCATCCTCTCCACCATTTTAGATATCTCTCATTCTACCAACTGACTACCTCAGCTACAGACATCTTTTGATTACCTACAGAGATCCCTTTGCGGTCTATGGTCTTTGTGATTCAAACAGCACTCTGGCCGTGTCTGAAGGCCCGCCCGGCTGTTGTAACTCCAAGAGCAGCTCGGACTTCGAGGCTGTACAACAGGTACCCCATTAGTAAACCCGCTTGGCCTTAAAGCGCACAGTAATGCCTACAGGTTTGGCTGGTCCGCCGCAAGGGCGACAGTGCTATGCAAATGGCAGAAGTGTATAATACAAATGTTGACAGCACAACTTTGAAATGTGACCCAGCTAGGTTCACTACGGAGAAATACAAATCCAACTAAGCGTGTGAAATGACAGAAGCCTGCATCTAGCTTTGTAGCCTGCACCTATGATTACAAGAGGCCTGAGTGTGCCTCTATGTAAAGCAGTGTGTGCCACCGTGGCTTGCAAGTGTGAATCTTATAGAAGGCTGTGTGTGACTCAATGTCATCCAAGGGTGGCATTTTACTGTCTCGGGACTGAAGTTCATAGGGGGCGAGGGGTATGTGGGGTTGGAAGCCCAAACACTGAGACTCTCTCAGTCCAATGGCCGAAGGACTAGCATCAAGAGATCTGTAGCTTACAGGATGTTGGGTTGTCCAGATGATCCCGGCGCTACGTGCTTGCGCTTTGTGATACAAGCAGCCCTGAGGTGCCTATTTCAAGTCCAGTGCCGACTTTGAACCTGTGGAACCAGGTTCGAGTCTCGGCATCGGCTCAACATTCTGTGATTCTGGGGAAATCACTTGATCTCCCTGTGAATAAAAACCAAAATGAATGTGTCTGTGTTAGACCTGTCAGCCCTTTGGGTGGTCCCTCCTCATCATTATTTATTTTGTCCCACTTTTGCCTCAAACCCTGTTTGAATTTTTCCTTTTTGGGAACCACCAGACTTTTTAGTGTTGCTGCAGATTCAGGGAGCCATTTTAGCTACCCCTGAAACTTCTGTCTGAGGGCCTGGAGCACAAAATGGTGGCCACCTGTGACATCACCAGCATCCACTGGAACCTGCTAGCACCTTCCAGAACATTCCAGAACCCTGTGACAGTTGGAGGCGGTTTAGAATGTTGGGAAGCTAAGACAGAGAGTTGGCAGTTGGAGCTGGCAGTTGGCACCTGACTGGTGAAGAGTGAGCAGCAGAAACTTGAAGGAGGAAGGAGTGAAGCAGCAGGGGTGGAAACTTGTGCCTGGAGTGGGGTCCATAAACCCACCCTTGATACTAGTCCCTACTGACTGAGCCCAGCCTGGAGCCCTGTGTGGGAAGAAGTCAGAAACACCATCCTAAGGACCTGGATAGCAGGAACAGGCCTTAGAAACAGAGAACAGCAAGATCCTGACCTGGAAACTGGTTTCCCTGGAGTCCGACGTCGAGTAGCCTGAGACCTGGAGCCTGAGGTGGAGAAGCGGCGCTGACTGGAAAAGCAGACGTCGTACCCGGAGCCGCCAGAGGTCGAGAGAGGGCGCCGTCAGAGGTCGTGAGGAATACCAGAGGTCGAGGAGGAAGTCACCCGAGGTCGAGTGAGCGGCGTCATCGGAGGAGTGAAGTCCGCCCTCCGGAGTCGTCGGAGACCGAGGTGAGGTGTACCGGAGGTCGGGAGTGAGGATCGCACTCCGGAGTCGCCGGAACCTGTGAGAATCGTGCCGGAGGTCGGGAGTGGAGGTCGCACTCCGGAGTCGCCGGAAACCGAAGGAGAGGAGCACCGGAGGTCGGGAGTGGAGATCGCACTCCGGAGCCGCCGGAAGTCGACATCGAGCCAAGGCCGGCCGACGTCATCGAATCCGAGGTCGCTATCGGACCGGAGCCGCCCGAGGTCGACATCGAGTAAAGACTGCCCGACGCCATCGAATCGGAGGCCGCCGACATCGAAACCGGAACCGCCTACCGGCGTCGTCAAGAACTGACATTGTGCCGAGGCCGCCGTCATCGAACCGGAACCGCCTCACGGCGTCGACACGACTCCAGCGGCGTCGGAGCATCAGAAAAAGGGCAGTAAGTGGAGTAGAGGGCGCCTAAGGCCCTGTGGAGACCTGAGAGACTGCTCTAAGGGGCTAGGGAGGTGCTGGAACCAACCTGACTGTGCCAGGGGTGAGCTGGGACTAATCTAGAGAAGTTGTGTGGAGGGAGAGAGCCAGGTCTCTGGTATTCCCCCCTTGATCTACCTCAGTTTAGGCCTCAGCCTTGTCCAAGCCAGGGAGTAGACACCCCCAAGCCTTCCACATCCCCACAAGCTGTGCCTGGGCCAAATCAGCCCTTAGGAATTCAAATGTGATCTGATTCTAGGAGTGTCACTGTCAGCTTTTAATTATTTATTAGGGGCACTGTATTTATTGTATTTAACCTATTTATTGCTTCACTGTATTTATTGGTCCACAGTATTTATTGATGCACAATAATTATTGGTTTACAGTATTTATTGCCTCAGAATATTTAATTGCCTGTATGTATTGCACTGTTATTTATGCCTTCAGTATTTATGATCACCCCTATTTATTGAATCATTAAGCCAGTATTTATTTGACCCGCCCTATTTAAAAAGTTTGTATATTGTGATTGTTATTTATTTTATCCAATCAGCAACTAAGAGAAAAAGAAGATAAAGAAAGATATTTTCATAATTTTTACGGTGTAGAGTCGTTTTTGGAACGGATGAACGCATGGTTATTGTTTGGGTATGTCGTATGCTTAGCACGGAGCCTGATTCCTGACCACTCGAGCCAAGCTACCACAGTGTGTCCGGTAGACCACCACCACCCTTTCAGAGTGGGAGTGTGGTTTTCCAACATAAATTGGTGTTCAGTGGTGGGATAGAGCTGTGCCTACGTATACTCAACAATAACTGTGGGTAGTCCATAGGCCTACACCGGGAGTTTTCTCAAAGCGGCCTTCCTAATTGTGGGTTTTTGTTTTTTCCAAATTTACTCTGGTGGTGGGAGGAGGTATTATTAAAGGTACCCCCCTGCATAGTACTGCACAAAACCTGTCCTCTAACCTGAGTGGGCGAGATGGAGTTTGTACTAGAAAATCTAGAAACGTACACTGTGGCCCAACTCAGGGAGTTTTGCCAGCGGGAGGGGGTGTACTGTCCCCCAGGAGCAAAGAAGGGTGCACTCCAAACCAGCTTAAGGGCTTGGGGGGAGGCACGCCGAGAAAGCAAGGCTGAGGAGGAGGACAGGGATAGAGAGCCTGACACCGAGGGGGCTGAGATGTACCAACCTGAGGTGGGGAACCTGTCAGCGGGGCCCAGAACCATTTCTAGGAAGGGCAGCAGTGCCTCTAGCGGTGGCTTGTCTGAAGTGGAGTTAACAGACCGGAGGGAGAAAAGACAGCTCACATGGGACTTAGCAAGGCTGGAGAAGGAGAAGGAGGAACAGAGGATGGCCCATGAATTATGACTGAAAGAAATAGATCTTCAGATCCTGAGAATCGGGGCACAACCTGTTCCTAATGGTGGCAGCCAAACCCAAGAGATCACCAGGGAACCTAAACCCTACCTGCCAAAGGACATAGTAGCTAGCTATGGGGCGGGTGACGATGTCGCCAAGTGGCTAGCGGCCTATGAGGTCTCGTTAAGGGCCCATGGGGTTCCAGAGAAGTACTGGGGAGGGGGATTGTACAAGTACATGCCTCCAGCTGGTAGGGATGCTTTATTGGCCCTCGAAGAGGATGAGCAGACCCACTACCCCACCATGAAACTGGCGCTCATAAGGAAGTTTGGACTAACACCCGAAAAGTACAGACAGAAGTTCAGGGGTAGTCACAAACTGGGCACACAGAATTGGGTGGACTTCCTGGACTATGCAAAGAAGGCACTGGAAGGTTGGATTCAGGGCAGTGAAGTGAGGAACTACGAGGGGTTGTTTGACCTAGTACTGAAGGAACACCTGCTCGAGAAATGTTTCCCTGAACTGTGGCAACACCTGGTGGATAGCAAGCTGACCAGTCCCCGGAAGCTTGCTGAGGAGGCGGACATTTGGGCTAGTACCCGGGTGTCCACAAGGGGGACTGGAGGGGATACTCAAAAGGCCGGACAGGGCGCCCCCCAGAAGAAAGAGGGAGGGGAAAAGAAAAAGGAGTTCTCCAAAGGCCCCCAAAATAACTTCCAAGGGAAGGGAACAGGATTCACCCCTAGGGCTAACCCACCCAGAAACCCTAATCCTGGCCAGAGTCAGCAGCCAAGGGTTGTCCATTGCTATGAGTGCGGTGGCGTTGGACACTATAAAGGAGATCCGAAGTGCTTGAAACGACCACCCCCTCCCACTGGAGGAAAGACCCCCGGGGTAGCTAGTGTAGTGCTCGGGGAGGAGATGCCCTTAACTAAGGGAAGGGAGTGGGCGGGTGTCACTTTAGTGTCCCTGGGAGAACGGGAGATGGTTCCTAAGATCCAGGTGCCCGCAAATACCGCAAAGTATGGGCAGTGGGTCACCATCAACGGCCAAAGAGGGGAGGCTCTGAGAGACACAGGAGCCAGTATGACTATGGTGCGTAGCCAACTGGTGTCTCCAGAGCAGGTAATTCCCGATGTACTCCACCCAGCCGCGATGGCTGACGGCAGAACAGGCCACTATCCAGTGGCCGAGGTTCCCTTTGAATGGGGGGGGGTTGCAGGTTCA
The DNA here is from genome assembly GCF_964204655.1 of Triturus cristatus. Lineage (NCBI taxonomy): Eukaryota > Metazoa > Chordata > Amphibia > Caudata > Salamandridae > Triturus > Triturus cristatus. Next base: position 956,005,946 of record NC_140593.1, on the reverse strand, counting down.
CTTCGAGTTGCCGTAAGCCCTGCCGTGCCAGTCGATTGTCTGCTGGGGAATGACATGGAGCACAACGCTTGGAAGGAGGTGGAATACCGGACTCACACCGAGATGCTGGGTACACCTGATTGGGCCTGTGTTAGCACAAGGTCCGCGACTACCCGAAGAGGGAGTTCATTTCGGCTGGAGCCTGGAACAAAGGCCCAGCCAGCTGCCAGTCAAGGGAAGAACCGAGGACAGGAGGAGCCTGCCTCGGCGTCCCCACCCCGTAGGACGGATAGGCCACCGGAGGTGGTGGACCAGGAGTCTGCGGTGGGGGACGTTACCAACCTGGAGGACCTACCCATCCCGGCCGAGTGGCACGTGGAGGGAGGCCCGTCCAGGGAGGAATTCTGCCAGGGCCAGAGGGAGTGCCCTACCCTTGAGGGGCTAAGGCGACAGGCCGAAGCCCAGGCAGCAGGGAACGTTGAAGGGAACTACAGTGTTTACTGGGAGGATGGCCTCCTCTACAGTGAACCCAAGGCACCCCTACATGGATCGTCACGAGCCTTGGTAGTTCCTCAACGTTATCGAGCCTTCCTTCTGGAGTTGGCTCACGAGATACCATTGGCAGGACACCTGGGGCAAGACAAGACCTTCGCCCGTCTTGTCCCACACTTTTATTGGCCTCAGATGAAAGTGTCGTCCGATACCTATTGCCGGACATGTGTGTCTTGCCAAGCCAGTGGGAAAACAGGGGTGAAGCTGAAAGCTCCCCTGGAACCACTTCCTGTCGTTAGCACCCCCTTTGAAAGGGTGGGCATCGACATTGTGGGTCCGTTAGATCCGCCAACGTCAGCTGGTCACAGGTTTATCCTGGTCCTGGTGGATCATGCCACACGGTACCCAGAGGCAATACCTTTGAGGACCATTACAGCACCTGTTGTGGCTAGGGCCCTGATGGGAATCTTTACCCGAGTGGGTTTTCCCAAGGAAGTTGTGTCCGACAGGGGGACCAACTTCATGTCAGCGTACATGCGGGCCATGTGGAAGGAGTGTGGAGTGACCTACCGGTTCACAACTCCTTACCACCCCCAGACCAATGGTCTGGTGGAGAGGTTTAACAAAACCTTGAAGGGCATGATCCGAAGTCTGCCTGAAAGCCTGCGGAGGAAATGGGACGTCCTCCTACCCTGTTTACTTTTTTCCTACAGGGAAGTGCCACAGAAGGGAGTGGGCTTCAGCCCCTTCGAGCTTCTGTATGGGCACCCTGTGCGTGGACCTCTCAACCTGGTGAGAGACGGATGGGAAAGAACTCCCAGAAAGCTTCCCCACGATGTGGTGAGCTACATGCTGGCCTTCCGGAGCCAAATGGCTAAGTTGTGGAAGCAAGCTTCTGACAACTTGGAAGCCAGCCAAGCAGTGATGAAGGCGTGGTATGACCACAATGCTCACCCGGTGGAGTTGGAGCCTGGCCAGAAGGTGTGGGTGATCGAACCAGGAGAGCTTAGTGCCCTCCAGGATCGCTGGTCAGGACCCTTTGAGGTGTTGGAGAAGAAGGGTAAGGCTACCTACTTGGTGGACCTGAAGACCCTTCGTCAGCCCCTGTGGGTGCTGCATGCCAACCGCCTCAAACCCCACCATGAGAGGCCCGAAGTCATCTTGATGATGGTGACTGACGGAGGAGAGGACGTGGAAAGCGAGCCTCTCCCGGATTTGTTTGCGTCTCAAGAGAAGGATGGGTCGGTGGAGGGAGTGAATCTCTCCCCATCTCTAACTCCTGAACAGCAGGAGGACTGTCGCCAGGTCCTGGGGCAGTACTCCTCGTTGTTCTCCCTTGTCCCGGGTAGGACTCACCTGTGCGTCCATGACGTGGACACAGGAGACAGCCCACCTGTGAAGTCCAAGATCTACCGGATGTCAGACAAGGTGAAGGCCAGCATTCATAGTGAAGTCACTAAGATGCTGGAGCTAGGAGTGGTCGAACCTTCTAGCAGCCCCTGGTCCAGTCCGGTGGTGTTAGTACCAAAAGCTGCACCACCGGGTGCCCAACCAGAATTGAGGTTCTGTGTGGACTACCGGGGACTGAATTCAGTGACCAAAACTGATGCTCATCCGATCCCTAGGGCGGATGAATTGATTGACCGGCTGGGAGCTGCCCAATATCTAAGTACCTTTGACCTTACTTCTGGGTACTGGCAGATCTCTTTGACTGATGGAGCAAGGGAAAGGTCAGCCTTCTCCACGCCCAATGGCCACTACCAGTTCTGTGTGATGCCCTTTGGGCTCAAGAACACACCTGCCACGTTTCAGCGCCTGGTAAACCAGATCCTCACCGGAATGGAGAGTTTCTCTGCTGCTTATCTGGATGACATAGCCGTCTTCAGTAACAGCTGGGAGGATCACTTGCGTCACCTGCAAGCTGTTCTCCAGGCCCTGAGACAAGCTGGATTGACGATCAAGGCCAGCAAGTGCCAGATCGGGCAGGGGTCGGTAGTGTACCTTGGACACTTGGTGGGTAGGGGAGTGGTGCAACCCCTCCAGGCGAAGATCGAGGCCATCATGGCCTGGGAACCCCCCAAGACACAGACTGAGGTCCGAGCATTTTTGGGCCTCACGGGATACTACCGCCGCTTCGTGAAGGGGTACGGAACCATCGTAGCCCCCCTCACGGAGCTCACGTCCAAGAAACAACCTCGACGGGTAGTCTGGACGGAGGCTTGTCAGCAAGTCTTTGAGAGATTGAAGAAAGCCATGTGCGAGGCCCCGGTCTTAAGGGCCCCAGACTTTTCCAAGGAGTTCATTGTCCAGACAGATGCATCAGAACATGGCATTGGGGCAGTGTTATCGCAACTCAACGAAGAGGGTCTGGATCAACCCGTGGTCTTCCAATCCCGGAGACTACTTCCCAGGGAACAGAAGTGGAGTGCAATAGAGCGTGAAGCCTTTGCAGTGGTATGGGCTCTGAAGAAGTTGCGGCCATACCTGTTTGGCTCGCACTTCCTGGTTCAGACCGACCACAGACCCCTTCGTTGGCTGATGCAAATGAAGGTGGAGAATCCCAAGTTGTTGAGGTGGTCTATTTCCCTACAGGGAATGGACTTTCAGGTGGAACATCGGCCTGGAGTGGACCACGCCAATGCAGACGGTCTCTCAAGGTATTTCCGCCTTAGTGATGAGAACTCCCAAGGGGTTGGGTAGCTCTCCCCACTTTCAGCTGGGGGGGGCGCGTGTTAGACCTGTCAGCCCTTTGGGTGGTCCCTCCTCATCATTATTTATTTTGTCCCACTTTTGCCTCAAACCCTGTTTGAATTTTTCCTTTTTGGGAACCACCAGACTTTTTAGTGTTGCTGCAGATTCAGGGAGCCATTTTAGCTACCCCTGAAACTTCTGTCTGAGGGCCTGGAGCACAAAATGGTGGCCACCTGTGACATCACCAGCATCCACTGGAACCTGCTAGCACCTTCCAGAACATTCCAGAACCCTGTGACAGTTGGAGGCGGTTTAGAATGTTGGGAAGCTAAGACAGAGAGTTGGCAGTTGGAGCTGGCAGTTGGCACCTGACTGGTGAAGAGTGAGCAGCAGAAACTTGAAGGAGGAAGGAGTGAAGCAGCAGGGGTGGAAACTTGTGCCTGGAGTGGGGTCCATAAACCCACCCTTGATACTAGTCCCTACTGACTGAGCCCAGCCTGGAGCCCTGTGTGGGAAGAAGTCAGAAACACCATCCTAAGGACCTGGACAGCAGGAACAGGCCTTAGAAACAGAGAACAGCAAGATCCTGACCTGGAAACTGGTTTCCCTGGAGTCCGACGTCGAGTAGCCTGAGACCTGGAGCCTGAGGTGGAGAAGCGGCGCTGACTGGAAAAGCAGACGTCGTACCCGGAGCCGCCAGAGGTCGAGAGAGGGCGCCGTCAGAGGTCGTGAGGAATACCAGAGGTCGAGGAGGAAGTCACCCGAGGTCGAGTGAGCGGCGTCATCGGAGGAGTGAAGTCCGCCCTCCGGAGTCTTCGGAGACCGAGGTGAGGTGTACCGGAGGTCGGGAGTGAGGATCGCACTCCGGAGTCGCCGGAACCTGTGAGAATCGTGCCGGAGGTCGGGAGTGGAGGTCGCACTCCGGAGTCGCCGGAAACCGAAGGAGAGGAGCACCGGAGGTCGGGAGTGGAGATCGCACTCCAGAGCCGCCGGAAGTCGACATCGAGCCAAGGCCGGCCGACGTCATCGAATCCGAGGTCGCCATCGGACCGGAGCCGCCCGAGGTCGACATCGAGTAAAGACTGCCCAACGCCATCGAATCGGAGGCCGCCGACATCGAAACCGGAACCGCCTACCGGCGTCGTCAAGAACTGACATTGTGCCGAGGCCGCCGTCATCGAACCGGAACCGCCTCACGGCGTCGACACGACTCCAGCGGCGTCGGAGCATCAGAAAAAGGGCAGTAAGTGGAGTAGAGGGCGCCTAAGGCCCTGTGGAGACCTGAGAGACTGCTCTAAGGGGCTAGGGAGGTGCTGGAACCAACCTGACAATGCCAGGGGTGAGCTGGGACTAATCTAGAGAAGTTGTGTGGAGGGAGAGAGCCAGGTCTCTGGTATTCCCCCCCTGATCTACCTCAGTTTAGGCCTCAGCCTTGTCCAAGCCAGGGAGTAGACACCCCCAAGCCTTCCACATCCCCACAAGCTGTGCCTGGGCCAAATCAGCCCTTAGGAATTCAAATGTGATCTGATTCTAGGAGTGTCACTGTCAGCTTTTAATTATTTATTAGGGGCACTGTATTTATTGTATTTAACCTATTTATTGCTTCACTGTATTTATTGGTCCACAGTATTTATTGATGCACAATAATTATTGGTTTACAGTATTTATTGCCTCAGAATATTTAATTGCCTGTATGTATTGCACTGTTATTTATGCCTTCAGTATTTATGATCACCCCTATTTATTGAATCATTAAGCCAGTATTTATTTGACCCGCCCTATTTAAAAAGTTTGTATATTGTGATTGTTATTTATTTTATCCAATCAGCAACTAAGAGAAAAAGAAGATAAAGAAAGATATTTTCATAATTTTTACGGTGTAGAGTCGTTTTTGGAACGGATGCACGCATGGTTATTGTTTGGGTATGTCGTATGCTTAGCACGGAGCCTGATTCCTGACCACTCGAGCCAAGCTACCACAGTGTGTCCGGTAGACCACCACCACCCTTTCAGAGTGGGAGTGTGGTTTTCCAACAGTCTGTCTGTAATGTAACGGGTGCTCATGTAAAGCGCTACAATACCCTAGGGTCGAGTTCACGCTATTTAAAAGCGCAAAAAATAAATAAGGATAAAAGTGAGTTCAGTGGGCAGCCTGCTCCGCGGTTTAATGGTATATCCACGTGTGGGGTTTGAGTGTAGTGTTCTAAACTGGCTGCCCTGAAGCCTTATTGCAGCACTGTGCGCTTCCAGCCTTAGAGGTTGATTGTTGAACCATGTTGCATCTATTTTGTAGTCTGAGGATAGTGCTGAATGAGTACACTGTCGGCCATAAGGTGACTACAAAACACTGTTTGGTCTGCGCTGTGGATTACCCTCCCTGCTGCACAAGATCCAGTGAATGCCCTGCTCTCTAATAGCACAGCTGTAGAGTGTATTTTGGAGTGTGATAGAACTCAAACCCCCTGTCACGGAGACAGCAGGGACGAGTACTGCAAAGGGGGTGACTGGTGGTCTCCTCAAGATCTGAACGATCATGTGCTTTCTATCTCCCAGGATCCGTGGACCACCGAGGATTCAGACACCTCTAAAACGGACCTCTGTACCTTTAACTGGGACGCCTTCCACGACAGTCCCGCCCTCTATTCTAACGTGAAGGAACAACCGCCAATAAGAGGACGGGAGAAGAGAACCAGGATGTGTGACGACACCGGAGGGAGAACGGAGAAGGAGCACGACGGTGAATCGGAGGAGGAAGACGGGATCGAGAGAGAGGAACAGCCGAGGAGAAGCAGCGACCGCAAGGAGGACTTGAGACCGGAGGCAGGAGACCTCGGACACCACGTGTGAGAAGTTGGCCTGATGTATGATGTCACTAGTTATAGTGTACACCTTATATCAGTCCAAATACCCTTATGGTGATTGGTTGTAAAGTCAACCTTATAGACCAGCTATCCTAGTGGTAGCATGGACAAGAGCAGTCTTAGGCTAAACTCTGAATGGCATGTGAAGCCAGCTGTGATACCATATATAATCCCTTGAATACCAAATGAAAGGACACCACAACAGATATATATATAAAATAAAGTGTATTTATTCTAAGCAAACCCTCAGCACTCTTTATGAGATTAGAGGTAAGTACAACACAGTCTTATTTATGCATACAGTAAGTCACACAGGTAAGTAATACAGTTAGGCCCTAGGGGCCACGCAAACCATATACTAAATAAGTGGTATAAGAACCACTGTCACGGAAATAGAATAGGCCTAGGCCTAGGGAATCGCTGGGGCTACACTACACTAGCGTTAGTTAGGAAGTGGGAGGCCCACGGGATTCGTGTGCAGAGTGGAAACACTCACGCGTAATGCGTAAAAGTCAATAGCAATAGTACAGTTTAGAAAACGGTAGATTTAGGACACTTCCGGAGTAGCTAGGAAGCTGAGACTTGAAAACTAGACACTAGGATAGTCACTATCCTGATGAGCACCGGAGTACCCAAGTTACCTAGCCCACAGGCTGCGGGTGCATAGGGGTGAAGATGCGTCGTTTTCGTCGTCGACTCCTATGGATGCCTGAAGAAAGATGCTGACAGGCAGTCAGTGAAGAGTGTCCGGTGGATCCCAAGGCTGGGATCAAGAAGAGAAGAAACCTGCAAGCAGAAGGGACAGAGTCAAGGTCACTAGCCAGTGACCACGTGGAACCAGGAAGGAACCAGGCGATGTCGTGAAGAATGCAGGTGAAGGTGAAGCTTGTCGCTGCAGCCAGGAGGACCAGGAAGCGTCGAGGACGACCAGGACCAGGAGGCGAGCTGTCCCACGAAGGCTCTTGCTGTCAGCGGCGTCGAAGTTGGACTAGGACTCACCAAGCCTTGGCAAGCGGAACCCACGAAGAACAAAGGACTTGCTTCTGGTGCAGACCAGGAAGGTCTGGGGTGCTTCTTCTTTGCAGAGAAGCGGGAGCCAGTCTGGAGGAGCCAAACCAGCGCAGAAGATTTCAGGGTGCGTCGTCACAGAGGCCACTAGCCAGCGGGCAAGCAACCGGACAGACGCGGCAAGCAGGAAAATGCTGAAGGGCCCCACGCAGGACTCGTGGAGTGTGGGGGGCTGGTCTTCGGTGCAGATGGTGCTTGGGGTTGGGGCTTCTCAATCCCCGGTGCACAACTTCGAGGGTGCCTCAGAAGCTGCGCTGTAAGTTACTAGCCACTTTTCCCAGGTAGCCGGTCCCACGTCGCTCGTCGCCTCCACGGATCTCAGCTCTGCTGCAGATGTGGATGAGGGTCGGAGAAGTCTGGAAATCAAGGCTCTGGTCGGGCTCTGCAGTCGGTTCCTCGTAGAACGTTCACAAAGCAAAGGGTAGTCTCTTGATGGTGCCTGTTTGCACAGGGTAGCCACTCCTTGGCTACAAGGGAGATTCTTCAGTCTTCTTCTTTCGTCGAATGTCGAAGGTCCAGAGTTTCTGTTCAGTTTTGCAGGTTCAGGATAATCTAAAGTCTTGAGGCCCAACTCCCACTCTTATACTAATCTGGGGGGCTGGGATACCTGCTAGGTCACGCCTTATGGGTGGGACCTGGGAGGGGGTGGTTACACCCACTTCCCTTTGTCCAGTTTCGCGCCAGAGCTGGGGCTGGAGTGCCCCAGCGCCGGTTTGAACTGGACTATGCAAGGAACACCTTGTGTGCCCCAGGCATGTCTCATTCCTTTCAGCCCACCCTGCCCCAATACACTAAAGGCTGTCTGGAGAGGTGCTAGCACCTCCCCAAGCAGGAAACCTATTGTCCAGGCCTCCCTGGCTGGGATCACTCCCAGCTGCAGGAGGTCAGACTTGTGTCGTGGCAGCAGCATCCATTTTGTGATGCTGAGGCTTTGGTCAGAGGCTAACAGTTGAAGTATGATTTTAACATGTCTTTCCCTCTAGAAGGGGGGAATAATATTCTCATGTCCAGAAATGGCATGGGGGTATTATTCCCTAGTGTTAGACACCTTACACGACATGTTTTGATAAAGCCAAACCATAGTTACCATAACCGTCTAAGATTATAAGGCACTTTAAGAGTATATGGTAGGCTATATCATAGAACAGCTATAAGGACAGGGTTCCGAAAGCTGCAGACAGGCTCAGCTCATGCTAGAGCACCATCTCACATGTTACCAAGCACTCTGCCTCCAGGATTGTCAAGGCCTGCCATAGGAGTGACTGATAGGTACACATGTGTCTATATGTAAGTTAGGTATAGGAATACTACACCTAAGCAAGGGGTGATTACACGACCTTGCCCCAGCTGAGTGATCAGCCAGTTGTGTCAAAATGGAAGGCCAGGCCAGGGGTGGCATAATACATGCTGCAGCCCCTGGTAGGCCTAGGGTACACCTATGCCCTGGGTACCTAGGGTACACTGTACAGGGGCCAATAAGGTGACCCTATCCAAATGGGTTATGCACCTAAAGTACATAGTATTAATTTAGAGAGAGAACAGCAGGGCTGTGGGTCTGATTAGCAGGCCCACAGCCACATCTAAGTCGAAAACCAGTAAAGCAAAAGCAAAAAGTGGGGGTGAACATAGAAAGCAGACCCTACTCTCCTACACAACCCCCCCCCCCAAACTTAGGGACATTAAACTAACCTTGACCAGTTGAGTCTTCATGTTCTAAGTGGAAATATCTGGAGAGTCCATCTGCATTGGCATGGTCAGTCCCAGGTCTATGTTCCACTGTGAAGTCCATCCCCTGTAGGGAAATGGACCACCTAAGAAGTTTGGGATTTTCAACCTTCATCTGATTTAGCCACAAGAGGGGCTTATGGTCTGTCTGAATCTTGAAGTGAGTGCCAAACAAGTATGGCCTCAGCTTCTTCAGGGCCCAAACCACAGCAAAGGCCTCCCTCTCAATAGCTGACCAACGTTTCTCTCTAGGGGTCAGCCTTCTACTTATAAAAGCAATGGGCTGGTCTTGACCATCTACATTCAGTTGTGAAAGAACAGCTCCCACACCTAACTCAGAAGCATCTGTCTGGACAATGAACTCTTTGGAGTAGTCTGGACTTTTCAGAATAGGTGCACTGCACATGGCCTGCTTCAGGTCATCAAATGCTTTTTGACAGCTTACTGTCCACTGAACTTTCTTTGGCATCTTCTTGGAGGTCAAGTCATTAAGTGGTGTCACTATGGACCCATAGTTCTTAACAAACTTTCTGTAGTACCCAGTCAGGCCCAAGAAAGCTCTGACCTGAGTCTGGGTAGTTGGAGGAGCCCAGTCCTTTATGGTCTGGATCTTGCTCTCCAGTGGTTGAACCTGACCCCCACCAACTAGGTGGCCCAGGTATACAACCTTACTCTGCCCTATCTGGCACTTAGTGGCCTTGATAGTGAGGCCTGCCTTTTGCAGGGCCTCTAAAACATTCCTCAGGTGGACCAGGTGATCCTCCCAGGTGGAGCTAAAGACAGCAATATCATCAAGATAAGCTGCACAATAATCATCCAACCCAGTAAGGACTTGATTCACCAACCTTTGGAAAGTGGCAGGTGCATTCTTCAAACCAAAGGGCATTACCACAAATTGATAATGTCCTCCTGGGGTCGAGAAAGCAGTTTTGGCCTTTGCACTCTCAGCTAGTCTGATTTGCCAGTAGCCTGCTGTTAGGTCAAATGTGCTCAAAAACTTAGCAGCTGCCAGTCTGTCAATGAGCTCATCTGCCCTAGGTATTGGGTGGGCATCTGTCCCAGTGACAGCATTGAGACCTCTGTAATCCACGCAAAACCTCATCTCTCTCTTACCATCTTGGGTGTGAGGTTTTGGCACAAGGACTACAGGACTAGCCCAAGGGCTCTCTGAAGGTTCAATGACTCCCAGCTCCAACATCTTTTGTACCTCAACTTTTATGCAGTCCCTGACATGGTCAGGTTGCCTGTAGATTTTACTCTTCACAGGCAGACTGTCACCAGTGTCCACCTCATGGGTGCACCAGTTTGTCTGACTTGGGGTCAGAGAGAACATATGTCTGTAGGATTGCAGAACCTGTCTGCAGTCCTGTTGCTGATGGACAGTGAGGCTGTCAGAAAAGACCACACCATCAACTGAGCCATCATCAGGGTTCTGAGTCAACAGGTCTGGGAGAGGGTCACTCTCTTCCTCCTGCCCCTCATCTGTAGCCATGAGTAGCCCCATGTCTGCCCTGTCAACATATGCCTTCAATCTGTTGACATGAAGCACCCTGTGGGGGCTTCTGGGAGTCCCAAGGTCCACCAAGTAGGTGACTTCTCCCTTTTTCTCAACAATAGTGTGGGGTCCAGACCATTTGTCTTGGAGTGCTGCTGGGGCCACCGGCTCCAACACCCACACTTTCTGTCCTGGCTGGTAAACAGTCAGTACAGCCTTTTGGTCATGCCAAGCTTTTTGGAGTTCTTGGCTTGCCTCAAGGTTTTTAGAAGCCTTCTTCATATACTCTGCCATCCTGGAGCGGAGACCAAGTACATAATCCACTATGTCTAGTTTGGGTTGTCTGAGAGGTCTCTCCCATCCTTCCTTTACCAAACACAGGGGTCCTCTTACAGGATGCCCAAACAAAAGCTCAAAAGGGCTGTAGCCAACCCCCTTTTGTGGGACCTCTCTGTAAGCAAACAGAAGGCAGGGTAAAAGGATGTCCCATCTTCGCCTAAGCTTATCTGGTAATCCTTTTATCATTCCCTTTAGGGTCTTGTTGAATCTCTCAACAAGCCCATTGCACTGTGGGTGATAGGGTGTGGTGAACTTATAGTTAACACCACACTCCTTCCACATTGCAGTCAAGTATCCTGACATAAAGTTGGCACCTCTGTCAGAAATGACCTCCTTTGGAAAGCCCACTCTGGAGAATACTCCAAGCAGGGCCCTTGCCACAACAGGAGCTGTTGTGGTCCTCAGGGGAATTGCTTCTGGGTACCTGGTGGCATGGTCCACTATCACCAGTATGAATCTGTGCCCAGATGCTGTTTGTGGGTCCATTGGTCCTACAATATCTATGCCCACTCTTTCAAAGGGAACCCCCACCACAGGTAGTGGTATGAGGGGGGCCTTTGTGGTGCCACCTGATTTGCCACTGGCTTGGCAGGTGACACAGGAGCGACAAAACTCCTTGGTATCTTCTGACATATGGGGCCAGTGAAAGTGAGGGACAAGCCTGTCCCAAGTCTTGTTCTGGCCTAAATGTCCTGCAAGGGGAATATCATGGGCCAAGGTGAGAAGGAAGCCCCTGAACTTCAGTGGTATGACCAACCTCCTGGACGCACCAGGCTTGGGGTCTCTAGCCTCTGAGTACAGTAGCCCTTCATCCCAATACACTCTATGGGTACCTTGAGCATTCCCTGCAGCGTCAGCAGCAGCCAGCTGTCTGAGGGGTTCAAGAGAGGGGCAGTCTAATTGAGCCTGCCTCAGATCTGCCCTGGAAGGTCCCCCTGTCCCAAGAAACTCAACCTGATCAGGTTCAAGTTCTTCTAGGACAGTTCCTTCAGGGCTCTCAGAATCATCCTCCTGGGAGGGCTGATCCACCACCTGAGGCAGGGGGAAGGCACAGCCTTAACCCTACTGCTCTTTCTCTTGGGTTGTGACTGGTCCATAGTTTCAGGATCCAGCACTTGTTCAGTGTTGCACTTTTTGGCCTGTGACCTGGTCACAGCAAGGACATGTGCATCTATCCCCAGCATTTCTGCATGGGTCCTATACTCCACTTCAGACCAAACTGAAGTTTCAAGATCATTGCCCAGTAAACACTCTACAGGAAGGTCTGAACTAACAACAACTTTCTTGAGGCCAGTTACCCCTCCCCAGGAGAAGTTAACAATAGCCACACTATGGGAGGTAGTGGCATTGCTAGCGTTGGTCACTAGGTAATTCTCACCTAGTATGATCTGTCCAGGGTCCACAAAAGCAGGTGTCACCATTGTGACACTAGCTCCAGTGTCCCTGTAGGCCTGAGCCATTCTTTGGTTGATAAAAGGTGTCTGTCTGTACTTGCCCAGGTTACTGGGGCCTACAGTAGAAGACAAAGCTAAGTCCCCATCACAGATCAGGACAGCCTGAGTAGGTACTCTGACTAGGCCAGAATCCTCCTCAGTTCCCAGGGTTAACCCTACTACACCCTTTTGCTGAGAACCACCACTTACAGCTGGACTAGGGGGTACAGTTGCCTTAGGGGCAATGGTGGCTGGGGGCTTATCCTTTTTGGTGCACTCACTAAACCAATGTGAGTTGGACTTACAATAGTTGCACCATGGTTTCTTTTGGCCATCTTTCTTTTTATCCTTTTTGGGACCACCCTCCCCCTGAGCCTTTTGGGGGCCTGGTGAAGACTTCTGGTCTTTTTGTTTCTGCTCATTACCCTTCTGGTCTGCCTTTTTCTGATCACCGCCCTGGTTCTGGTTTTTCTGCTTAACTCTAGTCCTGACCCATCTATCTGCCTTCTTTCCCAATTCTTGGGGAGAAGTCAGATCAGAATCAATCAGGTGTTGATGCAATAGCTGGTTTTGACAGTTGTTAAGTATTTGCTCTCTCATGATCAAATTATACAATCCTGTATAGTCCTTAACCTTACTTCCCATTAGCCTGCCTTCCAGAGCCTTAGTGGCACAATCTACAAAGTCAGTCCAGTCCTGAGTCTGTGTCTTCTGGGTATCCCTGAACAACAACCTGTATTGTTCAGTGGTTAGGCCAAACCCATCAATCAGAGCACTCTTCAGGACAGTGTAATTATCTGCATCCTCATCACTAACTGTGAGGAGCTTGTCTCTTCCTTTTTCAGAGAAGGAGAGCCACAAGATAGCTGCCCACTGACTTTGGGGTACCTGCTGTACTTTGCAAGCCCTCTCCAAAGCAGTTATCCATTTGTGGATGTCATCCCCACACTTGTAGGGAGGGACAATCTTGCTCAGGTTTCTATTATCATAGTGCCTGTCTCTATCTCTAGGAATGTTGCTGCCACCAGTGGGTTCTGACCCACTTAACTTTTGCTCTCTAGCCAGAGCAAGCTTCTCCTTGGCAAGGGCAAGTTCTTCCCTCTGAATCCTCAGATTAGCTTCCCTCATTCTGGCTTCATGCTCCTTTCTCTCAGGTGAAGTCATTCCCCTGTGAGAGGAAGCATTAGAGATGCTAGAGACATGGGAGTGGATGGATTCCCTTGAAGGGGATCTGTCCCTCCTGCTTCTCTGTGAATGCCTACTTGTGGGTCTGTATGGGGGGACCCCATGCAAACTCCCATGTAAACTTAAGTTAGCCTGGCTAAGTCTCCTTACTTGGCTCTGGCTGTCTACCTCCCCATCTGAAGCCCCATCTGACTCCTCTGTGGTGGGTAGACCCTCCTCTGTGGCTAGGGCACCTGCCTGAGATGCCTTCTGAGCATCATACTCCTCTAGGAGTTGTCTTAACTGAAGGAGGGTAGGGTTTGCACCCTGTTTTATTCCTCTGGAGGTACACAATTGTCTCATCTCCTGGAATGTTAAGGTATCATACCTAGAGGGGGTCTTCTGCAGACCTGACCCTCCTGAGAGAGCATCTACTTGATCTCCTCCCAGAGGCATGATCTAGTGAGGGTGTGGTGTGTGCACCTACCTACACTAGTTGTTTCTACTAAACCTCTCTAGTAGTTGTAGTCAGGGTGTGTTACTCCCTTCAACCTACAACTACTAAGTCCAGTAGGACTTAAGTATTATAAACTATGTTATATGTACCTAGACAATATCTGTGTGATCTTTCAATTTAGTATCTCAAGATTACAATGGTATTACAACAGCAAGCTCAGATCCCAACCGCTGCTCACCAATGTGAGAAGTTGGCCTGATGTATGATGTCACTAGTTATAGTGTACACCTTATATCAGTCCAAATACCCTTATGGTGATTGGTTGTAAAGTCAACCTTATAGACCAGCTATCCTAGTGGTAGCATGGACAAGAGCAGTCTTAGGCTAAACTCTGAATGGCATGTGAAGCCAGCTGTGATACCATATATAATCCCTTGAATACCAAATGAAAGGACACCACAACAGATATATATATAAAATAAAGTGTATTTATTCTAAGCAAACCCTCAACACTCTTTATGAGATTAGAGGTAAGTACAACACAGTCTTATTTATGCATACAGTAAGTCACACAGGTAAGTAATACAGTTAGGCCCTAGGGGCCACGCAAACCATATACTAAATAAGTGGTATAAGAACCACTGTCACGGAAATAGAATAGGCCTAGGCCTAGGGAATCGCTGGGGCTACACTACACTAGCGTTAGTTAGGAAGTGGGAGGCCCACGGGATTCGTGTGCAGAGTGGAAACACTCACGCGTAATGCGTAAAAGTCAATAGCAATAGTACAGTTTAGAAAACGGTAGATTTAGGACACTTCCGGAGTAGCTAGGAAGCTGAGACTTGAAAACTAGACACTAGGATAGTCACTATCCTGATGAGCACCGGAGTACCCAAGTTACCTAGCCCACAGGCTGCGGGTGCATAGGGGTGAAGATGCGTCGTTTTCGTCGTCGACTCCTATGGATGCCTGAAGAAAGATGCTGACAGGCAGTCAGTGAAGAGTGTCCGGTGGATCCCAAGGCTGGGATCAAGAAGAGAAGAAACCTGCAAGCAGAAGGGACAGAGTCAAGGTCACTAGCCAGTGACCACGTGGAACCAGGAAGGAACCAGGCGATGTCGTGAAGAATGCAGGTGAAGGTGAAGCTTGTCGCTGCAGCCAGGAGGACCAGGAAGCGTCGAGGACGACCAGGACCAGGAGGCGAGCTGTCCCACGAAGGCTCTTGCTGTCGGCGGCGTCGAAGTTGGACTAGGACTCACCAAGCCTTGGCAAGCGGAACCCACGAAGAACAAAGGACTTGCTTCTGGTGCAGACCAGGAAGGTCTGGGGTGCTTCTTCTTTGCAGAGAAGCGGGAGCCAGTCTGGAGGAGCCAAACCAGCGCAGAAGATTTCAGGGTGCATCGTCACAGAGGCCACTAGCCAGCGGGCAAGCAACCGGACAGACGCGGCAAGCAGGAAAATGCTGAAGGGCCCCACGCAGGACTCGTGGAGTGTGGGGGGCTGGTCTTCGGTGCAGATGGTGCTTGGGGTTGGGGCTTCTCAATCCCCGGTGCACAACTTCGAGGGTGCCTCAGAAGCTGCGCTGTAAGTTACTAGCCACTTTTCCCAGGTAGCCGGTCCCACGTCGCTCGTCGCCTCCACGGATCTCAGCTCTGCTGCAGATGTGGATGAGGGTCGGAGAAGTCTGGAAATCAAGGCTCTGGTCGGGCTCTGCAGTCGGTTCCTCGTAGAACGTTCACAAAGCAAAGGGTAGTCTCTTGATGGTGCCTGTTTGCACAGGGTAGCCACTCCTTGGCTACAAGGGAGATTCTTCAGTCTTCTTCTTTCGTCGAATGTCGAAGGTCCAGAGTTTCTGTTCAGTTTTGCAGGTTCAGGATAATCTAAAGTCTTGAGGCCCAACTCCCACTCTTATACTAATCTGGGGGGCTGGGATACCTGCTAGGTCACGCCTTATGGGTGGGACCTGGGAGGGGGTGGTTACACCCACTTCCCTTTGTCCAGTTTCGCGCCAGAGCTGGGGCTGGAGTGCCCCAGCGCCGGTTTGAACTGGACTATGCAAGGAACACCTTGTGTGCCCCAGGCATGTCTCATTCCTTTCAGCCCACCCTGCCCCAATACACTAAAGGCTGTCTGGAGAGGTGCTAGCACCTCCCCAAGCAGGAAACCTATTGTCCAGGCCTCCCTGGCTGGGATCACTCCCAGCTGCAGGAGGTCAGACTTGTGTCGTGGCAGCAGCATCCATTTTGTGATGCTGAGGCTTTGGTCAGAGGCTAACAGTTGAAGTATGATTTTAACATGTCTTTCCCTCTAGAAGGGGGGAATAATATTCTCATGTCCAGAAATGGCATGGGGGTATTATTCCCTAGTGTTAGGCACCTTACACGACATGTTTTGATAAAGCCAACCCATAGTTACCATAACCGTCTAAGATTATAAGGCACTTTAAGAGTATATGGTAGGCTATATCATAGAACAGCTATAAGGACAGGGTTCCGAAAGCTGCAGACAGGCTCAGCTCATGCTAGAGCACCATCTCATATGTTACCAAGCACTCTGCCTCCAGGATTGTCAAGGCCTGCCATAGGAGTGACTGATAGGTACACATGTGTCTATATGTAAGTTAGGTATAGGAATACTACACCTAAGCAAGGGGTGATTACACGACCTTGCCCCAGCTGAGTGATCAGCCAGTTGTGTCAAAATGGAAGGCCAGGCCAGGGGTGGCATAATACATGCTGCAGCCCCTGGTAGGCCTAGGGTACACCTATGCCCTGGGTACCTAGGGTACACTGTACAGGGGCCAATAAGGTGACCCTATCCAAATGGGTTATGCACCTAAAGTACATAGTATTAATTTAGAGAGAGAACAGCAGGGCTGTGGGTCTGATTAGCAGGCCCACAGCCACATCTAAGTCGAAAACCAGTAAAGCAAAAGCAAAAAGTGGGGGTGAACATAGAAAGCAGACCCTACTCTCCTACACCACGCTCCGCCGAGCCATGCCCCAGGAGGAGGTGCGTGGCTTTTCCAGGTACGGGAACGCTTCGCGGGTTGGGTCGGGAGGCGGGAGAAGGGTGCTCGCCACTGACCGCTAAACGCTCACCACCTCAAAGACCACTAGACTTGACCCCCCCCTCTCACTCACTCCTTTGAGTCACAACCGCCTGACGAGAGCACTGTAGCACCTGTGTGTTTCCCTCACCCCCGTCCCTCACGTAAAAAGTTATGGAAGAGCCGTGTCCTAACCCTAGCATCTCTCTCTTTATCTCGCATGGCCCGGAGGGAGACCTCGACCCAAGAACCCGGCGCCTGAGGGGAGCGAAGTTCAGCAAGTCCCAGACGAAGACCCGGAGGGCCAGGACTCGTGATACTGACACCGAGGGGAGCGGAGACGACCCGTAACAGTGTGAACTCTCAATAAACAACCCCAGCAAACACTTCAGCATCCGTGTCCTCATTGCAACCCGCTTACACCCCCCCACCCATGTGTTTGCCTACAGTACCACCGAAGTATAAATGATACCTTTTCTCTTCCATCACCCTAAAAAAATAACAATGACACCTTGATTCATTCTCCCTGGACTCCTAAATATATCTGTGTCTCCGCACCTACCTGGGCCTCTCTTACAGAACTGCGGGACTCCGCAGTCTATGGTCTGTGTGATTCAAACAGCACTCTGGCCGTGTCCGAAGGCCCGCCAGTCTGTTGTAACTCCAAAAGTGGCTCTGACTTCGGTGCTGTACAACAGGTACCCCACTAGTGACCCCGCTTGGCCTTAAAGCGCACAGTAATGCCTACAGGCTTTGCTGATCCGCCGCAAGGGCTACAGTGCTATGCAAATGGCGGAAGTGCGTAATACAAATGTTGACAGCACAACTTCGAAATGTGGCTAAGCTAGGTTCACTACGGAGAAATACAAACAAGTCCAACTAAGCGTGTGAAATGACAGAAGCCTGCATCTAGCTTTGGAGATCGGAGCTCTAGCTTAGGTCGGAGCTCATGCACCCAGGCTTGACTCTCTCTCTGTGCCACCACAGAGCTCCCCTTACCGTGCCCGAGGTCCACCAGCAGCACGCAGAGCAGCAGGCTACAGGCCGCCCGAAGCTGCCCCATGTCTCGGTGTACAGGTGTCCCGGCCTCTCACACATCCATAAGGCTGCACTCCTCTGCACTTTCTGAGGCACTGCCCTGCCTGGGATGGATCCACCGTGCCCACTTCTTCCGCTGGCACCATTTATCTTTCTTTTACCTTTTTCTTTCTCCCTGTCTGAGGCACAAACAAGATGGCTGCCAACACTTCCTGGTTTGAAGCGTTGGCAGCCAATTAGAGCCAAGCTCGTGCTCGGGGGTTAGGCTCCGCCCAGATATCGAAACTTTTTCTTTTTAAAATTTCTCAGCAACTGCTGAACGGATTTACACCATTTAACATAAAGGGCTCTTTCTGAAATAAGACCTACCTTTTTGGCAAATTTGGTGTAATCCCGTTCAGCAGTTCGGAAAATTACATGGGGAAAACATGTTTTGGGACTCCCATTTTTTCTCAGCCCCCACTTGTCGAATCACCCCGAAACTTTCAAGACAGGAGCTGACCGGAGTGGGCCACTAGTTTTGAAAATTTCGTGAAGATTCGTCAACTGGCGCCAAAGATATTGGGGAAAAAAAACGCTTTTCCGATGGAAACTGGATCCTAACTATAACTACCTACTGGCGAGCACCAGTTGGTAATACATATATATATATATAAACAACTTAATAACAGGTCAAACTATGTTAAGGTAAAAGAAAATGTTATGCAAGAGTGTTATTCATCGTATAATATTTTATTGGTGGAGTGGAGTCTGCAAGGCCTGATAAGTAAAGATGAAATGTCTTTTTTAAAAATCAGCTGCCCCACCACGCCGGTCTTATACCTTATCCCCAAGGTTCACAAAGATATCACAAATCCCCCTGGCCGTCCTATCATCTCGGCCATAGGGAGTGCATTCGAACATACTTCTAAATTTGTTGATTCTTTTTTATGCCCTCTTGTGAAACTGCTACCATCGTTTATCTCGGATACTAGTGACTTCTTACGTAAAGTATATGATGTTCCATGGGAAGCTGATTTTCTATTGATGACCATAGACGCTACCACTCTGTACACTAGTATTCGCCACAAGGATGGCATCAATGCATGTAAATATTTTTTAGGGACTCGTCCCGCAAAATTTTAGCACCATACACAAATGTTACTCAAAATGATTACCATCTGCCTTGAGAACAATTTATTTTTGTTTAATGGTGAGTTATATCATCAAATATGCGGGACGGCGATGGGCACCTGCTTCGCCCCCAGCTATGCTAATTTGCATATGGGCTGGTGGGAGGAGCAGGTGGTCCAGACGCTATGGCATGCTGAGTGGCAGAACAATGTAATACATTGGAATCGTTATATTGACGATCTTTTCATCATTTGGAAAGGCTCTGCAAAAAGTGCCCAGGAGGTTATTAAAAAACTACAAACAAATGATTTGAATTTAAAACTGACCAGTGTAATTAGTGCTTCTGAGATTAACTTTTTAGATCTTACAGTGTATGTGAGTGATGGTAAATTACAGACTAAACTATATCGCAAGTCTACAGATGGAAACACGTTATTACATGCTACAAGTTTCCATCCAGTTAAACTAGTTAATAGTATCCCCTATGGGGAATGCCTCCGAGCTATGCGTAATTGCAGCAATGAGCAGGAGTTAGATAAGGAATTATCATGCCTCAAATCCCGCTTTCGAGCAAGAGTCTACTCTGAAACATGCCTGAATCAAGCTGTCTTTAAAGTAAAAAAGAAAAATAGAGAACAGATACTCTTCAATAAAGACAGAAAATCAACAAAAGCTTTGCAATCAGGTACTAACCAGTGTAGATTTATCACCACTTACAACAACCAGCAAAATGAACTAAGAACTATCATCTACAAACATTGGCATATTATCCGCAATGATCCTGTGTTAGGCAAACTTGTGCAAAGGAGACCACAGTTCACTTTCAGAAAAGCTAGATCTCTCCATCAAGCTCTGGTCAGCAATATGCTACCCAGTAATATGCAAAAGAGACCGATCAGCTCATGGTTGAGTAGAAGGGATGGTTTTATTAAATGCCTTAAGTGCAAGGCATGTATGTTTGGGAAACATACTACCAGTTTCCCAGTTGGCTTTACTCAGAAGTCTGAACAACAAATTAAGGGACAATTTTCTTGTAAAACAGACTATGCGGTCTACGTGCTCCAATGCCCATGTGGCTTGAAATACGTAGGCTCCACCCTCCTACCTGTACATAAGAGAGTGCTGCAACATTTGCGTGCCATTAAAAATGGGGATAAATCTTACCCCGTGGCCGACATTTCGAACAGTACCACACCAAAAATGCTGAAGGTCTCTTCTACTTTGTTATTGACGCTATTCCAGTCAATAGCAGGGGAGGGAACCGTGAGAAAAAATTGCGCAAGTTAGAATCCTGCTACATTATCAAACTTAACACTAAGATCCCAGACGGTCTAAATATGGAAGAAGATCTACATACCCATTTGTAGGTTCCTCCCGACTTTGTTCAACCTTTTTCAGGTTTTTATTATTTTATATTTTGGCACGTATATGGACATTGTAAAACTACAGACTAAATGTTGTGCACAAGGGTTTTCAATTTATTCCATTTTGTACATTTTCGCCACTGGGGCATAATTATATGTATTGCTTATTTGATTACTGTCAATTATTGTATTGGCTAATTGACTATTTGGTCATACCAACACAATGGTTTATGTCAATTTAGTATTGATTTAGCAATGGTTTTGTAAATAATTTTGTTTAATGCAATAAGTGCAGGCTGTGAATGGACCACCAGGGTCAAAATTATAGTTGCGCCTGCGTTACTAGAATTGTACGATAATGACAGATTGCATAAATCTAATCTAATTTTCGAAATACAGCATAAGGAATTCATGTTGTTTTACTATGAAACAATTATGATCAATTGAGTTTGCAAAATTTGGTATTCACCTTAAATTATTTTAACCCGTATGACACACTACATGAAACTACTAGTCTGTTGTCCAGTTTTATTGTTGTAGTCTATCACGTGATTTGTTCACACTCACAGTTAAAAAAGCCATGGAAACTTTATTGAATTGCCAGTGAACAAGCCTGCAGGACAGGCGAAACGCGTCTAGCACTTTCAGCTGGCATTAAATAATTTTTTGCGCACAGACAGGGCATCGATTACTTTTGTTGAGAAAAGTTTGGCGAAATATATATATATATATATTATCTACTGGCGGTCGCCAGTAGATAGTTATAGTTAGGAACGTGTTTCCATAGGAAATCTGCAACATTCTATTTGGAATAACTTTGGCGTCGGTTGACGAATCCTCGCGAACTTTTCAAAATAGGTGGGGCGCTCCGCTCTGCTCCTACCCTGAAAGTCTCGGGGGGATTCGTCAAGCGGGGGCTGAGAAAAAAGGGGGGTCCCAAAACGCGTTTTCCGCTTGCAATTTTCCATAGGGACCTTTAGTCCAAGGTACAGCCCGAACGGCTGAACAGAATTACTTGAAATTTGGCAGAGAGGTAGTCCTCAGCTCAGGGAAGTGCCTTTTGCAGGTCTGGTGTCAATCTGTTCAGTAGTTCCTGAGAAAATCAAAAGTAAAATCATATATATATGTGGGCGGAGCCTAACCACACATCTCATCCTGAGATCTGATTGGCTCTCAGCACTTCATCCAAGAAGTCTTGGCAGCCATCTTGGGACCAATATACATGATAGCACCTCATTAAAAAGCATTGCAGTTAATAGAAGGTTTTAAGACTTTAGTTACATTATAAATCATTTGTTGATGGTACCATACTCATTTTAGGAATTGTGGTATGTTCCAAGGTGATTTCACCATGTGAAAAAGCCTTCTGCTGGGATATCATGATTGAGAGAAAAATATTTTCTCATGCTTTTCCCACAGAGGTTTGGAAGGTGATCTATAAGCTAAACTGAGAGCTTATTTTCTGTAAATTCACATTATCTTTCTCAGTCATGTGAGAATGAAGTCTGACATTCTCAGTAAAACATGTACATCCAACAAGGGCAGAGACTGTCAGTTGATTCCTTTGTGTTCTACTGCAGCTTCCCAGAGTGTTCCAAAGAACAACTAGAGCGCTAACAGTCCTACTTATGATAAACGTATGGCACACCTGAAGCCATCTTGCTTGGATTAAAGTGGTAACTCTTAAAACATTTAATTTAAAAAGGAACAAAATGAGGGGGTTCATTTTTCCATAAAAAGTATGATTAGTGCTGCAGAAAGAAAAATTAGGGCACATTTTGAGTGACTTCTCAAATCCTCTTCTATTTCATTAAAAAATTCTGACATGCAGACTGAAACATGCACTTTCAATACCAGCAGCAGTTTTCCCTGGTGAGCAGTAGCTTTACTACAGTGATCTAATGAGCAAAAAGAGTGCTAACATTCTGAATTTATGGCAAATGTGTGACACATCTGAATGCCTTCTTGATGGAATCAAAGTAAAAAACTGAAAGCATTTCCTACTGAGGAGACTGCAGTAAATGAGGAAATTTCATAACAAATAAGTCTCCCAAGATGGCCAGCAGAGACAAAAGAGCCCAAATGTAGCCCAAATATCACCCAGATGTAGCCCAAGTATAGCCCAATGACAGAATGTCCCAGAGTGTTCTTAAAAACAACTAGAGCGCTTACTGTCTTCATTATGACAAAAGTATGGCACACCTGAAGCCATCTTGATTGGAATACACTGGTAACACTTAAAACATTTAATTTAAAAAGGAACACAATGAGGGGTTCATTTTGACATAGAAATTATGATTAATGCTGAAGAAAGAAAATGAGGGCACATTTTGAGTGACTTCTCAAATCCTCTTCTATTTCATTAAAAAATTCTGACATGCAGACTGAAACATGCACTTTTAATACCAGGAGCAGACTTCCATGGTGAACAGTAGTTTTACTACAGTGATCTAATGAGCAACTAGAGTGCTAACTTTCAGAATTTATGGCAAATGTGTGACATATCTGAATACCTTCATGATGGAATCAAAGTAAAAAACTGAAAGCATTTCCTACTGAGGAGACTGCAGTACATGAGGAAATTAGGAAACTTCATAACAAATAAATTTCCCAAGATGGCCACCGGAGACAAAAGAGCCCAAATGTAGCCCAAAATCACCCAGATGTAGCCCAAATATAGCCCAATGACAGAATTGTGCAAAACACTTATTATTTTGTGTTTTTGCAGTGTTATATAGTGCAGACTTGTGAGGTATTGGAGTGCTTTACATGAGCATTGGTTACATCACACAAGAACAAATTCATTTTGGTTGTAGACATGGGGAGACTAAGTGATTTGACCAGAATCACAGAATGTCGAGCTGAAGCAGAAACTCCAACCTGGTTCCCCAGTTGCAAAGTCTGCAGTTCTGGAAGTAACACCACATCCTCTCCCCTAAGTGCAACATTTAATCAAGTGGTCAACTGGATAAAAAAACATAAAGATAACAAATAATTTAAAAGTGCTTTGTCGCTATTTGAAAACTCAGAAAATATGTCCTTATTTTAGTCTTTTAGAGCAATAACCATAATTTTGATGCCAATAAGACCCTCTCATATATGTAATTTCTAAAGGAAATGCTCTAGGTATTACAGTTTTGATTACATCAAGATGACGTCAGACGTTCCACGCTTTTGTAATAAATATAGAATGTTAGCAATCTAGTTGTTCATTAGGATACTGTTGAGAGGCAGAGGCCAGGGGCACGGACTCTGAAAATTGAAGGCAGGTAGGAGGGTGCAAAGGCGACAATTTAACCACACTGAGCAGGCAGGAAGGGCCGTGGCAGCACAACAGACTATGGAGGGCAGTGGAAAGGGGGGCAGGGGCAACAAACCAACAATACAGGACTTGCAAGAGAGGCTGTGGCAATGTAATAGACCATTGTGGGCAGAAGGAAGAGGCAATGGTAGTACAACCATACATGCCAACAGACCCGATTCAGCCAGGAAACGTCCAATGTTTTTAAGCTCAAATGGTCTTTATTTGATCTGTCTCCTGTCTACAATCTCCTTTTTTCAATGTAACTCAAAGGGGAAAATCAATAC
Organism: Triturus cristatus; assembly: GCF_964204655.1. Classification (NCBI taxonomy): domain Eukaryota; kingdom Metazoa; phylum Chordata; class Amphibia; order Caudata; family Salamandridae; genus Triturus; species Triturus cristatus. The sequence goes on along the minus strand of NC_140593.1, from coordinate 955,982,090 downwards.
CCCAGTTTTTTTTTCAATATCTCCCTCTTACCAAGTTCAAAATGTTCGTAAGTATGGTACATTGGATCATGGAAGGAAATGGGGTAGGGACATGGACTTTGATAACAGAGGACAGGAGGGACATGGAGAGGTGAACCAAACTGACCCTGCAGGGCAGGCATCAGGGTTTGCAGCAGCACAATACACCACACAGGGCATGCGGGACGGGAGTGCAGCACAACAATCCATAGAAAGCAATAGGGAGGGGACAGGACCATGCACATGGACAACAGAGAACAGAGGGGCAAGAGGCAATGGTAGCTAGCTGACCATAATGGACAGACAGGAGAGAAAGCTGCAGCATAACAGACGATAAAAGGCAGGAGGGACGGATCAGGGGCATTACAATGGAACAGACAAGCCAGGAGGGAGGGAGTAGGGGTCTGCACATGTAAACAGAGGGCTGGGGGCAAGGGGGCAGGGCAGGAGCAGCAAGATAGCCATGGAGGTCAGGCAGGATGGGCACTAGAAGCAAAACACACCATGAAGAGCAACAGTGAGACTGTGATGGCATACATACAGACCATGGAGGGAAGGTGGGAGGGGGTCAGGGGCAGCTAACTGACCACATAGGGAAGGTGGGAGGGGCCATGGCAGCACAGAAGACCATGCATGGCAAGTGGGAGGGTTAGTGGCAGCACAATGGCTATGATGGGCAAGAAGGAGGGTGCAGGGGCATGCACAAAGGACGATGGAGGATAGAAGGGAGGGTCAGGACCTGTGCACAGACAAGAAAGTTCAGGGGAAGGGGCCTCACAACAGACCGCACGGGGCAGGCAGGAGGAGCAGTTGCAGGACAACAGACCAGGGAGGGCAGAAGGGTGTGGCAGTACAATGGACCATGTAGGACAGGAGGAAGAGGATAGGGGCATGGCATGTGGACAGGCAGGGTGGAGGTGGCAGGGACAGGTTACAGTCATCTGACAATGCTAGGCAGGTGGGAGGGGAGTGGCAGCTCAACAGAACACTCAGAGTAGATAGGAGTGGCAGGTCCATGGAACATGGTGGACAACAAGGATGGAGCAGGGGCATGCACAAAGACATCGGAGGGCAGGGGGAAGGAGAATAGGGGCAGCAAGCTAAGCACAGAGTTTAAGCAGGAGGTCAATGATGGGGCATAGAATTGGGCAATGGAGGGCAGGAGGAGTGGACTGGTACATCATACTAAATTGAGGGCAGTGGCAGCACATCAGACCATGCATGGCAGGAGGGAGGAGGCTAGTCCATGGATTCACACAACAGAGGATAGGGAGGAGGGGGATGGGGCAGCAAGCTAACTGTTCAGAGAAGGCGGGTATTAGGAACTTTATTGTTTTTAAAACGTGTGTCTGTGCGAACTACTTAAAATATGAACAAGTATGCAGCATAATCTCACTTTTATTCAGGAAGAAGAGGACGTTTGTGACTGTGACTCTGGGCTCACTTGGCAGAAACACCCCCTGACCCTCCACCCCCTATCGCAAAATGTAATGCCCGTGAAAAGGGTAGGTGAACACAGTGTTATATAGAACATAGTCCTGAGAGCACGATTGAAAATGAAAACTAGATATAGTGTATGGTATAAACTATGCACCAAAAAGTGTGATATAAGATGAACCGGGCGTGAAATATAATATGCAATACATTGTGCGCAATGACAGATTCATTGGAGAGCGCGAGATAGGACAGGCACTAGCGCGTGCTATGCGATATGCGCCTTGGAGTGTAATATGCACAGGGCAGTGTTGTGTAACCTAACTAGTCTCTAAAGTTGTAATATAAAATATGTGCTGGGGAGTGTAACGTTGCATATGCACTGTGACAAAGATATGGATCCCAGATTGTAATATGAATGGCATAGCACCGTGCATTATAACATAGGCATCGAGGAAGGCACGTTAGATGGGGCAATATAATCCGTGCGAAGACAAGTGTGGCATGACATATTCACGGGGTGGTGTTACAGTGCACATGGGCTAGAGAGTATCATAGCATATGCACTAGCTGGTGGAATACAACACAGAGGTGTGTGGCACTCGGCAGGCAATGGTGGGTGTAACACAGCATTGGGCTCTGCCAGGAGCGCGCAGTGACTCTCAAGTGATGTTTGTCCCCTTTCCAGAGAGTAAAATAAAAAGTATTACACATCCGGCAGTGGATGTGTGTTTTATTAACCGTGAGGGGGGTTTCTTGCATAGTTTTGGTCGAATTTTTGTCGAATCCCCTTTGAATGGCTTGGTGTGCATGTGTATTAAATGTGCCCGTCAATAGCTACCCATGTTTGTATAAATAAACGACAAGGGTGTCTACCGGGATTAGGCACGGTAGGGCATCAGACATGTCAGAGCTTCACTAGTGGTGTAAATACATTCCACGTAGATTCATTGTATGCATAATCGCCTTTTAATGAATATCACGCAAATCGTCATGGTGATAGGTACGTACGGTTTGTCCAGCATGTCCTAGGTGTGTCTATAAATATATATTTTTTAAAAATAATAAAAAACAGTGGCCGGCCCTGGGGATTGGGGTCAAAAAATATAATTAGGAGACAGGCCCTGGGGGATGGGGTCATCAGGGCTAATAAATTAGAATAAGAAGGGGAACCACACAGCCCCCTTCTTAAAAAATTAAAATAAATAAAAGACTGGCATCGTGCCGGAGGCCACGCCCCCTACTTGCAGCACTCTGCAAACGCGCCCCCTGGCGAGTTGTAAGTTGGGGAATCAATTCCTCTTCAATACTGAGGGTCCCTGAGGGCCAACTAGCCCAACAGGCATCTCCAGTATGGGCCAGGGAGCTGCGCTGCAGACAGGTGTTCTGAGGCCAAGCCCCTTTTTACACCTCTCTGCAACGCAGCTCTCTGGCGCTTACTGGAGGTACCTAGTGGTCTAGTTTGACCCTAGGGACCCTTAGGATTCAAGGGGACTTAATCTCTCAACTTAGAACAGCCACAGGGCGCGTTTACACAGTGGTGAAGGGAGGGGACGGGGCCTGAGGTGACGTGTGCAAACACGCACTATGGCACGTTTTAAATTGGGGATATAATTTCCCTTCAATACTGAGGGCCCCTGGGGGCTAACTAGCCCACCAAGTGCTTCCAGTAAGCGCCACTGAGCTGCATTGCAGAGAGGTGGTCCAGGCCGTGCCACTTTTTACACCTCTCTGCAACGCAGCTCTGTGGCACTTACTGTAGGTACCTAGTGGGCTAGTTGGACCCTAGGGACCCTCAGGATTCAAATGAACTTAATCTCCCAACTAAAAACGGACACAGGGCGTGTTTACACAGTGGTGAAGGGAGGGGACGGGGCCTGAGTTAACGTGTGCAAAAACGCCCTGTGGCTTGTTTTAAGAGGTAGTTTTAATCCCCCTGCCCTATTATATACTAGGGGCTTACAGAGGAGGTCATGCTAATCACAGGGGGACCCCAACGCATAATGTTCCCTAGTGTATGTAGGTGTTTTCACTGTATTCTAAGTGTCTTTTAACATAGCACTGGCTCTAGGACTGGTTAGTCAGACTCAGTTACCACCAGTATCCGTCTGAAAAAGTTGAGGGTACAGGATGATTTTGCAACAAGGATTCTTTCTGCTCTTCTTTTTGTTCTTTCTGCACGTTATCCTTCTTCCTGCACTTTTCTTCGTCTTTGAGGACTTCTGTTGCTTCTTTCTGCACTTCTTTTTTTTCTTTCTGTGCATTTTTTCTTCTTTCTTCACATGTCCTATCTCTGTAGGCATAGTTAGAAATTAGCATTTAAAAAACCTTTGAAATTCACAGAAAAAACCATAGGTTTCAGGCACGTTATAGTTAGGAATTAGCATTTAAAAAACCTCAGAAATTCACTGAAAAAACCATAGGTTTCAGGGGTGTTATAGTTAGCTGGACTTTTCACTTGTACAAAACCATTGAAATTCCCCCGTTATAGTTAGTTCAGCTAACTATAACTCGCGTGCCCGCAATGCACTGCTGATGACGTCACATATTACATCACTCATGACATGGTCAGTGACATCACTCATGACATCACTGATGACATCTCAAATGACATCACTGATGACATCATCCTTGTGATAGAGTGGCAGACCTCCTCTCACCCTAATATAACCTTTGATACACACATTCAAAAATAGAGACTAAAATGTTCAAAGCAATGGACATACTAATACCAGTTACAACAACCTCTTCAGTAATTCTAAGATCCACATACACATCCACTCATTCACCAACAGTCCTATACAGTCACTCATACATGTACTCACTCATCATATGTACTCATACACCTATACATCCTGTTACACAATGCCACTCAGCCATAGAGTTACTCACACACATAGTCACTCATGCTAATAAAGAATCAAACATACATTTACTTGCATATACAGTTATACACACACCACCACACTTACTTCTACGGAAACTTACACATACTCAGTCTTTTAAACAATCACTTATAGAAACACATACTTATTCATACAGGAACTCTTTCAATCTCTCACTCACACATATACTCACTTATATACACCAATAGTCACATATACTAGTTTAAAACATATGTAGTTACTCATAAAGACACTATTGAGACAGTCATTCACTCACTAACACACCCATGCACACACTCATCCACCCATACAGTCCTGCACACATGCTGTCTTCAACACATACAAACAGCGAGTCACTCATTCATGCACCTATGCAGTACGTAATACCCCCCACCGAACCATGCAGACACTCAGACTGATACTCAAAAAACCAACTAATAACCTATATAGACACCCATGTAGCTACTCACCAACCCATGCAGCCACTTATACACAAAGTGAGAGACTGATACAGATATTTACATATTTAAACATTACTCGCTAAGCCTTGTATTCACTATGATACACTTAATCAGTCAGTTACACAATCAATTTTTCAAAAACAAATCATCCATTTAGACACTTATATACCCATTTATTCTTCCATCGACCTTGAGATATACATATATAAAACATATTTAATTTTCAGAAAAACAGACATTCACTGGATGGTGTCATCAGTGATGTCATCAGTGATGTCATTTGAGATGTCATCAGTGATGTCATGAGTGATGTCACTGACCATGTCATGAGTGATGTAATATGTGACGTCATCAGCAGTGCATTGCGGGCGCGCGAGTTATAGTTAGCTGAACTAACTATAATGGGGGAATTTCAATGGTTTTGTACAAGTGAAAAGTCCAGCTAACTATAACACCCCTGAAACCTATGGTTTTTTCAGTGAACTTCTGAGGTTTTTTAAATGCTAATTCCTAACTATAACGTGCCTGAAACCTATGGTTTTTTCTGTGAATATATATATATATATAGTAACAGGGGATTGTAGCAGTGCGTGTGTTAGTGCCTGGGGCATTGCATGAGTACATGGACACTGACTAGATGATTAGAGTAGAGATAGGAGAGAGCATGGTGAACTTATATGTGCTTGGATTTTGGCAGAGTGATTGGATTAGTACATGGTGGTGAATGGGTGATTGGAGGAGTGCATAGGCAGTGATAGGGAAATGGCTGGACTGCATGGGTAGTGCTCAGGGGATTGTAGCTTTGCCTAGCAAAATGGAACAATGGGAGGCTGCAGCTCTATAGGGAGCCTGAGAAGCCCATGCTGCAGCATGGATGTCCAGGAGATAAAAGGTGCAGATAGAGCAGGATTTAGCTCAACCTACTTTTTGACCATATGGCCTCCAGACTTTACAAAACAGAGTCCATCTCCTCTTTGTGATGCACGATGACATTGGGGATGTGAGTGCTCCTACTAAATCATCATAGCCATTGGTATATGTTAAAATAGATTGTGGAGCTCAAAAACAGACATCACAGAGACAACCTATGCTTTCCTGAAGTGCCCGTGAACCAAGAAGGTAATGACATCTTAGCCTTCCTTACCCATTTCATACAAAGTCTCACAAACTTTAAATTTGACCCTCCTCTAGAGTTCCAACAGGCTCACAGGATCCATTCAAGACACATGACAAGTATGATAGGACTACGTTTAGATAGTCGCTTGTTTCCTCCGACACCAACATGTGCATCTGATCTTCACAGAATTGAGGAAATGGAGGCCCTTCATCTACACAGAACACATAATATTCACCTTCAGAGAATTCTCGCAGGAAACTGTGCATAGACACAAAAGAATAGTGAAGCAACGGCCCTGTCTCTAGACGATGGACATCCAATATGGCTTGCAAGACCCTAAATCAATGTTAATCAGTCATGTCAAGAAGACAATATATTATGGCGACCTAGGTCAGCTGAAACATTTTTAGGCCTCACTGTTTGATACAGACATGGACACTTCTGATAGAAAATCTCGACCAGCCCTCAATATAGCATGACAGATCATGCTCTGATCAATCAGTAGATGAGCTGAAGTGTCTGGGAGAAGTAACAAGGCAATGGTCCATTGGGAACAAATAGAAAAAACAGCAAATGACTCTTCTGTCCAGAGACAAGTCATGATTATAGTCGAAATCTACATAGTATGGTGAAAGGGGTGAGGCACCTTGATGATCAACATTCATAAAACACTGACCTTGAATGTCACTAATGAATGAGACCTATCTCCTTGTCAGTTCCTTACCGGTCTCCATGACCACTATATATGCATGCTTTCTGCATTACAAAAGAAGTGAAATAGTGTGAAGACTACTGGCTATGCAATTGAGACAACAGGTGGGCTGACATTCCACTCCTGCAAATTAAAACACTCAGAACGTCTAACTGCACACAATATTGAAATCTTATACATGTGTCTGTAACTTTTCTAAAGCCTATTCTACTCCTTGGAGTGCCAGAATATGCATTTAGAAGCAGACAACTTTATGTACAAAAGATGAAATAGGGAAAGTGACAGAGGTCATCCTCACAGTGATAAAAGGTGGAGCTGTGTGCCGGTACCCCCTAGGAGAAACCTGGTGACTTGATGCTGAGGCCTGCCTGGAGCCAACTGAGGTCAGATAGCCCTTAGAATTTGCACCACTGCCCTACATCATATACGGAGAGATATCTGAGAGGGGCAGGCCTAGACCGGGAGGCTGAAGGAGGGGCATGTGGCAGCACTGATGGATGGACGGTACACACCAGGGACCTGTTGCTTGTGGGAGGTGACCCTCAGGGTGATGCTGCCTTCATGGTAGTGAAGAACAGATACCACAGGACAACACTGAGAGTCTACAGGGACAGGCCTGCATGTTTGAATGTAACTGAAGAATTCTGCTGGAGGTGGCTATTCTCTTACTGCTGTGCTCAACCAGACTACCGGCTGTTGTGCAGTGAGGATCTTTGACTACTGAAGGTTCTCGAGATCGATGGAGGAATGCCATGATCTGCCTGCTAAGTAGAAACAGAGCATTGCAGTCACAGGTGCCCACGGAGATGGGAATTTCTTACAGTGGAGCGATGGCTTTAACTGCTCCCTGGTATAAAAACGAGTGAGAGGCACTCTACTATACTGTGGTGCATAGGCAAAGGTCTGATTATTTGGGTCAGATGCCCTCCCCCTTACTCCCTTTTATTTTACAAGGCTGTACCACAGAGTTGGCGGAGGTCTTCTCCCTTGATGGCCCGACTCAGTGCCCCATCCTTAGAAGGAAACAGAATTCTCCTTGCCTAGTGGAGAACACTACTGCCGACCCTGAGCCTACTTCTATAACTACAAAAACTTGCGACAGAGCTACTATGGGTAAGGTAAGGTCCAAACAGCCAACAATGCAGCCCAGTTCTGAGGAGTCCCGCCTGCAGTGCTGGTTATGGACATCCATGATACACCGGAGCCTTCTATGCAATTTCACGTTGACAAGGTGCTGGCTGCCATCACGGATACCAAGCTAACACTCCAGCAGGAGATCAGTGCTATGTTGATGAGGTTGGGATTGATCCGGGCACAACACCGCAAACTAGCAGATAGGATGGACACGATTGAAAATACTCTACGTGAGTTACAGCTAGAACAGAAGGCACTGAAGCCTATTGTAGACAACTTCTCCGAAAGAATGTGCGTCCTGGAACGTTGCGTAGAAGATGCAGATAGGCCTAACTCACGCAATAATAACAAGTGGACCTACTGTGCTTTGACACCGGTTTGTATAAACTGGACAATGTTATGTGGCCACATAAACATGTACAAACCTGACTCAGGAAGTCCAGGGAACTCTAACGAAACAATGGAGAGTTTATGGTGCCACACCCTTAAAGAATACATAGCATGGGCGCATGACAAGGAGGGTAGACCTGGTAGTTGTTGGCATGGCTCATTAGACCTGAGTCCTGAGAGACGCCCATCACCCAAATCAGTTTGGATGGCAATACACTTGTCTGTGCCTCTGGTGAGATTAATATGGCATTCCAAGTATACTACGAACCCTTATATGGACGACCTAACTTGTTAGACTAGCATGGACTGGCAGCATTTCTTGAGAGCCGGTGTGGGATGGTGGTCATCACAGGGTACCAATAGAGACTCTTTGATGCTCTCCCATTTACGGTGGTTTGGGAGCCCCTGACTTCGAATTTTATTATTTGTCCACCCAACTACATGGGTGGCACATTGGCCGGCTGGTTTCATCCGGGAGGAAACAGGCCTGACGGGTAGATTTACTCCTCAAGAAGCATTACTAGAGACGCTTCTGGCTTGAAAGGCTGGCCTTCCGTGGCCGGGGATTCTGTTGTCTGTGGCCCTGGAGTGTTGGAAGCAATTTATACGACAAACAGCTGGGAACCCAAGATACGTCCCAGAATTACCACCGATAGGAGTGTTTCTTGTTATAAGTTTACCCTTTGTTTTTTGTTTAGTTGAATGGCCACTGCAATAGTTCCTATCATAGACACATGTGGAGCACTGCAAAATGGCAAAACATCTTATACAGTCTCCTGGTTTCCTGGAAACTCCCTTAGAGGTATTTTACGCACAGGGAGAATAAATGACGGACATTAAGGTATCTGGATGAATATGTCAGACAGGCAGAATCAGTAACCTATGGACACATGTTGAAACTCTGTGGTACCACCAGCCGGGGATGCATGTGCGGTCATATCTCATACTGGAGATAACAGTTAAGGTGACTGATTACATCCTTGTGAAGTGCTATGAATATATGATTGGAATGTACGTTGTAAAGTGGCAATAAAGATATGTTAAAAAATGTACATTCTTGGCAGAGCCAGGAGACACAAAACAAGAGCGAGGTTGCCTTGAACCAACTGCACAAAGTGGTGCTGTGGCTCTGCTGGCAGCAGACGCATCTCAGTGAGGGCATTAGCTCAAGGCAAGCTGCAAAGCATGTACCTACAAACTTTCCCTAGGCTAAACATGTGTTGTTAATGGTTGTCGAAGTGCCTGGTCTACCTAGAAGGGGAAAAAGAGAGAAAGTGTTCCTTCAACCTGTCCCAGTACTAAACATTCTTGGCAGAGCCAGGAGACACAAAACAGGAGAGAGGTTGCATTGAACCAACTGTACAAAGTGGTGCCGTGGCTCTACTGGCAGCAAACGCACCTCAGTGAGGGTATTAGCTCAAGGCAAGCTGCAAAGCATGTACGTACAAACTTTCACTAGTCTAAACATGTGTTGTTGGTGGTTGTCGAGGTGCCTGGTCCACCTAGAAGGGAAAAAAAAGAGAGAGTGTGCCTACAACCTGTCCCTGCACTAAACATTCTTGACAGAGCCAGGAGACACAAAACTAGAAGGCGGTTGCCTTGAACCAACTGTACAAAGTTGTGCTGTGGCTCTGCTGGCAACAAACGCACCTCAGTGAGGGCATTAGTGCAAGGCAAGCTGCTATAAACGTACAAGCTGTCCCTAGGCTAAACATGTGTACTTGACGGTTGTTGAAGTTCCTAGTCCATCTTGGAGGGAAAAAAGAATATGTCCATACCTGACCCTATGCTCCTCCTGTTGAAAAAGTAAGAGCTAGATCCGGATTCCTAGAGCGTATACCAAGATGCTTCCCAGGAGGCCCACAGATTTGGTATACCTTCTAGTCACCGACTTACCTGAATGATGTTTCTTTGGCAACATCCAATAGTCTTGCCAGCATGACGTGATTGTTCATATTCTTCTTCACCTCCATCACAAACATCATTAAAGTGTTCTCATGAGTACGATTTCCACCATGTGACGAAAAAACATAATTTAATGATTAAATACTAATAGTCACACATCCTCAAATCATATCCACCCACTTCTTTCATACCCAACTTCTTACCACGCAGAGTTGGATAGTATGTTGCACTTTCAGAGGCAATGCATCCCATCAGAAATTCTCATGCAGAACATGGTTGGTATTAGTGAAACCATGAAATGCTATACTAAGGGCAATCAAATCACTACCAACAAGCATTGGCATAGCCAATAGGTTTCGCCTAAGGGATCTTTTAAGTATTTACCATGCAACAGATTATCCTGGGTGGATGCTTTGGCACTAATAGGTACATTATAGCACTGCATTGAGAAGTACTTAAAGTGTTATTCTTGTACAACTGGTACTCTGAACCAAAGCAGGACAGACAGGCAGAAGTATAGAGTGCCATAGAGATAAAGGCACAAACAGGAAAGGGCCGGAAGAAAAACAGGGGTATAGTCAGAAGGACAGGATTGGAATAACACAGAAGGAGACAGAGCCATAGAGAGGAACAGGGAATAAAACTTTCTTAGATCCATCATATGATTTCATAAAGGTGTCAGTAACTCTGTTAGTCGATCTCAGAAAAGTTTACATAGCGTTATTTACCACAGAGTTCCCAAGTTTAAACAGTACAGGGATTTACTGCCCCCTGTAGAGATGTGTGCCGCATAGCAGAACCAGAGCTTGGTTGGTAAATTGATCGTGTTATTATCTCCATGTTTATTGTCACTGGAAGCTCTGAATAAACATGCATACTGGTGATATTTTTTGTTCCTGAGAGAGTTCGCTAAAAATAGAAGAAATTGGAAAATTTTATGACAGTATGTTCTTACAAGTTACCGAGGCCGAAACCACTCCAGAGACCACACAAGACAATCCGATATTTCAGAGGCTCAAAGGGCAAAACCATAATCTACTTAACTCACCTCTGATGGTTAAAGCAATTCACACCCCAAATCCCAGTTCAGACCAAGTAACTGCTGCAATAAATAGGAGCTTATTATTCTATGACCCAGAAAACGAGGAGATTGCCATTGAACATCACAGAATGTGGCTCAAGGTAAGACAAAACGGTATAAGCATATAAAAGAAGTGCATGGTTGATGTGTGCATTTCCCATAGTCGCTGCATTAGAAGTTTCCGCCGTTTTAAGCGGACCACCTGAAACATGATTGGGGCTCTGCCTTAAATCCACACCTAACCCTCTGAAATCTGTCGGCAGCAGTGCATTCTGAGCGGGAACTCGACCGATCGAGGCCTGTGACGTTAATTTCTGAACTCCTAAAGGTCACGATTGACTGTCGAGCAGCAGGGCTGAAGTGTAAATGGTTTGTAATGCTCCCCCGGGTGATTGCTCGGCTCTCCTGACACTATCAATTCTGCCCCGAGTAGGACACAGATGTGGCTGGCATTAAGTAAGAATGGTGTGAAGGTCCCTTGTAGAGCACAGGCAGCCTCGAACACAGCGCCCAAAGCCCTTGCGCGCCACCACGCCTCACAGAATGAGAAGCGTCCAAGGGGCTTTTTGATCGAGCGCAAAATGGCGACTTATTTCTTTTTTGTTATGTTGGCAGCCCTGGGATGAGTGAGATGGAGAGGGAAGGTGGGGGCCCCCACTGAGCGCAATGTGTTTTCTCTTTTGCTTGGTTTTCCTAATTAAGGTGCAGCCACCTCAGCTATGAAATCCTTCCCCAAGCTACTGTGTTGATAAATCATTCATCACAGGACCCGTTCAAGCTAGGGAGTAGCTACAATAGACTAATGAACTCATTAAATTAAAAATAAATGAATGTTTGGCTGAGGCAGCTGTTGGCCTCCCTTCCCCCCTTTGCCCCGCCTGGCCTCTAGTGATTCTGCAAGGGTCTGCAGGTAATCACTCCTTCTCTCCTCTCCCTGAACGGCTCTCCCTTCCTCACACATATAACCCTGACTCCTCTCGCTTCAGCATGTAGTCCACAAACGGCCTCTGCCGACCGCTCACGGGGACTCACACGCCTGAAATATTCCACACAGTTCGCAGTGCGCGCTCTTCTCGCGTGTTCTGTCAGCATTAAAATTGACATCAGACGGGGGTGTCTTAACACGGAAGCCGTGAAAGACATCCAAGTTCAAATGAAGAAGAAAAAAACCCACAACCCGTCGGCTCTTGCATCATCTCGCGTGCTGACCTAGATGGGGCTTGCTTGTTTTACTTGCATGTAAACAGATAAAGGTTATTAATAAAAGCGCAGGCAGCCAGTTTGACGAAGAGAGGAGGAAGCAGCAGGGGGAGGGCAGAAAGGAGGGGGCGAGCGCCTGTTTCCCTGCGGGAGCGAGCTTTGAAACCATCTGTTTGCAAGTTAATTACAAACAGATGGTTTCAAAGCTCGCTCCCGCAAGGGAATCGCCAAACGTGCACGCATTGCCATTGAAAGCAATGCAATGCGTGTACGTTTTTGGCCCAAAAAGTTAATCAATTACTAAAGGTCTCCTCCTATGCAGCGTATGTGCTCTGCGTAGGCAAGACCTAAAAAGACATGGGTCACCCTCTCAAACGCCCACATCAAATGTGACTAAAGTGCCACTGGTTTCTATCCACCCACTTGTCAGTCAACACAGTATGCTTCTCTGCATACTTTTCTGTTAAGTTAGTCTGCTATTTCTTATGTTGAGTAGAGCTGTTTTATTCACTCTGCACTGTCTGGAAGGCCACGCAATGCAAAGTTCATTGTTTATCCAAGCTAAGATCAAAAGATATTCACAGAACAGGACCCTGCCTTCTAGACTAACAACCCATCTGACCATCCCCCTCACAACAAGATACAGAGGGGCAGATTTACAAGAAACTGTAAAGATGTGTCAGTTTCCCTGCACCAGCCTGCGATACCCTTGCACCACCATGGATGCGCTGTATATACAATACAGCGCACCATGGAGCAAGGATTGACAGATGCGTCAGAAATTCTGACACATCTGTTTGCCCAAAAGTCACGCATTCCTGAAGTCGTGTCGAAAGCACAACGCAACTCCAGCAATGCATGTTGAGGCCTATACTTATTGTACAGCGTCACTCCTTACGCCTGCTTCAAGAAGTGGCGCAGTCAAATCATGTAGATTTCACTGTGTCACTTTTGTGAGTATTTTCTGTGTGGGAACGCCCACCCTGCATACATTATACCTGACGCAGGTATAATGTGACACAGGGTTTTACAACGTGACGCATCTCCCTAGATGCGTCACGTTGTAAATTGACCGCATTGTTTACGCCACCATTGCGTCACAAAAGTGACGCAACTGCGGCACAAAAGTGCTTGTAAATTTGCCCCAAAGAGACCAATGCTTGTTTCAGGCTCACCAAACAAGCCATGTAGTAGGAGGCACAAAGTCAGATGCCTATGCAGGATATCAGATATCGATGTTATGTCATGTCATGTTATCCCGGAAGGATATCCTGGTGCTGAAGCAGGAACTGTTTAGGCCAGGGTAGGAGCTAGGTGAAGAGTCAGGTCTTCAGTTTCTTGTGGAATTCAAGAACTGAGGAGGTGGCATTGATGTGCAGGGGCAGATCATTCCATGCTTTAGGTGGGAGGATGAAGGCATGACTGCCAGATCTGCTTCAGTATATGTAGGGGTGTGTGGGTGAGTAAGAGTGTGGCTGAGTGGAGCTTTCTGATAAGTGTGTGGATGTTTATGTGGTTGTTGAGGTACGTGGGTGTGAGACAGAAGGGCGGAAAATAAAGCGAGGAGGTCTTATGTGAGGCTGAATGATGGCATCATTTATTGGAAATAACAAAAGGAAAACAAAAAAAAGTCCCAAAAAAATCGGTATGTTGAGGGTATGGGCGTCTTCTGCTTCTCGGGTGTTGCTGGTGGGTCTTTCTCTCCTTGTAGGGTGACGATGTGGCACAATCCCCGGAGTAGGCAGTAAAACGAAAGAAAGGAGAGAAGGCGGTCAATGTATCTATCTTTGAAATGGCCGATAACGTGAGGTGTCTCACGTTCCACCACTGTAGCGTGAAGGGTACCAAGAGGGAAGTGAGGGGAAAACAAAAGGAAAACTAGTGTGGAGAAAACAGGAGCAGCTAAAGAAATAAAGGGGCAGAATGATGTTGCAACCGCAACCAAACCAAAAGTGACCTTTCCTTCTGGTCAGATTACAACTTTGTCTCCTTAGTAACTCAGGAGGCTTTCAAGTTCTTCGTGAACACACACAAGCGTGGCCCAACCGTGTGGTTTTTACAGACGTGCACAAGAGTTTAGGCGATTCGTTTTTTGGGTGTGCAGAAAAGTGCCAACGGGGCGGTGAAGGGGCTAGTGAGGTGTCAGGAGAAATACGTGCCTGCTTATACTACCGCGTGTCCCTGGAGTCCCGTAGACTCGCCTCCCCCCTCCCTTCCCTGTAGTATTCCCTGCCATGTCCCATGTACCGCTGTGGCCGCAGCTCTCCGGAGCTGCGGTGGCATAGAAGCGTCCTCCAGGGGCGTCCACCACTCTTCGGACCACTCCTCCCGATCAGCGCTGCCTCTTTCCTCGTCTGGCGGGGTATCCTCGTCTGCTTCTCTTCCGGGTTTTCGGCATCCTTTGGTCGTCTCCACAATGGTCTTCACTCCCTCCTTCGGCGTTCTCGTCCCGGGCTCCTTCTTGCCGGCATCTTCCGCATTTTCACAGGAGCCCCCGCCTCTTGAGTCCACGAGGCCCCTTCTGATTGGCGGCCATCTAGAGGGGGTGTTCCCATTCCTGTGGGTGAGAAGGGCTGAATAAATGTAACCCTTTCCAAGCTGTGCTCTGGTCGGCAAAATGCATCTTCGCTATGCCAGGGGATTAAAAGGGGGGCATTGGCGGGGTGATATTCTGATCTTCCTCACAGTGGGGCTGTATACCTATTAGGCATCTTCGAGTGTGAGGATTAACTTAAATAAAATAAGACCATCAGGTGCAATACTTTGGAGCAGAGTAGCTCACTTTTAAGTCTGGTGGGAAGCAGCTTGTCATATCATACGCATGGAACAATGCTGAAGTTACATCCTTGGAAATCATTCCAGTAAAATAAAACAAAAACTAAATGCCTTAGATGTCAAGCATCATCCCCCACAAACTCACCTCTCCCCCAGACACCGACAATACACTCAGACACACTTACAATACAACTGATGCACCCCAATGCTCAAGTTATGCTTATACATACTGAAGTCCCACGACCTCCTAAGCATTCCCCACAAACATATTCATAACACTCCCAGAGATGAACCCTCAAAAGGTACATTTCAACCACTTTGTAATGCCCTGAAGCACTCTTGTAACTCACCCATATATCTAGTGTAACAAACGCCCTTGGAAGTTTTAGGAAAGCTCGTAACTTCCATTAGACACCAACCCACACGCACCAACATTACAGCACCTCCTTGAGCAGACCTTTACTGCTCATCCTCCCCTTCCTGAGAGTCAAGTGTGGAAAGAGAGTCCTTGGCTCTCTTTACAGTGTTAGAGTAAGATGAACCCCAAGACACCAGAGGAAAGCAACTCCATATATCCTGATTGTTGCTCAGTAGTCCTGCCCTTCCCTAGCACTCCAAACCAGTCTGAACAGGGTCTAACAGAAGCTAACTACAACCAGAAAGAGTGATTGTAGATAAGACACATTTCAATGTGTCATTCACCCATGCTTAAAATCAACAATAAAGAGAGACCCTGCTGTACGAAGAATATTGTTTTTCACACATAAACATCATCAGTCACCCATGCACTATCCAGACAGCCATACCTGTATAGGGTGATGAGAGTTCGGACATTAGCTGGTTAATTAGTGTGGTGCATGACTTACCTTGAGAATGTCATCACCTGCCAATATGCCATCAGATACCCTAACAACTCCAAACCCATTCACAGGGTGGCAACAGATTTTCAGATCACCCATAAACACTCTACCAGCACTCCAAGAACTCTAAAAATGCCCCCAGGCTCCCTTCTCACAATTCCAACCTATATTCTCAGAATGCACACAGACGTTCTCAAAGTGAAGTAATGCATTATCAAGTTATCACAGACCTTTACAACGCCTCTGGGACACTAACAACTGAAAAAGATGCACTTACAACTGCCTCAACGCTGTCAGACACAACACTCAAACCAACACTCCCAAAGTACACAAGATTGCCTCATGCACCACCACCTGACACCCTCTGAATGCCCCCAAACACACTCAAAAGACTATGCAGCTCGACACACTTCACAATGAACCTAAAACCATCCCTCAGATAACCTCACATCACCCCCTGTAATACTACCAGTACTAAAGACACCCATTACAATGCATCCATTCACCAGGAAAATTGCCCTAAACACTATCACTCAGCCCCCAGTCACTCACACATTGCCCCAGAGTGAAACAATAAACCAGTTGGGTGCACATCTCCCTCCATGTGCCAACAGGCACCCCCAGCAGCCGCACACACATTAGACTTCCCAAAACCATAAAACATTTAAGAAAAGCCTTAAACACATTCAAAACAAATAAGAAAATGTTTTGATAAATGTAGAGAACTCTACTGAGATATGTGGTAATGCCAGATAGGGCAGTGTATTTTCGGTCTTGTAGGCCATGACAGGGCAAAAAAAACAGCTCACACACTGGGCCTTTCAATCAGACCCTGTTGGCAGTGCCAGACTGCCTAAAAGGCCCGTTAAACAATGTAGCATGGAACACAGGTATCAAAAAACCCACTGGAGTTCAGTGTTGAACTAGCCTTTCTAGCAGTCTGGCACTGGCAGATGAGCAACTTGAAAGGGCCAATGTCTGGACTGATTTTTATATTCCTGTGGGTTGTGACAGGGTCAAAAAACAAAATGCCCACACACTAGCCATTTTTAGTTGATTCACCTGGGGTGGCGAAGTGAGCCAAAGAACGATGATGGATTCAACCCAAATCTGTGACCGGGCGGAGGGGAGTGTATGAAAAGGTTCAGTGCTCCATCCATCATCTCCTTGTATTTGCTTTGTCCACCTGGCAGTACCAAATTGATCAAGAGGCCAGTCCTACACTGCAAGTGTGGGTTGTAGTTCAAGGCAAATGCTTTGTGAGGCAGGAGTTTACTACGTTCTCCTTTACAAAATGCATGCCACTGAATACATTCTCAGATCTTGGATAAAATGCTGGGCGCAGCCTGAAGCCTTTCCTTAGCAAAAACAGAACTCACTCAGGGGTCCATTCAAAAATGGAGATTCAACATCACTCCACATGAATGTATTCCAATTTTCAAACTTGCACTAAGTAAAAAGTACAGGAGCAGAAACTGAACTAGTGACAGAAATGTCACAAATGCATTCGTGGAATTATTACAAAAGTGAAACACATCACGCTTTCCCGTGATGTCTAGCTGAAACTGTCTGGGTCCCATTTTTGCTCTCCCTTGAGCTCCTGGTCTGATTATGTGATGGGCTCACTAGCAGAGTACAGGCCTGGCTGGGCATGCATGCTGCACTGTTTCTGGGGCTGGCAGCAGCTTGCAGCAGATCTCACTCACCAATAGCCGGCCGAGCAGCTTATGCATCCTCTGCAGCCTGCGACTGTATGAGACACATAAGTGAAATGCAAAAGTCAGACACAAAAATCAACTTTCTGCAACTGGTGATCTGCACGTTCAGTAATCTGTCCCTGTGCAAATACAAGCATAACACTTGTCACCCATGCTCCATGGCCAAAAATAGCTTAACTTTGTAATTTGAATAGTATTGCAAATACATGCTTTATAAATTGTGATATAGTATGCGGTACTTGTAAAATGTGTTACGAAATACACGTGATGTTTTCAAACCTTGAGGCACAACTCTAGCGATCAGTGTTGGAGGCTGGATGCAGAAGGCTGGGAAAATGTAGAAAATATTTCATGTTCCAGAGCTTCAATGTCAAATTTTGCAAAGAACAGGGGCAAAACAGCATTCAAATACCAGGTACAACAGGCAGAGGAGAACGTGGAAAATCAATAACTCTCACTTATGGCTAATTAGTGGCAATCTGCATATACACAACACATATGCATGAATAAAATAAATAACTGCAAAGAATGAAGACTATAGCACAATAAAAATGTAGCTTCAGATAACAGAGGGGAGCAGTGGGTGTAGGACTCTAACCTTTACGATAAAAAAAATTATGAACTTGTCAGTGGCACCTTTCAAAACTTACCTGTTGGAACAGTTCCACACCTCCTGGTCGTCACCATCTTCCTTTCAGCCTGTTTCACGCAGCAACTGACAAAGGGTGACAACAAGACGTGGCACACAAAGTGTGAAGCACCCCTATAATGAGAGGGACCAACTACGCTTCAAAGGCCCTGGGCGTGCATGTGAAAGTTGGAGGAGGGAGATCGTATGCTTGAGCTTTGTAAAGATACTTCGTGAAAGCAGGCATCTCGCGCTGAAACACAAAAGACAAGCCTAAACATCAAGAACGATAAAGTATGGTAAAAATCACAGCACTTGTGTACATATGGAGTAGTTTCTGCAGTGAAAGAAAAAGATACACCCCGAGTTACAGTTTTATAGTAAGATGAACCCCAAGACACCAGAGGAAAGCAACTCCATAAACCTTGATTGTTGCTCAGTCTACCGTTTGCATGAACAAAAACTGTTCCCCTGTGCACTACCCATGCAGACCTCTAACCACCTACAAACTACTGATTCACTCCTCCAATTACCCAGGTAGTACCCTTGCACTCTAGCAATCCCTCTGTCACTACCCCTGCACTCCTCCAATCACCCATCCAGCATCATGTACTTATCCAATCACTCAGCCAAAACCCAAGCAGTTATAAAATCACCATGCACTGTCCTTGCAGCACTCTAATCATCCAGTCACTACCCATGTACAGAGGTGGGAGGAGATTGACCCAGGGATCAGTCATTGGTCTCTAGACTGACAGAACCAGACGTTAAGCTCAATGCTGGGATTGGAAAACAAGCATTGGCAAAGACAATAGATCTCGGTTATGTGAGACCACTGGTATAGTCAATGCGTTTTAGTATGGGTGGGTTGTAAACTCTGCCATGTTGTGTAGGTGGAGTTTTTGCTTATCTCCACGTGGAGTGGCAAAACTCCATGAACTCCGCCTGTGGAGCGGAGTTTACTGCCCAGGCCTAGAAAAAATGTTCACTCCTGAAACAACATTGCCTTGTCTTACCTCTGCCCCCCCACACCCACTACCCTGCTTTTCCTATAACCTCCCTCTACTATTTGCCCCATCTCCCATCTTGATCCCATGGTCTGCTGTCCCATTTCACATCAGGCCCGTCAATATCAGATCTGGACGGGCGATCGCCTCAGGAGCAGATGAACTTTCTCCAATTCCCTTCATCTGTAGCCAGTGCCAGTGAATGTAAACCACTGAACCTGACTCCCGACCGGAGGAAAGGGGAAGTGGAAAGACAAAACAAGAGAGACTGCCTCAGGACTCTGGTCTGCTTTTGAGTTTCAAGCGAACCTAGAAAACAGAAGCATAAACAATTACTTCTCCCTAGCTCTATTCTGCATTAACTTTTCTTTACTCTTATATTTACTCCATTTACCTGTTAATCCCTGAGAACTACCCCTCCGAATAGAGTTTTGTCTTAGTTAATTATTTTGATCAACTGCAAGGATTACAATCCTTTAAATAAATGAATTGTTTGGGTTTTTTCTTTTAGAAGTACGTGTTCATTCTTTTGCACTATAGTTTTAATTATAGCTTCTATGCTGAACTGAAAAATACACAAGCAATTTGTTCCTCGTGCACTGCCTATATGTTAGACTGGAGATATAACTGAAGTGGAGGTAAGCAAGTCAAAGTCTCCAACTCAACACCTCAGAATTTTAGTCTGACAGGATTGTTTGCTTTCCTTTAATACCTTAATTTGACGTTGACTGCTGCTTTTATGTCCCATTTACCAGCAAGTACAGCCAAAAATGCAACGATAACCTGCTGAAGATAAACTTGAACATTTTCTTTCAGGAAATGAGTTTGTGCACTTCTGGCTTCAAAATAATTAAACATGCTTACTTGGAAATAATTGAGTCGGCTTCTCTTCACAGAAGCGCGGCTCAGAACTTCTCTTAAAACTCTTCCAGGACGTGAACTAAGCTGTCAGCTGAGTGAGTGATGCTCTTGGTTGGCTGAGAAAAACTGCGAAAAAGGGAAGCTCAAGGTTAAGAATTTCCATCTGAAAAACAAGCAAATTCAAGCCTCATTAACTTCCCTGTCAAGGCGGCAATGCGTGGACTCTGAATACTCACTAACTTTTCTTGTCACGAAATGGAGCGCTGAAGAAATGCTTCTTTCAACTGTGACTTTACAGTTGAAGTGCGCCGCGCGCTACTCGCGCAGGCACATTGGAAACTCCGAGGTGTCTCATGCCCAAACCACTAGACCGAGCACCTCGGGGAAATGCATCCACAAATGCACCTTTGCGCAAAAGAGGAGAACCCCGTAATCCACATAGAATGGATCGCAGAGAAGCTCCCCAACTAACTCCCAGATGCCTCCAACGTGGATAGTAAGCTAATTGTCTCCTTCTGAAAGGCAATGCAAAATGCAAGGGAGTAATGTAGGGACAAATCAGAGGGTTCTTGACAGTACTCCCCTTCAAAAGGCGTCCTTTCAATTTTGGTTTTGTTGGATTGGCCGTGTGAAAGTCTTGAATCAATTTTGGAGCATGAACATTAATATGTGGTTCCCAAGACCTCTCTTCAGGACCAAAATTCTTCCAGTCAATCAAATAATACAATTTGCCTTTTCTATAGGTAGAGTCTAAGATCTTGTGGACCTCAAATTCCTCTATTGATTCTAACTGTACTGGCTTGAGAGGGGAATACTTCCTCAATTGAGGTGGACTTTTCTTAAGTAAAGAAACATTAAATACCGGATGGACTTTAAATAAGCAGGCAAGTGAATTTTAACTGTCACTGGATTTAACATCTTTTCTACTTTAAATGGGCCTATAAACCGGGGCTGAAATTTGCGGTTTTCTTTTAACCTGAGATTTTTTGTGGACAGCCAGACTTTATCTCCTGACGTGAAAACTGGATTATCTCTTCTTTTTTTGGGACTTGTAAGTATTCTTTGCTTTAACAATATTTTCTCCTGCTCGAATTAAAGTATTCTGTGTCTCTTTTACAAACTCTTCTACTGCTGGAACGGGACGTTCTGCTTTTTCTATAATCAAACTGGGGTGTCTACAATAATTTAAATAGAAAGGAGAATATCCAGTAGATGAGTGCTTAGCATTGTTAGAAGCAAATTCTGAAGCCCACACTAACTCCGACCAACCCGCTTTTTGATCTAACAAGTTGAAGGTATTGTTCTAGGTCCTGATTGACTCTCTCAGTCTGACCATTAGTTTCAGGATGGAAACTGGTGGAATAGCGAACATCAATCCCTAATCTGACGTGAAAACTGGATTATCTCTTCTTTTTTTGGGACTTGTAAGTATTCTTTGCATTAACAATATTTTCTCCTGGTCGAATTAAAGTATTCTGTGTCTCTTTTACAAACTCTTCTACTGCTGGAACGGGACCTTCTGCTTTTTCTATAATCAAACTGGGGTGTCTACAATAATTTAAATAGAAAGGAGAATATCCAGTAGATGAGTGCTTAGCATTGTTAGAAGCAAATTCTGAAGCCCACACTAACTCCGACCAACCCGCTTTTTGATCTAACAAGTTGAAGGTATTGTTCTAGGTCCTGATTGACTCTCTCAGTCTGACCATCAGTTTCAGGATGGAAACTGGTGGAATAGCGAACGTCAATCCCTAATCTCTTAGTGAAAGCCCTCCAAAAATGGGAAACGAATTGTGAGCCACAGTCGGAAACCAAAACTTTTGGAATTCCATGCAATTTCACTATGTGATGTGTAAACAAATGAGCCAATTGAGATGCCCTAGGAATGCTCTTTAGTGGGACAAAGTGTGCCATTTTAGAGAATGTATCAACCATGAATAAAATAGTGTTGTACCTCTGACTAGGAGGAAGGTCGACAATCAAATCCATTGATACAGTGTGCCACGGGTGAGGTGGAGTAAGCATTTGCATTAACAACCCTTGAGGAGCCAACCTATCTGGCTTCCCTTTTAAACATTGCTTGCAAGTGGATATATACTGTCATATCTGTGATCTCCTGTTTGGCCACCAAAAGTTTCTCTCCACTAATTCAATGGCTTTTTGTATTCCTTTATGCACAGCTAGGAGCTCATCATGACAAGACTTCAATGCTCTTTCTTGAAGTTCCTTGGTAGGTAAATACAACTGATTGCCTTGATATGGAAGACCTCCTCTTATCTCTCTTCTTGGTTGTTCCTCTACCCACTGTGAAATTTCTTCAGTCGTCATAGCCTTTTTGATTTCAGTTAAATTGGTATTGAGAGTGGCCAAAACAAACTTCTCCCCTGGAATTATAATTTGCTTTTCTGGCTTTGGTTCTGAGAAATCAGAACTGATTTGGGAAAGGGCATCTGCTTTAGCATTACTGGATTCGGGTCTGAAAGTTATTACAAAATCAAAGTCTGCAAAAAACAATGACCAACACAATTGCCTGGCCGTTAATGTACGAGCAGACTTAAGGAACTGTAGATTCTGATGATCTGTAAACACGGTGACTTGGTGCTTAGCCCCAAGCAAAAAATGTCGCCATTCCAAAAAGGCAGATTTAACTGCTAGCAACTCAGTGTCAGCAATTGAATAATTACATTCTGGAGGGGTAAGCTTCCTGCAGTAATAGGCCACTGGATGAAGCTGACCGGTGTATCTGTGACGCTGAGATAATATTCCACCTACTGCAACAGTAAAATTGGAGCCTGGGTAAAAGACTTCTTCAAAAATTGAAAGGCTTCTTCAGCATTATCCTCCCAAACAAACCTCACTCCCTTCTTAAGTATGCGAGTGATGAGACTCACCTTATGAGAAAAATCAGGAATGAACCTTCTATAAAAGTTCGAAAAGCCTATGAAACTCTGAATCTCCTTCACACATTTTGGAGAAGGCCAATCTTGTACAGCCTTGACCTTAGTTAAATCCATACTCACTCCTTCAGGTGATAGCACGAAGCCTAAAAACTCCACCCTCTCCACATAAAAAGCACACTTCTCCAATTTCACGTATAGGTGATTCTCAAGTAACCTAGTCAAGATAGATCTCACATGAATCACATGTTCTTCAATGTTGTTTGAGGAGATCAAGATGTCGTCTTTGTAAACGACTGCCACTCTATCCAAACATTCTCAAATGGTGTCATTCACAAAATGCTGAAAGGCTGCAGGCGCATTACACAACCCGACCGGCATCACCTGGTATTCAAATAAACCATAGCGGGTTCGAAAAGCCATCTTCCACTCGTCTCCAGGAGCTATTCGAATCAAGTGATACGCCCCGCGTAAATCAAGTTTGGTATAAACTTTAGCATCCTCAACTTGGTCCAGCAAGACTGAAATTAAGGGAAGGGGGTATCGATTTTTATTCGTCAATTGATTTAGCGCCCTATAATCGATACAAGTTTGAAGATCTCCATCCTTCTTGGGAATAAAAAATAAAGGAGAGGAGACGGGGTCTTGGAAGGACGTTTAAATCCAGTTGCCACATGTTGATCTAGATAAGTTTTCAAGTATTTATTCTCAGTCTCTGTTAAAGCATAAATTTGACTGCACGGAAGAACAGCTCCAGGCTCAATCTCAATCCTGCAGTGGTAAGGACGATGAGGGGGGAGCTTCCCTGCTTCTTTTTTATCAAATACTGCAGACAAATCTTGGTATTCAGGTGGAATGTCCTTTACTTCCAAAGAACAAATTTGAACCGGATGACTTGCTAATTTTCTTGCTGGAGACTCTTCCAAGAGCTTGGGTCTTACACAGAAGCAATTTTCCTTACAATAAGGAAAATCCATTAAAACTGTTCTCTGATTCCAATATATTCGCGGATTATGCTCGGTCAGCCAGGGAAGGCGAAGGATAAGCTGAAACTGCGCTGCATCAATCAATTTAAATGCTATAAATCTGTGTGACCATTTAACCCAGACAGCTGGACCATTTCAGTTTCATGGGTGATGGGCCCAGAGGATAAATTGGTCCCATCCACTGCTCTGACCACTTCAAAAGCCTTCTTTTCAACAAATATTATACCAATACGCTAGGCATATTTAATATCGCAGAAGTTCCCAGTAGCTCCAGAATCGATCATTACAAAAACCCCATCTAATCTTTTATCTTGGAACTTCGCAGAAAAGGTGACCACCAAATGAGGAGCCGAATCCTGTAAGGTATTCGCCACCTGCTGTAAGACTGGAGCTGACTTCATATTCGCTTCCACCTGTGCAAACTCCTTTTACAGGTGAAGCCAGCCTTTTCCCTGGTGAGACGACTTCTGCTTTTTGGGGCAATCCTTAACAAAATGACCAGCTAGCCCACAGTACATACATAGTTGACCTGTTCTCGGTCTTTCCTTTTCTTCCTTGGTTAAAGGTCTTCTGATAGACCCGATCTGCATGAGCTCTTCCGAAAAAGCTTGCTCCGCGGATTTTTGGCCTTCTAACTTAGCACGATCTAGACGAGGATGCAAAGGACAAAAATCCCTTATTTTTTCATTATGTCGATCACTCAAGCGATAATCAATCTGTAGGGCCAGATCGATTAGCTCAGAGATTTCAGTTGGTCTCTTTGGAATTTGTGCCAACGCATCCTTGAGTTCATCTCTTAAACCTCTGTAAAATATGGCTGCTCTTATCTCCTCAGGCCGGTTTGTCTCCACTATCAAGTTATTAAAATGAGCCAAATATCTCACCAGGTCCTTGTTGCATTGCTTGAGCTCCAATGGCTCATTATCAGTCGCTTGGGAGGCTGACCGGCAATCAAAAATTCTCAGAAATTCAATTTTAAAATTCTCAAAAATTATAAAGCACTGGATCATTCTGGGAGACCAACGACATAGACCAAGATGCGGCGTCCCCATTCAAATATGACAGTATGAATGCCACCTTTGATTGATCTTCTGCAAATATTACCGGTCGGCACCAAAAATGTAAAGAACATTGGTTCAAAAAGATTTGTGCCTTTTATGGGTCACCACTAAATCTCTCCGGAGGAGCCAAAGGAATAAATGGTGAAATTGCATGGATAACCTGAGTTGAAATATCAGAAGGGGACGGATTACTAGGCACACTAGCTGAACCTCTAAAACTTGAACCTGAAGCTAAAAGTTCATCTAACTTCTGTCTTGTTTGAACTGATTCTTGACTTGCCCTTCTTTCTTCCTCCCTAAGCGATCTATTTTCTTCTAATGCGTTATTTAATTGGGACTACATTCCTTCTAAAACTTTGGCTAAGGATTTTAAATCTATACTTTGCGTCATACTGCCCAGGAGGAGATCTGATTCCTCAATAAAGAGGCTGGCACTTCAATCTGTCAGATCTGGACGGGTGATCTCCTCAGGAGCAGATTAACTTTCTCCAATTCCCTTCATCTGTAGCCAGTGCCAGTGAATGTAAACCACTGAACCTGACTCCCGACCGGGGAAAAAGGGAAGTGGAAAGACAAAACAAGAGAGACTGCCTCAGGACTCTGGTCTGCTTTTGAGTTTCAAGCGAACCTAGAAAACATAAGCATAAACAATTACTTCTCCCTAGCTCTATTCTGCATTAACTTTTCTTTACTCTTATATTTACTCCATATACCTGTTAATCCCTGAGAACTGCCCCTCTCAATATAGTTTTTTCTTAAATAATTATTTTGATCAACTGCAAGAATTACAATCCTTTAAATAAATGAATTGTTTGGGTTTTTTCTTTTAGAAGTATGTGTTCATTCTTTTGCACTATAGTTTTAGTTATAGCTTCTATGCTGAACTGAAAAACACACAAGCAAATTGTTTCTCTTGCACTGCTTATATGTTAGACGAGATATAACTAAAGTGGAGGTAAGCAAGTCAAAGTCTCCAACTCAACACTTCAGAATTTTAGTCTGACAGGATTGTTTGCTTTCCTTTAGTGCCTTAGTTTGACGTAGACTGCTGCTTTTATGTCCGATTTACCAGCAAGTACAGCCAAAAATGCAAGGATAACCTGCTGAAGATAAATTTGAACCTTTTTCTTTCAGGAAATGAGTTTGTGCACTTCTTGCTTCAAAATAATTAAACACGCTTACTTGGAAATAATTGAGTCGACTTCTCTTCACAGAAGCGCGGCTCAGAACTTCTCTTACAACTCTTCCAGGATGTGAACCAAGCTGTCAGCTGAGTGAGTGATGCTCTTGGTCGGCTGAGAAAAACTGTGAAAAAGCAGCAATGCGTGGACTCTGAGTACTCGTTAACTTTTCTTCTCACGAAACGGAGAGCTGAAGAAATGCTTCTTTCAACTGTGACTTTACAGTTGAAGTGTGCTGTGCGCTACTCGCGCAGGCGCATCGGAAACTCCGAGGTGTCTCATGCCCAAACCACTAGAACGGTCTAGGGAAGTAACAGGGGAACCCTACTCTCGACGGAACTAGGATAATATTTATATATAAGAAAACAATGGTTCCTGTGGATAAATAGAACTAATATTTAAATTACTTATGCACATTCGCAATAAAAAGGACCATCTAATGTCAGAGGGCAAGAAAAACCTTCTACACAGTTTGCTCGGTATAACATATTTTATGAAATAAATAAATAAATAAACAATAGGTACACTTCTTACAATCAAAAGTAGTACTGTTTGTGCATTGTGTCCCCAAGTGAAGAAATGGAACCAATAAGTGAATATACAAAGTGAATTATTATGTACACGGTTTCCATCAGTTGAGAAAAACGACCATTCTTATACAGTATTCTTTACAGCTTCAGTACACAATGATACGGGCTGGGTAATGGTCTGTTATTTTTTACTTGTCGACGGCGTTTCGACCCTTCTATCAATGGGGGTCTCCTCAGGACTAACGATGTAGGGACATCTGGATGAAGAGAGTGCTGCCTCTGTGACAGTGAAGTGAAAAGTGAAAGTAAAAACTCACGTGAGGACCCAGCTGGGTTCTCAAAGTGAGGTCAGGCCGGCACTTCAGGATGTTAGATGGCCGGTAAGCTCTTCTATAGATTCTCTACAGCCATAGCGTTCTGCTGATTACAGTGACGGTGCACTGTAGGTTATTGTTGTTCTTGTTTGGATAAATCAATTTCTTAGGCAGCAGCTGGGTCCTCACGTGAGTTTTTACTTTCACCTTTCACTTCACTGTCACAGAGGCAGCACTCTCCTCATCCAGATGTCCCTACATCGTTAGTCCTGAGGAGACCCCCATTGATAGAAGGGTCGAAACGCCGTCGACAAGTAAAAAAGAACAGACCATTACCCAGCCCGTATCATTGTGTACTGAAGCTGTAAAAAATACTGTATAAGAATGGTCGTTTTTCACAACTGATGGAAACCGTGTACATAATAATTCACTTTGTATATTCACTTATTGGTTCCATTTCTTCACTTGGGGACACAATGCACAAACAGTACTACTTTTGACTGTAAGAAGTGTACCTATTGTTTGTTTATTTATTTATTTATTTTTTTCATATAATATGTTATACCGAGCAAACTGTGTAGAAGGTTTTTCTTGCCCTCTGACATTAGATGGTCCTTTTTATTGGGAACGTGCATAAGTAATTAAACTATTAGTTGTATTTATCCACAGGAACCATTGTTTTCTTATATACAAACCACTAGAACGAGCATCTCGGGGAAATGCATGCACAAACGCACCTTTGCGCAAAAGAGGAGATCCCCGCAATTCACATAGAATGGATCGCAGAGAAGCTCTCAAACTAACTCCCAGACACCTCCAACGTGGATACTTAGCTAATTGTCTCCTTCTGAAAGGCAATACAAAATGCAAGGGAGTAACGTACGGACAAATCAGGGGGTTCTTGACAGTCAAGCCTTGAGGGTTCCTTTCACCTCTGGGCTCCCCACTCTTTAACCATGTGTCCACCCTGTTCGCTCCAAAATCCCCATGTGACTATGGCCTATCGCCTAACTGCCGTTACACCTATTGCCTGACCCACTGCCCCCTGTCTCCTATGACCCATTTTATGTTATGTTATGTTATGTTAATAAAAAAAATTGAGAGCTAAGACTATGGTTAACCTCATACGGAGCGTCTAGTTCCTAAACAGCCATGTTTTTAGCCCTTTTCTAAAGGAGGTGAGTGAGCTTGCACTTTTGAGCTTCATTGGAAGCGTATTTCATAGTTTTGCTGTGCCATACGAGAGGCGTCGGCCTCCCCAGCTTGCGGTCCAGATCCTTGGAACTTTCATAAGTCTGGCGCCTGTGGACCATAGTTATCTGACCGGTTCATACCAGGAGAAGAGGTTTCTGAGAAATAGTGGTCCTGTGTTGTTCAGGGCTTTGTATGCTAGACATAACACCTTGAATTTAATTCGTTGAGCCACCGGGAGCCAGTGGAGTTTTTGAATTCCCTTTGCTACTGATTCATGCTTAGGGACATTCAAAATAAGTCTTGCAGCTGCATTTTGTACCGTTTGGAGCTTTTTTTGGTATTGTTTCTGCATGTTCAGATAGAGTCCGTTACAGTAGTTTAGTTTGGACTGTGTTAGTGTAGCTATACCCATCCTTCAAGAGTCGACGGGGATGCAAGGTAGGATCTTCTTAAGTTTCTTAATCAGAAAGTGGGAGGCGGACAGGATGGCATTGGTCTGCTGAGATAAAGTAAGTTTGTTATCATTCAGCACTCCCAGGTTTTTTGTCTTCTGAACTGGTTTTGGTGGTTCCCCATCTACGCGGGCCACCAAAGGTTGTCCCATCTGGGTTGCAAGTTACCAAAGATCACTACCTCGGTCTTCTCAGAATTAAGTTTAAGACAGTGCTTTCCCATCCATCTGTTTATTTCAATCATACAGTTCTGAAACTGTGATGTAGGGGAGGCTTGGTCTTTATATGCTGTGACCACCATCTGGGTGTCATTGGTGTAAGACGTAAGACTAAAACCAAACTCTCGGATCAGAGGGGCAAGTTCTGATACATATATGTTAAAAAGAGATGGACTAAGCGATGAGGCCTGTGGAACTCCACATGGGAGGACGTAGGGATCCGATTTATACTCATCCAATGTCACTGTTTGTCTCCTTTCTTTCAGAAAGGAGGAAAGCAGGGCCAACTCTGTACCCTGGACCCCTAACATTTCCAGTCGTTGCTGCAGTAGGTTATGATCAACTGTAGCAGTGATCTATGACTTAGCAGTGTCCAGTCTCACCTCTGACCTCCTTTCTGGACTGTTCAAACCCTCTGCCCCCTCACAACTGCTGCCTTGTCTTGCATCTTGCTATTTCCCCGTATGCTTTCTTCTATTATCTCCTGCTCACTGTAGTTCTGTTTCACCTCTTCGCCCCTCCCTCTGTAACAATATTTCTTGCCATTGCAGAGCTTGTGTGTGCCGTTTAAAATGCCATTTCGATATGTCAAAGAAAAGCTTTTTACCAGGCCCAAACCTTACTTTTTAATACACATAAGTCAACCCTTTAGTTGGCCCTGGACAGGCCAGAGAGTAGGGTGCAATGTATTTAAAAAGTACAACATGTATTTTTAAGTTTTACATGTACTGGTAGTGAAAAACTCGTAAATCTGTTTTTCACTACTGCAAGGCCCATCTGTCTGATAGAACAACATTTGAGTTACTTTATTACATTTTATTAGTGTAATTTACAAATAGGAAAAGAAAACCGGTTCATGTTGGTGACTCTAAAATCCTAATTTAAAATCCTAATTTATGGTAAAGTCGGATTTTAAATTACAATTCTTAAAATGCCACTTTTAGAAAGCTTGCATTTTTTCACCTTAGCCATTTGGTGCCTGCAGCCTGTCTCTGAGTCACATGACTGGGTGTGGGTGACAGTTGGGCTTTTGTGTATTCCTCCTAGACAGCCACACACAATGGGAGCTTATATGTGCCATCACTGCAGGATAGGAGGGAGCAGCTGGGCACAGATCCACTTACAGTTGAATAGGCTGTGTTCTGCCGCCACACAATAGGCTGCATACCCTCTGTAGTTAGTCTTAAGCCAGGGCATATGTGCACTTCAAAGCAATGTCTATAGAAGCTTCTCCCCACTTCAAAGACACAACCGTGTATAAAAGAAGGATGTCAGACACCAACACTTTAGTACACTTCTGGACCTGTGGATTATCTGCCAAGAAGAAGGACTGCTGTGCTGCTACAAGGACTGACACTCCGTTGTAATGCTGCTCTACAAGAACTGCTGCCCTGTTGTGCTGACCTGCTGCCTTCTTGTCCGGGGATGAACTGGACCAGCAACTTCATCTGGAACCCACGACCCCAGAGTGAAACAAAGGACTAGACTGCTGGCATCCTGATCTTAGCCCCAGGGACATAAAATGCTCCCTTTCCAGCTCCGGGACTCAGCTGCTGTAAATTCCTGAACTCCAAGTAGTGCCCCCCAATTCCTGGACCCTTGGTGTGGCTCACAAGCTCTTTAAATCAAGCTTGTGGGCTCTGTGTGACTGCAAATGGGCCCATCTACACTGGAACCGTGCTGCTTTTAACAAAATCAAGTGCAAACCGCCACCATCCCATCTCTTTACACAGCAGCATGGACAACCTGTAGGGGACCAATGTGAAGCTCCAGCCTATCCATCTGCGATGCCCGGCCTGCTTTTAGCACCACGCTGACCGCCACCCATGACACTATCCTTGCTCCTCCCAGCCCACTCCAACGCAAACGTAATTCTTGGCGCAAAGCTTGAGAAGGTAATCCTTCAGCAGGACTACAACACAAAGAGATATTCCCGAGCAAAAAAGCAAATAAGCATTCAGGTATCAGTCAACAAACACAATCCAATAAGGTTTCAGTCCAGTAAATCATCAAAGGTGTCATCTTTTATTTTTATTTTTCTCTTTTTTTTCCTTTTCTCAAATCTTCTCCACGTGATCAATTAGTATAATCCACAGTGACACATTGGCATGGATATAATAGCCAGAATGTAATCAGTAGCCAACACGTGTTTCGTCTAGGGTAAGTGGCCCAACGACTTCCTCAGGGCTACAAAGATAATAATAAATAGTCCTGTTCAAAACACTGTCACTTATAAATGATATTCACACAGATTCTATATACAAAGAGTCTCAAACAGACTTACTAATGTGACTCACATAGAAATCATTAAGTGGTTATAAGCTCTTAAGTACCAACAAATATCCACCCAGTGACGGAAAACCCAAAAAGTTATAGTGCTGCCAAGCACAGAAACAGATCGAGAAAGAAACAAGGCAGAGGATTAGCGGAAAAATAAATAAGATAAGTCAAAATAAGAATTTAGTTTGTTTTTCACCCATGTGAGCATAAAGGAGAAGACAAAAATGTCCTGGTGTGTTAAGAACAAAAAAGTATATCAGAGTCAAAGTCTTTAAAGGTCCTTTGAAGATCACTCACCAAAATGCAAATATCAAAAAATATATCTCACCACACCTCAAGTAAAACCTGAGTGTGGTTCCATACACTACCAATCGCGTATGTATAAGTATCTAAAAGGGGAAAGCATGAGAAAACAATTCGTCAGCATGTATCGTATTCTCTACATGTCAAATCAGAACTAAAGTCGAAAAAGTACGATAGTCCTTCAAAGTGGTATTTCTACATCACATATTTGCTAGTAATTTTTTTATGACAGTAATGTACCTCACATTACCATGAATATCACAAAAACAATAAGAAAACCTGTGTGGGATGAGGACATAAGTCTCCAAAACCTTAAACAAGTCGATAAGTCTGAAGAAACCGGGAAATAGCCTAACATAATCTTATGTAACACCTAACACGGTACCAATAACGGCTAGTATCATTTAAAAATCACTCAAAGCTTGGATATTAGTCCTGTTTAGGAGTAAAAGGAAATTACCTCAGTGGATTATAGTTCCAAACAAAGCGTCCTATAGTAGGGATTATTTATATATCTGGATATAAAACAAAAAAACAACCGAACATAAGTCAGGTACATCATTATTTAAATCCGAAATAGGAAACGAGATTTGGTCTACATCCCACAAGTCAATCGTATACTCAATCAGCCCGTCACACATAAGGTGTGTATTTATACGCAGAAAGGAAACATCTAGAGATGGGAGAATAGGAAACGGCCTATATTTCTCTACTTTGTACGGTTATTTAATTACTGTGCGGGCTGTAATATCACAACCTGCGTGACACACTTATATCTAACTCTCCTTCGATTCTGATGGGAAAATAACGGACAGCAGTATGAAACAAGCCACAACATTAGCAGTTATTAAAGCAGTCTATTTCTTTCACATAATATCACTCACATAATACCAGAAGGACTATAACACTTGCCGTCTCAAACTTTTGTCCGAAACCATATAGTAGACAAGGCAAGACAACCTACGCGTTCCCCACATCCATGGGTACTCCCAGCATTCACACAAAGTAATACGTCCGTTCCTAAACAAGTTCTTAACGACAAAGGAGAGTACTCCGGTCGTCACCATCATTATCCATGTATGTGAAACCGAAACTCATTCCCAATTCCAAATATATACGCATGCGTGTAACGCGACGTCTACGTCTCCATCAAATGATTAGAAGAAGGACTCATCGTTATTGGCGTCTATAATGGCCGCCATCTTGGAGGGGTAAAAAGATACAACACACATTAATCGGTATTACACCATAGTATAAAAGCGGCTGCAGCCGCTATCTTAAAAGCTAGTCAAAAAAATAAAAAGGAAGCCTAATATTCAAAAGCTAAATCCAAATCGGGATATAGTCATCAACCAGCATTTTCGTTTTCTACTGTACATATTGGTACAGCATATTATGGCCGACATCTTTAAAAAGTAAATACTATCAACACACATGTCTATTTGCCATTTAGAATTTTCTTAATTATAAAGACGCTCAATACCGTAATCTTTAAACTCAATAATAAGTCGATCCTATAAATAACACCAATCAGGTGCTGGTCAACGGTTTATCAAACTCAAACCTCTAATCTGATTAGATTGACCACAGCAAACATACTCTGTGTTTTCTTTCAGAATACAAAGGTCTAAGGCCTGCATCGCCCATTCCGAGCTAGGGTCATTAGAGTTTAACCCATAAACTCTGCTAAGCAGGACTAATCTGGGACTGTAACTGACCTGTTCTCCATTGCAGTCAGCCTGAATTTTTGACTTTGAATTAGTCCAAGGCGACCAGATAGCCACAGTTGGTGCTTTTTCTGCTTTACAGTGCTATTCTCCTATTTATTCTTTAAAATGTATAACTCTGGTTCAACTGATTGAAATTTTGTCATTTTGGTCTCGTTATATTCATCAAATTAAGCTCTTTGTTTCTAACATGGTGTGGGATCTTTTATTGGGGTGTTTTCACTGTTTTACTGTCTGTAGTTTTGCACAAACACTTTATGCATTGTCCCTAATTTAAGACTGACTGTTTAGTGCCAATCCCCCAGGGGGTTGAATACAGGTTAATTTGGGGTTTGCTCGTGTCTTACCATGACTAGGATTGTGGTTGCTGCTTTACCAGGACTCACCGTCAACCCAATTTCTAACATTAGTGATCAGCAGTGAGGATACGGACTTGTATTTGTGAGCTCCACACAGTGATTTGGCATACACTACCATCCCATATGTAAGATCAATTTGAGTTTTAAATTCTACCGGATTGGCTGTTGTGCTTTTTTCTAATTCATTCCTATTCTAGTTAACTGATTTTGTCTGTGGCCTCGCCCGCAAAGATGGAGTTTGAGCTTGCCAACCTGGAGGGCCACATTGTGGCTGAGCTCAAGGAATTTATTCAGGAGAGCAGATTGTCAGCCAAGAGCAAACCTAGAATGTGGAGCTCCAAAAGGCCTTGAGAGCATGGACAGAGGCCCACCTGTTGCCAATCACACCAGAGGATCAGGATGGAGAGTATGATGCGGAGGGATCAGAGGAGGGTCTTCTAATGCAGCCTGCTGAAGAGAGGAATAACTTGCCCCCAGGATTGAAGATCCCTCTCAGTGCAGGAAGAAGTGTGTCCTCTTGAAATCTGTTCCCAGAGGAATGAGTTGAAAGGAAAGCAGAGAAGGATACAGGCAGGAGATGCCCAAGCTCAGGATGAAGGAGAAAAAAGTCTAAGAGGGCCTTAGAGGAAAATAAACTGGCCATGGAGGGAGATACTGGAGATGGAAGAATAGAAAGCCTTGTTAGCTCATGAGAAGAGCCTTAAGGAGCTTTACATCAAGGCCAGCGAGGCAGAGTCCAGCAGTGATGGTGACAGCAAGCCTGCAGTGCCTGCTTGAGATAAGAGGGTCCACATTCCTAAACTGCTGGTGCCTGACTTTGTAGTGGGCGACAATATTGCCAAATAGCTTGAGGCGTATTAGATTGCCTTACAGATATACAAGATCACTGAAGGGAATTGGTGGGCTAGTCTTTGGAGGCATATCCATAGTGAGGGAAGGGACACCCAACTGCTGCAAGAGAAGGGAGACAGGATGAAGTTTCCCCCCCTTGAAGGAAGCCCTTATCAGAAGTATGGTCTGACCGCTGGGAAGTATAGGCAGAAGTTCAGGGACATTCAGAAATTGGCTCAATAGACCTGGGTGGATTGTGTGGATTATTTATGCAAGGCACTGGATGGTTGGGTGAAGGGCAGTTAACAAAAATATTATTAAGGGATATACAATTTGATTGCAAGGAGCACATGTTCAGTCTTTGTTTTCCAGATCTGAGCCAACACTTGATTGATAGTACGAGTACTGACCCTAGGGAGCTTGCTAAGGAGGTGGAAAGCTGGGTCAGCACCAGGGTGCACAAGAAGGTATCTTGGAGAGAATCACCACAAGGGTGGGCAGGGTCCCCATCAGAAGAAGGAGGGGGGGATAAACATAAAAACAAGGAGTTCTCTAGAGGACCTCAAACTAATTCCACGGGTCAGGACCCTATCCCCCAAATGAGAAGAAGAAGAGTTGGTTCCCTGACAGTAAGGTTCAGGGAAGGTACCCTCCAAGTGCTGTGTGTGCCAACAGGAAGGGCACTTCAAGGGGGATGCCAAGTGTCCCATGCAGGCACAGATCCCCACTGGTGGGCAGTTACTGGAGTTAGCCAATGTAGCACTTGGGAAGGAGGTTGTCTCAGTTAGTGGGGGACAGGGTAGAAGATACCCTAGTGTCCCTGGGTGATGGAGAGCTGGTGTAGAAAACTCACATACCTAATAATACTAGGAAATATAGGCAGTGTGCCACATCAATAGGCAGGTAATGGAGGCTCTGAGAGACACTAGAGCCAGCGTGACAACTGTCAGGTATCATCTGGTGACCTCAGAGCAGGCAGACCCTAATGAATTCAACCAAGTTGTTGCAGCTGAGAACCATGACAGCCATTATCCTGTGGCTATGGTTTCTTTTGAGAGGAGGGGTCTCAGGTTCCTTGAGGGTAGTAGTGAGTACATCCGTACCTGTAGATTGTCTGCTTAGCAATGACCTGGAGCACACCATCTGGAAGGAGGTGGAGCTGAGGTCTCACTTGAAGAAGTTAGGGTTGCCTCAGTGGGTGTGCCTGACCACACAGTACATGACTACCTGAAAGGTTAGTCAGAAGGACCGTGAAGAATTGCCAGGAGCCTGACAAAAAGGGGAAGAGTAAGGGGTGCAGGAAACCCACTCCTGAAACTCCCATGGTCTGGGAGGAGAATGACCCTAAGGGGGATGCTCTGAAGCCTGCAGATGAGGATGTTGCCACCCTGGGAAACCTTCCTGAGGCGGCCAACTGTCAAGAAGGGGGTCCCACCAGGGAGCAGTTCTGAGAGGTGCAGAGGGATTGCCCTACTCTTGTGGACCTATGGCAGCAGACCAAGGCCCAGGCAGCTGGCACCACCTCTGGTGATCACCTGAATTATTGGGAAAATGGTGTCCTGAATAGTGAGCCTAAGCTTGCTGAGCCTGGTGCAATCCATGCGTAGGTGGTCCCCCAGTCATACAGGGTCTTCCTACTGGAGTTGGCTCATGATGTAACCCAGGCAAGTCATTTGAGGCAGATTAAGACATTTGATAGGCTTGTCAACCACTTTTATTGGCCTCAAATAAAGACAGCCTCAAATGCATTCTGAAGGTCCTGCCCTACCTACCAGGCCAATGGCAAGTCAGGAGAGAAGTGTAAGGCTACCCTGCATCCTTTTCCTGTCATTCAAACTTCCCTTGATTGTGGGATCATCAACATTGTTGGCCTTCTGGACACCAAAATTGACATGGGAAACAGTTTCATCCTGGTCTTGGTGGACCATCCAACGTCGTACCTGTTGGCTCTCCATCTGAGAAAATGACTGCA
Organism: Triturus cristatus; assembly: GCF_964204655.1. Lineage (NCBI taxonomy): Eukaryota > Metazoa > Chordata > Amphibia > Caudata > Salamandridae > Triturus > Triturus cristatus. Next base: position 955,945,599 of record NC_140593.1, on the reverse strand, counting down.
CTTGCAGTCACCAGGGCACTGATGGGAATCTTTACCCATGTGGGATATACCAAGGAGGTGGTGTCAGACTGTGGTACGAACTGCCCGACGGAGTACAAGAGGGCCATGTGGAAGGAGTGTGTGATAAATTGGAGGTTCACCACTCCTTACCACCCTCAAACTAATGTGCTTGTTGTGAGGTCAAAAGGATTGTAAAAGGCATGATAATAGGCCTATCAATTCCATGAGGCAGAAGTGGGATGTCCTCCTGCCGTGTCTTTTATTTGCCTATCAGGAGGTACCACAGTAGGGGGATGGATTGAGCCCCTTTAAACTTCTATATGGGCACTCTGTGAAAGGCCCTCTCAGTCTGGTGAAGGAAGGCTGGGAGCAAGCTCTCGGAAAGTCCCCCTGGTTGTGGTCAGCTTTATGCTGGCACCCCGTAATCAGATGATGCGCTTCTGGAAGCAAGCGCAGGAAAATCTAAAGAACAGCCAGGAGGGCATGAAATGGTGGTATGACCAGAACACCATTCTGGTCACGTTTCTGCCTGGCTAAAAAGTATGGGTTATGGAGCCGGTGAAGTCCAGGGCCCTACAAGGCCTCTGGTCCCAGTCTTATGAGGTGAAGAAGCGCAATAGTGATGCCACCAACTTGGTGAACCTGACTCGCAGGAACCCTTTATGGGTCCTACATGTCAATTGCTTCAAACCCCATTTTGAGAGGTCTGAGTTAACCATATTCTTGGTCACGAATGATGGGTGGAAGAGGGCAGTGAAACTCTCCCTGACCTACATTCTTCCAAGATGCAGGATATATCAGTGGAGAGACTGTCGGGCAATTGTTGGGGCGATTTGACTCTTTATTCTCCCTTACCCCAGGACTTACTACATTGTGTATCCATGAAATTGAGACTGGGAACAGCATACTTGTGAAGAACCAGATTTACAGGTGTCCAATAAGGTGAGAGACAGCATTAAGGAGGAGGTCACGAAGATGTTGGAGTTAGGAATTATTGAACCATCAAACAGCCCTTGGTTCAGCCCAGTGGCGTTAATCCCAAAGGCTGCTCCTCCAGGTGTCACTCCAGACCTTAGGTTCTGTGTGGATTACCATGGGCTCAATGAGGTCATCAAGAGTGATGCACACTCCATCCTCGGAGCTGATGAGCTCATAGATCAGCTAGGAGCTGCCAAGTTCTTCAGCATGTTTGGTTTAATGTCTGGGTACTGGCAGCTTGCCTTGACTGAGAGGGCCAATGAGAGGTCTGCATTCTCTACCCCAGAAGGGCACTTGTAGTGCCGTGTAATGCCTTTTGCGTTAAAGAACACTGTTGCAGGAAGGAAGTGTGCCACACGTGAGTTTCGTGAAGGGATGGTATTTATTACTGAATTAGTCCCATATGCACAGTCTGAAGTTCATAGGGTAGGGGAAACAAAACAAATCGAAGGGACGACGTCCACGTGTTCCGTTTGGGGATATGTTCTCCACCAGGGTGCTGCTTCTTGGGGCCTTGTCTTCAGGACGCAGATCAGGGCAGCCGGGCCAACATGGGAGGATATATGGAAAATAAAAGAAGAAAAATGGCACGTTTTAGGACTAGGGTGCTCTGTGATTGTTTGCAGTTGGAGAGGGTGTGAGGGAAGAAACACCAGGGTCTCTCAGGGCGTTGTGAGGAGGGAAACTGCCACCAAGGTCGCGCAGGTATTTTGGGGCTGAAGTACGGTCACCAGCCAGCACGCACTCACTCCAGCGGCGCCCCTGTCCTCACGGACCCACTGCCCGTCTCCCTGTTTCCCCGCAAGCGCTGACGCACCTGTTCAAGCCACGTCCCTCCGAGAACGCAGCCGGGCGGATCACAGGAACGTTGGCCTCCAGGCTCCCCGTCACCAGGAACTAGGGGTGTCTTCGGGAACTCCGGCTCGCTCTCTCTCTCAGGTTCAGCTGTCGCGGCGTCTTCCTCCTTCCGTGTCTCCCCTCTCACGGGATAGGCTGCCCGATCTTTGTCCCATGGTGACGCCGGGTGGCTCCGCCCCCAGAGGCTGGATGTGGGAGCTTCCGTGTCCGTGTTAAAGGGCCAGGTATATGAAGCGGAAAAAGGAGATGATCTGGCCAGGGTAGGCTCCGTATCCGGTGGCTGTAAAGGGAAGAAAGAGGCGGCTTCATCAGGTAGGCTCGGAGCTGGGCTCGCACAGTCCGAACTCCGACAAACACCCATGCCACTTTTTAGAGGTTGGTCACCCAGGGCCTTGCTGGGCTGGAGAACTTTAGTGTCTCATATCTAGATAACATTGCAGTCTTCAGTTCTTGCTGGGACGGACAACCTGTGCCAACTCAGAGAAGTTCTTCAGGCTCTGCAGAGGGCATGCCTGACTATCAAGCCCAATAAGTGACAAGTTGGGCAGGGTTCAATGGTCTACATAGGTCACCAAGCAGGAGGGAACAACTCCCCCAGGCCAAGATTGAAACCATTCTGGCTTGGGGACCCCCAAACCCAGACAGAGATGAACGCCTTCTTAGACTAAACGGCTTCTACGGGAGATTTGTCAAGGGGTGTGAGAAGGTGGCCTGGAATATGCTCTCTACTAAGTAAAATGGGAACCTTGTACCGGTCCACATGACCCTTATGATGTATGAGGTCAAAGATAACCTTATTGAAAGATATCCTAGTGGTAGCTATGGAGAGCAGCCTTCAGGCTTAACCTTGAAGGAATGTAAAGGAGCTTGTTTTACCAGAATATCACCTCCTAAATGACTAAATGAAAGGAGAACCACACAGTGTTTATATAAAAATATGTATTCATTAATATAACAATCTCTAAAAGTCTCTATACGAGACTAGGGCACAAAGCACACAATACTGAATCAATAGAACATTCATAAATAGCACAATACACAGCGAGCTCCAGGGGCAGACCGAACCATATACTTAAAAAATGGTATAACAACGACTTGACTAGACACAGTGCCTAGAGCATGTAGAATTGCTGGGACCCCAGGGAACCATAAAGAAGAGTGACACAGGGAGCCCATGGAGGACGGGTGCAGCGAGGAAACACAGACGCGTGCTCTGTACAACTCTATGGGAAAGTCACGGTTGCAAAATTATAAGTTAAGGACACTTCTAAGAGGACTTCGAGCAAAACCCTTTGGAACATAGGAGGTTCTAAGGCCAACCCACCAGTGAGTATCAAAGTACCCGTGTTCCCTGTCCCAGAGGAGCCGGGTACATAGGGGTCAAGTGGTGTCGGAAACCTTTGTCGTTTTCAATAAAGAGTTGCAAAGAAGTACTGCTGCCAGGAGGGTGAAGAATGTCCGAGGGAATCCAAGCCTGGATTCGCGGTGAGAAGAAGCTGAAAGCAGAGGGGTCTGGGTCACTTCAGGTGACCAGGGGCTCGAAAGTCGAATGACCACTGATGTTGAGTGCTTCAGGAGTGAAGAAGGGTTGCTTGACTCTGCAACCATGGGGACCAGGAGACGTCGAGGATGACCAGGATCCGGAGGTGAGCTGTCCCACAAAGGATGTCGAGTGCTGAGGGGTCGATGTCTGGCTGGAGCCCCAACAAGCCTTGGCAAATGCAACCCACACGGTCAGAGGAAACAGGTTACCGTGTGGATCAAGAAGGTCCAGGGGACTCTCCAAGCACTGGAGAGTCAGGACACATCTGGGGCAGCCAGGTAAGCCCAAGAACCAACAAGGTGACCCTCACCAGGATCCACAGGCCAACGAACCAGGGATCACGAGGAGACCTCAAGCAAGCTTGCAAAGTACCAGCCCACAGGACACTCAAGGAGTGGAGGCTGGAAATCTTCAGTGCAAATACTGCACGGGGTCAGGACTATACGGAATCCAATGCACAAGCTCTGGAATCATCACTAAGCATAAGCAACTGCAAATGTACACAGTGCACAGGGGTTTGGGTTGCACGGTCCCCACTAGGGATACTGGTCTCAGAATCGCTGAGAGGGCAGATCGACCTCAGGGACCTTTGGGAACCCACCTCCTGTGTTGCTGAAATCTTCAGAGTCCTCAGGAGCTCGGGAGAAGCAAACTGGTCAGATGAATTTAGGTGCCTGCTTTTGCAGGGGAGTAACTCCTTTACTTCAAGGGTGATTCTTCAGTCATCCAGCATCGTGCAGGCAGTCGAAGTACTTGGTTTCTTCTTAGCAGAATCTTGTCGAGGTAAAATCTAATGTCCTGTAGTCAGGTAACCCACTTTATAGCCATGGGAAGGGGTTAGAAAGATTCTGTGGACCCTCCTAGGGGAGGGGCAGGACAGAGGGGTAGCTACACCCATGTCCTTTCTACAGTTTTGTGCCAGAGCAGGAGCCAATGTCTCCCAGAACTGGTTTGAGCTGGACTATGCACAGGGACACCAAATGTGCCTCCAGTGCAGAATTTCTGGCACTCTCAGAGTGCACCCACCCAGCCCCAATACACTAAATCCTGTCTGGGAGGTGGTCACACCTCCCTGTGACAGGATGCCTATTGTCATGCCTTCCTCTGCTCGAACTTGGCTCAGCAGCAGGAGAGCAGATTCATGTCTGTGGATGGCAGCATCCATTTTGTGCTGCCTAGGTCGAGAAAGCTAGTACCGGGTAGACTGGGGACCAACATATGTCCCTTTGGAAGGGTGGAATCATACCTCCCACACCAGTTACTGGTGTGGAGGTATGATTCCAAGGTGTTTGACACCAAACGACATGTTTCTAAGCAGCTGTTTTAAAGTTAGCATTTACAGCAAGGTTATAATGCACTTAAAAACATATGTCTGGCTGCATCACAGACAACCCCGGAGAATGGACTCCGAAAGCTGCAGAGGGGCTCTGCTCATGCAGGGGCACCCTCTCACGTAAAACCCAGCACCCTGCTTTCAGGATTGTTAAGGCCTGCCATAGGGGTGACTGATAGGTATTTAAGTGTAGTGATTTACATAGATATAGTGAACCTATATCTTAAAAAAGTGGTGCAAGCACCAGCTGACTAGTCTGCTGTAGGAGGCTTGTCGTGTCAATTTGGATGGCCTCTCAGGGGTGGCATAATACATGCGTCTGCCCATGGGAGAATCCAATCTGGAGTGTACCTAAAGTACATGCATATCCATTTAAGGGAAAAAGCAGATAGACTGGGGTCCTGGATAGCAGGATCCCAGTCAGACTAGGCCAAAAACAGTACTACACCAGTAAAGATTTGGGGTAACCATGAGAAGCAGATCCTACTTTCCTACATAACCTCTCCCCCCAAATGTACGGACATTAAACTAACCTTGCCCAGTCAAGTCTTCATGTTCTAAGTGGAAATATCTGGAGAGTCCATCTGCATTGGCATGGTTACTCCCAGGTCTATGTTCCACAGTATAGTCAATCCCCTGTAGGGAAATGGACCAACTCAAAAGATTGGGGTTTTCACCCTTCATCTGTTTTAGCCATAAGGGGGGCTTATGGTCTGTCTGAACAATGAAGTTAGTACCAAACAAGTATGGCCTCAACTTCTTCAGAGCCCAAACCACAGCAAAGGCTTACCTCTCAATAGCTGACCAACGTTTCTCTCTGGGGGTCAGCCTTCTGCTTATGAAAGCTACTGGCTGATCCTGACCCTCTTCATTCAGTTGTGATAACACACACCCTACCCCCAACTCAGAGGCATCAGTTTGAACAAATAATTGTTTGGAATAGTCAAAACTTTGTAGAATGGGAGCAGTGCACATGGCCTGCTTCAGGTCATCAAATGCCTTTTGACAGCTCACTGTCCACTGAACTTTCTTAGGCATTCTTTTGGAAGTTAAGTCATTCAAAGGGGTCACTATGGAGCCATAACCTTTGATAAACCTCCCGTAGTACCCAGTCAGGCCCAAGAAAGCTCTGACCTGAGTCTGGGTAGTTGGAGCAACCCAATCCATGATGGTTTGGAATTTGCTCTGCAATGGTTGAACCTGTCCTCCGCCTACAAGGTGGCCTAGGTATACAACCTTACTCTGCCCTATCTGGCACTTGCTGGCCTTGATAGTGTGGCCTGCCTTCTGCAAGGCCTCCAAAACATTTCTCAGGTGGACCAGGTTATCCTCCCAGGTGGAGCTAAAGACAGCAATATCATCTAGATAAGCTGCACTATAGGCTTCCAGACCTGTGAGAACTTTATTCACCACCCTTTGAAATGTGGCAGGTGCATTCTTCAAGCCAAAAGGCATCACCACAAAAGGTAGTGCCCACTAGGGGTTGAAAATGCAGTTTTTGGTTTTGCATCCTCAGCTAATCTGGAATTGGATGAGCATCAGTCCTAGGGACTGCATTGAGTCCCCTTTAGTCAACACAGAACCTCATCTCTCTTACCACTCTGGGTGTGAGGTTTTGGTACCAAGACTACTGGACTAGCCCAAGGGCTATCTAAGGGCTCAATCACTCCCAGTTCCAACATCTTCTGGACTTCAGTCCTGATACAGTCCCTGACATGATCAGGTTGCCTGTAAATCTTATTTTTAACAGGCAGGCTGTTATCTGTGTCCACCTCATGTGTACACCAGGTAATCTGACTTGGAGTCAGTGAAAACATATGTCTGTACTGATTGAGGACTTTCCTAACATTTGTCTGTTGCTGTTCAGGGAGGCTGCCTGCCAAGGCTACACCATCAACTGAACCATCATCAGGGTCCTGTGAGAGGAGATCAGGGAGAGGATCACTCTCTTCCTCCTGTCCCTCATCAGTAGCTGTGAGAAAGCCCATGTCTGCCCTGTCCACATAGCTTCAGCCTGTTCAGATGGAGCACCCTGTGGGGGCTCCTGGGAGTTCCAAGGTCCACCAGGTAGGTAACCTCTCCCTTTTGGTCAAGAATGGTATGGGGTCCACTCCACTTATCTTGGAGAACTGCTGGGGCCACAGGCTCAAACACCCATACCTTCGGTCCTGGCTGGTATACAGTCAAAACAGTCTTTTGGTCATGCCAGGCCTTTTGCAATTTCTGGCGAGCATCAAGGTTTTTGGATGCCTTCTTCATGTATTCAGCCATCCGGGAGCAGAGACCAACTACATAGTCCACTATGTCCTGTTTAGGTGGCTTCAGAGGTAACTCCCATCCCTCCTTAACCAAACATAGGGGACCCCAACTGGATGTCCAAACAGAAGTTCAAAAGGGTTGTAACCAACCCCCTTCTGAGGAACCTCTCTGTAGCAAAGAGAAGGCAGGGCAAAAGGATGTCCCATCTGCGCCTACGTTTTTCAGGGAGACCTTTTATCATACCCTTGAGGGTTTTGTTGAATCTCTCAACTAACCCATTGCATTGTGAGTGATAGGGTGTGGTGAATTTATAATTCACTCCACACTCCTTCCACATAGCAGTCAGATAACCGGACATAAGGTTTGCATCTCTGTCTGATACTACCTCCTTAGGGAAACCCACTCTGGAAAAGATTCACAGGAGAGCTCTAGCCACAGCAGCAGCTGTGGTAGTCCAAAGGGAAATTGTGTCAAAGTACCAAATCTCCACAGGAGCCGATGATGGTCCCAACGCCCCGCCACCTCAGGCGCCACCTAAGATCAACTCGAGGTAGCGACTAAAGCAGGGGGGAAAGGGGAAGTGGATGAGAAACAAGAGAGACTGCCTGGTAAGTTGATGGTACTTCACACGGTCGTCTGGGTGGATCTTCTTCCTGCACCTGGATTTTAAAGACATACATGTAAAAACTGCCTAAAACATGTTTAATGCTAGATGTAACACCACAACACTAAATTTACCCTGTCGACCCCAGGCTATTGCTTCTCTCTGTGATGTTTTATAATTTGGGTTAATTCTGCATCTGAATGTAAAAGAAAGAAGACAGCACTTGTAAATTTGTTTCCTAAGAACTAGTCACCCAGAATATGTACTCTTAGTTAGCGCTCTCCTAATCACCTTAGCTACGTGTGTAGCTTATTAATCCAACTGTCAGTATTTTATTCTGGAAGGAGTTATAACTCCCTGAGGTTCCCCCAGATGCACCAATAACTGGAACCCCAAGTCTATTTTAAGTCTCGGTTTCATGTGCTTCAGGCAGGAAAGCTTTTATAAAATCACATAAGCACTGTTGTTCTTTTAGGTTGAAATTTCACCACACTGTCATCGGGAACACGAAGCGTTACATAGATGTTACCTTAGGAATGCTAGGAAGGTTGGAACAAATACCGCAACTGGAACATGAAGACTGAAGCGTTGCTTGAAATTCTCTTCCTTCGATAAATTCTTGTCAGGAAAGTTGAATCCCACGTTGCGCATGCGTTAAAGAACCAAAGAATTGTGATTACGTTATTCCCTGAGGTAAATACAAAACAAGTTCTGCGCCTCGCTGAGACGCTACACTTTTCCAGAAAACTACAGTTGAAGTGCGCAGTTCCCCTGTGGAACGCGCACCTTGAGCTCCCTAATTGTCGCGTGAGGGGAAACACTAGACCGCTGACCCGCTTTGGATCTGTGCCCATCTGCGCAGCCATTTTCCTCACCTGAGTTTCTTATCATTGTTAAGCATTGTCTCAACAACATTTTGGGTGTCACACACTTTCGTTTCCTACATGGATACTTAATTTGTTTTGTTCATGAGTTGCCTCTCGCTATGGTTGTAGTCGTGGCCAAAGTCTTGACAAATTGTCTCTGGATAACTAGTGGCATGGTACACCATCACTAGTATGAATCTGTGCCCAGATGCAGTTGGAGGAGCCATGGGACCAACAATGTCAATTACAACCCTCTCAAAGGGAACCCCCATACTAGGTACTGGTATCAGGGGAGCCTTTGTAGTACCACCTCCCTTACCACTGGCTTGGTATGTGATACAGGAGCGACAAAACTCCTTTGTGTCTTCTGACATGTGAGGGCAGTGAAAGTGAGTGACAAGCCTGTCCCAGGTCTTATTTTGGTCTAAGTGTCCTGCTAATGGGATGTCCTGTGCCAGTGTTAAAAGGGAGCCTCTAAACTTCAGAGGTATAACCACCTCCTGGTAGCACCAGGCTTGGCCTCTCTACCCTCTGAATACAGAAGTCCATCCTCCCAGTGGATCCTGTGGGATCCACTGGTACTCCCAGCAGCCTCAGCAGCAGCTTGCTGTCTGAGGGGTTCAAGAGAGGGGCAGCTCAGCTGCTCTTGGCGCAAATCTGCCCTGGAAGGGCCCCGTCCCCAAGAAATCAACCTGGTCAGATTCAAGTTCCTCTGAGACAGTTCCTTCACAGGGACTGAGATCATCTCCCTCTAGAGACTGATCCTCACTCTGAGGCAGGGGGGAAGACACTGACTTACCCCTTCTGCTCCTTCTCTTGGAAGGCACCTGGTCCATCTTTTCAGGATCCAGGGCCTGTTCAGTGGAAGACATTTTTGCCTGTGACCTAGTCATGGCAAACACACCTGTAGAGATGCCCAGCATTTCTGCATGTGTCCTGAGTTCTACTTCAGCCCAAGCTGAAGTTTTCAAATCGTTGCCCAATAAGCATTCTACAGGAAGGTCTGAGGTAACCACAACTTTCTTAGGGCCAGTTACCCCTCCCCGGGTGAAATTCACAACTGCCAAGGAATTGTCTGTCCTGACATTGCTTGCATTGATCACATGGTACATCTCACCAAGTATGATCTGGTCTGGGTCCACACGATATTTTGTCAACATTGTGACACTTGCACCTGTGTCCCTGTATGCCATGGCCTCCTTAGCATTGATCAAAGGCTGTTGTCTGTACTTGCCCAGATTACTGGGACTGACAAATAAGGAGGCAATATCCATGCCTCCATCACAGACCAAAACAGTCTGAGTTGGAATTCTGACTAGGCCAGAATCCATCTCAGATCACAAGGTTAACCCTACGATACCCTTGTTCGGTACATCACCACTTGGAACTGAGCTAGGGGGAACAGTTGCCTATGGGGCAGTGGTGGCTGGAGTAGATTTCTTGGCCCTTGGACAACTGGCATCTTTTGTCCAATGTGTCTTCTCTTTACAGATATGACACAAAGGTTTCTTTTTCACCCATTTGTCTACCTTCTTTTCCAAATCTTGGGGATAGGTCAGGTCAGAATCAACCAAGTACTGATGCAACAAGTGATTTTGGCAATTATTAAGGATCTGCTCCCTCATAATTAAATTGTACAATCCTTCAAAATCACACACCTTTCTGCCAAGTAACCAGCCTTCCAGAGCCTTAGTGGCACAATCTACAAAGTCAACCTAGTCCTAAGTCTGTGCCTTTTTGGTGTCTCTGAACTTAATCCTGTATTCTTCAGTGGTTAAGCCAAACCCATCAATGAGAGCACTCTTCAAGACTGAATAAATGTCAGCATCCTCTTCTCTAACAGTGAGGAGCTTATCTCTACCTTTGTCAGCAACGGAGAGCCACAAGATAGCTGCCCACTGCTCTTGAGGGACCCTCTGTACCTTACAGGCCCTTTCTAGTGCAGTTATCCACTTGTGGATGTCATCCCCACTCTGATTGGGAGGGACTATCTTGTTCAGGTTCCTATGTTCATGTGTATATTCTCTAACCCTATGGACACTGTTGCTGCCACCATGGGACTCCAGTCCTAATCTTCTTGTTGCTCTTTGGAGCTCTAGGGATTCCCTGTCTAGGGCCAATCGCTCTTTCTTGAGCCTGAGCTTGACTCTCTCATGCTCCAGAAATCATCACTGTTTATCATAAGAGGATTCCCTTGTGTTTGATATGGAAGTCCCTACAGAAGTTCCTGAGTGATTAGACTCCACAGAGGGAGTTCTGGATCTCCTAGGCAATGTCTGTACTCTTCCTGGTAGAGTAAAGAGAGGACCACTGGGGCCTTCTCCCCCACCTGAACGAAGATCTGTGCTATCCAGGTTAGAATCATCTTGATTCTCCTGGTCAGGGTTTGATTCCGGGTCAAAGAAGGTTTCACTTCCTGCCCTTTCCTCATTCCCTGCCTCACCCACTCTATCTACCTCATCAAACCCTGGGGTCTTTCGAAAGTCATCAAAGAGCAAAATCTTAATGAGACGTTGGGTGTTTGCTATTCTCCCTGTCCTCAACTTCCTAGATGCACACATTGCTCTCAATTCTGGAAATGAGATGCCATTGTATCTAGTTGGCAGAGAGCCACTGGCTTCTCCTCCAGAAGACATACTAGTGTTATGTGGTGTAGGCACCTACCTCACCTAGTGGAGACTAAACTCTCTTGAGTTGGAGAAAGGTGTTGGCTTACCCAACTCCAAGTTCAGTAGAACTTACATTATTCTAATCTGGATGTATTATATGTACCTAATACTTAGTGGTTTTCAGTTAATCATTCAATGAGATTTACCTGGTAAAACAATTGCAAGCTGAATCCCAACCGCTGCACACCAACGTGAGAAGGTGGCCTGGTATATGCTGTCCCCTAATTAAAGTGGGCACCTTGTACCAGTCCAAATGAACCTTATGATGAATGTGTTCAAAGGTAACCTTATTGAAAGCTATCCTAGTGGTAGCTATGGAGAGCAGCCTTCAGGCTTAATCTTGAAGGAATGTAAATCAGCTTGTTTTCTAGAATATCACCTACTAAATGACTAAATGAAAGGAGAACCACACGGTGTTTATATAAAAAATATGTATTTATTAATATAAAACTCTCTACTAGTCTCTATACGAGACTAGGGCACAAAACACACAATACTGAATCAATTGAACATTCGTAAATAGCACAATTCACAGCGGGCTCAAGGGGGAGACCGAACCATATACTAAAAAAATGGTATAACAACAACGACTTGACTATACACAGTGCCTAGAGCACGTAGAATCGCTGGGACCCCAAGGAACCACCCAGAGGAGTGACACAGGGAGCCCACGGAGGACAGAAGCAGTGAGGAAACACAGATGCGTGCTTCATACAACTCTGTGGGAAAGTCACGGTTACAAAATTACAAGTTAAGGACACTTCTAAGAGGACTTCGAGCAAACCCTTTGGAACATAGGAGGTTCTAAGGCCAACCCACCAGTGAGTACTGAATTACCCGTGTTACCTATCCCAGAGGAGCCGGCTGCATAGGGGTCAAGTGGTGTCGGAAACCTTTGTCGTTTTCAATGGAGAGTTTCAAAGAAGTATTTCTACCAGGAGGGCGAAGAATGTCCAGTGGAATCCAAGCCTGGATTCGAGGTGAGAAGAACCTGAAAGCAGAGGGGACAGAGACTGGGTCACTTCAGGTGACCAGGGGCTCGGTAGTCAAATACCCACCGATGTCGAGCGCTTCAGGAGTGAAGAAGGGTTGCTTGACTCTGCAGCCACGGGGATCAGGAGATGTCGAGGATGACCAGGATCTGGAGGTGAGCTGTCCCACAAAGGATGTCGAGTGCTGAGGGGTCAATGTCCGGCTGTAGCCCTACCAAGCCTTGGCAAATGCAACCCACGCAGTCACAGGAAACAGGTTACGGTGTGGACCAGCAAGGTCCAGTGGACTCTCCAAGCACTGGAAAGTCAGGGCACATCTGGAGCAACCAGGTAAGCCCAAGGTGACACGCGCCAGGACCCAAACGCCAATGGACCAGGGATCGTGAGGAGACCTCAAGCAAGTTTGCAAAGTACCAGCCCACAGGACACTCGAGGAGTGGAGGCCGGAAATCTTTGGTGCAAATACTGCTCAGAGTCAGGAATACATGGAGTTCAATGCACAAACTCGGGAATCGTCACTAAGCATATGCAACTGGTGCACAGGGGTTCGAGTTGCACGGTCCTCACAAGGTATACTGGTCTCAGAATCACTGAGAGGACAGATCGACCTAAGTGACCTTCAAGAACCCACCTCCTGTGTTGTTGAAATCTTCGGAGTCCTCAGGAGCTCGGGAGAAGCAAACCGGTCAGATGCGTTTAGGTGCCTGCTTCTTCAGGGGAGTAACTCCTTTACAACAAGGAGATTCTTCAGTCGTTCAGCGTCATGCAGGCAGTCGAAGTACTTGGTTTCTTCTTAGCAGAATCTTGTCCAGGTAAAATTTAAAGTCCGGTAGTCAGGTAACCCACTTTATTCCCATTGTAAGGGGTTGGAAAGATTCTGTGGACCCTCCTAGGGGAGGGGCAGGACAGAGGGGTGGCTACACCCATGTCCTTTGTCGAATTTTGCACCAGAGCAGGAGCCAATGGCTCCCAGAACTGGTTTGAGCTGGACTATGCACAGGGACACCAAATGTGCCCCCAGTGCAGACTTTCTGGCACTCTCAGAGTGCACCCACCCAGCCCCAATACACTAAATCCTGACTGGGAGGTGGTCACACCTCCCTGTGACAGGATGTCTATTGTCATGCCTTCCTCTGCTCGAGCTTAGCTCAGCAGCAGGAGAGCAGAATCGTGTCTGTGGCTGGCAGCATCCATTTTGTGCTGTCCAGGTCGATAAAGCTGGCACCGTGTGCACCGGTGACTGACATATGTCCCTTTGGAAGAGTGGAATCATACCTCCCACACCAATTACTGGTGTGGAGGTATGATTCCAAGGTGTTTGACACCAAACACGACATGTTTCTAAGGAGCCGTTTTAAAGTTAGCATTTACCGCAAGGTTATAATGCACTTAAACATATATGTCTGGCTGCATCACAGACAACCCCAGGGAATGGTCTCCGAAGGCTGCAGAGGGGCTCCGCTCATTCAGGGGCACCCTCTCACGTAAAACCCAGCACCCTGCCTTCAGGATTGTTTAGGCCTCCCATAGGGGTGACTGATAGGTATTTAAGTGTAGTGATTTAGATGGATATAGTGAACCTATATCTTAAGTTAGTGGTTCAAACACCAGCTTACACAGTCTGCTGTAGCAGGTTTGTCATGTCAATTTGGATGGCCTCTCAGGGGTGGCATAATACATGCTTCAGCCCATGGGAGGCCTCTGGGGTACCTATGTCCTGGGTATATGGTGCACCATATACTAGGGACTGATATGGGTACCCCAGAATCCAATCTGGAGTGTACCTAAACTAGATGCATATCCATTTAAATGAGAAAGCAGATAGGCTGGGGTCATGGATAGCAGGATCCCAGTCAGACTAGGCCAAAAACAGTACTACATCAGCAAAAAGTGGGGGTAACCATAAGAAGCAGATCCTACTTTCCTACAAGGGGTAGGACACCATTGTTGAACTCTTGACAGAGCTGACTTCCACGAAGCAGCCACATCAGGTGGTCTGGACAGAGGCATGTCCAAATGCTTTTGACATCCTGAAGGAGGTCATGTCCACAACACCCATGCTCAAGTTCCCTAGCTTCTCCAAAGAATTAATTGTGCAGACGCCTAAAAGCAAGGTACATGGGTCGTGCTCTCATAGCTAAACAAAGAGGGTGTGGGTAAACCTGTAGCCTTCATCAGTAGGAGGTTACTTCCCCAGAAAAAGAGGTGCAGTGCATTGAGATGTCAACATTTGCAGTGGTCTGGGCGCTGAAGAAGCTGAGGCCGTACCTGTTTGGTGCACATTTCTGGATTCAGACAGACCACAGACCCCTAATATAGTTAATGCAGAATAGTAGTAAGAATCTTAAACTATTTAGCTGATCCATCTGCCTACAGGGGATGGACTTTTCGGTGGTACACCATCCTGGAACAGACCACACCAATGATGATGGTCTCTCCATGTTCTTCCACCTTCGTGAAGAGAATTCCCAAGAGGTTGGGTAGTTCCCCCCACTTTCATGTGGGGGGGACACATGTTAGACTTGGCATCCTTGCCATGTTTTCACCCTAAACATTTCGCCTTCAGCACTCCTGTTTTTGCTGACTTTGTTTGTTGCTGGCCTTAGGACTCTGCACATTTTACCACTGCTAACCAGTGCTACGTTATGTGTCGCTCTGCTTAAAAAAGGGCAACAGTGGCTTAATCCCACTTGATAATTATTTTACCTATCAGCCCCTAATAAAGGGGTACTACATGTATGCAGGGCCTATCATTTAAATGCTACAAGTGAGCCTGCAACACTGATTAAGCCACCCACTCAAGTAGCCCTATAAACATGTCTCAGGCCTGTCACTGCAGAGCCTTTGTGTGCAGTTTATACTGCCATTTTAACTTGGCAAAGCAAACCTTTTGCCAGTCACTAGCCTTCCTTTTTAACACTTATAATTCACCCCTAGAGTAGGCACTGCATGGCCCAGGGAGCAGGGCACAATGTATTTAAAATTAGGACATGTACTTTAACTTTTACATGTCCTGGTAGTGAAAACTCTTAAATTCGTTTTTCACTACTGCAAGGCCTATCTTTCCTGTAGAATAACATTGAAGTTCACTTATTAAATTTTATAAGTATAATGTCTAAATGGGAAGAGATGACCAGTTCATATTTGGTGTCTCTGGAACGCGAATTTAAAATCCTATCTTATGGGGAAGTTGGATTTAAAATCAATGTTGTGGTCTTCTGTGAATTTTCGCATGTTGCTTTGGAAAAACCGAAGAGTAATTGAGAAAAAAACTTTTGAAAACAGAATTTCAATAAACAAAAAGAAAAAAGTGACTGAAAAAATAAATAAAATTATGATTTACGGTCACACTAAGTGTCATGTGTGATCATGTGAAGTGAAGTACAACTGATATCAGTATTGGCCTGTGTGTTGTTGTGTATGTATCAAAATCGGCCTAGCCTTACTGATTATTGGCCAAAACCTTCTTTAGTTGAATAACTTTAAGAAAGTTGCCATTTTTTTGCTGAAGGCATTTGGTGCCTGTAGCCTGTGTGTGGGTGATAGTCAGGCTTATGTATTCCTCCTAGACAACCACACACAATGAGAACTTAAGTGTGACTGTATATGTCATCACTGGCATGGAGTAGCTGGGCACAATCCCACTTACACTTAAATAGGCTGTGTCCTGCCTCCATACAAAGGGCTGGATGTGCCCTGTAGTTAATCTGGAGCATCTGTGCACTTCAAAGGCATTCCTCTAGAAGCTTCTTCCCACTTCAAAGACACAACTATATATAAAAAAAGGCCCTCAGACATCAACTCTTCAGTACACTTCTGGACTTGTAGATACTCTGCCAGGAAGAAGGACTGCTGTGCTGCTGTGCTGCTTTAAGGGTTGCCACTCCACTGGACTGCTGTTCTCAAGAAACTGTAGCCCTACTGTGCTGCCTGGGGAAGAAGAACTAGATTGGCAACTTCATCTTGAACCCAAGGCCCTAGAGTGATTCAAAGGATTAGTCTGCTGACTTCGTGGACCCTTAGTGTGGCTTATGATCTCTTGACATCAAGCTTTTGGGCTCATTGCGGCCACAAAAGGGTACATTCACACTGGAACTGTTAGACCTGGCACCTTGGCGTGAGTCTCCCTTCCACTTTTTGCTGATGTGCCGCAGATGTTTTGCTGGTGTTAGCTGCTCAGGGCACTGTGCCACTGCCAATCAGTGCCACCGTGCAAGTTCTCTCTATGAAAAGTGGACCTGTAATTGATTTCCATGATTGGCTTATTTGGTTTACTGTCAGTCCCCAGTAAAGTGCCCCAGGAGTGCCAGGGCTTGTAAATACAAATGCTGCTAGTGGGTCTGCAGCACTGGTTGTGCCACCCACAGAAGCAGCCTTATAAAATATGTCTAAGGTCTGCCATTGCAGAACCTGCGTGCAGTCTGGTACTGTCATGCTGGCTGGGCGAGTGCACCCACTTGCCAGCCCCTAAACCTTCCCTTTACTTCATGTGAGTCACCCCTATGGTAGGCCCAAGGGCAGGGTGCATTGTAAGCATAAGGTAGGACAAGCCCTGATGTGTGTGGCATGTCCTAATAGTGAATTACAGCCATTTTCGTTTTTCACTATTGTAAGGCTACCTGTTCTCATAGACCAGAATGGGCTGCTGGAATTATTACACTCTATAATCCCAGCAGGCTCAGGGAACATGGTAGAAAGTCAAGTTTAGTATGCCTGAACTCAGAATAATAAAATACTTATTTCAGTAAAGTTTATTTTAATATCCTGTGTTTGCAAATGCTACTTTTAGAAAGTTAGCATTTGCTGGCCTAATTGTTTCAGCCCGCCTCTGCTAGGATGTGTATCTGCTGTCTGGTTTCTGTGAGTGACAGGGCTGGGGGATTCCAGGGGACAGTCTGGGCTGCCAGGTGGTGAATAGAGGGATTACCCCCAGGATGGGTGTGAGGAGTGCCCCTTGACTCTGAATAGGGCTGTGCGCTGCCACCTCAATGCTGGCTCCAGCTCCTGCGGAACGTCTGATGTCCCTGCCCTGCACCTTGCAAGAAACAGCAAAAGGCTCAACAACAAAGTGCTCCAAAACTGGGTTGAACCAGGCTCAGGCCCCCTGGCCTGAAAAGACAAAAGAAACTGGGTATAAAGGTAGGAGCCCTGCTCCTAAACAGTAGATCCTGCTTGTGAACCAAGAAGAACCCGCTATCAACGCTGAAGAAGAACCCCCACAAAGACTTGCTGCTTTATGAAAGACTGGCTAGTATCTAAAAGGAACTTGTGCTCACAGCGATCTCCAAGGGCCTGGAAGCAAGCTGGCCCCCTGACCTGAGTCCCAGGAACATTGAACTCTGCCTGCCTGCATCTGAGCCGTGAAGAAATTGCTGAACTCTTCCCCTGCTGCTGGAGCCGCCCCAAGTGCGTCCCGTATCGCTGGACTGCCGCGAAGCCGACCTGTGCCTGCCTGCCCCGTGTGACCCGCTCTGACCACGAGCCGTACTCACACCGTGTCACTGGGCTGCCCACACCCGCTTCGCCCTCCTCTGAAGGGCGCACTGTTCTGCCTGCCGCATCCCCACTGGGTGGGAGAGACCTTGAAAAGATTAGCGCATCGCCCTCGGAGACGCCTCGTACGCCGAAGCGTACCCTCTCCCCGACATCGCGCTACGAAGAGAAGAAGCATTTCCCCACTCAGACGGGCACCTCCTGAGATACGTGTCGTACGCCTGAAGCGTACCACTTCGCCCCGCCTGTGGGCACCCTTGGAGCCGTACCGCCTTGATCGCCTGCCAAGTATGCCTCGCACTACGTGCCTACCCGGGTGAACAGAGGTACGCGTCGTACGCCTGAAGCGTACCACTTTGCACCGCCCCTTGTCCCTGAGGCCGCGCCGCACAAGGGGAGCCGCGCTGTATGCTGAGTACAGGCCACCCCGTGCCGCATTGCCGCCTCTGGGGGAGATCGGAACTCTGCCCTGTGCGCTCCGGACCCGAGAGTCCCTTCTTTGGCTGCAACTTAATCCCGCCACGTCCCGCACATTCAGGACAACGTGCATGAGCACAAAAGAGCCGCTTTTGCTCTTAAGAAGGAGAAACGCATATTCTTGCCTAAAACGAGCTGTGGGCCGTTAAGAACGTTATTATCTAGAGACACGGTTTAGAAAAGGCCCATATCCCCGCATATAAAAGGGTATTGTGTGCATATAAAGATAACACGTTATTTATGGTCTTGTGATTACGCCTGCATAAGAGTTTATATTTTTACATAAAGTCTACGTATTTTTACAGAGCACAGCCTGGTGTCCATTTGTGGTGGGGTCATTTTGATTACTGTATGTATTTTACAAATGCTTAGCCTATGACACCCAGAGATTAGCTTTGTCTGCTTGCGCCACACTACCTAAAGGGAGAGCAGGGGTTATTTGAAAGGGTGATCCCCTTATCCTGACTGGAGGAGAGGGTCCCTGCTTGTCACAAGTTCCCACCTGTGCCAACCAGAGACCCCCAAATCTAACATTGGTGGTCAGCGGTGAGGATTTCGAATTTGCATTTGTGCTTTGTGTACAGTGATTATTTGATCACCACGTAGTGAGAGCAGACCTATAACGTAGTCACATACTGTTGATTTCTTTTTACTGAGAGATCTCCATTTTTGTGAAAAGTCATGTCTGGCCCAAAGTCTGTAGGGAAGGCAGCATCCATAGTCTCTGATGGAAGTGGAATAGAAGAAGTAGATTGGGAAGAAGAGAAACTAGGAAGCTACACAATACCACAGCCGAAAGGCTTCTGTGAAAAATTTGGAGTTCCCAACAGTGGATTTAGAAACAAGCCTCAATACCTAAAGGCGCTGAGGGCCTGGATTGAGTCAAGAGCACCAGAGAATAGAGGGGAAATTGTACCCCCAGACAGCATCCATGATGTTGGCAGAGTTCTGTCGCCAGAGGAGTTGGCAGACAGGGCAGCAACCAGGGCACATGAAGTAGAGATGGCAAAACTCAATGGACAGATGGAAATGGAGAAACAAAGATTAGCAATGGAAAGCCAACGGTTGGCAATGGAAGAGAAAAAGATCCAAATGGAACATGAGATGAAATTGAAGGAGTTGGAGCTGAAAGGCAAAAGTTTGGAAAATACTCCTTCTGGTGGCAGTACAACGCCGGTGCAGGTAGAGTCAAGGGTGTACATGCCAAAAGATGTGGTGAAGGAATATTTTAAGGGGGATGACATAGGGCAGTGGTTCAAGGCCTATGTAATGTAATGTAATGTAAAGTCTACTTCTATAGCGCTACCATCACTCCAAGGAGTATCTTGGCGCTCACCCAGCTCAGATGTACGAGAAGGGGGGGGAGTAGACACAGATTCACGCAGGACACTACATCTCAAACCATTGCTATACAAGCTGATTCGGACATAGAGTATACCCAAGTTTTTAATGCTTTCCTGTATTGGGTTTCATCCGACATGGAACGTAAGGAAAAGGGGAGCTTGTTCCAGGCTTTAGCACCCAACACGAAAAGAGATTTGCCACCTTTGGTTGTCAGCCTGAATTTAGGGATAACCAACAGGTTCTGGCCCACAGATCTTAGACAACGTACCGGATTGTATCGTCTAAAACCCTGGCTTAGATATTTAGGGCCTCGATGGTGAAAAGCCCTAAAGGTAATCAAGAGGACCTTAAAAAGAATTCTCTTTGCAATTGGTAGCCAGTGTAATGCATCCATTGCTGCAGAAGCTGATGATCTGCGAGGCCAGCCTAATACTAGGCGGGCCGCTGCATGTTGGACCATTTGTAATCTGTGGAGTACCGATCTGCTGGCTCCTGCGTATAATCTATTGCAGTAGTCCAGCCTAGAAGTGATCAAGGCTACTGCAACAGTTTTTCTGGCTGACAACGGCAAGAAATCAAAGAACTTTCTCAAGGTTTTGGTTATGTGAAAACATGTGCCAGCTACAGCAACAGCTTGTTGTTTAAAGGACAGCTGATTGTCAAATGTAATGCCTAAGTTCCGGACTGATGTGATGGTATTGGGAGGAGTTACCTCACCATCAGGCCAACAACCTTTCGGGGAAAACAGATTTTCTTTTCCGACCGGAAGAATTTCCGTCTTATCGGCATTACATTTAAGATGATTATCTGTCATCCATTTAAATGTTGCGGCTAGGCACTCTTTGAGATTTTCTTCGGCACCAGCTCGATCCCTGTCTAAAACTAGAATAAGCTGGGTATCGTCAGCATACGAGATGGTACTGATCTGGAAAGAAGCAATCAATTCTATCAAGGGAACCAAGTACAGATTAAAAAGTATGGGACTTAAAGTCGAACCCTGGGGAACTCCAGAGCTGAGGGCCTTTGCTTCAGATTGATACTGGCCCAATACTGTAATTTGGTGTCTGTCTCTAAGAAAGTTTCTCAGCCAGGTCAGAGCTGTCCCATCTACCCCCGCGGCAGCTAAACGGTCCACTAAGATGTTATGTGAGACCGTATCAAAAGCTGCCGACAGGTCAAGTAGAATTAGGACCGCCTTCTTTCCCTGGTCGATGGCCAAACGGAGAGTCTCAGTTGTAAACAATAGGGCAGACTCGGTAGAGTGTTTTGACCGAAACCCTGACTGATTAGGATGTAAAATATCATTTGTTTCCAGGAAATTTGTGAGTTGGTTATTCACGAATTTTTCAGTCAGTTTAGACATCACCGGAAGCAGGGAGATTGGGCGTAGGTTGGAAAGGGTGGTAGGGTCGGCAAGATTTTTTTTCTGAAGCGGTTTGACCGCAGCAAGCTTCCAATCGCTAGGGACATCTGCCGTCGCTAAAGATGAATTAATGATGCTGTTTATGATGGGATTGATAGTTTCTGCCAGAGATTGTAAAGCCAAAGGAGGGCAAGGATCGAAGGGGGATCCGGATTTGCTCGCAATAATGGCTTTAAGGGAGTCTTCAAGGGAGACAGGGGCGAAAGTATCCAGACTAGTTGGAGCTTTCACCCTCTCCACTCTTTCATCTGCTTCTAGAATGGAAGAAGCTAGGGGAAAGGTTCTCACGATTTTAAGAATTTTATTCTCGAAATAATCCGAGATATCATTACATAGGCTTTGAGATGGCGGAATCTCCTGCGACAAGACAGAAGGATTCATAAAGTCCTTGACTATATTAAAGATTTCCCTTTGCCCTTGAGCTGCCGTTTCAATGGCCTGAAGATAGTAAGCTTTTTTGGCTGATTTTATATCTGCATGATACTGCCTTCTGGCCTGTTTATAAGTGTCACGGGCAGTGATCTCATAATGCCTGCGCCACCGTCGTTCTAGTATTCTTAGTTTTCCCAGTTCTACTCTCAAGGGTAATGTAAACCAAGGAGCCTTCTTTTTCTTTTTAATAGGGTTTTTAGTGCTGGAAGGACCTAGTTGATGGCCTATCATAGTTAACCAATCTCGCAGCTTTTGGTTATCTACAGAGGTATTACCTGTTGGCACCAGGGTACCAATTCCAGGAGCATCCAACACATCAAGTCTGCTGGATAGTTGTTTCCAGTTGGGTTTACAAATCAGATTAGGAGTGGTGGTATTATTTATGGTTCTGTCCGACATTTTATGAGGTAATGGAATAAAGAACGGGATAAAGAAATGGTCAGACCAAATCTGGGGACAGGGAGATTTAACTATCAGCCTGCTGAAATTAGAGCAAATACAATCTAATAAGTGGCCTCCCGAATGTGTATATTGATGAGTCAAAAGAGTGAGTCCTAGAATGTTAATAATGTCCATAAAGCAGTCGACTCCAGAAGCTTTTGGAGAGTCAAGATGCAAATTTAAATCACCCAGTATGGTAAAATTCGAAAATCTAAGTACCAAATTGCTGAGTGCTTCACCCACAGTTTCCAGGAATTCCTTAGGAGGGCCTGGAGGACGATAAATGAGTACACCTGAGAATGTGAGTGAATCATGTATTCCCAAAGAGAATGCTAACGCTTCTGCTCCCTTTATCTCAACGAGTTCATGGGAGGAGCATTTTAATGAGCTACGATATATAATAGCAAGGCCACCTCCCCGTTGTTCCTTTCTATCTAGACGCTGAATAGAAAATTTTTCCGGGAGAGCTATAGCCAAATCAGGATTACACCAAGGCTTAAGCCATGTCTCAGTAATCAGAAGCCAGTCGAGTTCTTTTTCAGAAATAAGCTCATGTATATTTTGCGCATTTTTACACAACGAACGGGCATTGATAAGACCGCCTCGTAGTATAGGAGAGATAGGCGACGTTTCCGTGGAAAACACAGACAATGGCATGACAATATCTTGTTTACACGCAGCAGAGACAAAGTCTACAGCCTTATGACAGTCAACTATGGGAACCGTGCCAAGTGATACGATCGTGGATGCCCTACCTGCAGTGGAGTGGTATGGATAAAGCCCAAAAAGGAGAGTCTCCCGCCTCCGCGCCTCCGTTGCGCTGACGGGCGCAGACGGGGAAGACTCTGGCCCGACTCAGGCACGAGTCAGGCACTACCGCTGCGCGTCACCGCTGCGCGGTCCAATGTGAGCTTTAAATAGTCACTCCCCTCCCTCCGGCTGAGCACTAGAGCGCTCAGCGCGATGGTGCCACGAGGGAATTCCAAGATGGCGTCAGGCACAGAATAAACAACCGATTCTGCCCGCTAAAGAAGCGGTGAGTTTACTATTTAAGTGCGGGTGTGTGGGCAAATAGGAACAAGTTAAAAACAAGGGAAAATAAACAATTTACAAACACAAATACAAAATAGGGTTGTGATTATAAAATGTACAGGTAAAATCCTGATCGCGCTTGCTTAAGCGCAGGTTAAAATACACAGTGCCGCGATCAATCAGTTCAGCTTTCCCTCGGCCACGGCTATGAGGTAGCCATGTCCTCCCACCGCGTCCCTGAGCGAGATTGGGGAGCGGGGTTGTGGGGGCGGTTCCTTGGTGAGGGACGGGACACCCTGCTAGATTTACCCTCTGAAGATTATAATTCTTATCCCCACATGAAGGAAGCTTTGATGACCAGGTATGGGTTGACTCCTGAATTATATAGACAGAGGTTCAGGGGGTGTACAAAGATTCCTGGAAGTACCTATGTTGAATATGTAACCTTTTTCTGCAGAGCACTGGATGGTTGGGTGAAGGGTAGCAAAGTGAATGATTTTCAAGGTCTCTTTGA
The DNA here is from genome assembly GCF_964204655.1 of Triturus cristatus. Lineage (NCBI taxonomy): Eukaryota > Metazoa > Chordata > Amphibia > Caudata > Salamandridae > Triturus > Triturus cristatus. The sequence continues at coordinate 955,922,341 of NC_140593.1, read as the reverse complement.
TTTAATTGCATGGGAGCACTTGTCCAGTAATTGTTTTCCTGAGCTACGCCAGCACCTGATTGATAGCAAGCTGACTAACCCTAGGAGGCTTGCTGAGGAGGCAGACCGCTGGGTCAGCACCAGGGTCCACAAGGGTCACGTGGGAGACTCCGCCAGGGGTGGGCAGGGTCCCCAGCAGAAGAGTGGGGGGGACAGGGGTAAACAGAAGGAGTTCCAAAGAGGGCCCCAAAGTAATCCCCAAGGGAACCCAGGGAAAGGTTCTCCGCCTCCCCCACCCCAGAGGCAGACCGGGGCCCCGACAGGTAATCCTGTTCAAGGAGGGCCCATAAAATGTTACAAGTGTGGTGAACTAGGTCATGTTGCCAGTAATCCCAAGTGTCGTTTTTTTGTTAAACCAGCACCCACTGGTGCTACCCCCGGCAGATGGCTAGTGTAGCCTTTGGGGAGGAGGGAGAAGTCCAAGGTGGGTGGGAGCCAGTTCAGATGTCCCTAGTCTCTTTGGGAGACAGTGGAACGGTCCCTGAGAACTGCCTGCCCTCCAACACTAAGAAATATGGGCAGGTAGTGATCATCAACGGCAAGAAGGCAGAGGCTCTTACAGACACTGGAGCCAGTGTGACTGCCGTCCGGCAGCACCTGGTGTCTCAAGAGCAGGTTGTACCCCATGCATACTGCCGGGTTGTCAATGCTGACAACTCGGAGAGCCAGTGTCCAATGGCTCAGGTTCCCTTTGAGTGGGGGGGGTCTCTGGTACTCTACAGGGTGCTGTGAGGACTGCCATGCCTGTGGATTGTTTGCTAGGGAATGACTTGGAGAGCTCCCCTTGGGAAAAGGTGGAGAAGACAACTCACCTGAAGATGGTGGGTTTACCTGACTGGGCGTGCGTGACCACCCGGTCAATTGCAGCCAGTAGGGGTGCTCAAGAGGTCCTGGAGCCTGAGGGAGAGGCCCAGGAACCAGCCTTAGAGGGAAGGCATGGGGAGCGCGGGAAACCGGCCCCTGAAGTTCCCACGGCCCAGGAGGAAGCAGACCTTGAGGGGGATGCCCTGGAGCCTACCGGGGAATAAATTGCTGAACTGGGGGACCTGCCTGAGCTGACCCATTGGCAGCAGGAAGGGGGCCCCTCCAGGGAAGAATTCTGCATGGAGCAGAAAGAATGCCCTTCTCTCGTGGGTCTGCGGCAGCAGGCTGCAGATCAGGCCAGTGGTGATCAGTCCGGTACACATTTCATTTACTGGGAGGATGACCTCCTGTATTCAGAGACTAAGGTTGCTGAACCTGGGTCAGCCCGTGTGCTGGTGGTACCCCAGAAGTTCAGGGCCTTCCTACTTGGGCTGGCTCACGATGTGCCCTTAGCAGGACATTTGGGGATGGACAAGAGCTATGACAGGCTTGTCACCCACTTTTATTGGCTCCAAATGCACAGGAGCTCAGATGCTCATTGTAGGTCATGCCAAACTTGCCAGGCAAGTGGGAAGAGTAGGAGGAAGCAGAAGGCTCCTCTTCAGCCCTTCCCTGTGGTCAGTACACCATTCCAGCGAGTGGGAATTGACATTGTGGGGCCTCTGGACCCCAGGACAGCCATGGGCAACAGGTTCATCCTGGTCCTGGTGGATCATGCCATCCGGTACCCTGAAGCCATCCCTCTGAGGACAGTGACGGCCCCCGTGGTGGGACGGGCACTGATGGGAATTTTCTCCAGAGTAGGATTCTCTCTAGAGGTGGTGTCCGACAGGGGCACAAATTCATATCCAAGTATATGAAATCCCTTTGGCAAGAGTGTGGTGTAACCTACAAGTTCACCACCCCCAAGGAAATGGGTTGGTTGAGCGATTCAACCGAACTCTGAAGGGCATGATTATGGGTCTGGAAGAACCCATGAGGCGTAAGTGGGATGTCCTCTTGCCATGCCTTCTCTTTGCATACCGTGAGGTGTCACAAAAGTCTCTAGGGTTCAGCCCCTTTGAGCTTTTGTATGGCCACCCAGCGAGAGGACCTCTGAGTCTGGTTAAGGAAGGCTGAGAGCAATCTCCCAGGAAACCTCCCCAGAATGTATACAGTTACATGCTGGCCTTCAGAAACCAGACTAGGCGATTCAGGCAACTTGCTGAGGCAAATCTGGAAGCCAGCCAGGAAGAGATGAAAGTGGTGGTACGAACAGAATGCCACTCTGGTAGAGCTTCAACCTGGACAAAATGTGTGGGTCTTGGCCCCAGTGGAGCCTTGTGCACTTCAGGATAAGTGGACGGGCCCATTTGAGGTTGTGGAGCGCAAGAGTCCTGTCACCTACTTGGTGGACATGCAGTCTCCCAGAAACCCCTTGAGGGTCCTACATGTTAACCGCCTTAAGCCCCACTTGGAGAGGTCCGAAGTGGGCATGCTCTTGGCAACCGATGATGGGATGGAGGAGGAGACCGAGCCCCTTCCTGACCTCTTGGTAGCCTCAGAGCAAGATGGGTCAGTGGATGGAGTTAACCTCTCACCCACCCTGACTCCTGAACAACAGAATGACTGCCACCAATTGCTGGGGCAGTTTCCTGATCTGTCATCCCTGGTTCCTGGTGTCACAGATTGGTGAGTCCATGATGTGGACACAGGAGACAGCTTGCCGGTAAAGCACAAGGCTTACAGAGTAACTGACAGGGTCAGAGCCTGCATCAAAGAGGAGGTCTCAAAGATGCTTGCTCTTGGAGTGGTTGAGTCCTCCAGCAGTCCTTGGGCCAGCCCAGTGGTCTTGGTCCCAAAGACTGCAGCACCGGGAGCCACACCTTAACTCCGGTTCTGTGTGGACTACAGAGGACTCAATTCAGTCACCAACACTGACGCGCACCCCATCCCCAGAGCTGAGGAGCTCATTGATCGGTTAGGGACTGCCCAGTTCCTCAGCACGTTTGATTTGACGTCTGGGTACTGGCAGATCGCCTTGACTGATGGGGCCAAAGAGAGGTCAGCATTCTCCACACCAGATGGGCATTTCCAGTTCAGGGTTATGCCCTTTGGGATGAAGAATGCCCCTGCCACCTTCCAGAGGTTGGTCAACCAAGTGTTGGCCGGGCTGACTGAGTTCAGTGCCGCCTACCTGGATGACATTGCAGTGTTCAGTGGTACTGTCAAGAATTCCTGTCATGCGAGGGGAGGAAAACGGTAACCAGCGTAAACGGACTACATCTCCCAGGATGCTTAGCGGTTGAGAGGTTATGTAAACAGGAGAGCTGTTACATAACTCAAGGAAAACACGCCCTTATGTAAACAGGAGAGCTGTTACATAACTCAAGGGAAAACACGCCCTTATGTAAACAGGAGAGCTGTTACATAACTCAAGGGAAAACACGCCCTTATGTAAACAGGAGAGCTGTTACATAACTCAAGGAAAACACGCCCTATAAAGGGAGGAACTGGGAGGTACAAGGCTGTCGGATATTGTGTTTACACCGACGTACCTGCTTCGTGAAGAGCAGTGTTCCGGAGTGGTGCTCCAGTAAGGCAAGAACGGAGGTAGGTCGAGTCGTTACTCCCTGGGCCGTGTCTTGCCCCATCATCACCTGTGAAGGACCCGGAAGCTCTACCGGTCAACCATTGAGCTTCGCTTTTTGACTCGGCTGAGTCAAAGCGCAGTGGCGCTTTTGCTGGTTGGAGTCGTAACTCCCAGCCCGACCAGAGATACAGGGACTGCCAGCTGTAACGCACACCAGGAGGTGTTTGCCGCGTTACAGACTCGGAAGTCCACAGGATCGATCGAGCGGCTGCTCTCGGTTCAGTCTTCTTGCTTTTGATTGGGGTATCGGTGACGCATCACCAGGAGGTGACTCCGCGTCCCGGTGCAGTCTGAGGAAGAGGTTGAGCGGCTGCTCCCTTCAGGTAGAGACCCCGGCTGGGTGTTTCCCTGACTCCTCGATTCTCCCCAACACTCGTCGTGCCCCTCACAGCCTACCGATTGGCATTGTCGGCCGTTTCATTTCTGCCCTCTGTTGGCATACGCCGGGATCGGCGTATATGCAGAGGACGGTTAGGACCATCCGTGCTGTGGGCTGGTAACGTACTTAGCCTGGAGGATTCCAGTGACTATAACTTTTGTTTATTCGTTGTATTGTTTTTGCCTTCATTAAAATAACTAACCCTTCACAAGTGGTTGCGTCCTCATTATCGTGTCTGTTAAACGATCCTGAGACGTTCAGGGCGTTACAAAATATCCGACCGTAATAACACTAACTGTCTCCCGGTCGATAACAGACATGGCAACACTTGATGATGTGCTGGCTGCTTTAGCGACCGTGCAAGTTGAAGTGGCTGCCTCTAGGCAAGAAACAGCCGATGTAAAAGCCAGACTGGATGCTATCCAATTGGACCCGCTCACGCCCAGCACCTCCCTCACGAACCAGACCCCTGCGGTAGTAGTGGAAATGCCGGTAGCCATCCCCTTGGCAACACCAGAGAGGTACAGTGGGGATCCTAACACAGTGCAGGTATTCCTCACACAAGTGGCGCTACATTTATCGTGCAAACCAAAGGCGTTCCCCACGAGTCAGGCTCGTGTGGCTTTCCTTATTTCCTATTTGGCTGGAAACGCGGCACAATGGGCCGTACCTCTGGTGAGCAGGGACGACCCCATCTTATGTGATTGGGGTGCTTTTCGCGAGGAATTCCTGAAGGTATTCGACAGAAGGGCTGACTCGTACACGGCGGACCGTGAAATGCTTGAGTTGAGACAGGGATCCAACGACCTGGTGCAGTATCTCAACGCGTTCCGACGGCTAGTTGCGGAAACCAAGTGGCCTGTTGCTAAACAGACGGCGCTCTTCCATCACGGGCTGTGCGATGAGCTCAAAGACGCCGTGGCTCATATTGACCCTCAACCCAAGACATGTGAGGGCCTTATCAACCTGGTATTACGGCTGGAACATAGGCTGAGTGAAAGAAAAGGGGATCATGGGAGAAAAGGAAAATCCCTTCCATCCTATGTGACGGTGGGAAGTCCTGAAACTTCCACCGCATCCAAGGGAGAACCCATGGACATCGGCGCAATACGAGCGAGCCTCACAGCCACGGAGAAAGAGTCACGCCGTAAACAAGGATTGTGCCTATATTGTGGCAAAAAAGGCCACTACGTACGTGAATGCCCTGCCAAACCGAAGACGTCACGTTCACGGGCCAACCGGTCGGTAACAGCTGTGGTGGACATACCGGCGGAAAACTAGAGGACTCCCAGACCAAAGAAGGGGCATCTCGGAGTCACTCATCCATCCCTTCACTCTCCAACTCGGTCACTAAGGGACACCGACACCTGTTTCTCACGGTGCACGTGGGAGTGCATGACCAGTGGATACCCGTTGTGGCCATGGTGGATTCAGGGGCCACTGGCATGTTTATGGACCACAACGAGGCATGCAGGCTAGGGCTAGTGCTTCTTCCCAAAGCTGTACCCGAAGACGTCTATGCTGTAGACGGAAGGCGATTGGTGACGGGGCCCATCGGGCAGCACACGGGGGTCCTTCCGATGAGATATGGGAGGAACCATTTGGAACAAATCGATTTTAACATCATCCGAGCGCCCCAATATGGCGTCATATTGGGATTGCCGTGGCTACAGAAACACAACCCCTCTGTGGATTGGCCAACACATCGCGTCGAAATGACGTCACCGTATTGCATCCTGCATTGTGGAATAAGAACGGAATCCCTTGACGCAGATGAGAGCGGGAGTCAGACGGTGGCTACAGCGGCAGAAAAAGATGTGGCTCTCCCCCAGGCTTATCACAGTTTTGAGGATGTATTTGATGAGGTGAAGGCGGAAGTGCTACCACCACATAGACAGTTTGACTGCCAGATCGACCTGGTGCCAGGGGCCAGCGTTCCCAGCGGCAGGCTGTATGCCCTGACGGAGCCTGAAAACGTGCATCTCCGGGGGTACCTGGATAAACTCCTCAAGCTAGGATTCATCCGCCCGTCCAAGTCTCCGGCCGCCTCGCCACTCTTCTTCATCCCGAAAGCTAATGGGGAGCTGAGAGCCTGTGTGGACTTTAGGGCATTGAATGCGATAACCATAAAGAATCGGTACCCCTTGCCTCTCATCAGTGTACTGCTGGAACAGGTCAAGAAAGCTCGTATCTACACCAAGTTGGATTTGAAAGGGGCATACCATCTGGTGCGCATGAGGGACGGAGACGAGTGGAAGACCGCCTTTAAGACCAGGTTCGGCCTTTTTGAGTACCTCGTCATGCCGTTCGGTCTGTGCAACGCCCCGGCAGCCTTTCAGTACTTTTTGAATGAGGTATTCAGAGAGGAGTTGGATATCTACGTGGTCGTATATATCGACGACATCCTCATCTACTCGTCCAGTGTGGAGGAGCACGTACACCACGTCAAAGCTGTGCTCCAAAAGCTGAGGGAAAACAAGCTGTTTTGTAAACTCAGCAAGTGTGACTTCCACGTCACGTCCGTGGAATTCCTTGGAGTGATGCTGAGTCCAGAGGGACAGGAGATGGCAGAACGAAAGATCAAGGCGGTGAAAGAATGGCCGGTGCCCCAAAGCGTGAAGGACGTCCAAAGTTTCATTGGCTTCGCCAACTTTTACAGGCGGTTTATAGATGGATTTTCAGGATTGGTGGCCCCAATCACACAGCTACTGAGGAAGTCCAAGGAGTTTGTCTGGTCCCCTGAAGCGAACACAGCCTTTGAGGCCCTGAAAAGCGCCTTTGGTAAGGCGCCGGTGTTGGCTCACCCCGATCCGGATCTCCCCTACGTGGTGGAAGCGGACGCTTCGGATGTGGCGCTGGGGGCTATCTTGTCCCAACGCAACCACGACACAGGGGTGCTTCATCCCGTTGCGTACATGTCCCGCAAACTCAACGACGCCGAACGCAACTACCATATTGCGGAGAAGGAGCTTCTCGCAATCAAGGACGCCTTCACCGAATGGAGGCATTGGTTGATGGGGGCAAGACATGTGGTATCGGTGTACACGGACCATCGGAATCTACAGTTCATGACGGCCACAAGACACCTTTCTCCCAGGCAGCTGCGGTGGATGATCTTCTTTGCGGGGTTCAACTTCCGCATCACATATCGGCCGGGGACGGAAAACCGGAAGGCGGACGCCCTGTCCCGTCAATCTGCAGTTAAGGAACCATTGCCTGCGACCGAGCGTTCCATCATTTCCCCGAGGATGGTATTGGGGGTTATCCAACCGGATACTTTCCTGAGGGGAATAAAGAGAGGGATCAGGTCATTCGCATGGCGGAGGTGGCTCCTCAGTCACAGAGAATGGCAGCTGAAGGACGGGATACCCCTGAAGGGCAGGTGCCTGTTGATACCCACGCCTAGGCTAAGGAAACAAGCATTCATCTGGTGCCATGACTCTCCATGCGCAGGTCATTTGGGCTTTGAAAAAACGGTGGCTAGCATGGGACGGCATTTCTGGTGGCCAACCATGAGAGTGGATGTCAGGAGGTGGGGACAGGAGTGTCCTACGTGTGCTACCATGAAGGCCGACCATGGCCGAACCCAAGGGCTCTTACATCCACTTCCGACCCCGGATAGACCATGGGATAGCATATCACTGGACTTCGTAGTGGGCCTACCGGTAGACCAGGGGATGACGGCAATACTGGTGGTGGTGGATTACTTGACGAAAATGGGGCACTTCATCCCCTGCAAGAGAGTCCCTACGGCCGGGGAATTGGCGTCACTACTCCTAAAGAATGTGGTACGACTGCATGGATTACCTGGGGTGATCGTGTCGGACCGGGGGTCGCAGTTTACTGCGCAATTCTGGAAGACTTGGTGCACTGCGCTGCATGTTAAGACCGCCCTGTCCACCAGCTACCACCCTCAAACGGACGGCCAAACCGAGCGCCTGAACCAAACGCTCAAACAGTATCTGCGATGTTTTGTGGACCAGGGCAGGGAAGAATGGGTCGACTTGCTATGGGTTGCAGAGATAGCCTATAACAACGCCACTCACAGCTCCACACAGTCATCTCCGTTCTATAGCAACTATGGCCAACATCCCAGGTTCTTGCCATTTCTACATCCGTTCAGAGAGGACAGGATTCCCGCCACAGCGGACAGGGTGGCACACATAAAAGACACGTTGATGCACTCAAGGGCTGTCCTAATAGAGGCCAAGAGACGATACAAGGCTGCGGCCGACAGGAAGAGAAGGCCCGGGCCACTGTACCGCACTGGAGACTACGTCTGGATATCCACAAGAAACATGAGGTTTCGAAAGAACAGTGTGTTCCATCCCAAGTACATGGGCCCATATCGCATTACCAAGTGTATGGGTCCCGTGAACGTGAAGGTGTGCTTGCCCCAGTCATTGCGGATACACCCTGTCTTTCATGTATCATTGCTCAAACCAGCACCCTCCAAGCCGTCTGGGACACCTAGGCCGGTATGCGTGGAGTCGGAGGTGGAGTATGAAGTGTCGGGCATACGGGCGTCCAAATGGCGCAGGGGGAAGCTGTGGTACCTGGTTGCGTGGAAAGGCTATGGCCCGGAGGAGCAATCATGGGAACCGGCTGAAGGGGTTCATGCTCCGCGCTTGGTCTCCTTGTTCCATCGGCGTTTTCCTGCCAGCGCTGGACCCGTGGGGAGCCGCTGAGAGGGAGGATGTACTGTCAAGAATTCCTGTCATGCGAGAGGAGGAAAACGGTAACCAGCGTAAACGGACTACATCTCCCAGGATGCTTAGCGGTTGAGAGGTTATGTAAACAGGAGAGCTGTTACATAACTCAAGGAAAACACGCCCTTATGTAAACAGGAGAGCTGTTACATAACTCAAGGGAAAACACGCCCTTATGTAAACAGGAGAGCTGTTACATAACTCAAGGGAAAACACGCCCTTATGTAAACAGGAGAGCTGTTACATAACTCAAGGAAAACACGCCCTATAAAGGGAGGAACTGGGAGGTACAAGGCTGTCGGATATTGTGTTTACACCGACGTACCTGCTTCGTGAAGAGCAGTGTTCCGGAGTGGTGCTCCAGTAAGGCAAGAACGGAGGTAGGTCGAGTCGTTACTCCCTGGGCCGTGTCTTGCCCCATCATCACCTGTGAAGGACCCGGAAGCTCTACCGGTCAACCATTGAGCTTCGCTTTTTGACTCGGCTGAGTCAAAGCGCAGTGGCGCTTTTGCTGGTTGGAGTCGTAACTCCCAGCCCGACCAGAGATACAGGGACTGCCAGCTGTAACGCACACCAGGAGGTGTTTGCCGCGTTACAGACTCGGAAGTCCACAGGATCGATCGAGCGGCTGCTCTCGGTTCAGTCTTCTTGCTTTTGATTGGGGTATCGGTGACGCATCACCAGGAGGTGACTCCGCGTCCCGGTGCAGTCTGAGGAAGAGGTTGAGCGGCTGCTCCCTTCAGGTAGAGACCCCGGCTGGGTGTTTCCCTGACTCCTCGATTCTCCCCAACACTCGTCGTGCCCCTCACAGCCTACCGATTGGCATTGTCGGCCGTTTCATTTCTGCCCTCTGTTGGCATACGCCGGGATCGGCGTATATGCAGAGGACGGTTAGGACCATCCGTGCTGTGGGCTGGTAACGTACTTAGCCTGGAGGATTCCAGTGACTATAACTTTTGTTTATTCGTTGTATTGTTTTTGCCTTCATTAAAATAACTAACCCTTCACAAGTGGTTGCGTCCTCATTATCGTGTCTGTTAAACGATCCTGAGACGTTCAGGGCGTTACAGGTACATGGCAGAACACCTGCGCCACCTCTGGGAAGTGTTGATGGCACTGCGGAAGGCAGGCCTCACGATCAAGGCAAGCAAGTGTCAGATCGGGCAGGGTTCAGTGGTGTACTTGGGACACCAAGTGGGGAGCGGCAAGGTGGCACCCCTGCAACCCAAGATTGAAACCATCCTGGCTTGGGAGCCCCCCAAAACCCAAACTGCAGTGAGAGCCTTCTTAGGACTCACAGGGTACTACAGGAGGTTTGTCAAGGGGTATGGCAGCATTGTTGCACCCTTGACAGAGCTGACTTCTAAGAAGCAGCCCAGGAAAGTGATCTGGACTGACACCTGTCAGAAGGCTTTTGACACCCTGAAGACTGCCATGTGCACGGCGCCCGTGTTCCTGGCCCCTGATTTCTCCAAGGAATTTCTAGTGCAAACAGACGCTTCAGAGCATGGTGTAGGGGCTGTTCTCTCACAGATGACTGAGGAGGGCTGGGACCAACCTGTAGCCTTCATCGGTAGGAGGTTACTTCCACGGGAACAGAGGTGGAGTGCAATTTAGCAAGAAGCTTTTGCTGTGGTCTGGGCATTGAAGAAGCTAAGACCCTACTTGTTTGGGTCTTACTTCCGGGTTCAGACAGACCACAGGCCCCTCAGATGGTTGATGCAGATGAGGGGTGAGAACCCAAAGCTGTTGAGGTGGTCCATTTCCCTACAGGGTAAGGACTTCACGGTGGAACATCGCCCTGGCATTGATCACGCCAATGCTGACGGTCTATCCAGGTTTTTCCGCCTTAGTGATGAGGAACTCCCTGGGGTAGGGTAGTTCTCCCCACATTTCAGCTGGAGGGGACACGTGTTAGACCTGGCACCTTGGCGTGAGACTCCATTCCACTTTTTGCTGATGTGCCTCAGATGTTTTGCTGGTGTTAGCTGCTCAGGGCACTGTGCCACTGCCAATCAGTGCCACCGTGCAAGTGCTCTCTATGAAAAGTGTACCTGTAATTGATTTCCATGATTGGCTTATTTGGTTTACTGTCAGTCCCCAGTAAAGTGCCCCAGGAGTGCCAGGGCTTGTAAATACAAATGCTGCTAGTGGGCCTGCAGCACTGGTTGTGCCACCCACAGAAGCAGCCTTTTAAAATATGTCTAAGGTCTGCCATTGCAGAACCTGCGTGCAGTCTGGTACTGTCATGCTGGCTGGGCGAGTGCACCCACTTGCCAGCCCCTAAACCTTCCCTTTACTTCATGTGAGTCACCCCTATGGTAGGCCCAAGCGCAGGGTGCATTGTAAGCATAAGGTAGGACAAGCCCTGATGTGTGTGGCATGTCCTAATAGTGAATTACAGCCATTTTCGTTTTTCACTATTGTAAGGCTACCTGTTCTCATAGGCCAGAATGGGCTGCTGGAATTATTACACTCCATAATCCCAGCAGGCTCAGGGAACATGGTAGAAAGTCAAGTTTAGTATGCCTGAACTCAGAATAATAAAATACTTCTTCTAGTAAAGTTTATTTTAATATCCTGTGTTTGCAAATGCTACTTTTAGAAAGTTAGCATTTGCTGGCCTGATTGTTTCAGCCCGCCTCTGCTAGGATGTGTATCTGCTGTCTGGTTTCTATGAGTGACAGGGCTGGGGGATTCCAGGGGACAGTCTGGGCTGCCAGGTGGCGAAAAGAGGGATTACTCCCAGGATGGGTGGGAGGAGTGCCCCTTGACTCTGAATAGGGCTGTGCTCTGCCACCTCAATGTGGCTCCACCTCCTGCGGAGCGTCTGATGTCCCTGCCCTGCACCTTGAAAGAAACAGCAAGAGGCTCAACAACAAAGTGCTCCAAAACTGGGTTGAACCAGGCTCAGGCCCCCTAGCCTGGAAAGACAAAAGAAACTGGGTATAAAGGTAGGAGCCCTGCTCCTAAACAGTAGATCCTGCTTGTGAACCAAGAAGAACCCGCTATCAACGCTGAAGAAGAACCCCCACAAAGACTTGCTGCTTTTTGAAAGACTGGCTAGTATCTAAAAGGAACTTGTGCTCACAGCGATCTCCAAGGGCCTGGAAGCAAGCTGGCCCCCTGACCTGAGTCCCAGGAACATTGGATTCTGCCTGCCTGCATCTGAACCGTGAAGAAATTGCTGAACTCTTCCCCTGCTGCTGGAGCCGCCCCAAGTGCGTCCCGTATCGCTGGACTGCCGCGAAGCCGACCTGTGCCTGCCCGCCCCGTGTGACCCGTTCTGACCATGAGCCTTACTCACACCGTGTCGCTGGGCTGCCCACACCCGCTTCGCCCTCCTCTGCAGGGCGCACTGTTCTGTCTGCTGCATCCCCACTGGGGGGGAGAGACCTTGAAAAGATTAGCGCATCGCCCCCGGAGACGCCTCGTACGCCAAAGCGTACCCTCTCTCCGACGTCGCGCTACGGAGAGAAGAAGCATTTCCCCGCTCAGACAGGCACCTCCTGAGGTACGTATCGTACGCCTGAAGCGTACCACTTCGCCCCGCCTGTGGGCACCCTTGGAGCCGTACCGCCTTGATCGCCTGCCAAGTACGCCTCGCACTACGTGCCTACCCGGGTGAACCGAGGTACGCGTCGTACGCCTGAAGCGTACCACTTAGCACTGCTCCTTGTCCCCGAGGCCGCGCTGCACAAGGGGAGCCGCGCTGTAAGTTGAGTACAGGCCGCCCCGTGCCGCATTGCCGCCTCTGGGGGAGATCGGAACTCTGCCCTGTGCGCACCGGACCCGAGAGTCCCTTCTTCGGCTGCAACTTAATCCCGCCACGTCCCGCACATTAAGGACAATTCGCATGAGCACAAAAGAGCAGCTTTTGCTCTTAAGAAGAAGAAACGCATATTCTTGCCTAAAATGAGCCGTTGGCCTTTAAGAACGTTATTCATGATCTAGAGACACAGTTTAGAAAAAGCCCATATCCCCGCATAAAAAAGGGTATTGTGTGCATCAAAGATAACACGGTATTTATGGTCTTGTGATTACGCCTGCATAAGAGTTTATTTTTTTACATAACGTCTACGGATTTTTACAGAGCACAGCCTGGTGTCCATTTGTGGTGGGGTCATTTTGATTACTGTATGTATTTTACAAATGCTTAGCCTATGACGCCCAGAGATTAGCCTTGTCTTCTTGTCCCACACTACCTAAAGGGTGAGCAGGGGTTATTTGAAAGGGTGATCCCCTTATCCTGACTGGAGGAGAGGGTCCCTGCTTGTCACAAGTTCCCACCTGTGCCAACCAGAGACCCCCAAATCTAACAGGAACAATGCTGCTTGCACCAAAATCTAGCACAGGGCTCTGCCAGCCCATCTCTTTGCACAGCAACATCTACAGCCCATGGGGGACCACCAACACAAAGCTCCAGCCAGCCCTACTGCGATGCCCGGACTACTCATGACACTGTCCAATGCAAATGGGACTCTTGGCACAAAGTTTGAGAAGGTATACCTTCAGCTGGACTAATCTGGGACTGTATCTGCCCCATCCCGGTCAGTTTAAACTTTTGACTTTGACCCGGTCCAGGTGACCAGATAGCCGTGGTTGGCACTTTCTGCTTTCAGGCACTATTCTACAGTTTATTCTTTAAAAATATCATAACTCCGTTGTATTGATTGGATTTTTGTTCATTTGGTCTTGTTTTTTTTTTATTAAGCTCTATTTTTCTAACCTGCTGTGGGATATTTTGTGTGGTGTTTTTACTGTTTAACTGTTTGATGTTTGACACAAATACTTCACATATTGCCTCTAAGTTAAGCCTGACTGGTCTGTGCCAAGCTACCAGGGGGTTGAGCACAGGTTAATTTATGGTTTGCTTGTAAATTACTCTGACTAGGATGGTGGTTGCTGCTTGACCAAGGCTCACACCAACAACCCAATTTCTAACAACCTCTAACCCCTGCTCCTTCTAGCCATACATCTCCTCTGGTTTACTTCTCCTGTAGCAGTGTGTCTTCTTTGGTCCCCCATGGAGTAGTACCATCTCTCATCCTCTGTACCTCCTTCTAATGTCCTGTCTCACCTCGGGTACCTCCCACCACCCACGGTCTAGTCCCACCTCTGCACCCGTCTCCCAGTAGCATGTTCTCAACTCTGTACCAATTCCCACCACACACCCATTAGACCTCTGTCTCTTCTGAAAACCATTTAACCTGCAGTTCCATCCCACATATGTACCGAATCTACCTGCAGCCCTCTTTCCTCTCTGGACCCCTCAACCACCACTATCCCATCTCATTTATGGGCCCTCCTCCACTGTGCCATCTCACATCTGGCTCCTTTTCCTCACGGTCTCACCTCACATCTATGGTTGCTTGCAGGGTGTAACATCACATCCAATTCCACACCAAAAGTCACCATGATACCTCATCCTTGTAGCCCTGTCTCTTTTTTGAGCCCTCTGCTCCAAAGCACCATGTCTTCTCTGCAACCCCTCCCATGTGAAGCCTTGTCACACCTTTGGCAACCAAAGACCCCGGGTGCAACTCTGGCCTCCCACCCCTTGCTGCCCTCTGTCTCCCCTTGCCTTTTTACTGTTCCAGCTCAACTTTGAATATGATTTCGCCCTACCACATCTGAATGCCAGCCCCACAGCCTACTGCTATCCCATCTCAACTCTGGCCCCCTCCCCTACTGTCCAGTCTCACTTCTCACCCACCACTCTCAGGTCAACTCAGGCCTCCCCAATTCTATTGCCATCCTAACTCTGAGCTGATTCCCCCATAGCCTCCTTTCTCCACTGCCCTCCTGCCATCTGTCATTTTGTCTCACTGCTAGCCTTGTAAACTGGCTTATCCTGTCCCATTATTGCTCCATCTCACCTCTGGCCAACTCTGGCTACAGCCCCTCTCCCCTCTGGCAACCATGCCCCCACTACCCTAATTTGTCAGTAGGCTCCCTCCTCAACATCACCTGTGGACCACTTCCCCACGGCATCCATGTCATCTCATCTCTAACTCACCTTCCCCCATAATTGTGTGTCTTCTCTTCATACCAGCCCCATTGATCTGCATCACCTCCTGTTTCTGCTTTGTCTCACTCTTAAGGGCCCTTTTATGCCCCCACCTCTATGCTCTGTCTCACCTCAAGCTCCCTTGACCCACTGTCATATCTCACCTCTGGTTCCCCTCTCTCCTGCTGACCCATCTCCTCACATGACCCCTCCCAGTTCTGTCCTCTCTGAAATCTAACCTCCCCCCCACTTTCTCCTCTCACACCTGGTCCTGCTTCAGATTTCAACGTTAGTCCCCTCTCCATGACCCTGTTTATCTTCTGGCAACACCTTTGTAGGCCCATCTCATCACTGTCAATCTCTGCATATTTCCCTGTCTCACCTCAGAACCCCATCCTGGCTGCTTCATTTCATCCCTGGTCCATCTCACTCTGCTGTTCTGACTCAGGTGTGGTGGTCCCCTTTCTCCCACCGCCACTCACTGCCCCTCCTCTTGTCTGTCCCCACTAACGCCACTTGTCTCCTCTAGGAGCATTGCCCCTTGTAGTCCCCTCTCACCTCTAGCTCCCAATGTAGTCTCACCTCTTGGCCCCCACTGTGTGACCTTTTGTCACCCCTCCCTCTATAGTATCCTTTCACCTCTGACCACCTAACACCTGTAGCCTTGCATGACCTTTAGTCTACTGCCTCTTGTAGTCCACCTCAACTATAGCCCCTTTTACCCCACTGATCCATTTCACCTCTCTCCCTCCATTGTTCTTGACCCTCTAGTATCTCTTACCCCATTTCCTTGTCTCACCTCTGGCGCACTTCATGTTGCCCTGTCTCACCTCTTATCTCAAATCTTCCCCAATGCCCTCTGGCCTCAAAATCCCCTGTCACCTCTGAAAAACATTCTGCACTGCCCAATATCAATTCTAACCATTTGACCTGCTGCTCCATCTAATCCATACACTCCCTGCCCCACTAGCCCCGTGCTTCCTCTGGCCATCACCCCTGTCCATCTACCTGCTGGCAAGGCTCACCTCTAGCAACCCCATATAAAACGAGAGTCTAACCTCTGGCCTCTATTCTGTCCTCTGTAACCTCTTACTGCCCTCTCTTTAATGTCCTGTGTCAAATAATGCCCCGATTCATTGTGTCATTGTCCCATTTAATGTGTGTCCCTCCTCCCCCTACTGTAATACTAATTTCGGTACTCCCGCCTCCGCTATCCCATTTCGCCAATGCAGTTCTCCTCCTGTAGCCCTGCCTCAAGTCAAGCCCCTGCTGCTCTGGCTCATCTGTGACCACTGCTGTTCCTGTTTACCTCTGGCCACCCTCATCCTTCTGTCCGCTGTTGCCCCCTCCATCTTCCACTTCAATGTGCCGCCTATGGATCACCCCTCTCGTCCTGACTCTTGTGGCACACCCTGGTCCTTATGAACCCCCTCCTCTCTGTAGTCTCACATCTATGCCCCAGCTGTAATGTTTTACCTCTTGTATCACTCCCCAATGTTGTGTGTCACATCTTGCCCCCAATCACCTCTGTACTATCTCACTTCTGGTTTGTCTCCCCATGGTGTTCAGGCATGTCCCCCCACCCACTCTGTCCTCCCACCACTGTTGCCTTACCAATGTAGCTCTGTCTCTAGTCTAGCACCCCCAGTGTCTTGTCTCATCTCTGATCTCAGTTGTCCCATGTCATTTCTGACCATCCTCCTCCAGCTGTCCCAGGTCAGCTTGTGTCCCTTTCCCTGCTGATCAGCCCACTACTGGTCTTGTTCACAATGCAGTGCTACTCACCTATGACCCTGTACCCCGTTGTCTCCTCTGTTCCCCCTTTCCCTCCCTGTCCTATCTCAGTTTTGGGCCCCTAGCTACACAGTATTGTCCTGGCTGCCCTCCCTTCATTGCCCTTTCACCTATTGCCCCTTTTTATTTGCTGTCCCATTTCACCTTTTCCCTCTACCCCTTGGTTGTTTCTCACCTCTGGCCTTCTCAGCTCTCTAGTCCCATCTCAGCTGTAGCTCCTGTAGCACCCTGTTGTCAGGTAACTCTGGTCCTCTTCACCTCACTGTCTTGTCTCATCTTTTCCCCCTCCTAACCTTCGCTCCCAACTCAACTTTGTTCACTCCCTCCTGCTGGCCCTTCTCACCTCTGATTCTTCCATCCCACAGCCCTGCATAGCCCTGTCTCACTTTTAGATGCCCTCCCAATGTAGCCCTGTCTACCCTTTGACCACACTCCTGTAGACTCGTGACCTCATGTCTACCTACAACCTTCTCACCTCTGTCCACCCTCTTCTCCTTGGCTCTTGTGACCCATATCTGCATGCAGCCATGTTTCACCTGTGCACCCCCACCCCCTGCATTGGCTCAACTATGACCCCCACCCTCTATGCCCAGTGTCATCACTGGGTCTCCTTTCCCTAATCTCTCATCTCAACTCAACCAACAGCCTTTGGTCCCCTCGCCGACTACTGCCTACCTCATTTCTAGATCCCCACCACAGTTAATTTTTTATGCTCTTTCCATAATGACCTTTGCACACTTATCCAGTAGTGCCTTGTTACTCAGGTCACACTCCCCAAATAACTCTGTATCTCCTCTGACCCCTCATGCCTCTAGGCCCCTGTCACCTCCCCCACTCCTATTGCCTGTCTCATTTCTGCTCTCTCCTCTTCAGTGTAACCTATGGCAACCCTCCCTGAATGTCCTGTGCCTCTTCTCACCCAGTTCCCAGGCTCTACTCCCCTCTACCACAGTCCCCTATCCTCCTCTAGCCCTGTCTACCAAGGCCCATCCCATCTCTAGCTCCCTTGGGTTTGAAGAAAGGGGGATCTAAGAATATATAGAAGTGCAAGACAATGGGGGAGGAAGGCATGAGGTGGTAGGGGACAGTGGGGGAAGGATTGGAAGAAGTAAGACAGGAGGAGGGCGGGGTGGATCATTGGTGAGGCAGGGCTATGTGGATGGTGACCGGTAGTGACATAGAGCTACAGGGGAGTTGGGACTATAGGTGAGACAGGACTACAAAGCAAGCTGGGCCAGAAAATGGACATCAGGGGAAGAGAGCCTGAGGTTAGACAAGATAGCAATAAGAGATGGCAAAAAATGAGAATGGGTAGTAAGGGCAAAGGTGGTACAACTGAACCGATGGACAGGGCCAGAAGTGAGATTGGGCTACCAGTGTGAGTGTTACACAAGGAGACGTGGGGTTACAAAAGGGAGGGGCTCTAGAAGTGGGAGAATGTTATGATGAGACTAGGCACAGAAACAAGCAAAGGAAAACGTGATCTATGTGGTTAGACATGGTTGTGATTTGGGTACCTGATGCTCCGGAACCCAATGTCCCGGCCTTGCTGATTGTCACGGCTAAGAATATGCTGTTGCAAGAATAAAGGCAAAAGTACATACTGAAGATAGTGACACAATGACATGGGCTTACTGATTGTTAAGACAAATAAAGAACCGTTGAAAAAGGAAAATAATATCACAGAAGCATGGATAGCAATGGATCAACATCTGGAGCATGAGTGCCCAACATGGTTAATTATTCATGACTGAGTCATGTAACAAGGAAGGAGGAGTATGGAGTATCAGTTCTTAGCAAGCATTAGCAAATATTGGACAATGGACTATATTGATAAACAACAGTTCCAGGGCTTTGTGACTTTGTCTTTATAAATAGTTTCTACAAACATTATAGACTGCTATTTTAGTAGGTAAACACACCTGAATGCTGCTTTTGGCTTCATCTGTCTCTAATAATGGTGAATATGTTGGATAAAGGTCGTTCTTTACTATTGCTCAGACAGGAAGGGAGAACTGTGCTTCACCTTATGCGGAATAAAGGTTTTTTCACATTCCCAAGTGAGCAGTGTCCTGCTCGGTGAGTGGTGGATGTGGAAATATTTCCTATCACCCCACTATCCCATCTCGCCTCTGTCCCTCCTTTCACATTCTGTCTGTTCTCACATCTGTCCCAATGCACCTCTGCAAAACTCTATGCCTCATAACCTCAACTCAGCTCCCCCGCCCTTTCCAGTGTCTCCTTTGCATCCCACCATTGTAGACCCATCTCATCTCTAGCCCCTCTCTCTCTACTATACAGTCTCATCTCTGCCCCCTCTCCTTCCACTGCACTGTCTCACCTCTGGCCCCGGTACCCCCTCTGACAGCTGTTTTGTGTGGCTCAGTCCCACCTGCTTTCCCCCATCTTACCTCTAAAATCCACCCCTCTGCTTTGCAGTGTCACTTCTCGTCCTGTCTACCCACTGCCTGTGTCCACTGTGGTTCACCTCCCCCCACTGTCCAATTTCCCTTTTGACTCTCCACTTCATGATGTCTCATCTCACCTCTGGGTCCCCTCCCCCTGTGTCAGCTCTTGCACTCCTCCACCAGTAGCCTAATCTCAGATCTGTGTCCTTCCCCGTTAGAGCTATGTCTCTGTTGTAATTGGATGGCAGAGTCTCCACTCAGGTAGGCGATAAGTTCTTTATTTCATTCTTAGGCCCATAGGTTACACCTCTGCCCTGTTTCACCTCTGGTCCTGTCTATTTTCTTATCACCTGTCACCCCACAATTCCTCCCCCCATCTCTGGCCCACTTGACCCCACTGTTCCCTCTCTCCATAGCTCTGTCTCACCTCTGGTCTACTTCCCTCATATACCTGTGCCTCTTCTGATCAGCGCTCCTGTAGACCCACCTCACCTCTAACCACCTTCCCTCTCTGCCCCTTGTCCCTTGCACCTCCCCCCACTGTCCAATTTCCCTTTTGACTCTCCACTTCATGATGTCTCATCTCACCTCTGGGTCCCCTCCCCCTGTGTCAGCTCTTGCACTCCTCCACCAGTAGCCTAATCTCAGATCTGTGTCCTTCCCCGTTAGAGCTATGTCTCTGTTGTAATTGGATGGCAGAGTCTCCACTCAGGTAGGCGATAAGTTCTTTATTTCATTCTTAGGCCCATAGGTTACACCTCTGCCCTGTTTCACCTCTGGTCCTGTCTATTTTCTTATCACCTGTCACCCCACAATTCCTCCCCCCATCTCTGGCCCACTTGACCCCACTGTTCCCTCTCTCCATAGCTCTGTCTCACCTCTGGTCTACTTCCCTCATATACCTGTGCCTCTTCTGATCAGCGCTCCTGTAGACCCACCTCACCTCTAACCACCTTCCCTCTCTGCCCCTTGTCCCTTGCAGCCCACTTCCCCCAGTTACCCATCTCAGCTCTAGCCTGCCTCTGACCAATGCTCCATTCCACTTGTGGCTCCCTCCCTCAATGTCCTGTGTCACTCCTGCCCCTGTCCCCTCCCGGCAACCACAATTCGCTTTTGCCCCCCTTCCCACTGTCCTATCTCAACTCTGCCCCCCCCCCCATGTCCATTCACACACCCTGTAATCAGCTCTACTGCCTCTTAAGTCCAAGTCAACTTTTGCTCCCAGATATGTGACTGGGGGTGACTGTCTGAAAAGTTTCAGCGTTCCGTCCATCATCTCCTTGTGTTTGATATGTTCGACCTAAGTTGGCAGGGTATGCCCAGACGTGGGTCCCTTGTTCACTTTGCCACTGGATTCAAGCTAGCCTGGCTAATGAAGGGTGTTACCCAGAAACCGGTCCCAGATGCTTGTTTCCAGTTCAGAGAAGACCTGGCTTGGCAGTTCAGGCTGGACTGTTCCCGTGAGGCACAGGGTCAAGACTAATTTGCATATAGCTGGGTCTGAACTGAGGTGGTGAAGTGACCTAAAGAATGATGATGGATTCAACCCAGATCTGTGACTGGGAGTGAGTGTCTGAAAAGTTTCAGCGCTCCGTCCATCATCTCCTTGTGTTTGCTATCTTTTGCTCTATCCCTTATCCTAATCTCACCTCTAGCTCCCATCCCACCAAATTCCTGTCTCATCTCTGCCTCCCTCTCCCCACCACTGCCCCAGGTACCCTCTTGTCGCAGATTTTTGGGGAAGATACAGACAGCCATGGGGAGACCCAGTAGGTCTCAGCTCGTGCTTGCCTTTCAGTGCCAGAGTTTAGCCTGCCTCTAGGAGCCGAGACACTATCAGAGACATCAAAAATATAAATCAGGCAACAAATGTCATGAGAAAATATGGTAAAGCCACTTTGACAAGAGAAATGTATTTTCAACATTTCTCAGTGTCTCAATTAACTCAATTAAACACATATGATTGAAAGTGCATAGGGTTCATAAACTATATTCATTTGAAGTGATTTTTTTTTTTTTTATGAATAATTCAAGAATCTCATGCCCTCACGATAAACAATGAGTTATCCTAACCGTGTCAGTTTTACATGTTATATGCTCATATGGACTATATTGTTATTAAATGTGACGCAAGCTTATTTTAAATTAACAATATAGAAGTGAGGTTTTTGTGGAGCACAGATCCTGAACTGAATTATTTCAACGTGTTCCTAAACTGGTCGGTTAAGGTAGATGATACATCGTGAAGTAAAGAAAGGGTCTTGAATCACAATTTGGTTAAGTGGAAAAGCTGGGATATGAGCCCAGGTTTCCCAGTAGCACATTATAGAATTCAGACACCTTAGGGTAACATTCCTCTCTCTCGTATTAACACCCTTTTAGGGCTTTGTGTTCATTTACATAATGAATTAATGTAAGTACGTAAAGCTCAATAAATACAATAGTCACACCTTAAATCAAACTAAGACTATTCACACACATACACATGATTGGTTGTACAATTTCAAAGCATGTTTTTCTGTTTGGAATATTTCAAGAGATACTGAAGATCAAGCACAGTGACACAACAGGCCTATCTGAAGTTACACTGCACTTCTCCTGTGTCTCTTTGAAGATCTGTAACCTTAAGATGAAACTCTGTAGGGGCTCCAAGACCTCTTTTTCCACTAATGATTTAATTGCAGCCAGTGAGTTTCTTAGACTCGCTTATATGATATGGGCTATATCGTTCTGTTTCAGGCGAGTCAAGCAAGAATATTAAGATAAAAAAAGCATCCCCTGTCATCCCTTCCTCTGCTGGCATGCCTAGCATGACAAACCAATTGATTTTAGGAGAGTCAACTCCTCAGTGATGGAAATTAAATAAATGACAAAACAAAAATGTCGTATAGGCCGCACAGAGTTTGCTCCTTGTGTTACAGCACTTAAAGAAGACGCTGGTGATGTGTTTTTTGGCTTCAGATAGTCGTGCTCTGTCTGCCACTGTTTAATCTTCAGTTTCTGCTTCAGATTGTGGGGTGGGAACACATCTCCCCTGCCTACAGGGTTCCTACCAGGAGCGTAACAGGCCCCTGCAACACAGGGGTCCCAGAAACCTCCAGGGGGTCCCCCACCCATCCAAGAAGGGCCCTACTCAGCCCGAGGTCAATTAATGTGAAATACAGGAGACTCCTGGGCCCTCATCATATCCTGCAGGGGGCCCCATCATTTTGTGTTACACCACTGGTTCCTACATCCAAAATCTCACCTCTATATTGTGTCATCTCTTATCCCACCTCCATGTCTCATGTTTGGCCTCTCTAAACCCACTATCCCATCTCATTTCTGTCCTATGTCACCTTTAGCTTTGCCTCCCCTACGGCCCTCTCCTCCTTTTGACAAATTCTTCTCTGGTCCAGGCCTTCCTGTTGTCCTATCTCATCTACTACCTGTACCTTGTGTGTCTCCTCTTGCTGCCATCCTCCAGTTGTCCAGTGCAGCCTCAAGCTCCCATCCCTTGTAGATCACCTTCATGGCCCTCATCTGTTCCACCCCACTGGTGGCCTACCTGTCCTGCTGTCCTGTGTTACCCCTGGGCATCTTCACCTGTTGTACTGTGTCACCTCAGGCCCCCTCTCACCTCATTAGCCTTCGCAATGCAGGCCCCACTCTCCGCATAGCGCCTTCTCACATCTGACTCTCCTCTAGTACTGTGTTTACTCTCCTCCCTCTACCCCCGTAGACCTTCTCAACTCTTGATCCCTTCCCCTGCTGCCCTGTCTCACTTCTGGTCCCCATCTGGCAGCTGTTCGATCTCACCTTGGGTTTCCCTCTCCCCTTTGTCCCACCTCTCCTCTGGATTTCCTCTCGCCTCTGTCCCACCACACCTCAGGTTTCCCTCTCTACTTTGTACCACCTCACCTGGGTTCACCCATCTCCTCTCTCCTTTGTCCCATCTCATCTCTGGTTTCCCTCTCTCCTCTGTCCCATCTCACCTCTGGTCTCCCTTTCTCCTCTGGTTTCCTCTCTCTGTCCCCCCTCACCTCCACCCTCGATGCCTTGTATCATATATCATATCTTGCCCCCCCCCCCCGCTGTCCCATCTCACCTCTGGTTTCCCTTTCACCTCTGACCCATCTCACCTCTGGTTTCTCTCTCTTCTCTGTCCCACCTCACCTCTGCCCTCCATGCCTTGTCTCACATCTTCTCACTTCCACATTGCCCCCTAACACCTCTTCCCAGCTGTCCCATCTCACTTCTTGCCCACTTCCGATGCAGCACATTGCCTCCCTCCTGCTAGCATGTGTCTCCTCTCTCACCTCCCACAACAGCCCATTGCACTAGCCTACTCCTCACTGCCCCTGCTCTCCTGTGGTACCCCTCTGTCCCACGGTACTCCTGCTAGTGATCATCTCCCTCACCCACTACTCTGGCAGTCCTGTGTTAACTCTGGCCCCTCCTCACTACGGATGCCCACTCCACCTCTGCAGTCCTGTGTCAACTTTGGCCCCTCCTTCCTGCCATGTCTCCACTCTAGCCCCAGGCAGCCACCTGTCTCCAATGACCCACCTCCAGCTGCTGGTCAGTCTCATCTCTGGAGCCCCTCCGACACTGTACTTTATCATCACTGGGTGCATGGTTTCACCCCCCGTATCCCAGTGTCACAGAAAGACGCACTGCCTCTCGGCACCTACCTGTCCTGATTCCACTATGGATGCACTCAGCCAACTCTCCCCATATCTTGCCTCATCTCTGACTACCTCCCCCTGTAAAGCGGTACAAAAGGGGGTGGTGATGGACGGAGCATCAGAACCAATCAAACACTCACACCCAGTCAAGGGATCTGGGTTTGATCCATCACCGTTCTTTAGCCCACTCTGCCACCCCAGTTCAGACATGGCCATATGCAAATCAGTCTGACCCTGTGCCTCATGGGAACAGTCCAGCCCGAACTGCCAAGCCATGCCTTCCCTGGACCGGAAACAAGCTTCCTAGGACCGGTTTCTGGCATTTCAGCCGTCTTCAGCCAGGCTTGCTTGAATCCAGTGGCAAAGTGAGCAAGGGACTCACGTCTGAGCATACCCTGCCAACTTATGGCGAACAAAGCGGTACAAAAGGGGGTGGTGATGGACGGAGCATCAGAACCAATCAAACACTCACACCCAGTCAAGGGATCTGGGTTTGATCCATCACCGTTCTTTAGCCCACTCTGCCACCCCAGTTCAGACATGGCCATATGCAAATCAGTCTGACCCTGTGCCTCATGGGAACAGTCCAGCCCGAACTGCCAAGCCATGCCTTCCCTGGACCGGAAACAAGCTTCCTAGGACCGGTTTCTGGCATTTCAGCCGTCTTCAGCCAGGCTTGCTTGAATCCAGTGGCAAAGTGAGCAAGGGACTCACGTCTGAGCATACCCTGCCAACTTATGGCGAACAAAGCGGTACAAAAGGGGGTGGTGATGGACGGAGCATCAGAACCAATCAAACACTCACACCCAGTCAAGGGATCTGGGTTTGATCCATCACCGTTCTTTAGCCCACTCTGCCACCCCAGTTCAGACATGGCCATATGCAAATCAGTCTGACCCTGTGCCTCATGGGAACAGTCCAGCCCGAACTGCCAAGCCATGCCTTCCCTGGACCGGAAACAAGCTTCCTAGGACCGGTTTCTGGCATTTCAGCCGTCTTCAGCCAGGCTTGCTTGAATCCAGTGGCAAAGTGAGCAAGGGACTCACGTCTGAGCATACCCTGCCAACTTATGGCGAACAAAGCGGTACAAAAGGGGGTGGTGATGGACGGAGCATCAGAACCAATCAAACACTCACACCCAGTCAAGGGATCTGGGTTTGATCCATCACCGTTCTTTAGCCCACTCTGCCACCCCAGTTCAGACATGGCCATATGCAAATCAGTCTGACCCTGTGCCTCATGGGAACAGTCCAGCCCGAACTGCCAAGACATGCCTTCCCTGGACCGGAAACAATCTTCCTAGGACCGGTTTCTGGCATTTCAGCCGTCTTCAGCCAGGCTTGCTTGAATCCAGTGGCAAAGTGAGCAAGGGACTCACGTCTGAGCATACCCTGCCAACTTATGGCGAACAAAGCGGTACAAAAGGGGGTGGTGATGGACGGAGCATCAGAACCAATCAAACACTCACACCCAGTCAAGGGATCTGGGTTTGATCCATCACCGTTCTTTAGCCCACTCTGCCACCCCAGTTCAGACATGGCCATATGCAAATCAGTCTGACCCTGTGCCTCATGGGAACAGTCCAGCCCGAACTGCCAAGCCATGTCTTCCCTGGACCGGAAACAAGCTTCCTAGGACCGGTTTCTGGCATTTCAGCCGTCTTCAGCCAGGCTTGCTTGAATCCAGTGGCAAAGTGAGCAAGGGACTCACGTCTGAGCATACCCTGCCAACTTATGGCGAACAAAGCGGTACAAAAGGGGGTGGTGATGGACGGAGCATCAGAACCAATCAAACACTCACACCCAGTCAAGGGATCTGGGTTTGATCCATCACCGTTCTTTAGCCCACTCTGCCACCCCAGTTCAGACATGGCCATATGCAAATCAGTCTGACCCTGTGCCTCATGGGAACAGTCCAGCCCGAACTGCCAAGCCATGCCTTCCCTGGACCGGAAACAAGCTTCCTAGGACCGGTTTCTGGCATTTCAGCCGTCTTCAGCCAGGCTTGCTTGAATCCAGTGGCAAAGTGAGCAAGGGACTCACGTCTGAGCATACCCTGCCAACTTATGGCGAACAAAGCGGTACAAAAGGGGGTGGTGATGGACGGAGCATCAGAACCAATCAAACACTCACACCCAGTCAAGGGATCTGGGTTTGATCCATCACCGTTCTTTAGCCCACTCTGCCACCCCAGTTCAGACATGGCCATATGCAAATCAGTCTGACCCTGTGCCTCATGGGAACAGTCCAGCCCGAACTGCCAAGCCATGCCTTCCCTGGACCGGAAACAAGCTTCCTAGGACCGGTTTCTGGCATTTCAGCCGTCTTCAGCCAGGCTTGCTTGAATCCAGTGGCAAAGTGAGCAAGGGACTCACGTCTGAGGATACCCTGCCAACTTATGGCGAACAAAGCGGTACAAAAGGGGGTGGTGATGGACGGAGCATCAGAACCAATCAAACACTCACACCCAGTCAAGGGATCTGGGTTTGATCCATCACCGTTCTTTAGCCCACTCTGCCACCCCAGTTCAGACATGGCCATATGCAAATCAGTCTGACCCTGTGCCTCATGGGAACAGTCCAGCCCGAACTGCCAAGCCATGCCTTCCCTGGACCGGAAACAAGCTTCCTAGGACCGGTTTCTGGCATTTCAGCCGTCTTCAGCCAGGCTTGCTTGAATCCAGTGGCAAAGTGAGCAAGGGACTCACGTCTGAGCATACCCTGCCAACTTATGGCGAACAAAGCGGTACAAAAGGGGGTGGTGATGGACGGAGCATCAGAACCAATCAAACACTCACACCCAGTCAAGGGATCTGGGTTTGATCCATCACCGTTCTTTAGCCCACTCTGCCACCCCAGTTCAGACATGGCCATATGCAAATCAGTCTGACCCTGTGCCTCATGGGAACAGTCCAGCCCGAACTGCCAAGCCATGCCTTCCCTGGACCGGAAACAAGCTTCCTAGGACCGGTTTCTGGCATTTCAGCCGTCTTCAGCCAGGCTTGCTTGAATCCAGTGGCAAAGTGAGCAAGGGACTCACGTCTGAGCATACCCTGCCAACTTATGGCGAACAAAGCGGTACAAAAGGGGGTGGTGATGGACGGAGCATCAGAACCAATCAAACACTCACACCCAGTCAAGGGATCTGGGTTTGATCCATCACCGTTCTTTAGCCCACTCTGCCACCCCAGTTCAGACATGGCCATATGCAAATCAGTCTGACCCTGTGCCTCATGGGAACAGTCCAGCCCGAACTGCCAAGCCATGCCTTCCCTGGACCGGAAACAAGCTTCCTAGGACCGGTTTCTGGCATTTCAGCCGTCTTCAGCCAGGCTTGCTTGAATCCAGTGGCAAAGTGAGCAAGGGACTCACGTCTGAGCATACCCTGCCAACTTATGGCGAACAAAGCGGTACAAAAGGGGGTGGTGATGGACGGAGCATCAGAACCAATCAAACACTCACACCCAGTCAAGGGATCTGGGTTTGATCCATCACCGTTCTTTAGCCCACTCTGCCACCCCAGTTCAGACATGGCCATATGCAAATCAGTCTGACCCTGTGCCTCATGGGAACAGTCCAGCCCGAACTGCCAAGCCATGCCTTCCCTGGACCGGAAACAAGCTTCCTAGGACCGGTTTCTGGCATTTCAGCCGTCTTCAGCCAGGCTTGCTTGAATCCAGTGGCAAAGTGAGCAAGGGACTCACGTCTGAGCATACCCTGCCAACTTATGGCGAACAAAGCGGTACAAAAGGGGGTGGTGATGGACGGAGCATCAGAACCAATCAAACACTCACACCCAGTCAAGGGATCTGGGTTTGATCCATCACCGTTCTTTAGCCCACTCTGCCACCCCAGTTCAGACATGGCCATATGCAAATCAGTCTGACCCTGTGCCTCATGGGAACAGTCCAGCCCGAACTGCCAAGCCATGCCTTCCCTGGACCGGAAACAAGCTTCCTAGGACCGGTTTCTGGCATTTCAGCCGTCTTCAGCCAGGCTTGCTTGAATCCAGTGGCAAAGTGAGCAAGGGACTCACGTCTGAGCATACCCTGCCAACTTATGGCGAACAAAGCGGTACAAAAGGGGGTGGTGATGGACGGAGCATCAGAACCAATCAAACACTCACACCCAGTCAAGGGATCTGGGTTTGATCCATCACCGTTCTTTAGCCCACTCTGCCACCCCAGTTCAGACATGGCCATATGCAAATCAGTCTGACCCTGTGCCTCATGGGAACAGTCCAGCCCGAACTGCCAAGCCATGCCTTCCCTGGACCGGAAACAAGCTTCCTAGGACCGGTTTCTGGCATTTCAGCCGTCTTCAGCCAGGCTTGCTTGAATCCAGTGGCAAAGTGAGCAAGGGACTCACGTCTGAGCATACCCTGCCAACTTATGGCGAACAAAGCGGTACAAAAGGGGGTGGTGATGGACGGAGCATCAGAACCAATCAAACACTCACACCCAGTCAAGGGATCTGGGTTTGATCCATCACCGTTCTTTAGCCCACTCTGCCACCCCAGTTCAGACATGGCCATATGCAAATCAGTCTGACCCTGTGCCTCATGGGAACAGTCCAGCCCGAACTGCCAAGCCATGCCTTCCCTGGACCGGAAACAAGCTTCCTAGGACCGGTTTCTGGCATTTCAGCCGTCTT